>NC_090444.1:1024891978-1027291978 GCF_031143425.1 Pleurodeles waltl | reverse complement strand
TTCGTGAACCGCTTCAAGCTGATGTTTAGTCGTCCGGGATTGGAGGCTTCAGCGGAAGAAGCCTTATGCGATATTCATCAAGGTTCACAAGATGTCCTTCAATACATTACACGCTTTCGTCAACTAGCGGCAGAGACCACCTGGGTGGAACGTACTTTGGTGACTTTGTTTCGTAGAGGACTCAAAGAAGAAATAAAAGATGAACTAGTACATTCAACCAGAGTGGAAGATCTTCGTGGCCTGATGGATCAAGCCCTCTCCATCGAGTATCGCCTTCAGGAACGGAGAGCAGAGAAGAGAAAGAGCAGAGGGTCTTTTCAACCAAGCACCTCACGAGTTTTTCCGCATCGTTCTGAGGAACCTCGCCCTCCTGTCAGAGACACCGAAGGAGAACCCATGCAGGTGGATACAACTCGAGGCCCTCTCTCCGCTAGCGAACGAGAAGATAGACGAAAGAAGGGTTTGTGTTTATACTGCGGTTCTGCCGGCCACATACTGCGTACCTGTCCAGTACGTCCATCAAGGCCATCGGGAAACGCCGCTTCCCGTCCTCTGTAAGAAGGGAGGGGACGGGATTAGCAGCTATACCTTCCATCAGTTCTTTCAATGACAATACCACATCCTTGTTCATTGTACCAGTCATGTTACAATTACCTGATGGCCGTCAAGAGAAGACTATGGCACTACTAGATTGTGAAGCTAGTGGTATTTATATGGATAAGAAGTGGGCCACTACTCAACAAGTTCCTATACAACCTAAGGAGATTCCCGAACAAGTACAAACGGTGGACGGATCTTTGATATCATCGGGTCCAGTTGATACAACTACCCTGATGCTGAATCTACAGATCGGTAACCATCAAGAACACATCTCCTTTGATCTTATAACTTCCCCCAACCATACCATCATTCTTGGAATCCCGTGGTTCATCAGACATAATCCATATGTGAACTGGGCTACCCGGACGGTTTCCTTGTCTTCACAGTTCTGTCACGAGCACTGTTTTGCTTCAGACAAGTATTGGTCGCCTAAGAGATCAATAATCACGGAGGGTACTACCGGTTCGACCATAAATACAGTCCAAGGAGTTCCTGAACACTATTTGGATTTTCAAGATGTATTCCAAAAACCTTCCAAACCTGTGTTACCTCCACATAGAGATTACGATTGTGCTATTCCCTTGGAACCTGGCACTATCGTTCCTTTTGGCAGGATGTATTCCCTCACGGAAAATGAAAAGGAAGTACTAAAGGAGTATTTGGATGAAAATATTCAAAGTGGTCTTATTGTTCCATCGTCTTCTCCGGCCGGGGCTCCTCTCTTTTTCGTACCCAAGAAGACAAAGGATCTTCGCCCTTGCCTGGATTTTCGAGGCCTGAATAAAATAACTATTAAAGATCGTTATCCTTTGCCTCTCATAAGGGACATTTTAGAGGCAGTCAGAGGGGCCCAACGGTTTACCAAACTAGATCTACGGGGAGCCTACCACCTTTTACGCATTAAAGAAGGAGATGAGTGGAAAACGGCCTTTAGGACTCCATTTGGTCACTTTGAATACAGGGTAATGCCTTTCGGTCTTACTAATGCCCCAGCAATCTTTCAGAGATTTATGGACTCAGTATTCTCTGATCTCCTGAATCAGACAGTTGTAATCTACCTTGATGATATTCTTATTTATTCTAGAAATCCCGAACTCCATTCTTCCCATGTGAAACAAGTCCTTCAACGACTCTGGGCACATCAACTATTTTGCAAACCCGAAAAGTGTGAGTTTGACAAGACGGAAGTCAAATATCTGGGACATCATTTAAGTCCCACCGGTGTAGCTATGGATCAAGAAAAGGTACAAGCTATTCTAGATTGGCCTTCTCCATCTTCTATTAAAGAAACACAATGCTTTCTAGGATTAGCGAACTTCTATCGACAATTCATCGCAGACTTTGCAAAACAAACTAGCCATATAACTCACACTTTAAAGAAGGAAAATCTTATTAAAGGGTTTGTCTGGACTAAAGCTGCCGAAACAGCCTTTCAGGATTTAAAGAAGGCATTTACACAAGCTCCCATCTTAAGACATCCAGATACCAACAAACAATTTATTGTCGTCACCGATGCTTCTGAAAAAGCCATTGGTGCCGTCCTACTCCAACAACAAGAGGATGATGGTCTTGAACATCCTGTTTTCTATTTGTCTCATATACTCTCTATTGCAGAACAACATTACTCAGTACTGGAAAGAGAATTGTTGGCTCTGAAAACAGCTTGTATTGAATGGAGACAGTTTCTGATGGGTTCCAAGGAGCCTTTTGAAGTGAGAACAGACCATCGAAACTTACAATGTTTACGAAATTTCGTATGCCAAAATAGTCGTCAAGCTCGTTGGGCCTTCTTCTTCAGCCAGTATGATTTCTACATTACATATATTCCTGGCTCCCAAAACATTCTGGCTGATGCTCTGTCGCGTCGTTATCCAGATTGTACTCCTGTCCCAGCTCAACCTCTACTGGAACCTAATAAGATCATTGGGGTAGCTCAGTCTTTTCTGGAGGAGGTACAACTGGAATACTCCAATCTATCTGATGATGAAGTAGAGAACTTAAGGCCTCTTTTACATAAGAGACGAGGATACCATTATTATCACGATCTGTTATTCATCCCTACTAACAGAGTTAGAGAAAAGGCATTACAAATGTGTCATGATTCACCGGTTGCTGGTCATAGAGGCATCAAGGCCACACAAGAACTGTTATCACGATTTTTCTGGTGGCCTACTTGGAAACAGGATATTGAAACATACGTTCAGGCTTGTCCCACATGCGCTCAAGTCAAGATTCCCCGAACCAGACCTGCAGGATTACTCCAGTCCTTGCCGGTTCCGCCAACTCCATGGTACACCATCTCTACTGATTTTATGTGTTTGTTACCACTTTCAGCAGGAAACCGGGTAATCATGGTCACTGTGGACTCCTTTACTAAGATGGCTCACTTCACTGCCTTGAAAAAGCTACCTACATCCCAAGAATTAAGCCAGATATTTATCTAACATATCTTCCGTCTTCATGGACTTCCTCATACCATTATATCTGATAGAGGACCTCAGTACATTTCCCGGTTTTGGAGGTATTTTTGTAAGACACTAAATATCGATAGAGCTCTGTCATCGGGCTTCCATCCTCAGACCAATGGACAGACCGAGCGTCTGAACCAAGGCTTAGAACAATACCTTCGTTGTTTTTGCAACTCTACTCAAAGCAACTGGAACACTTATCTCCCTATTGCTGAATTCTCTTACAATAATTCAGTCCATAGTGCCTCCAAGACCACTCCTTTTTTCTGTTCTTATGGTTTTCATCCTACCTCTTTTCCTACTTCTTCTCGGTCTCCCACTCCCTTGCCCGCTATTACTCATTTTTCCAAACGTCTTCTACAAATCCATAGACTGATTCGTTCTAATCTCTTACACACCAAGAGATATATGAAGAAAGTAGCAGACAAGAAACGTAGGGCCACTCCGGACTACCATCCACAAGATAAAGTTTGGCTTTCTTCAAAATTCTTACCCTCACGTCTTTCTCAGAACAAGTTCACACCTCGCTACTACGGGCCTTTCCGTATTCTCCAGTTGCTTAATCCTGTCACTGTCCGTCTTCACTTGCCTCACACGTGGAAGATTCATCCAGTCTTCCATGTCTCCCAACTCAAACCTTATGTACCAGATCCGTATTCTCGTCTGTTTTCCTGTCCTCCTCCTGTCTTAGTGGATGATGTTCCTGAATATGAGGTTCAGGAGATTTGTGACTCTCGTCTTTTTCACACCCGTCTGCAGTATCTGATTCATTGGAAGGGTTATCCTCTCAGTGAATGTTCTTGGGAAGATGCATCTTCTGTTCATGCTCCTCTTCTGACTCAGCGCTTTCACCGTTTATTTCCTTTCAAACCAGGGCCTTCGGGAGGGGGGCCTACTGTCGCGCCGCACCGCGTGGCGCGAGCCGAGCGTTCGGCACAAGCCGCGCGTTCGACTCGGGCCGCGCTTCGCGTCTTTAAGACGCGGCGCGCCCCGAGCCTTTCCTGCACCCTACGAGGCCCCAAGGCTTACTTGGGGCCTCGCTTTGCTCTCTCCCTCCGTTTTGTTGGGGTCTCCTGACCCCTCTTACCTGTTTGGGCTCCTTTTCTTCTTTCTTCTGTCTTCTTTCTTTTTGGGTCTGTTTCTTGCTCTTTCCTTTATGTCTTTTCCCCTTCCCAGGTTACCCTTGTCTTCCCAGCATTCCTCCTTCCCTCTTCTCTATGGTTTCTGCTCCAGTCTATTCTATCTACTTTTCCCTATCTAAGATGGTGTCCTTTTTCTTCCTGTGGGTCACTTCCTGTTTTATGGTATTTAAGGGTGGTGTTTTCTTCTCCTCTTTGCGCTGCAACACTCTCTGTTCAGTTAGTGTCCTCGCTCCTGATTTCCTAGCCTTTGGTTCTGGATTTCGCCATTTCTGTGTTATTACGTCAGTTCTTTTTGATTCATGTTCCTCTGTTCTTGTTTCAGGAATCCTCTGCGAATCTTCTTTGGAGGTTTTTTCCTCTTCTTCTGAAGGGGTTTTTTCCCTCTGGCGCTACTTTCTCACGGTCACGGTCTGTCCTTGGCGTTCCTTTGCCTACAGCACCGTGGCTACCAGAAAGAGTCGCCCCTTTTTGGGCCAAAGTCGAACTCTCAAGATCCACGCCTCAAGATCTGCAAACTCCAGGCGCAAGCAGCACGTGAGTCGTGACACCACCGGCTTTGCGGCTGAAAATCAACCCTCGCCTGCAACGCGACCCAAAGATCGACGCACCGAGCTGGAGAAACGACGCACAGCATCACTGACCGAGGCTGGTGAGATCGCAACCTACGCTGCCTGGTTTTTGGATCATCGTGTGGCTGGACTTCCGATGCAAGTACTGCTGGGCGTATAAAAACAACGCAAGGTCTGCCCGGACCCGAGAGTGCTGACCGGATTGGTGCATCGTTGTCCTGCGGAGAGAAGAAACAACGTGCCAGACCCGACGAAAGGGGAAACAATGCTAGGTCTTGCTCGTGAGTGAAACATCTGACTGCATGGACGTCAGGTCAATTAATACACTGGCTTCTAGTTTCTAAGCCCTCTTAGCACCTGTAGATTGCTTCCCGTGTGAAAATGTCTGTTGGTCATTAGAATGCAAATCTCACCTACAGGACTTGTGAGAAAATGATGCAACCCACACCTGTGATCACCTCCATGCAAACCACCCATTTCAACATGCACTTCCCCTGCTGATGCCTGGAACAGCATAGGAGTTGCCATTTTGTCAAATACACCGTTAAGCATTGCTACTAATTATGCCGTGTAACACAGCCCTTGGGTTCATGTGTCACCTTCAAAAACACAGGACATACACAGTTTTACATGTCAACTGTCTAGTTCGTCCTCCAAACAGTCTTAGTCAGACCACTGATTATGTAACTTAGTAAATTGCTGGATCCTGATTCACCCTGCATCCTGTGAGCCTGACTGGCATCTGTCTGTGTGTCACCCTAAAGTTTCCCTGTGGCTACATATGTACCACACTTGCTTTACCAAACCTCTCATTCCTCAGAGGGTATTTGGTCATGTGCTTCATCAATGCATACCCAAATACATTGTATAGCATCATCTGCCTTTTAATTGTACCATATGAGTTAAATCCTCTGTGAATACCATAATTCATGGCCCATCCCTTGTCTGGGTCTCATTTATCCATGAACGACAAAGTGTGACAGTGTCCCAGGGCCGTATGCAGGGATTGGGTACGGGGCCTTCAGCAGAACCAGCAACCTCTGATAATGTCCATGAAAAGTCCACACATGTCAGGACCCTGACAGTTCACACACAGAATTACATTGCTCACAACATATTGATGGGCCGTGTGTGGTGATTAGCTGCGAGAATAATCAGCACAGAGGCTATGATGTTCCCAGATGCAGTGGGAAATGCAGAGGCCAACCTGTGTACAAATGTTGTAATGACACCTGCCGGAACATGACACCTGAGACATTATCTCACTCAGCACACCAAGGTTGCCCTGTTGACAGTCTCATTACACGTCTTCAGTGACAGGATGGGACCATCCCTATGTAGGTTCTCATGTCCTCATCCACTTTACTCACATTGATCAACAAAGGATACTCAGTAGAGACAGGAATAGCTGTCACTGACTCATGATGAGACCTGGACGTAACCGTGACAACTGTGACAACATACACCCCTAAAATATACAGGATCAACTCTGGACCACACACATGAACAAGACACCTATGTGCAATTGATCACTGGAAATATGTGGACACGTGCTGCCTCGTCTGCTGGTCCACCACAGCCACTGGAGAGTTGTGGCTCAGTTATATGACCTCAACTGTGGCGTCATCATACATTTGTGGTTCACCTTTGGCTGTCTGGGCCAATTACATGGTACCCACTTCCTCAATCCATGTGTCTGACTCACTGTGGGATTCACCAACAAGTGCCTAATAAGCTGTTACCAAAAATCTAGGACATAGGATGGTGAAATTGTGGACCATTGACATGAACAAGCGTCTGCCATCTATCTGGTGCCTGAGTTGTCATTTGTGGTGTCTACGTTACCCAAAATCTTGGAAGTGCACACAACGGATGTTGCTACATGTATGACTAACACATGTCCTCTCTCATTTCCACAATGTCTTGCATCTAAGGTATGGACACATTAACTTCACATTCATACAAGCATATGTTTAATAATGCATCTTGTGATGCACACACACTCGGTCAACAACTACATTAGTTGCCACTGCACACACATTGAGCCATAGGCATTGAGGAATTGTACTTATGTGCGTCACCTTGCTATCCTCCCCTGATGCCAAACATGCCCAAATTGTGCAATACATATATGTAGACCACACATATGGCCATCTAGTGCATCAGCCAACCGTCAAAATCCTGTTAAGGAAGTAGCGGGTCATGGTCCGCTGCAGTACGATGTCTCACATGTGAACATACACCATCAACACCATAGTGGGTGCAATCAGTCTATCTCTGTTGTGTCCCAGATGTACCATAACATAAAAACTGAAAAAATGCCCAAAACCAGTTAATGCACTGAAATTTTGACGTTGCTAGCATTATGCGTAATTTTTTTCCCACCAACACAGATTGTGCATCATATTTTTCAACGCACAGGAGTGAAAATTAGACCGCATCCAAATAATTGTACAGACGATTTACTATTGGTTGGATGCGGCCTAATTTTCACTCCGTGCGTCGAAAAATATGACGCACAAACTGTGGGGCATATTTATACTCCGTTTGCGCCGAAATTGCGTCGTTTATTTTGACGCAATTTCGACGCAAAACTAACTCCATATTTATACTTTGGCGTTAGACGCGTCTAGCGCCAAAGTCCATGGAGTTAGCGTCATTTTTTAGCGTGGACACCTACTTTGCGTTAATTATATGCAAGGTAGGCGTTCCCGTCTAAAAAATCGACTCCGAGGCATGTGCATGGGATTTATACTCCCGGGCAAAAATCACGCCCGGAAGTGGGCGGGTAAAAAAAAATTACGTACGGCCGCTTTTGCGCCGTTTTTTTGTGCCTGCAAAAGGCAGGTGTTAAGGGACCTGTGGGCTCTGAAGGAGCCCACAGGTGCCCCCCATGCTCCCAGGGACACCCCCTGTCACCCATGCCCACCCCAGGAGGACACCCAAGGCTGGAGGGACCCATCCCAGGGACATTAAGGTAAGTTCAGGTAAGTGGTTTAAAAAAAAAAAATTGGTGGCATAGGGGGGCATGATTTGTGCCCCCCTACATGCCACTATGCCCAATGACCATGCCCAGGGGACAGAAGTCCCCTGGGCATGGCCATTGGGCAAGGGGGCATGACTCCTGTCTTTGCTAAGACAGGAGTCATTTCTATGGGGGTTGGGAGTGAAAAAAAATGGCGCAAATCGGGTTGAGGCGAAAAAATTGCCTCAACTTGACTTGCCCCATTTCTTGACGCCCAAGCTCCATATCCCCCTACGCCGGCGCTGCCTGGTGTACGTCGTTTTTTTTAACGCACACCAGACGGCGCCGCCGGCTAACGCCGGCTAACGTCATTCAATAAATACGGCGCCCGCATGGCGCTTCAGAATGGCGTTAGCCGGCGCTAATTTTTTTGACGCAAAACTGCGTTGGGGCAGTTTTGCGTAAAAAAGTATAAATATGGGCCTGTATGCGTGAAAAAATATGAAGCATAACGCGAAAAAAGGTGGCCATTTTATGCAGGAAGTGATGTAATAGGATATCCTGTTTACAGATTATGTACAGTGGGTGTACTTTCACTTTGCAGTCTGTGAATCTTCTAAACTGTGTGGCTGTTTTCTAGTATAGTATTCTAGTGTTTTTGTTGTTTGTGGGAGTCTGTTGTGGGTAGTGCTAGTTTGGGGATAGTTGGGCCCTTTTAGTGGTTAAGTTTACTTTTCTTCTTTTTTTATACCCATACTTTCCCCTTTTTCCCCTTTCTACTTCTTTTTCCCCTATTCGCCTTTTCATTGCCGAGATGTCTGGTAGCCACGTCTTGACAGGATGGGTGAGGAGGAGTTGGGGGGCTTTATATGGCTTGTGTGCCATTTCCTACCACTCATGATCGAGGCAGGGTGATACAGGGGTATCACACTGAGACGCGCAGAATCTGGTGGGGAAAGGTGCTGCATCACCTGCAGTGCGTGTATACCAGCCAGTGGAGTGACCACCAGCTGAAGCACCGGTGGGCTGACCTCATCACCAGGGAGCAAGATCTGCTGGACCACCTGGGAATAGTGATTGGTGGCCCTGTTGGTGAGTACTAATCATGTAAATGTGCACGATTAAATGCTCTGTAGTGACATCATATGATTTGTACAATATCTACCAGCTACGTTGCTGACTGTGTGTAATGCTGCGGAAACACACAGGGTAATTGATGAACTATGTGAAGGATCACAATTGCTAGCTGTCAGGAAGCACGTGCTCTGCAAACTTACAGGATACTTTTCCGTTAAGTAAATTGGTGCCGCCTTTGTGTCAGAAAACCAAACAAAATAGGAGCCAATCACATCTATATAGGTCACATTTGCCAAAGAAGTAAAGATGTACTAAAATATTGGCTAACTTTGTTGACGCAATAGCTAGACTGACTTTAGAAACACTACATAATGCAGAAAATGAGTGCTGGCTTCACGCCAATTGATGATAGCAAAGTGGCCCAGACATAAGTCTCATGTGAGTCTGGTGAGTGTGAAAGGAAAGCGTTCATGGAAGTTCTATGAATGTTAGGGATTATTGTGGTCCCTTTTCTTTTTGGATAGATGTCAGATATGGATTTGAAAACATCGTGAAAAGGTGTAAGGTGCCCTCAGCTAACATCTTAGACTGGTATTTGGAGTTAGTTGTGCCACATTCCAATTAGGGATGGAAGTCCAAAGGTATGCACATGGGTTCACATCTCCATGGTTGGTGCAAATCACCATTGCTGGCCCACATCAAATGAAGAAACTGTAACAACAGGAGGGCTTACAAAAGTCCCTGCCCCTCTGTACATTGTACCTATGTGTAATAAATGTGTCATGGCCACATGGGCTGTTTGACTGGTAATGTAGTCCTCAAGTAACCAGGCTTTGGATGTCTCTTTTGGATGCACATGATGAGACAATTACACTCCATTATTATTTCTGATCACTAATGATGGAGCATGTTTGCCACAACATGATAGTTAGGGCCACTGCATGTGTGCAGATATGTGTGTAACTGTGACAGGAGACCCATGCTATGTACATGTTGGCCGTGATATATCAGATGCAGTATCATCATGTCTGAATGGCTGTCATTTCCTTATTCAGCTTACACATTGTATATGTCTTTGAAATTGTTGGTCAGTGCACAGATTCTGAGCACATTTCTTCCTTCCATGCCCTACAGGTGGACCGGCACCCTACACTGTGGGAGAGGTGGCTACATTTGAGGACCCCGACCACTCCAGTAAGTGTTGACATGTCTGTTATGTGTTGTGTTTGCTGGTGATGTGTGATGGACTCTTGTGTGTAGAACACATAGCAAGGTGTGATGCGCTGGCCAATCATTTGTCTTGTTCCATGAGTGGGATTTCAGTTTCTCAAAAGTTTTGAGTTGGCCAGTGCTTTTCCAATTGTATTATCTAGGGATTGTAGGTCATTCCTGTAGGCCCCACAATAAGTACTGGGGTGAGTCATGTGGATAACACTTGTATCAACAAGAGTCGCACAGGAACTGAGCTCAGATTTAGTCAGCCTGTCAGACCCACATTCTCCCAGATTGGTACTGCAAATCACTTTCCAACAGACTTCTGCTTCCCTATTCGCCAAAGTACTTATTAAACTGTCGGTAGAACTTCCTAGCAGCATCTACTTCCACATGTAGTGCTACAGGTATGTGGACCTTGAGTGCAATGGCCTAGGTGTGCATGTTAATCATGATCATGGGTGTTCTTGCAACTCTGTGTCTGGTGTAAGTCATACCTTACTGGAAGTATATGTTGTGTACCAAGCTCTGCATTTCCTGACATGTGTGGCGCTATGATTGGTCAAGGGTTTGCAGACTCCTAATTGTTGATAGACCTTACCTGTGGTGTGTGTGTAGAGCCAAACATGTGTGGAGTTTTCTATACACTCCTGGATGTCCATGTTGTTTTGAATTGTTAGTTGTTTTTCCACCCCCCCTCAAACACAGGCATGGGTTTGTGAATAGGGTACCTAGGACTGATGCTACCAGTATGTTACACATACATGTGAATAAGTGACTGTTTGGTTGGAACCTAGTATACTGTCGCGTTGGCTCTCATTATCCTAAATGAGACTACTGGATTTCTAGGTGTCAGAGTCGTTCCTGGTGTGGGGGACTAAGTCTGACCCACTAAGAAGGATCTCTGTCACCTTCAATCCGGTTTTGCTCCAGCTAACTAGCAGTGCCTCATCTCTCCTAAGGGGAAGGGATGATTTGGCAGCTGAGCGCATGACATCTTAGAACTTCTCAGGGAAGTCGTGGTCGCTCAGGTCCCAACCAACTCTCTCATTTACAGTATGATCTCATATACAAATGACAGAAACAGTTTGAGTTTTATAGATTGATTTAATAAAACTACTGTATTCTAGATAATAAGGCGTGAGCCGCAATAAACAGAACCATACAACACAGTAGGATTAATATAGTAACGAATAGAGTGAAACATAGGAATAACGCTATCATAGTGTTAACAAACTACGTTCTCTCTAATTTTGTTCTATTTCGAGCACAGCATGTTAAGCTCTAAGCTTGCCTTTCAGATTCCCTGGGAAGACATCAACCCTCATACCTGAGCAAAGGCCTGTGATCTGGATCAGCATCGGCAACAGGGCAGGCAGTGTATAGTTGTGGTTCCCTGGTCGGAATCTCCCTCTCCCTGTATTAGGACAAGGAAGTGTTTTTATAACTAACATGTCGATGTGGTAACAAAACGTCCTATGCAAGAATGTGTATCGTCTACAACCCAAAGACTAAACTCCTACCACGTCTATCGGCAATGTACCAGACTGTATCCTTGACTGAAGCACAGAGTGAGCGAGAACGTGTTATTGAAAACTCCGAAGTAGGCTAAACAGTGTGATATAAAAAATAAAACAGGACCGTAGAACTGGTTATTAAAAAATAACAGTACCAAGCTGAATAAAATGCATCTAGGGCAAAGCGCACAAAGGCCTAATGCCTGAAGCAAGCGCGCAAAAGATACATAAAAATGGCTACACTACACCCTCCCCTTGTCGGTAGAAAGTGGTTCTAATCAAAGCATAATAAAAAATGCCCCAGAAGATCTAAAAAAAAAAAAACATTTCGACAAGTCCAGAGGACATCAAAGCCCAAAATTCTAATTTAAAGCATCGGACTTGTGAGCCAAATTTCATAGAACAATGTCAATTTTGAAGGAATCCAATTCAAACGGAAGTCACAGAAAGCAGGATATTCTCCACTTCGGCAGATGATAAGACCGGAAAATCCACGCCAAACACCCTCATGGAGCAGGTGTGTTCCAAAGCCCCAGAACCATCCAAGGCGGCATCCCGTGCAGGGCCTATGAACGAGTTAGTATCATCTTCCTCCAGGAAGGGAATCTCGTAAACTGCCTCATGAAGCAAACGCAGCCGCAGTGCGCATGTCTGGGAATGAGCCCTGACTGGGAACATCAACAGATCAGCATCAACCACTGGGGGGCGCTGCAGTGAGAGACAGAGAGCCAGTGCATGTTTAAATGAGCACTAAAGGCACCGAAACACGGGTTACACACAGTCCAAAACTGGCCTGAATGACAGGGACCAGTCACACTCCAAATGTCCCAGGAGTGTTGCTCCAAAATGCTGCATCATGCGTTCACGACACAGCTGTACCGATGGGAGTGCCCACATTCGCTCTTGTTGCAGCAGGACAGCCATTGCGGAAGAACAAAAGCAACAGCAAAACACCAGCCAATAAAGCCAAAGCTATCAGAAAACCACCAAAAATGCTTCAGAAAATAGAATGAATAGCCGAAGGTATCAAACCGAATATGGAAAAAAAGGTATGAGCAAACCCAACACCTACGGCTTTGAAAAAATGAGCTAGTCCAGCAGTGCTGGACGCATTAAATATACATCCCACGAGTTCACCAAAGTGGCTCGGAAAGTTAGTATTTAATAGGGACTGTATTTCTGCTGATGACCTTGCCACCTGAAGTGCGTAGGTCTCGCTTGCAGATGTAAGGGCCACATGCTTTTGAAACAATAGAGCCTTTAGTCAACTCAACTTTTCGAAATTCACCTTGGAAGTAGCAATGTGAGGCCAGATATCAGCCACCTCCCTTAATTTAGTGGGTGGAAATAACACATTTCCGCAGCAAGTAACGACCTTGGTGACCAAAACTACGTACACTATTCCGGCACGCATGCCACAACAGTCTTCACTGTTAAGGAGGACGTAGCTGCCGTTTGAAAGCACCTGGAACGTGTTCTTAATCACGGGGACTGGAACTCCCTTTAGATAGCAGCTTACAAACCATCGAATGGCTGACAGAAGTTTCGCATTCACTACTGCTTAGAAAAACCTCTCTCATGCCAGTAAGACATCTGTATATAAAGGGAAGCTCCCACACCTCATGTATATAACTGTCTCCTAACCTTTCATATCTGCCCACCGGGACGTGTTTCAAACAAGAAGTGAACTGTAATGTGGAAATGGGCAGATTAATAACCCTGTGTATTAACCATTCAGCTGAGGGAATCACGGCCACGGTAAAAGGCAACCTTTCCAATTTTTCAATATTAAACATGACATATGTCGCTTCCTTTTTCGCCATCAGTTGTTGTTGACGTGCCAAATTAAAGGAAAAAAATATCTCCCTGGCCCTGATGTGCTGCCACGGAACGCGACCCGCCTTCAGCGTCTGAAGTGTCCAACCCAACTGCATAATGGACCGCGTTTGACTCTGTCCATGATATAAGGAAGACATATCTGATTTAACAATGTCTATTGCAGAGGAAACAATGTTGTCAATCGTATGTATACGGTCAGACAGGGTGTGTTTTCCATTATCCACTACAGATAATGCTTGTTTCAAATTTTCCTGATCTATCTGCCTTAACCGGGCCGCAGCCTCCTGTTGGGAAAGTTTCCATATCTCATTGTATACTTCGTACAAAAAACGTTTTCTCAGGGGCACTCTCGGTCCTGACAAAAAGTCTTGCAAGTCAGTATAATTAGACAGAAGCGTGAGATGTGTCTTAACTGTTCTAGCGTGGAGGACTTTAACCATTGTTGACATAGTTTCCCCACACTATATGTAGTAATGATATCTGCATGATCCGGTGATATATAGCGAGGGTCTGCCCTACTGGTCCTGAAACCCACCGAGGTAGTGACAAAACGCTGATGACACCCATTTGTGTCTATGGGCCACAATAACCACCCGCCTGGACGTGTCAATGAAGTGTTAAACGTACCATTCTGCACCCATTCCGTAAGCGCAGTAAAGGTAGCGTTTATATATTGCTGCCAATCTTTCATTTTGGAAGGGACAGGTATGCCAGGCATATTCAATTCTCTAATGGTTGCTAAGCCCAAACAGCTAGTCTGTTGCACTGTATCATTTAAGAATATCATTTGGACAGGAATGAGACATGCTCTAAACAATGTTTCCCTACCCTGCGTCTGCCAATGTTTTGTTCCCCAAACACTTTTCAAATCAACATTTTTTGACCAATATTCATACCCCTCAATAGACAGTTGGGAAATAAATGAATCTGAATACAGGAATTTTGTATTAGTCAACGGGATTTGCTTATTTGCATGTGGAGTTAGTTTAAAATAATATGACTTAGCACTGTGCTGATTATGCCCAGAAAAATATGCAAATTTGTCAGAATATGTTTTAGAACTCCATTGTGGAGGAGTCGGGCAATGCTCCCATTGCGTATAGTCAAATATTGTTTTAGGACTACTGGCTTTATGAAAAAAGTGGTGCCCATAATAATTGTAACAAAACATGTCACCATAATTATCTTTAAACTGGTAAGCATCTTCATTTTCATAGACAGTATAATATTGTAACTCAGTTAACATAGAATCAACTGTCTTCATGTCCCAATCATCAGATACAATGCCTGTCATCACTATATCATTCATAGATAACTTTAGAACATACGGTATTTGAATCGTCTCAGTAGGACCATATTTATCAAACATTACTCTATTCCACACAATCCCATCCGGAATTGGCACAGCGGAAATGTTCACAAAGGACAAGTCTCTTCGAACCTTATGTGATGAAAAATGTGGCTTCAGCACCTCCTCCACTTGTTCAACCTCTGATCTCTCAGGAAGAAAATGACCATGTATTACTAGAAAAAAGGTAACAACAAACCCTATCCACAGAAAAAAAACATCAGAGTCATAAAAAGCCACATATAGTTCCAAGGAAAAACAAATTACGTATTTTTAAGCCAATACATCAGCTTACGTGGACCCGGGACAGGTGTTGAAGAGGACAAAGAGTCTGATAGACCATCGTCGTCGTTATGAAAGCATCCGGAGGCAGTTCTCGCAAAAGGTGCGACCGAAAACAAAGTAGTAGCAGGTGTTTCTCGCCGTGGTGCACTGTAGATAACACCCTCATTAACATCAGTAGTTACTGCGACTTGATCAAAGGATTCCACATTATTCACCATGAGTGGAACAATCGCAAGATCATCTTCCACCCTCCCCATGCCCGGAGAGGAAGCAGCGTTGGTGCAAACCACCTGTAGCGGAACATCTTCCCCAGTAGTGAGAGGGATTCGGGAACTACTGGGCGTTCCTGTTGGTCTGCTGTGCAGAATCGGCCACATGTTGTAACTTGACATTGTCGATGGAGACAAAGCGATTTCCTTTGGCACCCTGCAACGGCGGCAAAATCACAGTTCTTGTTCTGTGTATTCCCAGTACAGGGACTGGTGCTCGATACGAAGGGCCAAATTATTTTTTCACTGCAACCTTTTCACGCACAAGATCCCCAATTCTGGGAATCCAACCAGTAGGCGTTACCGGCTCATCCTTAATTCCTGTGGAGGCGCACTTGCAGAAGAGTTATCCTCATGGAACTGCTGTAATTCCTGCAAAACAGTGACACAATCATTTATGTCAAAAGGCGTTTCCGCCGCGTCCACACCAGGACCGTCTAGATCCGGAACAAACATTTGTGTTCCAAACAGGCACTCATATGAAGTACGACCCCCCAGGGACCTTCTAGGCAAGTTATTAAGTGCTCTCTGTACTCCATACAGGTGGGTTAGCCAACTATGACCCGTACCTATAACTCTAGCCATTAAGGATTGCTTTAAATCGCGATTTAAACGCTCCATGACAGAATTTCCCTCGGGATGAAATGGAGACGAGAACTGGAGCTGGACCCCCAACGAAGCCATGGCGTCCCTGAATGCCTTAGAGGCAAAAGCAGGGCCCTGGTCCGAATGGAAAGCCGCAACTGCATAGGTACCGACAAAGATACGCAAATCTTTAATAACAGTTCGAGCGTCAGCCGAGCGCTGTGGCCACACCCACACAAACCTGGAGCACGAATCTACAGCCACCAAAATATATTTGTATGCACTATCTGCTGTCAGCGGACCACAATGGTCCAACTACACACACTGTAATGGTTTATTTGAAATCAGAAGGGGCGTCTGCTGCGGGCGTTTAGCCGTTGAAACTTTAATTTGTTGACAGATGTCACAACAAAGGACATACTGCTTTGTCTCTTTATAGAGACCAGGCCACCAGTAACAGGCCTGCAACAGCGAAATTGTGGCAGCCACGCCAGCATGTGCAGATGCCACCCCCTCATGCGCTGCAGTAATTAATCGAGGTCGCACTATTTTATTGGGCATTTCGCGTACACCCACGCCTGGAATTTTAACCTCAGCGTTCAGCATACCACCCATTGAGTAATGATATTTAGATGGAAATCCCTTAGGATAAGGCGTGCCATCAGCCGTAGCTTTTATGGCCGCCATAATCTCTGTGTCTGGTTTGGTACTCGAACGAGTAACTGCGGCCACAGTGGAAACCGCCACTGCAGATTTCGCGGCTTCATCAGCCAAAGTATTTCCAACAACGTGTATTCCAACGCGCTGGTGTCCAAGAGTATGTACAACATGGACTTTAGGGAGCATCTCCTTTAGATCCTCTACCTTCCCCCACAGCAACCTGTGTTTTATGGTGTTACCCTTTGAATCTCTGAACCCATTTAACCTCCAGTAATGCAAGTATTCATTAAAAGACTGGACACAGTAATAGGAATCACAAACAAGAAGTGTAAACTGTGCCGGATCCGTATGTTCCAAGGCCAATAATAGAGCTTTCAGCTCAGCCAACTGTGCCATACAGTCCCCCAATGTCTGTGTGTAAGTATGTAGGGGGCAGAACTTCTCCCCCTCCATACGGCCGCTCACCACCGCACATGCAGCAGAATATTGATGTTTTGTCCCCACCGCCGGTGGCGCAGAGCCGTCGGTGTACATGACTACTTGATACTGATCAATAGGCAACGTGTCAGCGGGAACTGGATATTCTATTTCATATTGGAGAAATTCCTGTGTCTGTAGTTTTGGGTCAAAAACGTAATCTACATCAGTGGCTGTCAAAGACGTAGCCCATTGTATCCAACGCGAATGTAATGCTTTCGCATTTGGTACACTCGCCTTTGTAACAGCCTCGAGGGCCGGAATGGGGGAAACGACTATGATGCGTTTACCCTGAGCAAGAGGTCGTTCTTTAATAACAGCCATCTGTACAGCAGTGAGAATCTTCTCTGGTTGTGCAAAATGTTCTGCAGCTGAATACAAGTGAGACTTGTATCCTATCGGGACTGTATCTCCCTCATTAAAGGTAACATACGTGAAACCAACGGCCCCAGCTACAACCCTGATGACCAGATGTGTCTTATTGTCCCGTGTGTGTAAATGCTTCTCAGCTAGGAGATCATGTTGCAAATCTCGAAGAGTATGTGTATGCTCAATCGTCCAAAATCTACTCAAAAAATCTGGGCGAATCAACTCGTATAATGGCTTTATACCTGTAGCATAATCAGGAATGTAAGTTCTGCCAAAATTTAGAAATCCCAACAACGACTGGAGTTTCCTAATCGTATTAGGAGGTTGCAATTGTGCAAATTTTTCTAAGAAGTGTGGTGCTAAGCTCTTACCTCCATTTGACAGCTCATAGCCCAAGAAAATGACGCTGAGGAAGGCAATTTTTGATTTTTTTAAGTTGAACTTATAGCCAATATCAGCAAATCCCACAACAATGCGGGATACCCGCCTTAAATGTTGTAGTAACTCGTCATCCGTGAGATATATATCATCAACGTATGACAATGCTTCAGGGTCCAGCTCGTGCAATATTTCAGTCACACGAGCCGAAAACAGTCCTGGGCTATTTTTATACCCCTGAGGCAAACAACAACATTTTTTCTGAGAGCCAAACGCACTAAAACTCGTAAAATCCCTACTTTCGGGTGCTATATTCTGGCAGAAGAAACCATTCGAGATATCTAAAGTGGTTTTGTATTTTTTATGCACTATATTATTCATGAGTGCTGCGCTATGTGAATTTTGTATAGCATATGTACGTGCATGTCCGTTCAAATGTCTGTAGTCCATCACTATTCTGTAAGAATGGTCCGGTTTAGCCACGGGAAATAAGGGATTATTCATCGGCGAGACACAGGGTTCAATTATTCCCTGATACTCCAATTGTGTAAGTATGTTCCTCACCGATGCCCTCGCTTCATATTTAATAGGATATCGCAGTTGTGGCTGAGGTTCGCCCTTAATCGGTATTACATAATAAGGAGAATCCCTATCCCACCCTACATGATTTCAATATAAGGCAGGTGCTTGCGCCAGAGCCCATTCAATGCTATAGGACTCTGCGAGTTCTCCCGGAACAAGTGGTGAGAACGAAGGTGTAATAACCTCCTCCCCAACTGGACTGTCGCGAACAAAGTCAGGGGGCCATTTCAGTTCGGGCAGCAGAATGTCATATATCTTTACTACACGATCCCAAAAGATGGCGTTAATAGTGCGCTCAATGTCCCCTTCTAATTGTAAAGTCACTGTATATACTCTATCGGGATCAGAGACACGCATATCTGCCGTTTTGACTTGTTTGAAGTCATCAGTTGCTTTCACCTCCAGATGCTCTAGAAGATTCCGGCTAACTATTGTGACCTCTGCCGCACTGTCTAACAGTGCCAGTGCCCATGTCTTGTTCTTCAAGAGAACTCTCTTCCTGTGTGGCATGTCGAATTGAGACTGCCGCCACTTTTTTCTTTTTAAACTGTTGTTTTTGTTGGATCGGTTTCTCTTCCTTCTTTACAGAAACCTCCGTAGAGCGTTGTGATTCCTGTCTGGGTTTCACGTACTCTGTCCTCCGCTCTGACCGCCCACCTCTCTCATTTCTTTTGTCCGAGGAGTCCTGAAAGGAACGAGATTGGCATGTATCAGTATATTGATATCTATCAGGCGTCTTCAAATTATCCCTATTTCTAAGATTATATTTTGTTTGAGGGGTCTCCGTTCTCAGAGATTCTCCCCTTTCTTTTTTAGGTGTTTGTTGTTTTTTCTCCCAACGCTTTTTATTACCCTCAGGTTGTTGGTTTTTAGTAGTATCCTTACTACCCTTCCCTTGCAACTGTGGTTTCTGTGGTCTAGCCCCAAGGCTATCACGACCAATACTTTAATATGTTTCCGCTATTATTCTCGGCAGCTCCCGCTCCTGATCCAGTTGCGGGACGTCACGAAGACACATACACACCGCTATTGCTACTGCCTCTCCCTTGAGATTACTCAATATAATAGAAGAAACCACTGCAAAATTGCCCATCAGTTGCATCTCCAAATCTAAGGCAGGGGCAGCCCCATATTCATCCTGAATTTGTTTGAGCACTTCCGGTAAGTTGGCTAATGTCGGTGTACCGTGTGCAGTAGTATAGAGCGCGGCAAACACCGTGCCCCATGTATTACAATGGTCCACTGTGGGAACCATACCAAACGGTAAACACATCGTCAATATTCTATGTTTATCCTGAGGGCTCGTATGGGGAAATACTGCCTCCAACGTATTAATTTTTTGTGTCAGCCAAAACGGAGTCTCCTCTCGTTTAGCCGGAACTTTGCCCATAACAGAGTGTACAGTCGCCGGATTGATACCCGGAACTACTGCATGTTGTTGCGCAGGGGCAGCACGCGCTGGGTTCGTGTTTAGTGTCTGCATCACAAATTGTACTAATCGTCTATATGTAGCCATTAAGTCTGTGTATAAACGACGAACTTCAGCCACCGCCAAATTAGCCACCGCAGGATGTGGTGTATATGTAGCCAATAAAGGCCATGTAGGACCATCGTTACTTAGTGGACCTAACCGAACAGGTGCTATGGTGTGGGGTAGGGTGCCATCAAGCCAATTATTATGTTCTTGATAAGATAGAGGTATTTCTAAGTATGCATACTGTACTGTCCAGGGGCGTTCTCAAACGTGTAGTTGTGAAATGTGTTTGAATTCCCATCAACTGCTGGAAATGTGACCCAAGAATAAAAATGTTCTGTTCTATAGGCTGCATGGGTGTCCACCACAAACGTGACTGGACCCCTCTGGTTTGTTAAACCATGTGCTAGCAAATGCACTGTGAGTGGTTGTCGCATATTAACTGCTATTTGTGTTACCTGGGGATTCGCTATTATGAAAACAGCGATAGTTCAGAGAAGGCACACCAATATCAGGGTTTTCCTTTCAGAGTTCAAGCTTGAACAACCAACCGCTATATTGCGGAGGCGGAAGTCCTCAGAGCCACGGACGTCTCCGTTAACGGAACCGAGGAGTCAATATATATATGAGACCGAGAGAGTCAGCCAGACCCGAAAATTAGAGCCAGACCAATCGTTGGCGGCGCCATGTCGCATTGGCTCTCATTATCCTAAATGAGACTACTGGATTTCTAGGTGTCAGAGTCGTTCCTGGTGTGGGGGACTAAGTCTGACCCACTAAGAAGGATCTCTGTCACCTTCATTCTGGTTTTGCTCCGGCTAACTAGCAGTGCCTTATCTCTCCCAAGGGGAAGGGATGATTTGACAGCCGAGCGCTTGACATCTTAGAACTTCTCAGGGAAGTCGTGGTCGCTCAGGTCCCAACCAACTCTCTCATTTACAGTATGATCTCATATACAAATGACAGAAACAGTTTGAGTTTTATAGATTGATTTAATAAAACAACTGTATTCTAGATAATAAGGCGTGAGCCGCAATAACCAGAACCATACAACACAGTAGGATTAATATAGTAACGAAGAGAGTGAAACATAGGAATAACGCTATGATAGTGTTAACAAACTACGTTCTCTCTAATTTTGTTCTATTTTGAGCACAGCATGTTAAGCTCTAAGCTTGCCTTTCAGATTCTCTGGGAAGACATCAACCCTCATACCTGAGCAAAGGCCTGTGATCTGGATCAGCATCTGCAACAGGGCAGGCAGTGTATAGTTGTGGTTCCCTGGTCGGAATCTCCCTCTCCCTGTATTAGGACAAGGAAGTGTTTTTATAACTAACATGTCGATGTGGTAACAAAACGTCCTATGCAAGAATGTGTATCGTCTACAACCCAAAGACTAAACTCCTACCACGTCTATCGGCAATGTACCAGACTGTATCCTTGACTGAAGCATAGAGTGAGCAAGAATGTGTTATTGAAAACTCCGATGCTGAAGTAGGCTAAACAGTGTGATATAAAAAATAAAACAAGACCGTAGGACTGGTTATTAAAAAATAACAGTACGAAGCTGAATAAAATGCATCTAGGGCAAAGCGCACAAAGGCCTAACGCCTGAAGCAAGCGCGCAAAGGATACATAAAAATGGCTACACTACAATACACACTCAGGTATGGCACATGGGTACTATACTGGCGAGTCCAGTTATAACTTGCAGGCCATGTGGCTTTAGTTTTGCATTCCGTACACTGACATCCGTAGCCCAGGTATTGGCAGAGGATATGCAGCATTATTGTTAACTGATAACTGGCAGAACTCAGATGGCAAGTCAATGCCAGTTGTTACCCATCTTGTAGGTTTTGGATGTGCTATGTGTGATGTGACCTTTGTAGGCTTGCCTGCCATGTACTTCCTCAGGGTCATGCAATGATCTGTACTGTGATATGAGCTGTTACAAGTACAGTAGGTGTTTTGTCTGATTTACTTCTTGTGCCATTTCACACAATGCAGTTCCTAATGTAAATTATTTGCATTTGTCTTCACAGCTGCAAACATGACACCCATCCGGGTCCGTGAGTTCCAGCGGCGGGCCATGAGATATCAACATATCCTGCTTGTAGAATCGGGGTTCAGGAGGATGGCCCGTCGATACCGCCATGAACGGGCCTCCGGAGCCTGGAGGGCTTTCCCACAGGGTGGCCCTACTTTGCCCACGACAGCCACCACCAGCACAACCACCAGTTCCACCCAGGTGGCACCACCCACAGCTGGGACTGTTGTCCCAACGTCTGTTGTAGTTCCAGGCTCCAGCATTGCAACAGCTTCAGGACAGCCCACAGGCCATGGCTCTACATGCCCACAAACCTCCTCCACCGGTACCCAGACTGCCCCAGCTCCAACAGTTGACCCTGCAGCATTCGAAATGGAACGTAAGATGGACCATTTGTTAAGGAAGATCAGTAATCTGAGCCGGGATGTACACCATATTAACAGGCGTGTGTGGTCCATAATGCGGACCCTCCAGAGGGCCAACCTCTAGACTTTATTGACAATGGACATGATTCCCTCCCCTCCCCCCTCTTTCCTTGTTCTCATACTTAGTGGGCTTAGGGGGCTTAGTGTTAGGTTAGTATAGTCTGTTAGTTTAGTTAGTTTAGTTAGTGTCAGTGTGTGGGGGGTCCTGATTCTTTCTATTTTTACTTATTAAGTGTGTGGGTGGGTGGGTGGGGGGCTATGTTGGGGTTCTTGTGTGTTTAATAAAAAAAAAAACAATATATATATATATATATATATATATATATATATATATATATATATATATATTTGTTTATGATAGCATAGTATGTGTTTAGGTTAGTATGTGTTGTCCTCCATGTGTCCCGTCTCATATGGGGGGTTGATATTTAGAACGTTTCGTTACATGTGATAAGTACATTTAGGTTAGGTTAGTTAGGGACAGTTGTGGGTAATGACTAGTCAGGGTAGATTAGGGTAGGTAAGACTTTTCCCTCAGTTTCCTCTTCTGTGATTACCATTTAATAAATATATAGTTAACCCTTTACAGTATGTGTTAAATACTACTTGATCATGGCCTTGCCATTAGTGTACATGAATTTTGTTCTATTACATTTGTGTCCTATGCTATGAACAAATCCCAACTGAGCTGTAAGATTGGCAGCTACCCCAGAGCTACCTTGCAAAGATTCCTCCATTTGTTACAACCACCAATCACAGTAAATATAAAATCCAATGTGATTTTGTCGGCAAGTATGTTTTCTAAGTCACAAACGGTGCTTCCAGACTTGGGGGCTCATTCTGAGCCCGGCGGGCGGCGGGAGCCGCCCGCCTGGAGGGAGCCGCCAAATGACCGCACCGCGGTCAAAAGACCGCGGCGGCCATTCAGACATTTCCTCTGGGCCGGCGGGCGCTCTCCAAAAGAGCGCCCGCCGGCCCAGAGGAAATGCCCCTGCAACGAGGACGCCGGCTCAGAATTGAGCCGGCGTAGTTGCAGGGGTGCGACGGGTGCAGTTTGCACCCGTCGCGTATTTCAGTGTCTGCATTGCAGACACTGAAATACACAGTGGGGCCCTCTTACGGGGGCCCCTGCAGTGCCCATGCCATTGGCATGGGCACTGCAGGGGCCCCCAGGGGCCCCGCGGCACCCCCTACCGCCATCCTGTTCCTGGCGGGCGAACCGCCAGGAACAGGATGGCGGTAGGGGGTGTCAGAATCCCCCATGGCGGCGCAGCAAGCTGCGCCGCCATGGGGGATTCCAAGGGCAGCGGAAAACCGGCAGGAGACCGCCGGTTTTCCTTGTCTGACCGCGGCCGAACCGCCGCGGTCAGAATGCCCTGCTCCCGCCGACCCTGGCCCCGGCGGTCTGAGACCGCCGGGGTCAGAATGACCCCCTTGGTATTGGGGGAGCAGTTTTAGGTCTGACTGCAGTGTGATGTTCAAGGACACCCTTATAAGATGAGCTGTCGTAAGCACTCTTGTATTCTTGTCTTCATGACTCACATAGATCATTTGTGACACTGTTCAGCATGATTACCTATTTGTATGTAAACTCAGACACCTTCATTCATGCGTTTTTATGTTTGCTTAGATTTGTGTGCACTGTTACATGTGTTAGTATTGCATGGTGACAACATTTTGCTGCCACTATTTTATGACTTAGATATCCCTTGAGGAAGCATTATTCTGTCCAACACAGCATAATGGTGTATGCTTTCTCACTTCATCAGATATTACCCTCATGAAGGGTAGAGTAAGATGCAATCCTGGCCACTGTGCAGATTTATCTGACTACATCATTTCAGGACAGTTGTATTGACAAGCTACGGTATTTGACAGTAGGCACATTTCAGTTATTTACTGCACAGTTGATGTGCCACACTACCCAGAGACAGATTTGTTGTGTAAGTGCTATTTATTGAAAAGTGCTGTAGTGCTATATGTACATTGTCCATGATTGTGAGTCCATTATAGTGACATCTTACATTGTGATCCTACACAAGGGGTTAAGGAAATGCTTTTGACATGCTGGGGTGATGTTTCCAACAGTGCAGACGGACAGGATTTGCCAATGAGTAAGCGAGAGACAATCACTGGGGAGGATGACAAGATATACAGTGGTTAGCAGGACAGTCATTGAGTAGAGTTGTTGTAAGACTGGCATGTTACAAAACGCAGGACCTTGATAATAGTTGGCCATGTGGCAGGGACTAGTGCTTCTGGGTACTTTTCTGTGTGAATGTGATCTGTTCCATGCCTTCTTCTTCTGATGTGTGTGTTGCCTCCTCTCTCCTTGTTGGTGGTGGTTGTGAAGGGGAAACACACACCTCAGTGTTAGAAGACGTAGAGTCAGACATCCCGGTCGCTGCTACCTGTGAAGGTCTTAAGGGCAGTACTGCAGCAAGGAGGATCTGCTGATTCTTAAGAATAGCAGCCACATCACGATGGTAGGCAGCCAGGTCGGCCCTGAGGGGTTCAATGTTGCATTTATGCACGCATTGACGGTATTGCTGTTGTAGGTGTTGAGTCAACTGTAGTACAGCTGTGCTGATTTCCTTCAGCTTTTTTTCAACTTCCTGCAAGATAGTTGTTCGCCCTTGCATAGCTGCTGCCTGTTCTTCAGTTGACATCATGCACAAACGCACCCCCTCTAGGCTGGCTGTCATAGTTTGCATCCCTACCCGCACCCTTCTTGGCCAGCTCCCGCTGTACCCCAACTACAGTTATCTCAAAGCTGGTGCCTGTGTCGTCTGAGTCCTCAGCTGTATTGGAGCTGGCAGGTCTTACAATTGGGGTGGTGGGTGGGTCCTCTGTGATGGCTGCTTGTTCTGTGCTTCTCCTTGTGACTGAAGGTGGGGTCTGGAGGGTTCCAAGGACCTCTTGGATGGTCTGCTGGGGAATGTTTGTCAGCTCAACATCCATGTCATCAGGGCATTCTGGAACAGGCATATCCGCAGGAGATCCATCTTCCTCTGCAATGAAATGAGGTACAATTAGTGTGTGTTGTGGCATTAGTGATGTGACATGCCTGCCTTGTGATAAATTCACATTGTGATCTTGTTTCGTGTTCATTGCTCCAGTCTTTGAGATGGGCATTCTCCCAGGCCTATGGCCCACCTGCATGTCACAGGTATTGTGGTAAGTTATTAGACTTGTCGGCATCATCTCCTCTAGGTGTTTGTTCTGGCCAAATAGTGAATTGTCACCTTCTTGTCCTACTCAACCCTCCGTCTACATCCATTCTCATGGTGAGGCCCTTTACTGGCTGTGGGTGCTCTGATTGCACTGGCAGCACACTTGACAATCTGGACCTGCCCCAGTCTCTGATCTTTCACATCCACTTAAATGTAGTTGACATGTAGCGTATCCTATGCATAGCATTGTTATGGCACGATATGGATGTTGGCATTGGTAATGTGCACAGCTGATGTTGGGAATGTGTGGTACATTGGATTGCCTTGATAATCATATCAGTGTCCTATTTCCTCCTCTGACTGTGCAGGTGTATTTCAGTGACCAGTTACATTTGCCCTCCCCCTCAATGCTGTTGTCTGAGCAGTATGACATTTGGGATGTTACATTGTGACCCAGGCACAGGATGGACCCTGACATATGCATCATGGGTGTGTCCTTAGTGCTGTGTAGCTCCTACTGTTGATGACATTGGCTGATGTTTGCAACAACTATGGGTATTGACATTTGACAGGAGTGGATCCTTTGTCTTGTTTCAGGTGATTATTGGAGTTATCATCTTCAACCCTCTAATTTTGGTGTGTATGATCCATGGGGAAGTTACTGCCATTGGCTACTGGAGCTGCACACAGAGTGGAGGTGGTAGTGGCAACTGTTGTCACTGTTACATTCCAGTTGTGGGTATGGCTAGAGGTTGTTAATTGGGCCCTAGATAATGTAGGGGGTATGGTGGCTGACGTGTGCCGGGATGTCAGTTTGACGTTGTGCCCTTCCCTCCTGGCGTGGCTTTACCTTTGCTCCATCGTTGGCATGGCAGCATGCCCCCATGGGACTGTTGTTGGTGTAGTGTAATGGTGTGCCCCAGCTTCTGTCTGTGCAGGCCATGCCCCCATGCCATACCCCTTTACCAGTGCCACTCCATGTATATGATGACTTCCATGCATTTTGTGGTCGGTATCCCCTCTGCTTATGGTTGACATTAGTGCATTATAATTACCCATGCGACTTACCCTGCATGTGCGTTGTCTCCTGGTAGTCTGCGCTGTCCTTTCCTTGAATCCCTGCGACAATCTCCGCAGGGATGACGGCTGCCACCATCTCCTCCATGTGGTCCAGGGCCTCTTGGTGTGCTGGACTCCCACCTCCAGTCTGCAGTGCTGCCTTCCTGTTCCTGGTCATCTTTTCCTTGGTCCGGCGCTTGCAGTCATGCCAGCGTTTCTTGCACTCGATGACTGTTCTGCGTACTGCTGCCACACTGTTAATCTTGTCGACAATTTGTTGCCATATAGCCTCTCTCCTACTGATTGGCAATTTTGAGGTGACAAACAGTTGGTGCTGGTGTTCCATCACCTCTTTCACCAGAAGTTCCTGTTCCTCTGCACTGAAGCAACACTTTATTTTCTTCTTAAAAGTCTCCTGGTTCTTGTGTGGGTCCTCCTGGCTGGTTCCTGGTCTGTTGTCATCTTCCTGGGGTCTGTAGAGGCATCTGGGATCCATTTTGGCTCTCCTCTGCTAAAATGGCTGGGTTCGCGGGAATTTTGACGCTATTGTATCAAAAAACGCTGCATATCAGGTTTGCGGGGTCGTAAATCGACCCACAGTCATTTCCGCCGTGTTAACGTTGTTTTGCTTTACGACTTGACGCTGCGGTGTGCGTAAAAAAAAGGCTCACGCCTGTGGTTTGCGCCGCCGTGCATCAAAGTATATATTTGACGCCCACACTGCGCACCAAAATGGCGTTAACCGGCTGTATTATTTTTGACGCAAAACTGCGCCGGTGCTGGTTTGCGTCAAAAAGCATAAATATGGGCCTTTGTTTTGGACAATATGGCTCTCTACTTCAACATCTTAGACAACCTTTTCCCCCCATGGTGTTTCTCCTCTTAGTTATATAATGGTGAATGTTAAACCAATACTGGAAAAATACACATTAGGTTCTCCTCACCAGATCAATTTGCACCCTATTTCTGTTCTCCCATACAATAGTCAAGCCTACAGAAAAACTAACCCTACTCCATTTAAAACAATTTGCAGAACAGAACTCTTTATCTGATGATTTTCCTGTCACATTTTGGTCTGTGGCAAATACTGAATTGTTTGTACTATCTCCCCTAGACAGTTTGAGGACATTTGTTGACTTAGGTGATGCTGGATAGCTATAGCTGTTAGATATTTCTGCAGCATCTGACACAATTGATCATTTCTTAATTTCTATACTGGAAGAACCCGGATTTAGAGGTGTTGTCTGTCAATGGATGAAGTTCTTTCTCACTGACTGATGTCAACTGGTCATGCCTTATACTTCACAGAGCTTTCATATTCTGCTGGTAAATGCGGTGGCCCAATCTAGATTGGTCTATTCCATTGCCATGTTTTTCACCACTCCAGTAAAACTTCTCCATCCCTCCCTCAACTCATTTAGAAAAGTTGCTGCCTACCAAGTGATGAATGGAGACAGATGCTACCAAATTACACTGGTGCTGTATCTTTATATTGACTGCCTGTTAAAACCAGGGTAATTTTTAAATCAAGGGTAGTTGTTCACAAGGCAATTATGTTCTAATACAGCAGCCTTTTCAGCTAACAAATGTACTCTACAACTCCTTGTAGGAAAGTACCATCTTACTTTGCATGTTACCTGCAATTTCTACCTGTTTGTCAGTATGTTTTGCCTGTCTCACTGGGATCCTGCTGGTCAGGACCCCAGTGCTCAGTGTGTTTGGCCTAATGTGTGTGTTGTCAGTAGTGCTTAACTGTGTCACTGAAGTTCTGCTAACCAGAACTTCAGTACTTTTGCTCTCTCTGCTTCCAAATTAGTCACTATAGTTTAGCGACTTCATATTCCAATTCCAATTGGCACACTGGACTCCCCTTGTACGTCCCTTGTATATGGTACCTAGGTACCTAGGGCATTGGTGTTCATTTGCCACCCATAAGGAGCTCAGACAAACCCTTTCACAGGACTGCCACTACAGCCTGCGTGAAATAGTGCACACACTATTTCACAGCCATTTTCACTGCACTTAAGTAAATTATAAGTCACCTATATGTCTAACCTTCATTTACTGAAGGCTAGGTGCAAAGTTACTAAGTGTGAGGGCACCCTTGCACTAGTAAAGGTGCCCCCATACTGTCCAGGGCCAGTTCCCCAGACTTCATGAGTGCGGGGATACCATTACACGTGTGCACTACATAAAGGTCAATACCTAAATGTAGCTTCACAATGGTAACTCTGAATATGGCCATGTAAGGTGTCTAAGATCATGGAATTGTCCCTCCATTCAAAATCTGGTTTTGAGGGGCCAGTCCGATGCATCTTGGGGGCTCCACCATGGACTCCCCATTACTGCCAAGCCAGCTCTCTGAGGCTTGCACTGCAGCTACAGCTGCTGCCACCTCACAAACAGGGTCCTGCACTCCTGGGGTCTGAGAACAAAGCATTTCCTTTGGGAGGAGGGTGCTACACCCTCTCCCTTTGGAAATAGGTGTTACAGGCTTGGGAGGGGTAGCCTCCCAGAGCCCTTGGAAATGCTTTGAAGGGCACAGATGGTGCCCTCCTTGCATAAGCCAGTCTACACCAGTTCAGGGACCCCCAAACTGGACAAAGGAAAGGGGAGTGACCACCCCCTGTCCATCACCACCCCAGGGGTGGTGTCCAGAGCTCCTCCAGTGTGTCCTTGGTGTTAGCCATCTTGTTTTCCAAGGTGTGAGGACACTCTGGAGATCTCGTAGTGGCCAGTGCCGGCAGGTGATGTCAGAGACCCCTCCTGATAGGTGCATACCTGGTTAGGTAGTCAATCCCCCTCTCAAGGATATTTAGGGTCTCTCCTGTCGGTTCCTCTTCAGATTCAGCTTGCAAGACTCCTCCAGGAATCCTCTGCTTCAGCTTCTGACTGTCGAATCAACTGCAGACTACTCCAGGAACCGCTGTAACTGCAAAAAAAGTATCCAGGATGACTCCTGTGACCTGCAACTTCAGCTCGAGCCAGCATTTGCAACAGTTTCCAAGGTGTGCACACTCTGAGGACTCCCTGTCTTCACCCTGCACCAGAAGAACCGAAGGAATCTCCCGTGGAGTGACTGAGTCACTTCCCTGCTCCTGCAGGCACCCTTCTGCGACGATGACCGGTTCTCAGGGACTCCTCTCCTGATGACGAGGGTGCTCCCTGGATCACAAGTGGTGGGCCGACGTGACCCAGACTGTCCTAAGGTCCAGCTGTCCAAATTTGGAGGAGATAAGAACTTGCCTTTCCGGTTTGCGACAGTACCCCTTTGCATCGCGTCATCTCCAGCTCCTTGGGCTTCTGTACACTTCTTCCAAGAATCCTTCATGCACAGTGTAGCCCAGGTCCCCAGCACTCCATCCAGTAATGCACAACTCGCTGAGTTGTTCTCCGGTGGCGTGGGACCTTCTTTTGTTGTGCTGCACCAACTGCACTTTGCATCTTCTTTGTCCCCGTGTCCTGGGACTCCTGTGGGTGCTGTCTGGTCTTCTGTGGGCTCTCTCCAGTGCTGAGAGCCCCCTCTGTCTCCTCAGTCCAAGTTGAGACCCCCAGGTCCCTCCTGGGTCTAGGCAGCGCCATTTTGACGCAAACTGCGAACTTGCTTGAACCAGGGCTTGTTGGGCGAATCCAGTGACGCAAACTGCCTGCATCCAACAGCTCAACTTCGGATTTCTCCTGCACCACGTAGGAACCCGCAGCCATCTGCTTTGGTGCTTTTCTGAACACTTCTTCTAACTGGAGAATCCACTTTTGCACCATATTCTACGTTGCCAGTGGCTCCTGTCCTTCCTGGAATCTTCTCCGACTTCTGGACTTGGTCTCCTCTCTTCACTGGTCTTCAGGTCCAGGAATCCACCAGTTGTTGATTGCAGTCTTACTTGGGTCTTGCAATATCTCTTATCACGACTTGTAGTGTGTCCTGAGGAAACTTGCAGTACTTTGCTCCTATTTTCCTGGGCTCTGGGGTGGGGTACTTTACTTACCTTTGGTGTTTTCATACACTCCCAGCGCCCCTCTACACACTACACTTGCCTAGGGGGGAATTTGTGATTTGCATTCTACTTTCTTAGTATATGGTTTGTATTGCCCATAGGCCTATTGCATTCTATTGTATTTTCTACTGTTTGCAGCATTCTATGACTATTTACTTACCTGATTTTGGTCTCTAGTGTAGATATTGTGTATAATACTTACCTCCAGAAGGAGTATTGCCTCTAGGATATTTTTGGTCTTGTGCTACTAAAATTAAGTACCTTTATTTTTGGTAACACTGAGTGTTGTCTTTTATTGTGTATTAGTAAGGTGTAACTATAGTGGTATTGCAGGAGCTTTGCATGTCTCCTAGCTCAGCCTAAGCTGCTCTGCTACTGCTACCTCTAGATAGCCTAAGCTGCTAGAACACTGCCTACATTTCACAAATAAGGGATAACTGGACCTGGTATAAGGTGTAAGTACCTTAGGTACCCACTACAAACCACGCCAGCCGCCTACACTCCTCTCTTGCAGAATATTCGATCTGCTAATCTCTTCCTTCTTGAAGTCCTCCAATTACCTATTGTCTCCTTTGGTGACCTTTAGTTTCCCGCTGCAGCTGCCATTCTGTTGAGCAAACGTCCCCTGACATTACCTCCTCAACCAAATTTGGCCTGTATCATATGCCATTGAAAGACTTAGGGTCTGATTTGGAATTTGCAGACATGTTACTCCATCAAAAACGTGACGAATATCATGTCCACCTTATTACAAGTGCCACATCTATAATTACCAGGTAAAACGTTGGATGGAATTTCTGTCAGTCTGTTAGGGAGTAATCCATCTGCCAAACTCTAAATAAGGTCCTTAATTGCTTTTTAACTTATAACCACTATACGTAGTTGGTAACAAAAATCAAGTTATGTTGCTTACCACTAACAAGACTTAGCATATGCAATGCTTTATAAATGACTATAACAGACCAGAACAAATACTATCAACAAATGTTAGGAGATCTGTAAATGAAAGAACATTTTTGGAGGACAAATGGAAAAAATACCAGAAGAGGACAACAGTGAGTAAAAGGTTCAAGACTTGGCTACTTTAAAATTCTACATGAATTGCACTGGTAACCATTATGTTTGCAAAAGGGCCGATTTTAGAAACTTCAAATGCAGGCGGCACAGACAAGATAGGCCCATAATTTGAGAAATGCAACTCATAGACCTATTTTAAACTGGATTATTGTTTGAGGAGACAAAAGAGACAGGCAAGTTTACACAATTCTTCTAGGATACCTCGGATGCTGCAATGATTATCGATAGCTACCTTTTGCTAGGAGTTTGAAAACAATGCATTCTTCACAGGCTTGCATGAGCAACTCACAGCGCATTTAAGGGGTTGGTGGCGCATGGTGGAGGAGAGAAAAATGATTTTTTTTTAAAACACTTACCTGAATCACTGCCGCTACCACCACACCGCTTCTCTTGCCTTCTCTGTAGCTGCAGCAACAGGCCCCCAGTCTGCCCTGCAGCCAATCTGAATGCTGCTCTAATGCTGCTGGCAGCATGACAGCAGCATTCAGATTGGTTGGAGCGCCCAGCCAAGGCGTTCCAAGGCAAAGTAGGAGTCTCTGCCTGATGACTCCAACCTTGCAGCACAGTGCCGGAATGGAGAGAGCCTAGTGCGCATGTGTATTTGGCAAGCCCGGGATGGCCGGCCAAACATACATGCGCACTGAGGTGGAGTGCTGTGCACTCCCCTTCCTGCTCGTCACAGCCTCATTACCCCACCCCTTCTACTGTAAACTAATAATAAACATAGTTTATTATCGTTTTATAGTAAAAGTTTTGCAGCTGCTGCTGCTGCCCGGGGGTGTTGGGAGGGGGTCCTCCACCCTAGCAGTGGAGCCGCTGCTGCAAGCTTGTCGAAGGCAATAAGAGTAGCTTTTTGTGAAGGAAAGAATTATTAATAGTTTAACTGTGTGTGCGTGTTTCTCTGCTGCCCAAGAAAGAAGATCATATAATTAAGCAACATCTTGGGATACAACAATATGGAAAATGGGTATGCAGCCCCATTGCTGAATAGGTACTATTTGCAGAGGAAAGATGCACCCTTAGAAAAGAGTGTTATGTAAAGAAGTCAGAAAATAAGTTTGCTTTATAAGCATTGAACTTGAGGGGCAGACGCAGCAAAATAAGGTATGGAAGATACTGTTGGCAAAGGGCCAAAGAAAGCTTGTGGCACATATGTCTTTACTTTGTATCCAAATAAATCTGTAATTCCGACGTTATTGTGACAACAAAGTAAAATAAATCAACATGCAAGGGCGATCAGTAAACAGCACTGAGTTTTTGAGTGACAAAAGACATCGAAAAAACAAACATACCATAAACAAAAATCTATACATGAGCATTTAAAAAGTCATCACATGAACAAAGTAAATACATCATAGAACAAGCGCTGGGTCTTAACTGCAAACTATGGGGGTCATTCTAACTACGGCGGGCACTGCAGGGGCCCGCAGGGGCCCCACGACACCCGTTCCCGCCAGCCAGGTTCTGGCGGTGAAAACCGCCAGAACCAGGCTGGAGGGAAGGGGGTCAGAATCCCAAAGGCGGCGCTGCTTGCAGCGCCGCCGTGGAGGATTCCCTGGGGCAGTGGGAAGCCGGCGGGAAACCGCCGGCTTCCCTTTTCTGACCGCGGCGGTCAGAATGACCCCGGAAGCACCGCCAGCCTGTTGGCGGTGCTTCCGTTGCCCTCCACCCTGGCGGTCATAGACCGCCAGGGTTGGAATGAGGCCTATGTGTCATGCCCCGTCCTACAAAAGGACTATTTTATGTCCCATCACCAAAACCAAATGACATCATAAATGAGAGAATGTAACCATCCGACAATAGTCATGAGCTTCATGGACAGCTCATCCACGCCGTGGCATAATAGGAAAAAATATAAAGGCCAGTGGCTGGAAAGGACTGACCCAAAGTCCTCTATCTCTTCTCTCTCTCACGCTCTATTTTGAAGAATTGGTGACATGAGCTATTCCACACATTTAAAGCTGTCACTCGCCAGACCTAAATGACAGAAAACAAACTAAACCCCAGCAGTTAAATAATGATTAATGGAAAACAGCCAATCCAGATAGGAAATGACATTCTATGCACTACAGACCAAAGGACAATATTACATTCTGACTGAACAACATATGGGAATTAGGAATGAATACGGTGGTAGAGAAGTAGGGGAAAAGGAATACGGTCAGCTAGTAAAACGGAAACCGAGGACAGCGTAACAGTGGAAAGTAAAGAGAAAGGCAATTAAGGAAACGGTGGACATAAGAAAGAGAACATGGAGTCAAGGGTATTAAACAAAATTAATTCTAAAGAAAGGTGAACAGATAACTTGAATATGTTTTGTTTTATAGCATACACTATATACGCATATAACGGTCAGTTGCTTTCAAGTGCATTTCATTTCTTCATATTCCTTAGAGAAATACACCCATAACGTTTTTGAGTACTGGTCCAGAACGCAAAGTCCCCTAATCACGCAGTCACTTAATATTTTTAAAAATGTTACCTGTCAGTTTCTTTTTATCTTTAAGAGGCAAACGAAAACAGTGGTCAGCCGCCATGTTCTATTTTACAGTACATTTCAAGTCTCCAGAGCTCCAGAAAGTGTAATAACCTATACTATAATTCATAAAGGAAGATTCTACATTATTACTTTCTGTGGAGCACACACGCCAGATCAACAAAACAGATATACGTACGTTTAAACGTCATTTTAGGCCTATCTAATCGTGCTGTAAAGTTTTATTGTTTTCCACCGTCTCCTATTGTATATCAGCTTGGCGGGATTAGTGCATACCCATGTCACATCACAGGCCGTGTGACGGGGCAGAGCTAGTCCCAAGCCTGGTCATTGAGTCAGGGGCGGAGCCAGTGCCACAGAAAGTCAGTGTGGCTGGTTCAGAGCCAGCAGCGTGCCAAGCCGACAGGTCTGAGGTAAGCTCAGTCTGCTGGCAGTCCCATGGGGTTTTGGAAGACCCCTTCGAATGCTGGACAGTCAAGGTTAGAGCACATTCATGTCACTTTCCGGGACAGCGTGGAGGGTGCAAAGCTAGCTACAGGGCAGACTGGAAGAGCTGGGGCTGATTCAAGGCCAAAGGCAGAATGACAGAGATGAGGGCTAAATGAATGGTATTTTAGTTGAATTTGATGAAAAGGCAGCATTCCAAATCAGTGTGTCTGGGGCAGAGCAGTAGTCTTGCAGATTGAAGACGGATCTGTGGAAAAGTTAATGACAATCTAAGGCCATTAGGCTGGAGTAGAATAAGCTGTATGTCAGGTTATCAGGACTGCAGCAGAGCCAAATCATACAGCATGTCATAAGGTTGTGACAGAGTTAGTCATCTGATAGGTTAGTGACTCTGAGGCTGAGTCAGTCGTATAACAGACCAATAAGTCTAAAGGTTGAGCCAATCCCATGGAAGGCAAGGGTGCTTATAGAAGAGTTACATGCCAGATCAGAGTGGCTTTGGCAGAGATGGTGTCACAGCAGGCCAATGTGGTTTAGACAGGGTAATCAGATATATGGAAGCGGGGCTGGTACAGAGTCAACTGATTGTTAGTCTGGCAGGTATGAGGTATAACTGGTCCAGTTCTATGACAGAACCACACATGCAATTACCACTCATGCTTTTACAACACTGCCATTACAACGCATGCATCTTTACTACATGCTTTTACCGTGAACATTTTTACCACACATATCCCTTTACCACATATGGCTCTACAATGAAAATTTAAGTGGTAGGTATGATTCATATCTATCTATCTATCTATCTATCTATCTATCTATCTATCTATCTATCTATCTATCTATCTAGCTATCTAGCTATCTATATATATATGTGTATATATATATATATATATATATATATATATATATATATATATATATATATATATATAGTGTATTGCCCTGCATAAACTTCACTGGATATCCCCTTTTGTGAGGAGTAGTGTGTATGATTTTCACCTCTACTCTGGAGTTTGTCTGTTGATTTTCCTGGTTCCCACACCCGGTCAAGTCCCCACGTTCAGGGACTAAAGGTAGTGGTGGGATGCATAAACCCATACCTTACCACCCAAAAACCCATACCTACCCTAAATCCCAAAAATGCCCACCCCAAACCCTGAAAACCCCTTATCACCCAAAAACCCAAGCATAACCTTACCACCCAAAAACCCATAACCACCAAAAACTCTAAAAAAATCTCTTGCCACCCAAAAACCCACTCCTACCCTAAACCCTAAAAATACATTTTTAGGGGGAGAATTTTTTTTAGTGGGGCTACATTTCTTTAGGTGGAAGGGGGCCATGTTTCCCCCCTCCCCAGGCTGATCTTGACCCTGGGGGCTCCATCCCCTTGGGCCTGGTCTTGTGACCTGCTGCCCCACAGGGAACCCGGTCACAATGCAGGGGAACGTGGGGGGAGCCTGAATGCCCTCACAATTCCAGCTGGTTCCCTGCCTCCTGCGGTAGCCAGCATTACTGCCACAGAGACTGAGCTACTAAAGCATCTCAATCTCTGTGAAAGAAATTGTTTCCTCTGTCTTCCTGCCAGCATCTCTACTGGCAGGTAGACAGAGGAAACCTCTGCTTGCAGTGAGGAAAAGCTGTGTGACAGCTCTCCATCACTGCAAGCAGAGTGTTTGTTGTGGCTTGGCAGCAGCTGTAAAGCTGCAGCCAAGCCACAGCACACAGCTATGTCTTGTGGGTGAGCACCCCAGGACATAGCAGGAGCTGGCCCGGGGTGGTGGCGGTTCCCAGGGCCATCATTGGATCCACGAGTGGGGCAGCACGGCCCCCTTCCAACAAGCATTGCCCCGGAGAGGTTGTGGTCCCTGGGGCACATGGGTCCACAACGGACCCCTTTCACATTTGTTATTGTAACCCTGAGGAGGTGGTGGTCCCCGGGGGTTGTGGCCACCCTGCATTCAATTTTCAAAAGTGCCCTGGGGAGGAGGCAGTTCCTGGTGGATTATTCCATGTTTTTTTTCTTTCAAATTTCTTTTAGCCTTGGCGGGGTCCCTCAGGGACCCCGCACCAGAGCTAAGGGGTCAGAGTGACTCTACCCTGGCCACCTTTCTTATTTTTTTACTTTTGTTCCTGGGACTCAGCCGAAGTTGAGCCCCAAGATGGCTGCCAACACTTTTTGGTTGAAGTGTTGGCGGCCAATCAGATGTCAGCACAGGGACAGTTGGATCCGCAGTTGGATCCACAGAGGATCCGCGTCCCTAGATATCTATATTTTTCAACCTTGAATATATCTCCAAAACTACTGAACGGATTTACACCAAACCACAAAAAAGCGCAATCTGCAGAACAGGACCTAGCTTCCTACCAAATTTGGTGTGATTCCGTTCAGCGGTTTGGGATGTAGGCGTGTCTAAAGACCCTATAGAAAAATGAACGGAAAAAATGCATTTTGGGATCCTCTCCTACCGTGCAACCGGATTTTCCATGCATCGTCCCTGGGCGTCCAAGTCAACTTGACCCTGTGTGGATCTGAAGTGCCCCATCCGGAAATCGACGCATCGCTCTCTTGCAAGGCAGAAAAACGAAGCATCCCGAACTGGACAGGAGAAGGAAATGATGAACGGCCTCACTTGTGAGTAAGGAATCGATGCACCACTACCTTTTTCTGATGCATGCTCACCTGTGCAGCTTTATTTTTGATGCTAACTAGGTACATTGTGTAACAACAGCATTTTCACTATTTTCTAAGGATTAAGGGGGTCATTCCGACCCTGGCGGTGGGCCGGGGACCACGGAAGCACCGCCAACAGGCTGGCGGTGCTCCCCAGCCCATTCTGACCGCGGCGGTAAAGCCGCGGTCAGAAAAGGGAATCCGGCGGTTTCCCGCCGGATTTCCCCTGCATGGGCTGAATCACTGCCCATGCCACTGGCATGGGCAGTGCAGGGGCCCCCTAACAGGGCCCCATAAAGATTTTCACTGTCTGCATTGCAGACAGTGAAAATCGCGACGGGTGCAACTGCACCCGTCGCACCCCTGCAACTCCGCCGGCTTCATTGTTGCAGGGCCTTTCCCGCTGGGCCGGCGGGTGCTCCTTTGGCGGGCGCCCGCCGGCCCAGCGGGAAAGGCAGAATGGCCTCTGCGGTCTTTTGACCGCGGAGCGGTCTTTCGGCGGCTTGATTTTGGCGGGCGGCGACCGCCGCCCGCCAAAGTCAGAATGAGGGCCTAAGACTCTTATTCTTTTGAAAATTCATATCTTGACTTGTGTACGTTGGGTTTTTGTCATTTTGGTCTTGTTGGATTTAGATAAATATTACCTATTTTTCTGTATTACTGTGTGTGTTGGTAAAAATACTTTACACTTTGATTCTGAAGTTAAGCTTGCCTGCTCGTGCCAAACTAACAAGGGGATTAGCGGGGGTTAACTGATTGCGAGTCTCCTTTACCCTAACTAGAGTGAGGGTCCTTGCTTGGACAGGGGGTACCCTGACTGCCAACCAAAGACCCCATTTCTAACAGTCACATTTAATCTATGAGTGATAATGAACACTATATTGTGTGGTCATACAGTCTTCACATTGATGTACTCACTTGTCATTGCCACAGACTCAACTTCAATCATGGTTGGTGCAATAGGGCACGATCATGGTGTTGTAGGTAGAGACTGGGAAAGAGGCACAGAAGTTATTGAACAAGAGATTGGCAAACTGATACTTCGGAATTCAATTATGTTGCTGAATACTGTATTCCACTTCAAAGAAGAGATGTAGGAAGGAGAAAGGATGAATATGGTTTGAAGTGTGCAATCAAAGATACAGTCCATATTTAGTAAAAAGTGAAAAAACGCTGCCTTTTTTGTAGATGGTTTCAGTACTGCTTGAGGAACATTTGTGCTGGTTTGCAACGCCCATCAAGTGTTTGCCTTAGTAAATTGCAAAATGGATTCTGTCAGTCTGTGTAAGCTTCAAAAGAAGCCAACCTGCACAGAAACTAACACACTTTCAAAACTGGTTTTATGATTGTCATAATGTCAATATTGGGTTCAGTCCTACTTCTAGGTCCACAGAGATGTCAAAAAGTGTTTAAAAGTTGCCTTGAAACTAAAACAAGACTAACTCATCAGATGTGCCCATCACTTTCATGTTCAAATTGTATATGTTCAGCCTTGGGCTGCATCCCTATTGTTTAGCCATTTGACTGCTTTAGACTTCTGATTAGCAAGCAGATGTAGAGAAGGGAATTCCACCAATCAAATGATGGAATCCCCACCTCTGCCAGTGCTAGTCACTAATTAAACACCCCCCTGTAGGAAGTGGCTACCATTACTCACCATACATTTTAACATGACATGGAGAATGAGGGGGTGCATACCATCATAACACGCCTTCTTGCTTTACTAAGAAATCAAAAATTATAGGAATAAACATAACTCCTGGGACAAAGAAATGCTCTATTTCCAAATATATATATATATATCGGGAGCATCACAAAATGTTTGGAATGATACTAGTGCTACCTATAACAAACTTTTACAAGGACTTTAAGAAAGCCAATCTGGCTTCCACTTTAGGTATAACATAAATATGGAGTTGGCACTACTGGAAGTGTTTGACTACAACAAATTGAGACTTGCTCAAGGAAGGAGGACAGCTTTGATTTTATTTGATCTCTCTGTTGTGTTCAATACCATATCCTATGTGAGCTTATTACAGTGCCCTGACAATTTAGGGGTTGGGAACTTGACCCTTGATTGGATAAAATCCTTCCTGGATAATAGAGGGCAATCACTGCAGCTGCCCTCTTCTCCTCTGGTTTGAAGCCCTTTTCAGTTGAGATACCACGGAGCGAAAGCTCCCTTAAACAGGACTCCCGAACAACAAAGTTGTAGCAACGAAAGCGGAACAACACTTTTGTTAACCACGACTTCCTTGTTCCGTGCCTTAACCACTCATGTGCTGAACCACGCACGTTCATGGTTAAGGCACAGAAGAAGAGAGTTGGCTGAGGATGACATGATCAGGTAAGTGGGGCTGTTTTTAGGGTGGGCGTCAGGGTATTTTTAGTTTTAGTGGGTGGGGGGTCGGGGTGGTTTAGGTTTAGGGGCAGGGTGGGGGGTCAGGGTATTTTTAGCTTTAGGGTGTGGAGGGTCGGGTGGTTGGGTTTAGGGGCGGGGAGGGGTGCATTTTTAGTTTTAGGGGCGGTGTCGGGTATTTTTAGTTTTAGGGGTGGTGGGGTCGTGTGGTTTAGGTTTAGGGGCAGGGGAGGGGGGTTGGGGTATTTTTAGTTTTAGGGGGTAGGGTGGTTTAGGTTTAGGAGCAGGGGAGTGTGGTGAGGGTATTTTTAGTTTTAGGGGGTGGGGGTTGGGGTTGTTTAGGGGCAGGGTTGGGGGGTCGGGGTATTTTGAGTTTTAGGGGTGAGGGTTGAGGTCAGGGTGGTTTAAGTTTTAGGGGCGGTGGTTGGGTCGTTTTAGGTTTTAAGAGTGGGGGTGGGAGGTCGCAGTAATTTTAGGGGCGGGGTGGGGGGTTGGGGTGATTTTAGGTTTTAGGGGCAGTTGTCGGGGGTTGGGGTGGTTTTAGGTTTTAGGGGAGGAGTGGGGGGTTGCGGTAATTTTAGGGGCCGGGGTGGTTTTAGGGGAGGGATGGGGGGTCGGGGTAATTTAAGGGGCTGGGTGGGGGGTTGGGGTGGTTTTAGGGGTGGGAGTGGGGGGCTGGGGTGATATTAGAGGTGGTGGTGGGTGTTTGGGGTGGTTTTAGGCTTTAGGGGCGTGGGTGGGCGGTCGGTGTAGTTTAGGTTTTAGGGACGAGGTGGGGGTTTTGGGTGGTTTTAGGTGTTAGAGGTGGGGTGGTTGGGTTAGGTAATTTAGGGCTTAGGGGTGGGTTGGGGAGTTGGGGTGGTTTTAGGTTTTAGGGGCTGGGTGAGGGTTGCAGTAATTTTAGGGGTGGGGTGGGGGATGGGGTAGTTTTAGGGGCAGGGGTGGGGGCTACGGTAATTTTTAGGGGTAAGGTGGGGGGCCGAGTTGCATGCTGGAACCATGCATGCCGTTCATTAATGCCTTTACCAGGGATGCCTTTACAACGAAAAATCGTTATTAAGGCATTCGTGGTAACAACGCGGTAGTTGTTCCGACCGTGTTGTTCAGACATGCTTGGTTCCAGCATGTGTTGTTCTGACATACATTCCCACAGGGCTCATCATGCATTCAAAATCTGTTACATGTTCATTTGCCCTTGCTGACTTTGCTGGTGGAATCACATGGAGTTATGGTGGTGTCCTACGCCAATGAAACCAAGCTACTCCTCTCTTTTGAGAGTGGGGCTGAAGCTTTTTTATGGCCTTCTTAGGACTTGTCTTCAGGCAGAATTTGAATAGCTCTGTGCTGGTCACCTAATGTATAATATGGACAAGACTAGGGTTTTATAATTAGGGTCTTTTCAGTCTGACTGAGTAGTTGGTTGGCCTGAAATGGTGCCACCACCACCTCCACCTTCGACAGTTGTGAAGAACCTAGGCCTGAGGTTTGATAAATTGCTGGCTTTCATAAATGCAGGCTTCTTAGGTAGTGGGAACATGCTTTAGGTTCCTCCAAGCCTTAAAAAAAATATTTTCCAAGCCCCGTTGAATTTCAGAAAGACAGTTTTCCATGCACTAATTATTTCTAGGTTATTGTAAGCTAGCATTCTGAACCTTAGTTTTCTGGACTATCTGATTAGAAGACTACAGTTCGTTCACAACATATGATCCTCAAAGTTCCCTGACAGACATCTATGACCTCTCACTTGCAAATGCTCAGACTGGTTGCCAGTAAACAAGAGAATTATTTTCAAATGTTTCCTTTTGGCATATTGTGCCTGCTTTTCGACTAACCCTCAGTATTTTACTACCAGGCAACACCATTATTCCCCTTCAAGAGCCTTGCATTCTCCTGCATGGTAAGCTCTGATTCTCTTTTTTGAAAGAATGTTAAAACCTTGCAATTTGTTCTGATTTGACTGGTGTTTCCTTATTTGTGTTGGTCTGCAGTTCCGGAACACTCCTAGAAGTAGCTGCACACTTTACAAATTTGTTCATCAATTCATTCATTCATGAACATCCCCTTAGGAGGTTTTAAATATATCAACAAAGATAAAATGTTCCTGACACACAGTACATAACAATACATCAATTAAAATGATCTTTCAATACATGTTTAGTAGCGTAACATGAAACACTTGGGGGCATATTCCTACTCTGTTTGCGCCGAATTTGCGTCAAAAAGTTTGACGCAAATTCGGTACAAACTTTACACCATATTTATACTATGATGCCTGATCCCGCAAATGTCAAAATTCCTCCGTGTGCGTCATTTTCTGGATGCAGGAAACCGCCTTGCATTTATGACATGCAAGGTAGGCGTTCCCATCCAAAAAATGACTTTAAGGCCTGTGAGCCTTATTTATACTCCCACGTAATTTTGACGCACAGGAGGGGTGGGCCTTAAAAAACGGCGCCCAGCCTGATGTGCGCTGTTTTTTAACGCCTGGGTGAGGGCAGGCGTTAAGGGACCTGTGGGATCATTTCCATGGTCTCTGACCAAGGAAGCAGTCCACAGGTGCCCTTCCCTGCACCCAGGGACACCCCCTGCCACCCCCACCCACCCCTGCAGGACACCCATGGATGGGGGGACCCATCCCAGGTAAGAACAGGTAAGTTGAGGTGAGTATTTTTATTTTTTTTAAGTGGCATGGGGGGACTCACTTGGGTCTCCCTACATGCCACTGTGCCCAATGGCGGGGGCATGACTCCTTGGGCGGGGGGCATGACTCCTGTCTTTGCTAAGACAGGAGTCATTTCAATGGTGGTTGTGCGTCAAAAAAAGGCGCAAGTCCGGTTAGAGCCATGATTTTTTACTCTAAGCTGATTGCACCATTTTTTTACGCACAACCCCCACTTTTCCCGACGCCAGTTAGAGTCATTTTTTTTTACTCTGACCAGCCCGCAGTGCCAGCTAACGTCAATCCATAAATAAGGCGCCCACCTGGTGCGTTGGAATAGCGTTAGGCGCTGGTTTCCGTCAAAAACTATAAATATGGGCCTTGATGTGCAAATTGACATGTTAAATGCTTCTATCACTTTACTTCTTATACCTAGTCTTTGTGAAAAGATACTTATGGGCTTACACCTAAAGGTACATGTGTACATTTGCTCACATGCAGATTTACTACCACATCTAGGGGTAATTGTACACGTTTTTGCTATTCACCATTTCCAAGTGTATATACCTAGGTGTAGCTTACACAACTTGACTACCTCAAACAGGGAGCACAGCCTGTCACTGCAGAATTTACAAGTGTAAGGTCACAAAGAGGAACTTTGCACACATATGTGGTTGTTGGGAATGGCCCTTTCTGCAGAGTCATCCCCAGATTTTTTGCCTTTTCCCTCCACATTTTGCTGAATTAGTTTTTGTTGGCTCTAGGACTCTGGGCACTGCTAAACAGTGCTAAAGCGCATGTGCGCTCTCCTCTAAACATGATAACATTGGCTTAACCGCAATTGGCAAATTTAACTTACTTGTAAGTCCCTAGTAAAGTGCACTACATGTGCTCAGGGCCTGTAAATTAACTGCTACTAGTGGGCCTGCAGCACTGATTGTGCCACTCACTACTGTAGCACTTTAAACTTGACTCAGGCCTGCCATTGCAGGGCATCGGTGTGCAGCTTTAAACTGCTATTTCGACCTGGTAAGTGCACCCACTTGCCAGGCCCAAACCTTCCTTTTTATTACATATAAGCCATCCCTGAGGTGGGCCCTAGTTAGCCACAAGGGCAAAGTACAGTGTATTTCATAAGTTGGACATGTACTTTTGAGTTTAACATGTCCAGGTAGTGAAAAACTGCTAAATGTGTGTGTCACTATTGCAAGGCCCATCTCTCCCCCACAATAACATTGGGGTTACCTTAAGACATCTTTTAAGTGTAACTCCTAATTGGGAAAAGATAGAAATGTGGAGTTTGGTGTCGCTGGACTCACAATTTGAAATCACAACTTATAGTGAAGTCGGATTTTAAATTGTAAGTCTGAAAATACCACTTTCTGAAAATACCACTTTTGGAAAGTTGGCATTTTCTTACTTTAACCATTCTGTGCCTCTGTCTGCCTTTGAATACACTCCTGGGCTCTATTTTCTTTTAAATCACAGTGAAAGGCACAGCAGATTTGTAAATGTTGCTGTAATTTTTTTTTTTTTAAAGCAGATTCCTGCATTTCTCTGTTTTGTTGCCCCTGGCGGGCTAGGTCCCAAGGTCACTTTGAGGGAAAACAAAGGAGGGAAGGACTGGCATGAGGCCCCTCTCTCCGGTCTTTCAGGAGCCATGGGGACCACATCCGCCCCAAGGCTATGTTTATAAAATATGTGGTTGGTCATGTGGTCCTCCGTACCCTCCACCACCTGCCAGTGGCTATATTTAGAAATAAAGCAGAGGGCTGCGTGCCCCCCTGGGGACCGCCACCTCCCCGATGCTTAAACGTATTAGTATGCGGGGGTTGTGCAGACCCTCACACCCCAGGGGTCACTACCTCTACAGGGCAAAACACTTTTATAATAATGGGGTGGTCCTGTGAACCCCCCTGGGCCCGGGTACTTCCACCTCCCTGGGGCTACTAAATGAAATTAGGAGGGGGTCCATTGCAGGCCCCTGGGGTGAAATGAAGAGGGGTCCTTCGCGAACCCCTGGCCCTGGGGACCACCACCTTCCCGGGACAAATTTCAAAAGATGGAGTGTGGCAGTGTGGTCCAACTCTGGAGCAGTACATGGCCATGGGGACCGACACCCCCCCCCCAGGTCCGGATCCTCTTACCTCCCAAGATGCCTAGCCTCAGGAAGTAGTTGTTTGCTTTTGCTTGATGGGCAAAAGCAGACATAACTCAGCTTTCAGCAAGTGGGAGATGTCAAACAGTTCACGCTTGCAGAAAGCAGAGTTCTGATCTCTTTTCCTGCATGCAAAGAGATTAAAACATTGCTCCCGCAAGCAGGGAGCTGCTATTTAAAGCAGCTCCCCGCTTACGGGAGCAATGTCAACTCCCGCAGGAGACAAGAGCCAGCTGGGACCACGGGGGCCTTGAGGCTCCCCCCTGGTCCTGTCACTTTCTCTGTCTCCCTCTCTTCCATCCCACAAGGCGTTGGAAGAGAGAGAGAGATTGTTATTTCAATGGTCTCTCCATACATTGACTTCAAAGCGTCACACTAGCAAGATGTTTCTACAAATGCTATTGTTACGTTTTGATGCAAAGCAGAGTCTCCACTAGCCTACTGGTAACGCTCTTGGACTGTCACTCAGTACGGTGAAGGTTTAACTCCTGGTATCTCATGGCAGTGTGTCTGTTTATTTACTCAAGTTTTGAATTTTAAACATTTCTAGTGATGGAACATTTATGTCTTTAACGGTCTCTCAATTCAATGACTTCAAAGTGTCATACTAGCAAGATGTTTGCTGCACTTGTTATAGTTACATTTTGATGCACATCAGAGCAGAGTCATCACTGGCCTACTGGTAAAGCATTTGAGTGCCACTCAGTATGTTGAAGGTTCAAAGCTTGATATCTCATGGCAGTATGCCTGTTTATTTACTCGTGTTTTGAATGTTAAACATTCTTAGTGATGGAAAATGTGAGTCTTTTTCCCATCACTATCTTTAGATTGAATGTCACAGAGTTGTCTGGACAGTGCATAGTAAGAACCCACCTGTGGCCAAGTGTTCTCAAACCCTCACACAGTTGAGGGTTTTGCCTAGATGTGTCAGTTGCCATTTCTCAGCTTTAAATTCTATTCAACTTCAAATGTTTAAGATACATACAGAAATGTGATTTCACTCTTTGTTCCTGTCCAAACATTTTTGTTTTCAATTTTTCAGAACATTTCTCATTTTAAGTGGTGTGGTGTTGGGTGTTTAGGCTCTACAGGGAGTCCAGCAGCCCTGAGTAGCATTACAAAACAAGTCTCCAGGGTCATTAAATATTTTAAAGGACTCCTAGCTGAAGCTGTATGCTCTTGAGCTAGTGTTCAAGGCTCTCTTGTGGTTATTTTTATGACTGCATTTTGTCTGCCAAAAATGTTAAAAGAAAGACTCAGACACACGTTGGTTTAATTAAAAAAATTTTTTAAAACAATACGCCTCTGAATATTCATTTTGACATTTTTCACCAACAAAATCTAATAGTAAAAACTATGTAAAAAGAAAGAGTCAGAGACATGTTTAAAAAAAAAAATTATAAACAGTTTTAATAAACTATAGTAATAAAACATTGCATTGTGTGAATTATTGAACTATAAATTTGACAAAAAATATTGCTTGTTTTTAGAAAGATGATAGATCTGCTGTTTATACATTGATATGCTCACCTGTTAATATGGCTAATAGGCTCACTTTTTATATTTTGGTGTTATGACTCTTTGACAACGTCAATAAGTCTTTCTGAGTTTGGTGATTCCTTGTGAGCAAACCTCACACCACACACATGGGTTTGGCAACCTGTGGAGGGTTGCTACAGGGCCTGATCTGGCATTCGGCCGTGCATGTTGGAGTTGGCTGCCTGCGTTGGGTTGGTTGAAAGGCCTGGTCACGGACCAGGCCATGCTTCCAACTTCCTGATGTGTATGGTTGAGGCTGTGTATGGCAGGGGTTTGGGTGCCCATGGTGGGGGGGGGGCTGGGTGCAGCACCTGGCCACAGGCCAGGCCCTGCTGCCAACCCCTGGGTGTGCACAGCGAAAGGCCAAGCTCAGCTGGTGGGTGGCTTTACATATGGTAATGAACTATTACTTTACATTAAAAAAACCTAAAGAAATTCACTGAAAAAACAAGGGCTAAAGTGGTGTTATTACAATTATCTTCCATGGAGTGTAAAAGCAAACCCACTTCAAAAGGCCTTTTACAGGTATTTCCTCACTGGCACCAAACAGGTGGTCCCCATGAGGGAATCCTCAATATCTTGTTGGGCTTGCACAATCCAGCTAATTTTAAAGTCTGATTTTGTTCATTTGGAAAGTAGTGATGGCTACATAATGGTCTTTGTACTTCCCTCTTTGTGGAAAAATCAGTTTAATTTATCCCACTGCAGAAAATCCAATTATATTATATATTTGCAATAAACCACATTTGTCATCTTGTAAACTAGCATCTGTAAAAGCAGTAGAAATCATACATCCATTGAAGAATTTCTTTCCAGTTTCCTGGCACAGGGAGAAAGTGTTATGTATATGTAAATGAGTACAAGCCATGCCTAAATTGAGCCAAAGGCACTCATTTTTGGGGACTGGCATCTATTTTGCATCTTCAGATATTTCCGAAAGAACAATAGAGGGAATGGCACACAAATGGGAAAGAAGGAGGAAGAGAAAGAGCACACAACTGTAACAAAGGGAGAAAGCAGAAACCTTCAGGAGTGTTGTAAAGGGGTTGGGAGTGTCTGACAGTGGATTAAACAGACTAAACAGCCTTAGTGTTCTGTGCCCTAACAAATAATAGCACCTGCTGCAGGCTTCTGAGCAGAGCTTTGGGCACCAGCACTCATTCATTTACAAATTAGGCACTATTTGCAAGGCAACATATCATTATTAGTTTCAACAAATCCAGGCAAATATTTTGAATAAATATCAGAACTTTGTAACTGTACCAATTTAAATATCACTTTCTCTGTCACACACACACCTCTCACAGATGTCCAAAAAAATCATAAACACTGCTCCCCCTCTTTGACTGCCCAAATATTTCACACTGTGTAGCTGTATGGACATTGCTTTAATTACTATCTTATCCTCTAACTGATTACCAGATTTTCCTCAAAGTAAAAATTTGAAACATTTAAAGTTGCCTGATAGTATTACTTTGCCACACAGAAATGGGACAAGGACACAATATATGGCTACAGGATTAAACAACCAGTGTTTGTATTACAGATAGTGCCCTGGGGGCGCGGCAGGTATGTGTGCCCACTTTGTGTGCCCCCAAGGCAATGTGGTATTACAGAAGGGGTTGCATACACTTGTGCCCCCCTCCTGTAATATTGGTAATGCTGCGCACATGTAGCACTAGTGATATCATGAGAGGTAATTCCCTCATTTGGATGGGGTGTGCCCCCATGCAATCAAGGGAATCCCTTTGCCTCTGTGCCATATTACCAATGTTGGCACAAAGGCAAACAAGCCTTTAGGAGGCCCACTGAAAGTGGGCCACAAAAAGGCGGTGCACTTTTAGTGCACCTCCTAATGGCAGCCATCTAGGGGCAAGAAAGGGTGTTCTATGGACCTCCCCCCACGCACATTCCCCTGCAGGTAGATGCAATCACTCACTGCACCTGCCTGCAAAGAGATCATTGAAAGTGCAGGTGGTTTGCTGCCTGCATTGTGAAACATGGAGCAGCATTTTTTTACAGCTGTTCTGTATTTCACTTGACTGTGCTGCCCCCAAGGCAACACAAGTTTGTGGTTGCCCTGGGGCATCGCATTCTTTGTAACATGGTGCACTTTCTTTGTTTGGGCACAGCACACCTTTTAAAAAGTTCACCATGGTGCAAACAAGGAAAGTGTGCATATTCACAATATAGCCCCAGGAATGGACAAGGTGAAGCATACGTTTCCTCTGAATTTTGAGTCTGTGCTATTTTTACGCACTGCTGCCTCTACAGACAAGGCTCTATGTTGTGTAACTCAGACTTGTTCCTGCCCCAACAAAAACAGTCTCACCCAAAATCCTAGGCTGTGTCTATTGTAAACAGGAACACACAGAAACCCATTTCAGATTTGACCTTGTTGGGTCTTCTCATTGAGATGCAGCTTAAGTCCTACAGTATAGTGATTGTTAGATATGTCAGCCTAAGGGTGGTAGTCCCCCAAACGTTTTGTCTTCACCCCTTTTATTTTTGCTGATCTCGTTTTTACTGGCCGTAGGGCTCTGCATTCTTTACCACTGCCAACCAATGCTAAAGAGCAGGTTCTCACTCCTTAAAACATGGTAACATTGGCTTATCCTCAATTGGCATATTTAATTTACTTGTAAGTCCCTCCGGTGCTACATGTGCCCAGGGCCTGTAAATTAAACCTCTATAAGCTTCTTCTGCTTCAAAGGAAGGTCTGCTGTGCTGCTGAAATAACTGGACTGCTCCTCTGCTGGACTACTGCCTTTCTGGACTGCCTGCCTTGCTGTGCCGACCTGCTGCCTGCTGTCTTCTTGCCTAAGTGAGAAGAACTGGACCTGTATCTGCTGAACCAAGGACCTCAGAGTGACTCCAAGGGCTAGGTGGCTGGCATCCTGATTAGAGTCTCAGGGACAAACTGCTCCAACCACCTTGAATCGAGCACCTCGACTCTCTCCTATCTGGGAGTTCTACCGTGCGAAGTGGTGCTAACCGCTTACCTGGACCCATGGAAGTGGGTCTGAAGGTGCTCCGCCAGCCCATCAGTGGATTTAGCAAAATCAACATATCTCCTCTGCTGCGAGATGCAGTCCCGAGCAGGACCACCAAATCATCTCTGCTGCGAGGATTTTTTCAGCACAAGGACTCTACATCAACCTCACAAAACGCATTGGAACCGCCACTGTGCAAAGCTTCCTTGACGCAGGCCTTTGAATTGCAAATCTCTCATTGATGGCAACCTCATCAACGACGCAGGTTCTTGCATACTAGCCTCACAGCTCCTCTGAACCGTCTAATGGTCTCGACTGTGCAACACATCCTTGATGCCAGACTTCTCACCTCAAAACGTGGTCGACTGGATCCTCGACAATGACACAAGACATAACATTGCAGCTTGGCAGCCCCTGTAGACCGACGCATCTCCTTGGCTGCGCAACGCATTCTCAACGCTGGACTTCACAACTCTCTGCAGCCAGGATTTAAGGTACTTTTGTTCAGCAAGCCCAACTGGGACTCTGTAGCCAGCCCACACTCTATTGCTATCGGCATGAACTTGTGACTTTGTCTTGGTCAGACGCAACCAAATATCCACAGTTGGTGCTTTGTGCTTTTTGGTTCCATTTCTCCTAAATCTTTAAACTTGCATATCTCCGATTTTACTGATTGGATTTTTTTAATTATGGTCTTGTTTTATTGATTAAAGATTATTCTATTTGGCTAATCTGGTGTGGGAACACTTTCGTGTTTTTTTTTATTTTATTACTGCTTGAAGTGTTGCATAAATGCTTTACACATTGCCTTTATGTTAAGCTCGATATCTCTGTGTCAAGCTACAAGGGGTTTGGGCATAGGTTAATATAGGGTTTACTTGTGACTTCACCATGTGCAGTGGTTTCGGCTTGAACAGGGTTTAAACCCCCCTCAGCCAGCAATCTAATTTTTTACAGTGAGCTGCTGGATCAATATTGGACCCTCTCACTGTGAAAAACTTAAAAGCAATGAGTGAAGTGCTTTAATTAACCTCAGCCAGCCCTCAATGCACAGAGTATCAGTCTACTATTGTTTTTAATTTGTCCTCCAAACAAGCATTTGCAATGCAACGGGTCTCGCGTTTGCTCGTGTTAGAGCTGATAGCGTTGTAAACTCCTAACCCGACTTTTCACCTATCGGCAAAAGTGCATTTATGTACGTAACCCAAAAAAGTGCAATTAACTGTGTAAAACGCTCGACTTCTGCCAAGCGAGATGGCGCTGGGAAAATAGAAATAGTCCACGAGCTGGACAGAAAACAGCGAGCCTCGCATGTTTTCTGTACTTGGTCGATGCGCTCGAGGAGGGCTATCCGCCAGAAAAGGCATGACATGTGCATGCCTTCCACTAATTAAATCAAGCAGATTCTAACAGGTAAGCCCACAAGCCAATGACAGACACTGACGTGACGTGAACAGGGCTCCAAGACCTTTTTAATTACAAAAGCATCTCGCTTAGCGAAACGCATGTGCAAGCGCATGCGACGCAGGCTCCACCCTAAAAAGGAACAAACTATATTTAAGCCTAACTTCGTCCTACCCCATTTGGGAAAGGCCAGCCCGAACATCGTTGTCCTTGTTGGATTTTCAAAGTAAACTAAGCCTAAGTCATATACCACAGTTATAAACAAGACACAGTTCCCCATATAACTTTCTGACTTAGGATGTGTCACTCAGAATAACAAAGTTTGAATTAACTTCGACCCTGATTAATTCCCAATTGTTGGTCTTAATTTAAGCATTCCACCCATCACTCTTAGTTTTTATCGTACAGAAATTGAAAGCAAAATCCCTTCACCTCCCAGAGTACATTGTGAATGCATCCCGTGATACTACTAACAATGCAAATAAAATAGATAAAAGTGCCCTGCAGGCTGCAAATGCGGGTTTGCTAAAGTCTTTTGCTCGGTCATCATTCATCCCCTATGGAGGATGCTTAAACACTCTAAGCTTATCATGCCAGTTCGGTCTTTCCTGCCCTCTCTGATCTAAAGGCATATCCACTTGTTCCATTATCAGGTTTTGTTTTCGTTCTTTCTACTACCGCTTGTCAGATAGGCGTGTTTAATCCTCCTTTATCTACTGCCCATGCCTGCTCAAATCCTTAACCCCTACCTTCCGTGCGGCGGTGTCTTGTTTTCCGAGGCGGCTTCTTCTGCTGAAATGTAATGACGCGGCTTTTATATTGCCTGGATAAAGCTTCTGAAGTAACCAGGGAGCACGGTAACCCGCCCATTATGTACGCTATTAAAACAAGGCCTCCCAGCAAAAAGCCTTTTAAAAAACAATTTTACTCCTTCAAGGTACGCAGCACTTGAATTTTCGTTCCTGTGGAAGTGACAGCTATTAACTGATGCAATCATTCTGTCCGGCATCCAAGCTACCCTCTGGGCGGAATGGCAGAAAGCATTCGCTGCTTGGAAACAGTGCTAAGCCATCGTAAATATATACAGTTTCCTCCTCCACCTACAGTCAAGGAAAAAATTTCAAACAAAACTCATGCAGAACTGCATTATGTGTACTTATTTATTGAAGCACTGCTTTCCTTCGAGAGGACCCTGTTGCTTTTGGCTGTACCTGTTTAAGGTACAATGGATTCATAGGCATGTTCTGGACACCTATAATCCAAGCACTGATACCACCGTTTTATGAGTTTTTCACTACCATGATATTTATAACTTAAAAGTACAAATCCTACTATTTAATTACATTGCACCCTGCCCTCTGGGCTGTCCAGGGCCTTCCCTAGGTGTGGCATGTGTATTAATAATAAGGAAGGTTTGGATCTGGCAAAAGGTTTATTTTTCCCGGTTGAAATGGCAGGTTAAAACTGCACACAAAACTGCACAGAATTGACAGGCCTAAGACATGGTTAAATGGCTACAATGAGTGCTGCAGGCCCACTAGCAGTATTTAATTTACAGGCCCTAGGTACACACATTGCCATTTTACTGGGGACTTATAAGTAAATTAAATAACCTAGTTGGGGCTAAGTCAATACTACTATGTTTTGAGCAGAGTGCACAAGCACTTGAGCACTGGTTAGCAGTGGTAAAGTGTATGGAGTCCTAAGGCCAGCAAACACAAATTGAGCACAAAAGTAGAAGGTGGAAAGAAAAAAGTTTGGAGGTGACCCTGGAGAGATGGCCAGGTCCTACAGTTACCTATTGCTACTTCAGGGAAACTAACCTCTTCAGGTTTCTAAGAATGCCTATTTCAATATTTGTGGAATTCTGCAGAATCACAGTATTATGAACTTTCAAGTAAGTGGACAGTGAGTTTTCTCAGGTTATTGGTTGCAGATCTCCGAGATTAAGTACTCAGTGTGTTGTATGAAAGCAGCACCCTCCATCTTGCCTGCTGCATTGTAAATGATGGCCAGACACTTCACCACCAATCTCAGGGATAAGATCTGTAAAGGAGTAATGTAAGGACATTTTCATCATAACCAATAACGCCATGAAATGGGCAAGGCAATGGATTTAATGGCATTACAGGTCCAAATTTATAATATTTTGTAGGAATGACACTTATAGGAATATATGTCTAATATATAAATATGGCATAGTAAATATTGAGACTAGCATGCCTTCACAATGAAATTACACAAAAGCTGTTCCTACAGTGCAGGGAAGATGAGATTTTCTGTGAACAGGTTGAGGTGTAAATAACATTCGTATTATATTTATCTTTGCTTGGAAAAATATTAGCAAAATAATTCCAAGTTATTTTCCACTTAGTTTAAAAAATGTAATCCAGTGATGAAAGCTTTTTGATAACCTTTGTAAACAGTAACTTCTAAAAATTGTACAGTGTGTTGACTAACATAAAACTGTTTCACAAATAGTTTGTAACTTCACTCCACTTCAAAGGCACTATACACATTCCTGGCTGGGAGTTAACAACATTGTTTCTAGAAGACAATAGCTCTGGAACTAGGGAGGCAGGGTTTTTGTCAACAACTGACCATTCAATAAGGATGGGACATTTGGAATAAAGCCATGAATAGGCAGCAGAACAATGGATAAGCATGACACTGATCTTTTTGACTTGGTGATGGCAAATGTGACTGAAGGGTACTGCTTTCATTCATCAGTGCTATCCTATATCCTCTGTCTCCAACCCCTGAAGGAGGGATATCCAGTTTTTGACCCTAACAGGGGGAAGAGCATCTCATCTGAATACAGGTGTGTCAAAATGACAGCTGCAGCCTTCCAGATGGAAGAAGGAGGTAGCCACCTTGGCTATGATGCCTCTGGGAATTTCTGCAGTAAACCAAGGATGAGATGTTTTTAAAAGGAGGTGCGGAATTGGTGAGTAAATATTTAGAATTGGGTGGCAGGAATTCCTCGAACACTATTGTACAGGATAGGACTGGAACCACAATACCTCCTCCTCAGAATACCCCTGGACCTTGGAAGACATAATCTGAAGAAAGAAGACTCTGTGGAAAGAGAAGGAATCAAGCATTCATAATTGCTGCTGCCACCCAGTGACTGGAACTGCTTTCCTATTGTCAAGTGGTTGGGTCTCTTAGTAGCAAGTCAAGGTGCACAAAAGTAGAAAGGCACCTGACTTCAACACGGCACAACCAGCCACTGAGGTGTGAGTCCTGCAGGAGCCCTGGCTGGAGAGACTTTTAGCCTAGAGGCCTGCCCTGAGGAATGAGGAGCTGCAAGAGGAACAAGAAAGAACTTTCCCAGAAGATGCCTCCTGAAGATTGAGAAAAGAGCTAGGACTTTCCTTGTAGAAAGTTAGGAAGGGCAAGAAAACTAGTTTTAACCCATTGAGAAGTTTTTCACCACACTTAAAACACGAACCTACAGCAAACTTACCATGATTTATTGCACCCACCCTGGCTACAGCTTCTTGCCCTGTCCCAACTGAGAATGTTGAAAACCAAAAAGTGCAGCAGTCAAAAAGAAACACCTGGAACTAGGACAAGGCTGCAAATCTATCCTTACTGTGCGGCAATGTTAGTGGCTATGATATTGAACTTTGTCCACTCTAAGCTTTTGGTTGCAAAACCGGTGGCTTCAGCAGGACCTCAATAAGAGCCTATCTGACTTCAAAGGTCCCTCATTGGCTACAGTCTTGGAACCTGCTCATCTGAAAAACTTTGAGTGCAAAAAAATGACTAAGTCTTAAAGTAAAATCATTGCTAAGAATAACACCCTTTGTGTATCGAACCTCCACTCCATAACAGTGAGACAGAAATCATTCTTGAGACCCAGTCATTTGCGAACTGATGTGTGTCATTGCAGCTTATCGTTTTCTAGTCACTTTTTACCTTAAATCTTTAAACTTCTATATTTCTGGTTCCTCTTAGCCTATTTTTAATCATTTTGCTTATTCATTTTTCTTTATTTTTCTAACTTGGTTTGCAAATTGTATAATGTTATTTTATTGACTTGAAAAATGTTGACACCTTTTGCATTTCTCTAGGGCATTGGTTCTTGACCTGCAGTCAGAAGACCTTTGGAGGTCCACAAAGTGTGCTCAGTGGGTCCTCAACTGTTTTGAAAATTGAATCACATTGACCAGTTAGTAAAATATATATGAGTAAAAAGCAAAAATGAAAATTGACAATTTGAAAATGTTCTGTAAGTGTGAAAGGATTTGAAATTGAAGTCTATAAACTGAGTTGCTATCCTCAGATCGATTCATGGAGAAGTGCAAGTAGGGGAAACAGAATATAATATATGGATGATGGGTGGCCTCAATTGCATTTAGAAAAGCTCCAACCTTGCCATTCAAATTGTGATTTCTTTACATTTGTGATTTCAATGAAATAGTTCATATTTTTTTGTATTTGTTTGATGAATCCTTGTTGCTATAATTTTGTGTATTTTTTCAGGTTCACACCCTCGAATTTGAGTTGGCTGAGGTACCTAACTTCCAGTAATGACTCAGTAGGGGGTCATCTCTAAATTCCATTAATGACTTAGCAGGGCCCCTGGATTCCAGTAATGATTAATTAGGGTTCCACAGAACTCAAAAGGCTAAGAACCACTGCTCTAGGGAATTGCCTGCTGCTTGTTCCATACCTGCAAGAGGTCGAGCATAGGTTCTTTTAGAACCCTCTGCTTTGGCACGACCGCATTGAGTTTATCATGTTGGTAGGGTAGTCTTCCTAAACTCATAACCCAATTTGCTGACAATGACTATGTTGGATGAATGATTGCTCTATCGAATACAAAACTCTGAGCGTTCCTCAATACAGCGGCATGTGATTAGATATAACATCCAGGTAGTGCTTGGAAGGGTCAGGCAAATGAAGGTCAATAAAACTGATAGGCAATAGGGCGAAGAAATGCCTATATACTAGAGCAAAATATCAGCCAGAAGAAAGGTTTCGAGTTTAGAAGCAGATGCATTCATTTTATTACACAGGCCTTCACTGATTAAATATAATGTGCTTAATGGAAATAAAAGAAATATTCTTCTCACATAGGAAATTGCCAGCAAGCTTTTGCCTTCTGTGGGAAGTGTTCGAACTAGAGAAAAACAAAAAATGTATAGATTGAATGCTTGAATGAATCGCAGCCACTGGTCCACTCCAGTCCACTATTTAGCTTCTAACTCTTTCTCACTGGGAGGAATCAACTGTGTGTAAATCAGTATCGGAACTGTCCCACTAAGGACAGTACAGCCAGAATAGATAGACATTTTTTCCTTCTGGATAGGAACACAGTCGATCTCAGACATCCCCTGTTTGGATCTCACTAGAGAGGAAGACCTCGGGTTACATGAGATAAGGAGTAAGCCGGCATGTATCTTGCACTAAGAACGTTCACACTGAGCAAAATAAAAAAATGATATCCTAACTGCTTTCGTTAATATCAGTCACCGGTATTATGCTGTCATTATTCTGGGTCATATTGTCTTCCTTTGTGTTTCTTTTTCGCACTGTGCTATTAAAGATATGGGGCAACTGAATGCAAATCCGACCTTCCAGATCAAAATGCCAGACCACATCTCCTCTGCATTGGAATTGGAAAGCAAACAATGTTTCATCATCGGTGGGTCTGCTCAGTGAGGTGCACCCTTAATTATTAAGTAAGCCTTTGGCACAGTGAACTACATGAGGTTTGGGCATACTTATTGCACTTAGGACGCCACAGAAATGTTCGGTACAGAACGCTTGGATTAATCTCGAACACTTAATGTAAGTGCAAGACCATATGTCCTCTGTATATGAATACAATACACCCTAGATAGGTTGTAAAATGTTTCCAGCTTGAGGCCTACAACGTAGTGCGCTAAGGAATCTGCCCTAATCATCTCACTGTAAGAAGAAGGAGAGCAAGAAATTAAGACTGGACATTGCAACAACCCCTATTAGCCTGATAAAGCTAAGGCAAAGACCCTACTGGGCAGAATAGTTTGCCATGTTTTTAAAGGTAAAGAATTAAGCCGAAACCTAGCTGTTAAATAGGTCATTCAGTTCTTTCTATAGGACAGACAGAGAGCGCAAAGTAGCGCTGGGAAAAGAAAGGTTAAAAACCAGCCCAATATTACAATGAGACGTTCATATTAGCAAGGGATTCCGATAATCACTAAAGGGATTTTAGAAGGGTTCCCACCTCATGAAATGTTTTTAAAACAATAAATTTTATAAAGCACTTTCCTGATAAATTGAACAAAAAGAACATAGGGGCAGATTTATGTAACGTGGCACCGAGTGCAGCACCACCTTCCCTGTCCCCATTAGCACCCCCCTATCGCCAACATGTGTGCCGAGTACTTAAAGTACAGCACACCATGGAGCAGGGTAGGGAGCACTAGCGGCATTTTTCATGACACACTTGACGTACTCTGCAGGAGTAGTGCCAAAATATTGGCGCTACTCCTGCAGAGTACATAGGTGCCCATTATAAATAATGAAAGCCCCCTTTTAACGGCTGCTCTGAGCAGGCATCAAAAGTGCCGTACAAAATGACGCAAGGAAATCTCTTTGATTTCCTTGCACTGTTTTTTCAGCCCCCCTAACAGGGAAACGCCCCCTTTGGACACATTAGGTCTGATTACAACTTTGGAGGACGGTGTTAATCCGTCCCAAATGTAACGGATATTCCACCTACGGTATTACAAGTCCATTATATCCTATGGAACTCGTAATATGGTAGGTGGTATATCCGTCACATTTGGGACGGATTAACACCGTCCTCCAAAGCTGTAATCAGGCCCATTATGTCTGGCACAGGCATAATGTAGCACAAAGTGTTACAAAGTTGCGCACTGCATGCATTGCGCCACTTTGTAAATATGGCGCTAGGATTTTGGCCTCGTTGGGCCACATTAGCAAATGATGCTAATGTGGCGCTAGGGGCTTATAAATATGCCCCATAGATTTTACATGCAGTTCTAAGATTTCCGTTCACCCGGGGTTACTCGTAAAGTCCACCATGCAAGGTGAATAAGAAAACTGACTGATAGATTCGGTGTTTGAAAGATTCAGGTGTTGCTAGGGAAGATGATATTTGCATTAGGATGAAACAAAACACAAATACCTAATACATTTAACGTTGGATTGATCTGAAGCAGTCAGTGTGTGCTTTATGATTTTAACTCTTATCCTCTGTTACCAGATCCATTCAAATAAGCCTTGCTACCCAAGTCCAGATGTCATCCGTCCCAGTGACCCCCAGGACTCTCTCACATACATGAATTTTTGGTATCCTCTTTTTCACAGATTTCAGGCTGCACCAGTCCCTGCACTTAGCACTCATTATTGCCTATGAAAATCATCAGAACTTACCCTTGAAGGCTGTGTCTGTGTAAGTATATGGTATTTCTATAGTACGAACAAACAAGCAAAAGGCAGAGGAGTGCTGTACACAGTCAAAGACAAGCTCACAGTCGTCGAGTAATAGCAAAGGAAGCTGAGTAGTGGATGGTAAAAGCATTATGATATAGTGCTCTTTAAGGAGGTGTAGTAAACTGGGTTCTGATTGCAGAAGCCCCCTGCTTTTTGCCTGGTTTTTGATGCAACTTTGACTGAAGTGCACTGGGTTCCTGCTAACCAGGTCCCTGGTGCCAGTGTTCCTTCGCCAAAACAAAACACCCGGTCACTTGATCCCCAAGGCCCTTTAGCACCTCGGTAAGTCCCTAGAAATTGATTCCTCTGGTACTAGGGCAGCGGTACTAAAGAGGATCCCCCAAGAGCTACAGCACAGCTTGTGCCACTCAAAGGGACCCAGCACCAAACTCATACACACTGCCACTGCAGACTGCGTGACAGGGCGCTCCAAAAAAAGTGAAAACACAACATGGCACACACTTAGGCTTTATATTACAGGTGAGGGCATACCTGCATGAGCAAATATGCCCCTACTATGTCTTTATCGATTCTTAGACATAGTAAGTGAACAGGGAAGCCATTTTGAATACATGTGCTGTACATTAGTCAATACAAGTTCCCCAGCTACATGATGGATTCACTGAAAATAGGGATGTTTGGCATCAAACAACTCGTATTAATAAACCCTCACTGATTCCAGTGATGGATTTACTTATAACTGCACCCAGAGGGCACCTTAGAGGTACCCCCTGAAAACCTACCAACTGCTGGTGGACTGACTAACTATTTCTACCAGTTTTCATCAGTCTGCCATCAACAGACAAGTTTCTGACTCCCCAAGGGTGAGAGCCTTTGCTCTTGGGCGATCAGGAAAAAAGCCTGCTCTGGCAGGGGTGTTAACACACCATTCACAGCAGAATGAGCTGCAAATCTGCATTCAAGGCAGGGGAGCTTCAAAGAAATCCAACGCCCTTTGTATGCAGATCTGGCTTCCCTCAGAAGGGAGGTGCTGACCCCACTGCCCTGGGGCCTATTTGGCATTTGGGAAAATTAGCAATGCAGGAAGGGTGTTTCATTTGCAGGCTCCTCACCCTATTAGGGTTACCAGCCGGAAATGAACACAGCCTTATGAATTCCACCATCCTGTGTGTGGTGGACTTAGGAATTCTAGGACAGGGTAACGCCCACTCCCAAAAATAAGTGGTCATCTAGGGGGTGTAGTGAACCCAGGGGGAGGTAGCCCATTGGCTACTACACTTCACTCCCCTTAATACCCCTAAATTGAGTATTTAGGGGACCCCATAATACCAGGACCTAAGATTCCTGCTGACCTACAAAGAAGAGGGACATTCACGAGCCGCAAAAGCAAAGACTGAGGAAGAAGCAACTGACTTGGCACCAGGCCTGCCACCCTGTCTGCTGTTCCCACCAAATTGTGCCAAAGTCATCTCGTGTTGCAAGTTGTCATGCCTCCAAAAGCCTGGGAGGACTGCTTGCCTTCAACAAAGACCCAGGAACCTCTGTGGAACAGCGGATCTGCTTCCCTGCATCCTGCAAGCTCCCTAACAGACCTGAGAGGACTCCAGACCACCAAAACCCGACACCAGAAAGCACCACTGCACTCATGCTGCCTAGCCTTAGCTGAAGTGGGCCAGTGGTAGCAGTGTGGCCCCCTGGCCCTACGAAGACAAAGCCCACCTTGGTCTTGCCCACTGTGGAATCACTGAGTCTGTCTGCAGCCACTGTTTGCAGGCCCCCTTGACCATGATTGTTCCCGGTGATGAATGTCCGACGCCTCAAGACACCTCTGCAACCATCACCCCCGGCCTGTGGGAAAAGGACCTAAGGTGTCCCCATGTCTTTGAGCATCATGAGAGCTGATCCCAATTGCTGGTTCAGCCCGAATGGCTTCCTAGTCCGAACCTGCAGCCTCTTTTTAAGAGGACTGATACCCATTGACTAACATTGGGCATCAGACACTTTATTGCACCGCTGCACCCGGCCGCCCCAGTGCCGCCCAGTGTGACCTGTTGGTGTGGCCTTGGACCTTGCCCATACTTACCTTAAATCCAGGAGATTGGTCCCGTAAGTCGCTGTGAAGTCCCCGAATGTTGTACATTTTTTTAGGATAACATTGGACACCCGATGCTGAAAAGCACCTCTGCACCCGGCCACCCCAGTGTTGCTCAGGGTGACCTGTTGTTGCTGCCTTTGACCTTGCCCCATACTTACGTTAAGTCCAGGAGATTGGTACGGTGAGTCACTATGAAGTGCCCAAATGCAGTACATATTTTTCCCCATAGGAAGACATTGGCCATCTGATGCTGAAAAGCACCTCTGCACCTGGCTACTCCAGTGCCGCCCAAGATGGCTAGTTGCCTTTGCCTTGGACCTCACCCCATACTTACCTTAAGTCCAAGAGTTTAGTGCTCAGCTGTGCGTCGATTCAGTGGGCCGTGCATCGAATTCCCGGTCTCTACGCTGGCGCTGCATTGATCTTCTTGTTGCGAAGTCAGGCTGCATCATTCCGGTTCGGAGTGCGGTGAATTTTTCACCACGATGCAAGCTGTGCATCATTTACGACAGGCTGTGCATTGCACAAGGAGTACTTCTTGTAGAGATGAAGTCTTTTTGGTCCTGAGACTTCAGCGAACAGGAAGCAAGCTCTATCCAAGCCCTTGGAGAGCGCTTCTCACCACAGCCAGAGAGCAGAAAGGCAACAGGGCAACAGCAAGGCAGCAGTCCTTCACAGAAAGCAGTCAGGTGAGTCTTCTTGGCAGGATGCAGGTTCTGGTTCTCTTCTCCAGGAGGTGTCTGAGTTGGGTGGGGGCAGAGGCCCTGTTTAAATACCCAAATATGCCTTTGAAGTGGGGGAGACTACAAAGAGTGGCTTAGAAGTGCACAAGGCCCCCCTTCAGTTCAATCCTGTCTGCCAGGGTCCCAGTAGGGGGTGTGGCAGTCCTTTGTTTGAGGGCAGGCTACTGTCCTTTGACATGTGTCAGGCCCTCCACCCTCCCAGCCCAGGCAGGCCCATTCAAAATGCAGATGTATGCAAGTGAGGCTGAGCACCCTGTGTTTGGGGTGTGTCTGAGTGAATGCACAAGGGAGCTGTCAACTGAACCCAGCCAGACGTGGACTATAAGACACAGAAGGATTTAAGAGCAGAGAAATGCTCACTTTCTAAAAGTGGCATTTCTAAAATAGTAATATTAAATCCAACTTCACCAGTCAGCAGGATTTTGTATCACCATTCTGGCCATACTAAATATGACCTTCCTACTCATTTCAGTTCAGCAGCTACCACTCAAACAGTATATGAGGGTAGCCCCAATGTTAGCTTAAGAAGGGAGCAGGCCTCACAGCAGTGTAAAAACGAATTTAGGAGTTTTACACTATCAGGACATGTAAACTACACAGGTACATGTCCTGCCTTTTGCCTACACAGCACCCTGCCCTATGGGTTACCTAGGGCATACCTCAGGGGTGACTTATATGTAGAAAAAGGGAAGCTTTAGGCTTGGCAAGTACTTTTAAATGCCAAGTCGAATTGGCAGTGAAACTGCACACACAGGCCTTGCAATGGTAGGCCTGAGACAAGATTAAGGAGCTACTAAAATGGGTGGCACAATCAGTGCTGCAGGCCCACTAGTAGCATTTAATCTACAGGCCCTGGGCACATATAGTGCACTTTACTAGGGACTTATAAGTAAATAATTAATCCAATTGGGTATGATCCAATGTTACCATGCTTAAGGGGAGAGAGCATATGCACTTTAGCACTGGTTAGCAGTGGTAAAGTGTGCAGAGTCTTGAAACCAGCAAAAACAGTATCTAGAAAGTGGAGGGAGGCAGGCAAAACGTTAGGGGTGACCACCCTAAGGCTGTCAGGTCTGCAGAGTCTTGAAACCAGCAAAAACAGTATCTAGAAGTGTCGACTTTTATAACCTGATAGTATTTCTCTTTCAAAACGTACTTACCTAATTGTAATGATTTTGGTGCCTAAATATATATAAAGATACTTGTTATTTTTGTAAATTGGTGTGGACCTCCTTATTGAGTTGTGTGTCTCATTTATTGATCGTGTGCCTATGGTAAATGTCTAACACTCCCCTCTGATAAACCTAAGGCTGCTCGACCACAGTACCCCCTAATAAAGCACATTGGGATTGCCAGAGCAAGTCCCTGTCCACTAGTAAGGGAACCCCTGGACTCTTTGCACAGTATATCTCACTTTGATATACTATGTAAAGAGCTAGCTTCCTACAGGAGGTGAATCTTCAGCTCTTTCCTAAATTGGAGCAGGATTAGGGTATGTCTTATTGAAATAGTTATTCAAGATCCTGAGTCAATAGATGGAAAAGGCCTGCTATCTTGTTTTTTCTTTTTTACACTTAGGGCCTAATTACATGTTTCACGTAATATTCCAACACATTTGTAAATTCATTTTAACGCATGGGTCAGAATTATGAGATTGAAGATATTTAACGCCTCCACACTGCCAGCCCCTCCTCTTTTTTATTGTATTTGGTCCACGGGAAGGGGGTTCCTGGAGACAAAATAGGCTTGGGGAAGGGTGTCCAGCGGCCTGTGAAGGCTTGGGGAGCTGACGGGCACGCATTTCCCCTCCCCTTTTGTGGTAAATTCAGCCCCTGGGATGGGGTCCGAGGGCCTATAATTGCTCGGGGAGAGGAGCTGTGCAGCCATCTTCCCTTAGAAACTTGCCCTGGGGATAGGGTCCCTGAGGCCTTCTAAGGCTTGGGGAAGGGGAGCCACATGGCCTCCCTTTCCATTGGAACTAAACCTAGGGAATGGGGACCCTGGAGCCAATTAAGGGTCAAGGATGGTGCGGCATGCCCCCTTTCCCTTAATATATATGCTTTGGCCCCAGTAGATGGGACCACAGGGCCCAAAGACCAACTATATGCTGTACACACCAAAGGTTGTTAGCAGTGCAGGGTTGGCACCCTCTTGGGTGTTTGGCTACAGGGCCTGGCAGCAGGCCAATCCCTGTGACCAACCCCCCACTGCACGTGGATGAAGGCTGTGTGCAGAATGGGCTTGGCTGTCTGTGGGGAGTTAGAAAAAGGGCCTGGCTGCAAGACAGGACCTGCGACTAACCCCTCACCATGCACAACCAAAGATCATGCGTGGCATGGGTTGGCTTCCTCCACGTGGCTGCTTGCTGGGATTTGGATGAAGTGAATGGCTGTAAGCAAGGTCCTGTGGCCAACCGCATCTAGTGTGTGATGAAAGGCTGGGCACAGCATGGGGTTAGCTGGCTGCAGAAGGGGTTGCCTGCTTCTGAGTGGAATCTATTACAATAAACAATGGTTGCAATGGAGGAAGCTCAAAGCCTGTATTTCCTAGGCAACAATACGAACGCAATCTGCTCAATAATAAAAAAAAAAACAGTTGTTTAATGTTCGTACATGTACTTATATACATATATATATGCATACTTTCATATACATGCAAACTAAATATATATATATATATATATATATATATATATATATATATATATATATATATATATCTGCAAAAAACAACTCTCTCAAACCTATGCTTAAAGACTTTGCTGTACAAATGGCAGAAGACTTTGTCACTATCTCGGCGGGGATAGCACTGTGCTGATCCAATCCCTAAAAACTTTGCTAGATAAACAGACATTTGAGGTGAGCAAATCTAGAGTGTCGCTGGTGTTGCAGGGTGCTCCTTATTAGAGCTGCCCTCCACCTAAACTTGGGAACTACCCAGAGTTCTCTTCTATTCTTTTTTGCATAATTTATGTGTCACTCTAACCCTGAAAGGGATTTGTTTTGATTGATATATATATATATATATATATATACATGCATCAGCCATAACAAAAGTAGGTGCTCAAGATAAATGGTGCAGTGATTGTGAATAGTGAAGAATAGTGGACAATAGTGCACATTAATAGATAAAACCAGAAGATGTTGACTTAAACAATTGAACTTTTCTCTGAACCTAGGCTCAGAATTGCCACTCAATTTCCAATATTAACAGTAAACATTCATTATTGTCAACATTTGTACGTCAACATTTTGATCCCTATGAAAACATCTGTTGAGGAGTCTTCATCAGGGCCACACTGGTAGCCACCTACAATTGTTGAATGATGAGGAATATGTTACTCCTAAGACTTACTTGAAATAAGGGTAAACTGGCTAAAGTATCTTCAAGACCAGAGGTCCAGTGCACAAGGACTACTCTCTTGTCACCTACATTCCATGAACTTATGTATCTGCAATGAATTAATCCATGAACAGTTGGTTAACTCGACATCTAATGCACTTAAAAATAAAAGTTTAGCCTCACAAGAAAACATAGAAAAGATCATCTTATGCCACAACAATGTCATCATGACAAAAGCACTTTTAACACTTTAATGAGTGCTAAAAGAATCACATTTGGAAGTGATCAAAGCCAATAAATATAGTCAGATTGTATATAAAATCTCTCTGTTTATACCCCCCAGGAGTATTAAATATCACAAAAGCATTTAGAAATGAATAAGGAAAGGACACATCCTATATCAACCAAACTAAAATACCTCTAGAGAAAAACACTTGGAAAACGAAAAAAAGAAAAAAGCTCACCCGCTTAAGGAGATCAACCAGTCATCAAAAACTCTGAGGTCTGCAGAAAGTAAATACAAGAATAGCTTTGAAGTTTCATAAAATATATATAAAACTGGCTACATTGTGTCATTATGCTATCCAGTAGACACAGTACTCACGTACAAGCAGTGCAGCCCTCAGACACTGATTCAATGCAAGTGGTCATGGAGCGGCTGCACATGACTTCCTATAATTAACCTAACACAGAAGTAGCATGCGCATGGTCTGGTGGAGTGGGTGACGGTCTGAATAGGCCAAAATTCAAAAGAACAACTCACTGTTGTGATATGTATATAACTCATTTGGCCATACTAGTAAGTAAAACTGTGAGATATCAAAACATTGAATGTAGATAGGAGGAAGCATGAACTACAATAGAAAGAGAAAAAATACTCAGATTGTCCATACACATTGCCTGCTGCATTTGAAAAAAGACACTGCTGAATCGGAAAAGAGGGGGGGGGGGGCAGTTCCGAAAGTAAAGTCTAACACTATCATAAACTTTCAGCTCCTTTTCACTACCTTACATTGACCAAATCGATAACCATTATTTTCTGATTACAGATGTATATACATAAGCATGCAATTGCCAAAGCAAACAATGTATTAAAAGAGTGTAGCCTGTCTTCAGTCTTCTAGTTTGTTTAATCCATTTGATATGGAGTCCGTGCAGTCAATCTATCTAAGTTCCTTTTTCACCAGAGTCTGTGTTGTAGTCCCTCCTCTGGGGTCCGGAACTACTAGTCCAATCACCAGTCAATGAAGATCCTCCGTTGAGTGTTGCTGGAGATGGAAAGGTTCCTTCAAAGTTGCCCCGCAACACCACATTTGATGCAACTCATTTATTGAAGTACACGATTTTCGATTTTCTGTGTTGTGTGTCCTATATAGATCATATCATATGGACACCAAATTGAATAAACCACATTACAATTTTTCAAAGATTTCAAATCAATGCTGTTGGACCTCGCCCTTTTACAGGGTCGTTCCCCAAACTTTTTGCCTTTTTCCTCCTTATTTTTCTGACCCTTGTTGGCTGGCGTTATGACTCTGAGCACTTTTTCACTGCTAATCAGTGCTAAATTGCATGTGTTCTCCCTTGTAAGCTTGATATCATTGGCTTATACCCAATTGGCATATTTAATTTACCTATAAGTCCCTTGTAAAGTGGTATCCCTATACCGAGGGCCTGTAAATTAAATGCTACTAGTGGGCCTGCAGCACTGCTTGCGCCACCCACTTATGTAGCCTTTCAAACCTGTCTCAGGCCTGCTAGCGCAGGGCCTGTGTGTGCAGTTTTCTTCCACAGGGACCTGGCATCTAAATGTACTTGCCAGGCCCAGACCTCCCCTTTTACTACATGTAAGACATCCCTAAGGTACACCCTAGTTAGCCCTATGGGCAGGGTGCCATGTATGTAGAAGGCAGGACACATGCCTAGTAATGTGGCAAACAGTCTATTTGGTTTCTCACTGCTGTGAGTGCTGGCTTCTCACAGGATTGCATTGGAAATGCCCTGCCTTATGTATAAGGGGTATTGTATAATTTATGAGGGGTTGTGTAGGCATGTTTGGTATGGTTGTAATGGTGGTAAGAAATGCTGCTTACTGGTGTATGCGTATTTTTTATTACTATTACAGAAATGCCACTTCTAGAATGTGAGCATTTCTCTGTGCTTATGACTCTGCTGTTTTGCAGCTTGACTCCAATCCACGTCTTGGCAGAGTGACAGTTGGGCTTTGAGCATACTTTTCAGACAGCCTGTACACAGAGAGGGTGGAGGTGTCACAGAGGTGCATCTACATACTGAATAGTCAGCCTGGGCTGAGAGAACGCAGTGGTGGGGCATACCTGCATTTGTAAAGGATGTGCCCTCACCTCACAAAATAGAGTTGTTTACCCCCCACTGATGTTTTAAGCCTGTGCTGGAGGAGAGAAGGGGACACTCCAAGAACTAGTTGTAACTGGTTGAAACCCCCTCTCCTCCTCATTGTAAAGCACATTGTAAATGGAGTATAAGCACAGGGGAATTTTCCCCACAATTTAGACATTCTTGGGACTTGAAGAGACTTACTGGAAATAGCACACAGGACGTTGCTGAAAGGACTCACCAGGAATCATCTTGGGCTGCTGCTGCTGCTGTGCTGACATGTGACCTGCCTGGTCACTAGGAGGAACTGCCACCATCTGCATCCCTTGTGCTGGCCTGTTGCTGGGGCCTGATAGCCCTGTAATTCTCTCCCCACTTTTCTGTCTCCAGGGGCAGGGTGCAGTATCACTGGCATGGCACGAGAGAGGGCTGGAGAAGACTCCTGCGCTGCATCAGGTGCGGCTGTGTAAAAGCGGGGTGGGGGCCTTCTTGGAGGACCCCTTCTGCTGAGGTGCGCCGCTGGTTAGGAGAGGTGTCGGCCTCTCCCCCCTTTCTTCTGGCAGCCGGGCCAGGGACGAGAGCGGCTGCCTTCGGCCTTGCAGGGTATGGGGGCAGAAAGGGAGTTCCTTTCCTCCCGGCCACTGCCTTAGGGGCACGGACACCCCGGGGACCCCAAGCATTGGTTTTAGTGGCCCCCCACCCAGGACGGTCAGTTGCGATCTGTGGGGGGCCCACAGACCGTGTCAGCGCTGTTGAGGCACGGGCCCTAACACCCACAATCAGAGGGGGAGCATACTGCCCCCCTCCCTCTAGGATCAACTTGTGGCCCCCGTTATGCACACCGGAGCGCCGGGGGCCCCCACCAGGAGGTGCATTCATACTGCAACAGGGACTATCCAAAGACTACCTACCCTTTTCTAATGTTCCTGCAAGGGGCATTATAAGCCCTGGGATGTAACCTGTGGATTTTATGATGTGCCATATACTTTCTAATATTCCTCTTATGGGCATGTAAGGTATTATCCTGATGAGTGCATTTATTTATTTCTACTGTGATTCCTGACTACTGCTTATGTTGCAGAATCCTGAGTACTTACGTGTTCTAATGTGACAACTGCTTATTCTTGCAGACTATTAGTAACTTGTGTAACATTCTGACAATTGGTAAGGTAGCAAGGTATTACTGACATGTAATGTTTGGTCTAATTATGTTTTGTGCAATACAGTTTATTTTTACATAGCTCAGTGTTGTGTTTACTTTGTGGTGTATATCTTGCGTCACGTGTTGCATGTGTTGCATGTGTTGTGCAAATGCTTTACACATTGCCTCCGGGTTCGTCCTGACTGCTTGTGCCAAGCTACCAAGGGGGTAAGCAGGGGTTATCTTGGACGTGTAACTCCCTTGCCTTGACTGGAGTGGGTGGGTTCTGTCTGGCCTAGGTGCTTCCCCTAGCCAACCAGAAACCCCATTTCTAACAAATGCACAATGCACAAATTGCTTGGTATCAATACAGTATATACACGCTGTAAAACTGCCACACTTAAAATGTCCCATTTGATGAGGCAAACCCCACTGTGAGGTAAGAGTCAGTGTAGTAGCTTTAGTGACGACTGCCCTAACAGCTAGATCGTTGATGTTAGACCCTCTTTCGAAAGAAAACTTTGTTTTTTCTGCTAGGTTAATATGGGCGTTTACTAGATTCCAGTGTCTGTGGACAAAAGCCTTTACATCAGAACTGGCCCTACTGAAGGTATTGACACTAGTAAGGCAATCACTTGACCTATTCCACATATGGGCACCAAAAGTTCCTCGCAAGGATTATACAAGCCCTTCTATGGGCCTGTTTGACAAGTCTCTTGGGATAGCCTCTCCCTAATAATTTGAATAGCAAAGACTCAGATTCTTTGAAATAATTATCTTTCTTAGTAAGGTTCTGATCCTGAGAAATTGCCCAAAGTTTAACATTGAGTTCAAAACATTCTCCTAAGTATAATGTCACTTTAACTTTAGTTTTTTCAGTTAATATGTATATAAGTCGCCACTAGGTACTTATAGCTAGGACCATGTTTCCATAAAAAGGCGTTTTATGACCTGCCTATATCTTTGACACTGTTTGACGAATCTTCACAACATTTTCCCAAGAAAGTGCTGTGGTGAGTCTTGTTGCGCACAGAAAGTTTCAGGGTGATCTGTCAAGTGGAGGCTGAGAAAAAGGTATGGTGAAAAAATTTGCATTTACCATGTTAATTCCCATAGGACCTTTAGATACATCTACAGCCCAAACCGCTGAACGGAATTACTCCAAAAGCTAGCTTTCAGAATGCAGATCACGCTTTCACTTATTTGGTGTGAATCCATTCAGTAGTTTTAGAGATGTGAAAGGGAAAATCAATTTGTATATTTCTGGCTGCGATTACTTTGTGGCTATGTTGTGAATAATTCGTAAAAAATAGTGAATTTTCATGAATACATGTGAAAAAAGTAGCGCTGTAATTGGCTGCTCATAACCTGACTAGAAAGTTGCGGCCACCATTTTATTTCACGGTTTGCGGTCCATGGGGATGAAAATCCAAATTGAAGTTGCATAAGGGGTCAGGGTGAAAGTATCCTGACCGTAGGGGTATGATATAGGTGTGTTTTAGGGGCAAATTATAGTTTAAAAATAATGTTTAACCACATCATGCATGGTATTCATAAAAATTCACACATTTTCTCAAATTATTCAGAAAATATTCGCAAAAATTCAGAACCTAACTATAACCTCCCTGTAACCTATAGTTTGTCAGTGGGAAAAAAAATATATATATATATGTATATATGTATATAAATATATATGTGTGTGTGAGTGTGTGTCTGTGTGTGTGTGTGTGTGCCTGCACACAACTTTGTGGGTGCATCCCCTACTAGCACCACTGCCCCAAAATACAGCAGCAATTTAGGATCAATGAGAGGATTGGTTGAGACTAGCACGATGGTGACAATGGGCAGAAAACTCAAGAAGGTTTCAGGGCTCCCTACATTCCCACCTTACTATGTGACTGCTGAAAAGGCAGTAGACTAATGCTCCTTTCAAGATCTAGTGAACATTTCAGGATGTTTCTATAGGGATGTTCGCCTAATTCCATTATCAGTAGTTGTGCTGTTCGGCCTGACAGTGGCTGGCTGAAATTGGGGGTGATTGTTAGTCATCAGTTAATGACCATTGTGTAGCATGACATGATGCAGTCCTTCAGCAGGTTTCTTGCCTTTAGTGGGTGAACATTGCTCAAGTTGCTAAATGTTCATGACTGTTGCAGTGAGCACCTGAATGGTTCTCTTGATGGGGCATCTAGTCTGGACGTCTGTCTTGTTGTAGTCTCTTTGTTCCCCAATCAGTGTGCTATAGAATAGTAACATCAACCATGTGTTCAAGGAATAGCAGCTGTCCCTTGTGAAGGGAAGTGTATAGCCTAATAGGTTTGTGAAGCAGATGGAAACAAAAGCCCTCATTATGACCCTGGCTGTGGGTGATAAGGTGGCGGTAATACCGCCAACAGGCTGGCGGTAAGTACGGCCAAATTATGACCAGGGCGCTGATATCTTCAATAGACAGCCAATGTACCACACCAACCGCCAGGGCGGAAACAAGAGCCATCACGGCAGTAGCCGCCTACAGCCAGGCGGAAGTCAAAGTTCCGCCCACCATATTAAGACCCTGCAAACCGCCACCTTTTCTGGGGTGGTACCAATGTCAACAAAGGCCTGGCAGAAACAGAGCACAAAAATCAAAGGACTCACCATTGGAGACACAGGGAAGAACCACGCCACCATGGAACCTGAACTGCAAGTTTTCGTGATGATCTTCTATGTTATGCTCCACCTGGAACACTAAAGCCAACGAAGACGATGACAGTGAGAACAGCCGCCTAGCACACAAGGGAGGGTGGGAGGAAAAAGAGAGTGACACACACACGCACAACACACAACATTCACACACACACCACACACACAACCAGCTGCAATATAGAAACAATTTGACACCGAAAATCGGCAGAATAATGGAAGGACAACAGGAATTGATGAAAGTGATTGTAATCAGTTCAAAATCAAACTTAATAATCCGATTAGGCCATGGAACAGATATGTACACCTGTATAAAAAAGGGACACTGTCCAGTCCAAAGTTCAAAGGGCCCACATGGACACAGGGCACAGTCTAAGGGCCAACTGAAAACCTAAGCACATCCGGATAGAGCACTGCAGGGCCATCAGTTTGCAAATAGACACGCACCTCAGGGGATGGGGTAGCACCTCAACCAGATGCAGAAACAAGCCCACTGGTTCTGGAGGGGGCAACATGCTCATTGCTTTGTCCTGGGGAGTGCAAGGCCACACTCTCTCAAGCTGGTTACTTGCCCACTGGTTCTGGAGGGCGCAACATGCCATTGCTTTGTCCTGGGGAGTGCAAGGCCACAGTGTCTCAAGTGGGTGACTTGCCCACTGGTTCTGAAGGGGACAACATGCCCATTGCTTTGTCCTGGGGAGTGCAATGCCACAGTCCCTCTGGTGGGTGAATACCCCCATTGGTTCTGGAGGGGGCAGCCTGCACAGTAGCCCCTGGAGGGTTCACTACATGGCATCCACCGGCAGTGATGGCTGAAAGCTAGTGGTGTTTGGGGGAGGCTCCTGGGCAGCCCCTGCACTCTGTGATGGCTGCATGCTGATGGTGATTGGGGGAGGCTCCAGGGAAGCCCCTGCACTCTGTGATGGCTGCATGCTGGTGGTGGTTGGGGGAGGCTCCTTGGCAGCCCCTGCACATTGTGATGTCTGCATGCTGGTGGTGTTTGGGGGAGGCTCCTGGGCAGCCCCTGCACTCTGTGATGGCTGCATGCTGGTGGTGTTTGGGGGAGGCGCTTGGGAAGCCCCTGCACTCTGTGATAGCAGCACATCCACAGCTGGCGGTGGGGACCCTGTGACAGCTGCTGGTAGTGGTGGTGTTTGCCTGACAGCTTCTGCTGGCATAGATTGCCTCTTCTCCTCCTGGTCATGGGTTGGGGATCCCTTACCCTTCTGGCAGCGGTGGGTGGGCTCTTCCCCTCTCTGCCTGGTGGTGCAGGCTCCTTCCCCTTCCTCACAGCTTGTGCAGGCTCCATCCCTTCTTCCCAGCTGGTGCAGGCCCCTTCCCCTTCTTCACAGCTGGTGCAGGCTCCTTCCCCTTCCTCAAAGCTCGTGCCAGACTCCTCCCTTTCATCCCAGGTTGTTCTGCCTCCTTCCCCTTCAGTGTTGTTGTTCTGGTATCCCTAACACCACGAGTAGGTGGTGATACCACTGTCCCTGTGGACTGTTTGGCTGAGGTGCTGGGCTGTGTCCTTGCTACCCTGCCCATACGTGCAGGACGGGGAGAGGGGTAGGGAAGAGGTCAATCTGGGTAAGGAAAAGCTTTTTAGAGACGTTGGGGCAGGAGGAGGGCGGAGTAGTGGGAGTGGAGGATGAGGGAGTAGTCGTCGGAGGTGTATGTCTGCTAGATTTGGGTGCAGGTGCATGGGCTGTACTGTTGTGAGGTGGATGGCTGTTGGGTGCCTGAGTGCTTGCGTTTGTGTCCTTTAGGAGGGAGGTGGACAGACACGGTGGGAGAGGACACAGGGGATGCTTGCATGGATGTTGTGGAGATGTCTGCCAGGTGTGTGTTCTGCTTGATGTGGTGATGATGCTGGTAGTGGATATTGATGTAGTGCATGCAGGTGTGAGTGTGGACATAACTGGGTGGGAGGTGGAAGAGGAGGAGGAGAGGGAGACAGTGGAGACAGTGGATGTTGTCGTGTCTGCAACTGAATGGTGTTTGTGTGAGTGCCTGTGGGATGAAGTGTGGTGCTTGTGTTTGCCTGTGCCACTGATGTGTGTTGTCTTGTGTGCATGCTCATCTGTCTGTGTGCTTGGGATGGGTTCGAGTTGAGGAGACTGGGACTGGGAAGCGGAAGTTGGATGGAGGACGGTAGAAACAGGAACAATGGCTGCCATCAGAGAGAAGGCCAGAGCCTGAATCGATCTCTATTGGGCCGCCAATCCACCGTGAATGTCCTCCAGAAATGCATTGTATTTGCTGCATCTGGGCTGCCAGCCACTGGATGGTGGTTGATTGCCCTACAGAGATGGATCTCAGGAGGTCAATCGCCTCCTCACTCAGGGTGGCAGGGCTCACTGGGGCAGGGCCTGAAGTGCCTGGGGCAAAGGAGATGCCCACCCTCCTGGGTGAGCGGGCACGGGCAACTCGCTGAGGGGTTACTGGGAGGGTGGTGCTGGTACGGGGATGGTGGCTGTACCTGCAGCTGGGGTGGTCTCAGAGGTGTCCGCCACCACCAGGGAGCTCCCATCGGAGGAGGTATCAGATTCTGTGTTGTCCCCTCCAGTCTCCGCCACGGTGCTCCCCTCGCCCTCTGTCCCACTGGTTCCCTCGGTGTCGGTGGACTCTGTCTCCTGGGTCCCTTGGGATGCAGCTCCCTCTGTCGCCGGTGCCTCTGCTCCTCCGCCAGATTATGCTAATGCACATAAGGACAGGATGACAAAACAAGAAAGGAGGGTAGAGAGACAAAGGATACACAGGGTCAATGACTGCACCAACACCACCGTTGACGTACACAGCACCCTCACACACAGGGAACAGGCCTACACACTATGCATTGGACTACTAGTGAAATGGCTAGTCACCAAAGCATGAGGAGGGGCACACACCGCCAACTGCAGCACACCTAGGACCCACGCAGCCCTGTCCAGAAGTGAATACTAACAATCTAGGTAAGCAGTGTTTTCCATTCAAACCCTTAGTCTCCAGAGGACCTACGCTGCTATGTCTGGCCTGGCCTAGAAGCACCCACTGACACACAACCACCACCCGGATACCACACCACCAGCCATATGTTGTAATTATACCCACTGTACACACCCCCTTGTGGCTGCTGTGATGTCCTCAAATGCCCATCCAGCTCAGGGTAGGCCACCACCAGTATGCGGGCCACCAGGTGTATCAGGGTCCGACAGGCACCCCTTCCTCGTTGGGAGGCCATACCCATCTGCGCCTCTGCGGTCTTTTGTGCCCAGTGTCTGAGGTCTTCCCACCATTTTTGACAGTGGGTGCTCTGCCTGTCATAGATCCCCAGGGTCTGCACCTCCTTGGCGATGCAATGCCAGAATTATCTTTTTTTGGTGGACGCTGACCTGCAGAGGCAATACGGACTGGAGAACACAATTAGACAAACAGTCCAGCCTGTCACACAAATGGCCCACCATATTCATTTGCATCACCATTGGCACACACATAGCCCAGCACACAACATGTACACCACCAAGAGGACATCCACCCACCCCCCTTACACAACGCCTTCACACACAACTCCATGCATTCATGCCACATGCATCATGCCCACATTGTACCCACCTGTTGGTCTGGAGGCCCATACAGCAGTCCATATTGGGGTAGGACCCCATCCACCAGTCTCTCCAACTCCTCAGAGGTGAAGGCTGGGCCCTTTCCCCAGTCACACGGGCCATGGGAGGTTGCAGACACAGGTCATAGCAGCACATGCAGTGTTGGTCCTCTCCTATGGAGGGTCAGGAAACAAGTGAGGAATGTGAAATAAAATGGCGGTCACATCCACGATGGTGCATACCGTCACCGCCGGCGTAGATCCCCATTGGCCACTGTACCCCAAAGGACCCAATATGAACCAATGAGGAATTGCACGGTGGTTCATGACTGCCTCCTGCCAGGCGCACAACATCAGCAGCATTACCTCACTTCCACCTGTCCCTCCACAAAGGACAGACGGTCGCCATTTCAGGGGGGGTGAACAGACCTATCGATAATTGCTGCGTCATAGGATAAATAGGCACATACTTTTACATTACACTGTCCCAAAACATAATTGCATGATGTGGACTGCTGTTGTGGTTCCATTGTTCAAACTGTGACAGCCTACTCACTCTTGTGTCCCTTAGATACCTACCGCTGCGGATGAATAGGAGATGGAGACATACCCCCATGTACAGACCCCTGGTGGACTTGGCTACAATGGAGGACAGTCACATTATCCTCACCTATATGCTGGGCAGGGCCACATTCACAGAGCTGTGTGCCCAGTTGGAAAATGACCTGATCTCAGCTATCCGTCATCCGACTGGGATTCCCCCTCTTGTGCAGGTTCTATCACTGCTCCATTTCCTGGCAACTGGTTCTTTCCTAATGACAGTGGGCTTGGCAGCAGGAATGTCACAGCCATTGTTCTCAATCGTGCTGACAAGAGTCTTGTCTGCCCTGATATAACACATGTGCAGCTACATTACTTTCCCCCAGGTGGAGGATTTGGCCACTGTGAAGGCCGGGGTTTATGGAATGGGACAAATACCCAATATGATTGGGGCGATTGACGGAGCACATATTGCATTTGTCCCCCGCCCGGAAAAATGAACAGGTGTTCAGGAATCGTAAGAGTTTCTACTCCATGAATGTGCAGATGGTGTGGCTGGCGGACCAATACTTCTCCCATGTCAATGCTAAGTATCCTGGGTCGGTGCATGATGGCTTTGTCCTAAGGAATAGCAGCATCCCAAATGTGATGGCCCAACTTCAGAGGCACAGGGTGTGGCTAATAGGCGAGCCCTAGTTCCCACCCAGTATGTATTGGTGTATGCCTATGCTGTTGGCCATATAGGATAGTGTGTAGCTAAATGTTGTCCCTCAATATTTGCAGGTGACTGTGGTTACCCAAACCTATTATGGCTGCTGACCCCTGTGAGGAATGCCAGGACAATGGCAGAAGAAAGTTATAATGAGTCACATGGGTGAACCAGAAGGTTAATTGAGAGGACCTTTGGCCTCCTGAAGACTCCATCTGACAGGTGGATCCCTATGCTACTCACCCGAGAAGGTCTGCCAGATGGTAGTGGCATGCTGCACGTTGCACAACCTGGCCCTCAGATGCCATCTACCTTTTCTGCAGGAGGAAGAGACTGGAGATGCCCCTGTGGCAGCAGTGGACCCTGGGGACAGTGAGGATGAGGAGGTAGAGGATGAGGATGTGGACAACAGAACATTGGTGATGCATCAGTACTTTCAATGACACACGGTTGAGACAGTGCTACTTCACATTTCTATGACTATTGGTGTGTTCTGTGTGGCATTGGCATGCTGGCATTACCCACTTCTTTCCTCTACTTACTTATATCTATGGATATTAATTTTACAAATGTTGGTGATATGACAACATTCTCCTGATGTGATCACAACAGCCAGCTACCGGTCATTAATTCTACGCTCATACTATTTACAGTTAATTTGCAATGGTTGTAGCTGTTTGAATCAATACAAATTTACAATACATTAAATACTAGTAGTCGAGCTTTATCCAAGGGTGTTTATTGTTGTGCTAAAATATGGAAGGGAAAGTGCGATGGAGTGGGATGAGGGAGGAAAGTCCAGGGTATCGGTCCAGTCTGTTTGTAGCACAGGTGCCTTGTCCATGGGGACATAGAAAGGGGAGAAATGGCAGTTTAAGGTGGACAAGGGGACAACCAGGAGAGTCTGATTTCTTTTTTTTTTTCTCTTTTTTTTTTGTTGTCCTCATTCACTTGTCCAGCCTCTCGATGAGGGAGATCAGTTCAAATAACAAACAATCTCCCCCTAGAGACTCCTGTCCAGGACAGCCCACATCTCTGATTAGCAAAGCCTTACCGGCCCGCCTTCAAACCTGCCGGAAACCCGCCTTGGCATAATCACAGGACAAAACCTCATTCTTGCGATTCCAACCATCTTTTCAGTGGGTCCCAAAATTTGTACTTTTTATTTGCTTCTTTGTCCCTTACATCTAAAGTTAAATTATATATTAGTGAATCCTTCCACTCTAGGGCCGTCGGGGGAGAAGCACTTATCCATTTCTTGCATATCTCCCGCCTTGCTAACAGCATCATATAGAAAAGTAATTTGGCATTATCTTTTGTTTCATTCCTGGAATCCAATTGACAACCAAAAATAACTAAGGAGGGGCTTACATGGTACTCTAGAGGTATAATTCTGTTCACCATCTCACAAACCTCTTTCTTTTTTTTTTTTTTCCTCATTCACTTGTCCAGCCTCTCGATGAGGGAGATCAGTTCAAATAACAAACAATCTCCCCCTAGAGACTCCTGTCCAGCACAGCCCACATCTCTGATTAGCAAAGCCTTACCGGCCCGCCTTCAAAGCTGCCGGAAACCCGCCTTGGCATAATCACAAGACAAAACCTAATTCTTGCGATTCCAACCATCTTTTCAGTGGGTCCCAAAATTTGTACTTTTTATTTGCTTCTTTATCCCTTACATCTAAAGTTAAATGATATATTAGTGAATCCTTCCACTCTAGCGCCGTCGGGGGAGAAGCACTTATCCATTTCTTGCATATCTCCCGCCTTGCTAACAGCATCATATAGAAAAGTAATTTGGCATTTTCTTTTGTTTCATTCCTGGAATCCAATTGACAACCAAAAATAAATAAGGAGGGGCTTACCTGGTACTCTAGGGGTATAATTCTGTTCACCATCTCACCAACCTCTTTCCAGAACAAACTGAGCTGGGGATACTCCCAAAACATGTGAATGTCGCCTGCTAGATCCATGCCGCACTTTTTGCAGCTAACCGGGGTGCCTTCTATCAGTTTAGACAGTTTCCCTGGGGACCAGAAGGCCCTGTGAATGGAAAACAAATGATTTTGTCTTAGACAGGCAGGTTTGACTGTAGAATACAATAATGCAATAGATACTTGCCATAATTCTCTTATCTGTACTGTTGGCAAGCATTCTCCCCAGATTTCTTCAGGCAAGTGAAATTCTCCATCCACCGTTTCAATCAATGTCCAATACCATCTTGCAACTTCTTTCTTTCCCGCAGGGTCTTGATATAATAATTCTTTCAATTCATTAGAACCACCCACCTCTTCCTTGACGCTCTTCACCCAACTCCATATTTGCAAGTATTTAAATTTGGAAAGAAATCCATCTACCTTTATATTAAGGTCCTCATAGGGGAGTAACTCCCCGTCAATACAAAGCTGTCCCCATTGCACCAGCCCAGCTTTCTTCAAAGGTTTAGCCAAGATGTCTCTTGTCCATTCCGGTGAGCCCGAAGCATCCCAAAGAGGCGCATATTTACTATAAAACGGTAACTTGGTAGTCCTCCTTAGGTCATACCAAACGTTAGCAAAGTCTTGCAATATTTTAAACCTCACCTTTTTGAAATATTTAGGATCCCCAAATTTATAGAGGAACCCTGACTGTGTATCATAATTGGATTCCATCATAACTTTAAGGAGCTGCCCCAGCTCAGGAGAGTCTGATTTCTTGGCGGTGGTCTTGGCAAGTGTCTCTGGCTTCTGTGTGGTGCGCAGGGAGCATTTGCAGGGTGGTTCACCTTCTGCAGGGGATGGGCTGCTGGTGGCCTGTTGGTCCTGTGGCAGGGCATCCTGGCCACTAGTGGCAGCAGAAGTGGAGGACTCTTCAGATGACTGGCTAGTGGCAGGGACCCGCTTCTGTGCTATTGCCTCCCTCATGATGTTGGCCATGTCTGCCACCACCCCTGCTATGGAGATCAGGGTGTTGTTAATGGCCTGCAAGTCCTCCCTGATCCCCTGATACTGTCTCTCCTGCAGCCGTCTGTTCCCCTGCACTTTGTCTAGGATCTGGCTCATCGTGTCGTAGGAATGTTGGTAGGCTCCCGGGATCTCAGAGAGTGCCTCCTGGAGAGTCGGTTCCCTGCTCCTGCCCACCCCTTGGCTCACAGCAGTCCTCCCAGTGTCCCTGTGTGCCTGTGCCTCTGTCCCCTGAACAGTGTGCCCACTGACCCCAGGTCTCTGATTATCTCGTGGGCGAGGTGTAGCCTGGGGTCCCTGTACAGATGGGCACATTTCTGATTGACGTGTCATGGGGATAGAGGTGTGGGCACGCTGGGTGGGTGCTGTGGTGTTGGTTCCTGATGGGGGAGGCTCTGTAGTAGTCTGTGAGTGGGCTTGGTGACCAGCTGCCCAGTGGTCCCTGATGGGCCAGATAGATCGTCCAGATCCAGAAGTCCAGAGTTACTGTCATCACTGTGGGCCTCTTCTGTTGGGGGACTGGATAGTGGTGGCACCTCCTCTCCAGTGACATTGGCTGGGGTACCTGTGGGGATGTAAGTTATGTATTATGCTTCATGTGTATGACATTTGTACTTTTGTAGCTTCCCCTCTATGGGTGTTGTTCCCCTGCCAGCTTTTGCTTGCATATGTTGGTGTATTGTGGGATTGTTAGTTTCCCTATGCTGTGCACGGTTTAGTGATGAGTGTCCATGCAGGGCTGGGAGGTGTGTCCATGCATTGGTACAGCATGCAGGGCCTGGCAGTGGGATTAGTGAGATGTGTTGGTGGAGTGTGTGGTATGTGGTGGGAGGGAGGGTAGGGGTATGTGTTGGCATGCAGGTAGGGGGGTGTTAATTGTTAAAAGTTAACTTATCAGTGTCCAGCCCTCTGCCAACTCCGGCGAGTCCCTCAGGATGCAGTATTGCCAGTACCTGCTCCTTCCATGCTGTGAGTTGTGGGGGAGGAGGTGGGGTCCATCGCCAGTCCTCTGAATGGCGAGCTGGTGTCTTGCTGCTATGGAACGTACCTTCCCCCATAGGTTGTTCCACCTCTTCCTGATGTCGTCCCTTGTTCTTGGGTGCTGTCCCACGGCATTGAACCTGTTCATGATTCTCCGCCATAGCTCCATCTTCCTTGCTATAGATATTTGCTGCACCTGTGCTCCAAAGAGCTGTGGCTCTACCCTCACAATTACCCCCACCATGACCCTCAACTCCTCCTCAGTGAAACAGGGGTGCCTTTGTGGTGCTATGGGTGTTGTGTGATGTGTGTTGGTGAGGGTGTATTGGGTAATGTGGTGAGGTGTGTGATCTGGAATGCGTGAGGGGTGTATGGGCATATGTGGCGTGTGTGTCTAGTTGTCTCTGCGCTCTTCTTCTCAGTCTCCTGGTTTCAATAGTTGTTCATAAAGGGTTGTGGGAAATGTGGGTGGGTGTTTTATAGTGGTGTGGGTGTGTGGGGGTGGTGTGTGTATGGGTGTCAGGTGTGTGTTTTTGGTATAGGCCAATGTGGCATTGCTTTGTATGTGGGTGTCCATTCTGAGTGCAGCGGTATGTACCGCCAATGATTAACCAGCGTTGAATTTTCCCCCGTGGTGATTCGTGAGTCATAATATGATGAGCGTTTTTTCGTTGGCGGAACTGTGTGGGTTTTGGGACTGCCAGTTTTTCACTGACCTTTGGTCTGGTGGATTTGTGTCTGTGGCTGTATTCTGTTAGATTGGTGTGTGTGTGTCATTATATGGTGAACGGATGTTCGCCAGCACAGCGGTAAGTTGGCAGCCATCAGCATGGCGGTAAGCGGGATTACCGCCAATGTCATAATGAGGGCCAAAGTGTTCTGGGTCGTTATGTGCACAACTCACTGAGCTGGATATAGTTCCTGTATTGTCATAGTTGGACTCTTGCTCTAGGCAAGACTGCTGGTTCAGGGATGACAGCACTTTTGTTTGTAGGCGACTAAGCCAGTCCTACAACAAGTTGCAACTGTCAGCCCAACCCTCCCGGCTCACAAGCAGTACCTCACCAAAAACCCAAATAGTAAAAGGTGATGTGTGGCAGCGTTTAAGCATGGACTCAAGAGTGACATCAAAGGAGATTACCCTTTTCTCACATGAGCAACAAGTCGCAGTCATACACAGGCAATGAAGGAGATGCAGTACAATTTTCAATAGGTTTTACAATCAAGACTGCAATCTACTGTAGGATAATGAACAATGCAAGATACAGAATTGCAAAAGCGAGAGTCATGAATATAAAGACCCCCACCATCTTGCAACATCATGAGATGTGAAATAGGTCCTAATACACTAATCTCTAACCTAAAGAGAGCCAGGTGTGGTAAACCTAATCTGCCAGTACCATGTCCATGAGAAGAGCCCCCCAGCTCTTGTTACCTTGGAATGAGGTCTCTAGATCAGACTCCATGGGGACACGAAGACTGGGTCTGCATCAAGGTGACATGTAGCATAGATAGCGTTGATGGCATCTGGTAGGAATCACTCTGATAACCTTGTCTGCATGAGATGCATTTATACAGATCTTGTAGGATCCCTTACACAGGTCTGTTGCCAAACAGTAGATAAGAAGGCATGCTTGGGGTGGCAATTATATAAACAATTCTTCCCAAAGTACATTATGTTCCTCTCACACGTAAGTGGGAAAAGAACATGATGTGAATACCTACGTATATCAATTATCTTTGACACTGATAGTGACACCTTCACAGAGCGGCACTGGTAATGTAAAATCAAAACATCTTCCTAACTATAAACATAGCAGCCATTTTGAAAGAAATAATTAAATAAATGCACTAAAACAGAGCAGGTTAAGCAGGTTAAAAGTCACTATGTGACAGGGGCAGAGGCCTGAAAGGCTAAGCTATCTCCTGATTCCCAATAAATCTAAATAGGATCCACTACACCTTCCCCATTGTCAGAACAAGTAGGACGCCATAATGATGACGCCAGAGAAGGTGTATACAGTGGCCAACACGGTCCTTGGGAGGATGCACTCCTTATGAGGTCCTCTTTGGGATATCTCTGTATGTTCCAGATCTAGATGGCCCTGGTTTGGTGGCAGCAGATACACTTTTTTGACATAAATGAACATCTCACTGTCTTACAGGAGCTCCATCAATTTCGTGATGATAATTCATCCGCCAGTGCTGCCACCATAGGAATAAGGGATTTGCCAACAACTTCTACTGGCTGGATTCCTAAAGTCGGGGATCTGGTTCGTAAGAAGATCGCTGTGAAGAAGGAAATTGGGCCCATTCTACAGAGCACCGGTCCAAGTCCTGGGAATACAATACACCAGAACTGTCATTCTACCACCGTTGCCAGGTTCCAAAACAAACAGATTTGTCGCCATTGACAACATCAAACTATACCATGTGGCTGATCCTGCACAGTAGACCTAGAGGTCCCTTGGGTAGTTTCCGGTCCCCTCATACTACTCAACAGGACATACCTCTTTAAAGAAGAAACAACAAAACTTCTGACTACAACAGCATGCACAACAATGCTATGAATGCCTCCTTGAGCATGGGGAGGGTGGAAAATTTGTTTTTGCTGATTCCTGTTAACACTTCACTGACAACTGTCCAAAACTCCAACTCAACACAAACAGACAACATTGTCTAGTATGGGTCTCCACACAAAGTGGATCCATCCACCTGTAATGCACCGGCTCCTGTGTTTGTAGAGACTGCTTCTGGTCACTTTATCGACCTAGATGACTTTTCTTCCACTTCATCTACAAGATGTACATGTGGCTTAAAAATTACTATTTAATTTATACATGGAATTTTCTGTGGATATTTCTGACATTGCTTGCCATTCTATTGTGGATTGGTTTCATGACTGTTTTCTTTCTCCTTATAAATGGTCATTATCTTCCTGAACGCACTTCTGTTGAGCCTGTGGATGAAGTCTTAACTCCATATCATTCCTCACTTAAGGTCCAACGATACAAGGTATGTTGTTTCTGATGACTGGGATGTTCAAACAGTTGATTCTGTGCTAGCTGAATTGCAGGACTATACTGTATTTGAAAGTAATGATGTGTACACTAACACAAAGAATTATGGGGAAATGTTCTGTTATAATAATTGGGGACATTACTACCTGCACTGAGCAACTGGACATAGATCAGTATTTAATTACACATAGTGGGAACACTGTTCGAATCCGCCAGTGGGGAGCACAAAGCATTATGCAAATAAATTTACATATTTTTCTGGACATGACATTAAGAATGCAGAATCATACTTTTTCAAGTTCCCACCTTCTAAAATTAGGAAAAGTTTGCTAACAAACACAAAAGTAATTTATTCCGATTCCTTTGTTTCCTACTTGCAGTTTAAGGATACAAATACTGGAAGAATACTATTGCTGTGAAAAGTGTACAGGGAACACAAGATTGGCAAATTATGGGAAGAAAAGTTCTGTTTAGAGAGTGCATTATTCCTGTGCAAATTGTCTTTTTAAATGCCACAATTCAACAGACATCCTGTCTAGGGTTAGCAGAAATAAAGGATATGAATGCGTCCAGCATCCCCACTGGCACAATTCACTCATTTGAAGTCTTTCCTGAATATCACAGAGGAAGAATTAGATGCAAAGATTCAGGCTGGTACCTTTACCTCTTCACTTTATAGTCCAGGCGGGTGGTTATTGTGGCCAATAGACACAAATGGTGTCAGGCGCGTTTTGAGAATTCCTCAGGGTGTTTCAAGACTACCTGGCTGGACCCTCGCTTTGCCTCGGGTCAACACTTGGGTATAGTTACTACATACAGTGTGGGTGAACTGTGCCAACAATGGTTGCAGACTAATACCTTAGCAGCAGTTAAAGAACATCTTAATAACGCTATCTGAAGACACAGACTTACAAGATTTCCTGTTAGGTCCTAGAAAGCCTTGCTCAAAAAGATTCATCTGTGCCATATACAATGAGATCTGGAAGCTTTCTCAAATGGAAGCAGCTGCACGTTTAAGGTGTTACGTCTGAATTAGGGGGCTGTTATTCTGCAAGGTAATTACGGCCGCATAACGTATTGTAATAAAACACACAGACACTGATATCCGCTTGCATGCCTCGCGCCGTCTGCTTTCGCGCGCAGCTCTCGGCTCTTTTATTAACCCTCACTTAACCCTCGGTTAAACCAACTGCTCTTCCTCTAACAGGGGTGATTGCTCACACGTGTTACACCACACGCTGTAAGCACACCCCTCGCATACCTGGTATGCACCAAGGACGCAAACATAACATTCCTTCTCAACTTGGATTTAAATCAAACATGAACTAAAAGAAACACACGCAAACAGCTAGATTTGTGGCATGTGACTTCCCGACACACACATGACATCTGTGCATTCAGTTTTTGCATTTCCCTGACTCACACTGAGGGACCCCCGTATCTCCTCAAAAGTCCAACTAATACCGCACATAGGGGGTCATTCTGACCTCGGCGGTAAAAGGCGCTTACCGCCGGTCAGAAGACCTCCAGAACACCGCTGCGGTCGCGGTAAACCGCCACGGTCATTCTGACCCGCAACTGGCAAACTGCCAAAAACCCGACAACAACAAAAGTCCGCCACACCAACGGCCAGCGAAAAACTGCCGATGACCAAACCTCCACTGTCACGCCAACAGAAATACGCCCATGCTATTCCGACCCACAAATCCCCGCAGCGGTCTTTCAACCGCGGTATTCCATTGGCGGTACACACCGCTGCGCTCAAAATACACACACACTTACAAAACACAGCCACATTGGACAATTCAAAATACACACACCTGAGACACATACACACACCACTCCCACACACCCATTACAATATAAAACACACACCCACATCACCCACAAACCCTTACGACCACAATTGCGACTGAAGGCCAGAGAGAGACAGCACAGAATAGAGTACACCATCACACAGAGGCAAATCACAACATCACCCACACCACATCCACGCACAAAACACCATACACCACCACACTCACCACACTCTACAACACATACACCACCCCTCACCTCATCCACACCACCCCATGGCACCCCAAAGACACCCCAGGTTTTCTGACGCAGAACTCAGGGTCATGGTGGAGGAAATAGTTCGGGTAGAGCCCCAGCTCTTCGGGACACAGGTGCAGCACACCACCATTGCCAGGAAGATGGAGCTATGGCAAAGAATAGTGGACAGGGTCAACGCTGTGGGACAGCATCCACGAAATCGGGACGACATCAGGAAGCGGTGGAACGACCTACGGGGGAAGGTGCGTTCCATGGTATCAAGGCACAACATTGCGGTGCAGAAGACTGGTGGCGGACCCCCACCTACTCCCCCAGAATTTACAGCATGGGAGGAGCAAGTCTTGCACATCCTGCATCCTGAGGGCCTCGCAGGAGTAGGCGGAGGAATGGACTCTGGTAAGTCAAATCTTCACTACTTCATTCCCCCCACCCCACCTGCATGCCAAATCATACCCCCACAATCACCCCCACCCCCATCACACCAACTCCTTGCAAATGGCTCACCATCACAACCCACCCATCCCAACACCCAGCCCTGCATGCGTCCACAAAGCATGGACACCCATCACCAAAGCATGCCCACTGCACATACCCATCTCCCCCACAAGCCACCATCACAACAGCCCCCACAAGGGAATGCCAGCACTGGGGTCCACGGCCACCCACCCATTGCACACTATGGCACACACAGAAGGAATAACCATACTCTTATACCCCTGCAGGACCCGAACGCCACCACACCGCCCAGGAGGGTCCAGAAATGTCCATCCCACCCCCATAGGAGGCCCGAGTGATGACAGCAGCTCTGTCTCCCTGGACCCAGATGTCCAGCCCGGCCCATCGGGGACCTCGGGACAGTCGGTTCCCCTCACACAGCCACAGGCCACAGCAGACCTACCCCCCTCTGGGAACACCAGCACAGCTCCCACCCAGCGGGCCCATGCCTCTGTCTCCAGGACACGTCAATCAGCGGTGTGTCCACCACTACAGGGCACCCAGGTTGACCCACCACCCCAACAACAGCAGGGACCTGGGGGCAGTGGTAGTGGGCACACGGTCCAGGGGACAGAGGCCCAGGGAAACAGGGGAACTGGGAGGGCTGCTGTGCGACAGGGGGGGACAGGCCCAGGGAACCGACTCTCCACGAGGCCCTCTCCTCCATCATGGGAGCATACCACTGCTCCCAGGAGACGATGGCTACGGTACTGGCCAGGTTCCAGGAGATCCAGGTACTGCAGGAGGAACAGTACATGGGGTTCAGGGAAGAACTCCGAGTCATTAGTTCCGCAATGGGGACCATCGTCGTGGCTCTTACCCAGATTGTCACCACTTTGCGGGACCATGTGGCACCACAAAGGGCCCCTGTCACTAGCATGGACCAGGAACAGCCTACCACCTCCGCCGGCGCTAGTGGACAGGGGGCCCCCACACAACAACAGGCCACCAGAACCCCACCTCCTGCAGAAGAAGAACCACCCCGCAAGCGGTACCTGAGATCTAGGAAGAAGACAGAGAAGGATGCCAAGACCCCCGCCAGCAAAGGATACCCCCTGATGTCATCCCACTGTCCCACATTGTCACCCTGTCCAACCTTGAACTGCCCCTGCTCCATCCTTCCACAGGCATATGGACAATGCACCTGTGAGACTGAAAAGCTGGACTCTGCCATGGACATTACTCCACCATCACCCATCACCGATTTTCAAGCATGTCCCTAAATTTAGCACTTAAATAAAATCACTTATTGCACTAAAATTATCTGGAGTCTGCTTGTATTTTGAACAAATGTATTAGACATAATGGTGCCAAAATGATCAGTTACATTGTGATGACAACATACCACTGTCACACAGCTGTAGTCCATGGGCAAACAAAGCAGAGGTCACGCAGTGGGGCCCACATCTCTGAAAACGGAAGGGAAAGGCACAACTCAGTTAACATAAACTGGGGGAAACTCAGACAGTAGAGAGGCAGGAGACTGTAAGTACATGTAAAATGGCGGTGTTGATTCGTACCTGTGTGTTATTGAAAATACTGTTGTATCACTGTGTCCCTGTTGTCTGTGTCGTCCCCGTCGTCTTCCTCCTCTTCACTCTCCACAGGCTCCACAGCTGCCACAACACCACTCTCTGGACCATCCTCCTGCAGGAAAGGCACCTGGCGTCGCAAAGCCAGGTTGTGAAGCATACAGCAGGCCACGATGATCTGGCACACCTTCTTCAGTGAGTACATTAGGGATCCACCTGTCATATGCATGCACCTAAACCTGGCCTTCAGGAGGCCGAACGTCCGCTCGATCACCTTCCTAGTCCGCCCATGGGCCTCAATGTACCGTTCCTCTGCCCTGGTCCGGGGATTCCTCACTGGGGTCAGTAGCCACGACAGGTTGGGGTAACCAGAGTCACCAATTAGCCACACACGGTGTCACTGTAGCTGTTCCATCACATAAGGGATGCTGCTATTTCGCATGATGTACGCGTCATGCACTGACCCAGGGAACTTGGCATTTACATGGGAGATGTACTGGTCAGCCAAACAGACCACCTGGACATTCATAGAATGATAACTTTTTCTGTTCCTGTACACCTGTTCACTTTCACTAGGGGGAACCAAAGCCACATGGGTCCCATCAATGGCACCAATGATGTTGGGAATATGTCCAAGGGCATAGAAATCACCCTTCACTGTAGCCAAATCGCCCACCTCAGGGAAAATGATGTAGCTCCGCATGTATTTCATCAGGGCAGACAACACTCTGGACAAAACCTTAGAAAACATAGGCTGAGACATCCCTGATGAAATGGCCACTGTTGTTTGGAATGATCCACTTGCCAAAGAATGGAGTACTGACAGAACCTGCACCAGAGGGGGAATCCCTGTGGGTTGGCGAATGGGTGACATCAGGTCTGGCTCCAGCTGGGCACACAGTTCCTGTATAGTGGCTCGGTCAAGTCTGTATGTCAGTATGACATGTCTTTCTTCCATTGTCGACAGGTCCACCAGCGGTCTGTACATGGGAACATTCCTCCATCTCCTCGGAAGTCCCAGCGGACGGTGCCTAGGAAGGACAACATGGAGCACAGAGTCAAGCAAACCACAGGTACGTTCCCACAGCTTGCACAGTACACGATTCGCTATGCATTGAATGGTGTGTATGAGTGGCAATGCAAGGCCTAGGCCTGTGTGACGCAGTAGAAATTAAGCCATGTGGGCCCTTGAAATGGCGGCTGCCTGACCTGTGAAGTGTGACAATGGGATGTGAGGTCAATGCGCTGGCGTGGCACACCGTAGCGGTAGGCGGTCGAAGACCACGGCGCAAAGCCACATTGGTTAACATAGAACCCTATGGGTTTCAGGAGCCAATGACGAAGTGCGCCGGCGGTCGCGGTACGCACCGCTGCGGTACGCACCGCCGCGGGCGTGACCGCCATTTTCTCTCAGCTTAATCACTCGAGACCTGATCACCCACAGGAGAGGACCTATACTGCAAGTGCTGCTGTGACCTCGGTCTGGAAGAGACAATGGCTGCTGCGACTGGGGAAAGGGCCCCTGCCTTCACTTCTGAAGAATTGGAGAAACTCGTGGATGGGGTCCTCCCCTAGTATGCGCTACTCTACGGTCCTCCAGACCAACAGGTTAGTACACTGGGACCATGCTTTGTGGGCAATGCCTGGGTTGAGTGGGGTGAATGAACAAAGGTGCGGAGGGGAGTGTATGAGGCATGCATCAAACGACAGATGAGAGCATGTGACACATGGCAAGGGTGGGGATGGGGGGACACTCACATCGAGCATGCAGAAAATGTTGATATTTTGTTTTCTCTCCCTGTACGTGTCACATAGGTCAGCACCCATCAGAAAGTCGTCATTTGGCGTGCCATTGCCAAGGACGTCCGGACCCTGGGGGTCCACAACAGACGGGGCACCCACTGCCGCAAGAGGTGGGAGGACATCCGCCGCGGGAGCAGAAAGACTGCGGAGGCTCTGCTGGGGATGGCCTCCCAACGTAGGAGGGGTGCCACTCGTCTATTGACCCCCCTGATGTCTCGGATCCTGGCAGTGGCCTACCCAGATTTGGATGGGCGCGTGCGGACATCACAGCAGACACAAGGGGGTGAGTACAAGCACATTGTGCTATCTTAGCGCGCAGTGGAGGTGTCTGGGTGGGGGAGGAGGGATGTGGGTATCTCTAGGCCAGGGCGATTTCTGTAGGCTAGTCCCCTACGTAAGGCATGGCCCTGTACCCCCGCCTTCCACCTCTGTAGGGTGCCAAGTACAGCTATCCATGGCCTTGTGTCACCTATGTGTGCAGATGTCGTCCATTGGCTTGTAGGCCAAGTCTCACTGACTGGGTAGTGTGCCCCAAGTGCGCGGTGTAGTGCAGGGGGCTTCTGTGTCTGTCCTCTCCGCCAACTGTGTTGCCAATGCATGCACTCAACATGTCTTTATTTCTCCCCCCCCTCTTTTTTTGTCTGCTCTTCCTGTTCCTGTGTGCATTAGCATCATCTGGCGGAGGAGAAGTGGCATTGGAGCACGAGGGAGCTGCATCTCACATGGCCCCGGAGGGCCATGCAACGGACTCTGATTTGACCAGTGAGACGGAGGGCGAGGGGGGCTCCACAACGGGGACACGTGGAGACATCAGCGACACCGACACGTCCTCGGAAGGGAGCTCCCTTGTGGTGGTAACATCCGTGCCCACCGCAACAACAGGTACAGCCGCCACCCAGTGCACCAGCTCCGCCCTCCAAGCAGCCCCTCAGCGTTCGCCCCTTGCCCGCTCGCACACCAAGGCGGGCATCTCCTTCGCCCCAGGCACCTCAGGCCCTGCCCCAGTTACCCCTGCTGCCCTCATTGAGGAGGTCATTGACCTCCTCCGGACGCTCATTGTTGGGCAGTCTACCCTTTTGAATGCCATCCAGAGGGTGGAAAGGGAGGTGCATCGGAGCAATGCATACCTGGAGGGCATTCATTCGGGTCAGGCTGCCCATCAGCGATCGTTCAACGCTCTGGCCTCAGCACTGACGGCAGCCATTGTCCCTGTCTCCTGCCTCCCTCCTCCAACTCCCTCCACCCAGTCCCACTCCCCTGTTCCTCTGCCTATCCCAGACACACCTACAGACCAGCCTGCACACACCTCAACACCCAAGGTCAGCTCATCCAAACATAAGCACCACACATCCCAAAAGCATTCACACAAGCAACATCCACATGCAGACATGCCAACAGCCACTGCCTCCTCTGTGTCCCCCTCCTCCTCGTCTCCCTCCTCCCTCCCTGTGACGTCTCCACTCACACTTGCATGCACCACTTCATCAGCCACTATGTCCATCACCAGCACACCCACCAGAACACTCCGCACACGTGCAGTCACCACCCCCACTGCCATTTACACGTCCCCTGTGTCTTCTCCCAGTGTGTCTGTCACCCCCTCTTCCAAACCACACAAACGCAGGCAGCCACCCACCCAACAGCCATCCACCTCACGACAGCCTCCGTCACAAGCACCTGCACCCAAAGACAGCACACTTGACTCTCCTACAACCACATCCTCTTCCTCCACTCCCATACCCACTGCACCTACCCTTCCCATTGCTCCTAAAAGGTTTTTCCTCTCCAAAATTAACCTCTTTCCATCACCTGACCCACCCCCTCCATCTCGTAAAAGTCCAATCTGCACCTCAGCCACCACAACCCCTGGACCTACAAGGACCATAGTCCAGGGATATTGGAGCCCACCACCTTCGAGGGCAGCTACATCGGCCAGCAGCAAAGGGCCAGCCAGCCCACCCCCTGGGAAAAAATCCAAAAAAGGCAAGGGCCGGCGCGAGAGGACAGAGACGGGAGCCTCCACAGGCACCACCCTGGCATCGTCAGGGAGTGGGGTGCCACCTGGCACATCTCCAAAGGGATGCAAGGGCCACAGAGGATCAGGCAAGGATGGTAAGGGCAGCACGGCCGACAAGTCTGGCAGCAGGCGAGCTGCCCAGGAGGGCCCCACCAGCCCCATTCCGGGGGTGAAGGAGGACACCCATGGGCACGGGACACCAGCACCGGAGGGCCCCGCAAGCGAGAAGTCGGATGGCGAGTGAACACCATATATTGGCTGGATCTGGTACCCTGGAGACACATGTGAAGAACCGCTGAACAGGGCACCGCCGTGTCAAGAACCGCTGAACAGGGCCCTTCAAGAGAAGCACCGCTGAACGGGGCACCGCCGTCTCAAGAACCGCTGAACAGGGCCCTTCAAGAGAAGCACCGCTGAACAGGGCACCGCCGTCTCAAGAACCGCTGAACAGGGCCCTTCAAGAGAAGCACCGCTGAACGGGGCACCGCCGTCTCAAGAACCGCTGAACAGGGGCCTTCAAGAGAAGCACCGCTGAACAGGGCACCACCATCTCAAGAACCGCTGAACAGGGCCCTTCAAGACAAGCACCGCTCCGCTGGGCACTTCCTCTCAAAGACTGCTCCGCTGGGCCCTTTAACTCTAGCACCGCTCCGCTGGGCCCTTCATCTCAAGCACCGCTCCGCTGGGCCCTTCAACTCTTGCACCGCTCCGCTGGGCCCTTCAACTCTTGCACCGCTCCGCTGGGCTCTTCAACTCTTGCACCGCTCCGCTGGGCCCTTCAACTCTAGCACCGCTCCGCTGGGCCCTTCATCTCAAGCACCGCTCCGCTGGGCCCTTCAACTCTAGCACCACTCCGCTGGGCCCTTCAACTCAAGCACCGCTCCGCTGGGCACCGCCGTCTCTGCACCGCTCCGCTGGGCCCTTCAACTCTTGCACCGCTCGGCTGGGCCCTTCAACTCTAGCACCGCTCTGCTGGGCCCTTCATCTCAAGCACCGCTCCGCTGGGCACCGCCGTCTCTGCACCGCTCCGCTGGGCCCTTCAACTCTTGCACCGCTCCGCTGGGCCCTTCATCTCAAGCACCGCTCCGCTGGGCACCGCCGTCTCTGCACCGCTCCGCTGGGCCCTTCAACTCTTGCACCGCTCCGCTGGGCCCTTCATCTAAAGCACCGCTGACACATTGGCAGAAGGGGCAGGCCCGGATCAGTGTCGGACAGGGCTGCACGATACACTCTGGGCACCAAGAGTCCTCCAGTACCGCTGGAGTCTGTCATCCACTTGAGAGACTGTGGCTTTGCACTCCCCAGGATGGCACAGTGGGCAATCCACCCACTGTAGAGACTTGTGAGACTGTGGCTTTGCACTCCCCAGGATGGCACAGTGGGCAAGCCACCGACTGTAGAGACTTGAGAGACTGTGGCTTTGCACTCCCCAGGATGGCACAGTGGGCAAGCTACCCACTGTAGAGACTTGAGAGACTGTGGCTTTGCACTCCCCAGGATGGCACAGTGGGCAAGCCACCCACTGTAGAGACTTGAGAGACTGTGGCTTTGCACTCCCCAGGATGGCACAGTGGGCAAGACACCCACTGTAGAGACTTGAGAGACTGTGGCTTTGCACTCCCCAGGATTGAACAGTGGCCGTGGAGGCCCCTCATGGATCTGGCGTCGTGGACTCATGTGGCTGAGGTGCCCCCCCTTCCCTTCCCCCTGAGGTGCCTGTAGTTTTCCTATCTGATGCCCCTGCAGTGTTCTCTCCAATGGATTCGGGTCTCCTGTGTGGGCTTTGCCCATGTGTTGAGGACCATTGGCCCACGTACAATGACAGAAAGCCAATTTTGACGGGACAATTTACATATGTGTATATCGTTATGGGATGTTCGACTTACTTATTTACTTAGCCTTACAATATATTTGAATTCCAATAACATATTATTTTGTCTTTGCATTCTTCCGGGGGGTTTGGGGGGTGTCACTCTGAGTTGTTGCTCTGCATTGGTGTGTAGGTAGTTGGGTGGGGGGGGGGTGTCGCGTATGTGTGTGCCCGTATTCTTTTCTCCTCCCCCCTCCCCTGTGTCATAGGTGCAGTACTCACCGTTGTCTTCTGCGCCGGCGTTCGTGCTCCTGGTAGAGGAGCAGGTGGACAATTGCTGGTAGGATGCTTAGTTCTGGTTCCATGCTGTCCAGATTCCTCGTGGAGTGTGTAGGGTGAGCGTTTTCCCGTTCGTAGTCTGTTTCCGCCGTGTTTTTATAGGCGGGGCTCCCGCCCCGGAAAAGGTGGCGGATTGGTGAGTTGTGATAGGGTGGGCGGTACATTTTCTGCTGCCTGTCTGTTGGCGGTGACCGCCGCGCTGTTTGTTTGTCCCGCCGTGGCGGTCGGAGTGTTAAAGTGGCGGTCTGTGTTGGCGGTTCCCGCCAGGGTCAGAATTCCATTTTTTGCACCGCCTGCCTGTTGGCGGGTTGGTCGCCGCTTTAACACCGACCGCCAGGGTTGGAATGACCCCCATAGTCTTTCATCTTTTCAGGAGCTGAAATTCGGGGTCGTAGGCTGTACCTGTCCATGCCTCCTCTCTGACCGACCGCTGATGGCACCTCAGCTGCAATTCTCTCCTCACTCCTTTCAGGTGCTTTCAATGAGGTGTTGTACCTTGCTTCCGATTCTCCACCGGCTTGGAGGGGACCTTTTAGCGAAAACTCCTCATCACCCACAGATGGTTCATTGCTTACTTCAAACCTCTTGGACTCCTAGGGTTTCCCATGATATAAATTGAAACATGAGATGTTTCTCGTTACTGTTTCATTCTTTCGCATGGCTGTTACCAAAGTTCCTTTTACTCAGGTGACTGTCCATACTTCTGGTTCAAACGGTGTTTTGAATTTTCCACCCGGATGTCTATTTTTCACCAGGACCACATCGCCAGCTTTTAAATACCTCATCCGAGCCCTCCTTTTTTTTGACATTCGCTCATTTTGAATGTGTCTGCTTCACAATTTCGTTTCCACTTGTTTCTGTTTCACTGTTGTGTTTCCCACCTGAGAGATGGCATCTCTTACCTCACGTGGGATACAGATTGAACTCGGGGACACTCCCGTCGTGCTGTGTGGCGTCAGACGATACTCTCTGAGGAATTCAAAAATAGCACAGTCCAGGTTCCTTTCTTTGGCCACCGCTATTCTCAAAACCTTGTTTAAAGTCCTCATAAATCGCTCTGCCTCTCCATTGGCTTGGGGCCATTGCGGCGTGATTTTTATGTGTTGGATCGCATGTGATGCCAGATATGATGCAAAGTCATGACTTGAAAACAGGGGACCATTATCCGTTCTTAGCTCCTGTATTATCCCATGGGTAGCCATTATTTTCTCCAGACAGGGTATAACCCTCTCAGTGACAGTGGATTCCAGCAGCTCCACCTCAGGGTATTTTGAGAAATCGTCAATTACTACCAACATATGTCATCCATCTGGTAAATTTCCTAGATCTGCACTGGCTCTCTGCCATGGATTGGTTGGGATGAGCTCAGTGATGATGGGGGGTGGCGGCTCCATCGGCCCTACCAGTTGGCAAACATGGCACCTTTGTATGATTTGCTCCACATGGGCATCCATACCCGGAAACCACACTTTGCTTCTCAGTCTCGCTTTGGTTTTCACAATGCCCTGGTGAGCAAGATGGGCCAAGTCAACTGTCCTTTGTCTCAGCCGTTCAGGGATGACAAGACGGTTACCTCGCAAAAGGCAATGTTCTGACGACACTGCCAGTTCGTGTCTGACTCGAAATAGTGCTTGGAATGTGTTGGTGGCCTCTGCGGTTCTCAGAGTTATGTTTTGTTTCAGCAGGTGCCACCTTCCGTCACTGACACATGAAATGGCCATTTGCAAAACTTCGTCCTCCTTTGTGGCCTCTTGTATTTCGTTGAGGGACATCGGCAAAGGCCGAGATCTCTCCACTATCAGTCTTACAAACTCCTCGGTATGCTCTATTTCCTCTTCTTCGCTTGCTGTAACTGGCCGGGCATGTCGCGATAGATAGTCAGCAGGATTATGAGCACCTGGGCAATATATGACGGAAAACTGATATCCCAGTAGTTGTAGAACCCATTTCTCGATTCTCGGGGGAGGCTGCGACGCCGTTTTGTTGAATAGCGGAATGAGTGGCTTGTGATCTGTATATATTTCAAAAGGGTGACCGTAAATGTATAGATGGTAGTGGCGACATGCCCAGTTTACCGCTAGTGCCTCTTTCTCTATGTGAGAATATCGTTGTTCCGTTGGCGTCAAAGCTCTGCTGGCATATGCCACGGGTGCCCACTCGCCTTCTTTTCCTCTTTGTGACAGCACGGCTCCAAGACCTACGGGGCTGGCATCTACTGACAGTTCCGTCTCCTTGGTAGGATCAAAAAACACTAAGGTTGTCTCTGCAGACAGTGTCTTTTTTTGTGTCCTGAAATGCCTTTTCATGTGTCCGATTCCATTCCCATGGAGTGTGGGCTTTTGTCAATTCATGCAGTGGGGCAGTGAGGGAGGTCAGATTTTGAATGAACCTGCCACAGTAAGTTACCATCCCCAGGAAACTACGAACACCTGTGACCGATGTGGGGGCAGTCGCCGACTTAATATCCGCCACCTTCTCTGGATCGGGTTGGACACCTTTCTCTGAAAAATGGTACCCAAAGAAGGCAATGTCCTGCCTCAAGAATTCACATTTTTCCTTGTGTAATGTCAGTCCATTTGTGTGTAGTCTTTGAAATACTGCTCTCAGCCTCTGTAGGTGGACTTCCACCGTGGGCGCATGCACTAAGATATCATCACTCACATTGATGACTCCTTCTAATCTGGCCAGCACTCCTCTTATTGTGTCCTGAAAGACCTCTCCCGCACTGGCAATGCCAAAACGTAGGCGTCTGTATCTCCTCAGTTCCACATGGGTGGAGAACGCTGTGATTGCTCTAGACTCGGAGGCTAGCATGAGCTGATGATATCCTGCTCTTAGGTCCATTTTTGAAAACCATTTGGATCCGCTGACTTCTGTCACTATATCATCAACCGTGGGAGTTAGGTGACGTTCCCTCCGAATGGCCACATTTGGAAGGCGCATATCCACGCATATGCGTACCTCGCCTGGTTGCTTTGGTTTTCGGGTGACGACAATGGGCGACACCCATGGAGTTGGTCCTTCCACCTTTTCAATGATGTCCGCCTCTTCCAATTTCCTTAACTCAGCCTCCACCTGTGGCCTGAGGTGAAAAGCTATGCGCCTGTGTTTTAGTGCTACCGGTTCTATGGAGTGGTGTATGTGCAGTTTTACTTGACGGTCCTTGAGACAGCCAATTCCTTGGAACAACTCGGCGTATTCTTCTTGCAGATTCTCCAACTCTTCCGCATGTATTCTGAATGCAAACGCTACCAACTTCAGTTCTTCAGCCGTTTGACAGCTGAGTAACATTCCTGTCCCGATCTTGGTGACGTACACTTTGGCTTGCACAGTTGTCTCGTCATGAGTGATGCTTGTCCTGAACACTCCTGCCATTGGGAGCGGTTGGGTTGATCCAAACGCGAACACCTGTACTGCCGTGTGGCGGAGAGTCGGAGGATTTGGCATTTGAGCCAATGCTGATTGCGCTATTATGTTGATTGAGGCCCCGGTGTCAATTAGGGCTGTTACTTGGTGTCCGGCCACCTGCACTTTGCATTTTGGGATTTTCTTCCGGATTTGACTACCTGATTCAGTGGCGTGAAAAATGTGCACCGTCCCTTCTGGCTCATCGTCATCATCCATGTCGGGGATAAGATCTGGGGGTTGGATTGCTTTTACACCTTGCCTTGTCCTTTGCATGTTTCCCCTTGCTCTGTGATTTGAACGACAGACCTTTGCAAAGTGATTTAACTTTTGGCAATTTGTACATTGTTTCCCCAAAGCCGGGCATTTGCCTTGATGTGGGAACAGTCCTCCGCACATGTAACAAGATCGGTGATTGCCGGTTGGTTTTGTCTTGTCTTTTCTTCTTGTTGTGATCCCTGCGGCCACGACATTCACCGGTTCTGTTTTGATGTGTTGTGCAAGCGCCGACTCCATGTGTGCCACTCTAACTCTGGATAGTTCCTTCGACCTGCCCATGGTCAGCATGTCCTCCATTGTCATGCCTGGGATCTGCAGAATGTGCTCTCTGAGTTTTGTGGAATGACATCCTTGAATAAATTGCGACCTTATTTCATCATTGGTATCTGGCAATGTGCATGTGCTGGCCAGTTCCTTTAATCTTGCGTAGTAGGTATCTACCGACTCATCTGGTTGTTGTCTGGCTTGTCGTAGGATGAAACGCTCATAGTCAGGATTCGCCATTGGTTCAAAGTATGCCGTTATTGCCCTTTTTAGAGTTTGGTAATTAAATGGGGGTCCTTCCTCCATCACTGTTTTGCTAATTTTGTGCAGCATTACTCCGCCCATATGAAGAAGCATCGGTCTTTGTCTCTCCGGGTGTAACGCGGTGGCTGCAAAATAGTTTTCTAGGCGTTCCACCCATAGTTTCCATTTGGCTGCTTGCGCTGATGGAGGCCCCTCCATGACAAACGTTCTAATGCTGGGAATGTGGCCATATTGTTGATTTTTCCACGTAGGTGAGTCTTCCTTTGAAAATTAGAGAAATACTGACCGAAACTCTCCTGTGCATGAGCGCGATTACTGCACTCTTTTCCTTCGTGTTATCCCTTTTCTCACCGACCTTGTGCTCCTTTTTTTTTTTTGGGGGGGGGGGCGGGGCCACTGTTTTAACTTACCGCCCCAAAGGATCCACTCCGTTTGATTTCACCATTTGTTCTGCCTCTGAGTCAGAATCAGCTGTTGCCTTCATTTATCGGCGCATGAGCGCGCTCACCTTCTGTGCTCCGATCGTGAGCCCTTTCTCTCCCCAGGCGCCGTATTGATCGTTTCTTCGAGCGGTCGCTCCTTCCTTTTCAGCGGTAATTACGGGCGCATAACGTATTGTAATAAAACACACAGACACTGATATCCGCTTGCATGCCTCGCGCCGTCTGCTTTCGCGCGCAGCTCTCGGCTCTTTTAATAACCCTCACTTAACCCTCGGTTAAACCAACTGCTCTTCCTCTAACAGGGGTGATTGCTCACACGTGTTACACCACACGCTGTAAGCACACCCCTTGCATACCTGGTATGCACCAAGGACGTAAACATAACATAAGGCAGATAGATAAGGAACATTTAGAAAAGGCTTTGGCTGTTGTCGATAATGGCATGAACACTCTGTCCAACAGGATATACTACCTTAAGAACATAGGGGGTCATTCCGACCCCGCCGGGCGGAGACCGGCAAAAGACCGCACCGCGGTCAAATGACCGCGGCGGTCATTCTGACTTTCCCGCTGGGCGGGCAGGCGACCGCCAAAAGGCCGCCCGCCTGCCCAGCGGGAAAGACCCAGCAACGATGAAGCCGGCTCCGAATGGAGCCGGCGGAGTTGCTGGGGTGCGACGGGTGCAGTGGCACCCGTCGCGATTTTCAGTGTCTGCAAAGCAGACACTGAACATCATTATGGGGCCCTGTTAGGGGGCCCCTGCACTGCCCATGCCAGTGGCATGGGCAATGCAGGGGCCCCCAGGGGCCCCACGACACCCGTTCCCGCCATCCTGTTCCTGGCGGTAAAAACCGCCAGGAACGGGATGGCGGGAAGGGGGTCGGAATCCCCATGGCGGCGCTGCCAGCAGCGCCGCCATGGAGGATTCCCTGGGCCAGGGGAAAACCGGCGGGAAACCGCCGGTTCCCCTTTTCTGACAGCGGCTTTACCGCCGCAGTCAGAATGGCCCAGGAAGCACCGCCAGCCTGTTGGCGGTGCTTCCGCGGTCGTTGGCCCTGGCGGTCGGTGACCGCCAGGGTCAGAATGACCCCCATAGTGTCATCTGCGATGGACATCATTTAGAATGCCATGTCCTTTTTACACCATGGACAAAGTCAACTGCGTTCCATCGTGCAGTTAGGTTGGACACTACAGATTCTGAAAAATAGCAGTGTTCCATGGAATTACATTAACAGTAGTGACCTGTTTGCTGCTTTTAATTTATACAAGGAACAACAGACAAAGGCTAAAAGGAAAGCAAGTTTCACCATGCTTCCTATAGAAAAGTTAGAGAAGTTGCCTCACGATTGCAGAAATTCCATCGACAGTATGGTTCGTGCATGGTATTATAAATATGCCCATTTCCACCTTTTATTTTTCAAACTACTTGAAACATCTTGCTGTGGGTAGATACGAGCGCTAGGTGATAGCTATATTAAAGAAGAGTGGGAGCAGCGATTTGAATATAAATGCCTGAACTGCGAAACAGAGGTCTTTCTCAGCAGAAGCGAATGTGAGACTACTGTTAGTCATTCAATGATCTGCGAACAGGTGTCCCTTCATTGCCTTTCCAATGCAGTGGTCGTAATCTTGACCTTTTTTCTGAAGGGTACTCCTGTCCCTTTGATTCATCCAACATTTTATATACATTTTGAAATGGAAGTTATGTGGTCCTGAATGAACAAAGCTGTTGCGGTATTAGACCAGGAATTGCCTATGCAATTTCAGTCTCTAAGCTTGTAACTTGTTGTGGATATGTCTTCGTACCCCCTACACAAGAGATAAGATAGCAGAAATGTGGCCTCACATTGATACTACTAATGTAAATTATGAGAAGCTGAGCGGGCGAAAGGCGCTACTGTTCCAGAAACAAGTTGCGTTCAAGTTGGCTAGAGAGAGGTATGCTCTTCAGATCATCAGCTGACATACAATTCCTATTATTGATACCAACTTCCCAAGAACTTTGGAGAGCTTGTATCCAGAATATTCAATGCTTCCAGTACTACAGGGATTGTGCACTTCTTTGAGGCTGTTGGGTCTGGAATTGTGTCCATCTTCCAGACTGTCTTCCATTCACTCTTTTCCAGTGTTTGGCGGTTTCCCTGTGACTTTGCATTGATAGGTGGGATACTGCTGCTGTTGTTCCTGATACGCAGTGGTTGTGGCTTCCCAGCTAAGCAGAGTGATGCACCTACTACCACTAGCCCTGCTCTCATTGTTCTCATGGTGTCCCTGAATGCCTCAGAGGCAAAGGCAGGGCCCTGGTCCAAATGAAATGTACAACTGCATATGTACCAAAAAAATCAGCAGGTCTTTAATAACAGTTTGAGCATCAGCCGACCGCTGTGGCCATACCCACAGTAATCTAGAACAAGAACCTACAGCAACTAAAATGTATTTGTATGCACCATTAGGTTGAATGGGACCACAATGTTCCAGGTACACACATTGTAGTGGCCCATTGGACATTAAGAAGGATATCTGTGGTGGGAGTTTGATGTTTGAGCCCTTTTTCTGCTGGCAAATGTCACAGCAAAGAACGTAGTGCTTGGTCTGTTTTTATAGACCCAGCCACCAGAAGCATTTATGTAAGAGTGTTATTGTGGCCGTAACAACAGCATTTGCAGAGGTGACACCTTGATGGGCTGCTCTGATTAGATCTAATCTCTGGTCTTGGTTAGGGATCACTGGATCTCCAACCCCAGGAATTGTAGCAAAGGCAACATTATGTGCACTGATGTATTATGAATATTTTGTACAGTATCTTTTTTGGGAGAGACATGCCTTCAGCCGAAGCTTTCACAGCAGCCAAAATTTAATTATCCAATCTCGTCTGGGAACGACTCACTGCAGCAACAGAAGCCTACAGAGTTGGCAGCTTCATCAGCCAAAGTGTTTCCAATAACGTGTACTCCTACAAGTTGGTGGGCCATTGTATGGACTACATGAGCATTAGGCAGCGTATCCTTAAGATCAGAAACCCTCCCCCACAAAGTTCTGTGTTTTATGGTGTTCCCCTTTGAGTCTCTGAACCTGTTCAACCGGATGATCATTGTAAGACTGGACACAGTAGTACGAATCACAAACAATCAATGTGAATTGTACTGGATCCGTATGTTCTGGCACTAGGATAAGGGCTTTAAGTTCAGCCAGCTGAGCTGTGCAGTACCCCAGGGTCTGCATGTAGATATTGTGTGGGTGGAATATACCATACTTCATCACTCGGCTCACAGTTGCGCAAGCGTCTGAGTAACAATGTTTCATACCTATCACTGGTTGTGGCGAACCATCAGTGTAAATTACAGTATGGTAACTGTCAAGTGGCAAAATGTCAAGAGGTGTGGAGCCCTCCTGTTCATATTGGAGAAAATCTTGTGTTTGAAGTTTTTAATTAAAGATGTAATCAACATCCGAGGCAGTCAGGGAGGTTACCCACTGAAATCGAGTGTGAATGTAATGCTTTAGTGTTAGGAACACTAGCTTTGGTGACGGCCTCTAAGGCTAGCACCATGGTAAGGACAACAATGCATTTCCCTTGGGCAAGTGGCCTCTCCTTAGTGACAGCCATTTGTACTGTAGTTAGAATTTATTCTGTGGGTGCAAAGCATTGTTCTGCATTGGAGTATAAATGTGATTTATATGCCATGGACACCGTGTCGCTCTCGTACATGAGTGAACCCAATGGCACCAGCAATTATTCTGATGACCAAATTTATTTTGTTATCATGGGTGTGTAAGTGTTTTACGTCTAGCATGTCCTGTTGCAATCCTCTATAGATGTGTATGTTTTCTACTGTCCCGTGTCTGCTGGAAAAATCTGGGCGAATTAAGTCATAAAGTGGCTTGATGCGTTGTGCATAATGGGGAATGTAAGTTCTGACAAAGTTGAAGAAACCAAGTAAAGACTGTAGTTTCTTGATAGTATTTGGCAGCTGGAGTTGAGTACATTTTTCTAAAAAGTGCGGGGCCAGCTCTTGCCCTCATTTGGTAGCTCATATCTCAGGAACAGTACACTGAGAAAGGCTATTTTTATTTTTCTAAAATTGAATTTGAAACCAAGGGCTGTGAATCCTAAAACGATCCCATCGACCCTGGCAAGGATAAAGTTGAGATCGTAATCTGTGAGATAGATGCCATCCACATCACACAGCGCCTCGGGATCAATATCATGCAATATTGATGTTACACTGGGCTGTTCTTGTAGCATTTGGGAAAACGACAGAAGCGTTTTTGTGACCCAAATGAGAATGCGCTTAGGTCCCAACTTTCGAGTGCTAGGTTTTGGCAGAAAAAATACTTTGGCAATTCCCATGGTTGTTTTGTATTTTTTACGCACTATGTTATGAATTAGTGCTGGGCTGTGTCAATTTTGTATTGCGTGTGTGCGTGCATGACTGTTTAAGTGTCTGTAATCTAAAACTATTCTGTATGAATGGTCTGGTTTTGCAACAGGGAATAACAGGTTATTTATTGCAGAGACACAGGGCTCAATTACTCCCTCTTCCTCACTACTGCTTTGGCTTCGTGTTTAACAGAATATTGGGGCTGAGGCTGGGGTGCAGACCTAATCGATATAACACGGAAAGGAGAATCCTTCTCCCAACATACATGGTTGCGGTACAGTGCAGGTGCTGGCACTAAAGCCCAGTTGACAGCATAGGTTTGTTTTACTCCTTCTGGAACAAGATCAGCAAAATTACATCTTCCCCATGTGGGAACTTACAGATGTGCTCAGGTGGCCAGTCTCTTTCTGCCAATAGGATATCACAACTAAGTTCATCCCAGAATATTACACTAATAGTGTGCTATATGTCTCCCTCAATTTGGATATTTAAATCAAAAACCCTGCCCTCAATTTGGAGATTTAAATCAGAAACACTGTTGGGTTGGAGAAAGCCCCAGTCCGCAGTCTCGACTCCAGTAAAGTTGCTAGTTGCTTTCACATCCAGATGATCTTTCAGACTCTGGCACAGTGACTTCTTCCTCACTGTCCAGCAGTGTCATGTCACAGCCCACGTCTTGTTCTTCAGCAAAGTTCACAAGTTTACTGGCATTTTTAATTAAAAGTGCTGTCACCTTTTTCTTTTTAAACTGTTTTTTGTGGGGACTTTTTGTCTGAAGACCACAGTGAGTCTTTCTTCTCTTTCACGTAGTCAGGACATTCTATGTTTTTCCTGTGGCCTCATATGGGGAAACATAGCTTTCAACTGATTAGTTTTCTGGGTTATCCAGATTGGAATTTTCTCTCATTCTGTGGCACTTTCCAGCCATGCCCTTAAAACTACCCAGTCCCGCGCATTGCCGTTGGTTGTGCGCAGCGGGGTTGACAACATTGCCTGTCTCTGTCAGTGGATCTGTGAGTGGGTGCATGAGTGTCTGAGTGGGTCTGAAAGTGGGTGTGTGAATCTATCAGCGGGTCTGAGTGGGCGCATGAGTGCATGCATGAGTAACTGAATTAGTGTATGAATGAGTCTGTGAATTTAAAAAAAAAATTATTTTTGCTTTTTCGTGATTAATCTTGAGTAATCTTAATTAATCACAAATATCACACATGGTGAAGAAAAATAATTTTAAACCCATAATTTGACCCTCAAACACCGCTTTACCACACCCCTGGGGTCAGGGCACATACACCCTTTCATTATGTTTTTCAGGCCAGGGGACCGTCTCCCCGGACCCTAAAATGGCGGCCGCACCTGTTATAATTAGGGCAGTGGTTCCCAACCTGTGGTCTGCGGACCCTCAGGGGTCCATGACACATTCACAGGGGGTCCGCAGGCCTGGGCTGGGAGAAAGGCACTTCTCCAGTGGGGCCTCTGACAAACACGTGAGTCCTGTTTTTATATTTATTACTTCCTTTGTTCAGCAGTTTTAAAAGCACTGCAAAGCTCGTGTACAACAACAATAAACGTGTCAAGAGAACTCTATTGGTTAATGTACCTGCTGGAGAGGAATGAGAGTTTTGGGCAGTAGCAGTTTTGACTTAAAGGTAGCGCAGATGGTTAATATGCCTGCTGCAAAGAACATGTATCATGCAAAGAACAGTATTTTATGTGCATGGCACTATGAGTTACTGCTTTTGTCACAGAGATTCTTTTGTTACTGTGCAGTTCATAATAATAATCTAGCACAGTGAGCTATGAACTGTTGTTAAAGAGCTACAAGCAAACCGCATGGCACAAATTAGAAAGTTGTTTTTCCCTAGTCTTTCATTTTCCTTATGCTGTTAAAAATGTTTTGTGTCTGTAGAAATACATTCTTATTACTAACGTCCTCGCTAAACACTGTGCTGTGTTCTCAATCCTAAATTTGTGCTTCTCCAGACCAAGCACTCTTAGAAAACGCCAGCAGTGTGGATGACATGTGAACCCTACACCATGTCATCCCCTGTAAAGTGCCCTGACACCCTACAGTGGTATGAGAGGTGCTTTAAAACAATTGAAGTACATGTGAACGAGAGGCTAGGGAGAGATGAGAGGGTCCCTATGGTTTACTTCCTTTCCCCATCACTCATTTATGTGAAAAAGCTTTCTCAGATCTTACATACCTAAAAAATATCAAAACAGAAATCGCTCCGGAAATGTAGAATCTGACCTGAGGATTCACTTTTCCTAAATAAAACCAAACAATGAAAGGGTAGTTGTCGAGATGCAGCGCTAACCTTCCCAATAAAATATTTAGATTTTTGCATATTTTTTCAATATAAAAGAATTATATCTTTAGTAATTTGAGTATTTGTTTGGTGTGTACTTGTTATATTTCTTGCAAATTATTATTTTAATGTTTGAAATTTAAATCGTACAAATAGCTGGGGGTCCCCTGCTTCCACTAATGATTCATTGGGGGTCCTCAGGAGTCAAAAGGTTGGGAACCACTGAATTAGAGTAATCTCAAGTAACGATAACTCATGCCCTAAGGTAACTATAACTTACTCCCTTGCCATGCACTGCTAATTATCCCACAAATTACAGCACTCATTATATTTTTGATAACATCACTAACGATGAATGGGAGCTTTGCCCACATCCTGTGTTAGTACATCACTTTTGTACCACATGTTGCTATCAGGGTTTGTTGAATTATTTTGATTAAATGTATACTGAACAGGTGAGCCAGGCAGGACTCCCCATTACTTCCCTTAGTGTTTTTAATCTTTTTAGCAATGGTGAGATAAGCTGCCTTGTTGCAGTTGCCTTTTCACCAACAGACTTTTCTCTGCAAGATAACACGCAACAGATTGCACAGATAGGGAAGTATTACAAACAAGGGGGTGGAGCAAGTGTTTGAGAGGGTCACCCAAAATAGGCAGGGACACAAGAGGCATCGCTGGAAAGAAGAAAAAAAAGCAGGCCCTAGGGGTGGACAACCCCAGAAAAACAAAGCAAAAAAACAAAAAACAATGGTGGTGAGACACGTACACATCTGGGTTGCAGTCATTTTATGACACAGAGAAGTCCGCTCTTTCAAAAATTGGAAGAGCCTAAAAAAAAAGGTTTGCAGGAAACTAAGGCAGGCAACTGCTGCAGATACTTGGCAGAGAAATTACCATGGAACAAGCTCTAGCACCAAGAGTGTGCACATGACTGTCTGGCGGTAAAACATAATTGAATTACCTAGATGCATTAGTGAATAACAATGGAATTCAAGGTATCCAAGCATTACATTAAGGAGAGGTAACAGGATTAATTGAAATAGACGTTTAAACTTGATACAGAAGATATGTCCTTTTCATCACAAATCCTAGGTAAATTATTCCTTATTTGAACATCTTCTGTCTCGATCATGGATTTCAGGATATGATATCAGTGACAATATAATACAAGGGTACCCATTTACGTACAAGCAATGCTTGTCCTATCCCTCAGGAAATGCAAGTAGTTGCAGAGAGGCTGGCAGATTCAATGGTTGGAAAAGCCCAGGATGGGATGAGCGAGATTTTACAAGGTTTGAAAGAAAATATGTGTAGATGGACTCCATAATGATGTTTGGACAACTGGATTTGATCTGTTATATACCTGTAGGTAGTGCTCTGTAAGAACATGTTATGTAGAATGAGAAATGCAGGAGAGTTCTTCTGCATTCTAGGTCCGGACATGGAGCTGGAATTCTAAGAACTGGAGTTTGACTGGCTGACGGATAGCTACACTCAACTCGCAGGGAAACCTTGAGCAATAAAACTATATTTACTCACCTCTAGCCTCTGTGTTATTGAAGTGGGGTGCAAGAACTTAATAATGAGAAGTCAGCCATCACCTACAACTTTCTGAGGGAGCCTGGAACCTGACTGTCACCGGCAAAGTAGCAACCATGCAGCCGTGAATGTTGTACAACAGTCCAGACCACTAAAGTTACTTAATTTGGACTGCTTTGATTTCCAGACTCAAGTGGGAGGATCAAATCCACTCTTGTATTAGTTTTATTTACTTTGTTAAGGACAGGCTCAATTATAGAGCGAGTGCAGTCTTGCAGCCTGTGGGAATGTACGAGGCCAGTTGGAGCGGGCACTACCATGAATCTTCAACACGAGATGCCCATATGCGCAATCCTCACGTGAAGGCAGTGCTCACATTGAAGGTGAAGCGACTCTCCAAGCGCGTGGTGCCCAATGACTTACATTCATGATGATGTGCATCACGCATGTAGACACCATCCTGAATTGGGCTCATGTTGCACGTCCAGTGATGCGCAGATTACAGTTTTGGGGTTAATCCTGTGTGTACTTCACTACTACCTGCAGAGAAAACAACAGAGATATTTACAGTGATGCGCACACCAACTGTTGCTATTTGTGGAAACTTTTTGTAACCCTGATTGTCATGAGTAATAAGCACATCAGAACTCACGCCCTCATTTCAACTTCGGCGGATGGAAAAGCTGAAGTCCTGCAGTCTCACTGCCTCTGCGGTGACCTTCCTATGGCCCCTATTACGAGTTTCCCGCTGGGTCAGCCCGCAATATTGACGCACGGACGTAATCGAGCCAACAAGAATTTTGCAGTGCGTAGGGTACAAGAGCACCCGTTGTGCTTTTCACTGTCTGCCGAGCAGACAGTGAAAAGCATGACAGGGCTGTCCATGGGGACCCCTGCACTGCACATGCCAAATGCATGGGCAGTGCAGTGGCCCCATGGGGCCCCCTGCCCCGTCTCTGCCAGCTTTTACATGACAGTGCAATTACCATGTAAAGCAGGCAGAGAGGGGGTTCTACTCCCCAGGGCCGTGAGGCATGCAGCCCTGCCCTGGCAGATTAGGACTGCCAGCACCACCAGTCCCTCCAGTGGAGCGAAACTGGAGTTGCTGGTGGTCTGCCCATGGGCGAACCGTCACAGTCATAATGTGGCAGTCTGATCGTTGCCAAAGTGGTCAGACCATGGCTTTGGCGGTGGTCAGACCACCACCGCAAGTCTGGCGGTCCTACGACCGCCACACTCGTAATGAGGGCCTCAGTGTGCCAGCACTTCGTTTACCACCTTGTCTAGTAAATGCACATCTAACCTAGAGTGACACGCACATCAGGAGTAATTTTTTGTGCAGGGTACTCTTATATTGCATTATTCATCAGTTCATGTGTTTTGACAGTGAAGTGCAATAACATTTGCACCTGCTCAGTCCTACTTTAATTTACTTGGTACAGTTTTGGTCACGTTTGTTCGCGCATTATCAGTATGCAATCATTTCACCACTGTTGTTTTTCTCACAACCAGGTCCACTCCCTGTGGAATGGGAGGAATGGATAGAGATGATTGAGACTTATTTTGAAGCATTAGATGGGCAAGAATTTAGTGCAACCAGAAAAAAGGCCTTGCTGTTGAATATGCTGGGAAAAAAGAGGGTCAACACGTATTCGTATAATTACGTGTGGCAACTGATTCAAATGGTGATCCTATAACGATGCGTACGCTGAAGTGAATAAGAGTCTGGAGTGTAGATTTGCTAAGCAAGTGAATCCTTTTATGACCAGGTAAAAGTTCTACACTCATCTCCAGAATGAGAATGAGTCAACTGATGAGTTTGTTTTCACGCTTAGAGAGCCCTTGTTAAAGTGCTAAATTGGTGCAATGACGGACAAACTAATTTGTGACCAATTGATTGCTCATTGCAAGAGTAAAAATATTCATGAGCTTTTGTGGGCTGCAAAGAATCCTTCACTCAAAGATGCCATAGACATTGCTAAGGTACTGGAACAATCAGAATGGTGTAGTGAGGTGTCCAGTGTGGGTAAAGGAGGGTCTAATGTGGGTGCAATATTCAAATCTGGTAGTAATTCAGGAAAGACCAAACAGCACACCCAAATGTGTTATTGATGTGGGAGCAATTTTACACTGCAGACTACTGTAAGTGCAGAGCAATTAATGAAGACTGCAGGAAGTGTGGTAGTAAGAGCCACTTTGGATTTGTTTGTAAACAAGAGATCAAACCAAGATTAGCCACTGTAGATGATGAGTGTTTCACGAATTTATGTGGTGACAGAATTCTTAGTATGGAGAATGTGGTTGAGGAAAAATAAAGGAGCCATAGACCGAAAGTGGAATTTTCGGATATTGGGGAAATATTGGAGCTTATTGTGGACTCAAGCTCAATGTATACCATCATTCTTAAGGGGTTGTTTACACAACTTCGCTGTTCTTTTGCCCAAGGACATCAATCCTGGGTAACAAGAGAAAACTGTCAACTTGTTGGGGTACATGGAAGCTACAGTGAAATTCAAAGGCAGCGAAACAAAGGGAAAGGTGTATGTAGCAAAAGATGGTCCACCTATATTAGAGTGGATGTACCAGTATAACCTTAAAAGTTTTATTAATCCTAGAGCACCTAATCAGGTGATGGTGGTGGTGAACATTTCATTATCTGACATTCTATGTGAAGCTTAGGATGTTTTCAAAGAGGGTTTATGTCATCTGAAAGCTTACATCCATAAAATAGTGTTAAAACCCAATGCTGAACCTATCCAACACAAAGTGAGAAGAAATACTTTGGCTGCTCACATTGCTGTAAACCAGTGGAGACATCCAGCTGGATATCTCCAGTGAAGATCACCAAGAAAGCTGTTGGGAGGTACAGCTTTTGCATTGATCTTATATCCCTTAACCAGAATGTGGTGGTGGTTACGTTCTCTTTGTGGAATATAAATGAGTTGATATTGGCTTTAGGTAGTGGTAACTAATTTTGAAAATTGTTGTTGAAGAATGAATACCACCAGATCAAGATACATAAGGAGTCTAAGCTGTTCACATTCTTCATTACTATGAAAGGTACATTCCAATTTACATCTATTGGCTTATGTTTGGCTGCCAGTGTATTCTAAAGAATGATGAATGAAGTATTTAAGGGTTTGAATAACATCTCATATTTTTTTTCGTGAGTCGGACGAGCAACACAATATGGTCCTCAGACAGACTGTGCATGGAGTGAGAGATGCAGGTTTTTCTTTTCAACGTGAAAAGTGCACATATTCAGTAGAACAGCTAGAATATTTGGGTTACAATATAACTGCAACTGGAGTTAAACCCAAGGAAAATGTGTTGAATACCATTAGATTAGCTTCTTCACCTACTGACAAGGATCGGTTAAGATGTTTCTTTGGCCTCATTGAATATCACACCAAATTTGTGGAATGATTTTCGAACACAACTGAATGTTTGAGATGACTACTGAGTAAGAGGTCTAATTTGTGTGAAGAGATGAACAACAGAAGTTCTTTGCAGGGATTAAGAATGACATTTTTAGTGCTAGAATCTTAATGCCCTTTGATACCAGGTTGAAGTCTATTCTCACTGTTGATACTGGTGCTACAGGCATCAGGCAGTTCTCTTGCAAGTACATGGCAAATGGGAAAAACAGCGCCCTTTTCTTCCAGAAGTTGGACTACCTCAAAGAAGAATTATTCAGTTGTAGAGAGAGGCCAGAGCACAGGTATGGGGTTCAAAGTATTTCAGGACTTATTTGTGGGGAACCAAATTTGTTCTACAGGTGGATCACAAACAGTTAGTGAAGATTTTGCTTCCTGGTGGGACTGGCAAAAGGTATCTGAGATTAGCCAGATTGGCAGCTAGGCTTCAGGAGTACTCTTGTTCTCTGGAGCATATACAAGGGTGGAGGAGCTGCCAAGCTGGCCGTTTGTCAAGGTTGTCATTGGATTGGCATGAGGTGGATTGGTCTGCTGTACTGGAAAGGCACAGTGAGGGGGTACTACAGTCAGTAAAGGATGTGATTGGGGTTTGGGGTGCACAAGCCATAAGGGTGGAGGAATGGATGAAAGATATGGAGGCTGATCCTGCTATTAAGGAAGTGAAATGCCTAAGTTTGTTCGGTGGCAGGGGGAGTGTTTTGTTCTGCCTTCGGTCCTGCCATTTCTTAAAATTCTGGATGACTTATTTGTGTGTGATGAAGGGATAGTGATAACAGGAGAGAATCATGAGGGGCACCTGGGACAATCCAAGACAAGGAAAAGGTTGAGGAGTGAATGGTGTTTTGCCAGCTATGGATGACCAAGTGGACAGGTGGGTAGAAGTATGTAGCATGTGTAAGGAGGGAGAGAGGAGATTGAGAGTTGGATTGTAAGCAGACATGGGACACATATCAGACCCTGGCAAGCCATGGCATTCTTTGAGTTTGAACTTCATGGGGCCCATGTAAGAGTTGAGGGGTAAGTTGAAGTATGCCATGGTGGTGGTAGATGTGTACACAAAATGGTTGATAGTTAAGTTTATGAGAGAAATAACCATCATTTTATTGGAAGAAATCTTTGGTGAGAAAGTCGTTCCCTCCGCAGTCATAACAGACAATGGCAGACAATTGACCTTGTGTGAAATACGAGGTTTCCTGGAATCCTGTGGAATTCAGTACAATTGTACCTTACTGTATAACCCACAAAGTAATTTTGTTGTAGCGATAGCAAATACAATGGTCAGGGGTACTATTCAAATTGCTTTCGTGAATGGGCAGGATGTAAGAAGAATAGTTATGGAAATGGTGTTGGCTTACTGTATCAGCAAGCATGATGGTTTTTGCTAAACCCCATTTGAGATGATGCCTGGAAGACCTCCAGGAACACAATCAGTCCCTGCCTGGATAAAGGAAAGAATGGAGTTCAAGAAGGTGGCGAACAAGAGTGATGCAAATGAGGAAAAGGATAAGGTCTCTGGACGTATCAATAAAGGGCATTGGGTGAAAATTTGCTGTGGCCAGAAGGGTGTGGGTTTGACTAATTTCAAAGGGCCTTTCAATGTTAGATGGGTTCATCATTATTTAGTGTTGATAGAAAATTGTGAACATTGGAACAATAGGCAGGTGACCTAGAATCAGAAGGGTGGTCAATGTGATGTTAGTAAAGAGAGACAACATGGCAGCATCTTCTGAGGAGTTGTGTAATTCAACACAAGGGACTGGCAATACTTAATCTGGGATAGAGGAGATGCAGCAGCAGAAGTCCTTGAAGGGTTGAGTCAAAATGTGGGATTGTCTAGAAGTGTCAGGCATCACAGACCACCTATTGTTTTGAATGATTCAATTAATTAGAGTTACCTCTCATGTTCATGCATCTTTTTGTTTCAGACATGTACATGATACTGGCTTATCAATTCTATATTTTTTATTACTTGTTTATATTGTTTTTGTTCTTTTTTCTTTCACTTATGCCTTTTATTTCTTTATTTCACCACATAGATTGTGTATCAACTTTGTGCATGTCTGTAAACGAGGTGGATATGTTATACACCTGTATGTGATGTTCTGTAAGAACATGTCATGCAGAATCAGCAATGCAGTAGCATTTTTCTACATTCCAGGTTCTGGGTATGGAGCCGACATTCCATACATGTCAGTTAGAGTCTGAATGGCTGAGGGATAGCTACGTTCAAGTTGTAGGGAAACCTTGAGTACTAAAACTATGTTTACTCACCTCTAGCCTCTGTGTAAATGGCATGAGTGCAAGAGGATCCATATAGTCCTTTTGCACCAACAAATGACATTGCTAGCGCGCCTGATCCTTAGTAAGTAAACTTACAAGGGGACGTGTATAGGTCGATTAAACTTTTGGATCGCATGGATTATCCTAGCCATGTAGCAAATAATGTTAACAATATTCAATATACACAATCATTAACCACTAAAATAATAATTAATCATTGATCAATTAAATCAACATTTCATGCATAACCACAATTCAATATACGTTTTAGCAATTTTATTTCCCTATTTGTTACACTTCTAAGTCATAAGGTTACTTGGTACAGTTTTGGTCACGTTTGGTCGCACATTATCAGTATGCAATCATTTCACCACTGTTGTTTTTCTCACAACCAGGTCCACTCCCTGTGGAATGAGAGGAATGGATAGAGATGTTTGAGACTTCACTCAGAATTAATTAATTAATGACCACCAATAACATAACCTAATCAGGACTTGAGAAAACATATGCTCGAATGCTTTAGCATGAGCCAACAAAGATGAATACAACAGCATTAATAGCAGAGTTCAGCAATCAGTTTGTCAATCATTTGTCACTCTCAACGTCACCCAAAGGAACCTTACCTAACCCAGATTAGAATTAGCATGTGGGACTTCATGCAAAAACAATTTAGAACACGAATTTAGAAAACATCTAGCTAAAAGAAAAACTATTTAAAAGCGCAGTTGGTACCTAGAAAGAAAAGGCACAAAAGTTAACAGTCACATTGTTGTAGCTATCTATCCACAGAATGGATCAGCAACAAAGTCAGTCTTCGTCTTCAGGTCATCAATCGATCAGCAACGCATCAGGCTCTCAAGAGAATAAGCCCAATGACAGAATCTCGAATCGCGTCTTCATCTAATATCTGCATCAGTTCTCCCCTTACATCTGAAGATTTTGCCCCTTGTCATGACTTTTTATTAAGGTTACCCAGTCCATTCCCCTAATTCCTAATTGGTCAGTCAATCACCAGTTATTACCCTAACCAATAATGCTTATTTTACGAATCTATACATTCTAAGATTACACCGTTCTCAGTTCGTTGATTGGTTCACTGTACGATGTCCTCATCATCCGACTCATCAGGTATCGAAAATTTTGCATCTTCTTCTCCAGTCAGTGTCTCTATTGTTCGAGGCCTGGGAAAGTACATATTGGTGGTCATTATGACCCTGGCGGTATTATAACCGCAGGGCCAAAACGACGGGAGCACCGCTAACAGGCTGGCGGTGCCTCCTGGCGTATTGTGACCACGGCAGTAGCGCCGCGGTCGCACCGCTGGGGCCGGCGGTTTACCACCACAATGGCCCCGGCGGATGTAATCCGCCAGGGCACCGCTGCAAGCAGCGCTGCCCTGGGGATTATGACATCCCTACCGCCAGCCTGTTTCTGGCAGTTTGCACCGCCAGGAAGAGGCTGGCGGTAAGGGGTGTCCTGGGGCCCCCTAACAGGGCCCCGGCCAGCTTTTCACTGTCTGCATAGCAGACAGTGAAAAGCGCGACGGGTGCAAATGCACCCGTCGCATGGCCGCAACACCGCCGGCTCCATTAGGAGCCGGCTCCTATGTTGCGGCCTCATCCCCGCTGGGCCGGCGGGCGCAACGGGAGTGCGGCCGCATTGGGCCAATGCCGTAATGACCCCCATTGTCTGCTCCACACAACATATGTTGCGATTTGATTCACTCATCCCCTGTCCGTCGGTACATTGCAGAAAATTCTAGCTAAGCAGACTTTATGAACATAAGAAGTTCAGGGACAGTTCAATACATTAGCTTCTCTACGGTGTTAGTAATTCAGCTTCTGCATGAGGCCTGGCAAAGCTAGGCCCCAATTTCAGCTAAGTTAGCTCTACAATATAATGCAAATCATCCATTATACATCTTAATATGACACATTACTACATTATTATTGTACGTTTTCAATATTTCACACATTTTTTTGTAATTTTTGTATAACTCATGAATAATGGCAGCCACTCTTCGTGGGTACATTTTCAAACGTGCATATTAATTTTTCTACGTTTAATTTTTACTATCATTTTCTTGATAATCAAAATGCATAACACTCATTAATATTTCTAATTAACATATGTGCATCAGAAACATGATCTATACCATCACTATGAGTGATAATTATTGGATGATTGTAGGTCAGGACACTGAGGAAGTTTTAGGGAACTTATCAGCTGTAAAGGTGATGGACCCACACCAATGTTAGCAATATAGAATTTCCTCTGACTGCCAAACTGTTAAGGTCCTTATTATAAGTGATGTTAGAAAACTGCATCTGTAATTACACACTCAGAATTATAGAAAACATGGTGTACAGTAATCCCCGGTTGCAAAATTGATCCAGTATGCCACACTTTCCATTAGGGAATGGAGAATTGTTGTGGGAACTAGTGTGAACCCATAGAATCCACCAGTTTTTCTTTACATTCTACAACGTATTCCCCCAGCGATGTTTCACCAGGTCTTTGAAGGTGAAATGTGCTCAGTGAAAGCCATAAGCTGTGGTTTTCATTCAAATGTTTTAATAATGATTCGCACAGAAACTCGAGTTTCCAACCAAAACTGAATTACAATGTCATTTGTAATGAGGGCTTTACTTCACTGTTTTTCCACCTGCAATGAAATTACCACATAGACTGCACTTTTGGCAGGTTCCACATTCAATAAGGCGGTCTTGGGAAATATGAATTGGCTCATATTTGAGAAAATATATGAGTATCCCAAAACGTTTCTCATGTAGACATTTTTCATGATTTCACACTCTATGACCATCACCACATGTGTTTAAAGTGCGTTCTATGTTACTCTTATGGTAAGTTTTAAAATCCGAATTGGAAAGGTCTAACTAAACACAGAGGACTGGCTATCAACAGTGCAACGGGTTTAGAGGCACCCGGGCCCAGGGGTGTTAGGGAACTACTCTACCTCAATAATCTTTGGTTTTTGTTTGTTTGACACCTTTTCTTGCTTGAATTAGGGACTTGTGCTACATCACTATTCAGACTGGCTTTATTACATGGTTGTTGGACTTGGCCCTCTCAGTAGAGTCATCCCAAACCTTTTCGCCTTCCCAGCCCTGGTTTCTGAACCAGTTTTTGTTGGCTTTTGCATGTGTTCTCTGATTAATGCATGGTAGAATTGGCTTATACCAACATTGACATTTTCATTTACTTATAAGTCCCTAGTAAAGTGGTAGTACATGTACCCAGGGTCTGAACATTGAATGCTACTAGCGTGCCTGCTGCACCTATTGTGCCACCCACTTAATTAGTCCTATAAACATGTTTCAGGCCTGCAATTACAACATGTGTGTGTAGTTATAAACTGCCATTTTGACCTGGCAAAAAAACTTTTGCTAGTCCCAAACCTTCCTTTTTAATACACATAGGTCACCCAAAGTGTAGGCCCTGTATAGCCCATAGAGCAGGGGGCAGAGAAATTAAAAAGTAAGACATATACTTCATAGTTTTACATGTCCTCGTAGAGAAAAATTCTGAAATGTGTTTTTCACCACTGCAAGACCTACCTCTCCCATAAGATAACTTTGGAGTTCATTTATTATATTTCATAAGCTGTATTTCTAAATGGGAACAGGTAACCATTTCATGTTTGGTGTCTTTGGAATTGTAATGAAAAATCATAACCTATATTGAAATGAGATATTAAACTACAGTTTTGAAAATGCCACCTTTAGAAAGTTGGCATTTTCATGACTTAGCCATTTAGTGCCCGCAGCCTGTCTCTGGGTCACATGACTGGGTTTAGTTCACAGATGGGCGTTGTGTGTTCCTCCTAGACAGCCACATTCAATAAGGAGCTTATGTGTGCCTGGATGGGCCATCACTGGCAGAATGGGAAGAACTGGGCAAAACTCCATCTACACTTGAAGAGATTGTGTCCTCCTTTTTCAAAAAGGACTGCATACACCCTGTAGTTAGTCTGGAGACAGGGGCAAGGAAGGCAGAGCACCTGTGCAAGTCAAAGAAATGTATTTAGTAGCTTCTCCCCATTTCAAAGGCACAACTGGGTGTAAATACTTGATCTCAGCCGCCAACTCCTCAGTATACTCCTGGACCTGTGAATCCATAAAGCTGTTTAGGGCACAGCAGTGGATTAGGCACATGGTGGCCACCGAAAATACTTTTAATATTATGGGGCGGGCCATAATTATTAAGTCACAACTTAAAGCTGTAGTGTTAAAAGCTGTTGCAGATAACATGGGCGTTGGGTCATTGTTAAACTTCAGTTCTATAATACAGTGATAACTGTAGTCGGGTTTTATGGCCCAAACTCTGACGATGTAGAACCAATGAGAAAGATGTTTTTGCACCTCTTGGAATTTCCCAGCCCAGTAATTATTGCAGGCGATTTTTATGTGTTGTTGGATAATGACTTGGATAGATCACAAAGTGCAAGGTCAACAGTTATGCTAAAATCACAGAATTTTTTGAAGTCTAGGATGAGGGAACTGGGATTGCGTGACATTTGGAGAGTAAGAGCGGGCACTCAAAAGGTTTTTTCTTTCAAGAATAAAAAATGTGGCCATGCATCCAGAATAGACTATTTTTTGATTGATCAGGGATTGGTGGACATGGTCGATAATTTAGAATATAAGGCCGCCCATCTTTCAGATCACTCGGCGGTGGTTCTAACAATAAATTTCATCACTAAAAAAGAGGTGAGGCGGTGGACACTAGATCGAACTCTATTGTTGGAGAACGATGTACAATCACAATTGCTTATATAGACAGAAGAGTTCTTTAAATTCAATATTGGGTCGGCCTCAATAAGTACGGTATGGGATGCATTTAAGGCGTTTTTAAGAGGCAAAATAACAAGTCTCAAGGTTGCTAGAAATAAGAATTACAGAATGGAAATGAGTATACTGGAAGGTAAATTGAACGAGTGCGATCGTCTGGAGATGGGTGGTCCAGAACCTTTAGGAAAGTTGGAAGCTGGGAGGTCTCATCTGAAAATGCAATTGGAGGAGCTATTACAGACTAGATTAAAAAAAAAGATGGGAGGCCAGTAAATTAGCTCACTTCGAATATGGAGAGAACTCAAGTAAACTGTTGGCTTGGAAAACTAAGACCGATAAGATAAAAAACGAAATTAGTGAGATCATAAATCAAACAGGGCAGAGACAGACCAGCTCTCATGATATCAGGGAGGCTTTCCAGGGTTTCTTTTCGGATTTATATGAGGAGGACATTGTTGTAACAGATGAAGAGGTGCGACGATGGTTGGGTGCAGATTTACTCCCAAAAAAACAGACACATGGGAGGAGGCGATGAATCAGAAAATCACGATGAAAGAGATCAAGGGCCTTATTTAAACTTTTTGTGCAAAACTGCACTAACGCAGTTTTGCAACAAAAAGTTTTGCACCGGCTTGCACCATTTTTTAGCACCAGCTGGGCACCATATTTATAGAATGGTGCAATCCAGTGCAAAGGGTAGGCTAGCGTAAAAAAAGATGACGTTAGGTAGGTTTAGAGTCAAAATAAATGACTCTAACCAGATTAGCGTCATTTTTTTACGCTAAGGGGCATATTTATACTCTGTTTGCAATGAATTAGCGTAATTTTTTTTTAACTCTAATTAAGTGCAAAACTAACACCATATTTATACTTTGGTGCTAGACCCGTCTAGCACTGTCAACACCAGGGCAGTGCGCGCTCTATTGGCGACTAGAATGCAAAAACCCAGCACTCTCAAAACAACGTAATTTATGCATTGTGCTGATATGTTGTTGTTTAACCTTTTGCATTGCAGAGTTTAATCCTGAAGACTTATTTTTTATGTGTTTTCAAATACTGTTCATTTGCAATGGATTGCTGCAGGCTTTCAGAGTGTGTTAGGGTGTGGTCCCTTTACAGGGCCTCCAGAGAATTTCTCTGCAGCATGCCTGGGTGTGGTTGTGGGCTGGGCCAAGACTCTATGAAAGGGAGCCAGCCCAACCCAACCTTTTGCATTGCAGAGTTTAATCCTGAAGACTTATTTTTTATGTGTTTTCAAATACTGTTCATTTGCAATGGATTGCTGCAGGCTTTCAGAGTGTGTTAGGGTGTGGTCCCTTTACAGGGCCTCCAGAGAATTTCTCTGCAGCATGCCTGGGTGTGGTTGTGGGCTGGGCCAAGACTCTATGAAAGGGAGCCAGCCCAGCTCCAAGTGCTCACTATTCAGAGGTCCCGGTGCAGAGCAGCAGCTACTTCCTGAGCTTCTGTCCCGGTGGCCTATTTGATCTTCCAGGCCTCTGCCCTTCATTCTTCATTGGTGATCCTTGTTCTGGGCGGTAAGATGGTGGTTGGGCTGGCCTCCCGACGCCGTTATCGAGAACTTTCATATTCTTGGCTTAATTCTTTAATGATTAACAGATTACTTTGCACGCTACCGTTTCTTGACATTTGTATGGTGGTTTACGAATCGGAAAGACACGCGATTCGTTTCATGATGATTTAATCTTGTTGTTCATTGCGCGCTACCATTCCTTGACATTTGTATGGTGGCTTGCGAATTGGCAAGACGCGCAATTCGTTTCATGGTGCTTTAACCTTGTTGTTCATTGCACGCTACCATTTCTTGACATTTGCATGGTGGCTTAAGAATCGGCAAGACGCACAATTCGTTTCATGGTGCTTTAACCTTGTTGTTCATTGCGCGCTACCATTTCTTGACATTTACATGGTGGCTTAAGAATCGGCAAAAGAAGCGCGATTCGTTTCATTGTACTTTGATCTTGTTATTCATTGTGAGCTGTTATTTATTGGCATTTACATCGTGGTTTATGAATCGGCAAGACGCGCAATTCGTTTAATGATGATTTGACTTTGATATTTATTGCGTACTACCATTTCTTGCCTTTTTACAAGGTGACACTCGAATCGGCAAGACGCACGATTTTCTCCTCAAGTTTAATTCATATTGTATATTGTAGGCCACTATTCCAAGATATTTATCATGTAATATTCGAGTTGACAAGTTATGTGATTTGTTTTTCCTGAATCCATATTCTGTTATTCATGGTGCACAATCCTTTTATGGTGTTTACTATATATATGTATATATATAAATCTACAATATGCGCAATTTGTGTTGAAACATTTTAAGAGTACACAGAAGATCAGAGTTTCTAAATGCAATATTGTATGGTCCTAGTATGCATTCTCAAAAAAGGATTTATATGACTGGTTTAAAATTTAGTCAGAATGTTTTTCTGATTCTCATGTAAAGGAAAGTACTTGAATAAGAAAGTTTTCATTTAATCCATCTTGATTCCCTTACAGGTATCCGGCCATCTTGAAACGTAATCATTTGAAACTTAATTCGTAGATTGTTAGTGTTTTCAGAATGACTATGCTTAGAAACATAGGCCCTCATTCTGACCCTGGCGGTCGGCGGAGAGACGGCGGTCGGACCGCGAACAGACCGGCGGTATTAAAAATGGCATTCTGACCGCGGCGGTCCCCGCCGCGACCGACCGCCACTTCTCCACTCCGACCGCCATGGCGGTCATGACCGCGGGGCTGGAGTTTGCGCACTCCGGCCCGGCGGTCGTCCCAAGACCGCCAAGGGTATTATGACCCTGCCTACCGCCGCGGTTTCTTGCGGGCGGGAACCGCCGTGCGAACCATGGCGGTAAGCACTATCGGGGCCAGGGAATTCCTTCCCTGGCACTGATAGGGGTCTCCCCCACCCCCCACTACCCACCCGAGTCCTCCACCCACACCCTCCACCCCCCTGCCAACCCCCAGAGGTGGTACGAACCCCCTCCCCACCCCCACCCCGACATGCACATACATGCACCCCGACATGCACACACCCCCAACATGCACATATACACACCCCCTACACACACATACACAACGGGGACACATACCCGCACACATACATGCAGACATGCGCACCTGCCGAACAGCACACATTACCCATAGACACAGCAGCACCCCCCGCCCGCATACACGCACTCACACACCCCCTCTACACACTCACACCCCCATGCACGCCCACATCACACAACACCCCCCCACCCCCTCCCCTCACGGACGGTCAACTTATCTTGTGCGTTGGTCCTCCGGGAGGCGACGGGAGCCATGGGGAGGTGACCGCCAACAGAAGACCTCCAACAGAAGACCGCCACACAGAAATGTGGGTCGTAATTCTGTGGGCGGTGTTCTGCTGGCGTGGCGGTGGAGGTTGACCAGTCTCCACTTTCCCGCCGACCGCCAGTGTGGCTGCTGGCGGTTTTCCGGCGGAACGCTCCCAGCGGTCAGAATGCGCACAGCGGCATACCGCCGTGGTCGGCGGTCTTCACCGCGGCGGTAACTCGGCGGTCTTGCGAAAAGATCGCCAAGGTCAGAATGAGGGCCAGAGTCTAGTATTGATTTCAGGAGATATAATTTTCATATTGTGTGTTTTAACCTTTTTCTTACTACAGGTCTCCTTCCCAGCTGCTTCCTTTCCTAGTCCCCTCTTCCCCTCTTGAACTCTCTTAGCCTCTGTGATTTATCTATCAGAGTCTTGGAGCTGTTCAGTGGTGGACGTGTTGGGAACGTGCGCAGACCCCGAGGATCTGGTGACTAGCGCCACATTTATGGAGTGAAAGTCATTTTTTGGAAGTGGAAACCTACCTTGCCTTAATGGGGCACCTCCACCCACACCAGAGGGACTGTGGAGGATGGGGGACCCCATCCCAGGTAAGTACAGGTAAGATTGCATTTTATTTTTGAAAGTTCCATAGGGGGCCATGAAATGGGCCCCCATACATGTCACAGGGTGGTGGGCATGACTACTGCCTTTTCTAAGGTAGGAGTCATGTGGTATGGTAGGTTTAGCACCATAAAATGATGCTAATCTGGTTAGAGTCATTTTTTTGTACTCTAACCTGCCTAAAGTCATTTTTTGGTGCTAAACCCTCTTCTTCTATACCGCCAGCCCCGCCCGACTAAAGTCATTTTTTTTTTTTACTCTAGCCTACCCTTTGCACCGGCTTGCACCATTCCATAAATATGGTGCCCGGCTGGTGCACAGAAATGGTGCAAGCCGGTGCTAAACGTTTTGGTGCAAAACTGAATTAGTGCAGTTTTGCAGCAAAAAGTATAAATAAGAGGCAATATTTTGTAAGTTTGCACCACTTTTGCATCAAAAAATGACGTTAATGTGGTGCAAAAAAAGTATAAATCAGGGCCTTGGTGCTAGACGAGTCTAGCACCAAAGTATAAATATGGAGTTAGTTTTGCACTGAATTAGAGTTAAAAAAATGACGCTATTTTGGTGCAAACAGAGTATAAATTTGCTGCAGAGTATAAATATGCCCCTAAATATGGCGTTAAGGCCATAGAGTCATTTTTTGCACGGGAACGCATACCTTGCATCTCATTAAGGCAAGGTATGTTTCCACTTCCAAAAAAATGACTTTAACTCCATAAATTTGGTGCTAGACGGGTCTAGCACCAAAGTATACATATGGAGTTAGTTTTGTACCGAATTAGAGTTTTAAAAAATTACGCTAATTCAGTGCAAACAGAGTATAAATATGTCCCCAAGTCTGCTATTATGTCAAGCAAAGGCGGGAAAGCGGCTGGTCCGGATGGTATTCCGATTTAACTTTATAAAATATTGGGGAATGCGATTGTTCAAATTATGTTAGTGTTGTTGAAGAGATCTACGGGAAGGGGGAGAAACTCCCTGAATCTTGCAACAGTGCAACAATAACTGTGTTTTTGAAGCCAGGCAAAAGCCCGTGCAGATGTGCATCTTATAGTCCAATTTCATTATTGAATACTGACTATAATGTTTTTGCTAGAGTTCTGGCAGAGAGATTGAACAAAGTGGTGGGCGGCCTTCTCCACAAAGATCAGAAGGGTTTTTTGGAGGGAAGACATCTACATGAATTGACAGCTAGTTTAATATGGGCTATTGATATTGCTACAACATTTAGCCTACCTTTAGCAGCAGTAATGCTGGATGCCTCTAAGGCTTTCGATAGGGTGAATTGGGTCTTCCTAGCTACTATTTTGAAAGAATATGGCTTTGGGGAAAATATTTGTCGGATGATGACCAAAATTTATTCGAAGCCGACAGCTAGGGTCTTAATAAAAGGGGTCTTGACTTCCCCTATTCAAATCGGCAGGGGAACGAGACAGGGCTGCCCACTCTCACCAATATTGTTTAACTTATATATTGAACCTTTGGCCAGAAAAACACATGGCGAACATATGAAATTAGTCCAATGATTATCCTTCCTTCGTGTCTTGCATGGCCATAAATTAGGGTGACGGCCTGGCTGAGAGAGAAAGAACGAGGCTCCCTCCCCGGTTAAGGAGGAAGGTCGATCACAAGAGTGAAAAAGACCTTGTGCCTGGGATGAATGAGGACAAAAAAACAAATTGTACTCCTGGACCTGTGGATACTCTGCCATGAAGAAGGGCTGCTGAAAGGACTGCCACTCTGCTGGACTGCTGATTTGAAGGACTGATGTTGTGCTGTGCTGACCTGCTTCTCTCTTGCCTGGGTGAGAAAAACTGGACCTGCATCTCTTGAACCCAGAACCCAGAGTGACTCAAAGGGCTAGTTGGTGGGCCTCCATGATCTGAAGCCTCAGGGACAAAAGAGGCCTCCAAAAACTTTGCACCTGTCCTCTGCCATCTGTGAGTCTACACTGCCAAGTGGTGTGATCCCAGTCCTGGACCCCTGAAAGAGGGCTTAAAGTGCTCTGCCAGCCTCTGTGGACCCAATGTAACCAACACATCTCCTCTCTTGAGCAGCACAACCACAACCAGACAATCTCTGCTTCTGCGTGGATTGGACCCATCACGAAGATTACCTCTGCAGCCCCCAATGCCTTCAGAACCATTGCTACATAACACATCTTTGGCTCAGACTCTTGCGTCCCATGTCATTGGCAGCCTCGATGACAATGCCAAACTCTGCTTTGCAACCTCACAGCTCTTCAGAACCGGTGCACCACCCTGACTGTGTGCCAAATTCACAACACTGGACTTCACATCCCAAGGCCTGTCTACCGGATCCTCGAAGACAATGCAAGCCTTCGCATCGCAGCCTTGCCGCACCTCAGAACCAACTCATCACCTTGGCTGTGCAAAGTACCACAAACCAAGATTTAAGGTCTCTGTTCAGCAGGCCTAGCTGGGTCGCTGTAACCTAACTGGCCCACACCCCATTGTGGATGGCCTGAACTTGTGGTGCAACCAGCTAGCCACTGTTGGCATTTTGTACTTTTTTGGTGCTATTTTTACTAAAGATCTCTAAAATTGCATACCTCCGGATCTGCTGACTGGATGTTTGTTCTTTTAGTCTTGTTTTATTTATTTAAAAAAGTTCTACTTTTCAAACTTGGTGTGGTATTCCTTTTGTGTGGTGTTTTCAATTTACTACTGTTTGAGGTGTTGCACAAATACCTTACGCATGGCATCTAAATTAAGCCTGACTGCTGTGTACCAAGTTACCTGAGGGTTGAGTGCAGGTTAATTTAGTGTTGGCTTGTGCCTCTCCCTGACAGGGATTATGGTTTATGCTTGACCAGGGCTTGCACCCCAGGCAACCAACAACCCAATTTCTAACATCTTTTAATATGTTTTCATAAATCCACAATAGGAAAACAACTTTGCTTTACATACTTAAGAGTTGTGGAGCTTTTGGAACATCTGAGGACTGATAATTGTCTGTCAGTAAAAGCAGAAGATCAGTAATCTTTGTGTCCGCCCATGCACTGCCATAAACAACATCAGTGCTTTATTTGTGGGGGTGTTTGCAGATGCACGGTTATTATTTTTAACACTCCATCACATGGTGGCGATGAGTTTCTATTTTAGACTAAAGCACATCAGCAACAGTATTTAGCAATTCATTGATATAGCCAAAACATATCAATACTTACTGGGGGGGATGGAATGCTCCAAATTGTCATTTTATTTGGAGTATGATTAGGTATTAGACCTTGTTGGCACTAGCATTTGACAGCACTGGCAGGGGTAGAGGGTGGTGCGACTGCACCCTTGGACACTGGGCCTTATTTTATTAAATTAAACACTATTTTGCAGTTAGTACTGTTCTTTCATTTCTACCTCTCGTTTACCACACACTCTTCGTAGAAGGATACTTAATGGGGTATTCTTTCACGTGTGCTACTGTTTTTAATGTAATGATGAAAACATCTTCATCCAGCCTCAGTTGCTGTGGCTGAACTACTTTTAATAGTGGATAATAATGAGAATGACGGTGTGGCAAGAGAACATATAGGAACATCTATATATGCTGCTAATAATTTATATTGCTGTCGAACTATAGACAGAATATTGGAACGAGTGAATAGTTCCTTACGAGAGGGTTCTAGGCAATTTACTTATGCCATATGTGAAAAGGTTTCTTTTTTATTTCTCTAATTGTATTTTGCTATTTTGTTTTTTATTGCATGTCAATCATTCCAGCTATAATTGCACCCATAGTTTTTTCTTAAGACTGAAAAAGGGGGATGTAGATTAATTTCTTCCTGTTAATATTCAGCTTCTTAACAGACTATTATCAATCTCTTCAGACATTCCGCTTATTCGAGAAATATTCTCAAAACCAAAACTGTCCCAACTTGCTATATAAAGCATCTGAAAACTGAGTGAGTCAGTAAAGCAAACACTGCTAAAATGTCAAACACGATCACATACTGCTAGAAAACAAGCCTTTGCAATAAGGCATTTCGCCTCGTCTGGGTATCTAATTGTCATGGGGCTATTTTAAGAAATCATTGCTTATATGGTAAAAAGGCAGCTGGGTCTTTTTAATAAAAACAGCCACAAATAGCGCAATTCATCAATGTGGTGAAGTGGGAATATTTTTTAAGTTGTTGTTTCTTCAGATAGAAAGACATTATGAGTGAGAGGTGCATAAATCAAGTTATAGGACGTTCTAAAAATGACAATAGTAAAGTATGACTGCTATGTTTCAAAGGCTAAATTTCGAAAAAATAGAAGCTAGAGTCAAGAAAAGCACCCGATGGACACAGCCACCCTGGTACCAGGAAAAAATATGAAGTTAGTGAAGGTCAGGGAGCTAATTCAGTGTGATAGAAATGAGCCGTGATGTAGCTGACATTTGCTGACCGTTTTTGTATTAAATGTTTACTATTTATCTGATTTCATACTTCGTCGGGGACAATGATCACTGAGGCCATTAATGATGTAATTTGCGTTGTCATCCATCATATAAGCAATGATTAGAGATGTCTTCATGTGTATCATGAGTGAGGTTATTAATAGTTCTGAATGGTGCATGAGTTATGGATTACCTAGCTAACCATAAGTGGCTAATTTCAAGGGTTTTTCATAACTATAAATTCACTTTAACTGAGTTTACATGAATTTCTGAGTTGTGTTATAAATTTGTATTATTAGTAGAAAAAAACATAACTTGCACTTAGCTAATTTTTTCAGTAATTTTTGGAGGACATAATTTACTCACATCACCTACAATCATCTTAAGCTCCATACAACCTTCTGCAATGTACAATGTTAAGACGTTGCCAGATTTTCAGATTGACCGGATACTCAATTCCTCTAAGCATTTATGGCTGCTGCATTGGAAGAGGGGAAACATGCTTCAGTTTTTCAGTTTTTTCACATGGGGACCTCCAAGCTCCTGAAGATCCCTATCACCTGCGAAGTCTCAGAGTGGCCCTTAATGTCCCATGTCATCTTCAGTCTCTACATTGATCCTCGTGGGGCTCTATTCACAGATAAGAGTATTAAAATGCATCCATATGCTAAAGATTCACAACTCTTCTTGAAAGTCTCATTCACTTCAGTCATCCAATGCCTTTAACACTGCTTTTACATCTTCCAGACCTTGACATTCAGCCCATACCTTAGGCTCAACTTCACCAATGCAGAATTTGTTTTATTTGCCAGGAACAACAAGCAAGAAATAATATAAGCCTGGCTCAATGACATGAACCTTAACCCTTTAAATGTGGGTGTCTGCTGATGGACCACTCCCGCACACTCTCCCCAGTGGTCATGAGGGCCATTGGCCATTGTTCCATTGGTGGAGAAAGTTTAAAAGGACCTTTCTTTTTTGTATTTTCAACCTCAGGCAGTGAGGAAGAGCATCCTCAGCTGCTCAACTGAGGCTGTTTTTATTCTCTGTAAAGATGATTGATGTGCATCATGCACTGACGTCATTGCAGAGAAAGAGAAAGTGAAATGAACCGATCTACTCATTTCACTTTCACTACATCAGTGTTCAGGGGCATATCTCAGTCCCCAGAGCACTGCTTTTCATGGGAGGGATATCACTGGAAAGGGAAGAACCTCCCCTTGCAAAATATATATTTTCCTGTGGAGTCTTGTTAGAAAGTCTCCAAAGGACAGTGGTGCCCAAAGCATTAATCCACCCACTGGATACCAGGGATATAATTGCAGTGGGGACAACGGGGCATGAGCCTGTGCTCACCACTACCTGGGGTCAATTAGACTTTGCCCCCCCCCCCAGGAGTTGGGATGGGACTGTGCTGCCCCTCCATCTGGGGCCCAATTGACTTTCAGTCCACCTGAGGGTCAGATCAGGGTATTAACTCCCAATCTGCACCCTGGAGACAGAAGACCACTTGAAACGAAGAACTGCTTTGGTGCAGTATTTTGTTGGGGGTAGCAGCTCTCTTCCCAACCAGGCGCCCAATAGACTTTCTTCCACCCCTGAGGGTGGAGAGGGATATTCATCCACAATCTGCTTTGCATGGTGGCAGAAATCCAACTAGACACCAGGGTCTGCGTTTATGCAGTATTCTGTTGGGGTTAGCAGCCTGCCAGGGGATAGCCCCATGCTCCCCCTTGCTCCAGGGCCCAAGAGACTTTCTTTACCCTAGAGAGATAGCTAGGGGTATTCACCCCCAATCTACCCCTGGTGGGGCAGAAAGCCCCCTTGAGACCCTGAAGATCATTTATGTGCTATTCTTTTGTCAGGGAGTGGATCTCTGTGGGCATGGGCCCATGTTCCCTCCCACAACATGGCTCAATAGACTTTCTACTCCTGGAGTGAATTCAGATATTCCCCCCCCCCCCCATTCTTCCCCTCCGGGAGGGGGGACACTAAACACCAACAAAGACATCATTTATGTTGTAATTGTTGTGGGGGAGTGGCCCCCCCGGGTATGGGCCATGTTCTCTCCAATATTGGGGCAGAATAGACTTTCTGCCCCAGACGGTGGAAGAGGCATATTCACTCCCAATCTGCCCACGGGGGTGCAGAAAGTTCAGTAGACACTGTGGAATGCATTTGTGCAGCCCTTTTTGGGGGGTGAGTGTCCACTCTTACTATGGGTACATGCTCCCTACCCCGGGGCCAAGTAGATTTTCTGCACTCCATTTGACACCAGGGACTGCATGCAGTATTTTTTGGAGAGGTGTGGGCAGCCAACCTAGGCATGGGTCTATTTTCCCCCCACCCCAGGCCAATTAGATTTTCTGGCCCCTCACAGGGGGTGTGTAAGGGTATTCACCACCAATCTGCCCTACAGGAGGCAGAAAGTCCACTAGATATTAGGGACTGCATTTATGCAGTATTTTTCAGGAGGGAGAGCTCCTCATGGGCATGGGACTGTACCATGGCAGCCCAGGGCCATTTAGACTTTTTGCCCCGCACCTCTAGTGCAGAAAGCTCACTAGACACTAGAGTTTTCAAACTGGCATAAAAATAAACAAAAGGATTGAACAGCATGGCATCAGGCAATACCCTTGTCCTAAAGGGGCAATAGTGTCCTTCTGGCCCCTGGGGGCAGATAGGCGATATTTCCCAATGGGGAGGTTGCAACAATTCTGCCCCTCAGGAGAGTAGAAAGATTACTAGGCACAAAGGAGTTTACATTTCAAGCAAAGGAAAGGGATGTGGCCTTTGTACTCTGGTATTTGTCATACCTCTACCCCAAAAGAGACAAACCATTCTTTCTTCCACCCTCAAGAGCATATTGGGGTTCACCCCAAATATGCCCTGGAGGGGCAGAAAGCCCATTAGACACAAGGTATTTCAAAACGGTACCAAATCAAACCAAATAATTGGGTCCCTTACCCTGGCATTGAGTCATACCCCCACCTCAGTAATGGCATTAGTGTATTTCTGCTCCCAGGGCAGATAGCAAGTTTGTCCTATTAGAGGAAGTTCCCCCAAGTCTTCCCCCGGGGCCATACTTTCACCCCAAAGGGACAAACCATTCTTTTGGCCACCCCTGGGGACAGAGAGGAGGTTTGCCCTCAGTTTTCCCTCAGAGTGCAAAAACCTACTAGATAGTCTGGTCCATCATGTGATCAGGCCTCACTCTCACTCCAAAGCCTCAACAGTCTTTTTGCTCCCTACAGAATAACATATCCCATCTCAATGTCAAACTAGAGGACATTTGATTATTTTGGGTGTTGTTATTACATTTGGGCCAGGAGAGTAGGGCTAACTCCCAATACCATCCCATTTCCCACAGTGAATGGCTGCAGTTTTGGGGCTTAGGTAAACAACCTAGAGAAAACTACCAAACCCAGACAACTTGGCAAACTAGACATCGAGGGGAGTCCAGGGTGGTATGTGTTGTGTAGATCCCATTACCTTTGCTTACCCACAATGCTCCACATACCTCAAACACTGCCTCAAATCACACATTGTTCATGCATTTCTTTGTTGTAAACTTCTGGAATACATAGGGATCCACAAACATCCTACTGCCCAGTATTCACACAGTTTTTCCGATACAAACAGTACCCTTCTTGTTTGAGTTGGCCTGGTATCCAGGAAAGGAAAAGCCCCAAAATGTATGTGAATTTATCAACATTATCTGCACAAAAACTATTTGATTTGGCAATTTGGGGGGCTGTGTTAACTGGAACTAGGATGAGTCCCAACTTAGGGAAATCTACCAAACCCACTCATTTCTAAAAAGTAGACACCCACAGCAGGCCAGTTTGGTGTGCTATATACAAAATCATGGGGCAAAGCCCTTGTAGCCCACTGTGCCTGGGCTAACCAACAATATTGATACAAAACTGGTGTACAGTGAGAATAAATACATATATATTATATATCACACAGTGAAGACATTAATTAGTCACTGGAAACATTGTTTAATTCTGATATTCATGCTTTATATGAATTTATATTTATCTCCCTCTGTCTTGCTCTTACTCTAAAGCACCAACACATATAATATACAATATTGGCACAATGTACGCCACTAAAACAAATATATACACATCACGTCACACAAAAATATACATTGCAAAGAAGCAGATACTGAGTGAAAAAAATATTGCACTGAAATCTTTTTCCAAGAGCAGTCCTCCAAATGAGGTAGTGATGATTGATACCGTCACTGGTAGATAATTGTTCGTACTGATTAAATGCTGTATAATCTTATATTGAACTCTCTTAGTTCATAAATTGATGGCACTTCTCAAATTGTTGGTCACGTGCTTTGGCCCTCCAATTATAGGCTGCATCAGAAACAGGAAGTGCTACCTATATATACAATTATAAATGGGTTTACTCATAATTGTAATCATAATTATGACTATGTTTTCAGCAACACCACCAGTGTCACATAGAACCCTGTTCATCAACTCAAATTTTCTATACCTTGTGGGCAATGCTGCCAGTTCTAAGGAACCGTGTTCCTGTGGTGCTCGTTCAAAACAACATATAAAAACATATATGTATAAGATTACAGAATACGGTAAAGTGAACACTGAAATGCGTGCACGCCACATACAATCGTGAGGTGAATACAGCGTCCCCCCAAAACCTAGGTAGTGAGGTGGAGAAAAACATTTAAAAGTAGGTTGGAGGAATCTACATGCTGGGGTGGGACACCATCCTATTTTTCGAAAGTGATATGTGTGATCTAGGAATAAATCACTGTGATTTGTGCGCACACGCTCTACCTTTTAAACGGTCACAGGTGTGAGTGCGACCGTACTTATGTGAGCAAGACACTCTGGGACTCTTCAGGAACTTTTGTGTTTCAGGGCTGCGTCATGAACACTAACGATTTACGCGGGCTGAAAAAGTATCGGGAGCCAAATTGTACATGTGACTGAGAGAGCGTAGCTTATAAAATTTATATTAACATGAAATGTTTATGAACTAATGTGTGATAATGCCGCATAGAAATTGTACTAGTATATTTTGCTAAAACGTGCACTTGGAATGTGACCACGGGGAGTGGCCGCCAATGTATACGGGGACTAATGTAAATGACTAATGCCTATGAATATTTGTATTAAAGAATGGTTTTATACTAATTATTAATGATTATGTTATTAAAGTTATGCTAAATAAATCTTGTAGGCCTCAAGTTAGCATGAGCCAAAGCTTAGCTCCCTGGCTCTCATATTAAATGTGTTTTTCTAAACGTGCAGTATGCTGACTCGCAAAAGGACACGACCTCTTGTTTTCTTCAAACTAAAAGCTGAATGTAACTATAGTGGATCGGTTCTCATGAAATTCATATTGCTTGTAGAAATGATTTGGCCAAAATGCAACAGTGTAGATTAATATAATGTACAAGGTCGTTTAAACCGGTGAAGACAATGGAGCTACTGACCAAAAGATGTGCAAAGAATTACAGAAGGATGAAATCATACCGGACGTGCTACCTCTGAAGACGTCAATCATGTGGACCAATAATACGCTTGTGAACTGTTGTGGGGTGACAAATTTGATGAGCTAATTCAAAGTTAATTGGGTAGAGATAGTGGGGTGCAACCCTTTAGCCAATTAGATTTTAGGGGAATGTACAATGGAAAAGGGATAAGAACCCATGACACGGGGAGCATTTAGAGAGAGGTGTTAGGGAATGATATTGATTTATCCAGAAACTCTGTCACTCTGTTTGGTGACTTATATGGTTTTAATTAAACCATCCTTTCTTAGGTTGCCCATTTTACACTTTGCCTCCTTATGAGGGAAGTGGCCCTTATGCCCCAGAGCTGAGTTTTTGACTGATGGCGAATCAACTGATGTCCTGAAGACGAGACCTGAACCTGAGTGCTGACCCAAACCTTGGAGGGTAACTATGACAATTAAATTGTGATTTGTCTGTTTGCTTTTCCTTTCTAGGTACCAAATGCTTACTTTTGACAGAGACCATAGCTAGATGTTTTCCAAATTGGTGTTCTAAATTGTTTTTCATGAAGCCCAACATGCCAATGCTAATCAGTGGTTAGGACAGGTGTTCACTAAACTGACGCAAATAGCCAAACGACTGAATCTATGCTTTGTTGAACCGACGTGTTTATGACACTCTGCTAAAGTTGATCTATGTTCACGCCGTGTTATGTTTTGATGTTTATGATTCTTGCCTTAATTAAATCTTATCAGAGTTGCCGTATTGTGACTATGCTATTTTGTTTCTTGGTTTTGAGATTAACACACTTGCTCTTAGAATTGTAATTAATAGGGAATAAAAACTCATAAAATTCTACTAAACTGGTGTGGTTATTCATGACTGCCAGGTCATGGTGGTGTCTTGGAGTGATTGATGTCTTTGACTAAAGTGAAATGCATTGTTTTAATAAATATTGATGACATTATTGACGTATTGATTGACATATTGATTAGCTATCTCGTCCTAAGGTGTCTCTCAACTCGGTCGAAAGATTCATTGGCCTAAAACGAGTCCTAATGTGAAATAATTTATCATAAAGGGACGCGTTAGCATGACAATATACTCAAAAAAGAGATTCATTGTGGCTCTCATGAGCAAAGGCAGAGCCTATGCAGATTTAAATGAACATTGCTTACATTCTGTTCTTGTTTGCGGCTAACGCTCTTGAAGACTTGAAGACGCCTGCAACATACTGTGACTCATGTTTTACTTGAGCTGTAAAAGTATCGGGAGCCTGATTGTACATGTGACCATATACTAAAAATAGTAAAAATAGTAATTCATTGTGGCTCTCATGGTCAAGCGCAGAGTCTATAAACATTAGAACGAACGTGAACTTACATTCTGTTTTTTTATAAGTCTAACACTCTTGAAGCCACCCGCAACTTACTGTGGGAAACCACTGCTGTGATTGCCTCCCACGTGGTTACGGAGTATAGCAACTCCTCAGAGACTGCGACGTGTAAGTTCACGTTCGTCCTAATCTTTAAAGACTCTGCACTTGACTGCAAGAGCCACAATGAATTACTATATTTACAATTTTTAGTATATGGTTACATATACAATCTGGCTCCCGATACTTTTTCAGCTCGCGCAAAACATGAGTCACTGTATGTTGCAGGCGTCTTCAAGAGCGTTAGCCGCAAACAAGAACGGAATGTAAGTAATGTTCATTTTAATCTGCGTAAACTCTGTCTTTGCTTGTGAGAGCCACAATGAATCAATATTTTGAGTAAATTGCCACGTGTACAGTTTGGATCCCAATACTTTTTCAACTCGCCTAAAACTTTAGTGTACATGATGCTGCCATGAAATACAGACGTCCCTGAAGAGTCCTGGAGTGTCTTGCTCACATAAATACGGTCAGGCTGACACCCGTGACCGTTTAAAAGGTAGAGCGTGTGCACACAAATCACAGTGATTTATTTCTAGATCGCACATATCACTTTCGAATAATGGGGATGGTGTCCCACCCCAGCATGTAGATTTCTCCAACCTACTTTTAAATGTTTTTCTCCACCTCACTACCTGGGTTTTTGGGGCGCATTGTTCATCTCACCATTGTATGTGGTGTGCACGCATTTCAGTGTTCACTTTACTGTATTCTGTATTCTTTTATACATGTTTTTATATGTAGTTTTTAACGAGCACCACAGGAACATTGTTTCTTAGAAAAGGCAGGTTGCCCACAAGGTATAGAAAATTTGAGTTGATGAACAGGGTGATACGTGACCCTGGTGATGTTGCTGACAACATAATCATAATTATGATTACAATTATGAGTAAACACATTTCTAATTCTATATATATGGGTACCCCTTCCTATGTCCTGATGAGGCCTATAGTTGGAGGGCCGAAACACGTCGACCAACAATTTGAGGAGTGTCATAAATTTACGAACTAAGAGACTATGATATAAGATTATACCGCATGTAATAAGTACGAACAATTATCTACCAGTGACGGTATCAATCATCACTACCTCATATGGAGGACTGCTCTTGGAAAAAGCATTTGGCAGCCAGCAGTCGTGAATTTTGTTGGAAGTTTTTAGTGCAATATTTTGTGCACTCAGTATCTGCTTCTTTGTGATATATATTTTTGTGTGACAAGATGTGTATATATTTGTTTTAGTGGTGTGCATTGTGTCAATATTGTATCTTATTTGTGTTGTTGCTTTAGAGGAACAGCAAGACAAAGGGAGACAAATATAAATTCATGTAAAGCCTGAATATCAGAATTAAAAATTGTTTCAGGAACCAATTAATGTCTTCACTGTGTGATATATAATAAATGTATCTATCCCTACTGTATAACAGTTTTGTATCAGTACAGTTTGTTATGCTAGGCATAGATCCCACAATGTTTTCTTACCTACAATTCTCTGCAAACCTCGAAGTTTGTCTAAATCATGACTTTTCCTGGCATTCATATGATGTAATCTTCCTGAAACTGCAGGGATCCAGAAAATTCCTACCACCCACCATTCCCCCACTTGTAGCAATAAAAACTCTATCCAGCTTGTACACAGCTGCCAAGTGACAGTTTGCTTTGGAGTGACAGCTTGCACTCTTTGCATGAGTGACATTTCAATACCATATGTATGACACTTTGAGTGACGCTTTATCATAAGTAGAGTAACGTGCCTAAAGTGCCTATCAGTATCACAATCCTTCCCTTGTTTTTACATGATAATTTAGGAATGTTTTGAGCAGGAGCAAAGAAGATGGGCTAAAAAGTCAGTTGGCTATGCTTAGGCAACAGTGTTACCGTCCTTTTCTCGAACAACAGATCATCTATGCACTTCTCTATGTAGAACTCCTACTAATACTGAGCTGTCATGTGCAGTTGAGGAGTAACCTATGGGCTGCTGAGTTAGCAGAATAAGGCCAATGTACTTATCAGGAAACCATCCATAAACCACCCTGTCAACACATCACTTCTCAATCACTTTTGACAGTACAGCATAGGCAGCAATGCTGTTTGTCTGGGTGATACTACTCGGTTCCCACCTTTTAGCCAGGACACTGATCTATGCAAGACCCAGTTCCACAGGACTGCTTGGAGTGAAGATGCAAAGGCAGCATCAATCCAGCATCTATCCTCACGCAGACACCTTCCATCTATTCTAAACATGTAAAGGCCCTCACAGTCCCTATATCTAGAGAATAAATACAACTTAGGCCGTATAGCGATTACCTGAGCCAAAAGAGAGGTCACATCCACTTGCTGCTGTCCCTCGCATCCGCCGCTCCACGGCGGGTGGGAGATCTTTCTCCTTCCTGGCGGCCAAGACCTGGAACTCCCTCCCCACCATCCTCAGGACCACCCAGGACCACTCCGCTTTCCGTAGACTCCTAAAGACCTGGCTGTTCACGCAGCGTTAACCCCCCCTTTTTTCCGCTAGCGCCTTGAGACCCGCACGGGTGAGTAGCGCGCTTTATAAATGTTAATGATTTGATTTGATTTGATCCTCTGTCAGTGGGTGCCATGTAGGTGAGCGTAACACATATTCACCAACCCTCCCATCCCCCATTCCTGACACCTTCCTCTATTTCCATTTTAGGTACTGCTCATCGTTCTGCAACTATCATCCATCATAAGCATTACAGCAGACATATATAATTCAGAAATCTTTTTCTTAAAACTAGTGCAAAATGGTTTGAAGTAACTTGCTTTGAAACTTTTTTGACCTAAGTCTTGGTATCAATTCTGTCAATAGATTCATTCATTTCATTTTTAATCATTCCAAGGCCAATGCAGTCTGGACTTGGACTGAGTTGCTACCAGAAGGCCCCATGCCATGTAAGACACAGCCAGAACTGCCATTTTAGCTGATAACATTATTGCAAAGTTGGATTGCAAAGAATGGGCCACTAATGAGCTATGTAAAGTTGGCTGAAACGTATGGTCTACTGACAGCTATGCACAAAATGCTGTAACTATGGGCAGCTCTTTGGAGCAACATTTGTTGTACATTCTATGAGGCAGCAGACAAGCTTGATAAGCGCCCCAAAAAATGATCTGTCCCTCAGCCAAATAGAAGGTTCCCCATCCCACTATGCCTAAGTGTTTGTATGTCACCTATACAGTTTAGCATGCTGGTGGGCAGGTGCACATCTAGGCCATCTCATCTTTGGAGGCCTAGCTGCAGCCAGGAAGCCATCTCAGACCCTCTGCTGTCTGGTAGGGGCGGAAAAGACAGAAAGTGGTTAATTCCTGAAAGTGGTTCGCCTATGACAATTTATTTCAACAAAAATAAAATAGCTATATTTGATGGCATGGCAAACTGTCAACTTCTTGTGAACTTCAGTTTCTTCCCTACTTTTCGATGAGTGCAGCAGTGCAAATATATATATGTTTAAAGCACATTTCATCTGGGTATGTTGGCGCTCAACAATATCGATCTTCGAAAACAATTGCCAAACTCCATCTTGTATTGGTACTTCACAAAAACACGGGGATTTCGAATTTTGGACAGAAACAATAATGATACAGAAGATGCTAAGGACCTTTGGCTGGATGCCAGACCTCAGTGCAGGATGCACCTTAAAATGGCACTCTGAGTGCTGCACTTCAGTTCCTGTTGCAGCCTGGGCGAGCCACCCTGCTCTTGGAGTGATCACCCGACCTGCACTGCACAAAGCACCTTAAACTTCTCAGGCCTTGTGGTCTTGGGTACTTGAACGGGCACCAATCTCGGGAGGTACAGAGCGCATCTCCAAACTCCAAAGCTGTTTCACTGAGTGCTGCATGCTGCTTAGAGGGCCATTTGTGAACGACTGGGATGATCATGTTTTCCAGATTACACAGCACCGGCCTGTCTGGGCAGAAAAGAGTGTAACTCCATGCACCCTGTGACCACACATGTAAACAATAAATTGTAACAAACCAGGCCTACAGGGCAGTGTTGGCTGTCGAGTTTGAAAGTAGTGGGGAGTTAAAATCAAATAACAAATTTAGCCATTCAAGGTTTTCAGGCTGGGTTTTGGGGAGGGTAGGAGACGTTCTCCCCACAAGATGATTTGTTAATGTCACCAAGCTGTGTTCTTTGCTCACTGAAATAATGCTGTTAGTCGACCTTACCACAAACAACATACCAATCTGACCACATATGACAGTTAAAATATCAAATTAGCTGAAATGTTCTTCTAAACTTTTGTAAAGACCCACCAAAAACCGACTCTAGAAATAATCGTGTGCACCCACAATGCCGAGAGTTCTGTTGGAATCCCACAAAGAATGTAACTCACAAATGTTATTGGTTCAATAAATAACAGCAAGTGTTCTGGGAAACTTACCTTTAAAAGCCTGATGAAATGCCTAATTAAAAGCGATTTTCACCTGGACAGATATAAAGGCTACCAAAGAGTGAACTGAACATCTCAGTTTAAAAGAAAAATGTGCCCCCCTGTGCTCTGAGAAGGTCTTATTTTTTGGCTGCAGTTTTATATAGCCCAAATGTTTCAAAAGCTTTACATGACCACCAACTATACTACACAAGGACAAATTCACTTTTTCTTGTAGGCATGGGGAACTAAGGCGATTTGCCCGGAATCAGATGATGTTGAGCAATGCTAAGATTGGAACTTGATTAGGCAGTTCCAAAGTTGGCAGTGCTCGCCTTTAGGCCACAACCTCTCTTAAGTTTACAGTGGAAGCTAACAGTGCAGTTTTGAAATTAATGCAACACAAGTTGCACGATTACTGCCTTGAAAAGAAAATTCATATTCCTGCTGTTAGTGAGATCTTAAAGAGGCCACTGGCTAAAGTGTTCAATAAAGCACAAGTAAAGCGGCATGCAAGGTTAAAGAAAGATCGCATAAACCATTTTATCTTTGAAAAGAGTAGTAAATAGGATGCCGGTTGTAAGTTGAGTGCGAATTAATAAGTGGAACAAAGCGCATCAAGGATCATTTGAAATTAGATTTAACATAATTTTAAAAAATAACTGAATAATCTATGCCTTCAGTGTGACTTTCATTTAGAACATTGCTTGAAAAATGCATTTGAAACCTCAGTGGATTGAAAGCTCAATGCCTTAAATTGGCAAATTAGATCTTTAAAATGGCATGCATAGCAAGGCTATAAATTGCCAAAAAATACTTTTAGAAGTACCTGCTCCAAAGCATGTAGTCCACGCTAAATACTGCATGTGTGTTTTCACAAACCTCGGTAACCCCACCCTTTCCCAACTCTTCACAGCGTGGGGTCAGTGCTGCTTGCTGACCCCACCTTGTGACGACTTGGTAAAAGGTGGGTGTTTGCTTTCAACCTGCGATTGACAACCAACCCCAGGAAATAAATGGCAAATGTCCTAGAAGCCCGAGGCCGCTTTAAAACTTGACACTGTTGCTCATCATGAGAGTGTGGTCTTTTAAGACCCACTGAGAATCGCAGGGAAGGGCTGGCACAAGATCAGGCCAGCCTGCTGAAGTTAAAAACATAAACACTTAGCACATGCACAACACCAAACGTGTCTCAACAGAAAGTGACTGGTTGCCTTCTCCTGTCTTTCATGTCAGTGAGGATGAAAGAAAGGAAAGGCAGCCAGGCATTGAGGGTGTCACCCAGCATTGGCTTTGTTTCATTAGCAATATTGAAAGTTATGTGGATGGTAATTGCTCTGACCATTACTATTTTGCTCTAAGCAATTACCATCTGCATGACTTACAAAGCTGTCAGCTGTGTGGGCGGAGCCCCGACACTCTCAACCAGGAGCCGCTGCTGCTAGAGGGGTTGTCAATGGCAGCCAAAGTCACCTCTTCTCTGTGCCTGGCTTATTCTGCCATAGGAATTAAAGATCAAGTGAACAACCATTAGCAGTGCACTTGATGTCATGCAAAACACCTCGATCGCTCAAGAGGAGTTAACTAGGCGTGACAGTTTATTTTGGTGCAGTGGTGTAGGAACACACATTAAAATCTGTTAACGTAACCTGTGATGCGTGGCACTTGGCACAGCTGCATGTATAGCAGGGCCTGGTGACAGGAACAGATCAAACCAGGGTCAATAGAAGTCCCACAGTGGGCACAAGTGGGCGAATGCTGGGTTGTAGCAATTTTGTGGATTCCTGCTGATTCTGCAAGTTTCCATCACAGAAATGTAAGGAAAATGCATGATGTAGCCAACATTAGAGATTTGCATGGTATTGCTAGTAACAAAACCTATGGGATTCATGCAAGACAAACCACCATGAAATCCCCTGGAAGTTCTAGTTTTCATAAATGTATATGGTAGTAGGTTTCTATTGGTGGAGGCCCAGCATGGCCCAAATACCACAGCAACACCTATCACTGATCTCTCCACATAGCACTTTAGGAACTTTTATGTGGCAGTCTCTTGGGTCACCCACACAAGTGGGGTACCACTGTTATTGGCAGAAGTGTGAGAAATCTGAGTGGGATGAAATTTGTGGATCATCACAGATTCTGGAACTTTCCTCGACAAATATATGAGTAGAATGTGGGTTTTCAGCCAAGGTTTGAGGCTTGCAAAGGCTTATTGGTAAGAAAATGTGGTGAAAACCACGCAAGTCACCCACCCTGGATTCCCTCAAGTTTCCAGTTTTCAAGAATATGCATGTTTGCTAGGTTTCCCTAGGTGCGGGAATGTGCTAGGGCTCAAAATCCACAGCTACCACATTACAAAACCTTTCAGTGAAGAAATGTGATTAGTTCATGCTGTGTTGTGGGCCTTTTCCTGATGCGGGCACTAGGCATACCCACACAGATGAGGTACCATTTTTATCAGGAGGCTTGGGAAAATTGTGGATGGTAGGAAATGTGTGGCTCCCGCAGATACCAAAAGCTTTCCTCACAGAAATGTGAGAAAAATGTATGTTTTAATCAAAGTTTAAGGTTTGCAAAGGCCTCTGGGTAGGAAATCCTGGTGAAAGGCACAAGCGTCACCCCACCTGGGATACCCTAGGTGTCTAGTTTTTAAAAACATAAAGGTTTGCTAGGTTTCCCTAGGTGCCGGCAGAGCTAGGGCCCAAAATCCACAGCTCCCATTACAAAAAAGGGTTGTTTTTCAGTGGAAAAATTTGATGTATCTAGATTGCCATGGGCACTGGCCCTATCCACACAAGTGAGGTACCATTTTTATTGAGGGACTTGGTGGAGGGATGCTGGGTGATAGGAAATTTGTGGGTTCCAACAGATTCCAGAAGTTTTTGTCACTGAAATTTGAGGAAAATGTGTGTTTGTGGTCAACATTTGAGGTTGTGAAAGGCTTCTGGATAAAAAAACCTGGTTAGAGACATATAAGTAACCCAACCCTGGATTCCGTTAGGTTTCTAGTTTGTCAAAATTGTACATGTTTGCTAGGTTTCCTTAGGTGCTGGCTGAGCTAGGGCCCCAAATCAACAGCTACCCACATTGTAAAAAAGGTTCAGTACTATATGGAAAAATGTGATGTGTCCATGATGAATTTTGGACCCTTTTCTATTGCAGGCACTTGACCTACCCACACAAGTAAGACACCATTTTTATGGAGAGTCTGTCAGACGGTAAGAAATATGAAGCTCCCTGCAGATTCCAGGAGTTTGCCAGATACGGACAAGTGAGGAAAACATGTTTGTATTCAAAGTTTGAGGTTCACAAAGGCTTCTGGGTGAGAACCCCAGTGTAAGCAGGCACGCAATCCAACCCTGGATTTCCCAAGTGTCCAATTTTCAAAAATATAAAGGCTTGCTAGGTTTCCATAGTTGCACCCTGAGCTAGAGCCCAAAATCCTCAGCTACCCACATTCAAAAAAAGGGTCAGTAGTCCGGGGAAAATTGTTGTACTGTTAACTGTCATTGTATTTCCTCAGATAATGTAAGGCTGTCTGCCACACGTGTGGAGACAAAGGTTATTGGGAATTTAAAAGTTGTTCAATAATATAAAGACATTGGCACTGATTTTGCGTCTGACACTGATGTGCCAGAGTGCTTCTTTAGGTCTCCCATACGGACAGCTATAGCTGTGTCGCAGATCAATAAAGTACAACATACCTACATAGATACCTACATTTATACATATTTACAGAACAGAGAGAGGGCTTTTGGTCAGCCCTCTTCAGTCATTGGCTTTTGACATTTGTTATGAGTTGTCATTGGCTGGGTGGGCAGTCCTTAAAGCTAATGCATGTCATGGAAAGTTGCAGTGCAGTTTTAACAGTCCCCTTTGGTAACATATCCACTTTTTTGTCTCCATCGTGGACTCTTTGGCCACATAGCCCTTCCCTTAACGCAAGGTCAGGATGTCGCCCCTCCACCATACCATGCTGTCCGCCACCACCTGGTAAATGCTAATAGCATCATTCATTTGTTTTCTTCTTTGCCAATGATTGTTGAATTGCATCTGTTAGCGCGTCTGACCTTAATAAGTAAACTTACGAGGGGACGCAAATAGGTCGATGATCCTTTTGACTCACAATTAAGATGTTCTTAACATAGCTCCAGTACATAATCAATAATCAAAACACACTAGTCAATAATCAACAACAATCAACAACAGTAATACTCAATGGAGTCAGTAATTGCCACGCACGATGACCTTTCAGTCATGAATAACCACACCTTTTAGTAAAAGTTAGAATATTTATTTCCCTATATTAAGAATGCTAAGGTCATGTAGTTTAATCTCAAAATCAAATGAAACATACAGAAACAATGCTGGCTGTCCAAAGCGGCAGAAGAAACGTAATCTAATCAAAGCTTGAACTACAACACATTCTAGAGTTACAGTGGAAATCATTAACAAAGTCAACTGGTCAAAGTAATCACATACATTAAGTTTAGCAGAGAAATTAATCATGCATTAATTCCTGTTAGCATGATTTCATTAGTGAGGATCCTTAACTAACACCAGATCAGCATCAGCATGTTGGGCTTCATGCAAAACAAGTTACTAACACAAATTTCGAAAAGCATCTAACTAGGGCTCTATCAAAACAATTCAGTTGGTACCTAAAAAGAAAAAGAAAATATGCATAATAATCAACAGTCTATTGTACTACACCTATCCTCAGTGTGGATCAGCAAGCAGAGTCAGTCTTCATCCTCAGGACATCAGTTGAACAGGAAGGCATCAAGATTCAGCATCAAACTTAGGAAAATGCAAAGTCTTTAAGCATTAAAGTTAAGCACGTCTCTTTTCAAGACGCACAAGAAATATTGACCTTTGGGTCAGCAAGCAAATGGGCAATTACGGTAATGGCAAAATGCTTAAGGCAAAATGCAATGGCAGAATGCTTGGTTCTTCTCAGTGCAGCGTCGTTAAATTAAAACTACTAAAACTACTTCCCAAATCCCTATTGATCAGTTAATCGCATGTTCACACTTTGTCCAATAAAACTAGAACTCCAAATCTATGAATTCTACTTTACTCCGTTCACATGTCATTAAGTGATTTGTCCTGCAATGTCCTCATTATCCGTCAGTTAACAATATTGTTGCAGCTTCCACTCCAGTCAGTATCTTCATTGTTCTTCTCCTGAGAAAGTCAGTCTCACACGCATTACACATAAAATGTTACATTAATAAGAACAGCATCTTCTAGCAGTTGATTCTCATGAGAAAGGTTTCTCAGCTACAAGCACACAATGCAAAATGGAAAATCACAGTTTAACTCTCTAGAACAGCCATTTATTAAACGTTAAGAAATACAGCTTTGACATGAGGCCTGGCAACCTAGGCCAGGACACTCGCTAAGTTAAGGCCTACAATTAATAAAGCTAGAGCATAATCCATAACCCTTAATATGACATACTATTACATTAGTCAAACATATATTCAACATTTTATAATATAAATTCACTATTAAGTACACTTTGTGAACTTTGGCGGCCACTCATCGTAATCACATTTTCAAATGCGTGCATTATTTTTCTACATTATTATTTTTTCCACACAAATACCTTATCCAGAATACATGAACACTTGTTAATAATTTGTATTAAAACACCGGCGCTAGCACATCACAATCATTCTAAAATCGCTGACATTAATGTGCGCAAATGCGTGATGGCTGTCTTCGATTTTTTTTTTCTAAAAAAAAACACAAATGATGGATGTGTATCCACTTTTAGGTGCCATGTCAATCTTGTGAAAATCGATTACAAGATGGCTGTTTTCCATGCAATCAAGCACAGAAAAGGTGACAAGAGGAATTCTTGCAATAAATCTAACCACTAACGATCGCTCAAGCTAGCATTTCAACCCATCATTCTTTTGCCCACCATGCCACCTCAGTTTATACCCAGCCATGTGCAAATCAATCTTGACCATGCTCCAATTGGAACAGTTCAGCCAAAACCTCCAGGCCAGACCCTTCCTAAACCAATGAGAGCAACCCAAGACTGGTTTCACCCTGATTGGGGCACTTATGTTGGGTGTAGCTTGGTTCCAGTGGCACAAAAAGCACAAGACCCTTGGGCAGACCCTGGGCACTTTGACAGTTTCAGTCACACAAAAGATGATGGGAGGAATGCTTGCAATAAGTCTAAACATTGCTAATTGCTGGGGGTAGCATTCCTATCCTTCATTCTTTTGTCCATCATACCACCTCAGTTTGGACCCAGTCATAAGCAAATCAGTCTTGACCCTGGTCCATTTGGAACTGCTGAGCCTGAACCACCAAGCCAGGTCCTCCCGACCCAGAACACAAACTACCCAAGCCCTGATTTGGGCTCTTCAATCGTGTTTAGCTTGGTTTCAATGGTACAGTGAGCAACGGTTAAAAATGTGTCCACTGGGAATGGCAGCCATTTATACGAACTTGTACTAAAATGACAAAAAATGCATGAAATAATTAAAATGTATATTAATAATGTAGTAGTATGTCATATTAAGATGTATAACCTATGTTTTGCATTATATTGTAGAGTTAACTTAGCCAAAGCTGTGGCCTAGTTGCCAGGCCTCATGCAGAAGCTGAATTTCTAGCACACTGCAGAGAAGCTGGTGTGTTGAACTGTCCCTGAACTGCATACGTTAATAAAATCTGCTTAGCTAGAATTTTCTGCAATCTATCGACAAACAGGAGATGAGGGACTAGATTATGTAACAACTTTGGTGTAAGACAGACTCAATGTACTTTCCCAGGACTTGAACAATAGAAGCAGTAACTGGAGAAGAAGATGCAACATTTTCGATACCTGATGAGCCGGATGATGAGGACATTGTTCAGTGAACCAATCTACGAATTGGTGATGGGGAAATATTAGAATTCATAGATTTGTAAAATGGATATTATATTTTAGAGTCACAAATGCTGATTGACTGACCAATTAGGAAGTAGGGGGATGGACTGAAAAACTCTAATAAAAAGGCATGACAAGGGGATAAAACTTCAGATGTGAGGGGTGAAATGCTGATACCAGAAGACGCGATTCGAGATTCTGTCATTGGGCTCATGCTCTTGAGGGACTGATGCATTGCTGATCAATTGATGACCTGAAGCCTGACTTTGTTGCTGATCCATTCCGTGGATAGGTAGCTATGACAATGTGACTGATTAACTTTTGTGCCTTTTTTTCTAGGTACCAACTGCGCTGTTTAATAGCTTTTCACTTCTTTAGATGTTTTTCCAAATTCATGTTTCTAAATTGTTTTCACATGAAGTCCCACATGCTAAATGCTAATCTGGGTTAGGTAAGGATTCTTTGGGTGACTCTGACAGTGACAAATGATTGACGGACTGATTGCTGAACTCTGGTATTAATGTCGACATATTCATCTTTGTTGGCTTATGCTGAAGCATTAGAGTATATGTTTTCTCAAGTTCTGATCAGATTTTGTTATCGGTGGTCTCTAATAAATTAACTTAAGCTGGTTGAATAAAGTTTGAATTAACCTATTAGTATTGTAACTAATAGGGAAATAAAATTGATAAAACATATAATTGAGTTCTGGTTATTCATGTGATGTTGATATATTGTCTCATTCTTAATGATTTGCTTAGTGGTTATTAATTGATTACATTGATAATTGATGTTCATCAATTACTACAAAGCTAAAATACTCCCTGCGATCCAAAAGGTTCATCGGCCTATACGCATCCCCTTGTAAGTTACTTACTAAGAACCAGGCGCGCTAGCAGCAGTTTTGCACCAAAAAGTTTAGCACCGGCTTGCACCATTTCTGTGCACCAGCCGGGCACCATATTAATGGAATGGTGCAAGCCAGTGCAAAGTGTAGACTACGTAAAAAGAAATTACTCTAACCTGCCTAGGTCATTCCAGATGCAAAACCATCCATCCCACATGACTCCTGCCTTAGAAAAGATAGGAGGCACGCCCACCATCCCAATGGTCAGCACAGGAGACCAGGGTCGCCTGGACGTGGCCATTGCACCCTGTGCCATGTATGGGGGCCCATTTCAGGGTCCCATATTGCACTTTTAAAAAATAAAAAAAATACTTACCTGCACTTACCTGTACTTACCTGGGATGAGGTCCCCCATCCTCCGCTGTCCCTCTGGTGTGGGTGGGGGTGTCCCTGGGGCCTTGGGAACGCACCTGTGGGCTTATTCCATGGTGTTCCACCATGGAAATAGGCCCTCACGTCCCCTAACACCTGCCCTGAGCCGGGCGTAAAAAAATGGGGCAAAGCAAGTTTTGCACCATTTTATGACCCCTCTTCCCTCCCGTGCACCATTTTTACACGGGAGTATAAATATGGCGTTAAGGCCATAGAGTCATTTTTTGCACAGGAACACCTACCTTGCATCTCATTAAGGCAAGGTAGATTTCCACATCCAAAAAATGACTTTAACTCCATAAATTTGGCTCTAGACGGGTCTAGCGCCAAAGTATAAATATGGAGTTAGTTTTGCACCAAATTAGAATAAAAACACATTATGCTAATTAGGTGCAATCAGAGGATAAATATGCCCCAAGTATTTAACTGGTTAGGAGTGATAGACATGTGATGCATGTGACTGTGTCGTTGGCTGCCGCTGGCCCCTCTCATAAAGAGACCATCCTTGAGGGGTAGGCAGAGCTCTGCAAAATCTACTGGAGTATTTAAGTAACTCCACGTAATTCTGCGGAGTAAAACACAGCGAGTTCTGCCCACCCTTAGTTTGTCTAAATGAGCAATGTAGATGAATTACAAACTATGTGAGTGCTGCTGATCCCAGAGAAACATAAATGCAGACTGACAAACCTGACTTGCAATCACCTGAGTTGAAGTCCCACAAGGCAGTTCACCAGACAATCATGTCTATAGGCTCTTGATATCAGACCATTAGGAATGGAGAATAAATTAACCCTTGTCATGTTGGTGTGTTCTTTGTGGTCCTATGTGTAGTTGTGCAGAATAAACTGGATTTTTGTGCATGGTCATGGAGCATGAACCTTGCCGACTGCAGTCTTACCTTGTTTATGAGCAGCATGGAGTCAATGTTCAACCCAGAACAGCTAGTCCAAGTTAAAAAGGTTCTGATCTGCCACACAACATCGTTTCACTCAGTTACTTTCTATACAGTCCTACAGCTAACCCACCTCCTTAGGTTGTGTAAAATCCTTCCAAAATGTGATGGTAACCATTCATGCCACATAGGTTAAAAAACTGTTGTTTTAATTTGGAAAATACCAACACAGGAAAAACAAAAAATGCTATTACTTACTGAATCAAAATTGCATACCCTATAAGAAATTTCAGGTATATAGAATACTACCAAAATCTCAAATTAAGTCTACTAAAACCAAGCTGTGAGACACTGAGAGAGGCTAAGGGTATAATTATGCTATTTATTAAATTGATGATGGGCTTTGTAAAATGGGCAGTGATGGATGCTTATGTTTGGTGCTTATGTCCACCAGCAGTTTATAATTCAAATATAAAAGCGACTGGGGTTCCCAACTGAGCCGCAATCATGGCTACTCTGAATAACGATACTGATTGGGGTCACACCGAACTTTTAGACATGAAATTAAAAATGGCTACCTCATATTACCCGGAATTTATCCAGTTTTCTTGGTCTTCTTTACTTTGTACACCAAAAGGGATGAAGAATTAATGCAACAGAAGTAGAGTGTGGGAAACCCGCCTTATCTACATGTTCGCCCATGATTTTGCACCTTTTGCTGGACTCTATATTTTTGCTGGCTTGAGAATTCTGTGCTGTTTATGTCTGCTAACCAGAAGTAAAGTGCCCCTACTTCCCTTTTAATCGATTGACAAATTATCTTATTCCTTATTGGAACTTTTAAACTTGCCTGTATGTGCCCTATATATATTGCACTGCAAACTTGGCTTCAGGCCTAACCAGTGCAGCTTGGCTGTTGCAGTGCAAACCTGTAGTGCAAACTATTAAAATGTCATTTTTGAAAGGTAAAAGCCTTCCTTTTAAATATTATTAAGTCACCCCAAGTAGACTTTGTAGACCACAAGACAGGGTGCATGGTATTTTAAAGTGGAACATATAAAAAAGTTAATGTTCCCATATCCCTAAAGTGGGAAGGCCCTAAAAGCTTTTTTCAGAGTAGCAAACCCATATGTCCTATGTAGATTACCAGAGCACAGGTTAACATATTAATATTTCTAACTCAGGAAAGGAAATAGGTATAAAGCTAATATTCCAATCCAAAGGTAAAGTTGGATTTTTTATAAATATTAAGGACAAGTAAACTTTAGAAAGTTACTCTTTACTTGCTTGAACTTTTAGAAGACTAATTACATAAGCCTCTGCCAGCTCTCAGTTTGTGCTCAAACCCTGAGTAGGTGTGAATGAGATGTGAAATGCCTTCCAGGAGCAAGCAATAGACTGAAAGGAATGAGCAGAGATGTCTCCTATGAGCTATACAGAATATGCAGGGTGGGGTGTGGTGGGAATCCTTCAGACAGCACAGTGATAAATGCTGCTTAACAGCTCCGTTGAGCTGCATGTAACACTTGAGGTGTGCTTGAAAGGGAGAGAAGAGAATGCCAAGACAAGTTTTGTGGATATCCTGTCTGGTTGCTGAAGGGCCTTTCTCTCCGTAACTTTAGAAGAGCTCCGAAGGGCTGGACCTGCTCCCTCTTTACCCCGAACAAAGCAGTGGGCTCCAAGGACCATAAGGTTGACCTCCTTTTTTGGCTACAGGGGGACAACAATCTGCAACAGGCCTTTTCCTTGAAGTGCACAGCTTACCAGGGTGTACTGTACGTGGACTTAACTCTGCTGTTGGCCTCTGCCTGACACCTTGTGAGTCTTCAAGTGCCCCCCCTTCATGTTCAGAGGCCCTAGAAGTGTACTCTTGTAGTTATTTGGAACTTAAAAGACTAAGGTCCTGATTAAGAGATTGGTGAATGGAATACACTGTCGCAAACATGAGAAATACCTTGTCCAACAAATTACAAGTGCATTATCTGTACTGTACATAGGGTAAAGTTTGTCGAAGACATTGTGATGCGAAAGGGTTAACTAGCTTAGGCAGTCTTGATGAATGGAAATGCATGCAGAAAGCATGTGTACCGGGCTGACTCTGTGGTGCAACCATTGGTCAAAATATTATATTTATCGTACCAGGCTACACTGAGTGTATGATGCTTGATTTCAACCTTCCCACGGCATCGCTATCTTATTTACTGTACCACGTAGCCATATGAATCGTGAGAGAGAAATACCGTTGAGGGTGTACTGAAAGGGCTTAGGAGAAGTCTGTAGTAAGATTAGAATCATAAACACTGATAAAACTAGAACTTGCGAGAAGCAAATAGAATGTTGAGTAAGCCAACTTTTAGTGTATAAAAAACACAGGTGCCAGAACTTTAGGAAAGCTTGCAGATGGAGTTGTGCAGAGCTGCTATCGCCCACTGCTGCCCTATCACCGTTTCTGAGGGAGGGAAAGCAAAGTAGTTGGAGTGGGCTTCCCTGTGTTAAGTTAAGTTCCAAGGAAGAAGGACCATATTCTCATGCTTTATTTTGATCTATAGAATTGTTATACTGCTTCTGATTGTGAATGAGTCAAGACAGTATCCTTCTTTTGCTATTGTTGTACCAGCACTGCACTATAAATACACAGGTCACTGTTCTGCATTCACTATTGAATCTGATGTCATTTATGCAACTGTTCTGTTGTTTTAGTATTGAAGTCATATTCATTCTTGCATTTCTGATTAACTGCATTGTAATGGATTCCAAACCATCTGCTTTTACTACTGTTGTGCTAGCAGTGCACTGTATACTTGTATTTGGCCATTGGCTTAGTTGGATTCTCCTGTGTTAGTCTAAGTGGCAAATTTACCGTTGTGCCTTAATTCACTGCATCATGAGTGATTACAGCACCTACTTCTAACCATGCTGCTAATTTACATTTATAACCATCATTGAATATATATATATATATATATATATATATATATATATATATATATATATATATATATATATATATATATATGTATATATATATATATATATATGTATATATATATATATATATATATATATATATATATATATATATATATATATATATATATATATATATATATGAAACAACAGCGTTGCCAGACATCCGAGGCTACTAATTCAGTAGTGGTCCAGGTGTGGACCTGGCCATCCACATATTATTGCCAACAATTCTCCTATTACATACAGAGAGTTCCCGGACACCACATGAAAGTCCAAAAGTGCTTTATTCACCAATGCTTCCTCCCAGAACAACACGTTTCAGCCGTAGCCTTGATCACGTAACACTTGGGAGTGTCTAACAAACCAACTATATACCACTACTAACATACACGTAAAGATTCAATCACCCACCACTTAGAGATCTCCTTCCTCGACAGTTTTTCCATTTTCTCGTGAAGTAATTGCAGCTTAAGTTCCGAACCACCATTCGCAGAATTGTCAATTCTTCCCTTGGTATCAATCATGTGGGCAGAAAAAAGCTTGCTGGATTTCTCTTTACGTCTCACCTCTAAGGAGGAAGCCATATCGGTGACAAAGCCAATGGGCTACCAGGTGTGGATTCTCAATATCTCTGATCCACTCAGAAATGCGAATCATTTCACAGCATCTGAGAGGTAATATTTACCAGCTTCTCATGGAGGGAATGACGCCGGCACCATCCATCAACTCGAAAGGTAATTTATTTTCTTATTTCATGTAGAGTACAAAGTGCATAGTGCTATTCAAACAGATATGGCAACACGTTTCAGCCTGAGCCTTCGACTGGCCATAGAGTTGATTGTGAAGTTGGTATATTTAAGTCATATGATCACCCAACATCCACCAATTAAAATCCATAATCTTTACATTTCACTGAAATGGCATTTTATAGTCAACTTTTTAAACCCAAAATAGAATAGAGATCTGTTTGTAACATAAATGTTTCTTATTAAATCAAAATATACATTTAATATGATTCAGAAACTGTTGCCCAGTTCTTAGTTGTATCAATATATAGTTACACTTATATTCCCTCTACCTCTATTGTTTTTCTTCCTAGACAAATATCCTTAGTAAAGTACAAGTTTCAACATAATTACATTGCATGAATACATGAGGTGCAAAACGACGGGAGGGAGGGGATTGTTTTTCCATTTTAAAGATACAGCTATTCTGTAGGCACTATGGTGGTCATTACAACCTCGGCGGTCTTTTTACAAGACTGCAGAGGGACCGCCGTGCGGAAGACCGCCAGTGAAAGCGGTTTGCCGCTCGGGGTATTATGACTGTTGGCTGCTCTCCATCCTTTTTCGGACGGAGAGCCGCCAACAGCCATACTGGCGGGCCACGGGGAAGTGGAGGTTGCTCCACCTCCACCGCCACGCCAACAGAACACCGCCCACCGAATCACGTCCTGTGATTCGGCGTGGCGGTGATTTGTTGGCGGTGTGGTGTCAGCGGAGCAGCCCCCATGGCTCCCATCCCCTCCCGGAGGTTCGACGGACCAGGTAAGTCGATCGTCCGTTAGGGGAGGGTGGCGGGGGGTGTTGTGTGCGTGCATGGGGGTGTGCGTCTGTGTATATAGAGGGGGTGTGTGAGTGCGTGTATGCTTGCGGGGGTGTTGCGTGTTTGGGAATGAGTGCGTGTATGTCTGTGGGTATGTCTGTATGGATGTGTGAGTGTATGTTTGAATGTGGGTGTGTGTGTCTGACAGTGTGTGTGGATGTTGGCATGTATGTCGGTGTGTGTGCGTGTGTGTGTTGGTGGTGCCTGCGTGCATGTTGTGTGTGTGTGAGTTATGTGATGGGGGTCGGGGAGGGGGACCCTGCCACCTTTGGGGGGTGACAGGGGTGGTGGGGGGTGTAGGGGAGGGAGTTGGGGTGGGGGTGGGGGAGACCCCAATCAGTGCCAGGGAAGGAATTCCCTGGCACTAATAGTGCTTAGCGCCATGGATTTCATGGCGGTTTCAAACCCCATGAAATCCATGGCGGTCAGCCGGGTCAAAATACCGCCTCTGGTATAGTGACGGCCGCCGGGCTGGAGACCCAGGTCTCCAGCCCGGCGGTCGTCTCCGCCCTGGCGGGGAGAACGGAGAACCGGCGGATGACCATGGCGGTAACCGCCATGGTCATAATACCAAAAAAAAGACCGCTAGCCTGTTGGCGGTCTTACCGCCGCTTCTCCGCCTTCCGCCAGGGTCATAATGACCCCCTATGCGTCAAATTTTCATCTCCCCTTATTTTGGGATTTTTTTAAAGGATTTTTTTTGAGTCACGGTAAAGTACCTTGGGGGTGAGAACAAATTAAATTCATCTCAAACAAAGAAGGAAAGAGACTACAAGCCTGCCACCCACTGCAGTTCATTTTGGGGAGATATTTTCTCCCCTAGGCATTTTATTTATTTCATATCTTTCCAAGCCCCATGTTAAACTAAGATACTCGCCTCAAAGTTTAGTCCATTTTCTTGTGAGAGTTCAGGATAGATAAACAAATCAATTTATGTCTCTTTCTAGATGTCTTCTTTTCTCTCATTCCCTGTCTCTTATAGGTGTCTATGTAATTCTGTATCCATGTTCAAGCCCCACGGTATTTCAGTTCCAATCAGAATGATCCATTTGGATCCTATTTTCCTCAGTCTCTGTTCCCGATCCCCTCCCCTTTCATTTTGTTTAATGTGTTGGATACCATAATATCTCAAACCCTTTTGTACACCCTGGTGTTGTTCCCATATGTGCTTCTCTATTGAGTATGTCAGGTCTTGGTTGCTTATCGCTCTTATATGTTGCAAGATTCGTAATTTTAACTTATTCACTGTGCTGCCAACATATTTCTTACCACACACACATTCCAGTACATAAATCATGAATGGAGTTTCACAGTCTAATCTTTCCATGATTTTCATGAGCTTCCCATCAAATGTTGTAAACTGCGTCATGTTTTTGCCATAAGTAGATGCTTTGCATTTTGTGCACTTCCAAAAGCCTTGTCATTTGTCACTCAACCAATTTGTTACATTTTTCTTTTTAGGGGTCATATGACTGCTTGTCAGGTGATCACCCAATGTAGGTGATCTTTTATATGTGATCGAGCGATGGTTAGGTAGTGATTTAGACAATGTTTCATCCAACAATAATAGTCTCCAATCGTCATTTATAAGTTTTTGGTCCTCTGACTCCCTACGTCAAATCGCATGATGTATCGAATGGTATTTGTATTTGAGTCACAACTTCTCATTCTGGGAACCAAGAGTTCATCACTTTTCAGTTGCGTCGCTCTTTTTCGTGCATCATCCAAAACCAAGTTTGGATATCCTCTTTTGAAAAATATTTCATACATCTCGTTCATTTGAGTTTCCAATTCTGCTTCCTCTGTGCAGTTATGTTTGACTCTCAAAAATTCCCCATATGGTAACTCAATTTTAGGGCCTTTGGGTGTCCACTGTTTGCATGCAGTAAACTATTCGCCCTGGTTGGTTTTCTATGCATTTTTGTACAGATTTTTCTATCTTTTTATTATATACACCAATGTCTAAGTAATGGATTTCCATCTCACTTATTTCATGTGTAAAGTTTAGCTGTTGGGGATAGTTATTTAGAGATGCTATGAAATGTTCCAGGGGCTCTTTTTCTCCTTCCCATATCAGGAAGAGGTCATCGATGTAGCGTACCCATAAGACAACATGATTTAACATTTCCTGATTGTTCTCTTGCCAAACCACTTGTGACTCCCTTATGCCCATCAGGAGGTTCGCATATGTGGGTGCAAAAGAGGTCTCCATGGCTGTTCCTTGTTCTTGCAAATAATATTTGACATCAAACATAAATACATTATGAGTCAAACAATACTGCAACATTTCTAGTAACATTTTAGAATGTTCCAGTAAACTAATGGAGCTTGATCTCAGAAAATATTTGCACGCCTCTAGACCATCCTTATGTTTAATGGATGTACACAAGACAGTAATTGTAGCCATGATATAATTGCTCTTCCAGGGTATGTTGTTAATCCTGTTTAAAAAATCCATAGAGTCTCTCAAGTATGAAGGAAGATTTGAGACATAAGGAAACAAGAATATATCAATGAATCATGAAGTATTCTCAAGAAGAGACCCTACTGAACTTACAATGGGGCGCTCCGGTGGATTTGATATATTTTTATGAACTTTGGGCAGAAAATATATTGTAGGAGTAATCGGATGATCTGTTTTTAGATATCTATATTCTTCATCTTCTAACAATCCTTTTTCTAGCCATCTTTTTAAAAAGCCATTGTATTCCACCATATAAAGATTGATGGGATTACTTTTTATTTCTCTATAATTTTCTTTGTTTCCCAATTGTCTTTTAGCTTCCTTGATATAATCATCACTGTTAACAGGACAATGTTACCCCCTTTGTCTGATGGTTTAATGATGATTGTATTGTCATCCCGCAGATCCTTCAGTGCACCCAAATCCTCCAATGTCATATTTGAGTTCTCATAGTTTTTAGTTTTTTTAGACAATCCTAGGGCTATCTTTGTCAGCCCATCTGTCATTACCTCCTACAAAACATCAATTTTATTTCCAGCAGGCAATTGGGGGCAGAACTGTGATTTAGGCTTGAATTGACTAGAGATTGTAGCATCTGTTGATAATCCCAATGTTGAACGTAATTCGTGGTCCGAAAGATCTCCATAGTTTGCACCTCCAGAGTCTCCTGTTGATTCCTGTTCCAAACATGTTAAAGTCCTTAGGGGCCCCGAATCTGACATTGTTAATGATGATATTTCCTGGGGTGCATTTATTCTTTGTTCCCTAGTTTTGGATCCAAAGAATTTCTTTGATTTCAATTTTCTCAAGAACTTATATAAATCAATTCTTGCTATTGTTAAGTCCATAGATGTCATAGGACAAAAGTTTAAACCTTTATTCAAAAGCTTGAAATGTTTGTCTTCCAATTTTTTAGACAAGAGATTGATCACCACATTCTCATTTGCTATTACTTCTAAGTTCGTTTTTATTTGTTTCCTCTTCCTCTGTGATCTCCTTGTTCTCTTTGTCCCATTCTGTTTTGTCCTCCCCTTCCATGTCTTCTGGTTTCCATGTGATACAGTCTCATTTCTCCCGAGAAATCTAATTTTGGTCACCCTTCTGCTTGTATTTCTTCCCCCGAACTTGCATCTGAACTTTCCATGCTTGAGGAGACTCTCTCTTCTTCAATTGTTCTATCCATATTTTGCTTTGTATAGAAGGAATCAAAGTGTTTTGTAAAAGTAAAGATCTTTCCTGTTGAGTAGTCTCTCTTATCTCTACTGAATTGTTTAGCTTTCTTCAATTGTATTTCTTTATCATGTTTTTCTAGTCCCTTTTCCATTTCCTCTATCATTTTCTTCACATCTTCCGTAGTTTGAATGGATGACAACTTTTCTTCAAGTTCCCTAATTTTTAATAAAGTTTTTCCAGTTTTCATTCAGCTTGTACTATTGAAGTTTGCATTAGTTTTATGGAGCATTCTGTTGTATCCATTTATCATTGACTCAATACGTCTGTATCCATACCATTTAAAGTTGGTAAGACAAAAATTCTTAGTCAACTCGGGACTCTTCCACTTTCAACATACTTTTGCAGTGTGGCCTTTTCCCACCATTTATTGATTTCCATTATTTTAGCTTGTTCCAGTTCCTTCATAAGTAAATTAAGGGGTAGTTCTCTATCCCTTATTATACTTTCTGTCATTATTTGTGATATCAATTTCAATGATAGTCACTCCAAATTCGAATGCACTATTGCACCTATCTTTACTTCTTTTATACTGCTAGAACTATTTTGAGTGATGGATATTCAAAGAAACACTCCCAGTCTGTATGGTAGCGGTGTGTTTAAACCCAGCACTTTTACTTCTTGTTGTTCCCAAGACACCACTCTTTTCTGTGTGTTAAATTCTGTTTTCCATTCCTTTTGGTGCAGTTTTAATCACCCTCTCTCATGTTTCGTTTATTTTCACACCGTCAAACAAGCCTCGAGAGAGATAGATTGATCAGAGTCCTGCTGAAAACCGATTACAACCGCCCAATGGGTCTGTGCTGGACCAGGGGGTGCAGGTCCCACTCACATATAAACAAACACTCTTTTGGTGTGTAGATGCTGAAATTTTGAGAAAATAGGTCCGCTCTCCAGGATAAAGTTAACAAGATTTATTCACAGCTCACACATATCAACCAACCGGTCTTCCTCAGAGCCACAAATGCTATGCAAACAAACTCCAAATGTTTTAAAAAATACACCAAACATGTGTGAAGAATATAGAAAAAAAGACTTCACCACCAAAAAGCCTCAATTGCCCCGATAATCACAATTTCATTTGTAATAATCTACTAGACAGATATAATACAAAATGTATTAAATCAAATATTCAAAAAATATGTTTACCATTTGTAATAATCTACTAGAGAGATATAATACAAAATATATTAAAACAAAAAATAAAAAAATATGTTGAAAAAATGCCCAGTGGCATGATGAATGTCTCTTGATCAATTCATGGTTTCTAAATCAATTTTCATAACTTTTTGCAATGTCAAGTGACATATCAGAACCATCAAAAAGGCAGTACAGGAGCAATTTGTCAATATTTATCGCCTCAATTTTTTTTTTTTTTTAAAGCGCACCCAAAACATCACTTCACATTTGAAAAGGATAGCTCAAAATTCACTTCAACAATAGTTCATTTTGTTAAGTGTATAGAAGCAAAGAAGTAAGACATCCGAATAATAAATCAAGGAAAAAATGAAGTAAAGATACATCAACAGAAATATATGAAAGGGACAACATGGCCACAGTGCAATAACCAGTGTCATCGTAGAAAAAGATAGTCAACATTCGCAATCATTTGCTGTTCCCATTTGGAAACAAATAACTCTTTCTAAGTATATCAGACATCAAAGACTAAAAAAGTATTTTTCTCTCCCTCTCACTTTATTTCACTCTCTCTGTCTCTCTTTCAATCAGTTCTCCCACTCACTCACCCACTTACGCACCAACTCACAGTCCCATTCGCTCACGCACCCACTCACAAACCCACTCAGACACTCATGCACCCACTCACAGACCCAGTCAGGCCCTCATGCACTAACTCAGAGCCCCAGTCAGACCCTCATGCACCCACTGAGACCCACACAGATAGCTACGTCCCCTCTCACACACCCACTCAGACGTCACACAACCATTCTCAGACCAGCTGACACCCTAATGCACCCACTCACAGACCCACGCACATACTGATGCACCCACGAAAACACTGATGTGGTCAGTCTCACACCCAGACAGACACTCTGACAGACACGCTTACCCCCAGATACCACCTCTCACACCTATTCACAGACCCAGATAGGCCGCAGACAACTTCTGCAGTGCATGTGCTAAGAAAGGGCCGTGCACAGCATCAGGTTGGGTGGTTAGGGGGGTTGGCAGCAGGGACTGGCTGCAGGCTGGCACCTGTGGGCAACCTCTACTGTGCACGGGAAAAGGCTGTGCACGGTGCAAGGTTGGGTACCTGTAGGGGGTGGCAATGGTTCAGAAATGAAACAACATGAACAATGAAAATCACTATATCTTAAAAAAACATAGAAATTCACTGAAAAATCAAATGTTACAGGGATGTTATAGTTAGGTTCTCAATTTTCCTCTAATGGCCCTGTACCCTTTGTTTTTTCCAGTGTGTGTGTGTGTGTGTATATATATATATATATATATACATATATATATATATATATATATATATCACATGTTATTCATGCAACTCAACATGTCTGCTGTTTAACTATAATTGCCAATATATGTGCTTATGCTAGTGTTTTATCAAAGTTATATTGCATTAGCTACGTGTGTGTATGTTGCTCCTTACTGGTTGTCTTTATTGATTTGTACCTGATTGACAGCACTTTGATTGGTTGCCAGCAGCCAGTCTAAGACATTATCCTATGCCACTTGCAATGGTGGAAGGGATATCTGACACATTTGTGGCAGAGGATCTTATTCACTAACCTCTAAACCAAGCCTTTAGTCGGAAGGTAACAACTTTGACTAAACTTAACCTGGTTGGTGTAATTGGCCTGTGCTCCATTATGGTTGGACTCAAATTGTGTCTTGGTCCCGGTCTAGAGCAACCATTGATTATCATTGGCACTCTGTGCTTTGTGGAGCTAATTTGACTTAAAACATTGCAAAATCATATCTCTGGCCTGGGCATCAATTCACCAAAATGCCAGGAGTAGTGAACGAGTCATCACATGCCCTTTGACAATAATGTAATCACTGAAAGTGATATCATATGGCCCTTGGTACTGATTTTTTTCAAGGAAGTCATGCCACATAACGTAATCCATGATGACATCATAATAACTGATATCGCTGAAGTTGCATAAAAACTGCATGAATAAGATAACATAGCACAGAAAAACACCCATTTTAGATCCCACCTATGTTATCGTGCTGACTTGAGCTTTGAAATTTCTATTACATAATACTTGGGCTGTATTGTAGTGAGTGAGAAAAGCGAAAAAGCTAGGCCTCTACTAAAAGACCACCAGGGCAAAATTACAAAAAGAAATTGGGTCATTTAGTGCACCTTAAAGCACAATTTTCACATAAATGTACTAAAACGTCACAGGCTCTAAAATGGCACAACATTAAATTTTCAAATCCTTTCATGGTCTGCCAAGCCAATGAAACCCAACGCACCCCAAGAGTTGACTTAATTTTTTTTAAGTAGCTCCTTTGTACCAGAGCTAGTAGTCATTGATGCACTATATGCCCTGGGGGGTGCCATCAAAATGCTCATGCCACAACTTTTCCATTTATGCCATGCACATATCATAGGTGACCTTTACTTTCACAAATTACCTCAGTGTGTCAGGGTCAGCATTTTGTCATTTTGCGCCATTTTGTTACGACGCCCATCCCCCATTGAAATGACTCCTGTCTTAGCAAAGACAGGAGTCATGCCCCCTTGCCCAATGGCCATGCCCAGGGGACTTCTGTCCCCTGGGCATGGTCATTGGGCATAGTGGCATGTAGGGGGGCACAAATCAGGCCCCCCATGCCACACAAAAAAAAAAAAATAATACTTACCTGGACTTACCTTAATGTCCCTGGGGTGGGTCCCTCCATCCTTGGGTGTCCTCCTGGGGTGGGCAAGGGTGGCAGGGGGTGTCCCTGGGGGCAGGGGAGGGCACCTCTGGGCTCATTCTGAGCCCACAGTTCCCTTAACGCCTGCCCTGACCCAGGCGCTAAAATCCGGCGCAAATGCGGGTTTTTTAGACCCGCCCACTCCCGGGCGTCATTTTTGCCCGGGAGTATAAATCCGACGCTATAGCATCGAAGTCATTTTTTAAGACGGGAACGCCTACCTTGCATATCATTAACGCAAGGAAGGTGTTCACGCAAAAAAATGACGCTAATTCCAGGAACTTTGGCGCTAGACGCGTCTAACGCCAAAGTATAAATATGGAGTTAGTTTTGCGTCGAATTTGCGTCGAAAAAAACGACGCAAATTCTGCGCAAACGGAGTATAAATATGCCCCATAATACCTTGGGGTTCAGAATTTACTGGGTTGTGGAAGTAGCATCTATTGCAACTTTTCTCCTGTAAGAAGGGGAATTGCATGTAGAGTTTGGTGTTTTTCATGCCAAAATCAACATTGTAGAAGATTGGGTTATGGTTGAGGGAGGGAAACCCTTCTCATACAACAACCACAGTCTGTGCCAGGGTGAAACACAAGCAAATCTCAAATTAACCTGTGCTTAACCTTCTGTAGCTTGTCACAAAGCAATCAGGTTTAACTTAGAGGCAATGTGTAAGGTTTTTATGTAGCACTTCAAACAGTAATAAAGTGAAAGCACAAAATTAGAAAGATCCCACACCAATTTAGAAAAAAAGATTAACATGGAAAAAATGACTTGTGACAAAAACAACAAACATCCAATCAGTATAACCGGAGGTATGTAATTTAAAAGATTTACACAAAAAATAGTGCCTAAAAGCACAAAGTACCAACTGTGGTCATCTGGTCGCACCGGACCAGTACTAAGTCACAAGTTCAGTCCCAGCACAATGTAGCTCAGGACAGATCTATGGACCAAGTTAGGCCTGCTGAACAAAGTACATTGAATCATGGTTTATGAAGTGTTATGAGATACAGCGTCGAGGTTGGGTTGCGCTACGGCAGTTCCAATGAGCTGTGGGGCTGCAATGCAGAGTCCTGCTTCATTGTTGGGGATGCAGTCCATGAGGGGCTTGCAATGTGAAGGACTGCATAAAGGATGTGTCACACAGCGGTGGTTCAGAGGAGACTACAGGCTGCAATGAGAGGTCTGGTGTCAGGGATGCATTGTGTTGTGGCAGTTCTGTTCACAGGACCACAGCTGGGCTGGCAGAGCACCTTCAGGCCATCCTCTATGGGCCCAGGACTAGGGTGGCACCACTTGGGGGAGTAGAACTCACATTAGACAGAGTGCAGGTGCTTGAATCAAGGTGGTTGGAGCCTTTTCTGTCTCTGAAGTAATAATGTGGAGGCCAGACAACTAGCCCTTGGAGTCACTCTGGTGGTCCAGGTTCAAGATGCAGGTCCAGTTCTTCTCATTCAAGCAGCAGGGCAGCAGAGTAACAGTCCTTCCTTCAGGTCAGCACAGCAGTCCTGCTGCATATTCCACAGAACCACAGGTGTGCTAAAGTGTTATGTTTGAGAGTCCATTATTTATACCTAGTGCCCACATTGAAGCAGGAGAAGGTTCTGGAGGTTTCCACCCCCAGACATACTTGGAGTTTCCTGTCTGTGTGCCCTGGCCCCAGCTTGTCTGAGGTCACAAAAGACTAGTGTCAAACCCTTTCTGAGTGTGCTCAGGCAGAGCCTTTGTGATATGCAAATATAGTAGGTGACAGCTCCCCCCTCACCAAGTCAGAGATAGCCCATCCTGACAACACCTATCCCCTTTGTCTCACCGTGTGGGAGCAATACACAAACACCATTTACCAGTTACACCTAGTCATGCGATCCAGTTGTACAGGCTGCAGGTACCAAACGGTCAGGACAAAAAAATGACAACTTTCTAAAAATGACATTTACAACACTGTGACTTAAAACCTGATCCACCCATTAAAGAGGGTTTTAAATTACAATTCTCTGGACACCAAACTTGACATTCCTCCTTGCTCCCAATTGAAAATTAACACGTATTAAATGCAAAAAGGTAACCCAATGTTATGCTATGGGAAAGGTAGGCCTTGCAGTATTGGAAAATGAATTTAAGAGTTTTTCACTACCGGAACATGTAAAGCTTTAAAGTACATGACCAACTTTTAAATACACTGGGGCCTAACCTAGGGATGACTTGTATGTACTAAATAGGAAGCTTTAGCCCTAGCAAAATGTTCAATTTACCAGTTGAATTGGCAGTTCAAAACTGCAAGTAAAGCCTGCAATGGCAGCCTGACACAAGGCTACAAGGTGGGTGGCACAATTAGGGGCATATTTATACCTTTTTTGCACCGAATTTACGTCATTTTTTTAACGCAAATTTGTTGCAAAACGAACTCCACATTTATATTTTGGCGCTAGACCTGTCTAGCACCAAATGTATGGAGTTAAAGTCATTTTTTAGATGTGGAAACCTACTTTGCGTCAATGAGACTCTATGGCCTTAACTCCATATTTACCCTGCGTGCTAAAATCACGCACGGGATGGAGGAGGGGTCAACAAATGGTGCAAAGCTTGCTTAACACCTGGGTCAGGGCAGGCGTTAGGAGAACTGTGGGCTTATTTCCATGGCAGAACACCATGGAAGAAGCCCACAGGTGCCCTCCCCAGGCCCCAGGGACACCCCACCCACACCAGAGAGACAGAAGAGGATAGGGGACCCCCATCCCCGGGTAAGTACCCTTGTCCCCTGTGCTGGCCATTAGGGTAGTGGGCATGACTCCTGTCTTTTCTAAGACAGGAGTCATGTGGTATGGATGGTTTTGAGTAAGAAAATGACTCTAGGCAGGTTACAGTCTTTTTTTTTTTACTCTAACCTGCCTAACGGCATTCTTTGGTGCAAAACCCCCTTCTTCCATACCGCCAGCCACACCCGACTAACATCATTTTTTTTTACGCTAGTCTACCCTTTGCACCTGCTTGTTCCATCCATTAATATGGTGCCCGGCTGATGCACAGAAATGGTGCAAGCCGGTGCTAAACGTTTTGGTGCAAAACTGCATTAGTGCAGTTTTGCAACAAAAAGTATAAATCAGGGCCTTAGTGCGGAATGCTCACTAGAGGAATTTAATTTACAGGCTCTGGGTACAGGTAGTGCCACTTTAGTAGGAACTTATAAGTAAAAAATATGTGCCAATTGTGTGTAAGCCATTGTTACCATATTTAAAGGAGGGGACATAAGGACTTCAGCACTAGTTATCAGTAGTAAAGTGTGCAGAGTCATAAAGCTAGCAAAACGAAGTCAGCAAACACAGGAGGATGGAAGGCAAAACGTTGGGGGAAAACTACTCCAAGGGAGTCAAGTCCCACAAACAGGTACTAGTATTTACCACTAATATCCACATGTGCTAGCTGTTACTGCCCATTTGGCCTGCCGAATTTCATCAGGGATGACCTGTCAAAACTACCTGGAGAAAAAGGAGAGGGACGCTATAATTAAAGCAAAATGTGTATTTCATAGCCATACTAAGAAGTGGTTTGCACACCCGGCTTCTTTGGAGGTTGAACTGTCCTATAAGGCAATCCTGCAGTAAGCAGAAATGCATGTAGTCTTCCATACTTTGCAAAACACATATAGCTTGTCATACAGGTTTAAAACTACACTGATTTGCTATAGGGGCACTTTCATTTGGTACCTGAGCCTGTTTTCTGGCACAGTCCGGCTCTTGCCACTTGTTACCTAGTTAATGAGTGTGCTTGAAATAAAAATGCCATAGAAATGGATGTATCACTCCTTACTGCACCTTTGCACAGGTGCAGAACGGAATGACGTGGGGTCCCTAAAGAATACAACCATGACATTTTGGTCCATGCCATGTAATAGAAAGCTGTCACTTGCTGCGATTATTGCCTTACAAAGGAAATATCCGTTCAAATATATCTCCAAATCGGTAGAAAAAACAAAGACACCTTCAAGTTCTACATGACTTCAATTCTCCTTTACCATTAACAGTGGTGATTTATTTAAGCAGGTCCAAAGCAAATCAATCAATGTGCTCGACTTTTTTTCTGCGAGCTAACAACAGTTTGAGTCAGTGAGATTTAGTATGTGCATCCTCTCTGGTATCTAGAACAATGTGTGAATTAATGTGTATTCTATAGTCTAGGAAAGAATCGCTATTATTGCAGATATTCATCAAATTCAGCCTTTGGAGCTTAAATGAGTAATTCGTCACTACCGTCGTGCACAAGCCTGTTTATCTCTTTATGTTTTTTGATGGGTAGTGTCTGTAAATCGCTTGTTTTGAATTACCGATAGGTGTTCTATTAAATATGGTTTATTTGTTATTGTCTCAAACATGAATTTAATATAGTACATATTTTCACGTATCATACAAATTCTATATTTTCAGAACGGCCGGGAAAAGAAACGATTCAGAAACTCATCAAATTATTTTCCCACAATATACATAGACTCATACACACAAGAACTATACTTTTTCTGTCTTTTTGTCCTTTTTTGTACATGTAATATTCTATATTTAAGTGAAATGCCAAAAATCTCTGAATGAAGACATGAAACCTTGCTGTGTTCTCAGTGCTTAATTTGTGCTTATTGTTTCCGGTGCTGAGCACCGGCACTTATTTTTGAGGGCCAGGGCTCATTTTTGCGAGCAAAAGACACAAATGGGAAAGACGGAGAAAAATGAAAAAGCGTCACAAAGAGAGAAAGCAGAAAGCTGCAAGAGTGAGGTAAAGGGGCAGGGAGGGGCTCTTAATGGATTAAAGAGGCCCGAGATGTCTTCAGGATTTCGCTGCCTCAGTATCCTGTGCTCGCACATATAAATGCAGCATCCGCGTGTTTAAACGGAAGGCTTTGGGCGCCGGCACCTTTTAATTTACAAATTAAGCACTGTGGGGCATATTTATACTCTGTTTGCGCCGGAATTGCGTCGTTTTTTTTTACGCAATTCTGACGCAAAACTAACTCCATATTTATACTTTGGCGTTAGACGCGTCTAGCGCCAAAGTCCATGGAGTTTGCGTCATTTTTTAGCGTGGACACCTACTTTACGTTAATGATATGCAAGGTAGGCGTTCCCGTCTAAAAAATTTACTCCGAGGCATGTGCGCCGTCTTTACACTCCCGGGCAAAAATTACGCACGGGAGTGGGCGGGTCAAAAAAAATGACGTCCAGCCGCTTTTGCGTCGTTTTTTAGCGCCTGGTCAGGGCAGGCGTTAAGGGACCTGTGGGCTCGGAAGGAGCCCAGAGGTGCCCTCCCATGCCCCCAGGGACCCCCCCTGCCACCCTTGCCCACCCCAGGAGGACGCCCATGGATGGAGGGACCCATCCCAGGGAACATAAGGTAAGTTCAGGTAAGTATATATATTTTTTTTTTGTGGCATAGGGAGGCCTGATTTGTGCCCCCCTACATGCCACTATGCCCAATGACCATGCCCAGGGGACAGAAGTCCCCTGGGCATGGCCATTGGGCAAGGGGGCATGACTCCTGTCTTTGCTAAGACAGGAGTCCTTTCAATGGGGGTTGGGAGTCGAAAAAAATGGCGCAAATCGGGTTGAGGCGATAATTTTGCCTCAGCCTGACTTGCCCCATTTTTTGGCGCCCAAGCTCCATATTCCCCTACGCCGGTGCTGCCTGGTGTACGTCATTTTTTTTGACGCACACCAGGCAGCGCCGCCGGCTAACGCGTTGGCGCAGTTGTGCGTCGAAAAGTATAAATATGGCCCTGTGTGTTCTACCAGGTTAAGGCTTTACCAAATACCTCTGCCTATCACTCTTGGATGTTAGGAAGATTCCATACTTTGAAAACAAACGGGTCCCATTGACGATTAGGTGTTAAACTCAATGTGCGTGGAAGCTCATGTTGTCAGAATTTCTAGCATTCTGATCACTATCACACTACCGAAATATTCTCCAGGCACATTTCAAAAGGTAGAATCTCCCAAAAAAATACAGCCGAAAAATGCACGATGAATACAATTAAGTGCGGTAAGCACCACACTTAACTTGTTATGTACCATGTTTTTGTATAAAAACCTGAAAAAGATGTATTTACTAAACTTCACAAATACCTCCCCGTTTGGTGTCGGTATTTACTCACAGAAACTCGCAACCAGGGCAAGAGGGTTCTTTTTATATGCAAGATTTAGTCAACCATTAGTCATTTTATGTCGAGATTGAAGACTCTAGAACGCCTCAGTTCTTCCTTGCTGGAAACAACGGTAAACTTTAACAAATTAACGAAATGTATTATGTAAACGCATAGTATTTTTGATGTAAACTGTGATATTATATTCGTCTGCACTGCTTTCTCAAGTATGTCATATTATGCATCTAATTCTCTTCCCCATCAATCACTCACTGTTCTTGAGGCTGTTTGAAGCTGTCAAGCAATGTCATCTCTTTGACCTCAGACTAGAAAACCGAGGATATTATCAATATAAGTTTTCAATTATTCTCCTCATGTATTTAATATTTCAAAATACACACTTCAGCCTATCAAAAGTATTATTAATTGTGTATCAGTTTCAGTTTTCGCGCAGCATGATTTGCATCTTTAATGCACTGGATAAGTAGGAATGCAATACGTCAAGCGGTTACAGCTGGAAGTATTGTTATGCATCAGTATGATTCATATTGTACCTACACCTGACCCGAACACAGAGTTGTTACCATTTCTCAAGAGATTACGTGTTAGCAGTGCTTTTGGGCATACGTGGTTTACTGATCCAAGATGCCAAGGCCAGCACAAACAGCCCTAGCACCTCAGACACTCATCATATGCTGGAGTCTGAGCACACCCACCTATTTGCCCCGTGGTTTGTCACTACATCTCCACTTGCTGTCCCATATTCACCCTGCTTTGGATTACAATTTAGGGGCAAATTGAGCTTTCTTGGATTTTTGTCAGACTGTTTTTTGCCAGGTCATACCTGGGGAAGTTTCTTAGGTGACCTGTTCGTGCACTTTAAGGTAAGGTGTACAATGAGAAAGCAGACACAAATTACACACCTGATAAATACCGATCCTAGAGCAATAAATATTTATTTGAAGCTGGCTCTGTATATTCCGTAGCAAAGTAGGGTATAGTGTACACAGAGTCGAGTGGATTCCCAAAGGTTTTACAGAGGCTAAAGTAGATAATACTACTGCTCTCTTTTGTGGTAGTGTGCTCAAGCAGTTAGGCTAATCAGAGGGCAGTGCTGAGCATTTGTTGTTTGCACACAGTCAAGAAATGAGGCGCACACACTCAATGACTAACTCCTGGCCAATGTTTTATATATAAAAAATACACTTTGTTACTTTATCTCTAACTAAGTACAGCTTCAAGAATGTATCATTTTCAAGTATCAAATGCACTTTTTTTTTATAGAATTCACAGGTAAAACAGTTTACAGGTAAGTAATACTTTTCAGTTTCAAAAGTGGACAAAGTGCAATTTCTCATAGAAAGCAATACAATCCTAGGGGAGGAAAAGTAACAACACAATTTGCAGGGTAAGTAATTGACTTACAATCCCAGTCTTCTGGGGTTAAGGAGTCCACAGGGCAAAGTTTAGGTAAACACCAAGGCCCATATTAATACTTTTTGACCCAAAACTGCGTTTGCGCAGTTTTGCGTCAAAAAGTATAGCGCCATTCCATGACGCCAGCCAGGCGCCAAATCAATCCGGCACAAAGGGTGGGCTAAAATCATGGAAAATTATGTTAGCCGGGTGGGGGTGATGGTATGAGGGGAGGGGGTTTTGCACCAAAAAATGACATTAGGCTGGTGAGAGGCAAAAGAAATGGCTCCAACCAGCCTAGCGTCATTTCATGATGTAAAACCATCCAAACCACATGACTCCTGTCTTATAAATGACAGGAAACATCTCCACCACCCCAATAACCAGCACAGGGAACAAGGGTCCCCTGGGCATGGACATTGCACCCAGTGCCATGTAGGGGGGGCCAATTTCAGGACCCCAATGGCACTTTAAAAAACTTTATAAAATACTTACCTCTTCTTACCCTACTTACCTGGGATGGGGTAACCCATCCTCCGATGTCCCTCTGGTGGGGGTGGGGGGTGTTCCTGGGGTTTGGGGAGGGCACCTGTGGACCCATTCCATGGTGTCTGACCACAGAAATGGCTCCATTGGTCCACTAATGCCTGCCCTGACCCAGGCATTAAATAATGGCTCCAAGCAGGCTTTGCGCCATTATTTAGGCCCGCCTCCCCCCTTGCACCATTTTTGCAGAGGAAGATAAATAAGGTGCTAGGGACTTAGAGTCATTTTTTGGATGGGAAAGCCTCCCTTGCATCTCATTGACGCAAGGTGGTTTCACGCATCCAAAAATGGCTTTAACTCCAATATTTTGGTGCTAGACGGGTGTTGCGTCGAATTATAAATATGGAGTTAAGATTGCACTGAATTAACATTAAAAAAATTATGTTAATTCAGCGCAAACCAAGTATAAATATGGGCCGGAAATTGCTCCACCAGCAACATAGGGCGGGCCGAGTGCAGAGGTCGAAGTTGGCGTTGGACACCCAATGCAATCTTATGGAGAAAGGGGTCACTTAAAAAGAAACAGCTTGCAGGTAAGTACCTGCAACGTCAAGGTACAGAACTGGGGGCATTTAGATCAGCACCGGGGGGGGGGCATAGATCAGCACCAAACACACCCTCAGCGGCACAGGGGCGACCGCGTGCAGGGTGCAAACACAGAGTCATGTGCCCAATGCTTTTTAATAAAGGAGCCCCAGGGGTCACAAAGATGCTGCAGGCATTGTTCAGGGAGTCAATTGGAGAAAAACAACCTCTGGAGAGGTAAGTGGAGAGTCTGCTGGATGTTGCTTGACCGTCAGTTGGATTCTCCAAGGCAAGGGGGCTGCGGGTGTAGGGGTACCTTTGGGTGTCGGGAAATCTTCACCGGAGTGGGTCACGGTCATGGGGGGTCCTCTGGATTCAGGCTGCAGGCATCTTCGTGTTGGTCAGGAGGGGTCAACGCAAGGTGGACTCAAGGTAGGAATTGCCTGTGGACCTTCTCTAGACCAGTGGCCACGGGGACACAAGCCATGGGCAGTGGGTGCAGAGTGGGCAGGACTCGTGGATCCGTGGCAGTTCTGGAGTCCTTTTGGAGGGGCGCTGTCCTCTTGGATATCTTGTTCCTTGGGGAGGCAGGCAGTCCTCTGGGGGTTTGTAGAGGTCACTTGTCCTGCAGGACAAGTCGTCTTCTTGTAGCAGGAGTCTTGAAGCTGCAGACAGGTCGTTAGGGATCGGGCCAGGTCAGTTGTCGTCTGGAGCCTTCACTGCTGGTGCAGCTCTTCAGTCCTTCTTCTTCTTTTGGGTCACCAAGAATCTGAAGAACAAGGTTCAGGGGTGCCCCTAAATACTACATTTAGGGACGTTACAGGGGTCAGAGGGAACAAGCCAATGGCTACTGTCCCTGAGGGTGGCTACACCCTTCCTGTGCCCACTCCTTTTGGGAAGGGGTATCCCTAACCCTATTTGCTAATATCCTCAAAGAAATATGGAGGATTCTGCCAGGAGGGTTTACCTCAGGTCTGGGCCCCCTAGGGGTGGTCCTAGCTGGTGTGGGCACACCTCCTGGTGTTTACTAAGTTTCCCGCCGGACCTGCCGCCAAAAGTGGGGCTTGTGCCGGGATGGGCAGACATCTTTCACTAGCTGGAGTGCCCTGGGGCAGTGTAACATGAGGCAGGAGCCTTTGCGGCTCACCAGTAAGTGTTGCAGTTCCTGCAGCAGGGAAGTGTGAAGCACCTCCACCCAGAGCAGGCTTTGCTCCTCACCCGGGAAAGCACGAAGGCTCTCACACCATGGGGTCAGAAACTTGTCTGTTAGTGACAGGCTGGCACACACTGGTCAGCTTTATACTACAGAGTTGGGTGAAATACAGGCCTCTGTGTGCAAATAAATCCAACACTGGCATCAGTGTGGGTTTATTGAGCTCTGAAGTTTGATACCAAACTTTCAAGTCTTCAGTGAAGCCATCGTGGAGCTGTGGTGTTCGTAATAACAAACTCCCAGCCTATGTACTCAGAATGACCACACTGCATTTACAGTGTCTAAGAATGGACTTAGACCCTGCAGGAGCACATTGCTCATGCGGCTATGCCCTCACCTGTGGTATAGTGCACCCTGCCTTAGGACTGTAAGGCCTGCTAGATGGGTGACTTACCCATATCACAGGCAGTGGTTTGTGGGCATGGCACCCAGAGAGGGATGCATGATGCCATGTCAACTTTACCTTTTTCTCCACATCAGCCCACACAAGCAGCAATGTCAGAGTGCCTGTGTTTGGTGAGGTGTCCCTTAAGGTGGCATACTACAAGCTGCAGCCCTTAGGGACCATCACTGGCCACAGAGCCCTTGGTGCAACTAGTATCATTTACAAGGGACTTAACTGTGTGCCCGGGGTGTGCTAATTGTGGAAGCAATGGTACAGTTCAGGGAAAGAACACAGGTGCGGAGCCTGGTTAGCAGGATCCCAGCACACACTCAGTCAAGTTAGCATCAGATATCAGGCAAAAGATAGGGGGGAACTATGCCAAAAGGGTCACTTTCCTACAGTATTTACCAAGAGTGACATTTGCATGGTGTGTATCATTAGGCCTTAATTTGGAAATTTTGCTGCATCACAACTTGGACATTAGGCTTATGATCTAGTTACTTAAGAAAAAAAGCAATTACATTTGGTTGTTTCGTCTATGCCCTCATGTAGAGTTCAATCGAATATTAGTCTACCAAATGACTTTTGGACAGAATAGTTCAATCAGGGATCATTTTCCCACATTGTACTCACAAGACTCTTTTTTCTAGAAGGATGTGACACACAAGATAGAACATTCATCCCAACACTTACTTGTCTGAATCCTTTTTACAATCTCACCTAGAAAAAACAAATTCAATTTTAATTCAAGTAACTCTACAGGAGTAGGTGCCCTTTCCTACAGGAGAGGAGTCTCTCTTTTGCGACAGTGCAACCTTGACCTCGCCTTGTCCTTCTTACTCATGCTGGTGTCTGTCTCCTGCTGTTTTTCTTGTTAGCTGCTCGTTCTGCCCCCAACTCTGTATCTGCTCTGAAAATGCCTCTGTACATCTTCTCCCACTTCAAGCCTCACATCCTCATAGTACACTGCCCGTCTCTTTATAGAGATGTAATACGTTTTCAACACAAATATCTCTCCATCCATAAAGATAGGAGTGGAAGTTTCCTTTGGACCATTTTCATCTTTCTAGTTTGCCTAGTTTTCATAATTACTAAATAGGTTGTCCCAGACGTTTGTTTTAATGAGATAATGGTAAATAAACAGTGCACCTGTTTGGGGTTTTGCCATATTTTGTTATAACTGATATTAGCACCTTGAGGGGAGCCTTTGAGCTGGCCAACCAATCAGAATGCTCTCTTTGCTAGTTAAATATACCACTAAATGCCCACAAAAGAACTATTCTGTGATGCCAACACACAAAATCACAACAGTGCTTTTTCTCTTTTTCTTTAGCTTCCCTCACTCCAAAAGTGATTGAGGTGCCCAGAAAGTAGGATGCGAACCAAACTGCTTTGTGAAGAGGCTGATGGACCAATGTGGAGAGAATCAAACCATTTCTTTTGCCCTATCTATAAGGTATTTGCCTGCTTCCCTCTGCTTTTCTGACACTTTTTGCTGTTTTTAGGACTCTGCGCACTTCACCACTGCTAACCAGTGCTAAAGTGCATATGATCTGTCCCTTAAACATGGTAGCATTAGTTCACTCTCAATTGCCATATTTGATTTACTTATAAGTCCCTAGTAAAGTGCACTACATGTGCCCAGGGTCAGTAAATTAAAAGCTACTAGTGGGCCTGCAGCACTAATTGTGCCACACACATAAGTAACCCCATAACCATGTCTTAGTCCTGCCATTGCAAGGTCTGTGTGTGCAGTTTCACTGCCACTTCAACTTGGCATTTAAAAGTACTTGCCAGGCCTTAAACTCCCCTTTTTCTACATATAAGTCACCCCTGATGTAGGCCCTAGGTAACCCATAGGGCAGGGTGCTGTGTAGGTAAAAGGCAGGACGTGTACATATGTGTTTTATGTATCCTGGTAGTGAAAGACTCCTAAATTCGTTTTCCACTAATGCAAGTCCTGCTTCTTTCATAGGCTAGCATTAGGACTGCCCCCATTTACTTTTTGAGTGTTAGAATCTGATCTGAAAGTGGTAACCAGGTCATATTTAGTATGGCCAGAATGGTAATAGAAAATCCTGCTTATTGGTGAGGTTGGATTTTATATTACTATTTTAGAAATGCCACATTTAGAAAGTGAGCATTTTTCTGCACTCAAAAACCATCTGTGCCTTACAGCCTGTCTCCAATCAGCGTCTTGGCTGGACTGGCTGACAGCACCAAGACAACCACAAACACAGGACACTCAGGTGGTCATTCTGACCCTGGCGGTCTTTGACCGCCAGGGCGGAGGACCGCGGGAGCACCGCCGACAGGCCGGCGGTGCTCCAATGGGGATTCCGACCGCGGCGGTAAAGCCGCGGTCGGACCGGCACCACTGGCGGGGTCCCGCCAGTGTACCGCGGCCCCATTGAATCCTCCGCGGCGGCGCAGCTTGCTGCACCGCCGCGGGGATTCCGACCCCCCCTACCGCCATCCAGATCCCGGCGGTCGGACCGCCGAGATCCGGATGGCGGTAGGGGGGGTCGCGGGGCCCCTGGGGGCCCCTGCAGTGCCCATGCCACTGGCATGGGCATTGCAGGGGCCCCCGTAAGAGGGCCCCTACATGTATTTCACTGTCTGCTGCGCAGACAGTGAAATACGCGACGGGTGCAACTGCACCCGTCGCACAGCTTCCACTCCGCCGGCTCGATTCCGAGCCGGCTTCATCGTGGAAGCCTCTTTCCCGCTGGGCTGGCTGGCGGTCTGAAGGCGACCGCCAAGGTCAGAATGAGGGCCTCAGTCACACCTGCACTCATCTGCATATTGAATGGGTCTTCCTGGGCTGGAAGGGTGTAGGGCGTGGCACTTTCATTTCAAAGGTTAGTGGCCTGCCCTCACACAATGGAATATCTAACTCCCTACTGGGACCCTGGCAGACAGTACTGTACTGAAAGCGGAACTTATGCATTTCAAAACCACTCTCTGAAGTCTCCCCCACTTCAGTGGCATTTTGGGGTATATAAACTGTGTCTCTGACCCCACCAACTCAAACACTTCTGGATCTACACCTGCATCCTATCAAGAGGAACTGCCTGGCTGCCCAAAAGACTTGTCTGGAATGCTTTGCTAAGAAGGACTGCTGACCTGCTGTTGCCCTGTTGCCCTGCTGGCCTCTGACTGTGCTGAGAAGGACTCTGCCTTCCCCAAAAGTGCTCTCCAAGGGCTTGCACTGAGCTTGAATCCTGTTCTTTGAAGTCTCAGGGTCAAAAGACTTCATCACTTCAGGAAACTCCTTGTGCATTGAAAATCGACACACCGCCTGCCGGTATTGATGCAAAGCCTGCATTGCCGACTGGAATGACGCAGCCCCGACTTCCTTACTGGAAATTCGACGCAGTGCCTGTCTTGCGATGGAAAATGTGACCTATCACCTAATGGATCGACGCAGTGCCCATGTCTACTTCCAGCATTGTCAAGGATTTTCCCTGCATCATCCCCGGGCATTAAAAGATCCCCACATCGCAGTGAGGAACCAACACTGTGCACAAAAAATTGATGCAAATGCCTTGCAGCGTTAAAAGAAATGGCGCATCGCCTGTGCCGTGCCAGAAAATCCGACGCACATCTTATTTTTTCACGCATTTCCTCCTCTGTGGTTTCCAGGCGTCGGTATTTTTGACTCAAGTCCGGTACTCAGTGTAACAAAGAGACAATTGTTTATTTTCAAGAATTAAGACTATTTCACATCTTGCAAAAGTGATATTTCAACTTGTGCTTGTTGGACCTTTGTCGATTTGATCGTATTTTATTCAGATAAATATTATCTATTTTTCTAAACCTGTGTGGTGTATTTTTGTGGTGTTTTCACTGTGCTACTGTATGATTTATTGCACAAATACTTTACACATTGCCTTCTAAGTTAAGCCTAACTGTTCAGTGCCAAGCTATCAGAGGGTGGGCACAGGATAAATTGGACTTACCCTGACTAGGTTTGTGGTCCCTACTTGGACAAGGGTGTATATCTCTGCCAACTAGAGACCCCATTTGTAACACCTTTGATTATTGCACAGCATTTAAATGTGATGTTTGAACCTATTCCATAAATTGCCTCTGTAATGGAACGTGAGTACAGAGTTAGAAATGTCCAAAGATTGAATGCAGAAGCACTTAATTAAGAAATGGTCAGCCATTGCCCTACAACTTACTGCTCTATCCATGCAATATGGTTTGCAAGTCTGTAATGACGGTTCCAAATTAGATTCCCACTGAGTTTTACATTTACTAGGGAGAAGTATAAGAGCCGGATTGACTATGTTCTATTAGATGTAGAATTATGGCATGTAATGTCTTCAGTGTGTGTGCAAGAACAGATAGTGACAACTATCCTCTAACTTTGTTGATCCAACCCACCCTTTTATCCAGTTCAACCTTTATTTCCATTTGATCTGGATACATGCTTTCTTTAAGTAACAACAAGAGATCCATTAAGTGGGAAATACTCCAAATCTGACATCACGACGCCGAATATAAAAGTTTCAATGAGAATCCATCTTGTGAGATCCATTTATGAAGGTGCATCAGAAACTGTTCCACCCCTTAAGAGTACTATGTACTGCAGAACTATGACCTAGCAAAACATCCATTACAAAATTATCTGCTTGGTATAATGCCCAATGCAAAAGGGACAAAACTGAACTTATTCAGGCTCTTAAACAGGGAGACACCCAGAAAACTAGTTACAAGACGGAGGTACAAAGCTACCATAGCAAAACAGACCTGAATTGATGCCAGTTGGTTAGATTTATTGAAAGCACAAGATACAAGAATTCTGAAGCGTTCTGGGACACAGTTGCTCATGGGAGTCTTTCAGTAACAAGCACCACTGAACATCAAATTCCAGCAGCTTTCTGTGAAAACGTTACTACTTTGTATAGTGCCCAACATCACCTACTGATTTATTATCCTCACGTGAATTTAGTACTCTTGTTGGGTAGGCTCTCATTATTCTAATGGGACTACTGGATTTTGAGCTGCAAAATTGCCTGTGGTGTGGGAGACTTGAGTCTTACCCACTACGGGTGACGCCTGTCGCCCCAATCTGCGTTTTGCTCCGGCTAACTAGCAGCGCCTCATCCCTACCCAAAGGCAGGGATGATTGGGCAGCCGAGTGCATGACATGATTGATTTCTCAGGGAAATCGTGGTCATTCGGGTTTCATCCGTTTCTCTCAGTTACATTAGTCTCACACAAACAATGACAAACAGAGGCAGTATATGTTTAAAATAAGGTTTTAATGAAGCGACTGCATCTTAGATAGCAAAGCATGTACTGCAATAACCAGGACGATACAGCATGACAAGATAAAAATTGTGACAAGGAGAGTGAAGCATAGAAATAACGCTACCATATTGTCACTAAAGTCAATAGACTAAGGGCCATATTTATACTTTTTGACGCAAAACTACGCCGGCGCAGTATTGCGTAAAAAATAATACCGCCGGCTAACGGTATTTTGGTGTACCGTGCGGGAGTCAAATTTATACATTGACGCATGGCGGCGCAAACCACAGGTGGGAGTCATTTATTTTGACACACACCGCAGCGTCAAGTCGTAAAGCAAAACGACGTTAACGTGGCGCAAATGACTGTGGGTCGATTTACGACCCCACAAACTGGATATGTGCCGTTTTTTGACGCAATAGCATAAAAAAACCCGCAAACACTGCCATTTCAGCAGAGGAGAGCCATAATGGATCCCATATGCCACTACAGACCCCAGGAAGATGACAACAGACCAGGGACCAGCCAGGAGGACCCACACAATAATCAGGACACTTTTAAGAAGAAAAGAAAGTGTCGCATCGGGGCAGAGGAACAGGAAATTCTGGTTAAAGAGGTGACAGAACACCAGCACCAACTGTTTCTCACCTCAAAGTTGCCAATCAGTAGGAGAGAGGCTATATGGCAACAAATTGTCGACAAGATCAACAGTGTGGCAGAAGTATGCAGAACAGTCATTGAGTGCAAGAAACGCTGGCATGACTGCAAGCGCAGGACCAAGGAAAAGGTGGCCAGGAATAGGAAGGCAGCACTGCAGACTGGAGGTGGGAGTCCAGCACACCAGGAGGCCCTGGACCACATGGAAGAGATGGTCACAGCCGTCATCCCTGAGGAGATAGCCACAGGGATTTAAGGACAGGACAGCGCAGACCATCAGAAGACAACGCACATGCAGGGTAAGTCGCATGGGGAATTAAAATGCACTAATGTTAACTGCCAGCGGGGGGGAATACCTACTACACAATGCATGTAAGTAATCATATACATGGAGTGGCATGGGTGAAGGGGGGTGGCATGGGGGCATTGCCTGCACAGACAGAAGCTGGGGCACACCATTACACTACACCAACAACAGTCCCATGGGGGCATGCTGCCATGCCAATGATGGAGCAAAGGTAAAGCCACGCCAGGAGGGAAGGGCACAACGTCAAACTGACATCCCGGCACACGTCAGCCACCATATCCCCTACATTAACTAGGGCCCTATTAACAACCTCTAGCCATACCGACAACAGGAATGTAACAGTGACAACAGTTGCCACTACCACCTCCGCTCTGTGTGCAGCTCAAGCAGCCAATGGCAGTAACCTCCCCATGGATCATATACACCTAAATTAGAGGGTTGAGGATGACAACTTCAACAATCCCCTGAAAAAAGACAAAGGCCCCAGTACCGTCAAATGTCAATGCCCATAGTTGTTGCAAACATCAGCCAATGGCAACAACAATAGGAGCTACACAGCACTAAGGACATACCCATGCTGCATATGTCAGGGTCCATCCAGTGCCTGGGTCACAATGTAACATCCCAAATGTCATACTGCTCAGACAACAGCATTGAGAGGGAGGACACATGTAACTGGTCACTGAAATACACCTGCACAGTCAGAGGAGGAAATAGGACACTGTTACGATTATCAGGGCAATCCAATGTACCACACATTCCCAACATCAGCTGTACACATTACCAATGCCAACATCCATATCGTGCCATAACATTGCTATGCATAGGATATGCTACATGTCAACTACATTTAAGTGGATGTGAAAGATCAGAGACTGGGGCAGGTCCAGATTGTCAAGTGTGCTGCCAGTGCCATCAGAACACCCACAGCCAGTGAAAGGTCTCACTATGAGAATGGATGTAGACGGAGGGTTGAGTAGGACAAGAAGGTGGCAATTCACTATTTGGCCTAAAACAAGACTAGAGGAGATGATGCAGAGAAGTCCAATAACTTAATACTATACATGTGACATGCAGGTGGGTCATAGGCCTGGGAGAATGCCCATCTGAAAGACTGGAGCAATAAACACGAAACAAGATCACAATGTGAATTCATCACAAGGCAGGCATGTCACATCACTAATGCCACAACACAGAGACACTAATTGTACCCCGTTTCATTGCAGAGGAAGATGGATCTCCTGCGGATATGCCTGTCCCAGAATACACTGATGACATGGATGACGAGCTGATAAACATTCCCCAGGAGACCATCCAAGAGGTCCTTGGAACCCTCCAGACCCCACCTTCAGTCACAAGAAGGAGCACAGAACAAGCAGCCATCGCAGAGGACCCACCCACCACCCCAATTGTAAGACCTGCCAGCTCCAATACAGCTGAGGACTCAGACGACACAGGCACCAGCTTTGAGCGAACTGTAGTCAGAGTACAGCGGGAGCTGGCCAAGGAGGTGCGGGTAGGGATGCAAACTATGGCAGCCTGCCTTGAGGGGGTGCGTTTGTGCATGATGTCAACTGAAGAACAGGCAGCAGCTATGCAAGGGCGAGCAACTATCTTACAGGAACTAGAAAAAAGGCTGAAGGAAATCAGCACAGCTGTAATATAGTTGACCCAATCCCTACAACAGCAATCCTGTCAACGCATGCACAAATGCAACATTGAACCCCTCACTGCTGACCTGGGTGCCTACCATCGTGATGTGGCTGCTATTCTCAAGAACCAGCAGATCCTCCTTGCTGCAGTACTGCCCTTAAGACCTTCACAGGTAGCAGCGACCGGGATGTCTGACTCCACGTCTTCTAACACTGAGGTGTGTGTTGCCCCTTCACAACCACCACCAACAAGGACAGAGGAGGCAACACACACATCAGAAGAAGAAGACATGGAACAGATCACTTTCACACGGAAAAGCACTAGTCCCTGCACATGGCCAACTATTACCAAGGTCCTGCGCTTTGTAACATGCCAGTCTTACAACAACTCTACTTAATGACTGTTCTGCTTACCACTGTATGTCTTGTCAGCCTGCCCAGTGATTGTCTCTCTCTTACTCATTGGCAAATCCTGTTCCTCTGCACTGTCTGAAACATCACCCCAGCATGTCAAAAGCATTTCCTTAACCCCTTGTGTAGAATCACAATGTAAGATGTCACTATAATGGACTCACAATCATGGACAATGTACACATAGCACTACAGCACTGTTCAATAAATAGCACTTACACAACAAATATGTCTCTGGGTAATGTGACATATCAACTGTGCAGAAGATAACTGAAATGTGCCTACTGTCAAATTACGTAGCTTGTCAATACAACTGTCCTGTTATTATGTAGTCAGATAATTCTGCACAGTGCCCATGATTGCATCATACTCTGCCCTTCCTGAGGGACATATCTGATGAAGTGAGAAACCATACACCATCATGCTGTGTTGGACAGAATAATGCTTCCTCAAGGGATATCTAAGTCATCAAATAGTGGCCTCAAAATGTTGTCACCATGCACTATTAACACATATAACAGTGCACACAAATCTAAGCAAACACTGCAAAAACTGCATGAATGAAGCTGTCTGAGTTTACATACAAATAGGTAATCATGCTGAACTGTGTCACAAATGACATACGTGAGTCATGAAGACAAGAATACAAAAGTGCTTACGAGAACTCATCTTATAAGGGTGTCCTTGATCATCACACTACAGTCAGACCTAAAATGTTTCCCCCAATACCAAGTCTGGAAGCACTGTTTGTAACTTAGAAAACATACTTATCGACAGAAACACATTGGGATCCATATTAACTGTGATTGGTGGTTGCAACGAATGGTGGAAACTTTGCAATGTAGCTCTGGGGTAGCTGCCAATCTTACAGCTCAGTTGGGATTTGTTTGTAGCATAGAACACAAATGTAATAGACCAACATTCATGTACACTAATTCCAAGCCCATGATCAAGTAGCATTTAACACATACTGTTAAGGGTTAACTATATATTTATTAAATGCTAATCACAGAAGAGGAAACTGAGGGAAAAGTCTTACCTACCCTAATCTACCCTGACTACTCATTACCCACAACTGTCCCTAACTAACCTAAGCTAAACTTACTTATCACATGTAACGAAACGTTATAAACATCCACTCCCCACCCCACTTATGAGACGGGACACATGGAGGACAACACATACTAACCTAAACACATACTATGCTATCCCAAACAAATATATATATATTTTTTTAACACACAAGAACCCCAACATAGCCACCCACCCACACATGTAATAAGTAAAAATAGAAAGAATCAGGATCCCCCACCCACTAACACTAACTAAACTAACAGCCTATACTAACCTAACACTAAGCCCCCTAATCCCACTAAGTATGAGAACAAGGAAAGAGGAGGGAGAAGAGGGAATCATGTCCATTGTTACATCAGTCTAGAGGTTGGCCCTCCGGAGGGACCTCTTTATGGACTTCACACGCCTGTGAATGTGGCGAACATCCCGGCTCAGATGGCTTAACTTTCGCAACAGACGGTCCATCTTCCGTTTCATGTTGTGGAATGCTGCAGGGTCAACTGATGGAGCTAGGGCAGTCTGGGTACCAGTGGAGGAGGTATGTGTGTGTGTGGAACCAAGGCCAGTGGGCTGTCCTGCACCTGTAGCCATGCTGGGGCCTGGAAGTCCGGCAAATGTAGGGACAACAGTCCCAGCTGTGGTTGGGGCCACCTGGCTTGAAGTGGTGGTTGTGCGGGTGGTGGCTGTGGTGGGCAAAGTAGGGCCACCCTGTGGGAAGGCCCTCCATGCCCCGGAAGCCCGTTCATGGCGGTATCGACGGGCCATCCTCCTGAACCCCGACTCTACCAGCAGCATGTGCTGGTATCTCATGGCCCGCTGCTGGAACTCACGGACCTGGTCTGGAGTCATGTTTGCAGCTGTGAAGACAAATGCAAATAATCTACATTAGGAACTGCATTGTGTGAAATGGCACAAGAAGTCAATCAGACAATACATCTACAGTACTTGTAACAGTTCATATCACAATACAGATCATTGAATGTCCCTGAGTAAGTACATGGCAGGCCAGCCTACAAAGGTCACATCACACATAGCACATCCAAAACCTACAAGATGGGTAACAACTGGCATTGACATGCCATCTGAGTTCTGCCAGTTATCAGCTAACAATCATGCTGCATATCCTCCGCCAATACCTGGGCTACAAATGTCAGTGTACAGAATGCAAAACTAAAGCCACATGGTCTGCAAGTTGTAACAGGACTTGCAGGTATAGTACCCATGTGCCATACCTGAGTGTGTATACTAGGTTCCGAACAAACAGTCACTTATTCACATGTATGTGTAACATACTGGTAGCATCAGTCCTAGGTACCCTATTCACAAACCCATGCCTGTGTCAGAGGGTGGGGGGGGGTGGATAAACAACTAACAATTCCAAACAACATGGACACCGAGGAGTGTATAGAAAACTCCACACGTGTTTGGCTCTACACACACACAACAGGTAAGGTCTATCAACAATTAGGAGTCTGCAAACCCTAGACCAATCATAGCGCCACACATGTCAGGAAATGCAGAGCTTGGTACACAACACATACTTCCAGTAAGGCATGACTTACATCAGACACAGAGTTGCAAGAACAGCCATGATCATGATTAGCATGCACACCTAGGCCATTGCACTTAAGTTCCACATACTTGTGGCACTACATGTGGAAGTACATGCTGCTAGGAAGTTCTACCTACAGTTTAATAAGTACCTTGGTAAATAGGGAAGCAGAAGTCTGTTGGAAAGCAATTTGCTGTACCAATCTGGGAGAATGTGGGTCTGACAGGCTGACTAAATCTGAGCTGACTTCCAGTGCAACTCTTGTTGATACAAGTGTCACCCCCATGACTCACCCCAGTACTCAGTGAGGTGCCTTCAGGAATGGCCTTCAATCCCTAGATAATACAATAGGATACGCATTGGCAAACTCAAAACATTTGAGAAACTGAAATCCCACTCATGGAACAAGACAAGCGATTGGCCAACGCATCACACCTTGCTATGCGTTCAACACACAGGAGTCCATCACACATAACCAGCAAACACAACACATCACAGACATATCAACACTTACTGGAGTGGTCGGGTCCTCAAATGAAGCCACCTCTCCCACAGTGTAGGGTGCCGGTCCACCTGTAAGGCATGGAAGGAAGGAATGTGCTCAAAATCTGTGCACTGACCAACAATTTCAAAGACATATACAATGTGTAGGCTGAATAAGGAAATGGCAGCAATTCAGACATGATGATACTGCATCTGAAATATCACGGCCAACTTGTACATAGCATGGGTCTCCTGTGACAGTTGCACACATGCAGTGGCCCTAACTATCATGTGATGGCAAACATGCCCCGTCATTAGTGACCAGAAAAAATTATGGAGTGTAATCGTCTCATCATGTGCATCAAAAAGAGACATCCAAAGCCTGGTTACTTGAGGACTGCATTACCAGTCAAACAGCCTATGTGGCCATGACACATTTATTACACATAGGTACAATGTGCAGAGGGACGGGGACTTTTGTAAGCCCTCATGTTGTTACAGTTTCTTCATTTGATGTGCCCCAGCTCTGGTGATTTGCACCAACCATGGAGATGTGAACCCATGTGCATAACTTTGGACTGCCATCCCTAATTGGAATGTGGCACAACTAACTCCAAAAACCATTCTAAGATGTTAGCTGAGTGCACCTTACACCTTTTCACAATGTTTTCAAATCCAGATCTGACATGTATCCAAAAAGATGAAGGACCACAATAATCCCTAACATTAAAAGAACTTCCGTGAACGCTTTCTTTCCACACTCACCAGACTCACATAAGACATATTTCTGGGCCACTTTGCTATCATTAATTGACGTGAAGCCAGCACTCATTTTCTGCATCATGTAGTGAGTCTAAAGTCAGTCTAGCTATTGCGTCAACAAAGTTAGCCAATATGTTAGTACATCTTTACTTCTCTGGCAAATGTGGCCTATATAGACATGATTGGCTCCTATTTTGTTTGGTTGTCTGACACAAAGGCAGCACCAACTTACTTAACGGAAAAGTATCCTGTAAGGTTGCAGAGCAAGTGCTGCCTGACAGCTAGTAATTGTGATCCTTCCCACAGTGCATCAATCACCCTGTATGTTTCCCCAACATTACACACAGTCAGCAAGTTAGCTAGCAGATATTGTACAAATCATCTGATGTCACTACAGAGCATTTAATTGTGCACATTTACATGATTACTACTCACCAACAGGGCCACCAATCACGATTCCTAGGTGGTCCAAGAGATCTTGCTCCCTGGTGATGAGGTCAGCCCACTGGTGCTTCAGCTGGTGGTCACTCCTCTGGCTGGCATACACATGCTGCAGGTGATGCAGCACCTTTCCCCACCGGATTCTGCGCGCCTCAGTGTGATACCCCTGTATCACCCTGCCTCGATCATAAGTGGCAAGAAATCTCACACAAGCCATATGAAGCCCTCCAACTCCTCTTCACCCATCCTGCCAAGACGTGGCCTTGTAGAAATGAGAAAGGGAATAGGGGTTAAAGAAATAGAAAGGGGAAAAGGGGGAAAGTAGGGGTACAAATACAGAAGAAAAGTAACTTCACCACTAAAAGAGCCCAACTATCCCCAAACTAGCACGACCCACAACAGACTCCCACAAACAACAAAAACACTAGAAAACTGGACAAATGTACACAAAACACAGTAGGACAGTATACACCAACAATATTTATTTCACAAATTGACAATAGAGACAGCACACAGGACACAAAAGCACAAAATCAATGGACACCACTCTCAACACAGCCACACAGTCTAGAAGAATCACAGACTGCAAAGTGAAAGTGAAAGTACACCCACTGTACATGATCTGTAAACAGGATATCCTATTACATCACTTCCTGAATAAAATGTCCACCCTTTTTCGCGTTATGCGTCATTTTTTTTCACGCATACAGTTTGTGCATCATAATTTTCGACGCACAGGAGTGAAAATTAGCCCGCATCCAAATAATAGTAAATAGTCTGTACAATTATCTGGATGCGGCCTAATTGTCACTCCTGTGTGTAAAAAAAAATGACGAAAATTCTGTATTGGTGTACAAAAAATGACGCATAACGCTAGCAACGTAAAAATTTCAGTGCATGAACTGGTTTTGGGCATTTTTTTCAGTTTTTATGTTATGTTACATTTGGGTCACATCAGAGATAGGCTGATGGCATCCACTATGGTGTTGATGGTGTATGTTCACATGTGTGACATCATACTGCAGCAGACCATGACCCGCTACTTCCTTCACAGTATTTTGACAGTTGGCTGACGCACTAGATGGCCATATGTGAGGCCTACATATATGTATTGCACAAATTGGGCATGCTTGGCATCAGGAGAGGATAGCAATGTGACGCATACATAAATGCCTATGGCTCAATGTGTGTGCTGTGGCAACCAATGTATTTGTTGACCAAGTGTGTGTGCATCACATGATGCATTATTGCACATATGCTTGTATGAATGTGAAGTCCATGTGTCCAGACCTTAGATGCAAGTCATTGTGGAACTGAAAGAGGATATGTGTTAGTCATACATGTAGCAACATCCGTTATGTGCACTTCCAAGATTTAGGGTAACGTAGACACCACATATGACAAAGCATGCACCAGATAGATGGCAGACGCTTGTTCATGTCAATGGTCCACATTTTCAACATCCTATGTCCTAGATATTTGGTAACAGCTTCCTAGGCACTTGTTAGTGAATCCCACAGTGAATCATACACATGCATTGAGGACGTGGGTACCATGTTGTTTGCCCAGACAGACAAAGGTGAACCACAAATGTATGATGATGCCACAGTTGAGGTCATATAACTGAGCCACAACTCTCAAGTGGCTGTGGTGGACTAGCAGACGAGGCAGCACATGTCCACATATTTCCAGTTATCAATTTCACGTAGGTGTCTTGTTCATGTGTGTGGTCCAATCTTGAGCCTGTATATTTTTTGGGGTGTAATTTGTCACAGTTAGGTCCAGGACTCATCATGAGTCAGTGGCAGCTATTCCTGTATCTACTGAGTATCCTTTGTTGATCAATGTGAGTAAAGTGGATGTGGACATAAGAACCTACATGGGGATGGTCCCACCCTGTCACTAATGACGTGTAATGAGACAGTCAACAGGGCAACCTTGGTGTGCTGAGTGAGATAATGTCTCTGGTGTCATGTTCCGGCAGGTGTCATTAGAACATTTGTACACAGGTTAGCCTCTGCAATTCCCACTGCATCTGGGAACATCATAGCCTCTGTGCTGATTATTCTTGCAGCTATGCACCACACATGGCTCATCAGTATGTTGTGAGCAATGTAATTCTGTGTGTGAACTGTCAGACTCCTGACATGTGTGGATTTTTCATGGACATTATCAGAGGTTGCTGGTTCTGCTGAAGGGCCCATACCCAATCCCTGCATACAGCCCTGGGACACTGTCACACTTTGTCATTCATGCATAAATGAGACCCAGACAATGGATGGGCCATGAATTTTGGTTTTCACAGAGGATTTAACTCATATGGTACAGTTAAAAGGCAGATGATGCTATACAATGTGTTTGGGTATGCATTGAAGAACCACATGCCCAAATACCCTCTGATGAATGAGAGGTTTGCTAACGCAAGTGCGGTACATATGTAGCCACAGGGATACTTCAGGGTGATGCACAGACAGATGTCAGTCAGACTGACAGGATGCAGGGTGAATCAGGATCCAGCAATTTGACAAGTTACATAATCAGTGGTCTGACTAAGACTGTTTGGAGGACCAACTAGACAGTTGACATGTCAAACTGTGTATGTCCTGTGTTTTTGAAGGTGACAAATGAAATCAAGGGCTGTGTTACATTGCCTAATTAGTATCAATGCTTAACAGTGTATTTAACAAAATGGCAACTCCTATGCTGTTCCAGGCATCAGTAGGGGCAGTGCTTGTTGAAATGGGTGGTGTGCATGGAGGTGATCACAGGTGTGGGCTGCATCTGTTTCTCACAAGTCCTGTAGGTGAGATTTGCATTCTAATGGCCAACAGACATTTTCACACAGGAAGCAATCTACAGGTGCTAACAGGGCTTGGAAACTAGAACCAGTGTATTAATTGACCTGACGTCCATGCATTCAGATGTTCTATGACAATGGTATACCATAGGAAAGGGTGTAGCACACTGGATTGCTATTGACAAGCTGTGTGTGTAGAGGAGGGAATATCAGGGTACACATCTTACTATCCCAGGGACCTCTTCAGACAGGTGGGTTGTGACCAGGTGCATAGGTGTGTCAGGAGTTAGGACATGGGCTGACATGTACATGGAATGTCATGTGCTCAATGCTGCTCACATGTGTTCCACTTGTGCTGTCTATGTACTGCTTCTATGGAACTCTGATCACAGATAGTCCTTGCAAATATTGGATGCAGTTGGACTTACTGCTGTCAAGGGTCTGGGTAGACATTCCTGTTACTGATGCAAAAGCACATCCACTGCCTCATGTATGAGGCTTGTTTTCCCCTTATTGAAGGTGATGGTGTCTTAGTTGTGAGCCATATGCTGCGATGAACCATGATTTCAACATGTATGTGTGAAATAGGTGTGGTCCTCTGCTATTGCCCTTCAAAGGTGAAATGTACAAGATATATGTCATTCACAATGTGCGTGTATGTGACCATTGTATGGTACACATCACATTTGCTCTGGGATTTTCAGTGTCCTAATCGGTGTATCAGCAATGCTCCATGAGGCAACACTCTTATTCTGATAGTTAGAGATGAAGGTGTGCAAAAATGAATAGCCAAACAATGATATGGTGATTCTTATAGGTGTTTATTTAAATTAGTTCATAAAGTGGTGATGGTGATTATATTTAAAATAAATTGTTCACGATATGTTGCCGCCTGCGTAAACCAGCGGCCGGGTTCTGTTGTTCCCCCTCATGTTGCAGGCCACCATCCTCCTCTTCCTCCTCTTCAGGCATGTGTGGCTCGGGTTCCAGGAGGGGAATGTTCCTTTTTATGCAAATGTTGTGCAGAATAGCACATGTTAGGATGATCTTACAGACCATCTCTGGGGAATATAGGAGGCTACCACCAGTGATGTCGAGGCACTGGAACCTTGACTTGAGGATGCCGAAGGTCCTCTCGACCATGGTGCGTGTCCTCCTATGTGCGTCATTGTAGGCACGCTCTGCTGCAGTACTTGGGTTGCCAATAGGTGTCATTATCCATGGCTGGATGCCATACCCCTGATCAGCTGCAAGAGAAAATGAATGGGATCATGTTGATGTAGCTTGCCCTATTGAAATGACCTTTCATGGCAGTAGTTGTCTTGTATTGTCTGTGACTCTTTTGTGTTATTATGTCGCATCCTAGGCTTGTAGGATGTACCATCTGCATTGTGGTGTTTCCTTGGCTGAACAAGTGTTTGGCTGCTAACCGGTTGTCAGCAGTATGTTTTGGGATTTGCAGTACAGTGTTCCCTCCCTAACATCGTGACTTATGATACAGGTGTCCCTGTGTCTTCACTGGGGATGAGATGATAGTTCCATACTCAGGTTAAGATTGACAGTGTTGTTAACACGTTCATATCAATGTACCCTGGACTTCTGATACCTTTAGACTTATGCAATGGATTAATGTAAACATCATTGAGACGCTTACAATTTGCAAGGTGACATTTAGGCAACCCACTCCAAACATTGTGATCATTGACGTCTTAACATTAGGCTGTACAGTAATTTCAGTTGTGTGAGAAGTTCAATGGTGAATTAAGAAACATGGCTAGCGATGTCACGATCTCAGTGTGATCCTGTCGACATGTTGCTGTTGTGGTGTATGTGTTGTGTGTCCTAGAGGGTTGTTGTGCAGTGTGTATATAAGTTGATTTTTGTACTTACCAACAAGTAGTCCATTGCCATACCGTCCATCCTGGAAGTGTTGGTTGATGGTGCTTTGACGGAAGATAAATGAGTCATGGACACTCCCAGGATATTTAGCCACGATGTTGGTGATAAATCCTTGGCGATCGACAATAGCCTGCACATTGATGGAATGTGTGTGCTTCCTGTTGCGGTAGAGTTATTCAGTTGCAGCAGGTGGCACAAGGCGTACATGTGTGCAGTCGATTGAACCAAGGACGTGTGGGAAGCCACTAATGAGGTAAAAACCCCTGTTTTGTTTCCTGCTGCTTCTGCAGTGTGTTAGGGAAGCAGATGTGGCGGGGTGTAAGTCCAATGATGGCATCCAGTACTTTGGGCAAAAAGGCAGAGAATGATGGCTGTGATATTCCGGCAACCAGGGCACCAGTTGTTTGAAAAGAGCCACTAGCCAGCATGTGAAGTACGGCAAGCAGCTTGGTTTCTGTTGGGATGGTGCGGGGTGTCAGCAAAGTGGGTGGCAACTGCGGCTCAATGTTGCGCAGCAGCTGCTGAATGGCCTGCCAGTTCAACCTTTGCCTCTGGATGATGTCATGTTCCCTGAGGCCATGAAGGGATGTTCTGGGGCGGAATATTCTCTCCTGCCTTCTGCGCTGCCTTTGGGGTCCCTGCTGGTGTTGTGGTAGCTGTTGTTGTAGCTGCTGGGCTCTGTGTCTGTGTGCACGCTGGATAAGAATCACCTCCATGTCTCCCTTTTGCTGCTCTGCTGTTGCTTCTGTGTGTTCTGATTGAATACAGGTGTGTTTGCCCCATTTTAACGCCTGCCCTGACCCAGGCATTACATTTTGATGCAAATCGGGCTGTGCGTAATTTTTTGTCTCCGCCTCCCAGTCATGTGTCATTTTTGCCCAAAAGCATAAATACGACGCACGGCCTTTTAAGTCATTTTTTGGACGGGAACGCCTACCTTGCATATCATTAACCCAAGGTGGGTTGCTGCATCCAAAAAATGACGCATACAGTGGAATTTTGTCGTCCGCCGGCTCGGGCGTCAACGTTTAAATACGGGGCAAGGTTTGAGCAGAATGTGCGTAAAAAATGTTGACGCACATTCGGAGTCGACGGAGTATAAATATGCCCCTAAGTCCTACCTAGCCTATAATGGAGCACAGCATTTTAAGCTCTTATTCTGCCCTTTAGGTTCCCGTGGGAAGACATCATCGCCCATACCTGAGTAAAGGCCTGAAGGCTTCATAAGCAGCTGTATCGAAGCATTCAGCAATCAGCATACAGTTGTGGTTCTCTGGCTGGAACCTCCTTCTAACCTGTAAGGGACAGGAAAGTGTTTATATAATAAAACAGCTGATGTTATAAGAAAATGTCCCTACGTAAGGATGTGTGTTTCTCTATGACTGTCAGAGACAAAACTTGTACCACGTTCACCGGGAACCCATCTCACTGCAGCCTTGATAGAAGCACAGAGTGAACAAGAATGTCCTGTTTAAGAACATAGTGCTGGCCTAAGCAAAAACAGCTAGATAGAAAGAAGTAAAACAAGACCGCAAAAGTGGCTATTGTAAGAATAATAAACAAAGCTGAATAAAATAGATCTACGTTAAAGTGCACAGCGGCAGTCCTAGTATGCCAAAATAATGTGCATAGAGCTACAACTAAAATGGCTACACAACACACTCATTTGTTCAGAATATGATGATGCCAAGGATTATGCACTCAAATTTTCTCCTGAAGACACCCAAAGAGCCATAAACTGCCTCATACGGGGAAAGACCCATGGTCCTGATAGAATGCCAGGTGACATATACAGCTCCAAGCAAGTGATTTGGGCTCTGTTCATCAACACCCTTTCTAATAAAATAGTTGGCGGTGAGGAAATAATGGAAAAGTGGAAAGAGTAGTTTGTCTAAGGTGTGTTTTGGCTCCCACCCTTTTCTCTCTTTGTATCATTGTCATTTAATGGATCATAATCCTGACCCTCTAAAACTCAATGGAAGTTTCACACAGGCACTTCTATTTGCTGAGGACAGACTACTAATTTCACACGCGCCCACAAGAGACTGCAAAACCTTCTAAATAAATTGACTGACTTCTGTGATGAAAAGGGTTTTGAGGTTAATACATCGAAACTAAATATATGACCTTCAACCCTCATAAAAGCTTTAGAGGTCGTTAAACCATGAAGGAGGCCTCTTTGCAGGAGGATAACTTTGATTATCTTGGCATTGCCCTAGATAAATCATTTTCTTGGTCCACACACATGAATAAAATAAGTATATCTTTGTTACACAGTACCACTGTAGTGTTAAAAAATATTTAAAAAACACCAAAACAAGTTTCACCGTCTCTAGAGATTTATCGAGCAAAGTTTCGAAGTGCAGCCCAATATGGAGCTGAGGTTTGGGATCATGTAGGGATGAAAGAGGTGGCCACTAAAGAAAACAACTTCCTCATATCTCTGTTTAGCATTCCACAAAGCACTCTTATTGTCACCCTATCTTTTGAGACTGGTATTAAACGAGTCATAATTGTAACTGCATGGAGGCCATTGTTATATTGGTTATGACTGTGGACTATCCCCGAGCTTGAGTCATACAGTAATGCCTTAGGTTTGATATTGTATATGTACAACTCGCTGTCTATCAAATGGCTCCTCCATGTTAAACCTAGTTTTCAGTCTCTAGGCTTGTACACGTTTTTGAGTGACCCCTCATCAAATAAAGGCAATTCTAGATCAGGTTTAAAGGTGGTATTTTGGAACCACAATGCTGATCATTGTTATAGAAACAGTAGCTCTGGTTCCCTTACTACCACCTATTTTACCTTCAAATATATCTCTTTGTTCGAGCCATATTTAGTTGAAATTACCCCACCTACAGTAAGGGCCTTAAACATTCAGTACAGGATGAGAACACTTCACCTAGGGTATTTTACAACCAACTGGAATAAAACATCTGTAGCTGACACCTTTTGTGCATTCTGTGGGGACACAGTTGAAGCTCTGGTAACATATACTATTTTTTGTCTCCTATATCCAAACTCAAGAAGAACATGGGTCAAATCTATCTGCCTTAACCTAGACATCAGGCACTATCTAGTCACCGCTAGAGTCCTTGGGCCAAACGCAAACCCCCAAATAGTCTTTGCTATGAGCAGATATCCATATATAGCCTGGTTGAACAGGAAGAGTCGGAGCTTCCTTTGTAAACATTTGTTCTTATTCTGCATCTCTAGTATTAGTACCAAGGAACTGATGTTAATTGTTTGTTCTTTGGGATCCACATATCTCACTGCTTGGTTCGGAGAATGCAGTGAGATATTTAAGGTCATATTTAAGAGCTCCTAGCACCACCTTAGCGCTGTCAAAGCATAATGTTTTTGATGCTACAGCGGGCTAAAGTGGCTTTTACCGTGTGCAATAATTTCAAAGTGGTGCAATGCATGCATTGTGCCACTTTCTAAACCCTGGCGCCACATTATGCTTGTGCCAGCCATGATATATGCAAGGCGGGCATTTCGGCGCTCGGAGGCCCATAAAAATGGGGCAGGGAAGTTTAACAGATTTTACTGCGCCATTTTTGGCATCACTTTTAACGCCTGCTAAGAGCAGACATTAATATAATGCTCCCATCTAAACTTATGGTCCTCCTTGGACTTTGCTACACTAGCCTCAACATTTTTGACACTAGTGTAGCAAAGTGCCACAATAAGGTAAAACATTTTGATGCTATTGTGCTAACGATCGCTATGGTGCACTGCATTATAAATATGGCACAACCATCGTTGTCGTTAGGTGCCGGTAGGGGGTGCAGAAAAAGTGGCGCATCAGCTTTGATGCACCACTATTTTAGGGGCGAGCGCAAAGTGCTCTGTCCCCTGTTGTAATCTCTTTCTGGGCTTCTAACTACACCCATGTCACGTCAGTCACTTGCATTGGTTTGTGCGCTTGCCTTTTAAAATCCGTTTGCTTTCATTACTGAAAGGCTTGCATACGTCATGCCTTTTCCGGTGTTTAGTCCTCCTCGAGCGCAATGACCAACTACTGAACATGTACGAGGCTTAATGTTTTCAGTCTGGTTTCTGGACTACTTTTTCTTTTTATTTTGCAGCGCAATCTTGCTGGGCAGTCGTCGAGCGCTTTGCATGACATCAAGCTTGTTACATGGGTAATTGCACTTTTGCCAGTTACAAAGATAATTGCACTTTTGCGGGTTCTGTGAAACTTTTACTTTTCAGTTTATAGAGCAAGAAAAGTCCGGTTAGTTATGTGGAACTGTTTTACTTTATATTTTAAATTTATGTGGCAAAAAAAGTCCTGAAATTTGCAATGCTAATAGCTCTAACTCAAGCAAATGCGAGACCTAAATGCTTGTCTTAAATATGGGCCTTAGTGTATTTAGAGCCTACTGCCAGTACCTCAAACTTGACGCCATTACTCACATTATACCTTATCCTTTGTGTGCCTGTACTGTTTTTTCATAATTTGCACGTTCCGGGTTTTGAGTTGCATTTTTATGTCTGTGCTTTTATTCAGTATACTCATTGGGCACTGATACATATGTATTATTGTTACCCACGTTACACTTTATATTCTCTGTGCCCATATTGCTTATGCATGATTTGCAGGTTGTGGATTCTGTTCTGTATGTTATATCTGTGTTTTAATTAGTATACTCATTGGGCACTGATCTATATGTACTGCTCAACAGTGTGATTTTGATTTTAACTTATGTTCTTAAGGTTTCAATAAAAATATTGTATTATTTTGGAATTTATGCTTGTTTTATAGGGCTATACCCGAAATAAAATTAATTGATTGATTGCCCATCAATAAGGGCAATAATGCTTAATTTTTACTTCCTTCATTGTGCCTAAAATTTGTAGTTCTAAGGGGCCTTGTTAAAGAGCCCTTTCAATCCAGGTGCTAACTTCTTTAGAAACAATTTAAAAAACCAAACTATAAATTCGTGAGCCTCTTTCTGGCATTGTCTTTTTGCCTACTTGGCTCATTCTAAAATTAAATGACTCTATAGAGAACCCCTGGCCACGTGCCCATGTGATGAGGTGAAGTAGATTCAGGTTCTTATGTTGAGCCTTCACATCACTTGAGACGGCTTCTAAATTTTCAAGTACGAAGTAGCTCCTACAGGTTTCTAAACCCTTTCGCAGTCTCTTTGTTTCTTGATTCTATTTATTGTGTCCCATTACCGCTACAACAAATAGTTATAGCATGTGTGTTTTATGGTTTTAATGTGGTGTACACAAACCAAAAAAAGATTTAACGATTAATGTACTAAGGGGCATATTTATAATCCGTCTGCGCCGAATGTGCGTCAAAACTATTGACGCACATTCAGCGCAAACGTTGCCCCGTATTTAAACTTTGACGCCCGAGTCCGCGGACGACAAAATTCTGCGGTGTGCGTCATTTTTTGGATGCGGCAACCTGCCTTGCGTTAATGATATGCAAGGTAGGCGTTCCCATCCCAAAAATTACTTAAAGGGCCGTGCGTCGTATTTATGCTTTCGGGCAAAAATGACACATGGCCGGGAGGCGGACCTGGAAAATGACGCACAGCGCGATCTGCGTCACAATTTAACACCTGGGTCAGGACAGGAGTTAAAATGGGGCAAACACACCTGTATTTAATCAGAACACACAGAAGCAACAGCAGAGCAGCAGAGCAGCAAAAGGGAGACATGGAGGTGATTCTTATCCAGCGTGCACGCAGAAGCAGAGCCCAGCAGATACAACAGCAGCTACCACAACACCAGCAGGGACCCCAAAGGCAGCGCAGAAGGCAGGAGAGCATATTCCACCCCAGAACAACCCTTCATGGCCTCAGGGAACACAACATCATCCAGAGGTACAGGTTGAACTGGCAGGCCATTCAGCAGCTGCTGCGCAACATTGAGCCGCAGTTGGCACCCACCTTGCTGACTCCCCACACCATCCCAACAGAAACCAAGCTGCTTGCCGTACTTCACATGCTGGCAAGTGGCTCTTTTCAAACAACTGGTGCCCTGGTTGCCGGAATATCACAGCCATCATTCTCTGCCTTTTTGCCCAAAGTACTGGATGCCATAATTGGACTTACACCCCGCCACATCTGCTTCCCTAACACACTGCAGAAGCAGCAGGAAACAAAACAGGGGTTCTACCTCATTAGTGGCTTTCCACACGTCCTTGGTGCAATCAACTGCACACATGTACGCCTTGTGCCACCTGCTGCAACTGAACAACTCTACCGCAACAGGAAGCACACAAATTCCATCAATGTGCAGGCCATTGTCGATCACCAAGGATTGATCACCAACATCATGGCAAAGTATCCTGGGAGTGTCCATGACTCATTCATCTTCCGTCACTGCACCATCAATGAACACTTGTTGGTAAGTACAAAAACCTACTTATATACACACTGCACAGCAACCCTCTAGGACACACAACACATTCTCCACAACAGCAACATGCCTACAGGAACACACTGAGATTGTTCCACCGCTAGACATGTTTCTTAGGTCATCATTGAACCTGTCACACATCTGAAATTAGTGTACAGTCTAATGTTAAGACGTCAAAGATCACAAAGTTTGTAATGGGTTGCCTAAATGTCACCTTGCAAATTGTAAGTGTCTCAATGACGTTGACATTAATCCATTGCATAAGTCTAAAGTTATGGGATGTCCAGGGTACATTGATATGAACGTGTTAACAACACTGTCAAATTGAACCTGTGTATGGAACTATCATCTCACCCCCAGTGAAGACACAGGGACACCTGTATCACAAGTCACAATGCTAGGGAGGGCACACTGTACTGCAAATCCCAAAACATACTGCTGACAACCGGTCAGCATGTAAACACTTGTTCAGCCATGGAAACATCACAATGCAGATGGTACATCCTACAAGCCTAGGATGCGACATAATAACACAAAAGAGTCACAGACAACACAACAGGGCTAGCTACATCAACATGATCCCCTTCATTTTCTCTTGCAGCTGATCAGGGGTATGGCATCCAGCCATGGATAATGACACCTATTGGCAACCCGAGTACTGCAGCAGAGCGTGCCTACAATGACGCACATAGGAGGACACGTACCATAGTCGAGAGGACCTTCGGCATCCTCAAGTCAAGGTTCCGGTGCCTCGACATCACTGGTGGTAGCCTCCTATATTCCCCGGATATGGTCTGTAAGATCATCCTAACATGTGCTATTCTGCACAACATTTGCATCAAAAGGAACATTGCCCTCCTGGAACCCGAGCCACACATGCCTGAAGAGGAGGAAGAGGAGGATGGTGGCCTGCAACATGAGGGGGAACAACAGAACACGGCCGCTGGTTTACGCAGGCGGCAAGATATCGTGAACAATTTATTTTAAATATAATCACCATCATCACTTTATGAACTAATTTAAATAAACACCTATAATAATCGCCATATCATCGTTTGGCTATTCATTTTTGCACACCTTCATCTCTAACTATCAGATTAAGAGTGTTGCCTCATGGAGCATTGCTGATATACCGATAAGGACACTGAAAATCCTAGAGTTAATGTGATGCGTATAATACAGTGGTCACATACACACACACTGTAAATGAGATATATCATGTACATTTCTCCTTTGAAGGCCAATAGCAGAGGACCACACCTATTTCACACATACATGTTGAATCCGTGGTCCAACGCAGCATATGGCACACAACTAAGACGCCATCACTGAATAAGGGGAAAACAAGCCTCATACATGAGGCAGTTGATGTGCTTTTGCATCAGTAACAGGAATGTCTGACCAGACCCTTGACAGCAGTAAGTCCAACTGCATCCAATATTTGCAAGGACTATCTGTGACCAGAGTTCCATAGAAGCAGTACATAGACAGCATAAGTGCCACAATTATGAGCAGCATTGCGCACATGACCTTCCATGTACATGTCAGCCCATTTCCTAACTCCTGACACACCCATGCACCTGGTCACGACCCACCTGTCTGAAGAGGTCCCTGGACTACTAAGAAGTGTACTCTGATATTCCCTCCTCTACACACACAGCTTGTCAATAGCAATCCAGTGTGCTACACTCTTTCCTATGGTATGCCATTGTCATAGAACATCTGACTGCAGGGACGTCAGGTCAATTAATACACTGGCTTCTAGTTTCCAAGCCCTGTTACCACCTGTAGATTGCTTCCCGTGTGAAAATGTCTGTTGGCCATTAAAATGCAAATCTCACCTACAGGACTTGTGAGAAACAGATGCAGCCCACACCTGTGATCACCTCCATGCACACCACCCATTTCAACAAGCACTGCCTCTGCCTATGCCTGGAACAGCATAGGAGTTGCCATTTTGTCAAATACACAGTTAAGCATTGATACTAATTAAGCCGTGTAACACAGCCCTTGGGTTCATTTGTCACCTTCAAAAACACAGGACATACACAGTTTGACATGTCAACTGTCTAGTTCGTCCTCCAAACAGTCTTAGTCAGACAACTGATTATGTAACTTGTCAAATTGCTGGATCCTGATTCACCCTGCATTCTGTCAGCCTGACTGGCATCTGTCTGTGGGTCACACTAAAGTATCCCTGTGTCTACATATGTACCACACTTGCGTTAGCAAACCTCTCATTCATCTGGGGGTATTTGGGCATGTGCTTCTTCAATGCATACCCAAATACATTGTATAGCATCATCTGCCTTTTAACTGTACCATATGAGTTAAATCCTCTGTGAAAACCAAAATTCATGGCCCATCCCTTGTCTGGGTCTCATTTATGCATGAATGACAAAGTGTGACAGTGTCCCAGGGCCGTATGCAGGGATTGGGTACGGGGCCTTCAGCAGAACCAGCAACCTCTGATAATGTCAAATCAAATCAAATCATTAGCATTTATAAAGCGCGCTACTCACCCGTGCGGGTCTCAAGGCGCTAGGGACAAAGGGGGTGGTTATCGCTGCTCGAACAGCCAGGTCTTTAGGAGTCTCCGGAAAGCGGAGTGGTCCTGGGTGGTCCTGAGGCTGGTGGGGAGGGAGTTCCAGGTCTTGGCCGCCAGGAAGAAGAAAGATATCCCACCCGCCGTGGAGCGTCGGATGCGAGGGACGGCGGCGAGTGCGAGGCCAGAGGAGCGGAGGGGGCGGGTGGGGACGTAGAAGTTGAGCCGTCTGTTGAGGTATTCCGGTCCCTTGTCGTGGAGGGCTTTGTGTGCGTGGGTGAGAAGTCGGAAGGTGATCCTTTTGCTGACTGGGAGCCAATGCAGGTGTCTCAGGTGTGCGGAGATGTGGCTGTTGCGGGGTACGTCGAGGATGAGGCGGGCTGAGGCGTTTTGAATGCGTTGCAGGCGATTTTGGAGTTTGGCGGTGGTCCCAGCATAGAGGGTGTTGCCGTAGTCCAGGCGGCTCGTGACGAGGGCGTGGGTCACGGTTTTTCTGGTGTCGGCGGGGATCCAGCGGAAGATCTTGCGGAGCATGCGGAGGATGAGGAAGCAGGCGGAGGACACGGCGTTGACTTGCTTGGTCATGGTGAGAAGGGGGTCCAAGATGAAGCCGAGGTTGCGGGCGTGGTCTGCGGGGGTCGGTGCGGTGCCGAGGGCCGTGGGCCACCAGGAGTCGTCCCAGGCGGACGGGGTGTTGCCGAGGATGAGGACTTCAGTTTTTTCAGAGTTCAGCTTTAGGCGGCTGAGCCTCACCCAATCTGCGACGTCCTTCATACCCTCTTGTAGGTTGGTCTTGGCGCTGGCGGGATCCTTGGTGAGGGAGAGTATAAGTTGGGTGTCGTCGGCGTAGGAGGTGATGATGATGTCGTGCTTGCGTACGATGTTAGCGAGGGGGCTCATGTAGACATTGAAGAGTGTCGGGCTGAGTGATGAGCCTTGAGGTATGCCGCAGATGATCTCAGTGGGTTCTGAGCGAAACGGAGGGAGGTAGACTCTTTGGGAGCGGTTTACGAGGAAGGAGGCGATCCAGTCCAGGGCCTGGTCTTGGATCCCGGTGGAGCGGAGGCGGGTGATTAGGGTGCGGTGACAGACGGTGTCAAAGGCAGCCGAGAGGTCGAGAAGAATGAGGGCGACTGTTTCACCGTTGTCCATCAGGGTTCTGATGTCGTCTGTGACTGAGATGAGGGCAGTTTCAGTGCTGTGGTTGGTTCGGAATCCGGTCTGTGAGGGGTCGAGCAGGTTGTTGTCTTCCAGGAAGGTGGTCAGCTGTTTGTTGACGGTCTTCTCTATTACTTTGGCTGGGAAAGGCAGAAGGGAGATGGGGCGGAAGTTTTTCAGGTCGCTCGGGTCAGCCGTAGGTTTCTTTAGTAGGGCGTTGACTTTGGCGTGTTTCCAGCATTCGGGGAAGGTAGCAGAAGAAAAAGAAGAGTTGATGACGGTCTGGAGGTGCGGGGCGATGATGTTGTCGGCTTTGTTAAAGATGAAGTGCGGGCAGGGGTCCGAAGGGGCGCCGGAGTGGATAGAGTTCATGATGGATTTGGTTTCTTCCGTGCTGATGTGGGTCCAGTTGTTGAGGGTGATGGTCGGGGATGTGGGTTCGGTGGTGTTAGGTTGGGTCTGGTGTCCGAAGCTGTCGTGGAGGTCGCTGATCTTGCGATGGAAGAAAGTGGCGAGGGATTCGCATAGATCCTGTAAGGGCGTGACGGCGTTGGCGTTGGCGCTGGGGTTGGAGAACTCCTTGACGATGCTGAAGAGTTCTCTGCTGTTGTGGCTGTTTTTGTCCAGTCTGTCGGTGAAAAAATTCCTTTTGGCAGTGCGGATCAGGTGGTGGTGTTTGCGGGTAGCGTTCTTGAGGGCGGCCATGTTGTCAGCGGTGCGGTCCTTGCGCCAGGCTTTCTCAAGTGCGCGACAAGTTTTCTTTGATTCTTTGAGGGTGTCAGAGAACCAGAGGGGTTTCTTGGTGTTGTTCTGTCGCTGCGAGCGTTTGAGGGGAGCAAGGTTGTCTGCGCAGTTGGAGATCCAGTTTGTGAGGTTGAGGGCTGCGACGTTGGGGTCGGTGGTGAGGGTGGGTTGGTTGGCGGCGAGTGCGGCGAAGAGTTGCTCTTCAGGGATCTTGTTCCACTGTCGGCGAGGGATGGGTTGAGTGCGGAGGTGGCGGGTCTCGCGTCGGAATGTGAAGTGGACGCAGCTGTGGTCGGTCCAATGAAGGGCGGAGGCGTGGCTGAAGAAGACGTGTTTGCTGGCGGAGAAGATAGGGTCGAGTGTGTGTCCGGCGATGTGGGTGGCAGTGTTCACCAGTTGTTTGAGGCCGAGGTTGGCGAGGTTGTCGAGCAGGGTGGTGGTGTTGGGGTCGTTGTTTTGTTCCAGATGGAAGTTGAGGTCGCCTAGGAGGATGTAGTCCGGTGAGGCGAGGGCGTGCGGGGAGATGAAGTCGGCGATGGTGTCGCTGAAAGGGGCGCGAGGTCCGGGAGGACGGTAGACGAGGGATCCTCTGAGGGTGGTCCTCGGGTCGGTGCGAATCTGAAAATGCAGGTGTTCAGCGGCAAGAGGGGAGTCTTCAGTGGAGGTGGTGACGCTGATGGAGTCTTTGAAGACGATGGCGATGCCTCCTCCTACTTGGTTGGTGCAGTCTTTCCTGGAGATCTTGTAGCCTTCGGGGATGGCGGTGGCGATGTCTGGAGCAGATGAGGCGTTCATCCAGGTCTCCGTGATGAAGGCGACGTCCGGTGCTGTGGAGTCTAGGAGGTCCCAGAGTTCAACGGCGTGTTTGTGAACGGAGCGAGCGTTGACTAGGATGCACTTGAGGTGGTTGATGGCGCATGGGCTTGTGGTCGTAGTTGTTGCGTGGTGGAAGATGCGTTTGCAGGAGTTGCAGGCGAAGGGTCCATGGGTGCGTTTGGGGTGAGCTTGGAAGCAGGTGTTGGAGCGTCCTGGGTTGAGGGCATGGAGGGTGGTGGGGTCATAGCGGATCATTGGGGCTTGGGTGCGCTGGGGACCAGGGGTCATGGCGCTGGGCGCGGGCCAGGCGCGGACGGGCGCAGACGGGCTTGCCTCTGGCGTGCCAGAGGCGCGCCAGAGGCGCACCCGCTGTGCGCGCCCGCTGCGCACTCGCGCAGCGGCCGCCATATGAGGTAGGGGGGGGAGGGGTCAGCTGGGGGCGAATGGGAGCTGGGGGGTGGGGGCGTGCAGGAGGTCGCGGCGGGAAAGCGCAAGGGAGGGGGGGGACAGGTAGAGTGAGAAGAGCTGGTGGAGGGGGGTTTAAGGGTGGAGGGGGGAGAGTGTTAGAAGGTTTAGGAGATTAGGGAGAAAGATAGGTGTAGGGTTGTGAAGATAGGGGATGGGGGGTTGTAGAGGTGGGTGAGGGTGAGAGGTAGAGTGAGGGGATAGGAAGATAGGTAATAGAGGGGGTGGCGGGAGGGGGGAGAGATAGAGAAATAGGTAGAGAGAAAAGGTAGATAGAGAAATCGACAGATCGGGAAAAAGATAGAGAGATAGGAAGATAGGAAGATAGGAGGAGGTGGAGAGTGAGGGAGTTGGATAGTGGGATAGAGAGATGGAGAGATAGGTAGATAGGAGGAGTGAGGGAGGTAGAAAGTGAACGGGTTAGATAGGGGAGACAGAGGGGGGGATGCGAGTGGGGGAGGGGGATGAGGCAGGAGCAGGAGGGCAGGCGCGGGGAGAAGAGGACGGAGGAGGCAGAAGAGCCGAAGGCAGAAGACAAGAAGACAAGAAGAAAAGAAGAACAGAAGAAAAGAAGAACAGAAGAGCAGAAGACCGGAAGGACTGAAGACCGGAAGAGCAGAAGACCGGAAGAGCAGAAGACTCACAGAAGAACACAGAAGAACACAGAAGAACAGAGAGGAGTACAGAAGAACAGAGAAGAATACAGAAGAACACAGAGGAAGACAGAAGAAGACAGAGGAAGACAGAAGAACAGAGAAGAATACAGAAGAACACAGAGGGAGACAGAAGAACACCGAGGAAGACAGAAAAACACAGAGGAAGACAGAAGAAGACAGAGGAAGACAGAAGAAGACAGAGGAACACAGAAGAACACAGAAGAACACGGAGGGAGATACAAAAAACGAAGAAACAGGGTGCAGAATACCACAGCAGAAGATGAGGAAGAAGAGAAGAGGAGAGAAGACGGGGAGAAGAGGAGTACAGAAGAAGAATACAGACGAGGAGCGAGGAGGAAGAACAGAGAAGAAGGAAAGAGGAAAAGAAGCAGGAGCAGGAGAGAGGGTGAGTAGCGCGGGGCAGAACGAGGGGCTGGGAGGTGGGGGGTACTTACTGTGGGGTGGGTCTCAGGAACTCAGGAACCTGGAGGAGCTGCAGCGGCAGGGGGAGCGACCTACTCTTGGGTCAAGGGTCGCTACCACTGTCGCGCAGCGGCCGCCATATGAGGTAGGAGGGGGGGAGGGGTCAGCTGGGGGCGAATGGGAGCTGGGGGGCGGGGGCGTGCAGGAGGTCGCGGTGGGAAAACGCGAGGGAGGGGGGGGACAGGTAGAGTGAGAAGAGCTGGGGGAGGGGGGTTTAAGGGTGGAGGGGGGAGAGTGTTAGGAGGTTTAGGAGATTAGGGAGAAAGATAGGTGTAGGGTTGTGAAGATAGGGGAGGGGGGGTTGTAGAGGTGGGTGAGGGTGAGAGGTAGAGTGAGGGGATAGGAAGATAGGTAATAGAGGGGGTGGCGGGAGGGGGGAGAGATAGAGAAATAGGTAGAGAGAAAAGGTAGATAGAGAAATCGATAGATAGCGAAAAAGATAGAGAGATAGGAAGATAGGAAGATAGGAGGAGGTGGAGAGTGAGGGAGTTGGATAGTGGGATAGAGAGATGGAGAGATAGGTAGATAGGAGGAGTGAGGGAGGTAGAAAGTGAACGGGTTAGATAGGGGAGATAGAGGGGGGGATGCGAGTGGGGGAGGGGGATGAGGCAGGAGCAGGAGGGCAGGCGCGGGGAGAAGAGGACGGAGGAGGCAGAAGAGCCGAAGGCAGAAGACAAGAAGACAAGAAGAAAAGAAGAACAGAAGAAAAGAAGAACAGAAGAGCAGAAGACCGGAAGGACTGAAGACCGGAAGAGCAGAAGACCGGAAGAGCAGAAGACACACAGAAGAACACAGAAGAACACAGAAGAACAGAGAGGAGTACAGAAGAACACAGAAGAATACAGAAGAACACAGAGGAAGACAGAAGAAGACAGAGGAAGACAGAAAAACAGAGAAGAATACAGAAGAACACAGAGGGAGACAGAAGAACACCGAGGAAGACAGAAAAACACAGAGGAAGACAGAAGAAGACAGAGGAAGACAGAAGAAGACAGAGGAACACAGAAGAACACAGAAGAACACGGAGGGAGATACAAAAAACGAAGAAACAGGGTGCAGAATACCACAGCAGAAGATGAGGAAGAAGAGAAGAGGAGAGAAGACGGGGAGAAGAGGAGTACAGAAGAAGAATACAGACGAGGAGCGAGGAGGAAGAACAGAGAAGAAGGAAAGAGGAAAAGAAGCAGGAGCAGGAAAGAGGGTGAGTAGCGCGGGGCAGAACGAGGGGCTGGGAGGTGGGGGGTACTTACTGTGGGGTGGGTCTCAGGAACTCAGGAACCTGGAGGAGCTGCAGCGGCAGGGGGAGCGACCTACCCTTGGGTCGATGAAAAATGAAAATCCACACATGTCAGGACCCTGACAGTTCACACACAGAATTACATTGCTCACAACATATTGATGGGCCGTGTGTGGTGATTAGCTGCGAGAATAATCAGCAGAGAGGCTATGATGTTCCCAGATGCAGTGGGAATTGCAGAGGTTAGCCTGTGTACAAATGTTGTAATGACACCTGCCAGAACATGACACCTGAGACATTATCTCACTCAGCACTCCAAGGTTGCCCTGTTGACTGTCTCATTACACGTCTTTAGTGACAGGGTGGGACCATCCCCATGTAGGTTCTCATGTCCACATTCACTTTACTCACATTGATCAACAAAGGATACTCAGTAGATACAGGAATAGCTGCCAATGACTCATGATGACTCCTGAACCGAACTGTGACAAATTACACCCCAAAAAATATATAGGATCAACATTGGACTACACACATGAACAAGACACCTATGTGCAATTGATTACTGGAAATATGTGGACACGTGATGTCTTGTCTGCTGGTCCACCACAGCCACTTGAGAGTTGTGGCTCAGTTATATGACCTCAACTGTGGCGTCATCATACATTTGTGATTCACCTTTGTCTGTCTGGGCAAACAACATGGTACCCACTTCCTCAATGCATGTGTCTGAGTCACTGTGGGATTCACCAACTAGTGCCTAGGAAGCTGTTACCAAAACTCTAGGACATAGGATGTTGAAAATGTGGACCATTAACATGAACAAGCGTTTGCCATCTAGCTGGTGCATGCCTTGTCATATGTGGTGTCTACGTTACCCTAAATCTTGGAAATCCACATTACGGATGTTGCTACATGTATGACTAACACATGTCCTCTCTCATTTCCACAAGGACTTGCATCTAAGGTTTGGACACATGGACGTCACATTCATACAAGCATATGTGCAATAATGCATCATGTGATACACACACACTTGGTCAACAAATACGTTAGTTGCCACAGCACACACATTGAGCCAAAGGTATTTAGGTATTGTACATATGTGCGTCACATTGCTATCCTCTCCTGATGCCAAACATGCCCAATTTGTGCAATACATATATGTAGGCCACACATATGGCCATCTAGTGCATCAGCCAACCGTCAAAATACTGTGAAGGAAGTAGCGGATCATGGTCCGCTGCAGTATGATTTCACATGTGAACATACACCATCAACACCATCGTAGGTGCCATCAGGCTATCTCTGATGTGTCCCAAATGTAACATAACATAAAAAATAAAAAAAGCCCAAAACCAGTTCATGCACTGAAATTTTGACCTTGCTAGCGTTATGCGTCATTTTTTGTACACCAATACTGAATTTGCGTCATTTTTTTGGACGCACAGGAGTGAAAATTAGGCCGCATCCAGATAATTGTACAGGCTATTTGCTATTATTTGGATGCAGGCTAATTTTCACTCCTGTGCGTCCAAAAAAATGACGCACAAACTGTATGCGTGAAAAAAATATGACGCATACCGTGAAAAAGGGTGGACATTTTATTCAGGAAGTGATGTAATAGGATATCCTGTTTATAGATCATGTACAGTGGGTGTACTTTCACTTTCACTTTGCAGCCTATGATTCTTCTAGACTGTGTGGCTGTGTAGAGATTGGTGTCCATTGATTTTGTGCTTTTGGGTCCTGTGTGCTGTCTCTATTGTCAATTTGTGAAATAAATATTGTTGGTGTATACTGTTCTACTGTGTTTTGTGTACATTTGTCCATTATTCTAGTGTTTTTGTTGTTTGTGGGAGTCTGTTGTGGGTAGTGGTAGTTTGGGGATAGTTGGGCTCTTTTAGTGGTTAAGTTTACTTTTCTTCTGTATTTGTACCCCTACTTTCCCCCTTTTCCCCTTTCTATTTCTTTAACCCCTATTCCCTTTCACATTTCTACAATGTCTGGTAGGCCACGTCTTGGCAGGATGGGTGAAGAGGAGTTGGGGGGCTTCATATGGCTTGTGTGCCATTTCTTGCCACTGATGATCGAGGCAGGGGGCAGGGTGATACAGGGGTATCACACTGAGGCAAGCAGAATCCGGTGGGGAAAGGTGCTGCATCACCTGCAGCATGTGTATGCCAGCCAGAGGAGTGACCACCAGCTGAAGCACCGGTGGGCTGACCTCATCACCAAGGAGCAGGATCTCTTGGACCACCTGGGCATCGTGATTGGTGGCACTGTTGGTTAGTACTAATCATGTAAATGTGCACAATTAAATGCTCTGTAGTGACATCAGATGATTTGTACAATGTCTGCCAGCTAAGTTGCTGACTGTGTGTAATGCTGGGGAAACATACTGGGTAATTGATGCACTATGGGAAGGATCACAATTGCTACCTGTCAGGTACCACGTGCTCAGCAAACTTACAGGATACTTTTCCGTGAAGTAAATTGGTGCTGCCTTTGTGTCAGACAACCAAACAAAATACGAGCCAATTATGTCTATATAGGCCACATTTGCCAGGGAAGTAGAGATGTACCAACATATTGGCTAACTTTGTTGACGCAGTAGCTAGACTGACTTTAGAATCACTACATGATGCAGAAAATGAGTGCTGGCTTCACGTCAAGTGATGATAGCAAGGTGGCCCAGACATATGTCTCATGTGAGTCTGGTGAGTGTGTAAGGAAAGCGTTCACGGACGTTCTATGAATGTTAGGGATTATTGTGGTCCTTTATCATTTTGGATACATGTCAGATCTGGATTTGAAAACATTGTGAAAAGGTGTAAGGTGCCCTCAGCTAACATCTTAGAATGGTTGTTGGAGTTTGTTGTGCCACATTCCAGTTAGGGATGGCAGTCCAAAGGTATGCACATTGGTTAACATCTCCATGGTTGGTGCAAATCACCAGAGCTGGGCCACATCAAATGAAGAAACTGTAACAACATGAGGGCTTACAAAAGTCCCTGTCCCTCTGTACATTGTACCTATGTGTAATAAATGTGTCATGGCCACATAGGCTGTTTGACTGGTAATGCAGTCCTCAAGTAACCAGGCTTTGGATGTCTCTCTTGGATGCACATGATGAGACGATTACACTCCATATTTATTTCTGGCCACTAATGACGGGGCATGTTTGTCACCACATGATAGTTAGGGCCAATCCATGTGTGCAGATATGTGTGTAACTGTCACAGGAGACCCATGCTATGTACAAGTTGGCCCTGATATATCAGATGCAGTATAATCAGGTCTGAATGGCTGCCATTTCCTTATTCAGCCTACATATTGTATATGTTTATGAAATTGTTGGTCAGTGCACACATTTTGAGCACATTTCTTCCTTCCATGCCTTACAGGTGGACCGGCACTCTACACTGTGGGAGAGGTGGCTACATTTGAGGACCCCGACCACTCCAGCAAGTGTTGATATGTCTGTTATGTGTTGTGTTTGCTGGTTATGGACTCCTGTGTGTTGAACGCATAGCAAGGTGTGATGCATTGGGCAATAATTTGTCTTGTTCCATGAGTGGGATTTCAGTTTCTCAAATGTTTTGAGTTGGCCAATGCGTATCCTATTGTATTATCTAGGGATTGTAGGCCATTCCTGTAGGCACCACAGTGAGTACTGGGGTGAGTCATGTGGATGACACTTGTATCAACAAGAGTCGCACTGGAAGTCAGCTCAGATTTAGTCAGCCTGTCAGACCCACATTCTCCAAGATTGGTACAGCAAATTGCTTTCCAAAAGACTTCTGCTTCCCTATTTACCCAGGTACTTATTAAACTGTAGGTAGAACTTCCTAGCAGCACGTACTTCCACATGTAGTGCTACAAGTATGTGGAACTTGAGTGCAATGGCCTAGGTGTGCATGCTAATCATGATCATGGGTGTTCTTGCAACTCTGTGTCTGATGTAAGTCATGCCTTACTGGAAGTATTTGTTGTGTACCAAGCTCTGCATTTCCTGACATGTGTGGCGCTATGATTGGTCAAGGGTTTGCAGACTCCTAATTGTTGATAGACCTGTAGAGCCAAACACGTGTGGAGTTTCTCTACACTCCTCGGTGTCCCTGTTGTTTGGAATTGATAGTTGTTTATCCACCCCCCCTCAAACACAGCCATGGGTTTATGAATAGGGGACCTAGGACTGATGCTACCAGTATGTCACACATACATGTGAAAAAGTGACTGTTTGGTTGGAACCTAGTATACACACTCAGGTTTGGCACATGGGTACTATACTGGCAAGTCCTGTTACAATTTACAGACCATGTGGCTTTAGTTTTGCATTCCGTACACTGACATTTGTAGCCCAGGTATTGGCGGAGGATATGCAGCATGATTGTTAGCTGATAACTGGCAGAACTCAGATGGCAAGTCAATGCTAGTTGTTACCCATCTTGTAGGTTTTGGATGTGCTATGTGTGATGTGACATTTGTAGGCTGGCCTGCCATGTACTTCCTCAGGGACATTCAATGATCTGTATTGTGATATGAGCTGTTACAAGTACAGTAGATGTTTTGTCTGATTGACTTCTTGTGCCATTTCACACAATGCAGTTCCTAATGTAGATTATTTGCATTTTCAGTTCTGGGGATTTCCACCGTATGTAGGTTTGCCAGTGTCTGCGGATCCACATAGAACCATAGTGGACTTCTTAAGCCTGATGTTTTCCCCGATGAGGCCCTACCTTTAGTATATGGAGGGTTTCTGATTTCCCTATTATGGGTCCCTAATTGCTTAAAGGATTAGGTACATTTCAAGGTCCTGACGAATCGCACTAGATCATTTATTGACTAAACAGCGAGAAACATGTTGACCTATTATACGGAGTAACACAGGGGATCCTGTGTTTACCTTCACTATTCTCCATTGAGAGATTTAGCGATTACATTACTTTCTGTCATTTGGGGAGTGTAGACATTATTTTACTATATCCCCACATGTCGTTTTTAATCATGTCAGAGGTATTAGTATCACAATAAATAGCATTTTTTTACCTCTAGGCATTTTTAACTACCTTTATATCAATCCTTAAAATATTTTTGACCTGTTGTTCACTATTCACAAAAGATCTCCGGCAAAGAGCCCCCCTGTGGGGCCCGTCAGGCATTGCAGTGCCGACCTGACAAGGAGCATAACCCTATGATGAAGCATGTCACCAGAAGGTGAGTGAGGGCACTTGCTCCGAATAAATTGATTCTCCATCAAATATAGAACCATCAGTCTGAAATAAACCCTTTCGTGTTTTGGAACTGTGTGTATATTATTTTTATTTGATTATTTGCATTTGTCTTCACAGCTGCAAACATAACTCCTGACCAGGTCCGTGAGTTCCAGCTGCGGGCCATGAGATACCAGCACATCCTGCTGGTGGAGTCGTGGTTCAGGAGGATGGCCCATCGATACCGCCATGAACGGGCCTCCGGGGCATGGAGGGCCTTCCCACAGGGTGGCCCTACTTTGGCCACCACAGCCACCACCAGCACAACCACCACTTCAAGCCAGGTGGCCCCAATGACAGCTGGGACTGTTGTCCCTACATCTGCCAGACTTCCAGGCCTCAGCATTGCTACAGGTGCAGGACAGCCCACTGGCCTTGGCTCCACACACACACAGACCTCCTCCACTGGTACCCAGACTGCCCCAGCTCCATCTGTTGACCCTGCAGCATTCCACAACATGGAACGGAAGATGGACCGTGTGTTGCGCAAGTTAAGCCATCTGAGCCGGGATGTTTGCCACATTAACCGGTGTGTGAAGTCCATCAAGAGGACCCTCCGGAGGGCCAACCTCTAGACTTTTTTTGATATGGACATGATTCCCTCCCCTCCCTCCTCTTTCCTTGTTCTCATACTTAGTGGGCTTAGGGGGCTTAGTGTTAGGTTAGTATAGGCTGTTAGTTTAGTTAGTGTTAGTGGGTGGGGGGTCCTGATACTTTGTATTTTTATGAAAGCAAACAAAACCATACAGTTCCTATATGATGAGAGGACTGTATATACCAATCATCCGAACAAGTGTTTATTCTTCATTCACACCACGCGCACGCTGCATTTCGGTTTCTCCCTGCCTCTCGGGACCGGGAGAGGTCAGGTGTTTGGGCTTATCAGGGCCCCGCAACACGCCATTCTTAAGACTTCGGATGGTTGGTATATACAGTCCTCTCATCATATAGGACCCCCGCTTCCTGCTCATTAAGAGACATCATTGGACATAAAAATTTAAGCCATCTATATGCCTTGAAAAAGTCCTGCTGGACGAAACACGTGTTGGCTGTCTCTGAACATTGATGTGTTTATGTTTATCAACATAAGGAAATAAATAATTCTGTATTTTTCTTCACTGTGGACTCATTACTCGGAGTGCCCTGGTTTTGTTTGCTTTCATATTGTTTATACAGCACGGCACAGAGGAGGCATCTTCGTATCCTTCCTTGTTCTGTGCACTTTAGTACCCCTGGTGGTTGGGTATTTATACCAGGCTGGCACCCTTCTCATGACTTTGCCTCTTCTACATGTACATTGTTGTTTCTGTTTCAGATGTGCGATCTGCAAGCATCAACCACTTTTTCAGTAACTTTCTATTTTAACTTATTACGTGTGTTTGCTATGTTGGGGTTCTTGTGTTTTTTTTTTTTTTAAACTAAAAAATAATAATAAAAAAATATTTTAAAAATAAAAATTGCAAAAACATATATATTTGTTTAGTATAGGATAGTATGTGTTTAGGTTAGTATGTGTTGTCCTCCATGTGTCCCGTCTCATAAGGGGGAGGTGGATGTTTAGAACGTTTAGTTACATGTGATAAGTAAGTTTAGCTTAGGTTAGTTAAGGACAGTTGTGGGTAATGAGTAGTCAGGGTAGATTAGGGTAGGTAAGACTTTTCCCTCAGTTTCCTCTTCTGTGATTAGCATTTAATAAATATATAGTTAACCCTTAACTGTATGTGTTAAATGCTACTTGATCCTGGGCTTGGAATTAGTGTACATGAATGCTGTTCTATTACATTTGTGTCCTTTGCTACAAACAAAACCCAAATGAGCTGTAAGATTGGCAGCTACCCCAGAGCTACCTTGCAAAGTTTCCACCATTCGTTGCAACCACCAATCACAGTTAATATGGATCCCAATGTGTTTCTGTTGATAAGTATGTTTTCTACGTCACAAACAGTGCTTCCAGACTTGGTATTGGGGGAACAGTTTTAAGTGTGACTGCAGTGTGATGATCAAGGACACCCTTATAAGATGGGTTCTCGTAGGCACTCTTGTATTCTTGCCTTCATGACTCACATACGTCATTTGTGACACAGTTCAGCATGAGTACCTATTTGTATGTAAACCTCATTGTATGTAAACTCAGATAGCTTCATTCATGCAGTTTTTGTAGTGTTTGCTTAGATTTGTGTGCACTGTTATATGTGTTAGTATTGCATGGTGACAACATTTTGCAGCCACTATTTGATGACTTAGATATCCCTTGAGGAAGCATTATTCTGTCCAACACAGCATGATGGTGTATGGTTTCTCACTTCATCAGATATGTCCCTCAGGAAGGGCAGAGTAAGATGCAATCATGGGTGCTGTGCAGATGTATCTGACTGCATAATATCTGGACAGTTGTATTGACAAGCTACGTAATTTGACAGTAGGCACATTTCAGTTATCTACTGCACAGTTGATATGTCACATTACCCAGAGACAGATTTGTTGTGTAAGTGCTATTTATTGGAAAGTGCTGTAGTGCTATATGTACATTGTACATGACTGTGGGTCCATTAGAGTGACATCTTACATTATGATCCTACACAATGGGTTACGGAAATGCTTTTGACATGCTGGGGTGATGTTTCAGACAGTGCAGAGGGACAGGATTTGCCAATGAGTAAGACAGAGACAATCACTGGGCAGGCTGATAAGATATACAGTGGTAAGCAGAATAGTCATTAAGTAGAGTTGTTGTAAGACTGGCATGTTACAAAGCGCAGGACCTTGGTAATAGTTGGCCAGGTGGCAGGGACTAGTGCTTCCGGGTACTTTTCCATGTGAAGGTGATCTGTTCCATGTCTTCTTCTTCTGATGTGTGTGTTGCCTCCTCTGTTGTTGTTGGTGGTGGTTGTAAAGGGGCAACACACACCTCAGTGTTAGAAGACGTGGAGTCAGACATCCCGGTCGCTGCTACCTGTGAAGGTCTTAAGGGCAGTACTGCTGCAAGGAGCATCTGCTGATTCTTAAGAATAGCAGCCACATCACGATGGTAGGCAGCCAGGTCGGCCCTGAGGGGGTCATGATTGCATTCGTGCATGCAGTGGAAGGTTTGGGGTGCGAGGTGTTGTGGCAACTCCCTTACTGCAGTGGTGAATTCCTTGACAGTTTCTTGTAGTCCTTGCAGGATGGATGTTAGGGCTTGCATAGCTGCTGCCTGATCTGCAGATGACATCATGCACGAACGCAACCCCTCTAGGCTGGCTGCCATAGTTTGCATCCCCACCCGCACCTCCTTGGCCAGCTCCCGCTGTACCCCAACTACAGTTCTCTCAAAGCTGGTGCCTGTGTCGTCAGAGTCCTCAGCTGTATTGGAGCTTGCAGGTCTTACAATTGGGGTGGTGGGTGGATCCTCTGCGATGGCTGCTTGTTCTGTGCTCCTCCTTGTGACTGAAGGTGGGGTCTGGAGGGTTTCAAGGACCTCTTGGATGGTCTCCTAGGGAATGTTTATCAGCTCGTCATTCATGTCATCAGGGTAATCTGGGGCAGGCATTTCCACAGGAGATCCATTGTCCTCTGCAATGAAACGGGGTACGATTAGTGTGTGTTTGTTGTGGCATTAGTGATGTGACATGCCTGCCTTGTGATGAATTCACATTGTGATCTTGTTTCGTGTTTATTGCTCCAGTCTTTCAGCTGGGCATTCTCCCAGGCCCATGGCCCACCTGCATGTCACATGTATAGTATTAAGTTATTGGACTTCTCTGCATCATCTCCTCTAGTCTTGTTTTAGGCCAAATAGTGAATTGCCACCTTCTTGTCCTACTCAACCCTCCGTCTACATCCATTCTCATGGTGAGACCTTTCACTGGCTGTGGGTGTTCTGATGGCACTGGCAGCACACTTAACAATCTGGACCTGCCCCAGTCTCTGATCTTTCACATCCACTTAAATGTAGTTGACATGTAGCATATCCTATGCATAGCAATGTCATGGCACAATATGGATGTTGGCATTGGTAATGTGTACAGCTGATGTTGGGAATGTGTGGTACATTGGATTGCCCTGATAATCGTATCAGTGTCCTATTTCCTCCTCTGACTGTGCAGGTGTATTTCAGTGACCAGTTACATGTGTCCTCCCCCTCAATGCTGTTGTCTGAGCAGTATGACATTTGGGATTTTACATTGTGACCCAGGCACAGGATGGACCCTGACATATGCAGCATGGGTATGTCCTTAGTGCTGTGGAGCTCCTATTGTTGTTGACATTGGCTGATGTTTGCGCCAACTATGGGCATTTACATTTGACGGTACTGGGGCCTTTGTCTTTTTTCAGGGGATTGTTGAAGTTGTCATCCTCAACCTTCTAATTTAGGTGCGTATGATCCATGGGGAGGTTACTGCCATTGGCCACTTGAGCTGCACACAGAGCGGAGGTGGTAGTGGCAACTGTTCTCGCAGTTACATTCCAGTTGTCGGTATGGCTAGAGGTTGTTAATAGGGCCCTAGTTAATGTGGGGGGTATGGTGGCTGACGTGTGCTGGGATGTCAGTTTGACATTGTGCCCTTTCCTCCTGGCGTGGCTTTCCCTTTTCTCCATCGTTGGCATAGTAGCATGCTCCCATGGGACTGATGTTGGTGTAGTGTAATGGTGTGCCCCAGCTTCTGTCTGTGCAGGCCATGTCCCCATGCCGTTCCCCTTTACCCATGCCACTCAATGTATATGATGACTTACATGCAATGTGTAGTAGGTATTCCTCCCCGGTTGCAGTTAACATTAGTGCATTTTAATTCCCCATGCGACTTACCCTGCATGTGCGTTGTGTCCTGGTAGTCTGCGCTGTCCTGTCCTTGAATCCCTGTGACGATCTCCTCAGGGATGATGGCTGCGACCATCTCCTCCATGTGGTCCAGGGCCTCCTGGTGTGCTGGACTCCCACCTCCAGTCTGCAGTGCTGCTTTCCTGTTCCTGGCCATCTTTTCCTTGGTCCCTGCGCTTGCAGTCATGCCAGCGTTTCTTGCACTCGATGACTGTTCTGCGTACTTCTGCCACAATGTTGATCTTGTCAACAATTTGTTGCCATATAGCCTCTCTCCTACTAATTGGCAATTTTGAGGTGACAAACAGTTGGTGCTGATGTTCCGTCACCTCTTTAACCAGAATTTCCTGCTCCTCTGCACTGAAGCGACACTTTCTTTTCTTCTTAAAAGTGTCCTGGTTCTTGTGTCGGTCCTCCTGGCTGGTTCCTGGTCTGTTGTCATCTTCCTGGGGTCTGTAGTGGCATCTGGTTTCCATTCTGGCTCTCCTCTGGTGAAATGGCAGTGTTTGCGGGTTTTTTTGACGCTATTGCGTCAAAAAACAGCGCATATCCGGTTTGCGGGGTCGTAAATCGACCCAAAGTCATTTCCGCCGCGTTAACGTCGTTTTGCTTTACGACTTGACGCTGCGTTGTGCGTCAAAATAAATGACTCCCACCTGTGGTTTGCGCCGCCGTACGTCAAAGTACCAAAGCACCAAAATGGCGTTAGCCGGCGGTATTATTTTTGACGCAAAACTGCGCCGGCGCAGTTTTGCATCAAAAAGTATAAATATGGCCCTAAAATCGCTCCCAAGAGTTATTAGCCTGACCCACAGGTTAGAGCTCATAACAAGAGGGAATTACCAGATAGTTGTGCCCGGCAGACTAAAGTCAATATAGCTACCAGCAAAATTGTTATGAATTTACTAGTTGGTATTTCATTTGGGCGAATATTCTCTTGATTTTCTTCTATGTCTGTAGCATTGTTGTTTGCATTTTTTGACAGTGTTTTTTAAATAAAAAGTATTTTTAGTCATGCATCTGTAGTGGAAATTTTAAATTTAATAGAGGCAAATATTTTAAATATACATGTAATTTAGAAATGTGTGTTTGTTATGGCGTTGTACATTAAATATATTTCATATAGTTTAATAAAATAAATGTGCACTTTGCTTTCATTATCAACTCTTTTGTCGTTCAGAGTAATGTTCTCGTCTGTTCTCAGGCTGCTTTGAAAGGAGTAATAATTGTTTGTGGTTCCATCCCTCAATTGGCACTTAAGGTGCTTTTTGCTTCAATTGTAGGAACTTTTAATCAGAGAGTTAAATAATTTATTTACAAATTATATAGGAACTTTACTCTTATTAAATATATGTTTTTAAGTTGGCCTTTCAGGCGTTATATTAAAACTTTTATTTTGGCATATACATTTATTGTGTTATTTCTTTTTCCAAATGTTTTATTGATATTTTAGAACAGAATATTTATATTGTCAATATTTTTGTAATTTCCATTGTTTTATTTGGATAGCCATGAATTTGAACTCACCAGCCACGTCAGTCTTTCCCTCGAAAAGCGAACTAAAGAAACTATACTGGCATATGGCCAACCACGAAGACACACGGGCTGCACTCCACACTACATTATCTTGTGACTTTGCCAACCTAAAAGAGTCATGCAAGTACGAAACTTTTTGGGACCTAATCACGGCCCCAAGGGAAAGGAAACTGTACTTCCAGCTCCGCATTGGAACACTCCCATTAAGACTTTTCACCAGCAGCTGGTCACACAATGAATCCACCGCATGCCCTGCTTGCAAAGCCCCCCGTCGAGAATCTCCCTCACCTCCTTTTTGCATGCCCCGCGTATACCGCCCCCCGTAGGAAATGGCTGGCCCCGGCATGCAGACTACTGGAGTACGCTGCTCTGCGCTAGCCCTGCGAATCCTTAGATCAGACACCAGGCCAATGCTAGTGATCGCTATCGCCAAATTCCTCGGAGCTAGTTGGCTTGTCAGAGGGAAAACTCTTCTGGACAATGACTCCAAATAAGACTGTCCAAACATCCTGCGCAGCGCATCTCATTTCATTTCATTTTATCTCATTTTATTCCATTTTTTTTTTCTCTTATCTTTTACTCCCTTTTATCACTATATTTACCTGCAATTTTATTGTGTATTTATTTGTATTTATTACTGCTCACGCTTTTTTGGCTCTTGTAGCCGCAATAAAGCTTCTTTGAATTGAATTGATTTCTATATTTTGGTGTCCAATATTGTTGTTTTGATTATTATTATGTTGCTGATCATTATATTGTCAACATTCTGGTGCATTATATGGTTTGCACTGAAAGTAGATATTGTTATTTTTTGTTATTAAAAATATAATATTTTGTAGCAAGGACTGTGACATGCATCTCTCTCTCTCTCTCTCTCTCTCTCTCTCTCTCTCTCTCTCTCTCTCTCTCTCTCTCTCTCTCTCTCTCTCTCTCTCTCTCTCTCTCTCTCTCTCTCTCTCTCTCTCTCTCTCTCTCTCTCTCTCTCTCTCTCTCTCTCTCTCTCTCTCTCTCTCTCTCTCTCTCTCTCTCTCTCTCTCTCTCTCTCTCTCTCTCTCTCTCTCTCTCTCTCTCTCTCTCTCTCTCTCTCTCTCTCTCTCTCTCTCTCTCTCTCTCTCTCTCTCTCTCTCTCTCTCTCTCTCTCTCTCTCTCTCTCTCTCTCTCTCTCTCTCTCCATCCTAAGCAACATGTAAGGCTGCCCCAGAAATGACCTCTCTTCTACTTCTGGCTAGGAAGCTGTCCAGGTATGAAATATCAGCAAGATCATAATTCCTTAGCCTGAGCAGTAGCATTCCATGCACTCAGATTTATCAATGTGACTGACAATGTTGACTCACAATAAATGATCACTGATGTACAAGTCTACTGACTCAGCAGATAAAACAAGCATAGTTTTCTCTTTTCCTGGCGAGGGGTTTCATTCCTTCACTGGCAACGGGTTGGTTGCATATTCAACCACATGTGTTCTACGGGTCACAAGGCTTAGGACATTCTCTGCTAGGCCTGGGTGTTGCCACAAGAGGTTCCTCCAGTGATGGTCCCAGCTGGTGTTCTAGTAGTGTACCCCAAAAGAACATGAAGAGTTACAGGTCAATGGAGCACAAATAGGTACGCCATTTCCTCCCTAAAACGTACAATTATTAATGAACAGCACCCTTGTTATTTTTCATGCTGCCCTGCTACTCTTCAAATACTTTAAGAATCAAAATAACTCCAATGCTCAGAGATCTCCACTGCTTCTATGCCTGCAACATAATTTTTCAAAGACCTCTTACATTGCCCATCAATATTAGTATTTCACCATATCTGCCCCCTTCAATTAAGAAATCTGGAGGGCTAGATAAAACATGATACATAACCATTCAGATTAGAGACCAGAAATTGGAAGAAGAAAAAGTTCAGATACCAAGCCAGGCACTCTTGCACACTTCAGAGACCATCAAATGCCATCAAAGTCAACCTCTGCCAAACACTTTCTCTACGGCACTTTAGAAAGGAACTCTAAACCCTACTGCTGATGCAGCACTTCATTGCTGTTGACCTCTCACTTTATAGATGTAGCTGAACGTTGTACCCGTGATTCACACTATCACTTTCTCACTCCCCCATTCCCACTGTACCCATCAAACTTCCAACCTATAACCTTATGCTGCTGTTTGGGATCCACTCATTCACCTCTGCTGTTCACTACTCTCTTTCTATCTCCAGCTTTTTTATGCTGCCATCCCCACACTTGCCACCATTGCCACCCATCTGATTGATGTGATACCCCAATTTATATTTTTGCAAAATCCTCCTTCTGAAATGCACACACTTGCAATTCCTTAGAAAATTCCTTGTTTGTAGAAATCGTGGAAGATATTTCATAAGCCTAGTGACAAATGGGGGATTTCTTGTGAGAGACTAGAGCCCACCCTGTAATCTGGCCCACTCAAACTGTTGCCTAGGGTGGCAGGAGGTAAACAACAGTAAAATTCTTAAATCCAGGGAAACCATTTCATTGCAGCAAGATTCCGTTACTGTCAATGAGTCTGTTTCTCAAGCACCATGTTAGCACTCTATAAAAAGCATTTCTAGTTATTAACCATAGCAATCTCTCACACTAAACACATGAAAGCAATACCTTTCAAAAAATGTAAGCTGTACATTTTATTTATTTTAATCAGTGACAGCTGAATGTGCACTGTTCAAATGCATTAACCAAGTTAAAATGCCATTAGTTTGGATCATTTTATTTTTTAGGGAGTTCTAAATCCTTGAATGTGAAATAGATATATGTGACTTACTATAGGCGAACAGGCAAAAATAATATCTAAATATACTTTTCATATTGGTATGTGTGAGACTATTAGAGTTTTTTCTTTCATTCACCACTCAACCAATTAGGATGCTGTTTCACAGTGCTAATAAGACTAATTTCATAAACTATGCAACATTTTATTGCATCACTACTAATCCAGTTAGTTAAGTTGAAATACAAATTATAGCAACATTTCTTCATTGCCTGACTGGTATAGGCATGACGTAGGTGTGGCTGCAAGGTTATGTTCCTTTTCAGAGAACTATATGTATATATATATTGACCAGCTAAAAACAATGCTGCACTCCCCAGGGATATATTAAGGCGATCTCCATTTAATAGTGTATCAGCAGACTCCACGACCCGTTTCAACCTCCTTCTTTATCAAGTGGTTCTATCTGTACTCACACCTGTTGTTAATACATGATTATATACATTGACATAGCATTCTGGGATTTGTAGTACTTTGATAGTTTAATCCGTTCTGCAGAGTGCCAATCACAATGTTCTTCCCATAGCACAGTGCCACTATTAGAATAGTTCAAAAAAAACGTTATCACAAATCCCTCAGAATGCAAATTAAGAGTTCATCTGTCCCAGTCCATAAACAAACATTATAACGAAGATTGCTCTTCATCCCTAAGCTCTTCCCACTGACTAGTTCATCAGTACAGGGCTGCTGCATTTATATATATATATATATATATTACCTACTGGTGACTGACAGTAGTTAGACCTAGTTTCTATAGAAAGAAGATTTTTTGTTTTGCCTATAACTTGCTATGTTACGGTATATGTATACTGTCTAATGTATACTATTAAGGGGAGAGATAATAATGCAAATTTAAAGGGAGACATACTCATTTAGAGACATTAGTAACCACTTATATATTGATGTAGACTTAGAGAATTTAGGTATATAGGGTGCAGTAAGAGATGTATTTGGGATGTAATATACTGAATGCAATATGTAGTTTTGTATATTAATATAAATTCTTATTTATATAAATTGTGGTTTGAATATGATTTAGGATACTAACTGTGAGCATAGGTACACAGTTTTAATTTTTAAGCACACTTGGCATTGTGAGATGCAAGTAGGCTATAGAAGAGAGTGTATTTTTATTAAAAGATTAACCATGTTGTTCTGAGTTTTATTGACTGGGATGAAAGGTTGTAGAGGCATATGCCCAGGTATATACACTCTACTAGAATATATGGTACTTATATAGTTAATAAGGAAAAGATACAGTCAGTCTCGTATCTAGTCAAATAGTCATAAATTCACTTGTTTATTTACACCAAACCATACACCACGGATCACATTGATAGATTTAATAATAATACAATCAGGGACACACTGATGCACTGATGACACACCTAGGCACACACTGATCCGTACACTGACATACCTATGCACACTGTGTTGTATAGACTAATATCCCCAGACATGTACTAATGAGTAGAGTGACACACCCCGGCATGTACTGTTGCATGTACTGACACAACCAGGTGGACACTGATGCACTGACTGAAACACCCAGGTGCACTGTAATGCATACACTATAATACCTAGGTGACAGTGGTACATCCAGACACACTCTCTTACATAAACTGATACATCCAGGGATGTAATTATGCATCTACTGAGAGAGCTAGGCATATATTTGTGCATGCAGTGATGCAGCCAAGTGGATACTGATGTATTCAGAAAATCATTCTGATGTACAAGTATGTATACAGTGAGACACCCAGGGAAAAAGAGATGGATGGAATGACACTCACAAATGTAGGAGTGCACTGATATAGAAACTACCACACACAAGCACACACTGATGCATACACTGACATAGGCAGGCAGAAACTCGTGTATACACTTAGACAGCCATGTACAAATGTATTGCATCACTGATGCAGCCATAAAGATAATACTGCATACACTGACACCCCAAATGCAAAATGATCCATGCACTGGCAAACTCATGCTCACATGATTGCATACACTGACACAATCAGATGCACACTGATGTATAGATTGATACATCTAGAGACACATTAGAGATACACACTGATGCATACACTGTGAGACCCAGGCAGACACTAATACAGAAACTAACAAAGCCAGTTATATAATAATGTTTCCATTCAAACATACAAGTAGACACTATCATGTACATTGACATACCCAGTATAAAATTTGCCCATACACTAACACACCTATGAACACAATTATGAATAGATTGAGACACCTAGGGAGAAACTGATAAATAAACATATAAATGGAAATGAAAAGTTATGTATGCACTCACACACATATGGAAATACTGAAGAGTAATAAAGTCTCCAAAACGTCTCTTTGTTTGATTCAGTGGTGTTTCTAACAAGAACTGATTTTTGTTTAGTTTTTGATAAAGCATGTTTTTTTTTTTGTTTTGTTTTTTCAGAAAATTATTGGAAACTTGAGAAAAACTTAAATGCAATAGTTTTGCATTATGAAATCACAACAGTGTGCAATCACAGCTAGTTCGAAGAAAAACTTTGTGAAAAAACATTAGCAACAATGGTTTTTGACCTTCAGAGAGAAGACGTTGACAATTTTAACTTTTACAACCACAAAATTATGGCAGATGCTGCAGGATGTTACCATTTGACCTCATTTGGTGCATGTGGCTGGCATACTGATATTCTGAGCAGTGGCCTGGCTAGATGATGATGTACCAGGATCTGCATCAAAATGTGTCAGTTCTTTTTCTGTCCTCTTTCATCGGTATGCCCATTAATGGATTGTGCGCAGATGTTTCCACATACTCGACGTTCCGTGGCTGCATTTCTTTGATGCACCACAAGAGAACTTTTTTTCACAGTGGTTGCATTTCATAATTCTTGCACTGACCTTTTTCCCCTACTAGGTATGGTAAAAACATTCCCTACATAATTCTCTTTTCTAGATGAACAAGACACCTGTTGAGAATCATCTTCTTCAGGAATATCTTGAGACTGTGCAGGTGGTGGTGGAGCAATCCCTTCAGCCATTCTGGAAAGTTCTGTAGCAGGAGGATCACAGCTGAGATGATTCTCCCTCAAGACCTAGCAGAATAATAAATGTTTTTTGGAAGTGGCCCTACCCAAAGCTAAGTGTGGTTCTAAAGTAACCAATGAAATGCCAGATTTCTCTTCACACTTTGAGCTGCTCTGAGGTTCCTCACTAGAGTTGCGGTTCCATGAAAATTGTAAAATATGTTTTGTGTTCTATTGAAAATAAATAAATTATGTTTGTAGTTGTAAATATGTTCAGTCTTCTGTTTATATAGTAAAGAATGGGGTGCATTTTGTAATAAAAAAAAAAGATCACAAATCCGTGAATCTGAACAGCGAATTCATTCCGGTCACATGAACCGGAACGAAAACCATAGTGTTTCGGGGCTCTGCTTCTGCGGAACCATGGATGGTACTGCGGTTCCAAAATTAAGTTAAAAAAAAGATAGTATTGCAATACTACTTTAGAACTGTGTAAATACTGAATAAAATATCAAATAGTATCAGCCCCACTTCTCTAAGAAGGACTGGGCTTTTCAGTTCAGTATGCAACACTTTACAGGCTTGGTATATTTCATTGTGGCAGAGAGCCTAATGAAAGCTTTCCTAATAGTTTTTTTCCACAGACATCTGGCATTGTCAGTGACATCACAATGACATCTTATATGACATCACTGATGACATCATTCAGTGAGTGTAAGTGGGTGTATTGATGTGTGAATGGGTGTGTGAGTGGGTCAATGAGTAGTTCAATCAATTGCTGTATGAGAGACTGAATGGATGTGAAAATATTTTATTCCATTTCAAAGCCGCAAACATGGTTCTGTATGTGTTTCAGCTCCCTCAGGAGCCTGGATCATGATAGCAAATGCCATCTTTTATACGTATATGTTCTATGTCCTTCAGACAATGACATTGGATGCTGATCAATTGGATCACTGGTTATCATCCAGATTTACCCGTGAGAGGAATGGGTTTGTGCCCTGATTGTTTGCCTACTTGGGCTGGGTGGGTTGGATAATATAGTCAAGTGTACCCGCACTGGGTGGATTAGATTCAACGAAGTTCAAGGCAGACATATCTTTTTATTTTTTCACATTGCCCACTGGGGTAGTAGTTCCATTTCTACCCAGTGTTTTTTTTCTATTTTGATGACAATGAGATAACAATCAGGTATACCTGTCATAATTTATTTGTAATAGAATTTCCAGACATTTCATTCTTGTTAAGAGCCATGTATGTTTTCTGTGAGGGCGGACTCCCTAGTCTTATGTCTATGATTGTTTTTGGTATATAAAGGCATTTCAAAGTGGTACTTGTTGTCATGATCAAGGCACACAAAATATAGATAAACATCTTTGCGGCTTCAAAATGGAATAAAATATTTTAAAGTGCTCCCAGAGTGCCGGCCTTCTCCTAATTGAAAAGAGTGTGTTTTGCTGCACCATATATATACATATATCTATATCTATATATATATATAGATAGATGTAGATATATATATATATAGATATATGTGTGTGTGTCAAAAAGAGATGTCCTGAATAAAAGCACACTCACAACAGGTCACTATGGAATGTAGCAAAGTCAGCAGCTTACAGACAATACTTTGGCATTTTCATTATTTCAGGCCTTATGTTTTCAAACATCTCTGGACAGTTGTTTCTTGGTTCATCCCTTCATCAGCAGAGAACAAACATTTCCTTCCTCTTTCAAAGGCCAACTGCCTGGCTGCGCAGCAGATTTAATTGGAGGCACCTGATGTCAGTTGCATACCAGTTCTGTCCCATTGGACCTCAAGTGAGCTGCAAAGTGCCTCCTGGTAAGGATAGTCCTGCAAATTTTTAAAAAATATCCCAAGTGGGTTGCTGAAGCCAAACAAAAAAATAAAACACAGGCCCATATTTATACTTTTTTAGCGCCGCATTTGCGCCACTTTTTGACGCAAAGCGGCGCACACTTACAAAATACATTTGTATTTTGTAAGTTTGCGCCGCTTTTGCGTCAACAAATGACGCAAATGTGGCGCTAAAAAAGTATAAATTTGGGCCACAGTTCGTTACCCCAGTGGGCAAATTCAAAGTAAGAAAATCATTTTGCTGCCAATGTTCCAGTGAGTGGACAACTCTTTTTGAGATATATATATATAGATATACATATGCAAAAAAAAAGGAGAACTCTGGGAAGTTCCCAATTTTAGGTGGATAGCCGCTCTAGTAAGGAGCACCCTACAACACCCACAACACTCTAGGGCCCATATTTATACTTTTTGACGCAAAACTGCGCCAATGCAGTTTTGCGTCAAAAAAATTAGCGCCGGCTAACGCCATTCTGAAGCACCATGCAGGCGCCGTATTTATTGAATGACGTTAGCCGGCGTTAGCCGCCGGCGCTGTCTGGTGTGCGTTAAAAAAAACGACGTACACCAGGCAGCGCCGGCGTAGGGGGAAAATGGCGTATGGGCGTCCACAAATGGTGCAAGTCAGGCTGAGGCCAAAAAATCGCCACAACCCGATTTGCGCCATTTTTTTACGACCCCCATCCCCCATTGAAATGACTCCTGTCTTAGCAAAGACAGGAGTCATGCCCCCTTGCCCAATGGCCATGCCCAGGGGACTTATGTCCCCTGGGCATGGTCATTGGGCATAGTGGCATGTAGGGGGGCACAAATCAGGCCCCCCTATGCCACAAAAAAAATAAAAAGAAATACCTACCTGGACTTACCTTAATGTCCCTGGGGTGGGTCCCTCCATCCTTGGGTGTCCTCCTGGGGTGGGCAAGGGTGGCAGGGGGTGTCCCTGGGGGCAGGGGAGGGCACCTCTGGGCTCATTCTGAGCCCACAGGTCCCTTAACGCCTGCCCTGACCCAGGCGCTAAAATCCGGCGCTAATGTGGGTTTTTTAGACCCGCCCACTCCCGGGCGTCATTTTTGCCCGGGAGTATAAATCCGACGCATATGCATCTGAGTCATTTTTTAAGACGGGAACGCCTACCTTGCATATCATTAACGCAAGGAAGGTGTTCATGCCAAAAAATGACGCTAACTCCATGAACTTTGGCGCTAGACGCGTCTAATGCCAAAGTATAAATATGGAGTTAGTTTTGCGTCAAATTTGCGTCGAAAAAAACGACGCAAATTCGGCGCAAACGGAGTATAAATATGCCCCTAGATTTGCTCACCTCAAATGTCTGCCAATCTAGCAAAGGTTTTAAGCATAGGATCAGCACAGTGCTATCCTCGCCGAGCTAGATAGTGACAAAGTCTTTTGCCATTTGTACAGCAAAATCGTTAAGCATAGGATTGACACAGTGTCATCCTCGCCGAGCTGTAAAATGACAAAAGCCATTTACCACTCCAGGCACAATAGTACAGCTTTGGACTGATCAAATACCGTCCAAGCCAACCTGGAATGAGTAAAGCAACCCCTGACACGTGTTTCGCTCTCATTAGAGCTCTTCAGAGAGGACTAGCTTTGTCCTGACACAAGGGAGCACCCAGTATAAGTCAAACCAAGGCCCTTTCAGGGTTAGAGTGACGCATAAATTATGCAAAAAACAAAGGAGAACTCTAGGAAGCTCCCACATTTAGGTGGAGAGCCCCTCTAGTAAGGAGCGCCCTGCAACACCAGCGACACTCTAGATTTGCTCACCTCAAATGTCTGCTTATTTAGCAAAGTTTTTAATCATAGGATCAGCACAGTGCTGTCCTCGCCGAGCTAGATAGTGACAAAGGGGCATATTTAGCGTAAACGTTGCCCCGTATTTAAACTTTGACGCCCGAGCCGTGGACGACAAAAGTCCGCCGTGTGCATCATTTTTTAGATGCGACAACCCGCCTTGCGTTAATGATATGCAAAGTAGGCGTTCCCGTCCAAAAAATGACTTAAACGGCCGTGCGTCGTATTTATGCTTTCGGGCAAATACGATGCACGGCCGGGAGGCGGAGCTGGAAAATGAAGCACTGCCCGATTTGCGTCAAAATTTAATGCCTGGATCACGGCAGGCGTTAAAATGGGGCAAACCCACCTGTATTTAATCAGAACACACAGAAGCAACAGCAGAGCAGCAAAAGGGAGACATGCAGGTGATTCTTATCCAGCGTGCACGCAGAGCCCAGCAGCTACAACAGCAGCTACCACAACACCAGCAGGGACCCCAAAGGCAGCGCAGAAGGCAGGAGAGGATATTCCGCACCAGAACAACCCTTCATGGCCTCAGGGAACACAACATCATCCAGAGGTACAGGTTGGACTGGCAGGCCATTCAGCAGCTGCTGCGAAACATTGAGCCGCAGTTGGCACCCAATTTTCTGGCCCGCACCATCCCAAAAGAAACCAAGCTGCTTGCCGTACTTCACATGCTGGCAAGTGGCTCTTTTCAAACAACTGGTACCCTGGTTGCCGGACTATCACAACCATCATTCTCTGCCTTTTTGCCCAAAGTACTGGATGCCATCATTGGACTTACACCCCGCCACATCTGCTTCCGTAACACACTGCAGAAGCAGCAGGAAACAAAACAGGGGTTCTACCTCATTAGTGGCTTCCCACACGTCCTTGGTGCAATCGACTGCACACATGTACGCCTTGTGCCACCTGCTGCAACTGAACACCTCTACCGCAAAAGGAAGCACACACACTCTATCAATGTGCAGGCCATTGTCGATCACCAAGGATTGATCACCAACATTGTGGCTAAATATCCTGGGAGTGTCCATGACTCATTCATCTATCCGTCACTGCACCATCAATGAACACTTCCAGGATGGACAGTATGGCAATGGACTACTTGTTGGTAAGTACAAAAACCTACTTATATACACACTGCACAGCAACCCTCTAGGACACACAACACATTCCCCACAACAGCACCATTTCGACAGGAACAAACTGAGGTCGTGACACCGCTTGCCATGTTTCTTAGGTCACCATTGAACCTGTCACACATCGGAAATTAGTGTACTGTCTAATGTTAAGACGTCAAAGATCACAACGTGTGGAGTGGGTTGCCTAAATGTCACCTTGCAAATTGTAAGTGTCCCAATGACGTTTACATTAATCCATTGCATAAGTCTAAAGGTATGGGATGTCCAGGGTACATTCATATGAACGTGTTAACAACACTGTCAAAATGAACCTGTGTATGGAACTATCATCTCATCCCCAGTGAAGACACACGGACAACTGTATCACAAGTCACAATGCTAGGGAGGGCACACTGTACTGCAAATCCCAATACATACTGCTGACAAACGGTCAGCAGCCAAACACTCGTTCAGCCAAGGAAACAACACAATGCAGATGGTACATCCTACAAGCCTAGGATGCGACATAATAACACAAAAGAGTCACAGACAACACAAGACACTACTGCCATGAAAGGGGATTTCAATGGGGCTAGCTACATCAACATGATCCCCTTCGTTTTCTCTTGCAGCTGATCAGGGGTATGGCATCCAGCCATGGATAATAACACCTATTGGCAACCCGAGTACTGCAGCAGAGCATGCCTACAATGACACACATAGGAGGACACGCACCATAGTCGAGAGGGCCTTTGGCATCCTCAAGTCAAGGTTCCGGTGCCTCGACATCACTAGTGGTAGCCTCCTATATTCCCCAGAGATGGTCTGTAAGATCATCCTAACATGTGCTATTCTGCACAACATTTGCATCAAAAGGAACATTCCCCACCTGGAATCCGAGCCACACATGCCTGAAGAGGAGGATGGTGGCCTGCAACATGAGGGGGAACCACAGAACACGGCCGCTGGTATACGCAGGCGGCAACATATCGTGAACAATTTCTTTTAAATATAATCACCATCACCACTTTATGAACTAATTTAAATAAACACCTATAATAATCACCATATTATCGTTTGGCTATTCATTTTTGCACATCTTCATCTCTAACTATCAGAATAAGAGTGTTGCCTCATGGAGCATTGCTGATATACCGATTAGGACACTGAAAATCCCAGAGCTAATGTGATGCGTAACATACAATGGTCACATACACACACACTGTAAATGACATATATCATGTACATTTCTCCTTTGAAGGCCAATAGCAGAGGACCACACCTATTTCACACATACATGTTGAAATCAAGGTCCAACGCAGCATATGGCACAGAACTAAGACACCATCACTCAATAAGGGGAAAACAAGCCTCATACATGAGGCAGTTGATGTGCCTTTGCATCAGTAACAGGAATGTCTGACCAGACCCTTGACAGCAGTAAGTCCAACTGCATCCAATATTTGCAAGGACTATCTGTGACCAGAGTTCAATAGAAGCAGTACATAGACAGCACAAGTGCCACACACATGAGCAGCATTGCGCACATGACATTCCATGTACATGTCAGCCCATTTCCTAACTCCTGACACACCCTTGCACCTGGTCACAACCCATCTGTCTGAAGACGTCCCTGGAATACTAAGATGTGTACCCTGATATTCCCTCCTCTACACACACAGCTTGTCAAAAGCAATTCAGTGTGCAACACCCTTTCCTATGGTATGCCATTGTCATAGAACATCTGACTGCATGGACGTCAGGTCAATTAACACACTGGCTTCTAGTTTCCAAGCCCTGTTAGCACCTGTAGATTGCTTCCCGTGTGAAAATGTCTGTTGGCCATTAGAATGCAAATCTCACCTACAGGACTTGTGAGAAACAGATGCAGCCCACACCTGTGATCACCTCCATGCACACCACCCATTTCAACAAGCACTCCCCCTGCTGATGCCTGGAACAGCATAGGAGTTGGCATTATGTCAAATACACCGTTAAGCATTTATACTAATTAAGCTGTGTAACACAGCCCTTGGGTTCATTTGTCACCTTCAAAAACACAGGACATACACAGTTTGACATGTCAACTGTCTAGTTCATCCTCCAAACAGTCTTAGTCAGACCACTGATTATGTAACTTGTCAAATTGCTGGCTCCTGATTCACCCTGCATTCTGTCAGCCTGACTGGCATCTGTTTGTCCGTCACACTAAAGTATCCCTGTGTCTACATATGTACCACACTTGCGTTAGCAAACCTCTCATTCATCAGGGGGTATTTGGGCATTTGCTTCTTCAATGCATACCCTAATACATTGTATAGCATCATCTGCTTTTTAACTGTACCATATGAGTTAAATCCTCTGTGAAAACCTAAATTCATGGCCCATCCATTGTCTGGGTCTCATTTATGCATGAATGACAAAGTGTGACAGTGTCCCAGGGCCGTATGCGGGGATTGGGTACGGGGCCTTCAGCAGAACCAGCAACCTCTGATGATGTTCATGAAAATTCCACACATGTCAGGACCCTGACAATTCACACACAGAATTACATTGCTCACAACATATTGATGGGCCATGTGTGGTGAATAGCTGCGAGAATAATCAGCACAGAGGATATGATGTTCCCAGATGCAGTGGGAATTGCAGAGGCTAACCTGTGTACAAATGTTGTAATGACACCTACTGGAACATGACACCTGAGACATTATCTCATTCAGCACACCAAGGTTGCCCTGTTGACTGTCTCATTACACATCTTTAGTGACAGGGTGGGACTATCCCCATGTAGGTTCTCATGTCCACATCCACTTTACTCACATTGATCAACAACGGATACTCAGTAGATACAGGAATAGCTGCCACTGACTCATGATGAGTCCTGGACCGAACTGTGACAAATTACACCCCAAAAAATATACAGGATCAACATTGGACCACACACATGAACAAGTCACCTATGTGCAATTGATCACTGGAAATATGTGGACACGTGCTGCCTTGTCTACTGGTCCACCACAGCCACTTGAGAGTTGTGGCTCACTTATATGACCACAACTGTGGTGTCATCATACATTTGTGATTCACCTTTGTCTGTCTGGGCAAACAACATGGTACCCACTTCCTCAATGCATGTGTATGACTCACTGTGGGATTCACCAACTAGTGCCTAGGAAGCTGTTACCAAAACTCTAGGACATTGGATGTTGAAAATGGGGACCATTGACATGAACAAGCGTCTACCATCTATCTGGTGCATGCTTTGTCATATGTGGTGCCTACGTTACCCTAAATCTTGGAAATCCACATTACCGATGTTGCTACATGTATGACTAAGACATGTCCTCTCTCATTTCCACAATGACTTGCATCTAAGGTTTGGACACATGGACGTCACATACAAGCATATGTGCAATAATGCATCATGTGATACACACACACTTGGTCAACAAATACATTAATTGGCACAGCACACACATTGAGCCAAAGGCAATTAGGTATTGTACATATGTGCGTCGCATTGCTGTCCTCCCCTGATGCCAAACATGCCCAATTTGTGCAATACATATATGTAGGCCACACATATGGCCATCTAGTGCATCAGCCAACCGTCAAAATACTGTGAAGGAAGTAGCGATCATGGTCCGCTGCAGTATGATGTTACACATGTGAACATACACCATCAACACCATAGTGGGTGCCATCAGACTATCTCTGATGTGTCCCATATGTAACATAACATAAAAACAGAAAAAAAGCCCAAAACCAGTTCATGCGCTGAAATTTTGACGTTGCTTGCGTTATGCGTCATTTTTTGTACACCAATACTGAATTTACATCATTTTTTTTGACGCACAGAGTGAACATTAGGCCGCATCCAGATAATTGTACAGGCTATTTACTATTATTTGGATGCGGGCTAATTTTCACTCCTGTGCGTAAAAAAAAAATGACACAAACGCATGAAAAAATTATGACGCAGAACACGAAAATGGGCGGACATTTTATACAGGAAGTGATGTAATAGGAAATCCTGTTTACAGATCATGTACAGTGGGTGTACTTTCACTTTCACTTTGCAGTCTATGATTCTTCTAGACTGTGTGGCTGTGTAGAGAGTGGTGTCCATAGATTCTTTGCTTTTGTGTCCTGTGTGCTGTCTCTATTGTCAATTTGTGAAATAAATATTGTTGGTGTATACTGTCCTACTGTGTTCTGTGTACATTTGTCCATTTATCTAGTGCTTTTGTTGTTTGTGGGAGTCTGTTGTGGGTAGTGGTAGTTTGGGGATAGTTGGGCTCTTTCAGTGGTTAAGTTTACTTTTCGTCTGTATTTGTACCCCTACTTTCCCCCTTTTCCCCTTTCTATTTCTTTAACCCCTATTCCATTTCACATTTCTACAATGTGTGGTAGGCCACGTCTTGGCAGGATGGGTGAAGGGGAGTTGGGGGGCTTCATATGGCTTGTGTGCTATTTCTTGCCACTGATGATCGAGGCAGGGGGCAGGGTGATACAGGGGTATCACACAGAGCCGCGCAGAATCCAGTGGGGAAAGGTGCTGCATCACCTGCTGCGTGTGTATGCCAGCCTGAGGAGTGACCACCAGCTGAAGCACCGGTGGGCTGACCTCATCACCAGGGAGCAGGATCTCTTGGACCACCTGGGCATCGTGATTGGTGGCCCTGTTGGTGAGTACTAATCACGGAAATGTGCACAATTAAATGCTCTGTTGTGACATCAGATGATTTGTACAATGTCTGCAAGCTAAGTTGCTGACTGTGTGTAATGCTGGGGAAACATACTGGGATAATGGATGCACTATGGGAAGGATCACAATTGCTAGCTGTCAGGTAGCACGTGCTCAGCAAACTTACAGGATACTTTTCCGTGAAGTAAATTGGTGCTGCCTTTGTGTCAGATAACCAAACAAAATAGGAGCCAATCATGTCTATACAGGGCATATTTGCCAGAGAAGTAAAGATGTACCAACATATTGGCTAACTTTGTTGACGCAATAGCTAGACTGACTTTAGAATCACTACATGTTGCAGAAAATGAGTGCTGGCTTCACGTCAATTGATGATAGCAAAGTGGCTCAGACATATGTCTCATGTGGGTCTGGTGAGTGTGTAAGGAAAGCGTTCAAGGAAGTTCTATGAATGTTAGGGATTATTGTGGTACTTTATCTTTTTGGCTACATGTCAGATCTGGATTTGAAAACATTGTGAAAAGGTGTAAGGTGCCCTCAGCTAACATCTTAAAATGTTTGTTGGAGTTAGTTGTGCCACATTCCAATTAGGGATGGCAGTCCAAAGGTTTGCTCATGGGCTCACATCTCCATGGTTGATGCAAATCACCATAGCTTGGCCACATCAAATGAAGAAACTGTAACAACATGAGGACTTACAAAAGTCCCTGCCCCTCTGTACATTGTACCTATGTGTAATAAATGTGTCATGGCCACATAGGCTGTTTGACTGGTAATGCAGTCCTCAAGTAACCAGGCTTTGGATGTCTCTCTTGGATGCACATGATGAGACGATTAAACTCCATATTTTTTCTGGTCACCAATGACGGGGCATGTTTGCCACCACATGATAGTTAGGGCCACTGCATGTGTGCAGATATGTGTGTAACTGTCACAGGAGGCCCATGCTATGTACAAGTTGTCCGTGATATATCAGATGCAGTATCATCATGTCTGAATGGCTGCCATTTTCTTCTTGAGCACATTTCTTCCTTCCACGTCTTACAGGTGGACCGGCACCCTACACTGTGGGAGAGGTGGCTACATTTGAGGACCCGACCACTCCAGTAAGTGTTGATATGTCTGTTATGTGTTGTGTTTGCTGGTTATGGACTCCTGTGTGTTGAACGCATAGCAAGGTGTGATGCGTTGGGCAATCATTTGTCTTGTTCCATGAGTGGGATTTCAGTTTCTCAAATGTTTTGAGTTGGCCAATGCGTATCCTATTGTATTATCTAGGGATTGTAGGCCATTCCTGTAGGCACCACAGTGAGTACAGGGGTGAGTCATGTGGATGACACTTGTATCAACAAGAGTTGCACTGGAAGTCAGCTCAGATTTAGTCAGCCTGTCAGACCCACATTCTCCAAGATTGGTACAGCAAATTGCTTTCCAAAAGACTTCTACTTCCCTATTTACCAAGGTACTTATTAAACTGTAGGTAGAACTTCCTAGCAGCATGTACTTCCACATGTAGTGCTACAAGTATGTGGAACTTAAGTGCAATGGCCTAGGTGTGCATGCTAATCATGATCAAAGCTGTTCTTGCAACTCTGTGTCTGATGTAAGTCATGCCTTACTGGAAGTATTTGTTGTGTACCAAGCTCTGCATTTCCTGACATGTGTGGCGCTATGATTGGTCAAGGGTTTGCAGACTCCTAATTGTTGTTAGACCTTACCTGTGGTGTGTGTGTACAGACAAACATGTGTGGAGTTTTCTGTACACTCCTCGGTGTCCATGTTGTTTGGAATTGATAGTTGTTTATCCACCCCCCCACCCTCAAACACAGGCATGGGTTTGTGAATGGGGTACCTAGGACTGATGCTACTAGTATGTTACACATATATGTGAAAAAGTGACTGTTTGGTTGGAACCTAGTATACACACTCAGGTTTGGCACATGGGTACTATACTGGCAAGTCCTGTTACAACTTGCAGACCATGTGGCTTTAGTTTTGCATTCTGTACACTGACATTTATAGCCCAGGTATTGGCGGAGGATATGCACCATGATTGTTAGCTGATAACTGGCAGAACTCAGATGGCAAGTCAATGCCAGTTGTTACCCATCTTGTAGGTTATGGATGTGCTATGTGTGATGTGACAGTTGTAGGCTGGCCTGCCATGTACTTCCTCAGGGACATTCAATGATCTGTATTGTGATATGAGTTGTTACAAGTGCAGTAGATGCATTGTCTGATTGACTTCTTGTGCCATTTCACACAATGCAGTTCCTAATGTATATTATTTGCATTTGTCTTCACAGCTGCAAACATGACTCCAGACCAGGTCCGTGAGTTCCAGCGGCGGGCCATGAGATACCAGCAAATCCTGCTGGTCGAGTCGGGGTTCAGGAGGATGGCCCGTCGATGTCACCATGAACGGGCCTCCGGGGCATGGAGGGCCTTCCCACAGGGTGGCCCTACTTTGCCCACCGCAGCCACCACCAGCACAACCACCACTTCAAGCCAGGTGGCCCCACCCACAGCTGGGACTGTTCTCCCTACATCTGCCGGACTTCCAGGCCCCAGCATTGCTACAGGTGCAGGACAACCTACTGGCCTTGGCTCCACACACCTCCTCCACCGGTACCCAAACTGCCCCAGCTCCATCTGTTGACCCTGTAGCATTCCACAACATGGAACGGAAGATGGACCGTGTGTTGCGCAAGTTAAGCCATCTGAGCCGGGATGTTCGCCACATTAACCGGCGTGTGAAGTCGATCAAGAGGACCCTCCGCAGGGCCAACTTCTAGACTTTTTTGATATGGACATGATTCCCTCCCCTCCCTCCTCTTTCCTTGTTCTTCTACTTAGTGGGCTTAGGGGGCTTAGTGTTAGGTTAGTATAGGCTGTTAGTTTAGTTAGTGTTAGTGGGTAGGGGGTCCTGATTCTTTCTATTTTTACTTATTACGTGTGTGGGTGGGTGGGTAGTGGGCTATGTTGGGGTTCTTGTGTGTTTAAAAAAAAAAAAAATTTACAAAAAAATATATATTTGTTTAGTATAGGATTGTGAGAAAACAGGGCTGATTGCAGAGGTCCCCTAACTTTTTGCCCCCATTTTCCACTTTATGCTGGTGTTTTCCTGACTCTGATGGTGCCCTGGGTACTGCTAACCAGTCCCAGGGCCTGTGCTCTGTGTAAAATCAATATGCTAATTAGGCTAATTATAATTGGCTAAGTTAACCTACCTATAAGTCCCTAGTATATGGTAGGGTATGTAGGTTTAGGGACCACAGCATAGGTAGTGCACCCATAGGTGCACTGCTGAGGTGCCCAGTGTCATTTTAAAGGCAGGCCTGCCTTGCTGGCTGCTTTTAAATTAAAGTTATATGCAAATTCGACTTTGGAATTAAAAGTAGTTCCAAAGTCTTAAACTACCTTATTTTTACATATAAGTCACCCCTAAGGTGTGCCCTATGTGCCCCTAGGGCTGGGTGCCATGTAACTATAAGCAGCGACTTTATAAAAATATATTTATAAACCCTGGTGAGGTAAAAACAGCCAAATTCGTTTTTCCCTCATTGAAGTAAATGGCCTTCATAGGCTAGAATAGGGAGACTTTATTTTAAATTTTAAAGTCTCCTTAAATGTTGCATACCAAGAATTTGGTATCAAATTAATTGTTGTAATAAATCGCACAACTTCCAGTTGTGGGATTTAATATAACTTGTTCAGGTAAAAAGTTTTAGACTTTACCTAAAAATTTGCCAATTTCAGCCCTGCATTGTTTTTGCTGCTGTGCTCTGATTGGCCAGCCTGCAGCAGCTTAGCCAAGCTGCCTTGATGAGGTGTGAAGTGGCCTGGCTTCACACAAAGGAATGTGCTTGTGGGAGAGAATCTCCCCTCAGCAGATGGTGAGGCAGGAAGGGGGAGGGCTGCCAAACTGGTCTTCAAAGGCAGAGAAAGACATTTGGAGCAACCAGCAACACCCCCACATCCTGCAACCCCAGACAACTAGGTGCTCCCTTGATTAGATTAGGAGAGGGCAGGAGAGGGGTGTGTTTATGATTTTTAGCCACACCAGTGGGTGGGCTCAGCCAGATGTAACCTCCAAAAATCAGATTCAGCCATGTTGGATTTTTAGAGAATGTTGCCTTCTGGGATGGATTTTTGCCACACTTCCCAGGAAGTGGTCATCACAGGGGGACGACCCTGTACCTGATTGGAGAACCAGAACCCCCCTGCTTTTCACCCAGGAGCAAGGATAAAACTGGCAGACCTGCACCCACACCTCAGATCCCCACCAGATTTCAACAAGAAAAGAACTAAAGGAGAAGAAGGACTGCCCTGCTGGACCCCTGGCCTGCACCTGGAACCTGCTCTCAGAAGGACTGCACCAGCTGCACACTTGGGCTTCACCACAAGAAGGACTTTGCCTGGCTTCAACTGGTTCAAGGAGGGACTCCCTGTTTGCTACAGGTAAAAAATTGCTATCCAGAGTCCCCTGCACCAACTCCTGAAGAAAGTGACCAGCTGACCACTGTCCAGTGGCCAAAAAGGAGTTTGTGCCAGGTGCATTCTGGGAGTGGTAGTCCGCACCCCCCAAGGACCATCTCAGAACTTCTGGACCCTTGGGGTGAGCTGTGGACCCCAAAAGAACTGTAAAAGAACATCTGGGTGAAGCCCCAGAAGTTTGGAGAAGATTTGAGAATTTTTGTAAAAAAGCTCCATAGAGGGACCGACCCGCCGCGGAAATTCTAGCCGGCTTGCCTCAACCGCGACCCGGCCTGATTTGGTGGTTCGTCCCGGTAAAGAAAAATCTCCGAAAAAGAGACTAAGGCGGTCATTCTGACCCTGGCGGTCAAAGACCGCCAGGGCGGAGGACCGCGGGAGCACCGCCGACAGGCCGGCGGTGCTCCAATGGGGATTCCGACCGCGGCGGTAAAGCCGCGGTCGGACCGGCAACACTGGCGGGCTCCCGCCAGTGTACCGCCGCCCCATTGAATCCTCCAAGGCGGCGCAGCTTGCTGCGCCGCCGAGGGGATTCCGACCCCCCCTACCGCCATCCAGATCCCGGCGGTCCGACTGGCATGGGCATTGCAGGGGCCCCCGTAAGAGGGCCCCTAAATGTATTTCACTGTCTGCTGCGCAGACAGTGAAATACGCGACGGGTGCAACTGCACCCGTCGCACAGCTTCCACTCCGCCGGCTCGATTCCGAGCCGGCTTCATCGTGGAAGCCTCTTTCCCGCTGGGCTGGCGGGCGGCCTGAAGGCGACCGCCCGCCAGCCCAGCGGGAAAGTCAGAATTACCGCTGCGGTCTTTCGACCGCGGAACGGTAACCTGACGGCGGGACTTTGGCGGGCGGCCTCCGCCGCCCGCCAAGGTCAGAATGAGGGCCTAAGTCCGAAGGTAAAAAGTTGACCGGGACCTCCCAGCCATCGTATCCGAGAAGGGCTCCATGGACGTCGGATCAAGATCCAGGTTTACCCCGGTCGAAGGATTTTCACCTCGAAAAAACGACTAAGTCCAAAGGTAAAAATCTCCACAGAGGAATCCAGCATTGCGTATCCGGAGAAGGGCTCCACGAGGTCGGATAGGACTGGCAGGTTCGTCCCGCAGAAGAAAATCTTCAAAATAAAGACTAAGTCAGAAGGTAACTTTTTAACCGAGGCCTCTCGCAACTTGTAGCCGAGCAGGGCTCCATCGCGGTCGGCCTGAAACTTTGACTTTGCCCCGGTCGAGGTGCAACCAGATGAGCCGATTGGCGCTTTTTGTTTCTAAGCGCTAGAAAAAGAATAATTCTTTAAAAATTCATATCTCCGGTTCCCTTTATCCGATTTTATTCGTTTTGGTGTCATTTTAAAGATAAAAATATAAACTATTTTTATAAATTGGTTTTGGATTTTTAAACTGTTTCCTGTGTTTTATTTAATTACTGTTTTGTGATATTTGAATGCTTTACACACTGTCTCCTAAGTTAAGCCTTGACGCTCGTTGCCAAGCTACCAAGGGTTGAGCTGGGGTTAATTTACTGAGACCTAACTGGACCTAAGTGGAGGTTGGTGGCTTGTTGCTAGGTGTAGGTACCTACCTGCCCTTACCAATAACCCATTTTCCAAAATTTTTGGTGGCAGCGGTGGGATCCTGTACTTGTGTTCAGTATCACGTTACAGTTTTAAGTAAAACAAATTAAAAATCCTTTAAATTGTCTTAGTGCAAAAATTGTTTAAAAAAAAAAAAGATTTTTTAATTTTTAATTTGGATTAATTTCTATTATTGAATTTTTGTAATTTTTCTAAATTATTGTTTCCAATTTTTGCAAAAAGTTTTTGTTGACACAAAACTAGGGAACCATGGAGCTTGATCTGGCTAGCCTACCCACACTGACAGTAGTCCAGCTTAGGGGGTTGTGTACTGAAAGAGGGTTGCCTGCAACCACTGACCTCAGGAAGCAAGTCCTGATCAAATCCCTGACAGCATGGGCTGAGGCCCAAGAGGTAGACCTAGGGGAAGCTCCAGAGGAGGAAGAAACAGGGGAGGGTGCTAGCTCTAACCACTCAGGGGAGGGAGGGCATCTGAGCCTAAGTGAGGATGAGGAAGAACGGTCCTCAGAACATATAAGGGGTCATTCTGACCTCGGCGGTAAAAGCCGCTTACCGCCGGTCAGAAGACCGCCACAATACCGCCGCGGCCGCGGTCAGCCGCCACGGACATTCTGACCCACAAGTGCCAAACCTCAGAAAATCCGCCCTCCACTGCAGTCCGCCACATCAGCGGCCAGCGGTAAACTGGAGAAGACCAAACCTCCACCGCCACGCCAACAGAAATACGCCCATCCCATTATGACCCGCAAATCCACGCAGCGGTCATTCAACCGCGGTATTCCATTGGCGGTACACACCGCCGCGGTCAAAATACACACACCTTTACTAACCCCTACCACATTGGACAATTTGAAAGGCACACACCTGAAACACATACACACACCACTCCCACACATCCAATACCATATAAAACACACACCCACATCACCCACAAACCCCTACCAACAAAAACCAGAGACGAAGGAGAGAGAGACACACATCAGAGAATAGATAGCCAGACACACAGAGGCACACCGCAACATCACGCACACCACATAGAAGCACAAAGCACCACACACCAACACACACATCATCACATACACCACCCCACAGCTCATACACCCCACCCCATGGCACCACAAAGGCACCCACGCTTTTCGGACCAAGAACTCCGGGTCATGGTGGAGGAGATCATAAGAGTGGAACCCCAGCTCTTCGGCTCACAGGTCCAGCACACCACCATAGCGAGGAAGGCGGAGCTCTGGCAGCGGATCGTGGACAGGGTCAACGCGGTGGGACAGCATCCCAGAAATAGAGAGGACATCCGCAAACGATGGAACGACCTACGGGGGAAGGTGCGCTCGATGGTCTCGCGACACAACATCGCAGTGCAGAAGACTGGCGGGGGACCCCCACCCACTCCACCCGAATTCACAACATGGGAGCAGGAGGTACTCAACATCCTGCATCCTGATGGCCTCGCTGGAGTACACGGAGGAATGGACTCTGGTAAATACAAGGCCAACCACTTCACCCCACCCCCAGCATGCTAACCCCCACCCTCACCCCCAACCCCCCAGCACACATCCTCCCTGAGAATGTCTCCCCAGCACAACCCACCCAACACCAACCCCTGCATGCCACCCCCAAACTATGGACACCCATCACCTAAGCATGACCACTGCACATACCCATCACCCCCCCCCCCCACAAAACACCCTCACAACACCTCCCCCAAGGGAATGCCAGCACTGGGGGACAAGGGCACCTATAAAACGCAAGCTAATGCACACACAGAAACAATAACCATACCCTCTTACCCCATGCAGGACCCGAACGACAACACACCGGTCAGGAGGGACCAGAAATGTCCATCCCACCCCCGGAACAGGCCACTAGTGATGACAGCAGCTCTGTCGACCTGGAACCTGACGACCAGCCCGGACCATCGGGGACCTCTGGGCAGTCGGTTCCCCTCACCCAGACACAGGCCACTGCAGACCCAACCCCCTCTGGGAACAACCGCACAGCTCCCACCCAGCGGGCCCATGCCTCTGTCTCTAGGACAGGTCAAGCAGCGGTGTGTCTACCACTACAGGGCCCCCAGGGTAACCCACGAACCCAACAACAACAGGGACCTGGGGGCAGTGGGAGTGGGCACACCGTCCAGGGGACAGAGGCCCAGGGAAACAGGGCAACTCGGAGGGCTGCTGTGCGACAGGGGGGGGAGGAGAGGCCCAGGGAACCCACTCTCCAAGAGGCCCTCACCACCATCATGGCTGCCTACCACCACTCACAAGGGACGATGGCGACGGTACTGGCCAGGTTCCAGGAGATCCAGGCACAGCAGGAGCAACGCTACATGGGGTTCAGCGACCAACTAACCAACATCTCAACCGCTATGGGGAGCATAGTCCAGGCCCTGAACCGCATAGAGGACACGTTTCGGGACCATGTGGCATCACACCGGGCCCCTGTCACTACCCAGGAACAGCCTACCACCTCCGCCGGCGCTAGTGGACAGGAGGCCCCACCACAACGACAGCCCCCCAGAACCCCACCTCCTGCTGAACAACAACCGCCCCGCAAAAGGAGCCTGAGATCAAAAAAACCGACAGAGTAGGATGTCAAGTCCCCCGCCAGCATCACATACCCCCTGAAGTCCTCCCACTGTCCCACATGGCCACCCTGTCAAACCTTGAACTGCCCCTGCTCCATCCTGCCACAGGCGTATGGACAATGCACCTGTGAGACTGAGAACTGGACTCCGCCATGGACATTACTCCACCCCCACCCATCACTGTTTCACCATCATGTACCAAAATCTATGCACTAATAATAAATCACACATTGCACTGAAATCAATCAGGACTCTGGCTGTCTTATTTACAAATGTATGACACATTACATATCAATTACGTATTGTGAACATTGTGAATTACACATACCGAGGTAACTTAGCATTAGTCCATGGGCCAACCAAGCCGAGGTCATGCAGTGGCTCATACAGCACAGAAAAGGGAAGGGAAATTCAAACATCATGTCCATAGGTCTGGGGGGAAACCGATAAAGTTGAGATGCAGGAGGCTTTCAGGAAATGTAAAATGGCATGGGTGATCATTACCTGTGTGCTACTGGAAATACTGTGCTATTACTCTGTCCCTGTTGTCTGTGTCGTCCTCTGAGTCTTCCTCCTCTTCACTCTCCGCAGGCTCCACAGCTACTTCAACACCACCATCTGCACCATCCTCCTGCAGGAAAGGGACCTGACGTCGCAATGCCAGATTGTGAAGCATACAGCAGGCCACGATGATGTGGCACACCTTCTTTGGTGAGTACATCAGGGATCCCCCAGTCATATGCAGGCACCTAAACCTGGCCTTCAGGAGGCCAAAGGTCCTTTCGATGATCCTCCTAGTTCGCCCATGGGCCTCATTGTACCGTTCCTCTGCCCTGGTCCGGGGATTCCTTACTGGGGTCAGTAGCCAAGGCAGGTTGGGGTAACCAGAGTCACCTATTAGCCACACACGTTGTCTCTGTAGCTGCTCCATCACATAGGGGATGCTGCTATTTCGCATCACATACGCGTCATGCACTGACCCTGGGAACTTGGCATTTACATGGGAGATGTACTGGTCAGCCAAACAGACCACCTGGACATTCATCGAATGATAACTTTTTCTGTTTCGGTACACCTGCTCATCGTCTTTTGGGGGTACCAAAGCCACATGGGTCCCATCAATGGCACCAATGATGTTGGGGATATGTCCAAGGGCATAGAAATCACCCTTCACTGTAGGCAAGTCACCCTCCTCTGGGAAAATGATGTAGCTCCGCATGAGTTTCATCAGGGCAGACAACACTCTACTCAAAATCTTTGAAAACATAGGCTGAGACATTCCAGATGACATGGCCACTGTGGTCTGGAATGACCCACTTGCCAAAAAATGGAGGACTGACAAAACCTGCACCAGAGGGGGAATCCCTGTGGGTTGGCGGATGGGGGACATCAGGGCTGGCTCCAGCTGGGCACACAGTTCATGGATAGTGGCTCGGTCAAGTCGGTATCGTAGTATGATGTGGCGTTCTTCCATTGTCGACAGGTCCACCAGCGGTCGGTACACGCGAGGATTCCTCCTTCTCATCGCAAGTCCCAGCGGACGGTGCCTAGGAAGGACAACATGGAGCACAGAGTCAGCCAAACCACAGGTACGTACAGACAGCTTGCACAGTTAAAGAATGGCAATGGGTTGAAAGGCGTGTATGTGTGGCAATGCAAGGCCTAGGCCTGTGTGTCGCATTCAAAATTAAGCCATGTAGGCCCTTGAAATGGCGGCTGCCTGACCTGTGAAGTGGGACAATGGGATGTGAGGTCAATGCGCTGGCGGGGCACACCGTGGCGGTAGGCGGTCGAAGACCGCGGCGCAAAGCCGCATTGGTTAACATTGAAGCCTATGGGTTTCAGGAGCCAATGACGAAGTGCGTCGGCGGTCGCGGTACGCACCGCCGCGGGCGTGACCGCCATTTTCTATCTGCTTAATCACTCGAGACCTGATCATCCACAGGAGAGGACCTATACTGCAAGTGCTGCTGTGACCTCGGTCTGGAAGATACAATGGCTGCTGCGACTGGGGAAAGGGCCCCTGCCTTCACGTCTGAAGAGTTGGAGAAGCTCGTGGATGGGGTCCTCCCCCAGTATGCGGTACTCTACGGTCCTCCAGACCAACAAGTGAGTACACCGGGTGCACATGGAATGGGCTATGCCTGTGTGGATTGGGGTGGATGTAAGTTGGTGGGGTGGGGGGCGAATGAGGAGTGCAACGCCCGACACATGAGAGCCTGTGCCATATGGCAAAGTTGGTGGGGGGGGCCAATCACATCTAACATGCAGGTCATTGATGAATTCCTCCTTTCCACCCTGTACATGTCAAATAGGTCAGCGCCCATCAGAAGATCGAGATTTGGCGTGCCATCGCCAAGGAAGTCCGGAACTTGGGGGTCCACAACAGACGGGGCACCCACTGCCGCAAGAGGTGGGAGGACATCCGCCGCGGAACAAGGAAGACCGCAGAAACACTGCTGGGGATGGCCTCCCAACCTAGGAGGGGTGCCAGTCGCACCATGACCCCCCTGATGTCCCGGATCCTGGCGGTGGCTTACCCAGAATTGGATGGGCGCTTTAAGACATCACAGCAGACACAAGGGGGTGAGTATCAGCACATTCTCCTATCTTTCTGCGCAGTGGAGGCGTCTGGGTGGGGGAGGAGGGCTGTGGGTGACATTAGGCCAGGACGCCTTCTGTAGTGTAGTCCTCTCCCTTAGGCATGGCCCTGTGCCCCCGGCCCCCACCTCGGTAGGGTGACAAGTACAGCCATTGAAGGTCCTGCATCTCCCATGTGCGCGTTTGACGTCTCTTGGCCTGTTGTCCTAGTCAGTAGTACTGAGTAGTGTACCCCGAATGCGCGGCTTAGTGCATTAGGCTCCTGTGTCTGTCCTCTCCGCCAACGGTGTTGACATTGCATGCACTCAACCTGGTCTTCTTTTTTCTCCCCCCACCCTTTCTCTTCATCTTCTTGTGCATGTGTGCATTAGCATCATCAGGCGGAGGAGATTTGGCATCGGAGCACGAGGGAGCTGCAGGACACAAGGCCCCGGTGGGCCCAGGAACAGACACCGAGGGCACCAGTGATCCGGAGGGCGAGGGGAGCACCACGACGGGGACCGCTGGTGAGAGCAGCGAAAGCGACACGTCCTCGGACGGGAGCTCCCTAGCGGTGGCGGCAACATCCGTGCCCCCCGCCTCTACAGGTACAGCCGCCACCCAGCGCACCAGCCCCGCCCTCCCAGCAGCCCCTCAGTCTTCGCTCCGTGCCGGTTCGCCCAGGAAGGCGCGCGTCTCCTTCGCCCCAGGCACCTCAGCCCCTGCCCCTGTTGCCCCTGCTGCCCTCAGTGCGGAGCTCATTGACCTGGTAAGGACGCTCATTGTTGGGCAGACGACCCTTTTGAATGCCATCCAGGGTGTGCAAAGGGAGGTGCAACAGAGCAATGCGTACCTGGAGGGCATTCATTCGGGTCAGGCTGCCCATCAACGAGCGTTCACTGCTCTGGCCTCAGCACTGACGGCAGCCATTGTCCCTGTTTCCAGCCTCCCTCTTCTTACTGCCTCCAGCCTTTCTCTGTCTCCTGTCCCTCAGCCTATCCCATCCACACCATCAGACCAGCCTGCACACACCTCAACACCCAAGAGCAGCTCATCCAAACACAAGCACCACAGATCCCACAAACACTCACCCAAGCAACACCCAGATGCAGACATGCCAACAGCCACTGCCACCCCTGTATCCCCCTCCTCCTCGTCTCCCTCCTCCCTCCCTGTGATGTCTACACTCACACCTGCATGCACCCCAACATCAGCCAGTGCTTCCATCACCACCTCACCCTCCAGTACAGTCCACACTCGTGCAGTCACCACCCCCACTGCCATTTACACGTCCCCTCTGTCCTCTCCCACTGTGTCTGTCACCCCCTCTTCCAAGACACACAAACGCAGGCAGCCACCCACCCAACAGCCATCCACCTCACGACAGCCTACAGCACCAGCACCTTCACCCAATGACAGCACACCTGACTCTCCTACAACCACCTCCTCTACCTCCACTTCCATCTCCACTTCTCCTACCTTTTACCTTGGCCCTAAAAAACTTTTCCTGGCTAACCTTGACCTCTTTCCCCCCGATGAGCTCCCCCATCCATCTTCAAAGAGTCCCAAGAGCACCGCAGCCACCACCAGCCCAGCTTCGGGTGTCACTGTTGTGCATGGGCTCTGGAGCCCACCCTTTGCCAGCAGTGACACATCCATCAGCAGCAAGGACACGTCCAGCCCCCCCCCCGACAAGAGGACCCGCAAAAACAAGGGCCGCCGTGCGAGGACCGACAGGGCTGCCCCCAAGGAGCAATGTGCGGCCACTTCACCACCCACACCATCTAGGGGAGGCAAGGGCCCGAGAGCCCCATCAAAGGAGCGGAAGGGCAGCAGGAGCGCGGAGAAGGTGGACCCCACATGCCACATCCCAGCTGGGAAGGAGGACACTAAGGAGGCCAGGAGGCCGTCCCCGAAGGGTCCAGAAACGTCACGGTCCGAGGGCGACTGAGACGGGAGTCCAGGCCAGGTCTGGCTCCCTTGACCTGCTGGATGAGCACCGCTGAACCGGGCCCGCGGGGCAGAAGAGCACCGCTGAACATGGCCCCGCGGCGGAGATAGGCACCGCTGAACAGGGCCCGCGGGGCAGAAGAGCACCGCTGAACAGGGCCCCGCCGTGGAGATAGGCACCGCTGAACAGGGCCCGCGGTGCAGAAGAGCACCGCTGAACAGGGCCCGCGGTGCAGAAGAGCACCGCTGAACAGTGCCCGCCGTGGAGATAGGCACCGCTGAACAGGGCCCGCGGTGCAGAAGAGCACCGCTGAACAGGGCCCGCGGGGCAGAAGAGCACCGCTGAACAGGGCCCCGCCGTGGAGATAGGCACCGCTGAACAGGGCCCGCGGTGCAGAAGAGCACCGCTGAACAGGGCCCGCGGTGCAGAAGAGCACCGCTGAACATGGCCCCGCCGTGGAGATAGGCACCGCTGAACCAGGCCCGCGGGGCAGAAGAGCACCGCTGAACAGGGCCCGCGGTGCAGAAGAGCACCGCTGAACATGGCCCCGCCGTGGAGATAGGCACCGCTGAACCAGGCCCGCGGGGCAGAAGAGCACCGCTGAACAGGGCCCGCGGTGCAGAAGAGGACCGCTGAACATGGCCCCGCCGTGGAGATAGGCACCGCTGAACAGGGCCCGCGGGGCAGAAGAGCACCGCTGAACAGGGCCCGCGGGGCAGAAGAGCACCGCTGAACAGGGCCCGCGGTGCAGAAGAGCACCGCTGAACAGGGCCCCGCCGTGGAGATAGGCACCGCTGAACAGGGCCCGCGGTGCAGAAGAGCACCGCTGAACAGGGCCCGCGGTGCAGAAGAGCACCGCTGAACATGGCCCCGCCGTGGAGATAGGCACCGCTGAACAGGGCCCGCGGGGCAGAAGAGCACCGCTGAACAGGGCCCCGCCGTGGAGATAGGCACCGCTGAACAGGGCCCGCGGTGCAGAAGAGCACCGCTGAACAGGGCCCGCGGTGCAGAAGAGCACCGCTGAACATGGCCCGCCGTGGAGATAGGCACCGCTGAACAGGGCCCGCGGGGCAGAAGAGCACCGCTGAACAGGGCCCCGCCATCTCAAGCACCGCTCCGCTGGGCCCTTCATCTCAAGCACCGCTCCGCTGGGCACCGCCGTCTCAAGCACCGCTCCGCTGGGCCCTTCATCTCAAGCACCGCTCCGCTGGGCCCTTCATCTCAAGCACCGCTCCGCTGGGCCCTTCCTGTCATGCACCGCTCCGCTGGGCACCGCCGTCTCAAGCACCGCTCCGCTGGGCCCTTCATCTCAAGCACCGCTCCGCTGGGCCCTTCATCTCAAGCACCGCTCCGCTGGGCACCGCCGTCTCAAGCACCGCTCCGCTGGGCCCTTCATCTCAAGCACCGCTCCGCTGGGCCCTTCTTCTCAAGCACCGCTCCGCTGGGCCCTTCCTGTCATGCACCGCTCCGCTGGGCCCTTCATCTCAAGCACCGCTCCGCTGGGCCCTTCTTCTCAAGCACCGCTCCGCTGGGCCCTTCCTGTCATGCACCGCTCCGCTGGGCACCGCCGTCTCAAGCACCGCTCCGCTGGGCCCTTCATCTCAAGCACCGCTCCGCTGGGCCCTTCTTCTCAAGCACCGCTCCGCTGGGCCCTTCCTGTCATGCACCGCTCCACTGGGCACCGCCGTCTCAAGCACCGCTCCGCTGGGACCTTCATCTCAAGCACCACTCCGCTGGGCCCTTCCTGTCATGCACCGCTCCGCTGGGCACCGCCGTCTCAAGCACCGCTCCGCTGGGCCCTTCTTCTCAAGCACCGCTCCGCTGGGCCCTTCCTGTCATGCACCGCTCCGCTGGGCCCTTCATCTCAAGCACTGCTCCGCTGGGTCCTTCATCTCAAGCACCGCTACGCTGGGCCCTTCCTGTCATGCACCGCTCCGCTGGGCACCGCCGTCTCAAGCACCGCTCCGCTGGGCCCTTCATCTCAAGCACCGCTCCGCTGGGCACCGCCGTCTCAAGCACTGCTCCGCTGGGCCCTTCATCTCAAGCACCGCTCCGCTGGGCCCTTCTTCTCAAGCACCGCTCCGCTGGGCCCTTCCTGTCATGCACCGCTCCGCTGGGCACCGCCGTCTCAAGCACCGCTCCGCTGGGCCCTTCATCTCAAGCACCGCTCCGCTGGGCCCTTCCTGTCATGCACCGCTCCGCTGGGCACCGCCGTCTCAAGCACCGCTCCGCTGGGCCCTTCATCTCAAGCACCGCTCCGCTGGGCCCTTCCTGTCATGCACCGCTCCGCTGGGCACCGCCGTCTCAAGCACGCTCCGCTGGGCCCTTCATCTCAAGCACCGCTCCGCTGGGCACCGCTGTCTCAATCACTGTTTATGGTTCACTGTGCCCACCATGCCTCCTCCTTGACCAGTGGAGACTGTCATCCACCTGATGGACTGTGGCTTTGCACTCCCCAGGATGGTACAGTGGGCAGCCCACCCACTGTAGAGACATTGAGAGACTGTGGCTTTGCACTCCCCAGGATGGTACAGTGGGCATGGTGGCTCCTCGTGGATCTGGCGTCGTGGACACATGTGGCTGTGGTGCCCCCCCTTCCCTTCCCGCTGAGGTGCCTGTAGTTTTTACATCTGATGCCCCTGCAGTGTTCTCTCCAAAGGACTCAGGTCTCCTGTGTGGGCTTTGCCCTTATTTCTCAAGACTTTGGCCCACGGACATGATGAATTCGTAGGATGTGCAGGACTTGGTACTTCAGTTATACACTGATGTGTATGTCATTAGTTTTCTTGTGAATATCTTTCATGGTTGTACGTTAATTTTCTGGAGCTTTTTGGTACATAAATATTTATTCCAAATTGGATTATGTCCTAGCATTTTTCAGGGGTGTTTGGGTGGTGTCACTGTGACTTGTTGCTCTGCATTGGTGTGTACATAGTTGGGGGGGGCGCATATGTGTGTGCCCGTAACCTTTCGTCCTCCCCCTCCCGTGTGTCCTAGGTGCAGTACTCACCGTTGTCGTCTGCGCCGGACTTCGTACTCGTGGTAGATGAGAAGGTAGATGAGAGCAGGTAGGATGTTTAATTCGGGTTCCATGCTGTCCTACTTCCTCCTGGAGTGCGTAGTGGTGAGCGTTTTCCCGTCCGTAGTCTGTTTCCGCCGTGTTTTTATCGGCGGTGCTCCCGCCCCGGAAAAGGTGGCGGATTGGTGAGTTGGAATAGTGTGGGCGGTACATTGGCTGCCGCCTGTCTGTTGGCGGTGACCGCCGCGCTGTTTGTTTGTACCGCCGTGGCGGTCGGAGTGTTAAAGTGGCTGTCTGTGTTGGCGGTTCCCGCCAGGGTCAGAATCCCATATTTTTTACCGCCAGCCTGTTGGCGGGTTGGCCGCCGCTTTAACACCGACCGCCAGGGTTAGAATCACCCCCATAGTCACTAGGGGCAGACCCAAAGCTAGTGGTGGGAAGGGGGTCCTTTCAGGAGGAGAGAACCCAACCATCAGGGAAAGAGAGCTGGAGGCCCAGCTAGCATATATAGCTTTGGAAGCAGACAAGCTGGCCCTAGAAAAGAAAAAGTGGGCAAACAAGGAGAAAAGAGATGGTGGCAGCGATAAAGAAGCTGAGGTGTCCATGGGTGGGGGAGTTTGCCCCAGATTACCCAAGGGGGTGGTTCCTGCTTATGTAGAGGGGGATGATATAGACAAGTGGTTGGAGGCCTTTGAGAGGGCACTCCAAATGAGAAGGGTTAGGCCTCAATACTGGGGTTCCCTTTTGTGGGAGTTGGTCCCCAACTCAGGGAGGGATAGGCTTCTGACCTTAAGGGGGGAGGAGGCAGATTCATACCCTAGTATGAAGAGGTGCTTAGCCAAGAAGTTTGGTCTGACCCCAGAGCAGTATAGAATGAAGTTCAGGGACACCCAGAAGGTCAGTACCCAGTCTTGGGTTGACTTTGTAGACACCTCACTAAAGGCACTAGAGGGCTGGATTATTGGTAACAAAGTAAATACTTATGAGGGGTTATACAATCTGATCATGAGAGAGCACATCTTGACCAATTGTACCCAAGAAAGGTTACGCCAGCATCTAGTGGACTCTAAGCAGACCAACCCTAGAGAGGTAGGGGAGGCAGCTGATGAGTGGTTGAGAACCAGGGTGGTTGTCAAGTCCCAGGGGGGAGACTCCAAGAAGGGGGGGGCAGGTCCCCAAAAACCTAAGGAGGGAGGTGGTAAGCCCACCACAGAGACTCCCTCTGTACCCCAGAACCCTAAGAAGGAGGAGAGTAAATCCCACTCCCACTCTGACAAGCAGAGACAGGGAGACCCAGGGTTAAAAAAGCTCTTGGGCAGTAGGGCTTGCTTTGACTGTCAGCAGACAGGTCACTTCAGAGGAGATGCAGCCTGTCCAAAGTAGGTGGTTAGCACTGGGCTGTCCAGTGTAGCCATGGAGGAGGACTCCTCAGATGATGAAGTCCTCCTAGCATTGAACTGGGAGACAGGACCAGATGGTAAGCTGGTGATCCCTGAGGGTGGAAGTAGGCACTTCCACCCCATTCAGGTGAATGGGATCCCTACCACAGGCCTGAGAGACACCTGTGCCAGTCACACTATAGTGAGTGACCGGTTAGTGACCCCAGATATGTATGTCCCAGGAGAGACAAGGAAAGTCAGGATAGCCACAGGGGAGGTCACCACCAAACCTGTAGCCATAGTGCCCCTAGAGAGGGAGGGTATCCTTGACTGGTTTAGGGTGGTAGTCAGTGCTGACCTCCCCCTAGATTGTATCCTGGGCAATGACCTCCCAGAGGTGGGTCTGGTCCCAGATGGGGCGGTCTCCCAGGGCGCCCCCCCCAACCCAAAGTCCTGGGGAGTCAGTCCCTACAGTTAGGAAACAGAGGTCCCCAAGAAAAGGAAAGAAGAAAAGGAAGGGTAGGCCACTCTTAAAGAGAGTTCCAGGGAGCCAAAGGCCTTCTGCCCCAGTAAGGGGGGAGCCCAGAGTTGGCACTGGTGAGGCCTCCCCTGACCCCAAGGAAGTCCTGAGTAGTCAGGAAGCTGTCCAGATGCAGGGTGTTGCCCCTGCACTGACAGAAGGGAGAGTGGAAGGAGGGTGTCTGCCACAGGAGGTGGTAGCCCCCCACTCTAGACAGCAAGAGGGGTGCCAGGACCCCAAAGTTGCCCCTAAAGCAGCTCAGCCACCTGTCAGTGGAGAGCTTAGGGTGTGGTTCTGGGTACTGACAGCTGTCAGTAGCCTCTGCTGGGTGCTAGCCTTCCTGGCAGCACTGTACTTGGCCTGGGAGGCAGACCCCAGGGCCAATAGCAAAGTAGGCCCCCTGACCCTGTTGGTCATGGTGGGGTTGCTCAAGTGTTGGATGACCTCTTTGGGCAAGCTAGGTGTTGCCCTAGCAAAGTTAGGAGTAGGGGAGGTGGGCACCTCCAAGTTGGCAGAGAGAGAGGAGGAAGACCCCCCTAGAGGGAAGTTTCAGTTTGAGATGGGTCCTTTCACTGTTGGGATGGCTTCACTACCCAGAGGGAGTGACCATGACAGGAGGATGTAAGGCAGAGTAGGCCCTGCAAAGGGACAGCCAGTTTTCTTCACTGTCTTCCTCGCCTAACAAGCCAGGAAGACTCTACCAGGGTTGGGCTGAGTCTCCTGGGCGTGTGGGCTGGGGGGGCTTGTGTGAGAAAACAGGGCTGATTGCAGAGGCCCCCTAACTTTTTGCCCCCATTTTCCACTTTATGCTGGTGTTTTCCTGACTCTGATGGTGCCCTGGGTACTGCTAACCAGTCCCAGGGCCTGTGCTCTGTGTAAAATCAATATGCAAATTAGGCTAATTATAATTGGCTAAGTTAACCTACCTATAAGTCCCTAGTATATGGTAGGGCATGTAGGTTTAGGGACCACAGCATAGGTAGTGCACCCATAGGTGCACTGCTGAGGTGCCCAGTGTCATTTTAAAGGCAGGTCTGCCTTGCTGGCTGCTTTTAAATTAAAGTTATATGCAAATTCGACTTTGGAATTAAAAGTAGTTCCAAAGTCTTAAACTACCTTATTTTTTACATATAAGTCACCCCTAAGGTGTGCCCTATGTGCCCCTAGGGCTGGGTGCCATGTAACTATAAGCAGGGACTTTATAAAAATAGATTTATAAACCCTGGTGAGGTAAAAACAGCCAAATTCGTTTTTCCCTCATTTAAGTAAATGGCCTCATAGGCTAGAATGGGGAGACTTTATTTTAAATTTTAAAGTCTCCTTAAATGTTGCATACCAAGAATTTGGTATCAAATTAATTGTTGTAATAAATCCCACAACTTCCAGTTGTGGGATTTAATATAACTTGTTCAGGTAAAAAGTTTTAGACTTTACCTAAAAAGTTGCCAATTTCAGCCCTGCATTGTTTTTGCTGCTGTGCTCTGATTGGCCAGCCTGCAGCAGCTTAGCCAAGCTGCCTTGATGAGGTGTGAAGTGGCCTGGCTTCACACAAAGGAATGTGCTTGTGGGAGAGAATCTCCCCTCAGCAGATGGTGAGGCAGGAAGGGGGAGGGATGCCAAACTGGTCTTCAAAGGCAGAGAAAGACATTTGGAGCAACCAGCAACACCCCCACATCCTGCAAAACCAGACAACTAGGTGCCCCCTTGATTAGATTAGGAGAGGGCAGGAGAGGGGTGTGTTTATGATTTTTAGCCACACCAGTGGGTGGGCTCAGCCAGATGTAACCTCCAAAAATCAGATTCAGCCATGTTGGATTTTTAGAGAATGTTGCCTTCTGGGATGGATTTTTGCCACACTTCCCAGGAAGTGGTCATCACAGGGGGACGACCCTGTACCTGATTGGAGAACCAGGACCCCCCTGCTTTTCACCCAGGAGCAAGGATAAAACTGGCAGACCTGCACCCACACCTCAGATCCCCACCAGATTTTAACAAGAAAAGAACTAAAGGAGAAGAAGGACTGCCCTGCTGGACCCCTGGCCTGCACCTGGAACCTGCTCTCAGAAGGACTGCACCAGCTGCACACTTGGGCTTCACCACAAGAAGGACTTTGCCTGGCTTCAACTGGTTCAAGGAGGGACTCCCTGTTTGCTACAGGTGAAAAATTGCTATCCAGAGTCCCCTGCACCAACTCCTGAAGAAAGTGACCAGCTGACCACTGTCCAGTGGCCAAAAAGGAGTTTGTGCCAGGTGCATTCTGGGAGTGGTAGTCCGCACCTCCCAAGGACCATCTCAGAACTTCTGGACCCTTGGGGTGAGCTGTGGACCCCAAAAGAACCTTAAAAGAACATCTGGGTGAAGCCCCAGAAGTTTGGAGAAGATTTGAGAATTTTTGTAAAAAAGCTCCATAGAGGGACCGACCCGCCGCGGAAATTCTAGCCGGCTTGCCTCAACCGCGACTCGGCCTGATTTGGTGGTTCATCCCAGTAAAGAAAAATCTCCGAAAAAGAGACTAAGTCCGAAGGTAAAAAGTTGACCGGGACCTCCCAGCCATCGTATCCGAGAAGGGCTCCATGGACGTCGGATCAAGATCCAGGTTTACACCGGTCGAAGGATTTTCACCTCGAAAAAACGACTAAGTCCAAAGGTAAAAATCTCCACCGAGGAATCCAGCATCGCGTATCCGGCGAAGGGCTCCAGGAGGTCAGATAGGACTGGCAGGTTTGTCCCGCTGAAGAAAATCGTCAAAATAAAGACTAAATCAGAAGGTAACTTTTTAACCGAGGCCTCCCGCGACCTGTAGCCGAGCAGGGCTCCATCGCGGTCGGCCTGAAACTTTGACTTTGCCCCGGTCGAGGTGCAACCAGATGACCCGATTGGAGCTTTTTGTTTCCAAGCGCTAGAAAAATAATAATTCTTTAAAAATTCATATCTCCGGTTCCCTTTATCCGATTTTATTCGTTTTGGTGTCATTTTAAAGATAAAAATATAAACTATTTTTATAAATTGGTTTTGGATTTTTAAACTGTTTCCTGTGTTTTATTTAATTACTGTTTTGTGATATTTGAGTGCTTTACACACTGTCTCCTAAGTTAAGCCTTGACGCTCGTTGCCAAGCTACCAAGGGTTGAGCTGGGGTTAATTTACTGAGACCTAACTGGACCTAAGTGGAGGTTGGTGGCTTGTTGCTAGGTGTAGGTACCTACCTGCCCTTACCAATAACCCATTTTCCAACAAGGATAGTATGTGTTTAGGTTAGTATGTGTTGTCCTCCATTTGTCCCGTCTCATAAGGGGGGTGGGTGTTTAGAATGTTTCGTTACATGCGATAAGTAAGTTTAGCTCAGGTTAGTTAAGGACAGTTGTGGGTAATGAGTAGTCAGGGTAGATTAGGGTAGGTAAGACTTTTCCCTCAGTTTCCTCTTCTGTGATTAGCATTTAATAAATATTTATTTAACCCTTAACAGTATGTGCTAAATGGTACTTGATCCTGGGCTTGGAATCAGTGTACCTGAATGTTGTTCTATTACATTTGTGTCCTATGCTACAAACAAATCCCAACTGAGCTGTAAGATTGGCAGCCACCCCAGAGCTACCTTGCAAAGTTTCCACCATTCGTTGCAACCACCAATCACAGTTAATATGGATCACAATGTGTTTCTGTTGATAAGTGTGTTTTCTACGTCACAAACAGAGCTTCCAGGCTTGGTATTGGGGAAACAGTTTTAGGTCTGACTGCAGTGTGATGATCAAGGACACCCTTATAAGATGAGTTCTCGTAGGCACTCTTGTATTCTTGTCACATACGTCATTTGTGACACAATTCAGCATGAGTACCTATTTGTATGTAAACTCAGACAGCTTCATTCATGCAGTTTTTGTAGTGTTTGCTTAGATTAGTGTGCACTGTTATAGGTGTTAGTATTGCATGGTGACAACATTTTGCTGCTACTATTTGATGACTTAGATATCCCTTGAGGAAGCATTATTCTGTCCAACACAGCATGATGGTGTATGGTTTCTCACTTCATCAGATATGTCCCTCAGGATGGGCAGAGTATGATGCAATCATGGGCACTGTGCAGACTTATCTGACTATATAATATCAGGACAGTTGTATTGACAAGCTACGTAATTTGACAGTAGGCACATTTCAGTTATCTACTGCACAGTTGACATGTCACATTACCCAGAGACAGATTTGTTGTGTAAGTGCTATTTATTGAAAAGTGCTGTAGTGCTATCTGTACATTGTCCATGATTGTGAGTCCATTAGAGTGACATCTTACATCGTGATCCTACACAAGGGGTTACGGAAATGCTTTTGACATGCTGGGGTGATGTTTCAGACAGTGCAGAGGGACAGGATTTGCCAATGAGTAAGAGAGAGACAATCACTGGGGAGGCTGACAAGATATACAGTGGTAAGCAGAATAGTCATTAAGTAGAATTGTTGTAAGACTGGCTTGTTACAAAGCGCAGGACATTGGTAATTGTTGGCCATGTGGCAGGGACTAGTGCTTCCGGGTACTTTTCCGTGTGAATGTGATCTGTTCCATGTCTTCTTCTTCTGCTGTGTGTGTTGCCTCCTCTGTTCTTGGTGGTGGTGATTGGGAAGTGGAAACACACACCTCAGTGTTAGAAGATGTGGAGTCAGACATCCCGGTAGCTGCTACCTGTGAAGCTCTTAAGGACAGTACTGCACAAGGAGGATCTGCTGATTCTTAAGAATAGCAGCCACATCACGATGGTAGGCAGCCAGGTCGGCCCTGAGGGTTTCAATGTTGCATTCGTGCACGCATTGACAGGATTGCTGTTGTAGGTGTTGGGTCAACTGTATTACAGCTGTGCTGATTTCCTTCTGGGTTTTTTGCTGTTCCTGCAAGATAGATGTTAGGGCTTGCATAGCTGCTGCCTGATCTGCAGATGACATCATGCACAAATGCCCCCCTCTAGGCTGGCTGCCATAGTTTGCATCCCCACCCGCACCTCCTTGGCCAGCTCCCGCTGTACCCAAACTACAGTTCTCTCAAAACTGATGCCTGCGTCGTCTGAGTCCTCAGCTGTATTGGAGCTGGCAGGTCTTACAATTGGTGTGGTGGGTGGATCCTCTGCGATGGCTGCTTGTTCTGTGCTCCTCCTTGTGACTGAAGGTGGGGTCTGGAGGGTTTCAAGGACCTTTTGGAGGGTCTCCTGGGGAATGTTTATCAGCTCGTCATCCATGTCATCAGGGTAATCTGTGACAGGCATATCCGCAGGAGATCCATCTTCCTCTGCAATGAAACGGGGTACAATTAGTGTGTCTGTTTTGTGGCATTAGTGATGTGACATGCCTGCCTTGTGATTAATTCACATTGTGATCTTGTTTCTTGTTTATTGCTCCAGTCTTTCAGATGGGCATTCTCCCAGGCCTATGGCCCACCTGCATGTCACATGTATGGTATTAAGTTATTAGACTTGTCGGCATCATCTCTTCTAGGTGTTGGTTTTAGCCAAATAGTGAATTGCCACCTTCTTGTCCTACTCAACCCTCCGTCTACATCCATTCTCATGGTGAGACCTTTCACTGGCTGTAGGTGTTCTGATGGCACTGGCAACACACTTAACAATCTGGACCTGCCCCAGTCTCTGATCTTTCACATTCACTTAAATGTAGTTGACATGTAGCATATCCTATGCATAGCAATGTAAGGGCACGATATGGATGTTGGCACTGGTAATGTGTACAGCTGATGTTGGGAATGTGTGGTACATTGGATTGCCCTGATAGTCGCATCAGTGTCCTATTTCCTCCTCTGACTGTGCAGGTGTATGTCAGTGACCAGTTACATGTGCCCCCCTCAATGCTGTTGTCTGAGCAGTATGACATTTGGGTTGTTACATTGTGACCCAGGCACAGGATGGACCCTGACATATGCAGCATGGGTATGTCCTTAGTGCTGTGTAGCTCCTATTGCTGTTTACATTGACTGATGTTTGCAACAACTACGGGCATTGACATTTGACAGTACTGGGGCCTTTGTCTTTTTTCAGGGGATTGTTGAAGTTGTCATCCTCAACCCTCTAATTTAGGTGTGCATGATCCATGGAGAGGTTACTGCCATTGGCTACTTGAGCTGCACACAGAGCGGAGGTGGTAGTGGCAACTGTTGTCGCAGTTACATTCCAGTTGTCGGTATGGCTAGAGGTTGTTAATAGGGCCCTAGTTAATGTGGGGGGTGTGGTGGCTGACGTGTGCCGGGATGTCAGTTTGACGCTGTGCCCTTCCCTCCTGGCATGGCTTTCCCTTTGCTCCATCGTTGGCATGGCAGCATGCCCCCATGGGACTGTTGTTGGTGTAGTGTAATGGTGTGCCCCAGCTTCTGTCTGTGCAGGCCATGCCCCCATGCCGTGCCCCTTTACCCATGCCACTCCATGGATATGATGACTTACATGCAATGTGTAGTAGGTATTCCCCCCCCCGGTTGCAGTTGACATTAGTGCATTATAATTCCCCACGCGACTTACCCTGCATGTGCGTTGTCTCCTGGTAGTCTGCGCTGTCCTGTCCTTGAATCCCTGTGACAATCTCCTCAGGGATGACGGCTGCGACCATCTCCTCCATGTGGTCCAGGGCCTACTGGTGTGCTGGACCCCCACCTCCAGTCTGCAGTGCTGCCTTCCTGTTCCTGGCCATCTTTTCCTTGGTCCTGCGCTTGCAGTCATGCCAGCGTTTCTTGCACTCAATGACTGTTCTGCGTACTTCTGCCACACTGTTGATCTTGTCAACAATTTGTTGCCATATAGCCTCTCTCCTACTAATTGGCAATTTTGTGGTGACAAACAGTTGGTGCTGGTGTTCTGTCACCTCTTCAACCAGAATTTCCTGCTCCTCTGCACTGAAGCGACACTTTCTTTTCTTCTTATAAGTGTCCTGGTTCTTGTGTGGGTCCTCCTGGCTGGTTCCTGGTCTGTTGTCATCTTCCTGGGGTCTGTAGTGGCATCTGGGATCCATTTTGGCTATCCTCTGGTGAAATGTCAGTGTTCGCGGGTTTTTTTGACGCTATTGGGTCAAAAAACGGCACATATCCGGTTTGCGGGGTCGTAAATCGACCCACAGTCATTTCCGCCGCATTAACGCTGTTTTGCTTTACGACTTGACGCTGCGGTGTGCGTCAAAATAAATGACTCCCACCTGTGGTTTGCACCGCCGTGCGTCAAAGTATAAATTTGACGCCTGCACAGCGCACCAAAATGGCGTTATCCGGCGGTATTATTTTTGAAGCAAAACTGCACCGGCCAGTTTTGCGTCAAAAAGTATAAATATGGCCCAAAGTGTTTTGCCATTTGTACAGCAAAATCTTTAAGCATAGGATTGACACAGTGTCATCCTCGCCGAGCTGTAAAATGACAAAAGCCATTTACCTCTCCAGGCACAGTATTACAGCTTTGGACTGGTCAAATACCGTCCAAGCCAACCTGGAATGAGTAAAGCAACCCCTGAAACGTGTTTTGCTCTCATTAGAGCTCTTCGGAGGGGTTTAGCTTTGTCCAGACACAAGGGAGCACTCAGTATAAGTCAAACCAAGACCCTTTCAGGGTTAGAATGATGCATAAATTATGCAAAAATCAAAGGAGAACTCTGGGAAGTTCCCAATTTTAGGTGAAGAGCCGCTCTAGTAAGGAGTGCCCTGCAACACCAGCGACACTAGATTTGCTCACCTCAAATATCTGCTTATCTAGCAAAGTTTTTAAGCATAGGATCAGCACAGTGTTATCCTCCCCGAGCTAGATAGTGACAAAGGGGGTCATTTTGACCTCAGCGGTCTTTTTATAAGACCGCCGAGGGACCGCCGTGCGGAAGACCGCCAGTGGTGGCGGTTTGCCACTCGGCGTATTATGATTCTTGGCAGCTCTCCGTCCTTTTTCAGATGGAGAGCAGCCAACAGCCATACTGGCGGGCGGCGGAGAAGTGGAGGTAGCTCCACCGCCACGCCAACAGAACACCGCCCACGGAATCACGTCCTGTGATTCGGCGTGGCAGTGTTCTGTTGACGGTGTGGTGTCGGCGGAGCTGCCCCCATGGCTCCCATCCCCTCCCGGAGGATCGACGGATCAGGTAAGTCGATCCTCCGTTAGGGGAGGGGGTGGGGGGTGTTTTGTGTTGTGTGCGTGCATGGGGGTGTGCATGTGTGTATGTAGAGGGGGTGTGTGAGTGCGTGTATGCTTGCGGGGGTGTTGCGTGCTTGGGAATGAGTGCGTGTATGTCTGTGGGTTTGTCTGTGTGGATGTGTGCGTGTATGTGTGAATGTCGGTGTGCGTGTCTGACTGTGTGTGTGGATGTTGGCATGTATGTCTGTGTGTGTATGTGTGTTGGTGGTGCCTGCGTGCGTGTTGTGTGTGTGTGTGTTATATGATGTTGGGGGTCGGGGTGGGGAGGGGGGCCCTGCCACCTTTGGGGGGTGGCAGGGGTGGTGGGGGGTGTAGGGGAGGGAGTCGGGGTGGAGGGTGGGGGAGACCCCTATCAGTGCCAGGGAAGGAATTCCCTGGCAATGATAGTGCTTACCGCCATGGATTTCATGGCGATTTCAAACCGCATGAAATCTATGGCGGTCAGCCGCGTCCAAATACCGCCGGCGGTATAGTGACGGCCGCCGGGCTGGAGACCCAGGTCTCCAGCCCGGCGGTCATCTCCGCCCTGGCGTCGGAAAGGAGAAGTGGCGGATGACCATGGCGGTAACCGCCATGGTCATAATTTTAAAAAAAAGACCGCCAGCCTGTTGGCGGTCTTACCGCCGCTTCTCCGACTTCCGCCAGGGTCGTAATGACCCCCATAGTCTTTTGCCATTTGGACAGCAAAATCTTTAAGCATAGGATTGGCACAGTGTCATCCTTGCCGAGCTGTAAAATGACAAAAGCCATTTACCACTCTAGGAACAGTATTACAGCTTTGGACTGGTCAAATACCATCCAAGCCAACCTGGAATGAGTAAAGCAACCCCTGACACATGTTTCGCTCTCATTAGAGCTCTTCAGAGGAGATTAGCTTTCTCCAGACACAAGCGAGCACCCAGTATAAGTCAAACCAAGGCCCTTTCAGGGTTAGAGTGATGCATAAATTACACAAAAAACAAAGGAGAGCTCTGGGAAGTTCCCAATTTTAGGTGGAGAGCTGCTCTAGTAAGGAACACTCCTGCAACACCAGCAACATTCTAGATTTGCTCACCTCAAAGGTCTGCTTATCTAGCAAAGTTTTTAAGCATAGGATCAGCACAGTGCTATCCTCGCCGAGCTAGATATTGAGAAAGTCTTTTGCCATTTGTACAGCAAAATCTTTAATCACAGGATTGACACAGTGTCATCCTCGCCTATATATATATATATATATATATATATATATATTTTTTTTTTTTTTCAAAGGCGCACTCAGCTGCCGGTGCTGGTAACAAAGGAGACCACCCTCGAGAATATAATATTCTAATATGAGCAAGACTGAGGTGGAGCTGAAATGCGTTGGTGGTTGCTGTTTTCTAAATAAAACTTGCCTAAAGGATTTCTGGAGTGCGGTAAACTATTTTTTGGATATATGATATATATATATATATACATATATATATATATATATATATATATATATATATATATATATATAGAGAGAGAGAGAGAGAGAGACTTAAAAGACAAAGCTTACAGGGAAGTTATAGTTAGGTTCTGAATTAACTTGTATACAATTTTAGAACAGATATGTCAGAGGGATCCTAATTTTTAGGAGCAAAAAACCTCACACACCCAGAAGGGTGTCATGCTTCATCATCGGAGTTGCTCCTCGTCACACCAGCGCTGCAATGTCTGACGGGCACCACCCCAAATGGGGGGGCTCTTTGCCGGAGATCTTATCTGAGATGATGCCACGACCCTAAGTGTGAGTGTAAAGGAAGGAGATCAAAAAAGAAGGAAGTTGAAAATTGACTCTCTAAACCTCAAGAGAATAATTATTAGTCAAAAACGGGGGTCAGAGGCCAAGGTTAAAAATAGTCAAAGGAGTGAAACAGAAATAATGGTCAATCACTCTATAGCAAGAGGGTGGGGAATTTCCAAGCCAACCCTCATGATGGTCAACATGTTTTGCGTCTCTCGTGGCCCATATGGGTCCAATGACGCTTCATCAGGACCAGTTGACTAAATGTATCTCCTAATCGTGAAAAATGGGGATAACTACAACCTGAAATTGCCAGGACAAATGTATCCAGTCACTTACACTAGTATGGGAAGGAACTATTAATCCTAACTGTCGCCCGTCCCCATTAGGGAGCGCGCTACATGGGACCCCACGGACCAATGGTCAGGCACAAGACTACTTTGGTAATGGTGCTCCTGACGGCGGGTGACCTACCTGGGTCCGCGTCTCCCGAATGAAGGTTCAGCGAGTGGGCAGATTGTGATGACAGGTCTCATTACATACAAACACATCACAATGCATACTTATCAACAAGTCAGGCCATCTCTGTGGGCAGTCATGCCATCATGTGTGGGATATTGCTATTCCGCATAATGTAACAGTCATGCACTGATCCAGGAAACTTGGCTGTCACTTGGGAGATGTACTGATCTGCCAGACACACCACCTGCACGTTGATAGAGTGGTAGCTCTTCCTGTTCCTATACACCTGTTCATTGACACTAGGAGGGACCAGGGATACACAGGTGCCACCACTGGGCCCTACCACATGAGGAATCTGTCCCATCTGATAAAAGTCAGCCTTCAAGTAGGCCACATCTGGTCTTTGGGCAAACCTGAAGTAGCCATCCAGGTGTTTCAAGAAAGCACACAGTACATCCTTCCTCACAAGACTGAACATGGGCTGAGACATCCCTGCTGTTAAGGGGACAGTATTCCAGAATGACCCTATGGCCAGGAAGTGTAGCACAGAAAATACTTGAACGATGGGAGGTATGCAATAGGGATTGTGACTGCCTGGCATCAGATCTGGCTCCAACTGTGTACATAGATCTATGATGATCTGGTGATTCAGACGATAGGTCTGTGTGACATGCCTGTCCCAGTGGACAGTACACTGGTGGTTGTCTCATTTCTCTCATGGCAGGATAACTATGTTGAGATTAGAGAATGTACAGTGAGCATGCAGTAGGCACATGTAAGCATGACATAGAATAATAGCAGATACCTAACATGTGTAGGGGATGTGTAGCAGTGCTGACATGAACATTGTAGACCATAGAAATGCACATCATACACCATCATTGCAGCACATTGGTTGAAATGTAAGTAGGATAGGATGTATGACACATATATACAAGAAAATGTGTGAGTGACTGTGCAGTCCTGCACTAATCACACATATGTAATTAAATCAACCCATAGTTATCTGATGCCGGTCCTGTATGTTGCGGCCGTGGCCATCATTTTCTGCAGTCTTGCTCACTTGACTCCTGACACAGTTGCTAGCAAGACCTCCACTACCTGAGCTGCTGTGTACTGCCTCTGGGAGCCATCATGCCACGTTATGTAGATGATAGGGCCCCTGCCTTCACAAAGGAAGAGCTGAGGAAGCTGGTGGAGAAGGTCCTACCCCTTTCTGAACAGCGATATGGGGCACCAGAGGAACAGGTAATCCAATCCCCCAGCCATGTGTGATTGGTGATGTCTGTGATGGTGAGTCATCCATGTGAACTGTAGTTGGAGTAGATGCATACATGTGGCATACCGTACAGGCGTGTGTGCTGAGAAGAGGGGTACGTGCGATCACTTGTTGTTACAGTTGTGTAGTGTCAACTCCTGTTGGTATGGGGCATGTGTACATGACTTTCTCCTTTTGTCTATGTCATCCATGCAGGTGAACACCCATCAGAAGAAGGGGATCTGGCGTGCCATCACCAAGAAAGTGGGGTCCACAGCCGGTGGAGCACCCATTGTCGGAAGCATTGGCAGGACCTGAGATGCTGGACCCGGAAGACCGCAGAGGCCCAGCTAGGGATGTCCTCCCAAAGAGGGAGGGGTAACCGTCGGACCCTGAACCCCCAATTGCCCGCATTTTGGCACTGGCCTGCCCTGAGGTGGATGGGGGTTTGAGGGCAGCACAGCAGCCACAAGGGGGTAGTTACTGACTGTTTCCTGGTACTTGACTCGAGTTGTATGGTGTTTGCTGTCTCACTGTAGCTTCTGTTGGTACCACCTTGCTAGTGTGTGAGATGTGGATCTGGCATCATAGTTAGCTATGTGTAAGTGTTTGACTCCTGTATAAGACATCATTCTGACTGCATGTGGAGATGCTCAAAAGTCAATACCACATGTGTTGCACCATCCTGCCATTCCTATGGATGTAAGCTGGTGTTTCACCATACCCATTAGCTCAAACCTGGTCCATCCATCTGCATATAAGCATTAGTGGCTCTAAGGTGACCACTCCCATATGTGCTGATCACCTGTTGTATCAGCTGGGTGACTCACGTATTTGGTACAGGGTCCAAACATAACTAGTACTGATTAGGTATGCATTCCATGGGAGGCTGACATCTCAATTACACCACAGACATGGCCTGTGTAGGAGAGTACATATCTGTGTTTGTTGTTGTACCCCCATTGTTCGTTAATCTCCATTCTATAAGGTATATGAAGGTTGCAATGAAATGACATTCTACTTTGGGTGTGTGATTTGTGTATTTAGACTCATCATGCTTTTCCATGTGATTGACATGTTGGCATTTCTTCTCTGTCCCAATGGGCTGGTAAAGAAGGGGGTGAGTGCCTTATTAGAGCTAGCCTTTTACAATTTGCTATGTCAATGCTATGTATGGCAATGCCCTACCAATTACTTAGCAACCTTAGCAACCTTGGTAATAGGCTGGCTACATCATGTCTCAGTGGTCACTTGGGAGCACAACATATATAGTGGAAAAATCTTTTCTAACCTTGGCCTAGCTGATGTGACTTACGTGATCGTGATGTAATGGTTTTGTTGTATGACTATTTCTTAAGCAGGTGTTAGACCTGACAGCCTTAGGGTGGTCACCCCTAAATTTGTGCCTGCCTCCCTCAACTTTTTGGACACTGTTTTTGCTGGTTTTAGGACTCTGCGCACTTTACCACTGCTAACAAGTGCTAAAGTGCATATGCTCTCTCCCTTAAAACATGTTGACATTAGTTTATACCCAATTGGCTTATTTAATCTACTTGTAAGACCCCAGTAAAGTGCACTACATGTGCCCATGGCCTGTAGATGAAATGCTACTAGTGGGCCTGCAGCACTGATTGTGCCACCCACATGGGTAGCCTCTTAACCATGCCTCAGGCCTGCCATTGCAAGGCCTGTGTGTGCAGTTTCACTGCCACTTCGACTTGGCATTTAAAAGTACCTGCCAAGCCTAAAAAACTCCCCTTTTTCTACATATAAGTCACCCCTAAGGTAGGCCCTAGCCAACCCATAGGGCAGGGTGCTATGTACCTGTGAAGTTTATATGTCCTGGTAGTGTAAAACTCCTACATTTGTTTTTACACTGTTGTGAGGCCTGCTCCTTTCACAGGCTAACATTAGGGCTACCCTTATATACTGTTTGAGTGGTAGATTCTGCTCTGAAAGGAGTAACAAGGTCATATTTAGTATGGCCAGAATGTCAATACAAGATCCTGCTGACTGTTGAAGTTGGATTTAATATTCCTATTTTATAAATGCCACTTTTAGAAAGTCAGCATTTCTCTTCACTTAAATCCTTCTGTGCCTTACAATCCATATCTGGCTAGGCTAGTTGACAGTTCCCTTGTGCATTCCACTCAGACAAACCCCAAACACAGGATGCTCAGTCACACTTGCACACATCTGCATATTGAATGGGTCTTCCTAGGCTGGGAGGGTTTGAGGGCATGACACTTACATGTCAAAGGACAGTAGCCTGCCCTCACACAAAGGACTGCCACAAACCCTACTGGGACCCTGGCAGACAGGATGGAACTGAAAGGGGACCTTGTGCACTTCTAAGCCACTCCTTAAAGTCTCCCCCACTTCAAAGGCACATTTGGGTATTTAAGCAGGGTCCCTGACCCTACCAACTCAGACACTTCTGGACAAGATACCACTGGAGAAGAATCCCTCAACCAGAACTTGCAAACTGCCAAGAGAAACTGCCTGGCTGCCCAAAGGACTCACCTGACTGCTTTTCTGCAAAGGACTGCTGCTCTGCTGTTGCCCTGCTGCCTTGATGCCCTCTGGCTCTGCTGAGAAGTGCTCTCCAAGGGCTTGGATAGAGCTTGCCTCCTGTCCCTTGAAGTCCCAGGGCCAAAAAGACTTCATTGTGCAAGAGAACTCGTTGTGCAGCGAAAAATCAACGCACAGCCTGCAAGAAATGACACACAGCCTGCATCGCGGTGAGAAAATCACTGCACGCCAAACTGGAACAACGCAGCCTGGCATCCCAAATTGGAGATCGACGCAGCGCCAGCATTGCGACTGAAACTTCGACGCACTGCCCACAGAATCGATGCAAAGCTGAGCCGGAACGACGCAGCCCAACATCCTGAAAGGAATCGACGCAAGCGCTGGCCGTGCGGCAGAACTTTTCACGCATCGCCCACCGGATCGACGCAGCTCCTGTGACTTCACTCTGCATGCCCAGGATTTCAACTCATCGTCCCCGGGGCGTCCAAAAACCCCGCAACCCAAAGAGGATCCAGGTCAGCGTGCTGGAAATCGACGCAACACCTTCCCTGCATGAAAACTCAATGATGCATCGTCTGTGTGCGCCTGAAAAATTGATGCATGCCTTCCTGTTTTCCACGCATCTCCTCCTCTGCGGCCCCTAGCGTAGAAGTTGAACGCAAACCAGGTATTTTGTGCTTGCAAGAGACATTTGTAGCTTTTTTTTAAAGACTAAAGACTTCTTTTATCATTTCATACAGTGATAACTCAAAGTGTACTCATCAAATTTTAATAATTTTGACCTGCATTAAACCAGGTAAATATTATATATTTTTCTAAACACTGTGTGGTATATTTCTGTGGTGTTATACTGGGTTATTGCATGATTTATTGCCAAAAACTTTACACATTTCCTTCTGCGTTAAGCTTGACTGTTCAGTGCCAAGCTACCAGAGGGTGGGCACAGGATAATTTGTGTGTGACTTACCCTGACTAGAGTGAGGGTCCTTGCTTGGACAGGGGTAACCTGGCTGCCAACCAAAGACCCCATTTCTAACAGCAGGTGTTTGTAATAATATGACATTTTGTATATGCACTGGCACTTCTGTAGGTCCATGTGTACATCATGTGTACATGTAATTTCAGTGTGCAATTTGTGTAGTCTGAAGTTAGGTACACGTATTCACATGTCAAATATGGTGTGAGTGATTTTGGTGTACTCATGTTGTCAAGTCATGGAACTGGAACTGCATGTCATGTGGTTTGGTAGTTGGTCTATGATGTCAATTGTGGCTGCCTGAAGTGTAGTGGTTGTGACACAGCAGTCAGTGATTGCCTATGGATGTATCATGTGTGCTATGTAGGCCATTGTAGCTGCACATGCATTTATGCAGTGATGTGGTGTGTTTTGTGTTAGCAGATATTCCTCTGTGAATGTGTGAATGTCATGCCATGCCTGTACTCCATAAGTGTATTCTACTCATCAGTTGTCACCCGTATGGGAGTCCCACTTGTTCTGGCTTCATCAGTCCAGGTACCCATGTTGCCATATATGTAAAGGGGGGGTCAGCCAGCCATGTGATATGTATGGCAGGTGCTGTGTGGTCTGTGAATAGGGTAGTCTACACTATCAAGGGACATTACTAATTGAGATGGATTGGTCAGGTGTTGTTTCAGGACATGCATGATGTGGTTTTATCAGTCACCTGCTCTTGCAATATATGATAGGAGTATGGAGAGACATGATCAGGAATATGCTTGACATGCCTACTTCTGCCAGGGCATGAGTAGCATGCTGACTTGGCTTTACAGGTGTTTAATTGGATTACTCCAGTCATGCTAACTTACTTGGAATCAGATGTGAGTGTGAGGGATGACATAAAGGGGTGGATAGTTGTAACATGTTGTGACATGATATAGGATATGTGTAATGCCAACAGAGATAGCATAGCCTGGAGATGTTTACCTACAGTTGTGCTTGTTTTACATGTGTGTATCTAAGGAATATGATGATCCTTTCACTCCCTCTCTGCCTCTCCCTCCCTCTCTCTCCATTTGTGTGCATCAGCATCGTTAGGCGAAGGAGATGGGGCACAGGCGAGTGGGGATGCTGCTGGCCACAGGACCCGGAGTGCTGCAACCACAGACAGTGAGGGACCCAGTGGCCCGGAGGGCGAGGGGAGTGCCACGGGGGAGACTGGATCTTCCTCATCATCATCTTTGAAATCCTCCTACAGTGGACATTCCCCGGTGGTGACGGACCCATCTGGGACCACCCCAGCACCATCTTTGTCCACCACCCCCTTACTACCACTGCCCTCCCTGTAGCTCCCCACCCAGTTGTCTGTGCCCGCTTACTCAGAAGGGTAGGTGTCTCCTTTGCTGGAGGCACCTCTGCCCTTGCCCCAGTCAGCCCGGCTGCCCAGTGAGGAGGCTATTGACCTTCTGAGGTCCATCTCTGTGGATCAGTCGACCATCGTGAATGCCCTTCAGGGGCTTGCAACTCAATTCCAACAGAGCACTGCTTTCCTGGAGGGCATTTTCGGGGCACTGGCTGGCCTACAGAGATCCTTTCAGACTCTGTCCTCCACACTGACTGGAGCCAGTCACCCTTTGTCTTCCATTCCCCCCTCCATCTTCCTCTTACCAACCCCTCTCTTCCCCATCCCAGCCAGAGCACACAGATAGACAAGCATGCATCCAGCTCAACATCCAAGGGTTCCACAGACAAACACAAGCCCACAAGACCCACCACTGGCATGGACACAAACAATACCCCCCTGCCGACACACCAACACCCACTACATGCACAGACTCCCCACCACCTCCACCTTTACAGACACTATACCAGACACATCTGTAGACACAACACCAACATTCACTTATACAGCCACAACTCCTACTCTACCCACAGTCAGCACAATAGCAGACCGGCAGACATCCACCCTAGTCACCACTTCCACAGACACCACAACCACAGACACACCAACATGCAGCACATCCACCATACCTGCAGTCACCACCCCAACAGACAGTCACCCATGCAGCATGACAACTCCCAGCTCCTCCACCCCCTCTTCCCAAGACTCATAAACAACCACAGTCCCCCACCCAACGGACACCTTGCAAACACAAGCATTCCTTGAACACACATGCACCCAAAACATCCACCTAGGAATCTTCTACAAGCACTGCCTATCCCTTCACTCCCAAACCCTTTTGCAATGACCATCCCCATGTGTCAAAGACGTTTTTCATCTTGGAGTTGAAACGTTTCTGCCAGTGAGAGGCTTTTGGTTGATTTCCAAACTAAGGGGCTTATTTGCAAGCCCCATGAGCATCGTAGCATCATTTTTTCTGACACTACGGCAGCGCAGAACAGTCCCCCACCCCAGGCCATATTTACAAACTGGCGCAATGGGACTCTTGCACCAGTTTGTAAACCCTTTCCCCACATCATACCTGTGCCAGGTGAAAGTGTATGCATGGGAGGCGTTCCCCCACTAGGAGGGCCGCAGGAATGGGACAGTGAAATTTACTAGATTTCACTGCATCATTCTAGCATAATTTTTTAAAGCCCTGCTCAAGGGCAGGCATTAAAGTGATTCTAGGATGTTTCCCCGAGCTTTGCTGGACTAGAGTAAATATTCTGGATGCTAGACCAGCAAAGTGCCACAACTGCATCAGAAATTCTGACACAGCTGTGCTAACGAGTGCCATGGTGTGATGCATTCTAAATAAAGTGCACCATGGTGTTGTTAGGGAGCACAGGGCGGTGCAAGAAAACTTGCGGACTGTGATCGATGCACCAGTTTGTTGCAAATGAGGCCCTAATTTCCTAAAGGCTGTATGGCTAGTTGGGGTGTCCCAAAGCTGGGACAGTGCGATGTTCATGATGGAATCCTATAGAAAACTTCTGGCAGGTGATATGTTCCTGTGCTGCAGCTCAAGCCAAAGAAGGTGATTCAAGATGTTAGGAGCAGCACTCCAGATCTTATGCCACCATATGATGAATGTTCCTTGCCTTGCCAGGGACTGTTTTAATTAAAGGATCTGTGCAACCAAATAATGGTTAGGGATGTTGAGCATAATTCTGTAAACCTTAACTAACGTTTTATCCAGAACTCTGATATCTCTGCTTCTCATGGACCACTTCCAAACATAAGAGTTGGAGAGTATTTTGGTTTGAGCTACCCGAAAGAGAGGTGACAGCATTGGACCTGCCAGTTTCGTTTTTAGGTTTCTCAGTGTTACAGCCGAAGCCAGCCCTTTCCTTTTAATCACCTCTCTCTGCATAACAAATTGACCGCCATTATCAATAATTATGCCTAGGTACTAGTAATTAGCTACAGTCTGGATTTTTGTGTTTCCCAGAAACCATGTTAGAGATTTTTTTCCTGCCTCTTGTTATGGTCATTGTTTTGATATTTTCTACATTTATTTCCAAGAAGTTCTCTGCTGCATATGTGTATATTCTGTTTAGGAGATGATTCGAGCCCAGCTGTGTGTGACTAACCAGGACCACATCGCCGGCGTACTGGAAGCTGGATAGTGCCTTGCCTCCCAAACTGGGTGCATGTGAATTGGATGAATCAAGTATCTGCTCCAAGTCCACCTTGTAGAGGTTGAATAATGTGGGGGTGAGCACACACCTTTGTCTTAGACCTTTGGTAGTTGGAATTCTCTGGGAGAGGTGTGTACCCTCACCCAAATTCACCTTCACCCAAGTGTCTGTGTAATAGGATTAGCATGTCCAGCAATAGCCGCGAGTGTTCCAGTTGGCTAGTTAACTCCAATGCCTGGCCCAGCCTATGTCGTTGAATGCAGCTCTGAAATCAATAAAGCAGAATTGGAGTTGCTGCTTGGGGGACCTAGCCATGTCTATAAACATTGCCATGGCCAAGATGTATTGCCAAGAATTATGCCCTTGGATCTGGAGAATCCAGTCTGATTAAGTGGGATGATTGCATTTGCCGAGGGCCAGGCTTGGATTTCCTGTGCCTGTGAAATATTTGGCTTTGTTGTCGACCAAAGCGACCAGGCAGTAGTTTTTGGTGAGGATTTGTCACCACCCTTGTGTATTAAAGAAATAACTGAACCTTTCCTGGAGGCTGGGAGTTTCCCCAGTGATCTAATTTCACAGAACAAAGGGGCCATGGTCTCTGCCCAGCAGTGCACGTATTGCTTAAAAAGGGCTGGCGGAATACCATCTGGTCCCAGAGCCCCTTCCCTTCTGCCTTTGGCAATTTAGCACTTGATTGTAATGATAAGAGATGACCATGGATTGAACTGATGATTATTTTCAGATGATGATACCAGAGCACCGCTGTGATTTGAGTTTGTAATTGGGGAATCTTCTGTTGACAGGCTTGTGGGCTGACTCATTGATTGCCAGTTGAAGTGGGCCCTCCAAAAGTCCGCCCAAGTGTCTTCAGAGATGTGGGAAACCGTGCCCCCATGAGTAAGATGCATTATTTTTCTCCCCAGAAGCGAGAGTTATTTTTTGCTTTGATGGTGTAGAATAATTTTGCCCAAAAATTCCTCTTCTTGAGTTCTGTTGATGTTCCATTTTTGTTTTCTGAGCATACCTCTTTGTTTATGGAGTAGCAGTTGGAGGTGTGAATCACCAGGTTTACCCCTCAGCGACCTCAGTGTGCTGTTTGTGGCCCTTTTTAGTTGCCTCGCTTGTTTCCCCTGAGCTATAGGGAGTCCTCCGGGGTCCCTAGAAATTTGATGGGATCTTGTTTTAACAGATGTGGAAAAAAAAGGTTTGCTAAGTTGGCTGTGAAACTTTCCCATTTGTTGGTGAGGCTTCTTGTAATTGTTCCCTGTACTTGTAGTAGATCTTTTGTCAATTGAAGCACCTCCTCAGTACTTACTAGTGAAGTCTTAATTATCTTGAAGTTGATCGTGTAGCTAGAGTGTGGTATTTCTGCTGAGCGTTTCAGAGCAGGTGCAGCTGCTGAGAGACTCATCTCCTGTGGCCAATGATCGCTTCCCATTTGTCATCTAATCGGAAAGTGGAGGCACAATGAAACATTGTGAGGGAAACAAAAGTGTAATCTAATATTGAGAAGGTGAACACAGAGTAAAAGGAAGCTGCAGACGGAGTGTCCTCATGGAATCTTCAGTTAAATGCCCTGGGATCGATGTGCTCCAAATCATCCATTAGGCGTCTGGCTGTTTTGCTTGATCTACCAAACAAATTTCTGCTTTGGTCTGGGATATTCCAAATTGAGGACTGACCCATAACTTCGTCATCCACCAAGGAACCTAAAAGACATAAGTTCAGGTCACCAGAGAGTACAAGGTTGGGGCTGCCGACCCCACTTATATGCATCATAAGTTGGTCAACAAGGTGTTCTGCATCTTGTTTCTTACGTTTTGGATAAATATAGGCATTAGAGATTATTACCTCCTCCTTGTTTCCATCAAGCATAAAGTTGATCTTAACTGTAATGATAGTTGTTGAAGTAGAATGGCCTTCCTCTGACACAGTTGTGCAGATTGATGATATGTAAGTTGCCAGTCCACCTGATAGGTGGCCATAACAAGACCGGCTGACTCCAGCTTCTCATTGATGCCAGCGACATATCAAACCATAGTATTAAGTAAAGTCAATTGAATGTCTCTTTTATCTGACTGGTACTGAAGGGCTTCCACTGACTGTTACATGGTTTTTAGCAAGGACGTCCACATGTCATACGTCTGCTTCACAGCCATTCTGCCTGAACAATCCCTTTTCCCAATGCACAGTTCCCGCTCTCCTCTGAGATCTTGGGTAATGGCGGAGGGGGAAAATTCCTTTGGAGAATCCAGCGACTAAGAGGCTAGTATATCTTCCCACTCCAGAGTGCCCAGGTATGTGAGGGCCCCCCCTGCTCTTCCGCCTGATGTTCCTTCCCCTCTGGGCCCTCTAGGTACTACTGCTGTTCATGGTGCACAGGTGGTGTCAAGTTAAGTGTCAAGTTTGGTGAGCCAGTATATGATGATAGGCCTTGTGAGATCTTAGAAGCAGTTGGACTGACGTTTTGGTCAGTGTTGGCGACCAGGGCAATGGCAGTCCTGTCATTCTGTGTCAAGGTAATCTAACCAGTTGGGAACCTGAGGATCTGCCTGGATGGCCCGATCGTTCATCAACTCTTCCATCCTTTGGTTTCTCGCAGTGTGTCCAACCTCTTGTCCCTCTTGTCTCATGGTCATAAAATGGGGGGTGGCTTGTGCTCGAGATGGAGTGCTGCCCCACTTTATTGAAGTTTTTGGGTCATTGTTGGACATAGAGTTCATGAGAGCCGCCTCTGCCTTGTTACTTGCCTCTTGAGATTGTGAAAGCTGCAGAGGCTGAATTGGTGGCTGCCAGCCTTGAATTTTACTGCTGCTTGAAAAAATGTGGAGCCTGCATTTGAGGCTTCTCTTGACATTGGCAGCCAATTCATCTGTGATCCTCCTCAATGAGTCCTATAGTTCTAAGTCGAACATGATCAGACGGTCTTGTGGTTGCACTTGTCTCCTTTCTTCTGCGGATTCCATCCTTTTGCACTTTGCCCTTTCCAGGCTGGTAGGGGGTGGTCCCCTTACCTTTCCTGACCTCATGGGTTTAGTTGGCTGACCCCCATGGTGGTAAAAAAAAACCTGTTGCATGTTAAGCAAGGATCGCTTTGCTTCTTTACCGCTTCTTTGCCACTCCTTTGTTGTGATAATTTGCTTGGCCTTGTTTAGCTAGGAGGATTAATAGCTTTTTTGCTTGTCTTTGCCTTTATTGTTGCCTTTGTTTTTGTTCCTTGACATTTTTGTGTTTTTCCACCTTTGAAGTGATCTCAGGTGGAGCAGGCTGATAATAGATTCAGGCTGGTGATAGTGCTGGGATTCGTGCTGCAGTGTCGACCATAAGGCCACCAAGATTTGTGGTCTCTTTCCTCCCACCTGGCGCATAAAATTTGTAATGCCTGCTCCTTATTGCAGAATAATGCTGGTGTCTTCCAGGTCCAGCTGGCCAATTCAGCCAGTTCGGCACCGCCTCACCCCTCCCGCAGGTTGCCAATGACTTGGACCGGAGGGGCAACAAGCATGCACATATTGTTTCTAGCATGTCTTGTTGCTGGGCCAGAGGAGCTAACGGAGTGGCTAACAGAGTGGCTTGAATGGCTTTAAAATGTGTAGCTGTGGTGAGAAGCTGAGTGGGATGCTAAGGAGGGAGTAAACACGGAGGAGTACGCAGGTTGGCAGGCTGGATGCTTGATCTGACTCCACTGACACCGCTACCCTGTCTGTTACCATGGACACACCCCTCCCATGTTACCCTCCACGCTCCCAGCCGCCGCCTGGTGGCTTTCCCGATCTTGCTGGTATTCCTCCCTTGGCTTAGTGCAGCAGGTATTCCGGTGGATGTGTTGGTTCCCCCACTCAGGATTAGGCAGGATTAGACAGGTATCAGGTAAGACAAGAGCAAATCAGGAGCCAATGGGATCAACTGGGATAAATTGGGGGGGTCAAGGCCTTCAGAGGGCTTGCAAAGGGGGATGCAGGGCAGCAAGATGGCAGGAAAGGCGGAGAGTAAGCCATTGCTCTTCGTTGCTGCAACTGGTTTACTGGAGAGTGACTGAAGTGTGACAAAGTGAGGGGATGGGGGAGTTGCTTAGAGTAACAGTGGGCCATGTGGACATTGTGTAGCAGTGGGTTGTGGCATGATGAGTCAAGTGAAGTAAACACTACACACGTTCACCTGCTCCTGTGCAGTCCAGCCAGTCCAATTTGTTCAGCTGTGTCCATTTCCAGGGGCTCTGTGTCTCCTGCATTGGTGTCGGTGACAGTGTCCTTGCAGTATCGGTACCAGCAAGGCGAAGTCAGGATGTCCTTACCTCACCTCGGCCTCAGCAGCTCCCCCTGGGCCCCGGGCTCTGCTACTCCACTCCATCTGCGTACGTCCTTGATTCCACTCTCTCCTGCTGCTGCTCTGAACGCTGTGCGTCGATCCTGCTTCCTCAGGCAGAGTTCTACAGCCCCCAATCATATATACACACGTATTATATATATATATATATATATATATATATATATATATGTGTGTGTATGTATATATATATATATATATATATATATTTATATATATATATATATACACTTAGGACCTAGTTTCTATAGAAAAAATGTTCTTTGTTTTATTTGTTTAACTTTGGGACTGTTTGAAGAATCTTAACAAAATTCTCAAAATTTTTGTTTTGGAAGAGTTCCAAGAGGACTAAGAATTTTTGTATTACCAACACTAAATGATATGGATCTGGATCTACTTAGACAGTGGCAAAAAGATACAACAGAATGTTCTATGAAACTGATGCAGACTCTTATAATACAAGCGGAGGGTCAATTGGAGAAGACTCTACTGAAAATTAAGGATATTCAAGATCAAGTACAGTCCACACAAGCCACAGAAGATGTAAGCAAGATGATAGAAGAAAGAGAGAAAAGATTGGAGAAACATGAAAAGGAGATACAATTGAAAAAAGCAAAGAAATTCAATAGGGATAAGATAGATTACTCAACAGGAATATTTACATTTGCAAAACGTTTTGACTCTTTCTATTGTAAACAAAATATGGATAGAATAATTGGAAAAGATAAAGCCCCTTCAAGTATTGAAAGCTCTGATTTGAGCTCGGGGGACGAATCGCCAACAGTGGGAGGACCAAAAGTGGACTTCTCAGGAGAAATGCGGCTGTATCATATGGAAACAACATGACGTGGAAGAGGAACATATAACAAGATGGGGCAAAAAGGACAAGGAGATCCCAGAGGAACAGAAAGGGGCAAAAAATGAGTAGTAGCTTAGGAGTGGAAGAAGTTATAGTAGATGAGAATGTGGTGATTTATCTTTCCTTCAAGTGTCTTGAAGATAAACATCTGAAACAACTGAATAAGGGATTGAGTTTCTGTCCGATTACATCTACGGACCTAGCAACTGCTAGGATTGATTTATACATCAGCAGTACTGTGAATAAACTAAAACTGTGCATATTACAACACCTTAGGGCAATAAACAATCAGGATCCTACATATTCAATGGCAAAACATATTTGGAAACAACATCAAGGTGATCAAAAGGGATTCAAATATTACTGCATTCAACATATTAAACAGAATGCTAGAGGAGGAGATTGTGAACAAAAATTAAGGAGAATGGAATCTAAATGGATCATCCTGATTGGACGTGAGATCCCTTGGTGTCTAAACACAGATATAGAATTACATAGACATTTATGAAAGACAGGCAACTGGGATAATTTAGATGAAATAAATTAATACTAGCCACTGCCAAATGAAAAAAGTAAAAAGGGAATGAAGATTGATCCATGAATATATCACTTAAGAATAGGATGTGACTTTGAAAACATATGATTCAGATGTACTTTACTGAGGAAAAATGACCTAGTTAGATATTTTGAAAAAAACATATTATTTACATATTTTGGAATTATTGTGTATATGTGAAGAGTATATGAGAACACAAAAATATACATCTGGTAGATATCATATATGCGATGTGAGTATTCAGCTGTAGTCAGATTCTTGATCAGGATTGGATGCCCATTGAACTTTTTATGGCTCCCGTGGATGTTGGTAAAACTCCTTGGGATGGTGACATATAAGCTGTAAAAAGTAGAATTTGGCAAATATTTGCTAATAAAATCTTTGGTTCATCACCTCCAGGTTTAAAGAAATTAATCTGTTCCCTAGAAAATAAAAAGAAAATAAAATAATATTGGAAATGGGGTTAAAAATAAGAAAAATAGAAATAGGTACTTTACCGATATAAGAAATCCGTACTGAGCTTGTTTGATATTGGGTAGGAAAATGTGAAACTACTGATACATTTCTAAAGTATGATAGGGGAGTTTAGGAATTAATTATAATGATTCGTTCGTCATGTCTCATAATATGAAACCATGTAGAAACCCCAAAGCTCATACACCCCACCCCATGGCACCACAAAGGCACCCACGCTTTTCGGACCAAGAACTCCGGGTCATGGTGGAGGAGATCATAAGAGTGGAACCCCAGCTCTTCGGCTCACAGGTCCAGCACACCACCATAGCGAGGAAGGCGGAGCTCTGGCAGCGGATCGTGGACAGGGTCAACGCGGTGGGACAGCATCCCAGAAATAGAGAGGACATCCGCAAACGATGGAACGACCTACGGGGGAAGGTGCGCTCGATGGTCTCGCGACACAACATCGCAGTGCAGAAGACTGGCGGGGGACCCCCACCCACTCCACCCGAATTCACAAAATGGGAGCAGGAGGTTCTCAACATCCTGCATCCTGATGGCCTCGCTGGAGTACACGGAGGAATGGACTCTGGTAAATACAAGGCCAACCACTTCACCCCACCCCCAGCATGCTAACCCCCACCCTCACCCCCAACCCCCCAGCACACATCCTCCCTGAGAATGTCACCCCAGCACAACCCACCCAACACCAACCCCTGCATGCCACCCCCAAACTATGGACACCCATCACCTAAGCATGACCACTGCACATACCCATCACCCCCCCCCCACAAAACACCCTCACAACACCTCCCCCAAGGGAATGCCAGCACTGGGGGACAAGGGCACCTATAAAACGCAAGCTAATGCACACACAGAAACAATAACCATACCCTCTTACCCCATGCAGGACCCGAACGACAACACACCGGTCAGGAGGGACCAGAAATGTCCATCCCACCCCCGGAACAGGCCACTAGTGATGACAGCAGCTCTGTCGACCTGGAACCTGACGACCAGCCCGGACCATCGGGGACCTCTGGGCAGTCGGTTCCCCTCACCCAGACACAGGCCACTGCAGACCCAACCCCCTCTGGGAACAACCGCACAGCTCCCACCCAGCGGGCCCATGCCTCTGTCTCTAGGACAGGTCAAGCAGCGGTGTGTCTACCACTACAGGGCCCCCAGGGTAACCCACGAACCCAACAACAACAGGGACCTGGGGGCAGTGGGAGTGGGCACACCGTCCAGGGGACAGAGGCCCAGGGAAACAGGGCAACTCGGAGGGCTGCTGTGCGACAGGGGGGGGAGGAGAGGCCCAGGGAACCCACTCTCCAAGAGGCCCTCACCACCATCATGGCTGCCTACCACCACTCACAAGGGATGATGGCGACGGTACTGGCCAGGTTCCAGGAGATCCAGGCACAGCAGGAGCAACGCTACATGGGGTTCAGCGACCAACTAACCAACATCTCAACCGCTATGGGGAGCATAGTCCAGGCCCTGAACCGCATAGAGGACACGTTTCGGGACCATGTGGCATCACACCGGGCCCCTGTCACTACCCAGGAACAGGAACAGCCTACCACCTCCGCCGGCGCTAGTGGACAGGAGGCCCCACCACAACGACAGCCCCCCAGAACCCCACCTCCTGCTGAACAACAACCGCCCCGCAAAAGGAGCCTGAGATCAAAAAAACCGACAGAGTAGGATGTCAAGTCCCCCGCCAGCATCACATACCCCCTGAAGTCCTCCCACTGTCCCACATGGCCACCCTGTCAAACCTTGAACTGCCCCTGCTCCATCCTGCCACAGGCGTATGGACAATGCACCTGTGAGACTGAGAACTGGACTCCGCCATGGACATTACTCCACCCCCACCCATCACTGTTTCACCATCATGTACCAATATCTATGCACTAATAATAAATCACACATTGCACTGAAATCAGTCAGGACTCTGGCTGTCTTATTTACAAATGTATGACACATTACATATCAATTACGTATTGTGAACATTGTGAATTACACATACCGAGGTAACTTAGCATTAGTCCATGGGCCAACCAAGCCGAGGTCATGCAGTGGCTCATACAGCACAGAAAAGGGAAGGGAAATTCAAACATCATGTCCATAGGTCTGGGGGGGAACCGACAAAGTTGAGATGCAAGAGGCTTTCAGGAAATGTAAAATGGCATGGGTGATCATTACCTGTGTGCTACTGGAAATACTGTGCTATTACTCTGTCCCTGTTGTCTGTGTCGTCCTCTGAGTCTTCCTCCTCTTCACTCTCCGCAGGCTCCACAGCTACTTCAACACCACCATCTGCACCATCCTCCTGCAGGAAAGGGACCTGACGTCGCAATGCCAGATTGTGAAGCATACAGCAGGCCACGATGATGTGGCACACCTTCTTTGGTGAGTACATCAGGGATCCCCCAGTCATATGCAGGCACCTAAACCTGGCCTTCAGGAGGCCAAAGGTCCTTTCGATGATCCTCCTAGTTCGCCCATGGGCCTCATTGTACCGTTCCTCTGCCCTGGTCCGGGGATTCCTTACTGGGGTCAGTAGCCAAGGCAGGTTGGGGTAACCAGAGTCACCTATTAGCCACACACGTTGTCTCTGTAGCTGCTCCATCACATAGGGGATGCTGCTATTTCGCATCACATACGCGTCATGCACTGACCCTGGGAACTTGGCATTTACATGGGAGATGTACTGGTCAGCCAAACAGACCACCTGGACATTCATCGAATGATAACTTTTTCTGTTTCGGTACACCTGCTCATCGTCTTTTGGGGGTACCAAAGCCACATGGGTCCCATCAATGGCACCAATGATGTTGGGGATATGTCCAAGGGCATAGAAATCACCCTTCACTGTAGGCAAGTCACCCTCCTCTGGGAAAATGATGTAGCTCCGCATGAGTTTCATCAGGGCAGACAACACTCTACTCAAAATCTTTGAAAACATAGGCTGAGACATTCCAGATGACATGGCCACTGTGGTCTGGAATGACCCACTTGCCAAAAAATGGAGGACTGACAAAACCTGCACCAGAGGGGGAATCCCTGTGGGTTGGCGGATGGGGGACATCAGGGCTGGCTCCAGCTGGGCACACAGTTCATGGATAGTGGCTCGGTCAAGTCGGTATCGTAGTATGATGTGGCGTTCTTCCATTGTCGACAGGTCCACCAGCGGTCGGTACACGCGAGGATTCCTCCTTCTCATCGCAAGTCCCAGCGGACGGTGCCTAGGAAGGACAACATGGAGCACAGAGTCAGCCAAACCACAGGTACGTACAGACAGCTTGCACAGTTAAAGAATGGCAATGGGTTGAAAGGCGTGTATGTGTGGCAATGCAAGGCCTAGGCCTGTGTGTCGCATTCAAAATTAAGCCATGTAGGCCCTTGAAATGGCGGCTGCCTGACCTGTGAAGTGGGACAATGGGATGTGAGGTCAATGCGCTGGCGGGGCACACCGTGGCGGTAGGCGGTCGAAGACCGCGGCGCAAAGCCGCATTGGTTAACATTGAAGCCTATGGGTTTCAGGAGCCAATGACGAAGTGCGCCGGCGGTCGCGGTACGCACCGCCGCGGGCGTGACCGCCATTTTCTATCTGCTTAATCACTCGAGACCTGATCATCCACAGGAGAGGACCTATACTGCAAGTGCTGCTGTGACCTCGGTCTGGAAGATACAATGGCTGCTGCGACTGGGGAAAGGGCCCCTGCCTTCACGTCTGAAGAGTTGGAGAAGCTCGTGGATGGGGTCCTCCCCCAGTATGCGGTACTCTACGGTCCTCCAGACCAACAAGTGAGTACACCGGGTGCACATGGAATGGGCTATGCCTGTGTGGATTGGGGTGGATGTAAGTTGGTGGGGTGGGGGGCGAATGAGGAGTGCAACGCCCGACACATGAGAGCCTGTGCCATATGGCAAAGTTGGTGGGGGGGGCCAATCACATCTAACATGCAGGTCATTGATGAATTCCTCCTTTCCACCCTGTACATGTCAAATAGGTCAGCGCCCATCAGAAGATCGAGATTTGGCGTGCCATCGCCAAGGAAGTCCGGAACTTGGGGGTCCACAACAGACGGGGCACCCACTGCCGCAAGAGGTGGGAGGACATCCGCCGCGGAACAAGGAAGACCGCAGAAACACTGCTGGGGATGGCCTCCCAACCTAGGAGGGGTGCCAGTCGCACCATGACCCCCCTGATGTCCCGGATCCTGGCGGTGGCTTACCCAGAATTGGATGGGCGCTTTAAGACATCACAGCAGACACAAGGGGGTGAGTATCAGCACATTCTCCTATCTTTCTGCGCAGTGGAGGCGTCTGGGTGGGGGAGGAGGGCTGTGGGTGACATTAGGCCAGGACGCTTTCTGTAGTGTAGTCCTCTCCCTTAGGCATGGCCCTGTGCCCCCGGCCCCCACCTCGGTAGGGTGACAAGTACAGCCATTGAAGGTCCTGCATCTCCCATGTGCGCGTTTGACGTCTCTTGGCCTGTTGTCCTAGTCAGTAGTACTGAGTAGTGTACCCCGAATGCGCGGCTTAGTGCATTAGGCTCCTGTGTCTGTCCTCTCCGCCAACGGTGTTGACATTGCATGCACTCAACCTGGTCTTCTTTTTTCTCCCCCCACCCTTTCTCTTCATCTTCTTGTGCATGTGTGCATTAGCATCATCAGGCGGAGGAGATTTGGCATCGGAGCACGAGGGAGCTGCAGGACACAAGGCCCCGGTGGGCCCAGGAACAGACACCGAGGGCACCAGTGATCCGGAGGGCGAGGGGAGCACCACGACGGGGACCGCTGGTGAGAGCAGCGAAAGCGACACGTCCTCGGACGGGAGCTCCCTAGCGGTGGCGGCAACATCCGTGCCCCCCGCCTCTACAGGTACAGCTGCCACCCAGCGCACCAGCCCCGCCCTCCCAGCAGCCCCTCAGTCTTCGCTCCGTGCCGGTTCGCCCAGGAAGGCGCGCGTCTCCTTCGCCCCAGGCACCTCAGCCCCTGCCCCTGTTGCCCCTGCTGCCCTCAGTGCGGAGCTCATTGACCTGGTAAGGACGCTCATTGTTGGGCAGACGACCCTTTTGAATGCCATCCAGGGTGTGCAAAGGGAGGTGCAACAGAGCAATGCGTACCTGGAGGGCAATCATTCGGGTCAGGCTGCCCATCAACGAGCGTTCACTGCTCTGGCCTCAGCACTGACGGCAGCCATTGTCCCTGTTTCCAGCCTCCCTCTTCTTACTGCCTCCAGCCTTTCTCTGTCTCCTGTCCCTCAGCCTATCCCATCCACACCATCAGACCAGCCTGCACACACCTCAACACCCAAGAGCAGCTCATCCAAACACAAGCACCACAGATCCCACAAACACTCACCCAAGCAACACCCAGATGCAGACATGCCAACAGCCACTGCCACCCCTGTATCCCCCTCCTCCTCGTCTCCCTCCTCCCTCCCTGTGATGTCTACACTCACACCTGCATGCACCCCAACATCAGCCAGTGCTTCCATCACCACCTCACCCTCCAGTACAGTCCACACTCGTGCAGTCACCACCCCCACTGCCATTTACACGTCCCCTCTGTCCTCTCCCACTGTGTCTGTCACCCCCTCTTCCAAGACACACAAACGCAGGCAGCCACCCACCCAACAGCCATCCACCTCACGACAGCCTACAGCACCAGCACCTTCACCCAATGACAGCACACCTGACTCTCCTACAACCACCTCCTCTACCTCCACTTCCATCTCCACTTCTCCTACCTTTTACCTTGGCCCTAAAAAACTTTTCCTGGCTAACCTTGACCTCTTTCCCCCCGATGAGCTCCCCCATCCATCTTCAAAGAGTCCCAAGAGCACCGCAGCCACCACCAGCCCAGCTTCGGGTGTCACTGTTGTGCATGGGCTCTGGAGCCCACCCTTTGCCAGCAGTGACACATCCATCAGCAGCAAGGACACGTCCAGCCCCCCCCGACAAGAGGACCCGCAAAAACAAGGGCCGCCGTGCGAGGACCGACAGGGCTGCCCCCAAGGAGCAATGTGCGGCCACTTCACCACCCACACCATCTAGGGGAGGCAAGGGCCCGAGAGCCCCATCAAAGGAGCGGAAGGGCAGCAGGAGCGCGGAGAAGGTGGACCCCACATGCCACATCCCAGCTGGGAAGGAGGACACTAAGGAGGCCAGGAGTCCGTCCCCGAAGGGTCCAGAAACGTCACGGTCCGAGGGCGACTGAGACGGGAGTCCAGGCCAGGTCTGGCTCCCTTGACCTGCTGGATGAGCACCGCTGAACCGGGCCCGCGGTGCAGAAGAGCACCGCTGAACAGGGCCCGCGGGGCAGAAGAGCACCGCTGAACATGGCCCCGCGGCGGAGATAGGCACCGCTGAACAGGGCCCGCGGGGCAGAAGAGCACCGCTGAACAGGGCCCCGCCGTGGAGATAGGCACCGCTGAACAGGGCCCGCGGTGCAGAAGAGCACCGCTGAACAGGGCCCGCGGTGCACAAGAGCACCGCTGAACAGGGCCCCGCCGTGGAGATAGGCACCGCTGAACAGGGCCCGCGGTGCAGAAGAGCACCGCTGAACAGGGCCCGCGGGGCAGAAGAGCACCGCTGAACAGGGCCCCGCCGTGGAGATAGGCACCGCTGAACAGGGCCCGCGGTGCAGAAGAGCACCGCTGAACAGGGCCCGCGGTGCAGAAGAGCACCGCTGAACATGGCCCCGCCGTGGAGATAGGCACCGCTGAACCAGGCCCGCGGGGCAGAAGAGCACCGCTGAACAGGGCCCGCGGTGCAGAAGAGGACCGCTGAACATGGCCCCGCCGTGGAGATAGGCACCGCTGAACAGGGCCCGCGGGGCAGAAGAGCACCGCTGAACAGGGCCCGCGGGGCAGAAGAGCACCGCTGAACAGGGCCCGCGGTGCAGAAGAGCACCGCTGAACAGGGCCCCGCCGTGGAGATAGGCACCGCTGAACAGGGCCCGCGGTGCAGAAGAGCACCGCTGAACAGGGCCCGCGGTGCAGAAGAGCACCGCTGAACATGGCCCCGCCGTGGAGATAGGCACCGCTGAACAGGGCCCGCGGGGCAGAAGAGCACCGCTGAACAGGGCCCCGCCGTGGAGATAGGCACCGCTGAACAGGGCCCGCGGTGCAGAAGAGCACCGCTGAACAGGGCCCGCGGTGCAGAAGAGCACCGCTGAACATGGCCCCGCCGTGGAGATAGGCACCGCTGAACAGGGCCCGCGGGGCAGAAGAGCACCGCTGAACAGGGCCCCGCCATTTCAAGCACCGCTCCGCTGGGCCCTTCATCTCAAGCACCGCTCCGCTGGGCCCTTCTTCTCAAGCACCGCTCCGCTGGGCCCTTCCTGTCATGCACCGCTCCGCTGGGCCCTTCATCTCAAGCACTGCTCCGCTGGGTCCTTCATCTCAAGCACCGCTCCGCTGGGCCCTTCCTGTCATGCACCGCTCCGCTGGGCACCGCCGTCTCAAGCACCGCTCCGCTGGGCCCTTCATCTCAAGCACCGCTCCGCTGGGCACCGCCGTCTAAAGCACCGCTCCGCTGGGCCCTTCATCTCAAGCACCGCTCCGCTGGGCCCTTCTTCTCAAGCACCGCTCCGCTGGGCCCTTCCTGTCATGCACCGCTCCGCTGGGCACCGCCGTCTCAAGCACCGCTCCGCTGGGCCCTTCATCTCAAGCACCGCTCCGCTGGGCCCTTCCTGTCATGCACCGCTCCGCTGGGCACCGCCGTCTCAAGCACCGCTCCGCTGGGCCCTTCATCTCAAGCACCGCTCCGCTGGGCCCTTCCTGTCATGCACCGCTCCGCTGGGCACCGCCGTCTCAAGCACGCTCCGCTGGGCCCTTCATCTCAAGCACCGCTCCGCTGGGCACCGCTGTCTCAATCACTGTTTATGGTTCACTGTGCCCACCATGCCTCCTCCTTGACCAGTGGAGACTGTCATCCACCTGATGGACTGTGGCTTTGCACTCCCCAGGATGGTACAGTGGGCAGCCCACCCACTGTAGAGACATTGAGAGACTGTGGCTTTGCACTCCCCAGGATGGTACAGTGGGCATGGTGGCTCCTCGTGGATCTGGCGTCGTGGACTCATGTGGCTGTGGTGCCCCCCCCTTCCCTTCCCGCTGAGGTGCCTGTAGTTTTTACATCTGATGCCCCTGCAGTGTTCTCTCCAAAGGACTCAGGTCTCCTGTGTGGGCTTTGCCCTTATTTCTCAAGACTTTGGCCCACGGACATGATGAATTCGTAGGATGTGCAGGACTTGGTACTTCAGTTATACACTGATGTGTATGTCATTAGTTTTCTTGTGAATATCTTTCATGGTTGTACGTTAATTTTCTGGAGCTTTTTGGTACATAAATATTTATTCCAAATTGGATTATGTCCTAGCATTTTTCAGGGGTGTTTGGGTGGTGTCACTGTGACTTGTTGCTCTGCATTGGTGTGTACATAGTTGGGGGGGGCGCATATGTGTGTGCCCGTAACCTTTCGTCCTCCCCCTCCCGTGTGTCCTAGGTGCAGTACTCACCGTTGTCGTCTGCGCCGGACTTCGTACTCGTGGTAGATGAGAAGGTAGATGAGAGCAGGTAGGATGTTTAATTCGGGTTCCATGCTGTCCTACTTCCTCCTGGAGTGCGTAGTGGTGAGCGTTTTCCCGTCCGTAGTCTGTTTCCGCCGTGTTTTTATCGGCGGTGCTCCCGCCCCGGAAAAGGTGGCGGATTGGTGAGTTGGAATAGTGTGGGCGGTACATTGGCTGCCGCCTGTCTGTTGGCGGTGACCGCCGCGCTGTTTGTTTGTACCGCCGTGGCGGTCGGAGTGTTAAAGTGGCTGTCTGTGTTGGCGGTTCCCGCCAGGGTCAGAATCCCATATTTTTTACCGCCAGCCTGTTGGCGGGTTGGCCGCCGCTTTAACACCGACCGCCAGGGTTAGAATCACCCCCATAGTCACTAGGGGCAGACCCAAAGCTAGTTGGTGGGAAGGGGGTCCTTTCAGGAGGAGAGAACCCAACCATCAGGGAAAGAGAGCTGGAGGCCCAGCTAGCATATATAGCTTTGGAAGCAGACAAGCTGGCCCTAGAAAAGAAAAAGTGGGCAAACAAGGAGAAAAGAGATGGTGGCAGCGATAAAGAAGCTGAGGTGTCCATGGGTGGGGGAGTTTGCCCCAGATTACCCAAGGGGGTGGTTCCTGCTTATGTAGAGGGGGATGATATAGACAAGTGGTTGGAGGCCTTTGAGAGGGCACTCCAAATGAGAAGGGTTAGGCCTCAATACTGGGGTTCCCTTTTGTGGGAGTTGGTCCCCAACTCAGGGAGGGATAGGCTTCTGACCTTAAGGGGGGAGGAGGCAGATTCATACCCTAGTATGAAGAGGTGCTTAGCCAAGAAGTTTGGTCTGACCCCAGAGCAGTATAGAATGAAGTTCAGGGACACCCAGAAGGTCAGTACCCAGTCTTGGGTTGACTTTGTAGACACCTCACTAAAGGCACTAGAGGGCTGGATTATTGGTAACAAAGTAAATACTTATGAGGGGTTATACAATCTGATCATGAGAGAGCACATCTTGACCAATTGTACCCAAGAAAGGTTACGCCAGCATCTAGTGGACTCTAAGCAGACCAACCCTAGAGAGGTAGGGGAGGCAGCTGATGAGTGGTTGAGAACCAGGGTGGTTGTCAAGTCCCAGGGGGGAGACTCCAAGAAGGGGGGGGGCAGGTCCCCAAAAACCTAAGGAGGGAGGTGGTAAGCCCACCACAGAGACTCCCTCTGTACCCCAGAACCCTAAGAAGGAGGAGAGTAAATCCCACTCCCACTCTGACAAGCAGAGACAGGGAGACCCAGGGTTAAAAAAGTTCTTGGGCAGTAGGGCTTGCTTTGACTGTCAGCAGACAGGTCACTTCAGAGGAGATGCAGCCTGTCCAAAGAAGGTGGTTAGCACTGGGCTGTCCAGTGTAGCCATGGAGGAGGACTCCTCAGATGATGAAGTCCTCCTAGCATTGAGCTGGGAGACAGGACCAGATGGTAAGCTGGTGATCCCTGAGGGTGGAAGTAGGCACTTCCACCCCATTCAGGTGAATGGGATCCCTACCACAGGCCTGAGAGACACCTGTGCCAGTCACACTATAGTGAGTGACCGGTTAGTGACCCCAGATATGTATGTCCCAGGAGAGACAAGGAAAGTCAGGATAGCCACAGGGGAGGTCACCACCAAACCTGTAGCCATAGTGCCCCTAGAGAGGGAGGGTATCCTTGACTGGTTTAGGGTGGTAGTCAGTGCTGACCTCCCCCTAGATTGTATCCTGGGCAATGACCTCCCAGAGGTGGGTCTGGTCCCAGATGGGGCGGTCTCCCAGGGCACCCCCCCAACCCAAAGTCCTGGGGAGTCAGTCCCTACAGTTAGGAAACAGAGGTCCCCAAGAAAAGGAAAGAAGAAAAGGAAGGGTAGGCCACTCTTAAAGAGAGTTCCAGGGAGCCAAAGGCCTTCTGCCCCAGTAAGGGGGGAGCCCAGAGTTGGCACTGGTGAGGCCTCCCCTGACCCCAAGGAAGTCCTGAGTAGTCAGGAAGCTGTCCAGATGCAGGGTGTTGCCCCTGCACTGACAGAAGGGAGAGTGGAAGGAGGGTGTCTGCCACAGGAGGTGGTAGCCCCCCACTCTAGACAGCAAGAGGGGTGCCAGGACCCCAAAGTTGCCCCTAAAGCAGCTCAGCCACCTGTCAGTGGAGAGCTTAGGGTGTGGTTCTGGGTACTGACAGCTGTCAGTAGCCTCTGCTGGGTGCTAGCCTTCCTGGCAGCACTGTACTTGGCCTGGGAGGCAGACCCCAGGGCCAATAGCAAAGTAGGCCCCCTGACCCTGTTGGTCATGGTGGGGTTGCTCAAGTGTTGGGTGACCTCTTTGGGCAAGCTAGGTGTTGCCCTAGCAAAGTTAGGAGTAGGGGAGGTGGGCACCTCCAAGTTGGCAGAGAGAGAGGAGGAAGACCCCCCTAGAGGGAAGTTTCAGTTTGAGATGGGTCCTTTCACTGTTGGGATGGCTTCACTACCCAGAGGGAGTGACCATGACAGGAGGATGTAAGGCAGAGTAGGCCCTGCAAAGGGACAGCCAGTTTTCTTCACTGTCTTCCTCGCCTAACAAGCCAGGAAGACTCTACCAGGGTTGGGCTGAGTCTCCTGGGCGTGTGGGCTGGGGGGGGCTTGTGTGAGAAAACAGGGCTGATTGCAGAGGCCCCCTAACTTTTTGCCCCCATTTTCCACTTTATGCTGGTGTTTTCCTGACTCTGATGGTGCCCTGGGTACTGCAACCAGTCCCAGGGCCTGTGCTCTGTGTAAAATCAATATGCAAATTAGGCTAATTATAATTGGCTAAGTTAACCTACCTATAAGTCCCTAGTATATGGTAGGGCATGTAGGTTTAGGGACCACAGCATAGGTAGTGCACCCATAGGTGCACTGCTGAGGTGCCCAGTGTCATTTTAAAGGCAGGTCTGCCTTGCTGGCTGCTTTTAAATTAAAGTTATATGCAAATTCGACTTTGGAATTAAAAGTAGTTCCAAAGTCTTAAACTACCTTATTTTTTACATATAAGTCACCCCTAAGGTGTGCCCTATGTGCCCCTAGGGCTGGGTGCCATGTAACTATAAGCAGGGACTTTATAAAAATAGATTTATAAACCCTGGTGAGGTAAAAACAGCCAAATTCGTTTTTCCCTCATTTAAGTAAATGGTCTCATAGGCTAGAATGGGGAGACTTTATTTTAAATTTTAAAGTCTCCTTAAATGTTGCATACCAAGAATTTGGTATCAAATTAATTGTTGTAATAAATCCCACAACTTCCAGTTGTGGGATTTAATATAACTTGTTCAGGTAAAAAGTTTTAGACTTTACCTAAAAAGTTGCCAATTTCAGCCCTGCATTGTTTTTGCTGCTGTGCTCTGATTGGCCAGCCTGCAGCAGCTTAGCCAAGCTGCCTTGATGAGGTGTGAAGTGGCCTGGCTTCACACAAAGGAATGTGCTTGTGGGAGAGAATCTCCCCTCAGCAGATGGTGAGGCAGGAAGGGGGAGGGATGCCAAACTGGTCTTCAAAGGCAGAGAAAGACATTTGGAGCAACCAGCAACACCCCCACATCCTGCAAAACCAGACAACTAGGTGCCCCCTTGATTAGATTAGGAGAGGGCAGGAGAGGGGTGTGTTTATGATTTTTAGCCACACCAGTGGGTGGGCTCAGCCAGATGTAACCTCCAAAAATCAGATTCAGCCATGTTGGATTTTTAGAGAATGTTGCCTTCTGGGATGGATTTTTGCCACACTTCCCAGGAAGTGGTCATCACAGGGAGACGACCCTGTACCTGATTGGAGAACCAGGACCCCCCTGCTTTTCACCCAGGAGCAAGGATAAAACTGGCAGACCTGCACCCACACCTCAGATCCCCACCAGATTTCAACAAGAAAAGAACTAAAGGAGAAGAAGGACTGCCCTGCTGGACCCCTGGCCTGCACCTGGAACCTGCTCTCAGAAGGACTGCACCAGCTGCACATTTGGGCTTCACCACAAGAAGGACTTTGCCTGGCTTCAACTGGTTCAAGGAGGGACTCCCTGTTTGCTACAGGTGAAAAATTGCTATCCAGAGTCCCCTGCACCAACTCCTGAAGAAAGTGACCAGCTGACCACTGTCCAGTGGCCAAAAAGGAGTTTGTGCCAGGTGCATTCTGGGAGTGGTAGTCCGCACCTCCCAAGGACCATCTCAGAACTTCTGGACCCTTGGGGTGAGCTGTGGACCCCAAAAGAACCTTAAAAGAACATCTGGGTGAAGCCCCAGAAGTTTGGAGAAGATTTGAGAATTTTTGTAAAAAAGCTCCATAGAGGGACCGACCCGCCGCAGAAATTCTAGCCGGCTTGCCTCAACCGCGACTCGGCCTGATTTGGTGGTTCATCCCAGTAAAGAAAAATCTCCGAAAAAGAGACTAAGTCCGAAGGTAAAAAGTTGACCGGGACCTCCCAGCCATCGTATCCGAGAAGGGCTCCATGGACGTCGGATCAAGATCCAGGTTTACACCTCGAAAAAACGACTAAGTCCAAAGGTAAAAATCTCCACCGAGGAATCCAGCATCGCGTATCCGGCGAAGGGCTCCAGGAGGTCGGATAGGACTGGCAGGTTTGTCCCGCTGAAGAAAATCATCAAAATAAAGACTAAATCAGAAGGTAACTTTTTAACCGAGGCCTCCCGCGACCTGTAGCCGAGCAGGGCTCCATCGCGGTCGGCCTGAAACTTTGACTTTGCCCCGGTCGAGGTGCAACCAGATGACCCGATTGGAGCTTTTTGTTTCTAAGCGCTAGAAAAATAATAATTCTTTAAAAATTCATATCTCCGGTTCCCTTTATCCGATTTTATTCGTTTTGGTGTCATTTTAAAGATAAAAATATAAACTATTTTATAAATTGGTTTTGGATTTTTAAACTGTTTCCTGTGTTTTATTTAATTACTGTTTTGTGATATTTGAGTGCTTTACACACTGTCTCCTAAGTTAAGCCTTGACGCTCGTTGCCAAGCTACCAAGGGTTGAGCTGGGGTTAATTTACTGAGACCTAACTGGACCTAAGTGGAGGTTGGTGGCTTGTTGCTAGGTGTAGGTACCTACCTGCCCTTACCAATAACCCATTTTCCAACAAGGATAGTATGTGTTTAGGTTAGTATGTGTTGTCCTCCATTTGTCCCGTCTCATAAGGGGGGTGGGTGTTTAGAATGTTTCGTTACATGCGATAAGTAAGTTTAGCTCAGGTTAGTTAAGGACAGTTGTGGGTAATGAGTAGTCAGGGTAGATTAGGGTAGGTAAGACTTTTCCCTCAGTTTCCTCTTCTGTGATTAGCATTTAATAAATATTTATTTAACCCTTAACAGTATGTGCTAAATGGTACTTGATCCTGGGCTTGGAATCAGTGTACCTGAATGTTGTTCTATTACATTTGTGTCCTATGCTACAAACAAATCCCAACTGAGCTGTAAGATTGGCAGCCACCCCAGAGCTACCTTGCAAAGTTTCCACCATTCGTTGCAACCACCAATCACAGTTAATATGGATCACAATGTGTTTCTGTTGATAAGTGTGTTTTCTACGTCACAAACAGAGCTTCCAGGCTTGGTATTGGGGAAACAGTTTTAGGTCTGACTGCAGTGTGATGATCAAGGACACCCTTATAAGATGAGTTCTCGTAGGCACTCTTGTATTCTTGTCACATACGTCATTTGTGACACAATTCAGCATGAGTACCTATTTGTATGTAAACTCAGACAGCTTCATTCATGCAGTTTTTGTAGTGTTTGCTTAGATTAGTGTGCACTGTTATAGGTGTTAGTATTGCATGGTGACAACATTTTGCTGCTACTATTTGATGACTTAGATATCCCTTGAGGAAGCATTATTCTGTCCAACACAGCATGATGGTGTATGGTTTCTCACTTCATCAGATATGTCCCTCAGGATGGGCAGAGTATGATGCAATCATGGGCACTGTGCAGACTTATCTGACTATATAATATCAGGACAGTTGTATTGACAAGCTACGTAATTTGACAGTAGGCACATTTCAGTTATCTACTGCACAGTTGACATGTCACATTACCCAGAGACAGATTTGTTGTGTAAGTGCTATTTATTGAAAAGTGCTGTAGTGCTATCTGTACATTGTCCATGATTGTGAGTCCATTAGAGTGACATCTTACATCGTGATCCTACACAAGGGGTTACGGAAATGCTTTTGACATGCTGGGGTGATGTTTCAGACAGTGCAGAGGGACAGGATTTGCCAATGAGTAAGAGAGAGACAATCACTGGGGAGGCTGACAAGATATACAGTGGTAAGCAGAATAGTCATTAAGTAGAATTGTTGTAAGACTGGCTTGTTACAAAGCGCAGGACGTTGGTAATTGTTGGCCATGTGGCAGGGACTAGTGCTTCTGGGTACTTTTCCGTGTGAATGTGATCTGTTCCATGTCTTCTTCTTCTGCTGTGTGTGTTGCCTCCTCTGTTCTTGGTGGTGGTGATTGGGAAGTGGAAACACACACCTCAGTGTTAGAAGACGTGGAGTCAGACATCCCGGTAGCTGCTACCTGTGAAGCTCTTAAGGACAGTACTGCACAAGGAGGATCTGCTGATTCTTAAGAATAGCAGCCACATCACGATGGTAGGCAGCCAGGTCGGCCCTGAGGGTTTCAATGTTGCATTCGTGCACGCATTGACAGGATTGCTGTTGTAGGTGTTGGGTCAACTGTATTACAGCTGTGCTGATTTCCTTCTGGGTTTTTTGCTGTTCCTGCAAGATAGATGTTAGGGCTTGCATAGCTGCTGCCTGATCTGCAGATGACATCATGCACAAATGCCCCCCTCTAGGCTGGCTGCCATAGTTTGCATCCCCACCCGCACCTCCTTGGCCAGCTCCCGCTGTACCCAAACTACAGTTCTCTCAAAACTGATGCCTGCGTCGTCTGAGTCCTCAGCTGTATTGGAGCTGGCAGGTCTTACAATTGGTGTGGTGGGTGGATCCTCTGCGATGGCTGCTTGTTCTGTGCTCCTCCTTGTGACTGAAGGTGGGGTCTGGAGGGTTTCAAGGACCTTTTGGAGGGTCTCCTGGGGAATGTTTATCAGCTCGTCATCCATGTCATCAGGGTAATCTGTGACAGGCATATCCGCAGGAGATCCATCTTCCTCTGCAATGAAACGGGGTACAATTAGTGTGTCTGTGTTGTGGCATTAGTGATGTGACATGCCTGCCTTGTGATTAATTCACATTGTGATCTTGTTTCTTGTTTATTGCTCCAGTCTTTCAGATGGGCATTCTCCCAGGCCTATGGCCCACCTGCATGTCACATGTATGGTATTAAGTTATTAGACTTGTCGGCATCATCTCTTCTAGGTGTTGGTTTTAGCCAAATAGTGAATTGCCACCTTCTTGTCCTACTCAACCCTCCGTCTACATCCATTCTCATGGTGAGACCTTTCACTGGCTGTAGGTGTTCTGATGGCACTGGCAACACACTTAACAATCTGGACCTGCCCCAGTCTCTGATCTTTCACATTCACTTAAATGTAGTTGACATGTAGCATATCCTATGCATAGCAATGTAAGGGCACGATATGGATGTTGGCACTGGTAATGTGTACAGCTGATGTTGGGAATGTGTGGTACATTGGATTGCCCTGATAGTCGCATCAGTGTCCTATTTCCTCCTCTGACTGTGCAGGTGTATGTCAGTGACCAGTTACATGTGCCCCCCTCAATGCTGTTGTCTGAGCAGTATGACATTTGGGTTGTTACATTGTGACCCAGGCACAGGATGGACCCTGACATATGCAGCATGGGTATGTCCTTAGTGCTGTGTAGCTCCTATTGCTGTTTACATTGACTGATGTTTGCAACAACTACGGGCATTGACATTTGACAGTACTGGGGCCTTTGTCTTTTTTCAGGGGATTGTTGAAGTTGTCATCCTCAACCCTCTAATTTAGGTGTGCATGATCCATGGAGAGGTTACTGCCATTGGCTACTTGAGCTGCACACAGAGCGGAGGTGGTAGTGGCAACTGTTGTCGCAGTTACATTCCAGTTGTCGGTATGGCTAGAGGTTGTTAATAGGGCCCTAGTTAATGTGGGGGGTGTGGTGGCTGACGTGTGCCGGGATGTCAGTTTGACGTTGTGCCCTTCCCTCCTGGCATGGCTTTCCCTTTGCTCCATCGTTGGCATGGCAGCATGCCCCCATGGGACTGTTGTTGGTGTAGTGTAATGGTGTGCCCCAGCTTCTGTCTGTGCAGGCCATGCCCCCATGCCGTGCCCCTTTACCCATGCCAATCCATGGATATGATGACTTACATGCAATGTGTAGTAGGTATTCCCCCCCCCGGTTGCAGTTGACATTAGTGCATTATAATTCCCCACGCGACTTACCCTGCATGTGCGTTGTCTCCTGGTAGTCTGCGCTGTCCTGTCCTTGAATCCCTGTGACAATCTCCTCAGGGATGACGGCTGCGACCATCTCCTCCATGTGGTCCAGGGCCTACTGGTGTGCTGGACCCCCACCTCCAGTCTGCAGTGCTGCCTTCCTGTTCCTGGCCATCTTTTCCTTGGTCCTGCGCTTGCAGTCATGCCAGCGTTTCTTGCACTCAATGACTGTTCTGCGTACTTCTGCCACACTGTTGATCTTGTCAACAATTTGTTGCCATATAGCCTCTCTCCTACTAATTGGCAATTTTGTGGTGACAAACAGTTGGTGCTGGTGTTCTGTCACCTCTTTAACCAGAATTTCCTGCTCCTCTGCACTGAAGCGACACTTTCTTTTCTTCTTATAAGTGTCCTGGTTCTTGTGTGGGTCCTCCTGGCTGGTTCCTGGTCTGTTGTCATCTTCCTGGGGTCTGTAGTGGCATCTGGGATCCATTTTGGCTATCCTCTGGTGAAATGTCAGTGTTCGCGGGTTTTTTTGACGCTATTGGGTCAAAAAACGGCGCATATCCGGTTTGCGGGGTCGTAAATCGACCCACAGTCATTTCCGCCGCATTAACGCTGTTTTGCTTTACGACTTGACGCTGCGGTGTGCGTCAAAATAAATGACTCCCACCTGTGGTTTGCACCGCCGTGCGTCAAAGTATAAATTTGACGCCTGCACAGCGCACCAAAATGGCGTTATCCGGCGGTATTATTTTTGAAGCAAAACTGCACCGGCCAGTTTTGCGTCAAAAAGTATAAATATGGCCCAAAGTGTTTTGCCATTTGTACAGCAAAATCTTTAAGCATAGGATTGACACAGTGTCATCCTCGCCGAGCTGTAAAATGACAAAAGCCATTTACCTCTCCAGGCACAGTATTACAGCTTTGGACTGGTCAAATACCGTCCAAGCCAACCTGGAATGAGTAAAGCAACCCCTGAAACGTGTTTTGCTCTCATTAGAGCTCTTCGGAGGGGTTTAGCTTTGTCCAGACACAAGGGAGCACTCAGTATAAGTCAAACCAAGACCCTTTCAGGGTTAGAATGATGCATAAATTATGCAAAAATCAAAGGAGAACTCTGGGAAGTTCCCAATTTTAGGTGAAGAGCCGCTCTAGTAAGGAGTGCCCTGCAACACCAGCGACACTAGATTTGCTCACCTCAAATATCTGCTTATCTAGCAAAGTTTTTAAGCATAGGATCAGCACAGTGTTATCCTCCCCGAGCTAGATAGTGACAAAGGGGGTCATTTTGACCTCAGCGGTCTTTTTATAAGACCGCCGAGGGACCGCCGTGCGGAAGACCGCCAGTGGTGGCGGTTTGCCACTCGGCGTATTATGATTCTTGGCAGCTCTCCGTCCTTTTTCAGATGGAGAGCAGCCAACAGCCATACTGGCGGGCGGCAGGGAAGTGGAGGTAGCTCCACCGCCACGCCAACAGAACACCGCCCACGGAATCACGTCCTGTGATTCGGCGTGGCAGTGTTCTGTTGACGGTGTGGTGTCGGCGGAGCTGCCCCCATGGCTCCCATCCCCTCCCGGAGGATCGACGGATCAGGTCAGTCGATCCTCCGTTAGGGGAGGGGGTGGGGGGTGTTTTGTGTTGTGTGCGTGCATGGGGGTGTGCATGTGTGTATGTAGAGGGGGTGTGTGAGTGCGTGTATGCTTGCGGGGGTGTTGCGTGCTTGGGAATGAGTGCGTGTATGTCTGTGGGTTTGTCTGTGTGGATGTGTGCGTGTATGTGTGAATGTCGGTGTGCGTGTCTGACTGTGTGTGTGGATGTTGGCATGTATGTCTGTGTGTGTATGTGTGTTGGTGGTGCCTGCGTGCGTGTTGTGTGTGTGTGTGTGTTATATGATGTTGGGGGTCGGGGTGGGGAGGGGGACCCTGCCACCTTTGGGGGGTGGCAGGGGTGGTGGGGGGTGTAGGGGAGGGACTCGGGGTGGGGGGTGGGGGAGACCCCTATCAGTGCCAGGGAAGGAATTCCCTGGCAATGATAGTGCTTACCGCCATGGATTTCATGGCGATTTCAAACCGCATGAAATCTATGGCGGTCAGCCGCGTCCAAATACCGCCGGCGGTATAGTGACGGCCGCCGGGCTGGAGACCCAGGTCTCCAGCCCGGCGGTCATCTCCGCCCTGGCGTCGGAAAGGAGAAGTGGCGGATGACCATGGCGGTAACCGCCATGGTCATAATTTAAAAAAAAAGACCGCTAGCCTGTTGGCGGTCTTACCGCCGCTTCTCCGACTTCCGCCAGGGTCGTAATGACCTCCATAGTCTTTTGCCATTTGGACAGCAAAATCTTTAAGCATAGGATTGGCACAGTGTCATCCTTGCCGAGCTGTAAAATGACAAAAGCCATTTACCACTCTAGGAACAGTATTACAGCTTTGGACTGGTCAAATACCATCCAAGCCAACCTGGAATGAGTAAAGCAACCCCTGACACATGTTTCGCTCTCATTAGAGCTCTTCAGAGGAGATTAGCTTTCTCCAGACACAAGCGAGCACCCAGTATAAGTCAAACCAAGGCCCTTTCAGGGTTAGAGTGATGCATAAATTACACAAAAAACAAAGGAGAGCTCTGGGAAGTTCCCAATTTTAGGTGGAGAGCTGCTCTAGTAAGGAGCACTCCTGCAACACCAGCAACATTCTAGATTTGCTCACCTCAAAGGTCTGCTTATCTAGCAAAGTTTTTAAGCATAGGATCAGCACAGTGCTATCCTCGCCGAGCTAGATATTGACAAAGTCTTTTGCCATTTGTACAGCAAAATCTTTAATCACAGGATTGACACAGTGTCATCCTCGCCTATATATATATATATATATATATTTTTTTTTTTAAAGGCGCACTCAGCTGCCGGTGCTGGTAACAAAGGAGACCACCCTCGAGAATATAATATTCTAATATGAGCAAGACTGAGGTGGAGCTGAAATGCGTTGGTGGTTGCTGTTTTCTAAATAAAACTTGCCTAAAGGATTTCTGGAGTGCGGTAAACTATTTTTGGGATATATGATATATATATATATATACATATATATATATATATATATATATATATATATATATATATATAGAGAGAGAGAGAGAGACTTAAAAGACAAAGCTTACAGGGAAGTTATAGTTAGGTTCTGAATTAACTTGTATACAATTTTAGAACAGATATGTCAGAGGGATCCTAATTTTTAGGAGCAAAAAACCTCACACACCCAGAAGGGTGTCATGCTTCATCATCGGAGTTGCTCCTCGTCACACCAGCGCTGCAATGTCTGACGGGCACCACCCCAAATGGGGGGGGCTCTTTGCCGGAGATCTTATCTGAGATGATGCCACGACCCTAAGTGTGAGTGTAAAGGAAGGAGATCAAAAAAGAAGGAAGTTGAAAATTGACTCTCTAAACCTCAAGAGAATAATTATTAGTCAAAAACGGGGGTCAGAGGCCAAGGTTAAAAATAGTCAAAGGAGTGAAACAGAAATAATGGTCAATCACTCTATAGCAAGAGGGTGGGGAATTTCCAAGCCAACCCTCATGAGGGTCAACATGTTTTGCGTCTCTCGTGGCCCATATGGGTCCAATGACGCTTCATCAGGACCAGTTGACTAAATGTATCTCCTAATCGTGAAAAATGGGGATAACTACAACCTGAAATTGCCAGGACAAATTTATCCAGTCACTTACACTAGTATGGGAAGGAACTATTAATCCTAACTGTCGCCCGTCCCCATTAGGGAGCGCGCTACATGGGACCCCACGGACCAATGGTCAGGCACAAGACTACTTTGGTAATGGTGCTCCTGACGGCGGGTGACCTACCCGGGTCCGCGTCTCCCGAATGAAGGTTCAGCGAGTGGGCAGATTGTGATGACAGGTCTCATTACATACAAACACATCACAATGCATACTTATCAACAAGTCAGGCCATCTCTGTGGGCAGTCATGCCATCATGTGTGGGATATTGCTATTCCGCATAATGTAACAGTCATGCACTGATCCAGGAAACTTGGCTGTCACTTGGGAGATGTACTGATCTGCCAGACACACCACCTGCACGTTGATAGAGTGGTAGCTCTTCCTGTTCCTATACACCTGTTCATTGACACTAGGAGGGACCAGGGATACACAGGTGCCACCACTGGGCCCTACCACATGAGGAATCTGTCCCATCTGATAAAAGTCAGCCTTCAAGTAGGCCACATCTGGTCTTTGGGCAAACCTGAAGTAGCCATCCAGGTGTTTCAAGAAAGCACACAGTACATCCTTCCTCACAAGACTGAACATGGGCTGAGACATCCCTGCTGTTAAGGGGACAGTATTCCAGAATGACCCTATGGCCAGGAAGTGTAGCACAGAAAATACTTGAACGATGGGAGGTATGCAATAGGGATTGTGACTGCCTGGCATCAGATCTGGCTCCAACTGTGTACATAGATCTATGATGATCTGGTGATTCAGACGATAGGTCTGTGTGACATGCCTGTCCCAGTGGACAGTACACTGGTGGTTGTCTCATTTCTCTCATGGCAGGATAACTATGTTGAGATTAGAGAATGTACAGTGAGCATGCAGTAGGCACATGTAAGCATGACATAGAATAATAGCAGATACCTAACATGTGTAGGGGATGTGTAGCAGTGCTGACATGAACATTGTAGACCATAGAAATGAACATCATACACCATCATTGCAGCACATTGGTTGAAATGTAAGTAGGATAGGATGTATGACACATATATACAAGAAAATGTGTGAGTGACTGTGCAGTCCTGCACTAATCACACATATGTAATTAAATCAACCCATAGTTATCTGATGCCGGTCCTGTATGTTGCGGCCGTGGCCATCATTTTCTGCAGTCTTGCTCACTTGACTCCTGACACAGTTGCTAGCAAGACCTCCATTACCTGAGCTGCTGTGTACTGCCTCTGGGAGCCATCATGCCACGTTATGTAGATGATAGGGCCCCTGCCTTCACAAAGGAAGAGCTGAGGAAGCTGGTGGAGAAGGTCCTACCCCTTTCTGAACAGCGATATGGGGCACCAGAGGAACAGGTAATCCAATCCCCCAGCCATGTGTGATTGGTGATGTCTGTGATGGTGAGTCATCCATGTGAACTGTAGTTGGAGTAGATGCATACATGTGGCATACCGTACAGGCGTGTGTGCTGAGAAGAGGGGTACGTGCGATCACTTGTTGTTACAGTTGTGTAGTGTCAACTCCTGTTGGTATGGGGCATGTGTACATGACTTTCTCCTTTTGTCTATGTCATCCATGCAGGTGAACACCCATCAGAAGAAGGGGATCTGGCGTGCCATCACCAAGAAAGTGGGGTCCACAGCCGGTGGAGCACCCATTGTCGGAAGCATTGGCAGGACCTGAGATGCTGGACCCGGAAGACCGCAGAGGCCCAGCTAGGGATGTCCTCCCAAAGAGGGAGGGGTAACCGTCGGACCCTGAACCCCCAATTGCCCGCATTTTGGCACTGGCCTGCCCTGAGGTGGATGGGGGTTTGAGGGCAGCACAGCAGCCACAAGGGGGTAGTTACTGACTGTTTCCTGGTACTTGACTCGAGTTGTATGGTGTTTGCTGTCTCACTGTAGCTTCTGTTGGTACCACCTTGCTAGTGTGTGAGATGTGGATCTGGCATCATAGTTAGCTATGTGTAAGTGTTTGACTCCTGTATAAGACATCATTCTGACTGCATGTGGAGATGCTCAAAAGTCAATACCACATGTGTTGCACCATCCTGCCATTCCTATGGATGTAAGCTGGTGTTTCACCATACCCATTAGCTCAAACCTGGTCCATCCATCTGCATATAAGCATTAGTGGCTCTAAGGTGACCACTCCCATATGTGCTGATCACCTGTTGTATCAGCTGGGTGACTCACGTATTTGGTACAGGGTCCAAACATAACTAGTACTGATTAGGTATGCATTCCATGGGAGGCTGACATCTCAATTACACCACAGACATGGCCTGTGTAGGAGAGTACATATCTGTGTTTGTTGTTGTACCCCCATTGTTCGTTAATCTCCATTCTATAAGGTATATGAAGGTTGCAATGAAATGACATTCTACTTTGGGTGTGTGATTTGTGTATTTAGACTCATCATGCTTTTCCATGTGATTGACATGTTGGCATTTCTTCTCAGTCCCAATGGGCTGGTAAAGAAGGGGGTGAGTGCCTTATTAGAGCTAGCCTTTTACAATTTGCTATGTCAATGCTATGTATGGCAATGCCCTACCAATTACTTAGCAACCTTAGCAACCTTGGTAATAGGCTGGCTACATCATGTCTCAGTGGTCACTTGGGAGCACAACATATGAAGTGGAAAAATCTTTTCTAACCTTGGCCTAGCTGATGTGACTTACGTGATCGTGATGTAATGGTTTTGTTGTATGACTATTTCTTAAGCAGGTGTTAGACCTGACAGCCTTAGGGTGGTCACCCCTAAATTTGTGCCTGCCTCCCTCAACTTTTTGGACACTGTTTTTGCTGGTTTTAGGACTCTGCGCACTTTACCACTGCTAACAAGTGCTAAAGTGCATATGCTCTCTCCCTTAAAACATGTTGACATTAGTTTATACCCAATTGGCTTATTTAATCTACTTGTAAGACCCCAGTAAAGTGCACTACATGTGCCCAGGGCCTGTAGATGAAATGCTACTAGTGGGCCTGCAGCACTGATTGTGCCACCCACATGGGTAGCCTCTTAACCATTCCTCAGGCCTGCCATTGCAAGGCCTGTGTGTGCAGTTTCACTGCCACTTCGACTTGGCATTTAAAAGTACCTGCCAAGCCTAAAAAACTCCCCTTTTTCTACATATAAGTCACCCCTAAGGTAGGCCCTAGCCAACCCATAGGGCAGGGTGCTATGTACCTGTGAAGTTTATATGTCCTGGTAGTGTAAAACTCCTACATTTGTTTTTACACTGTTGTGAGGCCTGCTCCTTTCACAGGCTAACATTAGGGCTACCCTTATATACTGTTTGAGTGGTAGATTCTGCTCTGAAAGGAGTAACAAGGTCATATTTAGTATGGCCAGAATGTCAATACAAGATCCTGCTGACTGTTGAAGTTGGATTTAATATTCCTATTTTATAAATGCCACTTTTAGAAAGTCAGCATTTCTCTTCACTTAAATCCTTCTGTGCCTTACAATCCATATCTGGCTAGGCTAGTTGACAGTTCCCTTGTGCATTCCACTCAGACAAACCCCAAACACAGGATGCTCAGTCACACTTGCACACATCTGCATATTGAATGGGTCTTCCTAGGCTGGGAGGGTTTGAGGGCATGACACTTACATGTCAAAGGACAGTAGCCGGCCCTCACACAAAGGACTGCCACAAACCCTACTGGGACCCTGGCAGACAGGATGGAACTGAAAGGGGACCTTGTGCACTTCTAAGCCACTCCTTAAAGTCTCCCCCACTTCAAAGGCACATTTGGGTATTTAAGCAGGGTCCCTGACCCTACCAACTCAGAGACTTCTGGACAAGATACCACTGGAGAAGAATCCCTCAACCAGAACTTGCAAACTGCCAAGAGAAACTGCCTGGCTGCCCAAAGGACTCACCTGACTGCTTTTCTGCAAAGGACTGCTGCTCTGCTGTTGCCCTGCTGCCTTGATGCCCTCTGGCTCTGCTGAGAAGTGCTCTCCAAGGGCTTGGATAGAGCTTGCCTCCTGTCCCTTGAAGTCCCAGGGCCAAAAAGACTTCATTGTGCAAGAGAACTCGTTGTGCAGCGAAAAATCAACGCACAGCCTGCAAGAAATGACACACAGCCTGCATCGCTGTGAGAAAATCACTGCACGCCAAACTGGAACAACGCAGCCTGGCATCCCAAATTGGAGATCGATGCAGCGCCAGCATTGCGACTGAAACTTCGACGCACTGCCCACAGAATCGATGCAAAGCTGAGCCGGAACGACGCAGCCCAACATCCTGAAAGGAATCGACGCAAGCGCTGGCCGTGCGGCAGAAATTTTCACGCATCGCCCACCGGATCGACGCAGCTCCTGTGACTTCACTCTGCATGCCCAGGATTTCAACTCATCGTCCCCGGGGCGTCCAAAAACCCCGCAACCCAAAGAGGATCCAGGTCAGCGTGCTGGAAATCGACGCAACACCTTCCCTGCATGAAAACTCAATGATGCATCGTCTGTGTGCGCCTGAAAAATTGATGCATGCCTTCCTGTTTTCCACGCATCTCCTCCTCTGCGGCCCCTAGCGTAGAAGTTGAACGCAAACCAGGTATTTTGTGCTTGCAAGAGACATTTGTAGCTTTTTTTTAAAGACTAAAGACTTCTTTTATCATTTCATACAGTGATAACTCAAAGTGTACTCATCAAATTTTAATAATTTTGACCTGCATTAAACCAGGTAAATATTATATATTTTTCTAAACACTGTGTGGTATATTTCTGTGGTGTTATACTGGGTTATTGCATGATTTATTGCCAAAAACTTTACACATTGCCTTCTGCGTTAAGCCTGACTGTTCAGTGCCAAGCTACCAGAGGGTGGGCACAGGATAATTTGTGTGTGACTTACCCTGACTAGAGTGAGGGTCCTTGCTTGGACAGGGGTAACCTGGCTGCCAACCAAAGACCCCATTTCTAACAGCAGGTGTTTGTAATAATATGACATTTTGTATATGCACTGGCACTTCTGTAGGTCCATGTGTACATCATGTGTACATGTAATTTCAGTGTGCAATTTGTGTAGTCTGAAGTTAGGTACACGTATTCACATGTCAAATATGGTGTGAGTGATTTTGGTGTACTCATGTTGTCAAGTCATGGAACTGGAACTGCATGTCATGTGGTTTGGTAGTTGGTCTATGATGTCAATTGTGGCTGCCTGAAGTGTAGTGGTTGTGACACAGTAGTCAGTGATTGCCTATGGATGTATCATGTGTGCTATGTAGGCCATTGTAGCTGCACATGCATTTATGCAGTGATGTGGTGTGTTTTGTGTTAGCAGATATTCCTCTGTGAATGTGTGAATGTCATGCCATGCCTGTACTCCATAAGTGTATTCTACTCATCAGTTGTCACCCGTATGGGAGTCCCACTTGTTCTGGCTTCATCAGTCCAGGTACCCATGTTGCCATATATGTAAAGGGGGGGTCAGCCAGCCATGTGATATGTATGGCAGGTGCTGTGTGGTCTGTGAATAGGGTAGTCTACACTATCAAGGGACATTACTAATTGAGATGGATTGGTCAGGTGTTGTTTCAGGACATGCATGATGTGGTTTTATCAGTCACCTGCTCTTGCAATATATGATAGGAGTATGGAGAGACATGATCAGGAATATGCTTGACATGCCTACTTCTGCCAGGGCATGAGTAGCATGCTGACTTGGCTTTACAGGTGTTTAATTGGATTACTCCAGTCATGCTAACTTACTTGGAATCAGATGTGAGTGTGAGGGATGACATAAAGGGGTGGATAGTTGTAACATGTTGTGACATGATATAGGATATGTGTAATGCCAACAGAGATAGCATAGCCTGGAGATGTTTACCTACAGTTGTGCTTGTTTTACATGTGTGTATCTAAGGAATATGATGACCCTTTCACTCCCTCTCTGCCTCTCCCTCCCTCTCTCTCCATTTGTGTGCATCAGCATCGTTAGGCGAAGGAGATGGGGCACAGGCGAGTGGGGATGCTGCTGGCCTCAGGACCCGGAGTGCTGCAACCACAGACAGTGAGGGACCCAGTGGCCCGGAGGGCGAGGGGAGTGCCACGTGGGAGACTGGATCTTCCTCATCATCATCTTTGAAATCCTCCTACAGTGGACATTCCCCGGTGGTGACGGACCCATCTGGGACCACCCCAGCACCATCTTTGTCCACCACCCCCTTACTACCACTGCCCTCCCTGTAGCTCCCCACCCAGTTGTCTGTGCCCGCTTACTCAGAAGGGTAGGTGTCTCCTTTGCTGGAGGCACCTCTGCCCTTGCCCCAGTCAGCCCGGCTGCCCAGTGAGGAGGCTATTGACCTTCTGAGGTCCATCTCTGTGGATCAGTCGACCATCGTGAATGCCCTTCAGGGGCTTGCAACTCAATTCCAACAGAGCACTGCTTTCCTGGAGGGCATTTTCGGGGCACTGGCTGGCCTACAGAGATCCTTTCAGACTCTGTCCTCCACACTGACTGGAGCCAGTCACCCTTTGTCTTCCATTCCCCCCTCCATCTTCCTCTTACCAACCCCTCTCTTCCCCATCCCAGCCAGAGCACACAGATAGACAAGCATGCATCCAGCTCAACATCCAAGGGTTCCACAGACAAACACAAGCCCACAAGACCCACCACTGGCATGGACACAAACAATACCCCCCTGCCGACACACCAACACCCACTACATGCACAGACTCCCCACCACCTCCACCTTTACAGACACTATACCAGACACATCTGTAGACACAACACCAACATTCACTTATACAGCCACAACTCCTACTCTACCCACAGTCAGCACAATAGCAGACCGGCAGACATCCACCCTAGTCACCACTTCCACAGACACCACAACACAGACACACCAACATGCAGCACATCCACCATACCTGCAGTCACCACCCCAACAGACAGTCACCCATGCAGCATGACAACTCCCAGCTCCTCCACCCCCTCTTCCCAAGACTCATAAACAACCACAGTCCCCCACCCAACGGACACCTTGCAAACACAAGCATTCCTTGAACACACATGCACCCAAAACATCCACCTAGGAATCTTCTACAAGCACTGCCTATCCCTTCACTCCCAAACCCTTTTGCAATGACCATCCCCATGTGTCAAAGACGTTTTTCATCTTGGAGTTGAAACGTTTCTGCCAGTGAGAGGCTTTTGGTTGATTTCCAAACTAAGGGGCTTATTTGCAAGCCCCATGAGCATCGTAGCATCATTTTTTCTGACACTACGGCAGCGCAGAACAGTCCCCCACCCCAGGCCATATTTACAAACTGGCGCAATGGGACTCTTGCACCAGTTTGTAAACCCTTTCCCCACATCATACCTGTGCCAGGTGAAAGTGTATGCATGGGAGGCGTTCCCCCACTAGGAGGGCCGCAGGAATGGGACAGTGAAATTTACTAGATTTCACTGCATCATTCTAGCATAATTTTTTAAAGCCCTGCTCAAGGGCAGGCATTAAAGTGATTCTAGGATGTTTCCCCGAGCTTTGCTGGACTAGAGTAAATATTCTGGATGCTAGACCAGCAAAGTGCCACAACTGCATCAGAAATTCTGACACAGCTGTGCTAACGAGTGCCATGGTGTGATGCATTCTAAATAAAGTGCACCATGGTGTTGTTAGGGAGCACAGGGCGGTGCAAGAAAACTTGCGGACTGTGATCGATGCACCAGTTTGTTGCAAATGAGGCCCTAATTTCCTAAAGGTTGTATGGCTAGTTGGGGTGTCCCAAAGCTGGGACAGTGCGATGTTCATGATGGTATCCTATAGAAAACTTCTGGAAGGTGATATGTTCCTGTGCTGCAGCTCAAGCCAAAGAAGGTGATTCAAGATGTTAGGAGCAGCACTCCAGATCTTATGCCACCATATGATGAATGTTCCTTGCCTTGCCAGGGACTGTTTTAATTAAAGGATCTGTGCAACCAAATAATGGTTAGGGATGTTGAGCATAATTCTGTAAACCTTAACTAACGTTTTATCCAGAACTCTGATATCTCTGCTTCTCATGGACCACTTCCATACATAAGAGTTGGAGAGTATTTTGGTTTGAGCTACCCGAAAGAGAGGTGACAGCATTGGACCTGCCAGTTTCGTTTTTAGGTTTCTCAGTGTTACAGCCGAAGCCAGCCCTTTCCTTTTAATCACCTCTCTCTGCATAACAAATTGACCGCCATTATCAATAATTATGCCTAGGTACTAGTAATTAGCTACAGTCTGGATTTTTGTGTTTCCCAGAAACCATGTTAGAGATTTTTTTCCTGCCTCTTGTTATGGTCATTGTTTTGATATTTTCTACATTTATTTCCAAGAAGTTCTCTGCTGCATATGTGTATATTCGGTTTAGGAGATGATTCGAGCCCAGCTGTGTGTGACTAACCAGGACCACATCGCCGGCGTACTGGAAGCTGGATAGTGCCTTGCCTCCCAAACTGGGTGCATGTGAATTGGATGAATCAAGTATCTGCTCCAAGTCCACCTTGTAGAGGTTGAATAATGTGGGGGTGAGCACACACCTTTGTCTTAGACCTTTGGTAGTTGGAATTCTCTGGGAGAGGTGTGTACCCTCACCCAAATTCACCTTCACCCAAGTGTCTGTGTAATAGGATTAGCATGTCCAGCAATAGCCGCGAGTGTTCCAGTTGGCTAGTTAACTCCAATGCCTGGCCCAGCCTATGTCGTTGAATGCAGCTCTGAAATCAATAAAGCAGAATTGGAGTTGCTGCTTGGGGGACCTAGCCATGTCTATAAACATTGCCATGGCCAAGATGTATTGCCAAGAATTATGCCCTTGGATCTGGAGAATCCAGTCTGATTAAGTGGGATGATTGCATTTGCCGAGGGCCAGGCTTGGATTTCCTGTGCCTGTGAAATATTTGGCTTTGTTGTCGACCAAAGCGACCAGGCAGTAGTTTTTGGTGAGGATTTGTCACCACCCTTGTGTATTGAAGAAATAACTGAACCTTTCCTGGAGGCTGGGAGTTTCCCCAGTGATCTAATTTCACAGAACAAAGGGGCCATGGTCTCTGCCCAGCAGTGCACGTATTGCTTAAAAAGGGCTGGCGGAATACCATCTGGTCCCAGAGCCCCTTCCCTTCTGCCTTTGGCAATTTAGCACTTGATTGTAATGATAAGAGATGACCATGGATTGAACTGATGATTATTTTCAGATGATGATACCAGAGCACCGCTGTGATTTGAGTTTGTAATTGGGGAATCTTCTGTTGACAGGCTTGTGGGCTGACTCATTGATTGCCAGTTGAAGTGGGCCCTCCAAAAGTCCGCCCAAGTGTCTTCAGAGATGTGGGAAACCGCGCCCCCATGAGTAAGATGCATTATTTTTCTCCCCAGAAGCGAGAGTTATTTTTTGCTTTGATGGTGTAGAATAATTTTGCCCAAAAATTCCTCTTCTTGAGTTCTGTTGATGTTCCATTTTTGTTTTCTGAGCATACCTCTTTGTTTATGGAGTAGCAGTTGGAGGTGTGAATCACCAGGTTTACCCTTCAGCGACCTCAGTGTGCTGTTTGTGGCCCTTTTTAGTTGCCTCGCTTGTTTCCCCTGAGCTATAGGGAGTCCTCCGGGGTCCCTAGAAATTTGATGGGATCTTGTTTTAACAGATGTGGAAAAAAAAGGTTTGCTAAGTTGGCTGTGAAACTTTCCCATTTGTTGGTGAGGCTTCTTGTAATTGTTCCCTGTACTTGTAGTAGATCTTTTGTCAATTGAAGCACCTCCTCAGTACTTACTAGTGAAGTCTTAATTATCTTGAAGTTGATCGTGTAGCTAGAGTGTGGTATTTCTGCTGAGCGTTTCAGAGCAGGTGCAGCTGCTGAGAGACTCATCTCCTGTGGCCAATGATCGCTTCCCATTTGTCATCTAATCGGAAAGTGGAGGCACAATGAAACATTGTGAGGGAAACAAAAGTGTAATCTAATATTGAGAAGGTGAACACAGAGTAAAAGGAAGCTGCAGACGGAGTGTCCTCATGGAATCTTCAGTTAAATGCCCTGGGATCGATGTGCTCCAAATCATCCATTAGGCGTCTGGCTGTTTTGCTTGATCTACCAAACAAAGTTCTGCTTTGGTCTGGGATATTCCAAATTGAGGACTGACCCATAACTTCGTCATCCACCAAGGAACCTAAAAGACATAAGTTCAGGTCACCAGAGAGTACAAGGTTGGGGCTGCCGACCCCACTTATATGCATCATAAGTTGGTCAACAAGGTGTTCTGCATCTTGTTTCTTACGTTTTGGATAAATATAGGCATTAGAGATTATTACCTCCTCCTTGTTTCCATCAAGCATAAAGTTGATCTTAACTGTAATGATAGTTGTTGAAGTAGAATGGCCTTCCTCTGACACAGTTGTGCAGATTGATGATATGTAAGTTGCCAGTCCACCTGATAGGTGGCCATAACAAGACCGGCTGACTCCAGCTTCTCATTGATGCCAGCGACATATCAAACCATAGTATTAAGTAAAGTCAATTGAATGTCTCTTTTATCTGACGGGTACTGAAGGGCTTCCACTGACTGTTACATGGTTTTTAGCAAGGACGTCCACATGTCATACGTCTGCTTCACAGCCATTCTGCCTGAACAATCCCTTCTCCCAATGCACAGTTCCCGCTCTCCTCTGAGATCTTGGGTAATGGCGGAGGGGGGAAATTCCTTTGGAGAATCCAGCGACTAAGAGGCTAGTATATCTTCCCACTCCAGAGTGCCCAGGTATGTGAGGGCCCCCCCTGATGTTCCTTCCCCTCTGGGCCCTCTAGGTACTACTGCTGTTCATGGTGCACAGGTGGTGTCAAGTTAAGTGTCAAGTTTGGTGAGCCAGTATATGATGATAGGCCTTGTGAGATCTTAGAAGCAGTTGGACTGACGTTTTGGTCAGTGTTGGCGACCAGGGCAATGGCAGTCCTGTCATTCTGTGTCAAGGTAATCTAACCAGTTGGGAACCTGAGGATCTGCCTGGATGGCCCGATCGTTCATCAACTCTTCCATCCTTTGGTTTCTCGCAGTGTGTCCAACCTCTTGTCCCTCTTGGCTCATGGTCATAAAATGGGGGGTGGCTTGTGCTCGAGATGGAGTGCTGCCCCACTTTATTGAAGTTTTTGGGTCATTGTTGGACATAGAGTTCATGAGAGCCGCCTCTGCCTTGTTACTTGCCTCTTGAGATTGTGAAAGCTGCAGAGGCTGAATTGGTGGCTGCCAGCCTTGAATTTTACTGCTGCTTGAAAAAATGTGGAGCCTGCATTTGAGGCTTCTCTTGACATTGGCAGCCAATTCATCTGTGATCCTCCTCAATGAGTCCTGTAGTTCTAAGTCGAACATGATCAGACGGTCTTGTGGTTGCACTTGTCTCCTTTCTTCTGCGGATTCCATCCTTTTGCACTTTGCCCTTTCCAGGCTGGTAGGGGGTGGTCCCCTTACCTTTCCTGACCTCATGGGTTTAGTTGGCTGACCCCCATGGTGGTAAAAAAAAACCTGTTGCATGTTAAGCAAGGATCGCTTTGCTTCTTTACCGCTTCTTTGCCACTCCTTTGTTGTGATAATTTGCTTGGCCTTGTTTAGCTAGGAGGATTAATAGCTTTTTTGCTTGTCTTTGCCTTTATTGTTGCCTTTGTTTTTGTTCCTTGACATTTTTGTGTTTTTCCACCTTTGAAGTGATCTCAGGTGGAGTAGGCTGATAATAGATTCAGGCTGGTGATAGTGCTGGGATTCGTGCTGCAGTGTCGACCATAAGGCCACCAAGATTTGTGGTCTCTTTCCTCCCACCTGGCGCATAAAATTTGTAATGCCTGCTCCTTATTGCAGAATAATGCTGGTGTCTTCCAGGTCCAGCTGGCCAATTCAGCCAGTTCGGCACCGCCTCACCCCTCCCGCAGGTTGCCAATGACTTGGACCGGAGGGGCAACAAGCATGCACATATTGTTTCTAGCATGTCTTGTTGCTGGGCCAGAGGGCTAACAGAGTGGCTTGAATGGCTTTAAAATGTGTAGCTGTGGTGAGAAGCTGAGTGGGATGCTAAGGAGGGAGTAAACACGGAGGAGTACGCAGGTTGGCAGGCTGGATGCTTGATCTGACTCCACTGACACCGCTACCCTGTCTGTTACCATGGATACACCCCTCCCATGTTACCCTCCACGCTCCCAGCCGCCGCCTGGTGGCTTTCCCAATCTTGCTGGTATTCCTCCCTTGGCTTAGTGCAGCAGGTATTCCGGTGGATGTGTTGGTTCCCCCACTCAGGATTAGGCAGGATTAGACAGGTATCAGGTAAGACAAGAGCAAATCAGGAGCCAATGGGATCAACTGGGATAAATTGGGGGGGTCAAGGCCTTCAGAGGGCTTGCAAAGGGGGATGCAGGGCAGCAAGATGGCAGGAAAGGCGGAGAGTAAGCCATGGCTCTTCGTTGCTGCAACTGGTTTACTGGAGAGTGACTGAAGTGTGACAAAGTGAGGGGATGGGGGAGTTGCTTAGAGTAACAGTGGGCCATGTGGACATTGTGTAGCAGTGGGTTGTGGCATGATGAGTCAAGTGAAGTAAACACTACACACGTTCACCTGCTCCTGTGCAGTCCAGCCAGTCCAATTTGTTCAGCTGTGTCCATTTCCAGGGGGTCTGTGTCTCCTGCATTGGTGTCGGTGACAGTGTCCTTGCAGTATCGGTACCAGCAAGGCGAAGTCAGGATGTCCTTACCTCACCTCGGCCTCAGCAGCTCCCCCTGGGCCCCGGGCTCTGCTACTCCACTCCATCTGCGTACGTCCTTGATTCCACTCTCTCCTGCTGCTGCTCTGAACGCTGTGCGTCGATCCTGCTTCCTCAGGCAGAGTTCTACAGCCCCCAATCATATATACACACGTATTATATATATATATATATATATATATATATATATATATATATATTTATATATATATATATATATACTTAGGACCTAGTTTCTATAGAAAAAATGTTCTTTGTTTTATTTGTTTAACTTTGGGACTGTTTGAAGAATCTTAACAAAATTCTCAAAATTTTTGTTTTGGAAGAGTTCCAAGAGGACTAAGAATTTTTGTATTACCAACACTAAATGATATGGATCTGGATCTACTTAGACAGTGGCAAAAAGATACAACAGAATGTTCTATGAAACTGATGCAGACTCTTATAATACAAGCGGAGGGTCAATTGGAGAAGACTCTACTGAAAATTAAGGATATTCAAGATCAAGTACAGTCCACACAAGCCACAGAAGATGTAAGCAAGATGATAGAAGAAAGAGAGAAAAGATTGGAGAAACATGAAAAGGAGATACAATTGAAAAAAGCAAAGAAATTCAATAGGGATAAGATAGATTACTCAACAGGAATATTTACATTTGCAAAACGTTTTGACTCTTTCTATTGTAAACAAAATATGGATAGAATAATTGGAAAAGATAAAGCCCCTTCAAGTATTGAAAGCTCTGATTTGAGCTCGGGGGACGAATCGCCAACAGTGGGAGGACCAAAAGTGGACTTCTCAGGAGAAATGCGGCTGTATCATATGGAAACAACATGACGTAGAAGAGGAACATATAACAAGATGGGGCAAAAAGGACAAGGAGATCCCAGAGGAACAGAAAGGGGCAAAAAATGAGTAGTAGCTTAGGAGTGGAAGAAGTTATAGTAGATGAGAATGTGGTGATTTATCTTTCCTTCAAGTGTCTTGAAGATAAACATCTGAAACAACTGAATAAGGGATTGAGTTTCTGTCCGATTACATCTACGGACCTAGCAACTGCTAGGATTGATTTATACATCAGCAGTACTGTGAATAAACTAAAACTGTGCATATTACAACACCTTAGGGCAATAAACAATCAGGATCCTACATATTCAATGGCAAAACATATTTGGAAACAACATCAAGGTGATCAAAAGGGATTAAAATATTACTGCATTCAACATATTAAACAGAATGCTAGAGGAGGAGATTGTGAACAAAAATTAAGGAGAATGGAATCTAAATGGATCATCCTGATTGGACGTGAGATCCCTTGGTGTCTAAACACAGATATAGAATTACATAGACATTTATGAAAGACAGGCAACTGGGATAATTTAGATGAAATAAATTAATACTAGCCACTGCCAAATGAAAAAACTAAAAAGGGAATGAAGATTGATCCATGAATATATCACTTAAGAATAGGATGTGACTTTGAAAACATATGATTCAGATGTACTTTACTGAGGAAAAATGACCTAGTTAGATATTTTGAAAAAAACATATTATTTACATATTTTGGAATTATTGTGTATATGTGAAGAGTATATGAGAACACAAAAATATACATCTGGTAGATATCATATATGCGATGTGAGTATTCAGCTGTAGTCAGATTCTTGATCAGGATTGGATGCCCATTGAACTTTTTATGGCTCCCGTGGATGTTGGTAAAACTCCTTGGGATGGTGACATATAAGCTGTAAAAAGTGGAATTTGGCAAATATTTGCTAATAAAATCTTTGGTTCATCACCTCCAGGTTTAAAGAAATTAATCTGTTCCCTAGAAAATAAAAAGAAAATAAAATAATATTGGAAATGGGGTTAAAAATAAGAAAAATAGAAATAGGTACTTTACCGATATAAGAAATCCGTACTGAGCTTGTTTGATATTGGGTAGGAAAATGTGAAACTACTGATACATTTCTAAAGTATGATAGGGGTGTTTAGGAATTAATTATAATGATTCGTTCGTCATGTCTCATAATATGAAACCATGTAGAAATGGATACTTGAGCTGTTTTTAGAAAAGGTTAAAATTGTAGATAGGGACATGGACAAGAATACTTAAGAACACATTGAATAACTCCACCTTATCATAATTAGTGAAAGGTATAAAATTATAAGAAGTATGATGAATGAGAGTGAAAGAGATAATGAAAGAGTTAGCGATCAAAAGTAAAAAACTGATTTTAATTGGTGCATGGTGGGTGATCACATGATTTAAATACAACAGTGGTGCACAAAACTCTATGGTGAGTCAAAGGCTCAGGCCGAAAGGCCGAAACGCGTTGCCAATGTTCTTGGAATTAGCACTCAGCACTTTATACTTTGTACAATGAAATAAAGATAATTTCTTTGGATTTGGATTGGCAGTGCCAGTGTCATTCATGCGGCGAGAATTCGAGGAAGCCTGGTTCCTGTTATGAGTGACTTGTTTGTGAAATATATACAGTATATATATATATATATATATATATATATATATATATATATGTACATATATTTATATATACACACACATACGTATATATAGATATATCTATACCTATATATCTATATATATATATATATATATGTGTATATATATATATGTATGTATATATATATATGTATAAATAAATATACATATGTGTGTGTGTGTGTGTGTATTACTCATGGATATCCGAAACTGTTGCCGAAACGCGTTGGATTTTGTGGTGAAATAAATTGAATTTTCATATTGGAGGTGTCCTGGTTCTCCTGATATTTGAAGGAGTGTCTAAGGTTATATTAGGGTCTCTCGAAACCCATCCAGGACCGCTGTGTGGAGCACCTGCATTCCGGGACTTGGTTTCGAAATATATATACATATATATATATATATTTTATTTTTTATTTTTTATTTTTTATAGTTAGGACCTTGTTTCTATAGAAAAAATGTTCTTTGTTTTATGTGTTTAAATTTGGTATATATATATATATATATATATATATAGTTAGGAGCTAGTTTCTATAGAAAAAATGATCTTTGTTTTATTTGTTTAACTTTGGCACCGTTTGAAGAATCTTCACAAAATTCTCAAAACGTATACATTGCTAAGTTCAGCTTCTGTCTTGAAAGTTTCGGGATGATCTGTCAAGCTGGGTCCAAGAAAAAGGGGGGTCCCAAAACGTGTTTTCCCCATTCTTTGTTCAAAAGGACCTATAGACACACCTGCAGTCAGAACCACTGAATGGAATTACACCAAACTTGACGCGAAGTTAGATTCTGTTCCACGGATCACGCTTTTTGTGGTTTGGTGGGAATCCAGTCAGTAGTTTCAAAGTAATTGAAGGCAACAAATATAGATATATAGGGACCCGGATCCCCTGCGGATCCAACTGTCCTTGTGCTGATATCTGATTGGCTGCCAACACTTCAATAAGGAAGTGTTGGTAGCCATCTTGGGACTCGGCTGAAGCTTGAGCCGAGTCCCAGAAAAAAAAGGCAAAAAAAAAGAAAAAGTGCTAGGGTAGAGTCACTCCTTCACCATGCACAGCTAATTACTCTACATATTATGGTGGTCATTACAACCCTGGCGGTCGGTGTTAAAGCGGCGGTAAGACCCCTAACAGACCGGCGGTAAAAAAATTGCAATTACGACCGTGGCGGAAACCGCCAACAAAGACAGCCACTTTAACACTCCGACCGCCACGGCGGTACAGACAAACAGCCCGGCGGTCACCGCCAACAGACAGGCGGGAGACAATGTACCGCCCACACTATTATGACAGGTCAATCCGCCACCTTTTCAGGGGCGGATTCACTGCGGATAAAAACACAGCGGAAAAAGGAATCCCGAAAGAAAAACGCTCACCTCTACACACCCCATGAGGAACGAGGACGCCGCGGATCTGGAACTCCAAATTCTCCCTGCAATAGTCTTCCTGCTCCTCTACCAGGAGCACGAACGCTGGCGGCGAAGACCACGGTGAGTACTGCACCTATGACACAGGGGAGGGGGGAGGGAAAAAACAGGGACATACACACATGCAACACCCCCACCCTCACCCACTACAACACACACACTAATGCAAATCAATACATCACAGTTACACCCCCCAAACCCCCTGGAAGAATGCAAAGACAATAGAAAATGAGTGTAACCATTGTAATATATTAAAAGCAAGTAGGCAGAAATATATATATATACACCATGTACAAAATATATACCAAGCATAGTAGTCCAGGTAGTGCTCTAAGAAAGTCCGTGGAACACTGGGACCACACGGTATGGGCGAGGCCCACACAAGATCCCTGACCATGACGGAGAGAACACTGCAGGGGCATCAGACAGCAACTAAACAGGCACCTCAGGGGGAGGGAAAGGGGGGGCACCTCAGCCGGTTGAGTGCACAAAGCCAAATCCACGAGGGGGCGACATGCCCACTGTTCCATCCTGGGGAGTGCAAAGCCACAGTCTCTCAAGTCTCTACAGTGGGTGGGTTGCCCACTGCCATATCCTGGGGAGTGCAAAGCCACAGTCACACAAGTCTCTACAGTGGGTGGTTTGCCCACTGTTCCATCCTGGGGAGTGCAAAGCCACATTCTCTCAAGTCTCTACAGTGGGTGGGTTGCCCACTGTTCAATCCTGGGGAGTGCAAAGCCACAGTCTCACAAGTCTCTACAGTGGGTGGTTTGCCCACTGTTCAATCCTGGGGAGTGCAAAGCCACAGTCTCTCAAGTCTCTACAGTGGGTGGTTTGCCCACTGTTCCATCCTGGGGAGTGCAAAGCCACAGTCTCTCAAGTCTATACAATGGGTGGTTTGCCCACTGTTCCATCCTGGGGAGTGCAAAGCCACAGTCTCTCAAGTCTATACAGTGGGTGGCTTGCCCACTGTTCCATCCTGGGGAGTGCAAAGCCACAGTCTCTCAAGTCTCTACAGTGGGTGGGTTGCCCACTGTCATATCGTGGGGAGTGCAAAGCCACAGTCTCTCAAGTGGATAACAGTCTCCACTGGTTCTGGAGGGGGTATGGTGCCCAGAGTGCTTCATCCTGCTAAGGACAGAGGTAGTGGATGACAGTCTCCACTGGTTCTGGAGGGGGCATGGTGCCCAGAGTGCTTCATCCTGCTAAGGACACAGGTAGTGGATGACAGTCTCCACTGGTTCCGGAGGGGGCATGATGCCCAGAGTGCTTCATTCTGCCTGTGACGGACTCAGTAGCGTCAGTGCCCTTGGTGCTCATGGGCCAGCGTTGCTTGAGACAGCAGTGCCCTGTTCAGCGGTGTTTGAGATGGCTGTGCCCTGTTCAGTGGTGCTTGAGACGGCGGTGCCCTGTGCAGCAGTGCTTGAGATGGCGGTGCCCTGTTCAGCGGTGCTTGAGATGGCGGTGCCCTGTTCAGCGGTGCGTGAGATGGCGGTGCCCTGTTCAGCGGTGCTTGAGATGGTGGTGCCCTGTGCAGCGGTGCTTGAGATGGCAGTGCCCTGTTCAGCGATGGCGGTGCCCTGTTCAGCGGTGCTTGAGATGGCGGTGCCCTGTGCAGCGGTGCTTGAGATGGCGGTGCCCTGTTCAGCGGTGCGTGAGACGGCGGTGCCCTGTTCAGCGGTGCGTGAGATAGCGGTGCCCTGTTCAGCGGTGCTTGAGATGGCGGTGCCCTGTGTAGCGGTGCTTGAGATGGCGGTGCCCTGTTCAGCGGTGCTTGAAGCGGCGGTCTCCATTGCAGGGACTCAGCTGCTGGCGGTCCTTCATGGCCCAGCGGGGCTTGTGCTGGCGGTCCTTCATGGCCCAGCGTGGCTTTTGCTGGTGGTCCTTCATGGCCCAGCGGGGCTTTTGCTGGTAGTCCTTCATGGCCCAGCGGGGCTTGTGCTGGCGGTGGCCTCCTGGGCAGGTAGGCTGGTGCTGGCGGGCCCCTCCTGGGCAGCTTGGCTTGTGCTGGCGGTGGCCTCCTGGGCAGGTAGGCTGGTGCTGGCGGGCCCCTCCTGGGCAGCTGGGCTTGTGCTGGCGGGCCTGTCCTCGGCAGCTGGGCTTGTGCTGGCGGTCCTGTCCTGGTCAGCTGGGCTTATGCTGGTGGGCCTGTCCTGGGCAGCTGGGCTTGTGCTGGCGGTCCTGTCCTGGGCAGCTGGGCTTGTGCTGGCGGGCCTGTCCTGGGCAGCTTGGCTTGTGCTGGAGGTGGCCTCCTGGGCAGTGGGGATGATGGCGGTCTTATCCGCCGTGCTGCTCTTCCCAGACTTGCCGGGTTTCTTGTGGCCCTTCCCCACCTTGGAAGGTGTCACAGCTGACTCCACACTCCCACCGGGACCCCTGGGAGCGGCTTTGGTGGCTGGAGTCTTCCCCCTCTCCCGCCGGGCACTGGGCAACTTATGATGCTTTACAGGTGGGGGACTGTCTGTGCTGTGGCTCCGTGCCACACTGGCTGCCCTGGGGGCCGGTGCACTCCACATTCCGGTGACCACAGGCACCACTGGTCCCGGAGATGTTGTGGCTGAGGTGCTAGTTCGGGACCTATGAGACGGATGGGGTGGGGGAGGTGTGGGAAAGAGGTCAAGGTTGGACAGGAAAGGTTTTTTGGACACACTGGGACGGGTAGCTGGAGGGGGTTTGGGAGTGGAGGAAGAGGTGGTGGTTGTAGGAGGTGTACGTTTGGTGACTTTGGGTGAAAGTGCATGCGCTGGAGGCTGTCGTGAGGTGGATGGCTGTTGGGTGGGTGTGTGCCTGCGTTTGTGTATCTTCGGAGGGGGCGTCACAGACACACTGGGAGAGGACACAGGGGACGTGTGAATGGTAGTGAGGGTGGTGACTGCACGTGAGCGGGGTGTGGTGGTGGGTGTGCTGGAGAGGGACGTGGTGGCTGTAGAGGTAGTGCATGCAGGTGTGAATGTAGACGAGACTGGGAGAGAGGAGGGAGACGAGGAGGAGGGGGACACAGTGGAGGCAGTGGATGTTGGTGTGTCTGCATGTGTGTGATGCTTGCGTGAGTGCCTGTGGGATGTGTGGTGCTTATGCTTGCCTGAGCTTCCCTTGTGTGTTGACGTGTGTGCATGCTGGTCTGTAGGTGTGCTTGGGATAGGCTGAGGTAAAAGGGATTGGGTTGGGGTGGAGGAAGTTGGAGGGGGGAGGCTAGACACAGGGACAATGGCTGCCATCAGTGCTGAGGCCAGAGTCTGAAAAGCTTGTTGAAGGGCCGCCTGACCAGAATGAATGCCCTCCAGGAATGCATTTGTTTGTTGCAACTGCCTTTCTACACCCTGGATGGCATTCAAAATGGTAGACTGCCCAACAGTGAGGGACCTGAGGAGGTCAATGGCCTCCTCACTGAGGGCAGCAGGGGTGACTGGGGCAGGGCCTGAGGTGCCTGGGGCGAAGGTGATGCCCACACTCCCGGGTGAGCGGGCACGGGGCGAAGGCTGAGAGGCTGCTGGGAGGGCGGTGCTGGAAGGGGGGGTGGCGGCTGTACCTGTAGATGGGGGTGGCACAGATGTTGCCGCCAACACAAGGGAGCTCCCATCAGAGGACGAGTACGTGTCACTGGTGTCCGCTCCTGTCCCCGCCGTGGAGCTCCCCTCGCCCTCTGTCCCACTGGTGAAGTCCGATTCCGTAGTGTGGCCCTCCATGGCCATGTGGGATGCAGCCCCCTGGTGCTCCGGTGCCACTGCTCCTCCACCTGATGATGCTAATGCACACAAGAACAGGGAGACCACAAAAAGGGGGGGACGACAGAAGAAATACATGTTGAGTGCATGCATTACCGCTACCGTTGGCGGACACAACAGACACAGAAGCCCCCTGCACTACGCCGCACTCTTGGGCTCCACTTTTCAATTCCTTGGAAATGTCCTAGAAGGCTATGGACGACATCTGCACACATAGATGACACAGGGTCATGACTAGGTGTAGTTGTCACTCTACAGAGGTGGGGTGGGGTGCCACATGGCCTGCCTCATGGAGGGGCCTTGCCTAAGAAACTCGCCCTGGCCTAGGGAAACCCACAGCCCACCTCCCCCACCCAGACACCTCCACTGCGCGCAAAGTCAACAGAATGAGAGTGTACTCACCCCCTTGTGGCTGCTGTGATGCCCTCAAGTGCCCAACCAACTCTGGGTAGGCCACCGCCAGGATCCTGAACATCAGGGGGGTCATGGTGCGATGGGCACCTCTCCCACGTTGGGAGGCCATCCCCAGCTGAGCCTCCGCCGTCTTCCTGCTTCAGCGGCAAATGTCCTCCAATCTTTTCCGGCAGTGGGTGCTCCGTCTGTGGTAGACCTCAAGGGTCCGGACGTCCTTGGCGATGGCACGCCAAATATCTTTTTGAAATGTACAGGGGAAAAAGAGAAGTTATTACCAACTGCACCGTCAAAGTGATTGGCCCCCATCCCTACCCTTGCCATGTGGCACATGCATTCACTGTCTTTCATGCACGCAGCACTCTCCCCCCTTCCTTCTTACATCCAGCCCTCTCCACACAGGCATAGCCCATACAACATGCTCCCTGTGTACTTACCTGTTTGTCTGGAGGACCGTAGAGTAGCGTGTACTGGGGGAGGACCCCATCCACGAGTTTCTCCAACTCCTCCGATGTGAAGGCAGGGGCCCTGTCCCCAGACACTCGAGCCATTGTCTCTTCCAGACCGAGGTCACAGCAGCACTTGCAGTGTAGGTCCTCTCCTGTCGAAGATCAGGTATCGAGTGATTGAACAGATAGAAAATGGCGGTCATGTCCGTGGCGGTGGGGACCGTCACTGCCGGCGTACATCGTCATTGGCTCCTGGGACCCATAGGGTCCAATGTTAACCAATGCAGCATTGCCCCGCGGTCTTCGACCGCCTACCGCGACGGTGTACAACACCAGCGCAGTTACCTCACATCCCATTGTCCCACTTTAGAGGTCAGGCAGCCGCCATTTCAGGGGCCCACATGGCTTCATTTTCAACTGCGTCACACATACCTAGGCCTAGACTCAACACACATACATGCCACCTTTTGTGTATGAATGGTGTTCTGTGTAAACTGTGGGCACGCACCTCTGAGTTGTTTGACTCTGTGCTCGCTGTTGTCCTTCATAGGCACCGTCCGCTGGGACATGTGAGGAGATGGCGGCATCCTCCGGTGTACCGACCGTTGGTGGACCTGTCGACAATGGAGGAGCGACATGTGATTATCACATACAGGCTTGACCGTGCCACAATCCAGGAACTGTGTACCCAGTTGGAGCCAGACCTGATGTCAGCAATCCGCCATCCCACAGGAATCCCCCCTCAAGTGCAGGTGCTGTCAGTGCTCCATTTCCTTGCAAGTGGGTCATTTCAAACAAGAGTGCCCATAGCATCAGGGATGTCCCAGCCTATGTTTTCCAACGTATTGTCCAGAGTGTTGTCTGCCCTTCTGAAACACATGCAGAGCTACATCGTTATTCCTCAGGTGGAGGATTTGCTTACAGTGAAAGGTGATTTCTATGCCCTGGGACACATCCCCAACATCATAGGTGCCATTGATGGGACCCATGTGGCTTTGGCCCCCCCCCACAGGAGTGGACAGGTGTACAGAAACCGGAAGAGTTATCATTCGATGAATGTACAGATGGTATGTTTGGCAGACCAGTACATCTCCCATGTGAATGCCATGTTCCCTGGCTCAGTGCATGACGCCTACATCCTGCAGAATAGCAGCATCCCTTATGTGATGGGTCAACTCCAGAGGCACCGTGTGGCTATTAGGTGAGCACCTGGAAGCAAGACAGTGGGAATGGTTGTCTGGGTCTGGGGATATCCCTCCAGGTTAGTGCGTGTCTAACAGTTGTCCCTCACCATTTGCAGGTGACTCTGGTTACCCCAACCTGTCATGGCTACTGACCCCAGTGAGGAATCCCAGGACAAGGGCAGAGGAACGCTACAATGAGGCCCATGGCCGAACTAGGAGGGTGATCGAGCGGACCTTCGGCCTCCTGAAGGCCAGGTTCAGGTGCCTCCATATGACAGGTGGATCCCTATTCTACTCACCAAAGAAGGTGTGCCAGATCATCGTGGCCTGCTGTATGCTTCACAACTTGGCTTTGCGACGACAGGTGCGTTTTCTGCAGGAGGATGGTCCAGATGGCGGTGTTGTTGCAGCTGTGGAGCCTGTGGACAGTGAATACGAGGAAGCAGAGGAAGAAGACATGAACAACAGGGACTCAGTGATCCAGCAATATTTCCAGTGAGACACAGGTAAGAATACAGACCTGCCTACTACATGTACTTTCACACTACTACCTCTCTACTGTCTGTCGTTTTCACCCAGTGTATGGTCACTGATTTGTCACTTTCCCTTATGATTTCACAGATGTGGGTCCCACTGTGTGAGATCTGCTTAGATTCCTCATGGACTAGAGCTGTGTGACATAGGTATGTTGACATTACAATTGAAAGAGCATTTTGTCACTGTACTTGCTAATACACTATTTCGAAAGCACAGACAGACTCCAGATTGTTTTGTGCTTTAAGTGTGTTTATTTAAGTGCTCAATATTGGAGGGGGTAGTAAAATGGTGAGGGATGATGGCAGAGGAATGTCCATGGCAGAGTCCAGTCTATTAGTCTCAAAGGTGCATTGCCCATATGGGCATAGGAAGTGGAGCTGGGGCAGTTTAAGAATGGACAGGGTGACAAAGTGAGACAGTAGGATGACAATCAGGGTGGTCTCATTTCTTGGCGGGGGTCTTGGCATCAAGCTCTGTCTTGTTCCTGGAGCTCAGGGACCGTTTGCGGGGTGGTTCTCCCTCTGCAGGGGGTGGGGTGCTGGTGTGGTGGTCCTGTGGCGGGGCGTCCTGTCCACTAGCGCCGGCGGAGGTGGTGGGCAGTTCATCGTCCATGCTAGTGTCAGGGGCCCCTTGTAGTGCCACAGTGTCCCTCCTGGTGTTGATGAGTTCCTTCAGCACCCCTACGATGGTGCCCAGGGTGGAGCTGATGGTTCTGAGTTCCTCCCTGAAGCCCATATACTGTTCCACCTGCAGGCGCTGGGTCTCCTGAAACTTGGCCAGTACCATTGCCATCGTCTCCTGGGAGTGGTGGTAGGCTCCAATGATGGAGGAGAGGGCCTCGTGGAGAGTGGGTTCCCTTGGCCTGTCCGCCCCCTGTCGCACAGCAGCCCTCCCAGTTCCCATGTGTTCCTGGGCCTCCGTCCCCTGGACCGTGTGCCCACTACCACTGCCCCTAGGTCCCTGTTGTTAGTGGGGTGGTGGGTTAGCCTGGGTTCCCTGTAGTGGTAGACACACAGCTAATTGACGTGTCCTGGGGACGGAGGTATGGGCCCGCTGGGTGGGTGCTGTGCTGGTGTTTCCAGAGGGGTAAGCTCTGTGGTGGCCTGTGACTGGGTGAGGGGAACTGACTGTCCAGAGGTCCCCGATGGGCCGGGCTGGTCATCTAGATCCAGTTGGACAGAGCTGCTGTCATCACTTTGGGCCTCTTCTGTTGGTGGTGTGGATATGTGTGGACCCTCCTGTCCGGTGACGTTGGGTAGGGGTTCTGCAGGGGTATAAAAGGATGGTTATTACATCTGTGTGTGTCATGGTGTGCAATGGGTGGGTGACCGTGTACCCCAGTGCTTGCATTCCTGTGTGGGACCTTGTGTGATGATGGTTTAGGGGGTTGTATGGGTATGTGCAGTGGGCATGCTTTAGTGATGGGTGTCCATGCTTTGTTGTTGCATGCAGGGCTTGGTGTTGGGATGGGTGGTTTGTGATGTTGGGACATATGTGAGGAGTTGGAGTGCTGGGGGCGAGGGTGAGGGTGGTGGTATGTGCTGGCATGCAGGTAGGGTGGGGGATGTAATAGTTAAGATTTGTCTTACCAGAGTCCATTCCTCCACCTACTCCTGCGATGCCCTCAGGATGCAGATTTGCCAAGACCTGCTCCTCCCATGTTGTTAGTTGTGGGGGAGCAAGTGGGGGTCCGCCGCCAGTCCGCTGAACCGCCAGGTGGTGTCTTGAGACCACGGAACACACCTTCCCCCGTAGGTCGTTCCACCTCTTCCTGATGTCCTCCCGATTTCTTGGGTGCTGTCCCACTGCGTTGACCCTGTCCACTATTCTTCGCCATAGCTCCATCTTCCTTGCAATTGAGGTGTGCTGCACCTGTGATCCGAATAGCTGTGGCTCTACCCGGACGATTTCCTCCACCATGACCCTGAGCTCCTCCTCCGAGAACCTGGGGTGTCTTTGCCGTGCCATGGGGTGGTGTAGGTGATGTGTGGGGTGGAGTGTGTGGTGATAAGTTTGCTGATATGTAGTGGTGTGTTGTGTGAGGTGCGTGGAAGTTCTGTGGGTGATGGTGTTGTGTGCCTGTGGATGCTGTTGTTCTTGCTGGTGCTGTCTCTCTCTGGCCTTCTTTCGGAATTTTTGGTAGTAGGGGTTTGTGGGTGATGTGGGTGTGTGTTTTATATTGTATTGGGTGTGTGGGAGTGGTGTGTGCATGTGTATCAGGTGTGTGTATTTCGATTTGTCCAATGTGGATGTGGTTTGTAAGAGTGTGTGTATTCTGAGCGCGGCGGTGTGTACCGCCAATGGAATACCGCAGTTGAAAGACCGCCGCGTGGATTCGTGTGTCGTGATAGTGTGGGCGTATTTCTGTTGGCGTGACGGTGGAGGTTTTATTTTCGCCAGTTTATCACTGACCTTTGGTGTGGCGGACTTGTGTGGGTGTCTGAATTTTGGCGAATTCCGAAAAGTGGGTCATAATAGATGTGGTGGAATTCCGCGGCCGCGGGGGTGTGTTGGCGGTCTTCTGCACGGCGGTAAGTGGCTTTTACCACCAATGTTGTAATGACCGCCTATATCACTGATGACATACTCTATGCCACCTTTCATACTCTCACAGCAACATTTTCAATAAAATTATTGATGAGGCAACTGTGCATGGAGTAGGGGCGAGTTACATGTGCAATAAAATTATTGATAAGACAACTGTGCAGGGCAAAGGGGCGAGTTATAGTTACCTTAGGGAACAAGTTTTAGTTACTTGAAAGAATTCTAAATATAACTGCTGAACTTCTATGGTTTTGAATGGTAAATTCAGAACCTAACTATAATGTCCCTGCAACCTTTGTTTTTTCAGTGAATGTATATATATGTATGTATATGTATATATATATATATATATATATATATATATATATATATATATATATATATATATATAAAACTTCAACGTTGCCAGATATCCGAGGCTGCTCATTCAGAAGCGGTCCGGGCATGGAACCTAGCCATCCACAAATTATTACCAACATTACTCCTGTTGTATGCAGAAAGTTCCCGGACACCAAATGGAAGTCCAAAATGCTTTTATTCACCAATGCTTCCTCCCAGTACAACGTGTTTCAGCCGTAGCCTTGATCACATATATGTTAGAAATTGGGTCTTTGGTTGGCAGTCAGGTTACCACCTGCCCAAGCAAGGACCCTCAATCTAGTCAGAGTAAAAGAGAATCACCCTCAGCTAACCCCCTTGGTAGCTTGGCACGAGCACTAGGCTTAACTTCAGAGTGCTAGGTGTAAAGTATTTGTACCAACACATACATTAACTTAATGAAAACACTACAAAATGACACAACACAGGTTTAGAAAAATAGAAAATATTTATCTAAACAAAACCAGACCAAAACTATAAAATTCCACAATACTCAAGTCAAGTTATCAATTAAAAAGCAAAAAGAATCTTCATGTAATTTTAAACACACACTAACACTGTTAGCATGAAAATGTACCTTGGGTGTGTCAAAAATTACCCCGAATGGATGAGTGTGCATCAAAAAAGGCATGCGATGGGTCGATTTCACTCACAAGTGAGACCTTGCATCGTTTCTCCTTTCATCAAGGCGGGGCACATTGTTTCTTCTCTCCGCAGGAGAGCAGGCTTCAATCTGGTCAGCACTCTCTGGTCCGGGCAGCCCGTACATTGTTTTTACACGCCCAGTGGTGTTTGCGTCGGAAATCCAGCCGCACGATGATCTGAAAACCATGCAGCGCAGGTTGCAATCTCCCAGCCTCCGGCAGCGATGCTATGCATCACTTCTCCAGCTCCGTGCGTCGATTCTTCAGTCACGTGGCACGCGAGTGTCGATTTTCAGCCGCAAAGCCAGCTGCGAGTCAATTTTTCAGCCGCAGAACGGAGTCTGGTCGATCTTTTCCCCGCACGGCGTTATGTGCATGGATTTCTTCCTCTTAGGCTGATAGATTCTCCTTTCAGGAACTGGATGGGCACCACAGGGCAGAGTAGGAGTCTCTCCATAGACTCCAGGTGCTGGCAGAGAGAAGTCTTTGCTATGCCTGAAACTTCAAACAACAGGAGGCAAGCTCTAAATCAAGCCCTTGGAGATCTTCACAAGATGGGAGGCACACAAAGTCCAGTCTTTGCCCTCTTACTGTGGCAGAAGCAGCAACTGCAGAATAGCTCCACAAAGCACAGTGACAGGCAGGGCAGCTCTTCTTCAGCTCTTCGCCAGGCAGAGGTTCCTCTTGGTTTGGAGAAGTGTTATAAAGTCTGTGGCTTTGGGTGCCCTTCTTATACCCAATTTCTCCTTTGAAGTAGGCCTACTTCAAAGCAAAGTCTCTCTTGAATGTGAAATCCTGCCTTGCCCAGGCCAGGCCCCAGACAGTCACCATGGGGTTGGAGACTGCATTGTGTGAAGGCAGGCACAGCCCTTTCAGGTGTGAGTGACCACTCCTCCCCTCCCTCCTATGGCACAGATGGCTTATCAGGATATGCAGGCTGCACGCCAGCTCCCTTTGTGTCACTGTCTAGTGTGAGGTGCAACCAGCCCAACTGTCAAACTGATCCAGACAGGGAATCCACAAACAGGCAGAGTCACAGAAATGGTATAAGCAAGAAAATGCTCACTTTTTAAAAGTGGCATTTTCAAACACACAATCTCAAAATCAACTTTACTAAAAGATGCATTTTTAAATTGGGAGCTCAGAGACCCCAAGCTCCACATGTCTATCCGCTCCCAAAGAGAATCTACATTTTAATCAGATTTAAAGGTAGCCCCCGAGTTACCTTAAGAGAGGGACAGGCCTTGCAACAGTGAAAAACGAATTTAGTAATATTTCACTGTCAGGACATATTAAACACATTACTATGGCCCTCATTCCGACTTTGACCGGCGGCGGTCGCCGCCGGCCTGTCGGGGGCCGCCAGAATACCGCTGCGCGGTCAAAAGACCGCTGCGGTAATTCTGACTTTCCCGCTGGGCTGGCGGGCGGCCGCCTTCAGGCCATCCGCCAGCCCAGCGGGAAAGATGCTTCCACGATGAAGCCGGCTCGGAATCGAGCCGGCGGAGTGGAAGCTGTGCGACGGGTGCAGTGGCACCCGTCGCGTATTTCACTGTCTGCCAAGCAGACAGTGAAATACTTGTAGGGGCCCTCTTACGGGGGCCCCTGCAATGCCCATGCCAGTGGCATGGGCACTGCAGGGGCCCCCAGGGGCCCCGCGACCCCCCCTACCGCCATCCGGTTCCCGGCGGTCGGACCGCCGGGATCTGGATGGCGGTAGGGGGGGTCGGAATCCCCTCGGCGGCGCAGCAAGCTGCGCCGCCTTGGAGGATTCAATGGGGCGGCGGTACACTGGCGGGAGACCGCCAGTGTTGCCGGTCCGACCGCGGCTTTAACGCCGCGGTCGGAATCCCCATTGGAGCACCGCCGGCCTGTCGGCGGTGCTCCCGCGGTCCTCCTCCCTGGCGGTCTTTGACCGCCAGGGTCAGAATGACCACCTATATGTCCTACCTTAACCATACACTGCACCCTGCCCTTCGGGCTTCCTAGGGCCTACCTTAGGGGTGTCTTACATGTAAGAAAAGGGAAGGTTTAGGCCTGGCAAGTGGGTACACTTGCCAAGTCGAATTTACAGTTAAACGTGCACACACAGACACTGCAGTGGCAGGTCTGAAACATGATTACAGAGCTACTTACGTGGGTGGCACAACCAGTGCTGCAGGCCCACTTGTAGCCTTTGATTTACAGGCCCCGGCACCTCTAGTGCACTTTACTAGGGACTTACTAATAAATCAAATATGCCAATCATGGATAAACCAATTGCATACACATTTTGTAAAGGAGCACTTGCACTTTAGCACTGGTTAGCAGTGGTTAAGTGCCCAGAGTAGCAAAAACAGCAAAACCAGAGTCCAGCACACATCAACAACCTGGGAAACAGAGGCAAAAAGTTAAGGGTGACCACACCAAGGATGACAAGTCTAACAATATATATACATATATACGTATATATATATATATATATATATATATATATATATATATATATATATATATATATATATAACCTACTGGGGATTGCCAGTAGGTTGTTAGAGTTAGAAACTAGCTTCCATAGGAAGAGCGTTTTTTTGTTTTGCGAATTACTTTGGCACGGCTTGACTAGTACTCACAAAATGTTCCAGAATTTTACTTTAGTCAGTACAGCTGCTGTGCTGTAAGTTTCAGGGTGATCTGTCAAGCGGGGGTCGATAAAATGGGGGGTCCCAAAACATGTTTTCCCCATTTATTTTTTCATAGTGTCTTTAGACACTCGTACAGCCCAAACAGTAGAACGGAATTACACCAAATTTTGCAGGAAGCTAGATCCTTTTCTGCAGATTGTCCTTCTTGTGATTCGGTGTAAATCTGTTCAGTAGTTTTGCAAATATTGAGCGTTAAAATATATGGATATTTAGTGATGCGGCTCCTCCACAGAGCCAACTGTCCCCGGGCTATCTGCTTGGTTGCCAACACTTCAACAAGGAAGTGTTGGCAGCCATTTTGGGTCTCAGCTTCAGACGAGGTCCACAAAAAAAGCTAAAGAAAAAAAGGGGCCAGAGTGGGGACACCCTGAACCTCTAACCTTGGTGCAGGGATGCCAAAAGGACCCGCTAGGGCTAAAAAGCATTTTATTTTTAAATCTCAGAAAAATCTGCAGCTGGATCTGCAGATTTTTCCAAGATTTACTTTTTAAAGTGCAGTCTCCTGTGCTCTTTCCTTTGTTTGCCCTTGGGTGGGCCAGGTCCCGGGGGCATTAGGGGCTAAAAAAAGGATGGAATGCATGGGGTCCCCTTCCTAGGGCTTATTGTAGCTCTGGGGACCGCTACATCCCTGGGGCAAATTAGAGTAAAATAATGTGGGGGGCCTAAGCGGTGCCCTGCAGCCTCAGGGACCGCCACCTCCCCAGAGTTATGAATAAATTGACTGGGGGGCTGTGCGGACCCCCCGCCCCGAGTCCCAGACAACCCCACCTCTCTGAGGCTAAGGTAAATATAGAGCGGGGTTAAACAGACCCATCCTGCGCCCAGGGGATAACTGTCTCCCCGGGGCTTTCCTTAACAAAAATAAAAAAACTGAGGGGCCGCTTGGCGTTCTTGGCCTCGGGGATCACCACCTTGATGGGGTGGCCTATGATAATAGGAGGAGGCCTGCACCCCTCCTTCATGGAGCCCATAATGGCCCTGGGGACCACCATCCAGCAGGGCCACCTCCTGCTATGTACTGGGGTTCCCACCCTTGGACATAGCTGTTTGCTCTCACTTGACGGGGGCTTTGACAGCTCCTGCCAAGTCAAAGCAAACACTCCGCTTTCTGCAAGTGAGAGCTGTTAAAGTGCTCCTGCCTGCTGGAAGCCGCGGTTTTATCTCTTTCCCTGTCCACAGAAATGCAGGCAGGGAAAGAGATGAAACTATTGCTCTTGCATACAGATAGCTGCATTTACATCAGCTCCCTGTGTGCAATAGTAATGCTGCCTCCATCTTGATGCGGGGAGCTGACTGGGACCACAGGGGCCTTGAGTCTCCCCCTGCAGTACCGATCCTTCACACTGGGCGCCAAAGGGCACCCAGGAGACATGGCCAGGCCCTGGGGAATGAGGTCAGTGGGGCCAAAAGCAGCATGGGGAGGAGGGCCGCATGGCCATCCTCCCCATTAAGTGTGTTTTCTCAGCGATTCCATATTGAAAAATGATCTGAAATACTTTTTGGAGGCGAATGCATCATTGATCTATCGAAACACAATGTGTCTGTGACTGTGGCAAGTGGGTTCTTTTTTGAGTCCCTTCTTTGTGTTTACTCTGATGGACTCTCAATACGTAGTCCGTCTTCACTTTCTAGTACATCTCCAAGTGGACTACGTGACTACAGCACATCCGGGTTTCCCGGGCAATGACTTCCGTATCAGACGACTTTTTTACCAGGCTCCTCCGCGTTTCTCCACACATTCGGGAGACGCGGACCCGGGTAGGATACCCGCTGTCAGGAGTACCCCTAATTAGTAAGTCTCATGTGGCGCTGTCTGTTTTTTCTGTTTTTTAGACACCGCTACTTAGAGCAGGACTTGCGCTTCCTGAACCAGACCCCCATTACGAGGGCCCCTTGCTTTACCTCGGGTTTGTGTGGGGGTTTTTATGCCCCTGCTAACTATTTTTCACCACCTATGTGATTTTGGAAATTTTAATGTCGCCTCTGGCTGAGTGATTAAATCTTACTTCACTCAGGAGGCGCTGTCTTAATGTTAACGTCCATCTACGTTTGTCATTTCAAACAGACTTAATATATTAGACTTTTGATGCTGACTTCGGCTGAGCGAGTACAATCTATTTTCACTCACGAGTCGCTTGTACTGTTACTGCTTGAAGGTCTCCTTTACCACACTGTAGATTCTGCTATTATTATTATGTTCAAGATGCCTCCTCTAATTAGAGATTATCGTTGCATTATCATTCACATTTGGATTACGTCTATGAGCAATTTTTCACGCTTAACCCAGACGTGTTTTTTTGTTATACTAACTACTTGTTGTATCATTATTCTCGATCTTTTTACTCTCCTACTCTAGAGGAGTTGTGTACCTGACCATTGGTCTGTGTGGTCCCATGTAGCGCGCTCCCTAATGGGGACGGTAAGCCCGCTTTCTTTCTTTACATCGTTTTTTGATCACCGGTCTGACACCACCATTCCCTATTCCCATGTTGATGAATATGTCATTATGTGGATATGTGCTAATATTACTAGCCTTACTTTATTTGTGTTTGTCTTAAATTACAGGGCGACAGAGAGGATTAGCAGTCCCATACTGGGCACGTGTGTCCTGATAATTTCAGGTAGTGGTTTTTCCATGTTTTTTACGAATAGGAGATACATCTAGTCAATCTGGTCCTGAAGAAGCGTCACTGGACCCGTTTGGGCCTCTAAGAGACACGAAACATGTTGACCCTTATGAGGGATGACGTGGAAATTCCCCACCTTCTTGTCAGAGAGTGATTGACCATTATCTCTGTTTCACTCTCGCGATTAGTTTTAATCTTGGCCTCTGACCTTCATTTTTACTACTAAATAGATCACTCTTTTAGGTTCAGAGAGTCAATGTTAGATTCCTTCCTTTTGATCTCCTTTCTTTACACACACACCTAGGGTCGTGGCATCATCTCAGATAAGAACTCCGGCAAAGAGCCCCCCCATTTGGGGTGGTGCCCGTCAGATATTGCAGCGCCAGTCTGACGAGGAGCAACTCCGATGATGAAGCATGACACCCATCTGGGTGTGTGAGGTTTATGCTCCTAAAAATAGGACCCCTCTTTCATATCCTTCTCTCTTTCTAGCTGGAACAGTGTATTTTTCTTTGTTTGCATATCTCTAGGGAGGCTGTACACTGGAATAATATTCCTCCCTATCCCTCTATTTATTACTCTTTCTTGTCCTCTCCTGGTGAGAGCAGAGTCCATGCTTCTTCCTTTAAATTGCTATGAGTATGCAAATTCACAAATCACCTGGAAGCTCCGTCCGCTTCTCCCAGCACTGTTTACCTTAATAGTATGCAAAAGTCTTCCTGACTTATGACAGGATAATTTACCAAAGGGTCCCCCCAGTACATTTCTCACCTATTTTGATGGTGTATTCTTAAATCCGAGGAATATTAGGACATCCCCACAAAACAAAGAAGCACTTAAATCATATAGATAGTGGGAAGCAGCCACTGGTGGAGATTTACATTCTGCTTCACCCCACTATTGGAGGTATCATGTTATCACTTATTTCTGGATAAAGATGCACCAGGAACAATCGTATTGCCAAAACGCACACAAGGTCACTGGTGACATTTACTTGTGCTCCATTACGCAGTTGTAGTGTAGAATATGTACTGGACATTTACCCAAGGAGGCAGAAATAACTCCACTTGGGTAGATATTTTGTGCAAAACTGAGGACTCTTGTTGGGTAAAAGGGCAGGTGAGGTTTCTTTGTAGCAGAATCACCCAGACAGCTACTGACACACCCACACAGACACTCACATACCCACTCACAGACACACTCAGACACTCTCTCAGATACTCATGCACCCACTCACAGACACACTCAGAAACTCATACACTCACAGACACACTCAGAAACTCATGCACTCACTCACAGATGAACTCAGACACTTAAGTATCCACTCACAGATCTACTCAGATACCCACGCACCCACTCACAGACTCACTCAGAAACTCACGCACTGACTCACAGACCCACTCAGACACTCACACACCCACTCACAGACCTACTCAAAGACTTGCGCACACACTCACAGACCCAATCAGACACTCATGTACCCAATATCAGACCCGTTCAGACAATCACGCACCTACTCTCAGACCCACTCAGACAATCATGCATCCACTCACAAATCAACTCAAAGAGTCATGCATCCACTCACACATCCACTCAGAGACTCATGCACCCGCTCACAGACTCACTCAGAGACCCATGCACCCATTGACAAACCCACTGAGGAATGCATGCACACACTCACAGACCCACTCAGAGACCTATGTGTGCAGGGTTGGGTGGTTATGGGGGGGTTGGCTGCAGGGCCTGGCCCAAAAGTTATAGTTACCCTAGGGCACTAGTTATAGTTACTTGAGCTAACTATAACTACTGAATTTCTATGGTTTTGTGTGAATAAATTCAGCTACCAACTATAACGTCGCTGTAACCTTTGTTTTTTTAAGTCTATTAAGTATTTTAGGTCTAGCTCATGCTAAGACCTTATGTTAAAAAATCTGAAATCCCCTGAAAAAACATGAAGGCTAAAGTGCCATTATAGATCTGTGTTGGGATGAGGCATGAACTAACGTTAAAAAACCCAAGACACTGGAATATGCTAGCTATGGTTCAGTGACCTATGATTTGTGCATCCATCATGCATTGCTTTTAACCTTCTGTTGGGTTGTAAAAGTCCCCTGCACGATAAGAGACGTGTATCCCTACCCTAAGTGCCCAACTGTCCTGTTGTCTGCATCCCTAATGCTGATTTTTTTGCCATAGGCGATCATGCGTATGTGCCATGATATAGGCCTATCTCAGGATTTGCAGTCTTGCTGGACTGGGAGTGACACTCAAAGTGCTGCCCTCACAGTGGTGGAAGGCTACCTCCTTCTCTAGGAGTTAAGCAGCATGAGCACAGTGGTGGCAGCATACCAAGTAGTAATCAGTGTAGTGATGAGGACCTTTCTACTCTGCTTCACTGAATTGAGGGCTACAGGTTCACTCACCTCTTTAAAAGCTCAGCTGCTGTGTGCTTAACTCACCCGTGGCCTACATCAAGTAAATGTGGAGTGCTGCATAGCACAGGAATGGTGACTCTGTGTTAGTTGTATGTGTGCCTGGGAAAGATACAGTACAAGGATGGAGCAGTATTGTGCAGTACATGTATGGTTAGTACTTGTGCTGGGTGGATGTATGCCCGACAGGAATAAAGTGTGACAGATGTAGTGCTGTGCAGTGCATATGGAGGGTATATGGGTGCTTGCATGAAGCACAATACATGAACAGTGAAGAGTTGTGCAGCACACCCATAATGAGTGTGCACTGGCAGTGCATGTGTTTCAAACTAACACACCCTGCTTAAAGAGGGGAAAGCTTCAGTGCTGGGCAGTGTGCGCAGACAGTGGGTGTGCTGGATGCATGGATACATGTGAGGGTACACAGCATCAAGGTATTAGTGCTGAACAGAAAGTGCCCTATGAAAGTACACTGAGTAAGTGTGCCTGCAATATTTCAGTTTATGGAGGACCCTGGGTTCCATTTTGAGAAGCTCAGGCCTGCTTGGTGAATGCATGAGGAGAATAGGAATCCGCCCAGACAAATTTGTGTATTGCTGCATTCTTGTGTGCTGGGTGGAGTCAAACTAGAGTCAAGGAAGATTGCTCTTTGATTCAGAGGAAGATCACAAGGAAGTGGCCTGAAAATATCTCAGGAAGGGAAATGGGGCTGATAAGAGTATCAGAAGGAGTAGGACTAGGGGTCTGGAATTAACCATTTGATGCACATGTCACTGTGGCTGTGATCCAGGTGTACGCTTTGGTAACTCCCATGAAATATTTTATTGGCAATCAGCTTCAGAGCCGTACCTGCTCTGGCACCTCTTTCATGAAGGAAGATGAAAAGGAGACGTGCCCACTTCAAAAGAAGCAGAAACCCAACATAAAACTTCAAAGACCCAGAAGCTGAATCACTTTTGGTGTCTGGAAAAGAATATAAAAAGGGGAGATTGAGTCCCACATAATTGTCATCTGCCTAGGCAAAACTTATGCCTGTGAGCAGGTCTTGGGGCAAAAGGGCTGGGACATCACCCAGGACACCGAGATCAACTGCCCTGTAGCTTTAAGCATCACCGCTGCCTGCTTGCCAAAACCAGTGTGCCTTGTGAGAGAGAGGAGAGCGTGGGAGGGAGCGAGGTCCAGTGGGGAGTCCTGCATGAAGATTCCCTGAGCTGAGGCTGTGCACAGACTGGCCCATTCCCCGTGTGCAGTATTGGCTCGGCAACCCTTGTATGTCAGGAGATACCACGTTGGTCAAAACTGCTTCGGAAGTGATAAGTGTGAAGCACCACACCACACTGCCACCACAATGGCCCCCTGTACCACGGGGGTCACTGGTAAACTGAGTTTGGACCATGTGCGCAGGACCTGTGACTGCCAAAATTGGTGACCCAGTATGTCAGGAAGGGCCACTGTAGTAAGAGGGACTGCCTAAAGAGAGTCTGTGCCCTGATCCTGAGTACCGTGGCAACACGGTATGCCAGGAGGGGCTGCCGGTACCAATATGGCCTGGAGTTTGGATGGTGACCCCAAATTGAGGGAGAACTACTGTGACCAGTGGGTCGAGCCCTCCTCCTGTGATCTGCTCCTGACAAAGTCCCAAAGGTGCATTGAGACATTACAGAGGAGGACGTTGCACCCTCTTTGGAGCTTCAGTTAGGAGCCGGGGGATCACCCCCCTCATCTCCTAGGGGGAAGAGGAGCTTACCTTTTGTGTCTGTCAAGCGAGAGCAGCTCCAATCACTAGAAACCAACAGGATCCAGTCTTGGGAATGCCCGAGGAGATGGCACCTGCTGCATCGCTGACACCGCCATATCGCCAGAGAGGGTAAGACTGAAACTGGGCCTTTGGCCCCCTTTAAACTTGCTGCTGTCAGTGCTGCAGAACCATAGACACATTTGACTAAAAGCCTGATTTAGATTTCGGTGGACGGGTTACTCCATCATAACAGTGACAAATATCCCGTCCACCGAAATATAAATTACATAGGAAATAATGGGATTTATATTTCAGCAGATGGGATATCCATCACTGTTGTGACAGAGTAACCCATCCACTGAAATCTAAATCAGGCCCTAAATTCCTAAAAGGTCAGAAGGGAGAACTCTTGAGTACGGCCTAATAGTTTGCATTCACTGATGTGGCCACCAGAGAATGGGGAGTAACCCTAAATACGCTACATGAAGAAGAGTGAGACAGGAATTTGCCTGACAACTACTAGAGCCCTGGCCTCAAGGGGGATTGTATTACTGCATTTGAATAATGCATGTCTCTTTTTATGTATTGAATTAGAAATTAAATACTACTTTTTCTTATCAAAGCAAGTATTTGACTGGACATTGATTTATTGTTCATAATCGTTGCATTTTGAGTTATGAGTCATGTTCATTGACCTATATTGACATCCTCCTGCCCAGGGAGCCTTGACGGCTTGATAACAGTTACCCCTGAGAGTCAGGTGAAGAAGGGGTATTTGCCCCAGTTGAGCAGGATCAGTAGTAGGTCAGGCCCAAGGACCGCAGGAGTAAAAGACCTCAGCCACTACAGTTGAGCCCAATAGTCCTGTGTGCACTGTGACCCTCTGAAAGCAGTTCTGTCACCTTGTTTATTACATGATATATTAAATATTATCATTGATGATTTCAGTCGTGACATCTCTGTCATAGCCTCCCAGCAGACCCTGCATCCAATCTGCATTCAGACTTGGACTCAGTACCTAGGCTCCAGCAACACCCAACCACCCAACCTTTCACAAGCAGCAAACCTCCACTGCAAACAATTTTCAGCCATATGCAGGACAAGTTTGAAACAGGGCTTAACCTGTGGTCAGAGTCTGAACCCATACCTTCACAAGCAATGGACCCACACTATGTACAGACTTTTGACATACATAGTAGAGTTTGTCTGCAAGGCCTGTTGTCGCATCCAACATAAAATAAGGTTTTAGTAGTGGCTTACCCTATGTGCAGACTCTCCGTCCAACCCTCCACATGTGGCCAACTGTGCTGTGTACGGCCTTCAGCTATGCAAAGCACGATGTTGGCCACAGGGCCTCACCTGGGGCTAGTCCCTATCCAACCCCTTCATGACCACCTAACCCCTTACTTGTTCAGCCTTCAGCCCTTGACAGCAAAAGTTGACCAAAGGGTCGATTGTTCAATGTTGCTCAGCATCCAGCTCACCATAGTATTGTATTGCCTTGTATTTAAATAGTGCTTACCATCTCTTTGTGGGGTGCTGAAGCAATTGTATACATGTGTAGCACATTACTCGATGTATAGGGTGTGAGTGGAAGGATGCTGTTTTAGTTTAGATCATATGTAGGAAGTTTGTCCATGTTGTGCTTCATAACCACGGAAGTGCGGTTATCGTGTGATGGTACACAACACTTAAACACTTAGCTTTGCAATGGATGAAGAAGTATGAGATAGGGGCACAGTTTTTGGTTTTCAGAAAGCCGGCAGCTCTGACAAGATCTGCAGGTCCCCCTATGAATTTTTTTATTTTCATAGTCCACTGAGCTGGTCACTGCACTGGGTTGTCCATTCTGAGATATCTAGTTTAAAGTTTGAAATTTATGGGCTTCAGCAGACATAGGTCAGAGGGCGGCATGGTTCAGAGATCTGCTGGGATGCACTTTCTTACTATCATCCCATATCTGATTGTCATTGTGAGATGTCAAAAGAGGTGATAATATGTAGTTAGCTGGGACCCGCAGTGGTGAACTAAATTAAAGTCCTCCATGGGCCAGTGGCATGTGGCAGATCTCTTTCACTCATTCCATGCCTGCTCAAATGGTGATGGGTAGTTTAATGTAGTGGACTAGTACAGTACTGAAGTTTGGATATGACCCATAGACGTTTCCTCCTATGTTAGTGTCAAGCAGTGTAAGGGAATCAATATGTAATCTGTATGAATTGCAAATGACTGCCCAGCCTCTGAAAGTTATGGAATTAGTATTAGTATGAGGTAATAGGTTTATATATTGAATTTTATTGTAACTGTATTTATATAGCACTTACTACCCCTGAAGAGGTATGTAGCACTTTACTCTAGAGAACACACTACTCCAGAACCCAGAGTGACCTAACCCCACTTTTGGGTGAATACAAGTAAAAAGACAATGACATCTATCAAAGATGCTTCACTTCAGAAATATTCAATTTCTTTTGCACCATTTGAAAATGAACAGACAAGCCTCTAAAAGTCCAGCAATTGATTTAGGTAGTCGTATTACTCCACATTCACAAAGCCTAAAGCACACAGTCAGAGTCATTGGTTGATCTCATTAGCAATTTCATAATGTTGTTATTTAAATATAATCACTGATGTCCTCAATAAGGTTTTATAACACGTCCTGAGTGATGTAATATGTGAGATCATAAGAATAACATGATGGGGCTGCAAGTTATAGTTAGTTCACTAAATCATAACTGGTGTATTTCACATTTTTGTAAAAAAAAATTAAGGTCACTTTGCATCTCATTCCAACACCTCACTTTAACGTAATTTTAATTTTTCCCAGTGAATTTGTTTATATACAAACGTATAGGTCAGAGTTTCCAGAGCATTTTTGTTTTACAAATAACATTGGTGCAGTTTGACAATTTACACAAAACTCTCCAGAAAAAGTTCCTCATCTCCTTCTGGAAATTGTTGCACTGATCTATTAAGCAGGGGCAAGAAAAAAAGAGTCCCAAAATGTTGCTTTCCCATGTTCATTCCCAGAGGAAAATTGTGTTATTGATACAGAATAAATGGTTGAACAGAATCACACCAAATTCAAAGTTAGGATTTTACTTAAAAATCATGCTTTAGGGGATTTGGTATACATCGTTTAGACATTTTGAGAAATTTGCATGTATGGAGGTGCTTAGTGTGGGAAGTAAGGGGATGAAAAAAAAGAGCCATGTCTGGATGTTTGACTCCTGCAGGACTTCTGTGGTACCATAAATTGAAAAAAAGGGCCCTCTGATTGGACAAGAGATCTTTTTGCTCCATCGGCTGTGTTGGTACTGTGGTATGGGCACTGGGACTACAGTACTGGAAATTCATTTTAGGACTCAGTGACTCCATTCCCTATTAAAAAAAGATCATATAAGGGGGCAGGGTAGGGAAGCTATAATCCAGGCACTTGTTGGGGGTTGGGGGCACGAAGGGATCCCCTCCGAAGAGGCCACATTTTATTTAAAAAAAAAAAAAACACACAACATTTTTTCATGATGTGAATACCGTGGTACTCCCACAAGACCCAGCTCATCCCTCTTATGAGATACTGCAGAAGTCAACCGTGAAGTGTCAACACTTTGCTACTGCACTAGCACACACACTTCTCCAAGGAAGGTTGCACAGTACTATGGAACCTCAGGAGAGGGCTGCACTGGGTCCTGTGGGATTACCACAGAACCAGAAAAAACATTTTTTTAAAGAAATAAAAATAGTTGCCTGGACTTCTATATGGAGATGGAAGTCCACAAGATGTGGGTGCAGGCATTGTGGCAAGCCACCTGATGGGCACAGCTGAAGACTGATCACAGCAGGTTGTTGGACGCCCACCGGGCATTGGTCAACCCCCACTGAACATTGCCAAAAGCCATGTGTAGTAGGGGGGTTGGCTTCTTGCAGGTGTTTGGGCACTGAGCAGTCTCTGCAATCAAACCCCTAAAGTGCACTGCTGAGGGCATGCATAGTGCAGTTGACCACTAAGAGAGGGTTGCATACAGGGTTTGGCCATAGGCAAAGCCCTGTGCCCAAACCCTCCCCCCCCTCTGTGCATGTTCAAACGCTGGTGCAGAGGGAGAGTTGGCTGAATATGACCGAAAAACCCCAAAACATTCACTGAAAAAGGAAAGGTTAAAATGCTGTTGTAGTTTGGTATGTTAATAAGATCTTACTTTACATAAAAAACGACAATTCACTGAAAAAAACAAAGGTTAAAATGATATTTTAATTATGTACAGTAATAGTATTTTAGCTTATGTTAAAAAATACTCTAGAAATCCACAGAAGAAAACATATATTAAACTAACATTAAAGTTAGCGTTGTAACCTGATGTTGTTACAATGCATCCTCTCCATGGTTACTCAGTTCCCTGCTGCTCAACCAGTGTGTGAGATGTAATGGAATGTTAATGAGTGCTTGAGTGGAGAGAGTGGCAGTTGGAGAGGGTGGGCTGAGCAGTAGGATGCTGCTCCTGGTGGGGGCATTTACCCATTTACCTAGTTACTTGTAACTTGTAGCCTCAGAGACTTCATCTTAATAAACTTACATCTTTATCCTATGTGTTTGGCTACCTGATCCCTTGCTTACAAGAGAGATGTCTTCATTTACAACAGATAGGTGTCAAAATAAGATAAAAACTAATGTTTAAAAATGGAAAAAAATACCAAAATTATCCACTTATCTTTTACTGAGCTCACTATACATTAGGCCCCTTCCATGCACTGTTTATGACCTCACATACTACATCACTCATGACATGGTAAATTACATAATTTATGACATCACTCAAAACATCTCAAATGGCTGTGCCTCACTTTATATCAATGCTTCGATGAGCATCATGTAGTTCTTGTTGAACAAGAATAGTCACAGATCCTTAGGGCTGGAATCTAAGGTAAGGTCAGTTCAGCATAAGGGAGAAAAGCATACTATTTGATTGGCAACCTAAGTACGAAGCTTGATGGTGTAATATGTTTTGTGACACTCTTCAATCCATGTGAAGTTATCCCCCTTTCTTTTGAGGTGTTGCATAAGGATTGTGCCATGTAACGTCCTGAATGAGCCTGGCAGAGTAGTGTGCTATCACCTTGAAAGCCTTAACAGAAAACAGCCTTGTGATGTTGGTGCCACGATAGGGTTTCTTCATTGTGTGGACTCAGAGCATACCTTCGTTCCAGAAATAAATCTGTCTATAGAAATTCAGTCCTGATTTTACTAAAAACACTCGTCTGTTTGTTGAGGAATTGGTTTGCTTCAGCTACACTATTACCGACTTTTACAAGTTCTTCATCATGTTCCTGTTAAGTGTTGCCAAACACTAGAATATCATCACTGTAATATACTCGCTTTGACAGGTGGCTTTTTATTTGCCTGACTTCTTCTTGGAATGCTTTCAATAAGGAGAAAAGATTCAGGCACTCGATCGTGTGTAGCTTAAAGGGTTTGTGAAATGTTGTGATCCAGCTGAAGGAATCTTCCAAATCTATTTGGTGGTACATTTGTTGAGGTCATGTTTAAAGAATGTCTGTGCTCTGTTAAATGAATGGATCATGCCTTGTATATGTGGAGCAAGATTGTAGTGTCAGGGTGGATTATCTCATGTCTAGGCAAATTCTAATCTACCCAGGGGCTGTCATTTGGACACTGGAATAATTGTGGGTTCCGGCATGGGTTTAATTATGTCCTGCTGTAGTAGACTGTGTACTTCTCACACCTCTTGCGTATGTTATATGAGAGGTCTTTTTTGTGAAATTTGTTTGATGAACTCATCAATGTGCAGTTTCACTTGGAAACCTTTCAGTTTTCCTAGGTGATGAGAAAAATAAGCATCTCTACTTTTCGCTCTGTTGGTGTGGCATCTTGCATTATTAAATGGCATATGATTCATAGGGGACAAATTTCGATAGCTGAACAGCAACTATGCAAATATATGGTAGCTGCATTACCATCAGCGATGTAAAACTTAAAATATCTACGGGGTTCTTTGTGTGCTAACAAGGCATAGATGAGTCCTTTGTAAAGTAATGGTGCGTCTGAAAGATAGGCGAAGATTCTCATGTAGAACAAGCAAAATGACTCTCGGCAGTTTGACAGGTCCCTCTTGTGTCATAATGTTCAAGGTCAACTCAATGTCCACCAGGAAATGGAAGGCTTATAATTAATTCAGTGATGTTTTCATATTCTCTTCGTATACTGCTCTTAACTGAGAAAATATATCCCCCTTGACAGCTTGTCAAGTACCGGTGACTGGACCTGCCGCTTGAGCATTCTTAAGCATCAATTTTTCTAGTCGAAAGGATTGTTTTGTGGGTAATCTTTGAATGCAGTTGTGGTTTGCTTTACTGAGCAAGCTGAGGAGGATCAAATTCCGTCTCCTTTCTATGTTTTGTTAGATTGACACACATTGAAAAGAATCTTTCCGCACACACAGATAATGATGTCCAGGTGTCGGGCACTCACCCTTGAGGCGAAATTCAAAACTGCACCAATAGCATTGGCTGTGAAGTGTTTGCTTAGTCTAAGGTGTTTCGCTTTCTCCTTAAATTGTTTCAGACATGACTCGTCAATTATTTTGATTCATCTTTAAGGTCTACTTGAATATATGTGTTGAAAGCTGCGTTTTTCGCTGTCAGGATGTCCTCTAGCTTTCTTGTTTTTTATCAGAGATTTCTCTTTCTTGTTTTTTCATCAGAGATTTCGAGTAGAAAGAGGCTATCCACAGACTGCAACGTGCACCTGAGTGCTTCCTCATTTACATACTTGTCATATTTGCTTATAGTACGGAGAAGTGGATTTAAGAATAGAAAATATATATCTACCTTTACAATACTGAGGCAGTCGATATCTTTGCCACAACAGTTTGTCAGGCCTATGTTCTTTTCCTTAATCTTCTGACATACAGCCCTTCTTCATTTCTAATCCTTTATTCCACGGTCACCACAAACATGTTGAATTATTTGCCCCACGTGTTCTACGTGTGTCCAGCATCTGTGGGTCCCTTGCTCACTGTGCCACTGTGCCACTGGATTCAAGCTAGCCTGGCTGATGAAGGGTGAACCTGAAACCGGTCCCAGGATGCTTGTTTCCGGTCCAGGGAGGACCTGGCTTGGCAGTTTGGGCTGGACTGTTCCCATGAGGAACAGGGTCAAGACGGATTTGCGTATGGCTGGGTCCAAACTGGGGTGGCATGGTGAGCAAAAGAACGATGGATTAAACCCAGATCTGCTAATGTTGCCCTAAGTGGGAAGTGTATGCCCAGACGTGGGTCCCTTGCTCACTGTGCCACTGGATTCAAGCTAGCCTGGGTGATGAAGGGTGAAACCCTGAAACTGGTCCCAGGATGCTTGTTTCTGGTTCAGGGAGGACCTGGCTTGGCAGTTCAGGCTGGACTGTTCCCATGAGGAACAGGGTCAAGACTTATTTGCATATGGCTGGGTCCAAACTGGGGTGGCATGGTGAGCAAAAGAACGATGGATTAAACCCAGATCTGTGACTGGGGGTGAGTGCATTGTTCTGCACTCCGGCCATCATCCTTTTGTGTTGCACAAGTTGAAGGTTGGGCAAATGTTATGCACCATGGCCTTGAAGAATGTGGTGTTACCTTTGGCATTTTTTCCACTTGGGTCATTTCTAAATTTCGATGAACCAGAGTTCCTTAATGTTCAACAAACAAGCACATACCATGTCTGCTCTCCACAAGTAGAAAATTCGTACCCTCAAAAGGACCTATGTGAGAAGTGTCATCATTTTAGTAGCTTTTTGTAGTGGATGCTTGTTAGCTTCATTGCCAATGTAAGACTGGACTCACGCCTCACCGCATAAAAGATACCTTTATGATATAAGTTGAGAAAGGCAAAGAAGAGTGGAACAAAGGACAAACAACTTGAAGTGAAAATATTTTCAGGAGTTCACTTCTCCTTCGAGCTGTGGCTCGGTTTTGCCCCGCCTCCCTTCTGTCTCTCCATGGCCTCTGTGCTCCCTATGTAAATGACATAAAAACATCCCTAAACAGTGTTTTCTAAATCCACAGGTTCCATTTTAACAAGGTGAAGAAATGATTGCCATGGAAGCGTAGGATTCCAATTCTTTCCTTGAGTAGATCCTGCTTGTAACTTAATGCCAGTTACAAGGGAGTCAAGAAGAATGGAGAGTGAAGTCTCTCTATCTTGTTTCAGCCATGGTCTGTTTTTTCTTCATCTGCCTTGCACAATTCCATAGCTGCTGCATATAGGAGACTAAGGGCCTGATTTATACTTTTTCCTGCAAAACTGTGCTTAAAAGTATAGCGCCGGCTTGCACCATTCCACAGTGCCAGCTGCGCACCATGTTAAAGGAATGGCGCAAGCCGGCGCTAAACTTGGGCTACTGTCTTTAAGGAAGACGCTAGCTGGGTGGGGGGGGCAGTAAGGAAGGAGGGGGTTGTGCATCAAAAAATGATGCTTGCCTGGTTAGAGGCATAAAAATGCCTCTAACCAGATTAGCGATTTTTCCTGGCGCACAACCACCAAAAACATGATTACTGTGTTAGGAAAGACAGGAGTCATGCCCACCCCCCTCCCTAATGGCAAGCACAGGGGACAAGTGTTCCTTGGGCATGGCCATTGCACCCTGTGCCATGCAGGTGGCCCCAAGTTAGGGCCCCCGATGGCAAAAAAAATAAAAATAAAAAATACCCATCCAGACTTAGCTGGGATGGGGTGTTCTTCTGATGGGGGTGTTCCTGGGGCTTGGGGAGGGCACCTGTGGACCCATCCTTTTTTCTTTTTCTTTTGTCATCTTTATTTCCTTTCAATCATCTGAGTAATTAATATAGGCTATGGGTCTAAGAACAACTGAGTCCCAGTCGCAAATGCAAATTGCTCATTTGCTAAGTACCTTTTGCATGTAATGCGGCTGTTGCACACTTTGTACTCTATTGTAAGTTACAGACCACCTGGTAGGGCATTCCGAGGTACACAAACTGGCATTTTGAGCAATGTTCCCCCTATTTGCGGGAGGTTTTACTTAGTTAAAATCTGTAGGGTAAACAGCCATGTCAGACGCAATTTAAAATTGATGTATTATCCCGTTAGAGGGGGTGAATAGGAGTTTATCTGGGCACATGAAGCAGATATGACAAGAAAATACCTGTTAGTGTCAATTTTTTGTCTACTGCACAACATTAGTGCAAATGTTTTCTATGAAACATAAATATACAAAAGCAATGTCTTTCTGTGTGGTAAAGATACAGATGGAGAGAAACGTCCGGCAGGATTTGCACATGACGCCAATAGACGTGAAATTTCAGCATTGAAATGGCTTTCTTTGCGAGGTGATGCAGAAGGAATGTTTCATAAAGTACACAAATGCTGAACCTATGTTCTTTATGTTCTTAAAGTATAAGCATCTACATCCAGTACTCAGACAGCAAGTCCATAAAAATTAATATATATAGATATATATAGTTTACTATGAAGTGCTACCCCAGCATGCACTGCTTACCTCACTCATGACATGTTAAATGACACAATTAATGACTCTATGGATGACTTATTGTTGGATTTTTTCCCTTATCCAGGGTCAGCCTCTATCTTTTTGCCTCCTTCCTCCTTTTTTTTCGGATCCGTTTCTGTTGGCTTTTGAACTCTGAGCACTTTACCACTGTTAACCAGTGCTAAAGTGCATACGCTCTCTGTGTAAATTGTATGGTTGATTGGTTTATCCATGATTGGCATATTTGATTTACTAATAAGTCCCTAGTAAAGTGCACTAGAGGTGCCCAGGGCCTGAAAATCACATGCTGCTAGTGGGCCTGCAGCACTGATTGTGCAACCCACCTTAGTAGCTCTGTACTCATGTCTCATGCCTGCCACTGCAGTGTCTGTGTGTGTAGTTTTAAACTGTAAATTCAACTTGGCAAGTGTACCCACTTGCCAGACCTAAACCTTCCCTTTTCTTACATGTAAGACACCCCAAAAGAAGGCCCTAGGTAGCCCCAATGGCATGGTGCAATGTATGGTTAAGGTAGGACATATATTAATGTGTTTTATATGTCCTGACAGTGAAATACTGCTAAATTCGTTTTTCACTGTTGCAAGGCCTGTCCCCCTCATAGGTTAACATGGGGGCCACCTTTATATATGATTGAAGTGTAGATTCCATTTGGAAGCGGATAGATATGTGGAATTTGGGGTCTCTGAACTCACAATTTAAAAATACATCTTTTAGTAAAGTTTTTAAGATTGTGTGTTTGAAAATGTCACTTTTAGAAAGTGAGCATTTTCTTGCTTAAACCATTTCTGTGACGCTGCCTGTTTGTGGATTCCCTGACTGGGTCAGTTTGACAGTTGGGCTTGTTGCACCTCTCACTAGACAGTGACGCAAAGGGAGCTGGGGTGTAGTCTGCATTTCCTGATGAGCCATCTGTGCTAGGAGGGAGGGGAGGAGTGGTCAATCACACCTGAAAGGGCTGTGCCTGCCCTCACACAATGTAGTCTCCAACCCTCTGGTGTGTATCTGGGGCCTGGCCTGGGCAAGGCAGGATTTCACCAACAAGAGAGACTTTGCTTTGAAGTAGGCCTATTTCAAAGGGCAAAATGGGTATAAGAAGGGCACCCAAAACCACAGATTTTAGAACACTTCTGGAAACCAAGAGGAACCTCTGCCTCGAGAAGAGCTGAGGAAGAAGAGCTGCCCTGCCTGTGACTGTGCTTTGTGGACCTATCCTGCAGTTGCTGCTTCTGCCTGTGCTAGAGGACAAAGACTGGACTTTGTGTTGCCTTCCTTCTTGTGAAGAACTCTCCAAGGGCTTGATTTAGAGCTTGCCTCCTGTTGTTTGAAGTCTCAGGGACAGCAAAGACTTCTGTCTGCCAGCACCTGGAGCCTCTAGAGAGACTCCTACTCTGCCAAGTGGTGCCCATCCAGTTCCTGGGACCGTGAGAAGAGAATCTGGCAGCCCAAGAGTGAGAAACCCACGCATAGACCGCCGTGAGGGGAAAAGAGCAACACAACGATCTGCGGCTGAAAAATTAACGCACCGCTGGCTTCGCGGCTGAAAATCCACACTCGCCTGCAACGCGACCGGAAGAACGATGGCCGCGGCTGGAGAAACGACGTGCAGCATCGCTGAAGGAGACCGGTGAGGTTTCAACCTGCGCTGCATGGTTTTCGGATCATCGTGCTTCTGAATTTCTAGTGCAAACACCGCTGGGCATGCAAAAACGACGCAAGGCCTGCCCGGATCCGAGAGTGCTGACCGAAACGACGCATTGCTCTCCTGCGGAGGGAAGAAACAACACACCCGACCCAATTAAAGTATAAATAACGTACGGTCTTGCTTGTGATTGAAATCGACACATCGCAAGCCCTTTTTGACGCACAGTCACCCGTGCTGGGTTATTTTTGGTGCACCCAAGGTACATTTTTTTACACTAACAGTGTTAGCGTTGTGTTTAAAATTATATGAAGACTCTTTTTGGTTTTTAATTGATACCTGGACTTGTGTATTGTGGATTTTTGTTATTTGGTCTTGATTTGTTTAGATAAATATTTTCTATTTTTCTAAACCTATGTTGTGTCATTTTGTAGTGTTTTCATTACTTTACTGTGTGTGTTGGTACAAATACTTTACACCTAGCACTCTGAAGTTAAGCCTACTGCTCGTGCTAAGCTACTGAGGGGGTAAGCAGAGGGTGATTCTCTTATACCCTGACTAGAGTGAGGGTCCTTGCTTGGACAGGGGGTAACCTGACTGCCAACCAAAGACCCCATTTCTAACATTTATCAAATCACATCATTGATGGCATCACCAATGGCATTGTACAATCATTGTAATACCATCCTATAAGGTTTGTGGACTGGAAGTAATTAAATAGGCTTCACCTGTGGACAGTTTTCTATTCTCCTTAATGGGATTACCCTCTTGACTTCACATGAGCCACAACTATAAACAACACAGTTGACAGGTCCTATGGACAATGGTCTGTAGTTGTGGAACTAAACATTCACAAATTGTAATCTGTGTACATACCCCTGTTTTACAACTATGATCACATGCCTAGATAACCACTTGTGGTTATGTATTGTCAACTGTAGCTTTGGCCTTTCTCACAGATATTTTAGAACAAACATTGAATTTAAGGGCCAGATGTAGCAAAGGTTTTTACCCATTCTGTGTCTATGGGAAAAAGTGTTCGTACATATGGCCCTAAGTCACAACCTACTTTCAACCATACCTCTGCAACCTAGAAAAGCTGTTCTCAGCCTTTATCTTACTTAGAATGGAGTACCCCCTACACCCCACATTTTTTTCCTTTTTTATTTTTTTATTTTTATGACACACAGCAGAGTACAAAAAACAACTTTTAGCTCCACCAGTTGCATCAATACAGTTAACCAAACGCCAATTCATTAAAAATTCTAGATTACAGATCATCCTCAAGACCCTTTGAAGCCATGATGACAGTGTGGCCCATATTTGCGATCCCCTTTTTCTACCAGCAACGCCTTTAGCAGCAGACAGGCAGATTTCTAAATAATGTACAGATAAAAGCCACACCAGCCATTGATTCCAAGAAGGGGGTGTGCAGCTAATTGCATTCCCGGGACCAATTCCATTGTGTTTAACCATGGAAATGGGTCCACAGGTCCCCTAACGCCTGGTCTGACCCAGGTGTTAAAGAATGGTGCAAAGCCAGCTTTGCACCATTGTTTGGCCCCTCCTCCCACACGTGTGTCATTTTAGCACAGGGGTATAAATATGGGACTATGGGGATAGCACCATTTTTTAGATGGGAACGCCTACCTTGCATCTCAGTTACGCAAGGTGGGTGCACACATCCCAAAAATGGTGTCTAACATCAAAATATAAATATGGAGTTAGGGTTGCGCCGAATATGCGTAAAAAAAAGACGCAAATTTAGCGCAAACAGAGTATAAATTTGCCCCTAAATGACTGAATTTGGCGAATTATCTGGAATGCTCGTCTTCAAACAGCATCTGTGGGTCTAGCCACTCCGTCGCCATTCATTTAAATGGAGAAATAAATATATTTTTCATAATATACAATAAACACTAGCAAACACATTGTTTTCTAATTATTGTATCAACAGTTTAATCACTGAAAAATAATGTAGGAAATTCCACGTGGTGTCTGAGAAAGTACCTCTTTTTCCATGGTCATCCCATTTTTTGTTGATTGGTTCTGCGAGGATTAGTTCTCTGGGACATTACTGTCCTGTACCAGTAACTTTAAAGTTAAGCCATAGTTATTATGCTGGGAAATATACCAGTGGTATTGAAAGCTAAAAGACACCTGTGGATAGGAGCACATGTTGTGCAGTCGACTAGGATGCCAAGGAAAACGTGGTGGCAAGCATCCATGTGTAGCCTGGTTGTTGCAGCTTTTAAACCTGCAGGCAAACCTGTCAAAATAACCCTTTCTACAATAAAGGAAACTTACTTTCAATATTAAACAAGTCACCCCTAACTTTGTCTTCTAGCCCACATGGTGGGCTGACTGATGTTTAAAAGTGGAACATTTAGGAATTTCATCTTGGCATGTGCCTACAGTGACTAACCACTAAAAGCTATTTTCACTGCACAGGGATGTAGCTGTGCCTGTGGTCCTGGCAGCCTTAGAAGGAATCAAAAGCAGTAGGTCCAGAAAGTCTGCAAAATTGGGGCTTAAAGACTTTTTGGACTCACAAGACCCTTTGATCTTTAAGATGATCCCACGACAAAGGTATCTGATTTTGAGAGGACTTCGTCACATACAGCTTCAGGCTTGCCTTGCTGGAGGATTGCCTGCAGCAGCATTATGCAGGGGAATACTGCTCCAGGCAACTACAAGTTTTACAGTTCTCCAGGCCTGCAATTATTGGGACCTCAAACTCTGGTCCCAATAATAATGAGCACAGAACTGTCAGTGAAGCTATTGGGACTATGGCAGCTGCTATTCCCTGACACCACCTGCTCGCCCGCATATTTGAGCATGAGAGAAGCAGATTAAGCTTCCCTAGTTAAAGAAAAAGAATACCTTCATTAACAGCTCCCAACCTGTTTGGACCTGCCAAAGGGCAAGAGAGGCTCCCTGGAGCATTTACCACCTGTCTCAAGAAGGGGGTAATTGGTCTTGGATTTGAACCTGTTGTCCCCCATGGAAGGGGAAAACATGTAGAATTGGACTCAGTATTACCAGGTTCCCATGTTATTGGCCATTCCAGGGAAAACAACTCATAATCAATGTTAATTCATTGGGAGATACTGGCTGGTATCTTCCAGTGGCAGTAAATGGGAACTCGGAATGAAGGCTTGAGTCCAAAGTGTTGCATCTTCCCCAGTATGGGTAGTCGCCAATGACTACGCCACACATAGAGCTGGGTATCACATAACTTTATTCATCTGCATGTAACCACAAACTCAACACTCTGAACCTGAATTCACTTCACTGCGCCCTAACACTTATGTCATAATTCTATGGAGTCCATCAGGAGCTAAAAGGGTTGAATCATTAACACACACTACATCAAGCCCACTGTTAAATAAAAAATTACAACTTTTTTACAACTTTATACGCAATCATAGTTCTTCTTTGAGCCTTCTTGGCGCTTTGATTACTTGTCCTGATTGTGTCTTTGGAAACTGGGAACTGGCAATAGAAGTGTCTATGATCTGCATTGGCGAAGCAGGAGCAACAGCAGTCAGGGGTTTTTCAATAGTCCTTTCAGAACCAATCTCTACGTTGGCATCGATATCTGACGAGTGGTGAGCTACATGTCAGAAATGCAAGGAATCTTGCATAATGAACTTCCCAGGATGCTGGGCAGTCACCATGTGCCCTTTGCAGTTAAGACATGGAATGGCTCAGCATCGAATGGAGCATAAGGCTTCTGTTTTCATGACTAACTGAAAGCACTTGCTCTCCTATAGTGAAACAATATCTGTTGGATGTTGTTGCTTGTTTGCATGGGCCTTCATTTTCCTTTTACAATCCAATTCTTTGGTAGGTTTTTTCCTCTGTACTTGTTCTTTTGTTGGTCCATTGAGGTAGCATGGTCATCATGGCTCTCCTGAACATCAAAGTTGGAGGGCTTTTACCTGTGGTCCTGTGAGGAGTCGAACAGTAAGCTTGCAGAGTAGAATGCAAGACAGCTTTTGATGACAGGCAGTTGCATAGATGACAGGCCTTCAACTGTCTTTCAACTCTCTCATCAAGATGAGGAAACCAGTCTTGGTCTCGAAGAGCTTGTTTTGTGGCAAAGATTCCATGATGTCCTTGGCCAAATCAATTATCTGCTATTGCAGACTCTCAGGAATAACAATTCTCAGACCCCTCAGGTCAATGCATTCTTGAGTCATAAACAGTTAATCTTTGACATTTTAAAATTTCTGGTATTCACTGTCACTAGCAAGAGGTCGAGTGTGCTGGTTCCACCACTGATTTGTACTATTGTCTTTCAGTTCTAACATGTCACTATCTTGACTCGTGGCAGCGACAATTTGTTCCAACGAAATGGCAGCTGGTGTTCGATTTCACAATGAAATTTATGTAGGCTTCGACCGACTTAATATGGACACCATGACACTGTATAGGCACTCTGGAGAAGAAGTTGGCAGGGTTTTTATCTTTCCTTGGATGGTGTACGATTTTATAGTTGTATTTTTGTAATCGTAGTCCCCAACATTCAATGCAAGGAGGGCCCTAGGCCTTTGGATTGCCTATAATGGTCAACAATGCTTGATGATCTGTCACAAGCGTAAAGGGCTTTCAATATAAGAACAAGTGGAAATGTTCACAAGCCCACACCACAGCTAAACTTTGTTTTTCAGGTTGTGAATAAGTGCACAACATGTCTTTGAGCATTTGGGTGTCCGTTTTGCTGTTCAAGGATTGCACCTAACCCTACTGGACTAGTGTCAACATCAACTTCATTATGAAGCTTGGGATCAAAGTATGCCATGTCATTACTTTTCTCAGTACTTGTTTGATTCTTTTAAAGCTTTGCTCGCATTTATGTGACAAATGAAATGAAACACTCTTTGTCATCAAGTCTCTCAAGGGAGAACTCATGGTGGCAAAGTCTTGCCATGCAAAGGAATGAACGTAACATGGAAAAATCTTGTAGGGGACTGGCAGTTGACAACGCTTGCACTTTAGGTGGATTTGTGTGTCGTACCCCCATCAGAAAAGATATGGACAAAGAATTTTAGCTTTGTCTTAGGAAATTCACATTTTGTGGCTTTCAAAATTAAACATGCATCAACAAGTCAACATCACAGTTGTTTGAGAGCTGTATCATGCTCCTTCTGTGTAGCTCCAAAAATTAATGTGTCATCACTATAGTTGAAAGCATTCATGACAGGCTGTATGATACGTCAAATGACATCTGGCATCCTGAAAAAGCTCTGCAGCTGATGGATGACATACCAAAACTTAGGTGGTCATTTAGACATTGGGGGTAAAAGCCGCCTACCGTCGTGGTGACGGACGCCAAAAAAACGCCACCGAGGCTACCATCCGTCTGCCAGACTATGAGTACTGCTGGACTTCCACCCAAAGCAGGGCGGAAATCCGACAGTGATCAGACTGATGGACGGTGGTAAGCTGGCACTGCTACCACCAGCACCGCCATTCCAGTTGAACGCCACCAGCCGTATCATGACCTGTGATATGGCCTGAGGGTGTTAGCTGCCGGGGCGGTGCTGGTGGTAGCAGTGCCTCTTCTTGTTCCCTGCCAGACGACCTCCCCTGAGCAGGTAAGGTGATCGTCCGACAGGGGAGGGGGGTGGGAAGGTGGGGGCGTGTTGGGTGTGTGTGTGTGTATGTCTGGAAGAATGCATGTATGAATGCATGTATGCCAGTGTGTGTACGAAGGCATGTATGAATGCATGTATGCCAGCGTGTGTATGAATGCATGTATGAATGAGTGTAAGTTAATGGGTGTATGCGTGGTGCAGGTATGTGTGCATGTATGGGGGGTGGGAGGCTGTGTGGATGAATTGGAGGGGGTGGGGGGCTTGGTGTGTGTATGGGGGCGTGGAGGGGTGAATCTGAATGTCAGGGGGGTGGGGGCTTAGTGTGTGTCTGAGGGGTGTGGGGGTTGTATCTGAATGTCGGGGTGGGGGTGTTAGTGTGTGCATATTGGACTCAGTTTGGATAGAGGGGGTGTCATGTGAGTGTTGGGGGGTGGGAGAGCCACCTACTGGTGACAGGGAAAGAATTCCCGGTCACTGGTAGGGCCTACCGTCATGATTTTCGTGGCGTTGCTACCGCCACGGAAAACATGGCGGTAGGCTGACTCAGAATGCCAGGGGCCGTACTCTGTCGGCCGCCGGGCTGGGGATTCACATCCCCAGCCTGGTGTCTACTATCACTATGGGAGAAACCACTGGCATTGGACTAGTAGAACATTCAATGATATCATGTTCAAGTAATGATTCAAATTCCTTTTCAACAGCTTCTTGTAAATGAAATGCAGTTTATCTGTGTCTTAGAGCAACAGGACGAACGTCCTCATTAATTCATAATTTTACTTTCATAGTCTTAAATGTTCCTAACCAATGAAACAACAAAGAGAACTGACTTTCTATTTTGTGATGATCATTCATGTAATAGTTCACAGGGAATAGTCCCATATTAGCAGCTGTATTGAAACTGAGTAAACAGACACTTGACGTAGTACCTTGAAGCACATGAATGGGCGCTTGCATTTTTGTGTTCTTGTGTTTCATAATTGCTACATATGTACCTTGACTTTTCAATGGCGTTGATGCAGCCCATGTAAATACTTTAGTTTTCGATGGCTCCAGTTATGCAAATGGAGATATTTCATTTGTATTTCTCCTCAGTCACAATTTTCATCGACACACCACTGCCGATAATGAAAGGTATTGAAAAATCATTTACTTTCAGTGTAATAATCTTCGGACAATGTTTGAGTAACTTTGGTGCTTTTTCTTGGTGACTTTTCTTTGACTGGTGTTTTTCTTCTCATGTGGCTAGTCCAACATGAGCACATTTTTCTAGGGTAAACAGCAACACTGCGCAACCCTCTTCTTCACTTTCACTTGGTATTGATACTGAAGAGCTTTTTGACGATTTAGATGATGATTGACTTTGCTTGGTGTCAATTTGTCTTAACTGCTGTTGTCGCTTGGCCTTGGAGGCGTGTATCGAGCTGTCGCTTCTGGAACATTTTGATTTCATCTTTTCGCCGTGATTCATTTACTTTTTCCTTTGCCTTGCAAACCATTGCAAAATGGTTGTCCTTCCCACAGCCTTTGCATAGCAGTCAAATGGCAGGACATTTACCTTCAAAGGAAACAACAATCCACACCTGAAACACAACTTCTTTTTCTGTGGAAACATCACCTTGTGTCCTTCAGCTTTGTGCTTCTGCTTGCTTTTCATGTTCAAGACTGACTAACTTTGTGCACCTCAAGCCTCCAAGTCAGCAACTTGTTGATTGGCATGCTCTTCAGCTCTGGCTGTCATTAGAACTTTCTCCAAGCTAAGAATTTCTCTCACCATTCCTTGTCTGAAAAAATCTGAAATGCAGTTGCCAGTAACTCTGAGATGTATTGCTTTCTCATCAATAAATGTATTGAACTTCCGGTGTTTGATGAGCATTTCCAGTCTGTCAACAAATGTGTCTATAATTTCATTAACTCTCTGTGATTCTTGACTGAGAATGTACCTTTCTTAATCTACATTCGGCATTGCATTGAACTTGAGACTCAGTGCTTCTTTAATTGGACAGTATGTAACTTCCTCAGCTAGCAGCATTTTCTTGATGACTTCTTTTACACCCTCACCAGCAAGATTCCTAAGGTATTTGATAATCTTACTGTTATCTGTTTCTTCTAGTGCATTGATGAAATCATCAAATGTCTCTATCAAAGCAATGGATCTTTCGCCAATATTCTGAGTTTTTACGATATCAAATGATGGTGGTGGTTTCAGGAAGGTAGCAGCATTATAACAGTTTGTTGCACTAACTGATGTGAAAGATAGCACTCTCTCTGATGCCACTTGGTGGTCTTGGTGAACTTGGAAAAACGATCTTTCACTATTTCAATTGACGTTCTTGGCCTTTCAGTCTTTGACAACCTATGGGGCTGTTCTGAGCCCCACTGAGCAGCTTTGGTGGCATGCTACTTCGGGTGTGGAAGGCTCCATAAGTAGAATCCTGGGCACTTCTCCTTGGGCCACTTCCCCAGTGCTGTGTATGATTACTCTCTTTAAAGGTTCTGATAAGCAGGTGGCAATTTTTTTATCTGAATTGCTTTGTTTTCAGGTGTCCTTATGTACTTTTTGACACCTGGTTGATCTCTGCCTCACAGCACTTCTGGTCGCAGCATTATCTTGCAATTTGCTGTAGTTATTTGCTGTGCTTTCAAAACCTCATTATACCCGCCTTCAGCATTATTACTTCATTTATTGTATAGTTTTATGCTGCATAGTAGCGCAGTACCTCTCTTTACGCCCTTTTCAGCAGGTTTTTGACCAACAATGTGTAGACTTCTCAGTGAAGCTTTCATTATCTTCAAGTGCTTCACACTAACTAGAGTTTCACTTTGATTCCACATATGCCAAACTTCGATTCACCCACTCTGATGGAGGCACATGTAGCAGGCACATGTAGCATGCACAAGCAGTTTTCTTGGACCACAGCAAACTCTATCGGAATGCACTGTCAATCTTCAAGCTTCTTATCTCATCCACGTTGCCAGTTGTAGCATCTTCCCCAGCCTGAATTCCCACCAATGATTACACCACAAACGTTGCTGGGTATTACATGTCTTTATTCACCCGCGTGTAACTGCAAACTCAACATTCTAAACCTGCATTGACTTCGCCATGCTCTAACACTTATGTCATAGTTGTACAGAGTCAATCAGGAGCCAAATGGGTTTTGTCATTTATAAGTCACACAACACTACACAAACGTAAAAATCTTGACTGGGTGAAGGTGGAGAGAGTATCCGATTGATGAGAGGACTTTGGTGGCTGAAAATTTAAATTTTCCCCCTAAGAGCTCTTGTACCAAAATCAACAGCTTTAGCAGAACCTCTGTCAATGGCTATCCAATTTTGAGAGAACTTCATAGCATTTTAATGTTATGCACACAAGAATCCACGTGGTTCTGGGCAGCTACTGAACAAGAAATATGTAATGTGCAGGGAGGTGTTAGAGTGTGATTAACAGAAGTACACCATAATGCACAGTGTGTGAATAAAGTAATGTTTGACTGCAGCTACTGTGTGGCGTAACTCATGTGCATGCTCCTGGGCTAAGGAAGACGCTACAACTGGTGACGAGTAGGGGATATGGGCCCAAGAAGACAAGACTGCTCTTCCTACGAGCCTGCAACGATGCAGTAAACTGCTTGTTTGTGCCATGTGTGCAGAAAATCGATACAGATCAGACTGCAACTGGCTCATGTGGAGTCAAAGCCTTGCTCCAGCCTATACAGAGCAGCAGAAGAGATCAAAAGCCCTGCAGAGGTAGGACATTCAAAATGCCTGTCAAAACTGCAGAAGAGGTGGTCCACACAGACACTGCGCCATCCCCCTTTCGACACTTCTCAGAAGCAAAACATTGGTGTCAGGTGGGCTGCGTGGATCGAAACATTGATCACTTCATAGATGCACTAGAGGAAAAAGATGACAAGAAGATCATCAAATATGTGAAAAACCTCGCAGGGGATGGAGTGAAAGAAGTGCTAAAGAAAATTTCACAGACTGATGCAACATCATACCAAAAAGGAAAAGAAGCATTTGAGGCCAAGTTAAATAAAATGCAGAATGTTGGTATATCTTCAACTAAGCACGACCACAGGTTGGTGAAAGAATGGATGGGTTTGTTGAAAAGCTTGAGTGCACTTATTAAATATTGCAAGTTCTGTGATTTCACTGACGAAGAAGCCATGTGCCTCAGAATAATTGATGGCTGCCTTTCAGATTCATCTAGAAGGCGCTTGATAAGAGAAACACACAATCTAGAGAAAATACTGATGGCTGTGAGAGCAGAACAATGAGCAGTTTGACAATCTGCTGACATAGAAGCAGGTATGGTACACCATGAATCGGCATTGACCGTAAAAAGCAAGCAGAAACATAAACAAGATACACGTCGGTTGACATCTTCAAAGAAAACTAAGCTATGCTCCCAAAGTGGATTTTCGTGTCCCCATGAAGGTAAATGTCTAGCTGAAGAACAAGTTTGCAAAGGTTGTGGGAAAGAGAACCATTTCATGAGCGTGTGCTGAACCAAAGAAAGCTCACTGTGTCACGACAGCAAGAGAAAATGTCCATAAGAACCTTCAAAAAGCATTTGTGACTTGCCCCTAAAACTGCAAAGCAACATCAAGAAGAAACGAGACAAAATGAATCATTGTCAAGCTTCTCATACATACAAAGGTTCTTCAATGTCACTATCGAGTACCAGCGAAGAAGATGAATGTGAACTGATGACATTTACCAAAAGATGCCATGCAGATGTAGGGTTGGCTGCCAAATTCAAGACACTGATGCAGCTCGAGAAAGAAACATCAAAACACATGCAGATCAGTAGACAGTTTTTGACAAAGGAAACTAGGTATTCGTTAAACAAAAACACATATGGAAAATGGACATTCCTTTAGGGCTGACCCGTTACAGATTGTGGAGTGCAAGGAACATATGGTGACAGCACATTGTCCTGGAGAATCCATCACTCAGGACACATCACATTTTAAACACCTACCCTAACACTGTCCTGAAAATGTACAGGAAGCAACCCCTCTTGCTCAAGAACCTATGTTGCCATTGCTCGATCAACCTACACCTCGATCATCTCAGATCACCCAAGCCGGCAGACAAGCATGAGCTCCTCGCTGACTAATTGAGGAAATTTGATTTTGGTGATGTCTGCCACCATTTTTATTTAACAAAGCGGGAGATGTAGCATATTGATGTCATGCGCACTAGAATCCTCATGGTTCTGGGTGGATTCTAAACAGAAAGAATGTAATGTGCAGGGAGCTGTTAGGTTGTGGTGAACAGAAAGTATGATGTAATGCATAGTGTGTGAGTGCATGCTGAAGAATAAAGTAATGTTTGACCATGGATCCCGTGTGGTGGAAGTCATCTCAATCACTCAATCAATCAATCAATCAATGCTTATGAAGCGAGGCTACTCCCCGTAAGGGTCTCAAGGCATGGGGGGACCGTGACTGAAAGCCACCAGGGTTCATGGAGCTGGGCGCAGTCCAGGCACCGATGGGTGCAGACAGGCTTTCCTTCGGCCCAGACACACTGCGGCTGCCATTAAGAAGGGGAGGCAGCAGGGGGAGCAGTCAGCGGAGAGGCGGAGGGTGGGAAAGGTGCTTCACAGGGGAGGGGAGAAAGGAAAAAGCACTAGGGAAAAACGAGGGGTGATAGAAGAAAAAGGCAGAAAATTAAAAAGTGAAAGAGCGACAGAGAGAAAAAAAGAAAAGGCAAATGATAGAAGAGAAAGGCAGAAAATGCAAGAGTGAAAGAGTGACAGAGAGAAGAAAAGGAAAGGAAAATACTTACTTGTGATGGCCACTAGACCACCAGGGACGAGGCGTAGGAGCGAGCCTGGGGGTGGAAGAGGGCCTCGAAATGAGAGTCAGGAGACTCTCAGTTCGGCCCAGGCAAGAGGGGGGGCAGCAGCAGACCAGGAGGTCAGTGCATCTGCATGCTCTCAGCCTGAGGAAGACGCTACATTCACCATATGCTACGGTGGATGATTTCGACTTCCATAAAAAAACTAAATCCTAAGGTAAAAACTGTAACCTGAACAATCCTCTTGGTGTATCTAAATTCCCTTCCATCTCCGTCAGCTTCAAATCATACTTAGGTCCCGTCAACTATGAGCATTGACTTCTGTTTTCCTTGGCACTTTTTGATCTAAAACTGTAAAAAGTTCATATCCTTGTTTGTTCTTATTAGATTTTAATAATATTTGTGCTATTTTCTTATTCTGTTTTTCTTGATGTTTAGAAATTTGTTGTGGAATTTTTACTGTGTTGTGATATGACTTTTGACAATTTAACTAACATTTGGAAAAGTGCATGTATTCAGGGGTGTCAGATTTATTATTCTAACTCCAGTCCAACAAACATGGGGGAAAGTAGATAACATTGGTGGGGTGTCAGATTCACTACTCTAACTACAGTATAAGACACACTGGGAAAAATGCATACAAGTGTGGTAGGTAGAGGTACCAGACCAGGCCAAAATGATTGAGCTGTTATTTTGGTGGCATACCAAATAAACTGGTCTGAATCTGTTTAAAGCCCATTTCTATATCTATCAAGAAAAAATGTTTACTCCTTTTTACATTCAAGTGGGAACCCAAACATTTAAGGGGTCACATATAACTGCGTTAGACTATCCTTGATCTCAGATTGACTTAATTCTACAAAGTTCAAGACAGCCAATACACTATTTACAAGCTCAGTATTTCACAGTCTGATTGAAAATGACATCCAAATGCATGTTCCCTCCATTAAAAGCACTGATATGAGAAAACAGCCATTTCCAATTTCTATATGTACACTTTTGGTTGATTAAGTAGCCAATGATAATCAACTGTATGATTGTGTATGAGCTGCCAGGATCCACTTTGGTGGCACCGTCAGAGAGGTAGCCCCCTGATGAATGCAGCCTGGCAGTAAGATAGGACATGTTCAAGTCAGAGTGTGTGCAGGGATTGAATGAGCCCCAAAGTTTGAGTTTGAGGAGTCCACTACATTAACTAATAGATATTTTGCACTTTTTGCACTTTGGAGGATATTCTAAAGGAGGTCAGATTTATTCAACAACAGACAACACTAGATCAAACTCTGACACGTGTACTACGATAGTTAGCATAAGGTAGCATGAATTGTAAATCGAGGCTAGCTTCCCATACTCCCAAAAATAATTTGTAGTGGAGTTAAAAGGTCATCTTCATAACATCGGAAAGCTGGTGTTATCACACTAAGGGCCCAATTTAGAGTTTGGCGGTCCATGGGCCGCCATGGCGGTATTGGCAGTCCATCTGCCATCGGGTTGACAGTCGAACCACCAGATTTTGAGTCATGCTGACCTATGGAGCAAAGACCGCAGCAGTCCCTCCAGCACTGCCAGGCAGCACAGACCACCACGGTCACGCAGCTGCACAAACAGGCCGGCGGAACCTGTCTTTGTGCCGGACACATTGTAAGGTTGCACACTCCCAGTGTGACCATGGCAGTCGAACCACCACGTCTCAGCAGGCGGAAACAGGGACTATAAAGGGAGACATTCACCTGCAGGCAGCCTTACACATCTGGTGTTGACATGGAGCCCGTCACACACGTCCTGCCGCTGCTGATGATCATCGAAGGTTCACAAAATCCACTCCTCTGTGGGCGCAACCGACCATGAGTACACACACCTACCTGTGTTATTAACTGTACCAACAGATTGTTGCACCGTCATCCATATGATATGGGGGTAAAGCTGTGGGCACCTGTAGGAAAGTGCCATCTTGCCTGGCATGTTACCCCCATATTTCACTGTATATATGTTGTTTTAGTCTATGTGTCGCTGGGACCCTGCCAGGCAGGGCCCCAGTGCTCATAAGTATGTGCCCTGTATGTGTTCCCTGTGTGATGCCTATCTGTCTCACTGAGGCTCTGATAACCAGAACCTCAGTGGTTATGCTCTCTCTGCTTTCCAAATTTGTCACTAACAGGCTAGTGACTAAATTTACCAATTCACATTGGCATACTGGTACACCCATATAATTCCCCTGTATATGGTACTGAGTTACCCAGGGTATTGGGGTTCCAGGAGATCCCTATGGGCTGCAGCATTTCTTTTTCCACCCATAGGGAGCTCTGACAATTCTTACACAGGCCTGCCACTGCAGCCTGCGTGAAATAACGTCCACGTTATTTCACAGCCATTTACCACTGCACATAAGTAACTTATAAGTCACCTATATGTCTAACCTTCACCTGGTGAAGGTTGGGTGCAAAGTTACTTAGTGTGTGGGCACCCTGGCACTAGCCAAGGTGCCCCCACATCGTTCAGGGCAAATTCCCCAGACTTTGTGAGTGCGGGGACACCTTTACACGTGTGCACTATACATAAGTCACTACCTATGTATAGCGTCACAATGGTAACTCCGAACATGGCCATGTAACATGTCTAAGATCATGGAATTGTCACCCACAATACCATTCTGGTATTGGGGGAACAATTCCATGATCCCCCGGGTCTATAGCACAGAACCCGGGTACTGCCAAACTGCCTTTCCGGGGTTTCCACTGCAGCTGCTGCTGCTGCCAACCCCTCAGACAGGTTTCTGCCCTCCTGGGGTCCAGGCAGCCCTGGCCCAGGAAGGCAGAACAAAGGATTTCCTCTGAGAGAGGGTGTTACACCCTCACCCTTTGGAAATAGGTGTGAAGGGCTGGGGAGGAGTAGCCTCCCCCAGCCTCTGGAAATGCTTTGATGGGCACAGATGGTGCCCATCTCTGCATAAGCCAGTCTACACCGGTTCAGGGATCCCCCAACCCTGCTCTGGCGCGAAACTGGACAAAGGAAAGGGAAGTGACCACTCCCCTGACCAGTACCTCCCATGGAAGGTGCCCAGAGCTCCTCCTGTGTGTCCCAGACCTCTGCCATCTTGGAAACAGAGGTGCTGGGGGTACACTGGACTGCTCTGAGTGGCCAGTGCCAGCAGGTGACGTCAGAGGCTCCTTCCTTGGTAGCCAAACCTCCTTTTCTGGCTATTTAAGGTCTCTGCTTTGGGGAATTCTTCAGATAACGAATGTAAGAGCTCACCTGAGTTCCTCTGCATCTCCCTCTTCACCTTCCACAAAGGATCGACCGCTGACTGCTCCAGGACGCCTGCAAAACCGCAACAAAGTAGCAAGATGACTACCAGCAACATTGTAGTGCCTAATCCTGCCGGCTTTCTCGACTGTTTCCAGGTGGTGCATGCTCTGGGTGTAGCCTGCCTTCACCCTGCACCAGAAGCTTTGAAGAAATCTCCAGTGGGTCGACGGAATCTTCCCCCTGCTAACGCAGGCACCAAAAGACTGCAACACTGGTCCTCTGGGTCCCTTCTCATCCTGACGAGCGTGATCCCTGGAACACAGTAACTCTGTCCAAGTGACTCTCACGGTCCAGTGACTCTTCAGTCCAAGTTTGGTTGAGGTAAGTCCTTGCCTCCCCACGCCAGACTGCAAAGCTGTGTACTGCGTGATTTGCAGCTGCACCGGCTCCTGTGCACTCTTCCAGGATTTCCTTTGTGCACAGCCTAGCCTGGGTCCCCAGCACTCCAACCTGCAGTGCACAACCTTCTGAGTTGTCCTCCGGCGTCGTGGGACTCCCTTTTGTGACTTCGGGTGGACTCCGTTTCACTTTTCTTCTAAGTGCCTGTTGGGATACTTCTGCAGGTGCTGCGTGCTTCTATGAGGGCTCTCTGAGTTGCTGAGCGCCTCCTCTGTCTCCTCCTGCAAAAGGTGGCATCCTGGTTCTTACTGGTCCTCGGCAGTACCCAAAAAGCTCTACCGCAACCCTTGCAGCTAGCAAGGCTTTTTTGTGGTCTTTCTGCATGGGAACACCTTTGCAAGCTTCATCGCGACGTGGGACATCTGTCTTCCAAAGGAGAAGTTCCTAGTCCTCTTCTTTCTTGCAGAACTCCAAGATTCTTCCAACTGGTGGCAGCTTCCTTGCACCTTCAGCTGGGGTTTCCTGGGCTCCTGCCCCCCCGGACACTGTTGCGTCTATTGGACTTGGTCCCCTTGTCTTACAGGTACTCAGGTCTGGAAATCCGTTGTCAGTGCACTGCTGGTGTTTGTTCTTCCTGCAGAATCCCCCTATCACGACTTCTGTGCTCTCTGGGGGTAGTAGGTGTACTTTACTCCTACTTTTCAGGGTCTTGGGGTGGGGTATTTTTCTAACCCTCACTGTTTTCTTACAGTCCCAGCGACCCTCTACAAGCTCACATAGGTCTGTGGTCCATTCGTGGTTCGCATTCCACTTTTGGAGTATATGGTTTGTGTTGCCCCTATACCTATGTACTCCTATTGCAACCTATTGTAATTCTACACTGTTTGCATTACTTTTCTTGCTCTTACTTACCTAATTTTGGTTTGTGTACCTATAACTTGTGTAAAGTACTTACCTTCTTACTGAGGGTACTCACTGAGATACTTTTGGCATATTGTCATAAAAATAAAGTACCTTTATTTTTAGTAACTCTATGTATTGTGTTTTCTTATGATATTGTGCATATGATATAAGTGGTATAGTAGGAGCTTTGCATGTCTCCTAGTTCAGCCTAAGCTGCTTTGCCATAGCTACCTTCTATCAGTCTAAGGTGCTAGAAACACCTCTTCTACACTAATAAGGGATAATTGGACCTGGCACAAGGTGTAAGTACCTCTGGTACCCACTACAAGCCAGGCCAGCCTCCTACAGCACCAAGTACACATATCATTGTGCCACGGGTTGGAATCATACACAAAAAAGGACACATGCACAGTCACAATACACCTCCTTTGTGCAGGTCACTCACACTGCACCACAACACTACACAAAAACACATGTCCACTTATCTCAGGCACAGGGATAGTGAAGTGTACACACCATTGTCATACACAACACCAACATCACAGCTACAAATACAACTCACACACTTACATTTCTCACATGCCATGGACTGTGGTTACATTCAACACACATATGTGTGGATGGAGCATGGTATACAAACAGCACTCCCAATAAACAGCCCTGAGATGGCAGCACACATCACACACACTGCAGCACATGTGAGAATTTAGCCCATGTGAAGGCTGACTTTTATTGTTTTGCACGCATCCCACATGTGATGGGGACCAGTGACGCATCCCACATGTGTTGGTCCCAACGCAGGCCAATGAACAAAGATACCACAGCAGAAAGAACTTCCATCAATGTACAAGTAGTGAGTTTGGTGGATCTGTACATTTTATAGGTCTGTGCCCTTTATCCGGGTTCAGTCCATGATTCCTTCATAATACAGAACAGCACCATACCCAGCTGATGACACTACGGTACCCAGAGAGGGCCTGGCCTGGCTGGTTGGTAAGTGACATCTGTCCTGATTCTGTGACTCATTTTTACACATATGTCCCATGCCTTAACAGGAGACTCTGCATATCCAAACCATCCTTGTTTGTTGAAGCCAACTAGGAACCCAACTTCGCCAGGGGAAGTTTGTTTTATTGAGGCCCATGGAAGCACAAGAAGGGTAGTGGAGCGGGCTCTTGGGTTTCTCAAGGTCAGATTTAGCTGTCTGGACCGGACTGGTGAAGCACTCCTCTACTCACCTGGGAATGTGTGTCAGATCGCTGTGGCATGCCGCATGCTCCACAACATTGCCCTGTGGAGGAATATCCCATACATCCCAGAGGAGGAGGAGCCTATTGTGCCACCGGGTGTGAATGCTGAAATGCCAAGTGAGGATGACAGTGGTGAAGAAGGAGGTGACTTACGGAAAGATCTCATCAATAGCTACTTTTCATGAATGTAAGTATGTCATGTCATGTAATGACTGTGACTGTACAATGTACTGTAGGTTTGAGAATGTGTGGAGTTGAGTGTTTTGGCAACAACTAGGCAGCTATTACTCTACAATATTCAGTCAAAGGGTACTTGAAGAGTTATCCTTTGAGATATCCCCACCTTGATGTTGCTACTTTGTTTGTGATCGTCTCATTGCAATGTATTTCATTTCCAGATACTTGCTATGTGATTTGTGTAATAGGTATGTTTTCAATGTTATACTCCTTGTTTTGTCTTTGTACAGGTTCCTTCACCATGACATCCTCATGTGGGCATTTCAGGGTTGTGACATTGGCAGGTATCTAACAGACAAAGTGGACATGGATTGTTCCAGGTAATGTAGGTCACAGATTTTAGGTGTATGAGACCTGTGCCAAGGCAGCTTAAACAGTGTTTAGGTGGAAGGTCTGAAGAGCGCTTTGTACTTGTTTAGTGTGCTGTGTTGGGTCAATTGCATTATGTAGGTCATCATGTGGGCATGAAATATGTCGTCATCAATTGCGAGCAAGGTATTCACCCTTTACATTGGCTAAACATTCTTCTTGTATGACCTGTGTATAGCTGTAGATGTGTTTCATCATTGCAGGCCACAGTCCCTGTGCCACAACACTGACATATGTGTGAGCCATACCACCAAATGCATGGTCATTGGCTACTGATGGGCCTGTGATCAGGGACTGTTATACTTCTATCTGTACACTAGTTTGTGTGATGGTGGATTACTGTGGTGTGGTATGTGATAAGGCTCAATCTGGTGATACCATCCACTTTAGTATTTGCCTGTTCTACAGGACAATGTCTGACAAGGCTCTTCCTTGCATGGTCTGGGGGGCTGCACCTTGGTATGTATACTTTAGTGCAATATTAGTCAGCCATTCTTGGCTATGACTGTCCAGACATTTCAATAGCCTATGTGCTGTACAGTGCAATAAAATGTTTGGAGTGACTGGACACTTGTAGCAATGTGTTTGTGTGTGTTGATAGTAATCCTTTGCACAACACTGTAAAGGAGTACCTTGTGCCTTCCTCATTTGCTTCACATGATCATACATCTCTACATAGCAAAATATGGAACAGAAGTGTTAGACTTGGCATCCTTGGCGTGGTCTCACCTAACCTTTTGCCTCTGTTTCCCAGGGTGTTGATATGTGCTGGACTCTGTTTTTGCTGTTTTTGATACTCTGAGCACCTTACCACTGCTATCCAGTGCTAAAGTGCAAGTGCTCCTATGTAAAATATGTGTGTAATTGGCTTTCCATGATTGGCATATTTGATTTACTAGTAAGTACCTAGTACAGTGCACTAGAGGTGCCCAGGGCCTGTAAATCAAATGCTAGTAGTGGGCCTGCAGCATTGGTGGTGCCACCTACATTAGTAGCCCTGTAAACATGGCTCGGACCCGCCACTGCAGTGTCTGTGGGTGCAGTTTTAAACTGCTAATTCAACTTGGCAAGTGTTCCCACTTGCCAGGCCTAAACCTTCCCTTTTCTTACATGGAAGGCACCCCAAAGGTAGGCCCTAGGTAGCTCGATGTGCAGGGTGCAATGTATGTTAAAGGTGGGACATGTACTTATGTTTTACATGTCCTGATAGTGAAATGCTACCAAATTCGGTTTACACTGTTGCAAGGCCTATCTCTTTCATAGGTCAACCTGGGGGTTGCCTTTAAATGTCATTAAAGCGCAGATTCTCTTTGGGAACTGATAGACATGTGGAGATTGGGCTCTCTTAAATCACAATTTAAAAATACATCTTTTAGTGAAGTTGGTTTTTAGATTGTATGTTTGAAAATGCCACTTTTAGAAAGGAGGCATTTTCTTGCTTAAAACATTCAGTGACTCTGACTGTGGATTCCCTGTCTGGGTCAGTTTGGCAGTTGGGCTGTTTGCACATCTCTCTGTACAGTGACACAAAGGGAGCTGGGGTATAGCCTGCATATCCTGATGAGCCATCTGTGCTGGGAGGGAGGGAGTAGTGGTCACTTATACCTGAAAGGGCTGTGCCTGCCCTCACACAATGCACTGTCCAACCCCCTGGTGTGTGCCTGGGGCCTGGCCTGGGACAAACAAGAGAGACTTTCATTTGAAGTAGGCCTACTTCAAAGGCAGTAAGGGGTATAAGAAGAGCCCCAAAACCCCTGAAAATTAGATCACTTCTAGAATCAGAAGGAACCCCTGCTGAGGAGAAGAGCTGAAGAGTTGAGGAGAAGTGATGCCCCTGCCTGTGACTGTTCTTTGTTGGGCTATCCTGCAGTTGCTGCTTCTGCCTGTGAAAGGGGACAAAGACTGGACTTTGTTGTGCATTTCTGCTTCAGAAGAATCTCCCAGGGCTTGAACTGAGCTTGCCTCCTGTTGTTGAAGTCTCAGGGCCATCAAAGACTTCCCCTGCCAGCACCTGGACTCTCTGCTGAGACTCCTGCCCTGCCAGGTGGTGCCCTATCCAGTTCCTGGGCCCTTGAAAGGTGAAGCTGGCAGACAAGGACTGAAAATCCACGCAGAGACCGCCGTGCATGGACATTTTCTACACACCTTCTGTGATGCGGCTGATAATTGATGCGCCGCCGGCTTTGCGGTTGAAATCAACGCTTCCCTGCATCGCGGATGGAGGATCAACGTAACGCCGCTGGAGAGACGATGCGCAACACCTGCTACCGGAGGCTGATAACGACGCAAACCCCACGCAGCACGGTTTTCCTACACCGTGTGACTGGATTTTGGTGCACCATCGCTGGGTGCGGAAACTCAATGCAAAGCCTGCCCCCAACTGAGGTGCCCATCCGGATCGACGCATCGCTCTCTTGCGGGAGAGAAGAAACGATGCACGCCGACCCAACCGGAGGAGGAACGACGCACGCTCTCACTTGTGAGTGACAAATCGACGCATCGCTGTCCCTTTCCGACGCACACTCACCCATGTGGCTTTAAATTGACCCAGGTACCTTTTCATGCTAACAATGTTCTCACTCTTTCCTAAAGGATTTAAGACTCTTTAGCTTTTTAAATTCATAACTTTACTTGTGTATGTTGGATTTTTGTCATTCTGGTAATGTTTTGTTTAGATAAATATGACCTATTTTTCTAAACCTGTGTTGTGTCATTTTGTAGTGTTTTCATTGAGTTACTGTGTGTGTTGGTAAAAATATTTTACATACTGCTTCTGAAATTAAGCCTGCCTGCTCGTGCTAAGCTACCAAAGGGGTGTGCAGGGCTTAGCTGAAGGTGATTCTTCTTTACCCTGACTAGAGTGAGGGTCCTTGCTTGGAAAGGGGCTAACCTGACTGCCAGCCAAACACCCCCTTTCTAACAAGAAGGAAGCTGACAATGACTTTGTGATAGGTGGATTTATTGATAATTTGTGCAGAATATAAAATTGGGGCTTGATGGAATAGATAAGTGAAGGAATCAGTCATGGTGAATGAAATTATTGGAGTAGATGCCACACCATTGGAAGTCTAAAGTCCAGTGTACTCCTCCCATTTGAAATGGAAGATGATTTAAGAACAGTCAACAGAGTGAATATGTGGCACACAAAGGAGGTCATTTTGGAAGAGGTCACCTGCTGGCAGTGGTGGGTGTCTTGCCATCTGCACTTCCTGGACTCCTCGCTGGACACCCCTCTTGTGTAGTGCTGCTACAGAGGAAGGGGTGTCTGGAGCGGGTTCTTCCCATGACAGGGGCTCCCTTCCAGTGGCTGGCACTGATGAAGGGCCTGGTGTAGATGCACTAAAGGGAGGGGTAGAGTGTTGTTGTTGATCCCTGCTCAGGGTGGTGTCTGTGTCCCTCAGAACCCCTGTTAAGGAGGCCATGTTAGTATTGTGAGCCTCCCACTGTTCACACATTTCCCGATCAAAGTCCCTCTGCAGTTGCTTAGTTTCCCAGAGTTCAGAAAGTACCTGGCCCATCATGCCTTGGGACTCCTGATAGACCCCCAAGACATCCTGATGTGTGTCCTGGCCAGGACCAGCCCCAGTGACCTCACCCCGCTGGCCCACAGCATCCTCCCTATGCTCCCTCCCCCCCACAGTCCTGTGTCCCTGCCACAGGGTGCCCTCTCCCACTGGTTCCTGGACCATCATTGTCAGAGATGTTGTGCTGCGACTCAGGATCCATGACTGGGGGCATGAGATGGTTGACACTGTGCTAGGGACACAGGTTGGGGGACACATGTTTGCCCATACTGTTAAGGCATCCGGGCTGGAAGATGTTAATGTGACCACAGTGAGGCTCACTGTTAGGGTCTGACCACGTTGCCCAGATGGACCAGAACCGTCCTGCACGTCCAGATGTCCATGAGTGTCTTCATCACTTAGGGCTTCATCCATGGGGTTAGTGACATTCTTCAGTAGCCTCTCTGTGGCCAGTGGCAGCGTGACCTGTTGAGGGAAAAGATACAATATTACAGGTTGTACTGTGACATATGCCTCCAAAGGTTTACAGTGACATTTTGAAACAAACTTGTACATATTTGATTTGCTGGTAATCCTGTTGTGACAGGTACATATGGTATTGGTTGGAGCATGCCAGATCTCCTTGCCTGAAACAGATGCTGACATGTGTAAAACATTGTCCCTTGGGGGGATGGTCTGAGAATGTCTTCTTGACACCAGTGCAGGTTAAACAGTGGCTAGGCAAGCAGGGTTTTGGGCTCATTTTGAGGCCTAATCGAATGTGATGCAGGCAGACCCAGGAGTTTGATGTATTGGTGACAGGAGTCATCAAGTGGTTACTGCAGTGCTAATGTGTCTGCTGCCAGTACCATTCTGGTTATGCAGCTCGAGGCCTTTGTGGTCATTGTTTTGCACATTGGTAAGCTGCCCTTCCTGTCCTCAATAGTTTCATCTTCTGTTAGCAGGTCAAGACGGAGCTAGATAACCAGACACATCTCAGAGTTGGGCATGATCTGTATCCTGGTCACTCCCAGATGAGTAAACCCCAAATCCAGCTTAGCAGGCAAGGGTATTTGATCAAGTGACCACTAGTATAGTGTTTTGAGTTTGGGAAACAGTGCATCCTGGGAGTTAAAGTCATGTCACTGTCTCTACTGCACACCCCTGACCATTTTCATCCTCCCAGGTGTGTAGAGTCCTTTTGGGAGTTCTCTACTAGATGGATGTGGGCAAGTGAAACTGGGTTTTCTGTTGGAGTTAGGGAAACTGGGCCAATTGGGATTTGCATTCTGGTCGCTCCATCTTTTTCCTACTATTTTTCATATGGTATCCTCCTAGGGGAGGGAACATCAATTGGGATTTCACAAACCTGGCTATTTGGGCATGTGGGGCCTGGGCTTGTGTCTGGAGTGAGAGATACAGAGCCTCCTGGCCTTAGCAATCAGATCACTCGCTCTACTACACACACTTTACAAATGGTATCCTCACATTTGAGTAAACGTACGTTGTGATTAGCCGAACTGGGCTCTTTGATAGAATGTACACTGTTCTGGTGTTTAGCATCAGAGAAACAGTGCCTCCTGTGAGTTGCAGTCAGGTTATTCTATCCACTTCACTCACTAGACCAATGTCATCCCCCATAGTGAGTTAATGTCATTTGTGAGCTGACAAACAAGGGTATCTTGAGAAGGAAACACTGGACTGATGTTTAGATTTGGAATGACAGTGCCTATTTGGCTTTACAGTCAGGTCACTTCCTATACTTCCCAACATTTGAGAAATGTTATTATTCAAGGTGACTAAAGGGCACTAGAGATATGACAAACAGTTAAGTGTGCACTGGGCTGGTGTTTGGTTTGGGAGTAACAGGGGCTATTGGACTTTACAGTCATGTTACTCCCTCTACTTCCCAACAGTTAGCCCATGGTATCCTCTCAGGTGAGAACCCTTCAATTGGAGGTTCATAAACAGGAGTATTTGGAGAAGAGGACACTGCTCTGGTGTTTGGAGTTATTAAAACAGTGCCTCCTGGGGGTTGAAGTCATGTCAGTCCCTGAAGTACACACACTTGACCAATGATATTCCTCCAGGGTATGAACACTTCATTTGTGAGTTAATCAACCAGGGTATTTGGAGAAGGAAACACTGGGCTGGTAGTTTGAGTAACAGTAGCAGTGCCCACTGGGAGTTGTAGTCATGTCAGTCCCTGTACTACACACACTTGTCAAATTCTCTCCCCCCATGTGAGTACACTTCAATTGGGAGTTCACAGACAGAGGTGAACACTTGGCTGGTGAGTGTAGTAACAGTAAAAGTGGCAAAAGGTGAGCCATGACTATGCATGACCTGGCATTTTGGTGACATTTTTAGTGTTGTGACTTACGAGACTCCGCTCCCCCAGGTATTCATGTCAAGCCCTCAGGATGCAGGATGGCCAGAACCTTCTCCTTCCAGGGAAAGAGTTGTAATGGGGCATTGGGAGGGCTACCCCCAGTCTTCCTGACCTGCAGCTGGTGCCTGGTGACTGAGGAGCGTACCTTGCACCTGGTATCGTTCCACCTCTTCCTGACATCATCCTTTGTGCTCAGGGTGGTGCCTACAGAATTGACTCTGTCCACTATCCTGTCCCACATTTCCATTTACCTACTAAGAGGACTGTGCTGGACTTGTGCTCCAAACAAATATGGCTCTACTCTTATGATTTCATCCACCATGACTCTCGACTCATCTTCAGAAAACCTGGGATTTTTTTAACTTGACATGGAGGATATATATATATATATATATATATATATGTATATATATATGTATATATATATAAACATATATCGATCGTCCAACAAAGTGGTCCTAATTGCGGCGCACTTCTGAAGGCTGGTGCATAAGTGAGGAATGGATCTTCCCTTGTTAATTTGCCAAAACAAACAATTGTAAACAATTGTAAATCCGTTGCACTCCAGGAGAGTTATTCATTTTATTGTGATTATGTACAACACCAAAAACACCACTATATCTATATATATATATATAGGTGACAGTGACTTACTAAAGAGGGGTAGTGCAATAGGGTGTGAATGGAGTGAAGTGTGTGCAGGGTGTTGTATGGGATATTGAAAAAAGGGTGCCTAATTTATGGTGTGTGGATTAGTACATTTAGTAAATTTGCTCTGTCTTGCTTAGTCTTGCTGTAAAAATGCAGAGGATTGTGGTGTGTGAAGGGGTGTGTTTTATAGTGTCCTTTGCAGGTGTGTCCAGTGTGGCAATGTGTGTCAGTTTTGTTTTCAAATCCATCCAATGTACTGTTGTGTATTACTTTGGTGATCACAAACCGCCATGGTTCGGACCGCCATTGGCTGATGGCCATGGGTGTCCGCCACAGCGACTTTTTGCTTGTAATAAGGTCAGTGGTTGGTTGCTTTGCTGTCAGTGCTGGAGGTTGGACAGCCTATTTCCAGGCCTCTGCGCCGCTGGCGGCCTGCCTTTTTTGGTTGGCGGTCCTGCCTATATAACTCACAATAGGGTGGTCTGTAAGACCGCCAACATGGGGGTCTTTTAGGGACCGCCAAACTCGTGATGAGGCCCTAAGACTTTGATTGCCCTAATAATATATAGTGAGCCATACTGCCAGCATTTCTATGGTGTAGATACATCGTTCACGATCCCTTATTCTTTGATGCTAAAAAGCATCATCGAATAAAAGAGGGCTTATTTTAGAACTCTTATGGTACTAGAATATGTATCTTAATGCTTCTCTGGTTACTTGCTGCCTGTTCTTTGACTATGCTTTCAATGAAAACTAGAAAGATTCAACTACAAAGTTTTTATTGTGCTACATTTAGGATCTGTTTTACACTTATGAAAGGGTTGTTGTGAAGTCACATTACGCCAAGCCATTCAAGAAAAAAAATATCTGGGTCGAGGGAGCAAAAAGAATTGAAACGCCTATACCATCTAAGAGCAGGCGTATTATGTATTGATTCTTACAGATTCTCTAAACATACCTCTATGTAGAATTAACTGATGGTGTAGACACTGTGTGTTTCACTTTTAAATATTGACGTTTCTTTACTGTGTACTTTCTAATCACCCTCGGACGAAACAGTGATTGGCCATGGCATTATTGTATGGCTCCCTTGTGATTCCAATAGGTATTGTCCGCCCTGTGGACCGCAGAGAACCAGCATGACCCTTTAAATACTATAATGGGATATTAAGTTTTTAGCCCACACAAGCAGGACTTCTGGCTCCGATTATATCATATATTGGACAGCCAAATATAAATGTGGAGACAGTAATCCATACAATGAAAAAAATGTGACTGTATCTAAATTGAAGTTTCCCTTTTTCTACCCCGTGATTCAAAAGAAGACTCTTTGGAATTGAAATCAACTTGACTTGTAAGCTGCTTACGTGGTACAGCATGGAACACAATCCGGAAAACCCTTGACATTCGATTGCTCTGTCATCTACATCACGATAAGGAGTCAAGAAATCGACTCTTGTCCAGGTGAGACAGTGAAATACCCTCTGCTGTTCATATGGAACAGCACCATCAGATCTGAAAAAAGCACGGCATGTGTCAGTTTTGGCGAAGAGCACAAAAGGAGCACTGATGCTGGTGATAGGTGCTGCGCGTACTACATTATATAAGAATGATCTGTGTCTGATCGCGAGCTCCCATTAGTTAAAAGACCTAGAATTGTGCAGAACTTGACACATCTTGTCTTCGAATACAAAATCGTGCCCTGAGTCTCGAAACCTGAACTCTGTTTTGATTGAAAACGTTCCCTCACATGAAGGTGTATTATTTTCTAGCTTGGCATGATTTCTATGTGGATATACCATATGTAAATCTCTTGTAACACCTGCTACCACTAATGTAAATACTTATTTTCTTTAACATTTGTGTACATTAATGATATACTCAACAGAACAGACAGCAAGCCTTAATTTAACCGCACCTCGCCCGTGTTTTCAAAATCATAAATCCTTATACCATCAAACCAGAGAAATGCATTTCTGTGCACACACCACAAGCACCGACTGCCGCGGCCCAACCTATAGACAGGGATGACATAAGCATAAATACAGGGTGTAGAAGTCCACCACATGTGAAGTAACTGTTCAGAAAGTCCAAACTCCAAGTACTAGCAATAAAAATCTTGTTTTAGTTATTCTTCTAAAAATCATCTTTTAAACACTACACACAGCCAACACATTCTGTCCCTTAAAAAAATACTTCTTCAGGACAAATTAAGGCGAAACACCCTCTGCAGTCCACGTTTATAGGGTTCATCAATTGAAAGTTTTCAAGTGATTCTCTGCATGACTTCAACCACCCACATCTCGGTTACTGCTGAGTTGAGACTCTTTCAGGTTGCAGAGGTTCATAATCACATAATTTCCATATGTTAAATGCAGGTTAGTATTTTTTTTAAGTGGCATTGGGGGCCCTGAAATGGGCCCCCCTAAATGGGACTGGGCGCAATGGCCTGGTCCCCTGTGCTGGCCATTGGGGTGGTGGGCATGACTCCTGTCTAAGACAGGAGACATGTGGTATAGATGGTGTTGCATCAGAAAATGAGGCTAGGCTGGTTAGAGTCTTTTTTTTTTTTACTCTAACCTGCCTAACGTCATTTTTTGGTACAAAACCCACTTCTCACATCCCGCCACCCCCACCTGGCTAACGTCATTTTTTTTTACACTAGCCTACCCTTTGTGTTGGCTTGCACCATTCCATAAATATGATCTCTGGCTGGCATTCAAGAATCGTGCAAGCCAGTGCAAAACGTTTTGAGACAAAACTGCATTAGTGCCGTTTTAAACCAAAAAGTATAAATATGCCCCTTAATATTCACTAGAGTGTGAAGAAATGTGAGAGACACTGCTCACCCTGGTAGACAGTGTCCACAAGGCAGTTCTCAATCCCCACGTATCACTCATGCTTCATCCAGCATACTGCTGGAGCACAGGGAAGAAATAAAACAGCTAGTAAGAGAGGAGCCACTCAGACCATTTTCTAAATCCTTTGTTCTGTAATCCCAGCCGGCTTCTGGCATACAAAAAAAAATTAAAATACTATCCGTTCGGGTGGCCAATGTATATTACTTTCAGGGAGTTCAAAGCTCCTCTATCCTATAGCAAGACAGTAAATCAGAAATAAGTCCTTGAATAAAATTCTCCAACCCTGAAGTCTCTGCACACTTCCTGTCAACATCAGATCTCCCATCCAGAACCTCAACCACCAACAAATGCATACAAGGGAATCATCCTCTAGACCCAATACCTCACCAATAAATGCATCCAAGGGAAGGCACATATTAGTAAGAAACAAAAGCTTGAGCAGAAATCCAAAATAGGCTATATTCGGAAAAAAACCTTGAAGGGTATTCTTGTGTGTCTTAGGCATAGTTCTAATTCTCCCACTCATTAATTTTTGGTCCTGCTGCTCTTCTGCCTCTGAGCTTCCCTTTCTTTAACACTGTATAGTAATAATCTGCTCTGTGGGAAAATGGTAATAATATTGTATCTTTTTAATTATTTATTTATGTACATCTTATGTTGAAAGGGTGCCAAAACGCTTTACAAGTTGAGAAGTTAAGAAACATAACTTTGATAAATGTGGGTCGGAAAATAAGTAACGATCTTAACATGTGAGAACGAGGTTAAGTCAATATAAATGTACACAAATGTAGTAGAAGTGCACCACATAAAGAAATTGTTCAGAAAGTCCAAACTCCAAATCCGAGCAGTTAAAATCTTCTTTTATTTATTCTTCTCAAAATCATCTTTTAAACAATGGATACAGCCAACTCGTTTCGTCCCTAAAAAAAGGACATCTTCACGGCAAACTAGGACGAAACACCCTCTCCACTCGCAGGGAAACGAAAAAACGAAGACAATAAACATCCTTGTTTTTTCGTTTCCCTGGGAGTGGGAAGAGGATGGGAACATGCTGCTAGGGTGCCAATTGCAGTGCCTAAATTGAGTACTTACCTGTCCTTACCTATACTTACCTGGGATGGGGTCCCCCATCCTCTGCTGTCCCTCTGGTGTGGGTGGGGGTTTCCCTGGGGCCTGGGAGGACACTTGTGGGCTTATTCCATGGTGTTCCACCATGGAAATAGGCCCATAGGTACCCTAACGCCTGCCTGACCCAGGCATTAACTAATGGTGCAAAGCTTGCCCCCTCCTTCCTCCCCATGCTTAATTTTATCACTGGGGATAAATATGGCAGGAAGGCCTTTGAGTCACTTTTTTGCACAGGAACATCTTCCTTGCATCTCATTGACACAAGGTAGGTTTCCACGTCCAAAAAGTGACTTTTACTCCATAACTTTGGCGCTAGATGAGTCTAGCGTCAAAGTATAAATATGGACTTAGTTTTGCTCCAAATTTGCGTAAAAATATTGACACAATTTCGGTGCAAAACAAGCATAAATATGCCCCTAAATCCCCTGAGAAAATTGTCCAGCATTGAACCGCAACAAAATATGGTCATAAATGGTCAGTTTTCACCCAAGCTCCGCTCCGCTATCTTCATAATGTCAATTGCAGATTTGGTTCTGGAAGAAACTGATGGTTATGCACACATGTGCATGTGGTAAGGTGAGCGAGCATGTCACACAGACAGGGAGCCACTTATTAAATAAAGTGAGAGTCAAAGCAGGCATGACTGTAATTGAGACCACCATAACCAAGTCAACATTGTATGTTCTTCTGTGTCTCTCATAAGGTACACTGTATTTGTGCTCCAGAGAAGATCAAGTATCATGTACCTGGATATTTCATCTCTTCCTGAGCCCGGTACCCTCAGTTTGAATCTGTTTTTCACCTCCCTGTTATACTCTTTTTTTATTTTGAATATATCGCCTCCTGATTCTACAGATGATCAATTGTATCTAAAATATTCTACTATGGCTCTTTGCATTCTAATAATATGGAGCATATCTTGCAGAACTCTGGCCTGCAGTTTCCACATTGGTGGTGCCCTAACCCCAACATCCATATGGTTGTCAGGGAAGCTTCAGTGATGAATGATCAGACACACCCTTAACTCTCAATTTTTTTTTTGCCTGTATAGGGGAAAAATCTATCTGGGAATATTATTTTTTAGGAGATGTGTAAAAAGAATAATCTCTCACCGTTCTTTGTAGAGATTCTAGAGATATCCAATTGGCTGGTATGGCATTATTATGTTCAACAAATGTCCAAAGAAGTCTTCGCTGTCTATAGTAAGTGCATAAACATTCAGTAGTAGGATCTGTTTCTTGTGAAATAGTCCGACTGCCACCACATTAGGATATCATAGGATCTATTTGGATATCAGAGGATTTCAGGCACCTATAGTCGTATAGGGGCATTACCCACATTAATATGTCCCTATCCAAAGACCTAAAAGTAGAGAACTGGTGTGCAACATTTCTGAATTTATTTCTCATCTTCTGTGTTGCAAATGCTTCTTGCAGCCTTGTAATTTGGACATACTGTCTACACAGGGAAAACCATATCCTGGGTGTACCTCATTGATACCATTGAATATCCAGGATAGAAATTTTCCAATATATAAAAGTTGACTTCAATTTATTCAGCTGTTGATTCTTGAATGAAATGTGCTATCTTCAGGTTTACTATAATCATCATTCTGTGGTAGCTAAACAACTGCAAATATTGATCCCCTAATGGTGTGATCAACCCTCCCAGTGTTTGCCACAGCAACGAACAATTGCCACTCGCATGTCTACCTCAACGCAAGTAACTAGTATTTCACCTTTGGAAAAGATACTCTATAACTATGCTATCCCAATGTGAACCAGTGTCCTCCTACTACTCTATACCAAAGGGAGAAACAGAAGAAAGTCTGCTGCTCCTGGGGTTAACCGTAACCAGTGAATCCAGTAAAGGAAACTGTTTAGTTATATTAATACTTATAAGTGTTGGCTTCATCTACATTCTTAAAATATGCATAGAAATTAGACCTTCTTATATATTAATAGATCTATTTTCTTTATTTACTTTGTGGCAGAATTTCCAACATCTACATGTCTGGGCCTAGCGTCTCAATATACTGAAGTGCTTACTTTGGGCGATCATTCGAATTTTTGTTGTCAATCCTCATTATTGCTAAAGGAAGGAGTGCATGTTCTTTACTCAAGTTTTTGTTTTATCTCATCAAATGTCTTGTGCCTTTTTCTATGTCCCCACAACACAATCAGGGCAAAAGGAGATCTTCTTACCATTACAAATTATGGGGCAGATTTAAGAGGCCCTAGCACCACCTTGCACCACATTAGCGTAGTTTTTTTACATTAATGTGGCCCAACGAGGCCAAAATTGCCACGCCAAATTTACAAAGTGGTGCAATGCTAAGGAGAGCAAGGAAAGTGGTGCTGCACTGAATGCAGCACAACTCTTCTGAAATCAGGGCCTATGTCTTCGCTGGTGTGCAGCCAACAACATCTTGATTATACTTCTGTAAGAATCTTGACTATATTTCTATAAAACCTCTTGCTTAACCCTGGGTAGGTGTGGCGTTGGGCAGCAAAGCTTTATCAAAGGAACTAGCATAAGGCATTTAGACACACCAAACAACATAATATGAAAGTCAGATAGCACAATAGAAAACCAACATCCAATTTATAAAAATAAATTATATTTTGTGAATTTTGAGACACCAAAATAAAAAAAAATCCACCAGAGTGTTGCAGATATATAGATTTTTAATTAAAACGTGAATCTCGGCTTATTAGTCCAAAGCGTAAACAAGCATTGATAACGGTAAAGTTTGAAAGCTTTTGAAAAGTTTTAAAGAGTTATGTTTGACTATTCCGGTCCAGACTGGGCATCCATTCCAACAGGGACCCAGTAAGGATTAATTGGAAGGTGACCTGGTCATCAAAGCTGTCTCAAGTCCGGTTCCACACTTTACATAAGGACCACCATAGACTTTAAGGGAGTGTTCCTGATGCTGAAGAAACAGGATGCCAAGGATGCTGAAAGATGCCTTGGATGCTCTGCGGTCGATGGGGCCTTCTTAAGGTTATTACTCCATCCACAGTTGAGGTGAGGCATCTTGAGCCACAGCAGCCGGAGACTGGGAGGGGTGTCTCTTGAATTCTTCTTAGAGCCAGCAGTAGTCCAGTTACAACTAGGCTACCAGTCTCGCTCACAACAGGTCCAGCAGTTTCCTTTGATTGGGTTAGTGCCCACTTTTGGGGACTAATCTGCACTTTGGCTCACTGTAAAGGCAGTCGGCTTTCTAACAGCTACATCAGAAGAATTATCCTGTGAGTGATTTACACCACACAGCATGCTGGCTCTGGAAAGGGAAAAAAAAGAATGTCCATCACACTCTAGAACTAAGTACCCATCATGTCACGTTGTTGTTTTTTGTTTTACTAAAACAAAACACCCCTGTAGGGGATTGTCTCCAGAAACATGAAAATGACAAATAGTCCTTCGTGGCTTCAAAGCCTCTTAAAATGAGGGTGTGGGCTTCGAGTCGAGGCTGAACCAGCTGAGGTGCTGGCCTACCAACATCTAAACCACCTTCATAATCGTTTGTATAACAAAGCGTAAACTTGCGTTATACTTTTCAAACATTTATTCGTTTACCAATGCAGGAAGCATGTCCAATAAATATTTTAGAGAAAACAGCATTAGTACTGAGATTACCAGTTAACTAAGAAAACGTAATGTGTATTTCTTTTTTATATGAATGTTATATGGTAAATAGTTATCTTTTTAGGTTGCATCAGTGTTCGGAACTGAAAGGCTAATATAAAAGATAACTTCAGTGCTATAGCCATAGGAACGGAGCTTCTTTTACAGATTCACTTACTAAACTGATAGCATTTGGCACTTCAAATTCTAGGGGCCCTTAAATCCAAAATCCTAAACATTTTTAAATGACAGCCTGTACTTTTCCATGTCTGTGCGATGATCCCTTTCCCCTCTAATGATGACAGCAGATGTCTGGATAATCTATAGAGGTTTGCTCTCACTCCTAAAGTTAGCACCTTGGCAAAACTGAGTCATTTTCAGAAAAAAGACAATTTAATGGAAGGAGAAGAATTAACAAAGCCTGTCTTTGTAGATTTTCTTAGGACAACCTTTTTTTTACTGAACTTAGCTTTTCTTTTTGCAAACATCATATGTGATTGTGTCCATACCTTCACATGCACCTTTACAAAAACATATGCAGGCATACACACATGCACACACTTAAGTGGACAAGCCTTTTAATTTAAACACAACTATATGAATACGTTTGAAAAAGAGATGGGGGGGCGGGGTTGCTTACTTTTTAAGGTTGGGGGGCCGGGATAGTTTTTTTTAGGTTTAGGGTGGGTGCGGTGGTCAGGGTACTTTAGTTTATAGGGGTGGGTGTGTGGGGGTTGGGATAGTTTTTTTAGACTCATCAGGGTAGTTTAGGTATTGGGGGTGGAGGTAGTTTTGGGCCTCAGAGCTGGTGGGGGTGGTATGAAAGAACCACACATGCCGTTTTGCACGCCGTTTCCACACATGCCTCTACTAGGCATGCTTTTGCAAAGACAATTTGTTGTAAAGGCATGCGTGGTAAAGGCATGCACGGAAACAACGCAGTCATGGTTCCAACCACATTGTTAAAGCATGCGTGGTTCCAGCATGCATGGTTCCAACATACAACCATTGTTAGTAGATAGAGTTCTGCACCATAAACAAAGTACCTGGGTTGGAGTGGAAAATCTCCGCAAAGGGCCGCAGAGGAGGAGATGAGTGGAAAAATGGTGTGTACGTCGGTTTCGCCCCTTCACACACGGACTTGCATCGTTATTTTTCACGCGGGGAAGACGTGCGTCGTTTTCCGGCGCGCAGACAGGTCTCCTCTGTGGGTCGCGGGATTACCAGATGTCCCGGGGTCTGTGCGTGGAATCCTGGGCTTGTTGTTCAGCTGTGCGTCGTTCCGGGGGGCTGTGCGTGGAATTTTCTCCCTCACGGCAGGCGTCGCGTCGATTTCCTCTCTGGAAGTCGGGCGGCGTTGTCCAGGCAGGCCGTGCGTCGAAGTTCCGGTCGCACAACAGGCGTCGCGTCGATCTTTTCTTTGCGGGGTTGAGCGGCGTCTTTCCGGATAGGCGTGCAGTGAATTTTTCACCACGGAGCAAGCTGTGCGTGGAATTTTTTGGCGCACAAGGAGTCCAGTTGAAAGATGGAAGTCTTTTTGGTCCTGAGACTTCAGGGAACAGGAGGCAAGCTCTATCCAAGCCCTTGGAGAGCACTTCTGCAGCAAGGCAAGAGTTCAGCAAGGCAGCAGGTCAACAGCAAGGCAGCAGTCCTTTGTAGAAAGCAGTCAGGTGAGTCCTTTGAGCAGTCAGGCAGTTCTTCTTGGCAAGATGCAGGTTCTGGTTCAGGTTTCTTCTCCAGCAAGTGCGGTAGGGCAGAGGCCCTGTTTTATACCCAAATGTGCCTTTGAAGTGGGGGAGACTTCAAAGAGTGGCTTAGAAGTTGATGACGCAGAAAAGAAGGTTCGACATATATTCATGTACACCGTGTAACCGACATATATATTGAAGTGTGATTTTAAGTAAAAGAAATAATGTACGAGGGAAATTGTGCCCTCGGGGTAGTTCGCCATCATTATAAACGAGCTTTATTCATCATGAAGTATTAAAAATGTACTAATCCGTCATAATCGCAAATGTATGCCATGATTTCTTGTTTGAAAACTGTTTTTGCTTAGCTTAAATTTAGTACAGGCTTTGGCCTAGTTGCTTGGTTTCAAATTCTAACTGCGTGATTCTTTTTTTCCTTGAATTAATGAAATATATTCTTGCTTGAAGTTTTATTTTTCCAGTAGAAACTGGCTGGTACACTTATCTCCAAGGTTTCGTGCTAGGCCGGTTACATCCCTTTTGATACAAGGTCAGTCTCTGCAGGTGCGGACAATGAAGGTACAGATAGTAAAATAATTGGCAAACCATGATACAATTTGTGTTCCAAGGCGCCAAGGACAGTGTATGCATAAATGGGCGCTAGTAAAAGACAATTTTTGATTGGACAATTTGAAGCCAACCTATGAACCCTCCAATGGAAGACCCTACAGAATTTGGAATGTTTCTTACTTAAACCCACCGGACAAAGAGAAGTCAGCCATTTTCCTCGATGCCAGTTTGAAGCCTGATGCCAGACTCCATTTTGGACGACACCCTGATGCCCTTTTCTCAATCTGAGAGAAAGAGACTTTGAGAATTCTCACCCTAGAGACTTTAACTTTGATTTGCCCCCGTCTTGCCCATGCAGTAACTTTGCCCCATTCTCCTTGCCGCTGCAGGGAAACTTGCCCTTAACTTTGCCCCTTTGAAACTTGCCCCATGCTGATCAACCGGTACCTGAAGGACGAAGACTTTTCTTGAATGCTGATTGTATTTGGTAAATATGAAAGGATAAATGTATTATGCATTGTGTTTTTCCTTTTAGGTACCAACTGCTATTTTTGATAGGATCCTAGCTAGAAGTTTTCCAAATTTGTGTTGACTAAATTCGTTTTGCATGAAGACCACATGCCAATGCTAATTAGAGGTTAGTCGAGGTATTCATTCAATGTATCATGAAGAATTGAAATCTTGTTATGCTGACCAAATGTATGCAATTAGTCAAATACAGTTAGTCACATTGGTGATTTGCATTGCTATAACAGAGTGTATTATTATTCAGATTTTGCGTAGATTGCGTTTCTTCCGCCGTTATGGACAGCTAGTAATGTTCATATACATATATCAATTGGTTTTGAGACATATATATATCGTGCTAGCTTTGTTAATATAGGGAAATAAATTCACTAACTTTTAATAAACTGGTGTGGTTATTCATGACTGAAAGGTTATGGTGCGCCGAAATACCAACTGTTATTGATTTCTGATGTATTATATTGATCTATTAATTGAGTACTGATTACCGATTACAACAGTTATTGATTATTGATCTGAGTGACTCGACTATTGAGGATGAGGAGAGCCCGACTCGGTTAAAAGATTCACCGACCTCCAACGTGTCCAGGTACAGGTAATTTATAAGGGCTGGACGCGTTATCAAAGTTCACCAGGTCACCTTTCAGTTCAATCCTGTCTGCCAGGGTCCCAGTAGGGGGTGGGCAGTCCTTTGTGTGAGGGCAGGCCCTCCACCCTCCCAGCCCAGGAAGACCCATTCAAAATGCAGATGTAGGCAAGTGAGGCTGAGTACCCTGTGTTTGGGGTGTGTCTGAGTGAATGCACAAGGAGCTGTCAACTAAACCCAGCCAGACGTGGATTGTAAGGCACAGAAAGATTTAAGTGCAAATAATACTCACTTTCTAAAAGTGGCATTTCTAGAATAGTAATATTAAATCCAACTTCACCAGTCAGCAGGACTTTGTATTACCATTCTGGCCATACTCAATTTGACCTTCCTACTCCTTTCAGATCAGCAGTTAACACTTCACTAATGTATGAGGGCAGCCCTGATGTTAGCCTATGAAGGGAGCAGGCCTCACAGTAGTGTAAAAACAAATTTAGGAGTTTTACATGACATGTAAACTACACAAGTACATGTCCTTCCTTTTCCCCACACAGCACCCTGCTCTAGGGGTTACCTAGGGCACACATTAGAGGTGACTTCTATGTAGAGAAAGGGGAGGTTTAGGCTTGGCAAGGACTTTTAAATGCCAAGTCGAAGTGGCAGTGAAACTGCACACACAGGCCTTGCAATGGCAGGCCTAAGACAAGGTAAAGGGGCTACTAAAGTGGGTGGCACAACCAGTGCTGCAGGCCCACTAGTAGCTTTTAATTTACAGGCCCTGGCACATAAAGTGCACATTACTAGGGACTTATAAGTAAATTAAATAGTCCAATTGGGTATGATCCAAAGTTACCATGTTTAAAGGGATAGTGCATATGCACTTTAGCACTGGTTAGCAGTGGTAAAGTGCGCAGAGTCTAAAAACCAGCAAAAATGAGGTCAGAAAAAGAGAAGGAAGAAGGCAAAAAGTCTGGGGATAACCCTGCAGAAGGGCCATTTCCAACACACCCACCCACAAAAGAGACGCCCACTGTAGTTTACAAACTGCACTTCTAAAGGTACTATGGCCCAAGTTGTGTCAAAACGGGTGTAAATATACTCCAGGCCAGCCAAGATGTAAGTCAAGCTTCAAACATGGCCATTCAAAGGTACTGTAACACACTCCTTCAGAAAACAGTTGATGCAGGATAATATAAGACAACTCTTGGCAACTAATGTTAAATTTAATAAATTAGTTCAACCTTTAAATCATATAGATTTGTTTTAATGCAAAAAATTATATCTATATATATGAATCATCCATGCTATTTTTTGAATCCTAATAACAAATAAACATAAACTTGTTTAAAATTAGAAATAATTTCCAATCATGAAATACATAACTTTAAACAAACATTTGTAAGTTAAAAAAAATAAATGTGTAGTGAGAGTGCTTGCATTATTTGTTAAATATATTGATTAATTGAATTGATGTATTTAAATTAACTAATTATTTAATACACATTTACTATGATGAGATAATGTGTACTAACATTTTAACCTATTAGTTTTGGGTTAAAAAAAATATTTTTGTTCGGTTTTAAATTTATATTTTATATAATATTTTTTAAATAATCAATGTTATAATTTTTCCTACACTTTTCTAGAGAGACATGGCGAAGATCACCACCTATGAGTGCAAAGTTACAAGTAGTAACTTTACACTCCTAAATCCTGTAGTAGGAGCCTCCAACCCTGATTCGAGGGGGTGAAGGCATGCATGTCTACACCTATGTGCAACTCTATGCTCTGAAAGGATGAATAGCAAATATGTTTAGAGTTATACCTAGGTGTAATAGTAGAAATGCACATTAATAAACATACATGTGTATATTTACATTTGTAAATAGGCCTCCTACAATAGGATGCTTGGAGAGATTCAGTTTAAGCTTTGGTGGGGAGCTGTATTATCAAAGATGAAGGTTTACCATGCTAAAGCACTTACTAAAGCACTTGAAGGTATTGACTTTTGGATTCAAGTTAAATACAAAAAATACAAATTGAACATTCTATTCAGAGAAGGCCACTTGACTTTTTGTTAGCACTCTAACTATACCATGCAGTTTGAGAGAGACAATAATATCATCAACTAAAAAGTCCTTTAAAGAATTTAGGGGGTCATTCTGACCCTGGCGGCCCATGACCACCATGGCGGAGGGCAGCGGAAGCACCACCAACAGGCTGGCGGTGCTTCCTGGGCGATTCTGACAGCGGCGTTAAAGCCGCGGTCAGAAAAGGGGAGCCGGCGGTTTCCCGCTGGCCCGGGGAATCCGCCATGGCGGCGCTGCTTGCAGCACCGCCATGGGGATTCCGACCCCCTTCCCGCCAGCCTGTTTCTGGCGGTGTCCACCGCCAGAACCAGGATGGCGGGAATGGGTGCCGTGGGGCCCCTGGGGGCCCCTGCACTGCCCATGCTACTGGCATGGGCAGTGCAGGGGCCCCCTAACAGGGCCCCACAAAGATTTCGACGGGTGCCACTGCACCCGTCGCACCCCTGCAACTCCGCCAGCTCCATTCGGAGCCGGCTTCATTGTTGAAGGGGCTTTCCCGCTGGGCCGGCCAGCGGTCTTCTGGCGGTCGCCTGCCAGCCCAGCGGGAAGGCCGGAATGGCCGCTGCGGTCTTTTGACCGCGGAGCGGTCTTTCGGCGGGAACCGTTTGGCGGGCGGCGACCGCCGACCGCCGCGGTCAGAATGACCGCCTTAGGGTCTTATACACAAAGTTAAACATACACGTTTGAATAAGTTTATGATTGTTTGCTATTCACAATGGGATTTTACTGGAAGTATCTTTAGGACTGAGGAGCCTAATTGTTCACTCTACAAACAGTGGCATCCAATGAACCAGTGCCAAACAAGAAAGCTTTTAAATATGTTTTGTATGACAGTGGAACTAAAGACGTTCCCTCATTTACCAGTGTGTGATTTTGACTTAACCACTTTATTTTATAAATATGTCCAAACCCAGATTCTTCAATTTAGAAGTTCCATGTTATTCCTGATGGAGCCATTACCCGGAAATATAAGCTCCACTATAACTCTACTGGCTGGTGTTTTTCACCTTAATATTTCAGCTGCTAAAAGCTGCTGAAGTGTCTGAGTAAAACACCAGGAAAACATATGGTTTTACCATGTGAACTGGTTGCAGCATGCACAATTCCCCTATTAATTCCCCCAATTCTTAGGGGAAAATAAAGGTTCAATTTGTGATAGGGATTAATTGCCTTTCCCTAGGAATTACTCTTACACAAAATATAGGTATCTACAAGGTGGAATATCAGATTAATTCCTTTCACTCTTGAAATACTGATACTCATAGACTCAAGGAGAGAATGCCAGGACACTATGGCCCTCATTACGACCCAGGCGGTTGGTGATAAAGGCTGGCGGTAACTACAGCCAAATTATGACCATAGAGGTGATAACTCCCATAGACAGCCAATGTACCACACCGACTGCCATGGCGGAAACAACAGTCACCACGGCGGAAGCCACATACAGCCAGGTGGAATACAATGTCCACCCACCATATTAAGACACATCAATCAGCCACCTTTTCCGGGGCGGTACCAACACCATCAAAAGCCCAGCGGAAACAGAGCACAAAAGTCAAAGGACTCACCATTGGAGATACAGGGAAGAACCACGTCACCATGGAACCCAAACTGCATGTGTTCCCAATGATCTTCTACGTCATGCTCCACCACAAACACAAACGCCAGCAAAGATGACGACGGTGAGTACAGACGCCTAGCACACAAGGTAGGGGGTGGAGGAAAAAGAGAGTGACACACATGCACAACACACACCCCACACACACACACCATACACACAACCAGCTGCACAAGAAAATAAATTTATCCATGATAATCAGCAAAATAATGCAAGGACAACATGAATTGACACAGTGATTGTAATAAGATCAACATCAAAAATAATAAGTCGATGTGGCAATGCAACAGATATGTACAAATGCACCAAAAAGGGACACTTCCTAGTCCATAGTTCACAGGGGGCACATGACCACAGGTCAAAGTCCAAGGCCCCACTCGATTCCTGCACCAGTACGGAGATAACACTGCAGGGGCATCAGTTGGCAAATAGGCAGGCACATCAGGGGGAGGGGGCACCTCAGCCGGATGCGAAAACAAGACCACTGCTTCTGGAGGGGGCAACATGCCCTGTTCCTGGTCCTGGGGAGTGCAAGGCCACAGTTTCTCAAGTGGGTGACTTGCCCACTGGTTCTGGAGGGGGCAACATGCCATGTGCTTGGTCCTGGGGTGTGCAAGGCCACAGTCTCTTGAGTGGGTGACTTGCCCACAGGTTCTGGAGGGGGCAACATGCCCATTGCTCTGTCCTGGGGAGTGCACGGACACAGTCTCTCGTGTGGGTGACTTGCCCACTGGTTCTGGAGGGGGCAACATGCCCATTGCTCTGTCCCGGGGAGTGCAAGGCCACAGTCTCTCGAATGGGTGACTTGCCCACTGGTTCTGGAGGAAGCAACATGCCCTGTTCTTGGTCCTGGTGAGTGCAAGGCCACAGTCTCTGGAGTGGGTGACTTGCCCACTGGTTCTGAAGGGGCAACATGCCCATTGCTCTGTCCTGGGGAGTGCAAGGCCACCGTCTCTGGAGTGGGAAACTGGCCCACTGGTTCTGGAGGGGGCAACATGCCCATTGCTCTGTCCTGGGGAGTGCAAGGCCACAGTCTCTCGAGTGGGTGACTTGCCCACTGGTTCTAAAGGGGGCAACATGCTCTGTGCTTGGTCCTGGGGAGTGCAAGGCCACAGTCTATCTAGTGGGTGACTTGCCCACTGGTTCTGGAGGGGGCAACATGCCCTGTGCTTGGTCCTGGGGCGTGCAAGGCCACAGTCTCTAGTGGTTGAATACCCCACTGGTTCTGGTGGGGCAGGCCGCACAGCAGCCCATGGAGGCTGGAGTATTTGGCATCCACTGGCGGTGATGGCTGCACTGTGGTGGTGGATGTGGTAGGCTCCTGCTCAACCTCTGCACCCTCCGATGGCTGCACTGTGGTGGTGGATGTGGTAGGCTCCTGCTCAGCCCCTCCACCCTGCGATGGCTGCACTGTGGTGGTGGATGTGGTAGGCTCCTGCTCAGCCCCTGCACCCTCCGATGGCCTCACAACCACAGCTTACGGTGGGTGCTCTGTGACAGCTGCTGGTGCAGGCTCCTTCCCCTTCTTTGTGGCTGGTGCAGGCTCCTTCCCCTTCTTTGTAGCTTATGCAGGCTCCTTCCCCTTCTTTGTGGCTGGTGCAGGCTCCTTCCCTTCAGTATTTGTGGCCTGGAATCCTTTCCACCACGAGTAGGTGCTGCTAAAACCCGGCCCGTGGACTGTTTGACCAAGGTGCTTGGCTGGGTCCTTGCTATCCTGGTCATATGTGCAGGACGGGGGGAGGGAAGAGGTCAATCATGGAAAGGAAAAGCTTTTTAGGGACATTGGGGTGGGAAGAGGGAGGAGTAATGGGAGTGGAGGACGAGGGAGTGGTTGTTAAAGGTGTTTGTCTGCTTGATTTGGGTGCAGGTACATTGGCTGTATGCTGTTGTGAGGTGGATGGCTGTTGGGTGCCTGAGTGCTTGCGTTTGTGTACTTTAGGAGGGGGGACAGACACAGTGGGAGAGAACACAGGGGACGTGTGCATGGATGTTGTGGATGTGTCTGCTAGTGAGGTGTGTGATCTGCTTGGTGTGGTAATGATACAGGTAGTGGATGATGATGTAGTGCATGCAGGTGTGAGTGTGGACGTAACTGGGTGGTAGGTGGAGGAGGGGAAAGGGGGAGGCAGTGGAAATAGTGGATGTTGTTGTGTCTGCAACTGGATGGAGTTTGTGTGAGTGCCTGTGGGATGAAGTGTGGTGCTTGTGTTTGCCTGTGACACTCTTGTATGTTGTCTTGTGTGCATGCTCGTCTGGCTGTGTGCTTGGGATAGGTTGGGGTTGAGGAGAATGGGACTGGGAAGTGGTGGTTGGAGGGGGGACAATAGAAACAGGGACAATGGCTGCCATCAGAGAGGAGGGCAGAGCCTGGATCGATCTCTGTTGGGCCACCAATCCACCGAGAATGCCCTCCAGGAATGCATTACATTGCTGCATCTGCGCTTTCACAATGGTTGACTGCCCTACAGAGATGGAGCTTAATAGCCTCTTCACTCAGGGCAGCAGGGCTCACTGGGACAGGGCCTGAGGTGCCTAAGGCAAAGGAGATGCCCACCCTCCTCGCTCAGCAGTCATGGGCAACTCACTGAGGGGCTGCTGGGAGGGAGGTGCTGGTACAGGGGTGGCGGCTGTACATGTAGCTGGGGTGGTCACAGAGGTGTCCACCACCGCCAGGGAGCTTCCTTTGGAGGAGTTATCTGAGTCTGTGTTGGCCCCTCCATTCTCCGGCGTGGTGCTCTCCTCCCCCTCTTCTTCCCACTGGTGCCCTTAGCGTCGGTGGACTCGGCTTCCAGGGTCCTGTGGGATGCAGCTCCGTCTGTTGCTGGTGCCTCAGCTCCTCCACCAGATGATGCTAATGAACATAAGGACAGGATGACAAAACAAGAAAGGGGGAGAGAGAGACAAAGGATACACTGGGTCAATGACTGCACCAACACCACCGTTGGCGTACACAGCACCTCACACACAGGGTACCGGCCTACGCACTATGCATTGCACTACCTGTGAAATGGCTACTCAACAAGGAATGAGGAGGGGTACACACCGCCAACTGCAGCACACCTGGGACCCACGCAGCCCTGACCAGTAGTGAATGCTAACAAGCTAGGTAGGCAGTAATTCCCCTTCAGACCCTTAGCCACCAGAGGACCTACGCTGCTATGTCTGGCCTGGCCTAGGGGCACCCACTGACACACAACCACCACAATACCACCCCTCCAGCTGTGAGCTTCAATGATGGCCACTGTATTCACCCCCTTGCGGCTGCTGTGATGTCGTCAAGCGCCGATCCAGCTCAGCATAGGCCACCGCCAGTATGCGGGCCATCGGGGGGTCAGGGTCTGACGGGCCCCCCTTCCTCATTGGGAGGCCATCCCCAGCTGGGCCTCCGCGATCTTTTGGACCCAGCATCTCAGGTCCTCCCACCGTTTGCGACGGTGGATGCTCCGACTGCCATAGACCCCCAGGATCTGCACCTCCTTGACGATGGCACACCATATACCCTTCTTTTGATGGGCGCTGACCTGCAGAGGCAATACAGACATGAGAACACCATTAGACAAACAGTCCAACCAGTAACACGAATGGCCCACCATACCCATTTCCATCACCATTGGCACACACAGAGCCCAGCACACAACGTGTACACCGCCAAGAGGACATCCACCCCCCTTACATGATACCTTCACACACAACTCCATGCATTCATGCCACATGCATCGTGACCACAGTGTACTCACCTGTTGGTCTGGAGGCCCATACTGCAGTATGTAATTGGGCAGGACCCCATCCACCAGTTTCTTCAACTCCTCAGAAGTGAAGGCTAGGGCTCTTTCCCCGGTCACACCGGCCATGGTAGGTTCCATGGTCACAGCAGCACATGCAGTGTAGGTCCTCTCCTATGGAAGGTCAAGAAACAAGTGAGGAATCTGATAGAAAATGGCGGTCACGTCCACGGCTGTGCATACCGTCACCACCAGCGTAGATCACCATTGGCCACTGTACCCCATAGGGCCCAATTATACCCAATGAGAAGTTGCACAGAGGTTCTAGACCGCCTTCCGCCACGACGCACAATGTCAGTGGCATTACCTCACTTTCTCCTGTCCCTCCACACAGGACAGGTGGACGCCATTTCAGGGGGGATCAGGCCTATGGAATAATGCTGCGTCACAGGATGAATAGGCACATGCTTGCCAAATTACACTGTCCCATTACATGTTTATAGATTGCAGACTACTGTTGAGGCCCCATTGTTCAGTCTGTAACACCTTCTCACCCTTTTGTACCTCAGATACCTACTGCTGTGGATGAATAGGAGATAGAAACCCAGTGTACAGACCCCTTGTGATCCTGGCTACACTGGAGGACAGACATATTATCCTCACCTGGAGGACTGGACAGGGCCACAATCACAGAGCTGTGTGCATAATTGGAGCCAGACCTGATATCTGCTAGGACATTCGATAAGTGAATACCTCCATAGTGCTGAGAAGCACAGAGAGATCAAATGTTCCAAACAAATACTTGAAAGACATTGCTTTTGAGTCTTTACATGTGCAGATCAATTAGTTTCAATGCATAAAAGTTATTAAAAAATTATTTGAATCTAAAAAAAGTTAATTGATATCCTAATATGGAATTACCTTTAGAGAGGCTACTTTACTTTTGATTATTGCACTTGATTTACTAGCATTCAGTGGTGTAGGGGAATAAGGTTTCGAGTGAGAAGTGATAAGGGAGTGCTGGACCTTCCCTCTCCACAGCATCACTACCCCCTCCCAAACCATTTGCTGAAGTTGTTTTTGTTGGCTTTAGGACTCTGTGCACTTTACCACTGCCACGTAGTGCTAAAGTACTTCTGCTCTCTCCTTTAAACATGATAAAATTGGGGTACACCCAACTGGTACATTTAATTTACTTGTAAGTCCCTAGTAAAGTGTACTCTGGTGGTCATTATGACATTGGCAGTAATTGACGCTTATCGTCGCAGTGACGGCCACCAACATACCGTCGCAGAGGCGAACATCAGTCCACCATATTAAGACACACACACTAAACCAACAGAATACTGCCACAAACACATATCCGCCAGATCAAAGGTAAGTGTTAAACTGTCGTTACGAACACCCACACCGTCACACCAACAAAATAAAACCCTCCACATTATGACCCACGAATCACCACGGCGGACATTCAACGGCGGTAAACCATAGGTGGAACACACCGACGCGGTCAGAATGGTCACCCAAATACAAAACAACACAACATTGGCCAATACCAATCATACAAACCTGACACCAATACACACACCACACACACCCACCAACAGCACCATAAAACACACACCCACATTATCCACAACCCTTTACAAACATGAAAAATAGCCACGAGACAGACACGCAAATCAGACAGAACTACACACACCACTAACACCCAGCCATCCGTCACACACCCCACCACATTATTCAAAAAGCACTGCACAACACACACCATGTCCTCACAAAGGCACCCCTGTTTCACAGATGAGGAGTTGCGGGTCATGGTGGAGGAAGTAGTCAGGGTAGAGCCACAGCTCTTTGGAGCACAGGTACAGCAAATATCCAGTGCAAGGAAGATGAACCTATGGCAGAGAATTGTGGACAGGGTGAACACTGTGGGACAGCATACAAGAACAAGGGACGACATCAGGAAGAGTTGGAACGACCTATGGGGGAAGATATGTTCCATGGCAGCAAGGCTCCAATTCGCCATCCAGAGAACTGGTGGTGGACCCCCACCTCCTCCCCCACAGCTGACAGCATGGGAGGAGCAAGTCTTGGCAGTACTGCATCCTAAGGGACTCACTGGAGTAGCCGGAGAACTGGACACTGGTGAATCAAAATGTTCAACCTATCACCCCCCCATACCTGCATGCCATCTCACCCCCTCACCCTGACTCCCATTACTCCACTCCATCCCACACAGTGCACCTACACATATGACTAACCCCAATGCCAAGCCCTGCATGCCATACCCACTGCATGTACAGCCCTCCCAACCCTGCATGTACACCCACAACCTATGCATGCGCAGCATGGAGAACTAACAATCCCACAATACATCACCATACCCAAACAAAGGTGGCAGGGCATCAGCAATGATATAAGGGAAGCTAGCGATGTTCAATATGTCACAGACAAGCAAGCGTAATATATCACTTACATCCCGCAGGTGCCCAAGCCAATTCCAGTGGTGAGGAGGTGCCACAGCTAACCAGTCCCCCAACAGAAGATGCCACCAGTGATGACAGTAACTCTGGACATCTGGTTGAACTACCTGGCCCATTATTGACCACTGGTCAGTCGGCCACCCCAACCCACTCCCAGTCCACCACAAAGCCTGCCCCCTCAGTATCCAACGCCACACTACCACACCTCTGTCCCCAGGACAGATCAATCAGCAGTGTGCCCACCTGTACAGGGACCTCAGTCCACACCTCACAGCCAAGACAATCAGGGTCCTGGGGTCAGAGGCAGTGGGCACACCGATCGGGTGACACAGGCACAGGGGGACAGGGACACTGGGAGGGTAGCTGTGCGCTAGAGGGAGGACAGGCTCAGGGTACTCACTGTCCTGGAGGCACTCACTAATGTCCTGGGGGCTTACCAACGATCCCAGGACAAGATCGGCCAGATTCTTGACATCATGCAGGAGAACCAGCAGCTGCAGGAGGTACACCATCAGGAGATCAGGAAAGATTTTCAGGCCATCAACACCACCATGATCCTCATAGCAGGGGTGCTGGCAGACATGGCCAACATAATGAGGGAATATACAGCAAACCAGCGGGCCCCTTCCACTAGCCAGTCAACTGAACAACGCCCACCACATCTGCTGCAGCTAGTGGACAGGAGGCCCTGCCACAGGAACCACAGGCTACCAGCACCCCTCCCACTACAGAAGGTGAACCACCCCGCAAATGGTCCCTGTGACCCAGACAGATGCCAGAGACTCTTGCCAAGAACAAGCCCACCGCCAGCAAATGAGACCCTCCTTAATGCCCCCCTTGTGTCTCACTCTGTCACCTTGTCAACTTTGAACTGCCTATGCCCCCCTTCCTATGGCCCCTTGGACACTGGACTTGTGCTACAAACAGACTGGACCAATACTTTGTAATTACCGCTACCATCACCCCATTCCATTGCACTATTCGGTCTATAAATTTCATCATAATAAACACCCTTGAACACAACTTGAGTGATAGTGCTTTATGTTAAGAAAATGTGCAATTATGGTAACAGTTAAATCTTATGCAAATGACCTGAACTCTGTGATAGCATACAAAAAATGACCTGTAGCTGTCTGTAGTCATCACATCAGTACACAGTAGTAATAACACCAACATCTGCAAAATGAGAAGGCATAGATCGCAGTCAGTTGAGATGCAAAGGAATTGACTGCCATCATGCTACAGCCACACTGAAAGGATAAATAATCAGAGGAATGATCAGTTCCAATGTCTCGCCTGTGTGTCATTGGAAGTATTGCTGTATAACTGATGTTCTATTGACCACATTCTCTGCCTCCTCATCCTCACTGCCCTCAGGGTCCACTGGAGCATTTCTAATCTCCTCCTCCTGCAGAAAAGGTACATGTTGTCTGAGGGCCAGGTTGTGCAACATGCAGCATTCACCAACTATCTGGCAAACCTTCTCAGGGGAGTGGCACAGGGATCCACCTGTGAGATTGAGGCATCTAAACCTGGCCTTCAGGAGTCCGAAGGTACGTTCTGTGATCCGCCTGGTTCGCCAATGTGCATCATTATACCTCTCAGCCCCTGTCCTGGCACTCCTCACAGGGGTCAGGAGCCATGGTTTGGGTAGCCAGAGTCACCTGCAAGTATTGAGGGGCAAACGTTAGCCTTATACAATGGTATGGGGGATGACTCCTGAAGGCACACACTGACATACAGTTGGTGGGGACTCTGGTTCACCTATTAGACACACCCTGTGCCTCTGTAGTTGTGCTATCACATTTGGGATGCAGTTATTCCTCAGGACAAAGGTGTCATGCACCAACCCATGATACTTGGCAGTGACGTGGAAGATGTACTCGTCAGCCAGGCACACCATTTGCAAATTGAGTGAGTGGAAACTCTTCTGATTCCTGATACCTATTCCTTGTGCCGGGGGGAGGGGACAAATGCAATATGTGTTCTGTCAATCGCACCAATAATATTTGGTATATGTCCCATTGCATAGGATCCAGCCTTCACAGTGGCCAAATCTTCCACTTGGGGGAAAGCAATGCAACTGCACATGTGTTTGACCAAGGCAGACAGAACCCTTGCCAGCACTATTGAGAACATTGGCTGTGATATACCTGCTGCCAAGTCCGCTGTCACTTGGAAAGAACCAGTTGCCAGGAAATGAAGCACTGATAGAACTTGCACAAGAGGGGGATCCCAGTGGGATGACGGATAGCTGATATCAGATCAGGCTCGAATTGAGTACACAGCTCTGTGATTGTGTCCAGTCTATTGGTCAGTATTATGTGCCTGTCCTCCAGTGTAGCCAAGTCCACAAGGGGTCTGTACACTGGCTCTTGTCTCCTCCTCCTATTACTCCGCAGTGGTAGGTATCTAAGGGACATAAGAGTGAGTAGGGTGTCACAATCCGAACAATGGAAGCACTATCTCAGTGTACATAGAGCATGTTTGTAATCTGAAATTTGTGAATGGCAAATTTATAGCAACAACGCAGTTTCCAATTTCTGAATTTTGTCCACCACCATAAAATGGCAACCGCCTGTCCTGTAAGTATGGACAGGAGTAAGTGATGTAACTCTGCTGGCGTTTGTCGTCATGGCAGAAGGCGGACTTGCACTGCCATGCTATTCCTCATTGGCTAAAATGAAGGTATATGGAGTACAGTGTCCAATGGGGATCACTGGCGGAGGTGACGTTGTACACCGACGCGGACATGATCGCCATTTTCTGTCTAGAACCTCACTTGATTCCTGACTTTCCACAGGACAACACCTCCACTGCATGTGCTGCTGTGACCTGTGTCTGGATCCTGCTATAGCCTGTGTGACAGAGGAAAGGGTCTCTGCCTTCACTTCAAAGGAGTTAGAGCACCTGGTGGATGGGGTCCTTCCCTTGTATGGACAGCTGTATGGGCACAGGTGAGTACACCATGGGCATGATGCATGTGACAAGGGTGCAAAGAAATGTGTGTGCTAGCAGTGTGTTATTTGGGTGAGGGGGATGTCTGGTGGTATTGTACATGCAGTGCTCCGGGTGATGTGTGTGCCAATGGAAATCATATTTTTTGGGCCATATTTGTGACTGGCTGGATTGTATGGTTAACGGTGTCCTCTTGTCTTTATTACCTCTGCAGGTCAGTGCCCATCAGAAGAAGGGAATGTGGCATGCCATTGCTAAGGACATGCATAACCTGGGGGTCTATATCAGGAGGAGCACCCTTTGTAGGAAAAGGTGGGAGGACCTGAGACGTTGGGCCCGGAAGACCGCAGAGGCCCAGCTGGGGATGGCCTCCAAACGAGGGCGGGCTACCCATCAGAACCTGAACCCCCTCATGGCCCACACACTGGCAGTGGCCTACCCAGACCTGGATGGGCGCTTGAGGGCAGCACAGCAGCCACATGGGGGTGAGTACAGTGAGCATAACAACAATTATTTTTGGGTCGCAATGGATCCTGGTGGTGGGTTTCAGTTAGTGGGTGCCCCTTAATGTCAGCTCAGCCATTGCTGCATGATCCAGCTCAAGGTAAATGGGTGTACATCAAAATCTGATATACACCCATTCTCAGATAGGTAGCGTTCCATGTTAGACAGGGCTTAGTGGGTCCCAGGAGAGGTGCAATTGGCTGTGGTTGGCTCTCATCTTGCTGTGGCACTTAGCCAACATAATGCCAGTGCGATGTATAGTGCTCAATCCTTGTTGTAACTTAATAGCGATTAGATTAAGCATTAGCAGAAGACATCTTGTATTTAGCAACTATTGTGAACATTTGGCGGAATCCATTTTGTATTCATGGCAGCCATTTTCTCTGCAATATGCTCGCCATGTGCTCTGTCCTACCTTTCTGTTAACTACTCTTGAAAATCTGTCTAGTGACAAGTTATATTTAGCATCTCCCACTTTCGCACATGCTCAGTAAGATCTGCAGCTGTTAGTAATCAGTAACAGACAGTAATGTGTCAACTAGTCCTTGAAACTGTTATCCCATCCTACCTGTCGACTGTGCATTTCCATATGACCTTACATGTATGTAAGCCTTGCTTCTATAATTGTACCGCCTTCTTTTAGCCCCTGCATGGGTATAAAAGGAGCATGCTCTCTTAGTTCAGTGTGCTACTTCAAACATTACCGAAGGGTGCTGTTTGAACTGTAGTACCACCTCATGAGGTTTAATAAACTTTGGAGGTCATTACAACCCTGGCGGACGGTGTTAAAGCGGCGGTAAGACCGCCAACAGGCTGGCGGTCTTTTTTCCAGCATTATGACCATGGCGGTTACCGCCATGGTCATCCGCTGCTTCACCGTTCCGCCCGCCAGGGCGGAGATGACCGCTGGGCTGGAGACCTGGGTCTCCAGCCCGGCGGCCGTCACAATACCGCCGCCAGTATTTCAACCTGGCTTACCGCCATAGATTTCCAGCGGTAGGAACCGCCATGAAATCCATGGCGGTAAGCCCTATCAGTGCCAGGGAATTCCTTCCCTGGCACTGATAGGGGTCTCCCCCACCCTCCACCCCCACCCCGACACCCTCCCCTACACCCCCCACCACCCCTGCCACCCCCCAAAGGTGGCAGGGCCCCCCTCCCCACCCCGACCCCCAACATCACATAACTCACACACACACGACACGCACGCAGGCACCACCAACACACATACACGCACACACACCAACATACATGTCTACATCCACACACTCAGTCAGACCCGCACACCCATATACAGACATACACGCACACATTCCCAACATATGCAACACAACCGCAAGCATACACGCACTCACACCCCCCTCTACATACACAGACGCACACCCCCATGCACCCACACAACACACAACACCCCCCACCCCCCTCCCCTAACGGTCGATCGACTTACCTTGTCCGTCGATCCTCCGGGAGGGGACGGGAGCCATGGGGGCTGCTCCGCCGACACCACACTGCCAAGAGAACATCGCCGCACCGAATCACAGGACGTGATTCGCTGGGCAGTGTTCTGTTGGCGTGGCAGTGAAGGTGGAGCAACCTCCACTTCCCCGCCACACGCCAGTATGGCTGTTGGCGGCTCTCTGTCGTAAAAAGGACGGAGAGCAGCCAACAGTCATAATACGGCGAGAGGCAAACCGCCACTACTGGCGGTCTTCCGCACGGCGCTCCCTCGGCGGTCTTGTTAAAAGACCGCCGAAGTTGTAATGACCGCCTTTGTCTTTTATTTCAGTTTCTGTGCCAACTTCTTCCTATATGGTCTGAGGACTTTGTGCAGAGAAGGGTGAACCCCTTGCACTAGTAGGCCTTGCTGAGGCTTACTTTAACAAATTGGCGCCCAAACAGGGACTCATCGGCGACTTGGACGCCCAACGGATTGGTTGCGACGAAGGATTGGGATCTCGCTGCGGACGATCAATGCCTGAGGAGACCCGAGTCTTGGCAACCACAGCGTTTTTCCCTTCTTTATGATTTGACCATCCAGGTGGCGCCGGTCCTCGACTGAGATCCTTTTTGTTCATTCATCATGCAGTGACCATTTGGTCGATTTTAGAACTTGGCAGTTGGAACCTGGACACCCTGTGATTGGTAAGAGCCGTTTTACGGCACTTGCTGTGGGTTTTGATGCCTTTGTTTGGTAATGAAGTTTAGCACTACTTACTGTGGCTCTTGTGTTTTGGGTGACTAGTCAATTTGTGTCCTTTGAATTGATATATAAATTGCAATTTATATAGGCAGGTAATGAGGAGAATTTTCTCCAATTTAATTTTGATTTGAACGGCACCTTAAGTGCTACTTTGATTATAATATTGCATATTCTGCACTATTTTTGGCATGCCTGTTTTTAGCGCACTTCGTAGGATGTGTTGCTTTTGTAATGGTACCAATTTGAGACTGGAAGAATCGCAACCCGCACCCCCAGAGGGGACGCCCAATAGAGATATGTATGTTAAACATGGTCTTTCTTCCATAATGTACAGCACATTATGGAATAAATACACTCGTGCGGATCCTGAGTTACGTTGGCCTATGCATGGGTCATTTGATTTGCGAAAGATTGAGTATGTGGAACAATGTATGTGTAAGCGAAAGTCTAGGCAAGATATGTTTGACTGTATACGAATGTGGGAGAAAGAAGTGCGTGGACGAGTGAAGCGTGAGCAAGCCTTGCTTGAGAAAGGGCAGCGGAAGAATGTATATGTGAAAGCATTGGAAATGAGAAAGAAAGAAAGAAATAACTTAAAGGAGCTAGAAGAGAAAGAACGTAAATTACAGGTAACTGGCCAATACACTGTTAGGCAACCTCTCTATCCTATCCTTAATAAACCACACGATGATTTTTTGTTACTAGATTGCCCTCCACCTCCGTATGTCGTTCCTTCTGCCCCTCATGAGTTAGCTAAGGTCTCCGGTTCGGAGCAACAGAAGATGCGAGACAGTCGCTCTATGTTGCCTGCTGACCGTGCGTCTGAGCTTAGATCTATTGCTCATAAAACAATTTGTAGCGTTGTCTCTGCTTCTGAACTTTTAGACAACATGAAAGGGTGGACGGAAAAGGAGCAGCTATATTTTACAGAGGCATTTGGCACAGAAGTTATTGAACTATATTGGAAATATTCTGATGAGTTAGAGCCCGATGATGTAGCAGCTGATCATAAGCAAATGCGTGATGGTCTTTTTGTTTTCTCCCAGGTGGCTGATGCAATCAGGCGTTTGGTGAAATTATGTGTTGTGGCAGTCCGTTTGCAAGAGGAGAAAAGGGCTGTGGACGTAGTTGCACGGACATCTCAGACCAGCGGGGTGCAAGCTTCCATCTTCGGATCAGATAAGACTATGATAGTTCACGCGAAACCAATGCGGGAGGCCGCGCCTTTGTATGTTCCTCCTAAAGGATTGGGTACAAGTGTTGATAAAACTTCTGTTGATGCTAAGGGTTATTTTATTTATAATTGGTTGTATACTCCTTGGAATAGGGCAGATGTAATGGCACTTAAAACAGCATTACCTGACCCGTGGAAAAATCCAGCCGCCTTTTATGAGGAAGTTGAGGGAGCAATTAGTTCTTGTACTATGACTTTGGCTGACATTGATTTATTTTTCGGATTGATATTACCGCCAGATATGTGTAGAACTGTTCGTAAACTTGATGATCGTGTAGTTTTTGGGGCGTCATGGAAAAAATTAGAACAGATGGACGGGGATAGAGAACCTGCGAAAAAGCCTTATCAGTTGATTCTAGATCTTCCTGCAGCCATATTAGTTAAGTTAAAAACGATTATTCCCCCTAAAAAGATAGATTGGACTGTTTTAGCGTCTTGTAAGCAAAAGGCAGATGAATCGGTCTCTGATTTCTTTACACGCTTTGAAGAAGCATTTCATGATTTTAGCGGCCAGTTATTGTCAGATGATACGGGCAGACATTTGTTTGTCGATAAATATGTCACAAATCTGTTACCAGGAATAGCTAGTCGTCTAAAAGCTAGTGAAAGTTCATGGACTACCTCTACTCCGGTTTCTCTTTTGACTATGGCTCAGTATTATGAACGTCAGGAATTAGAAGCAAAAGGTAGCGAGGATAAAAAGATTAAAGAATTAAAGACGAAGGTTATGTTGGCTCAAGCTTATGGTCCGCCTTTTAGAGGTAGTGATAGAGGTGGACGTGGATCTTATGGTTCTTCTTACACTTGTTCGAATTTGTCTGTTCATCAGTGTGCGTATTGTAAGAAATTTGGGCATTGGGCTGCCGATTGTCCAGCACTACGTATTCAGCAGTCTTCACGTGGCCAGGGACAAATGAGAAATCGCTCAGGATATTCAGGGCCTAGAAGAAGCACAAATGATCATGCTAGGGTTGATGCTAATGTACGAGGGCAGGATGGGTTTAACACTTTTGATAGACGGAACCAATACCAGATGTCTAACTATGTGCAGCCTGATTTCCAAGATTCTGCTTATGCATAGGATTGCCTAGGATGGGGTAAGGAATCAGTTGAAGTTCCAGTAAATCAGAGGGGTCCCTATGTTACAGCACATGTTTTGGGTTCTACTGATCAGTTTCTGGTTGATACAGGAGCTACTCGTAGCGCCTTGTCTAAACAATTGATTCCAAGGGCTCCCCTGTCTGGCTTAACCATTACATGGATTGGTTTCGATGGAACACCTTCCCCTAGCCCATTGTCACAACCACTTGCATTCCATGTTGATAAATTTACTGCTCCATGTCCATTTTTGCTTTCTCCAAATACACCAGACAATATTGTGGGTCTTGATATGCTCAAGTATTTCAGGGCTACAATACGATGCTCTCCTGAAGGGGTGCGTGTTATTTTGAATAATAATCATCCTGTGATGGAAAGAGTTTGTCTTGTTAAAGAGGATATTGCATTAGCTTCACTCCCTAGTACTTTGTGGGCTACTTCAGATACTGATGTGGGACAAATGATTATTCTACCGGTACATATTAGTGTCAAGGAGGGAGCTGTATTGCCACGTTTGCCTCAATACAAAATTTCACAGTAGGGCGAAGAAGCACTCACACGAATTGTGAATGATCTTATTGTAGTTGGAGTTGTTGAGGAAGTTCCGTATAATGTTTGTAACCGTCCGATTCTTCCTATTCTGAAAAAGGATACTGATACTAGGATTTACCGATTCATTATTGATTTACGAGAAGTCAATAAGATTGTGATACCACAATATCCTGTGGTATCTGACATCACAACACTTCATACTTTGGTTCCCCAGACAGCAACTATGTTCTCTGTGATAGACTTGAAGAATGCTTTCTTTTCGATCCCTATTCATCCTGACAGCCGATATTTGTTTGGTTTTACTTTGAATAAACGATCATATAGATTTTGCAGAGTTCCTCAAGGCTATACTGAGAGTCCTAGTATTTATAGTCAAGCGTTAAAACGACAACTGGATTCTTTTGTTTTACCTGAAGGTGTGGCTCTCATACAATATGTCGATGATATTTTGTTGGCAGCTGATACCCCTGAGCAATGTGAAAAGTGCACTTTGTCCTTACTTTCTTTTCTTGCTTCACACCATCATAAAGTGTCACGAAAGAAATTGCAATATTGTAGACCAAAGGTTACCTATTTAGGTCAGCTTTTGTCTAAGGAGTGCTGTGCACTTACATCAGATCGTATTTAAGCAATTTTAGACACACCAGTACCCTCTACTCAGAAAGATGTTGGTGCATTCCTTGGTCTTACTTCTTTTTGTAGGCAATGGATATTAGGGTTTTCACACATTGTCAAACCTTTGCTAGCACTTTTGACTAAAGATACTCCAATGCCCCTCCCATGGACAGATGAATGTGAGACTGCTTTCCGGCAGCTACGACAAGTCCTTTGTTCAGCACCAGTGTTAGGTACTCCAGATTACATGAAGCCTTTTGCACTTTACTTACATGAGAAAGATGGATGTGCATTGTCAGTTTTAGTACAGACACACGGCGATAAGCAGCGTCCCTGTGCATATTTTTCAGCAGTACTTGACCCTGTCGCTCGAGCGTTGCCTGGGTGTTTTCGTTCAGTTGCCGCAACAGCTGTGTCAATACGTCAGAGTGAAGGGATAGTTTTGTCACATAAGCTGTTGGTGTTAGTACCCCATGCGGTTGATGCTCTTTTAAATCAAACAAAGACACAACATTTAACTAACGCTCGCCTGACAGGATATGAATTGACATTGCTGGCTCCTCACATTACACTGAAGAGATGTGCAACACTAAATCCAGCCACTTTGTTGCCATATCCGGTTACTCAGACTCAGTCACAAGAAACACATGATTGTATATACCTTACCGAAGAACAGACAAAGGGTCGTATTGATTTACAAGATACGCCCCTTCCAGATGTAGATGGGGAATTGTGGGTTGATGGGTCTTGTTTGAAGTTGCCAGACGGTACGACCTCAGCTGCATATGCAATCCCCACAATACACACAGTAGTGGAGACAGCTCGTATACCACAGAAGTCAGCTCAAGCAGCTGAACTAATAGCTTTGACACGAGCATGTGAGCTTAGTACTGACTTATGTGTGAACATTTATACAGACAGCCGCTATGCTTTTGGAGTGGCTCATGATTTTGGTTTGCTTTGGAAGGAGAGAGGCTTTATCACATCCCACGGGATGCAGATAATGCACGGAGAATTAGTGCACAACCTCTTGACTGCATTGACATATCCAAAGAAACTAGCTATTGTGAAATGTAGTGCACACAAGAAAGTGACCGATAAGATAGGGCAAGGTAATGCCCTTTCGGACCGCGTAGCACGTGAGACTGCGATGCAGCGAAGTACTACTTCTATGTATGTAGTGAAGTCACAAGCTGAACGTTGCCATAATCCTAGACAAGACGTATTAGATATACAGAAATCTGCTTCGGTGAAAGAACGTGAGCAATGGTCTGAAGAAGGAGAATTGGATGATGAGGGCTGTTGGCAGAATAAGCAGATGGATAAATGGAAATTGCCTATAGCTTTTGTACAACCTATGGTTCAGATGGCACATGGGCTGGCACATGTTGGAGCTTCAACAATAACAAAGTTGCTTACGCAAGTTTGGGAGCATCCAGAAATTTCCAGTACAGCTAAGAGAGTAGTACAGTCTTGTTTGCTCTGTTTACAATACAATCCTGGAAAAGGGACACGTACTCCTGCGGGAGGGTTTGCTACACCAACTGCACCTTTTGAAGTTCTACAAATGGATTATATTCAGCTTGAACGCTGCAACAATTTAAAGTATGTCTTGGTGGTGGTATGTGCCTTCAGTAAATGGATAGAGGCGTACCCCACAAAGGATAATACTGCCATTACCACAGCGAAGGTGCTTTTGAAAGAATTTTTCCCTAGGTTTGGTGTTTGCAGACTTTTATGGAATGATAACGGACCTCATTTTGTTGGGGAAGTTATTAAGTATGTCCTGAAAGAATTAGGGATCAAACAGAAGTTCCATGCGGTTTTCCACCCACAATCAGCAGGGTTGGTGGAAAGGTATAATGCTACTTTGAAGCTGAAGTTAGCGAAGATAGAGGCTTCCACATCCTTAACTTGGCCGGATGCATTACCGTTGGCATTATTATCTATTAGGTCAGTGCCACACTCTCGAATCAGCCTTAGTCCTTACGAAGTGGTATTTGGAAGGCCAATGAACATTTGGGGAGTTCCTAAGCCAAATTCTGTATATGATGTACCTTGTGTCTTGATGAATGATTATTTGGCACAGTTAACCGACAATTTGGTTTCTATTCATCAACAGGTTCGAGAAGCACTTCCTGACAGATCTACAGGTGAAGGCCATGAACTCCGACCTGGTGACCAGGTGATGATTAAGTCCTTTGAAAGATCAAGCAGCTTGTAACCAAGGTGGCGAGGCCCAGAACAGGTGCTCCTTGCGACAAGGACAGCAGTTCGAGTGACGAACCGAAAGAATTGGGTCCATAGTACTCACTGCAAGAGAGTGCTACCTACCTTGGTGGAACCTGCTGTGCTGACCGATCATCGAGAGATTTTGACTACGGAGAAAGGGCGTGCTATATCACCTGACGAATCTGCAGAGTTCTTCCCGGACCATACGATTTCTGGAGTGTCGCAATATAATTTGAGACCGAAGAAAGACCCCGTAGTGCTGGAGAAACTGGTTGAGCTACCGCCCTGGGTTTGTGAAACGGAGAGCCAATGTGGCAAGGGGGGTGATCAGCCATGCATTAGAGTAGTGACACCCGTCTTGGCCCGTGGTGAAGAAATCAGCGGCTGCCCAGGGATAAGAGCTCCAACGATTGTTTTTAATTAATTTCTGAAAGGGTTGATTATCACTGTTGCTAAAATGAATAACAAACTGATCATTAGTACTATGAGATTTGTTGATGTTTTGGTGGTTATAGCAATAATCACCTGGTTTGTTGAAAAGAAGGCTCCTGCTCGTGAGTTTTTTGTTGCCACTACTCCAGTACCAGAGGATCACTATTACTTTACGCTTCCCTATCAGGAGCAGAAGCACCGTCAATCGTACTTCAATAATACTTTCATTCAGATGTTGCATCATACTCATAATGCTACAAATACTACTAACTGTTGGGTATGTGGAATGATACCTGCGCATCAAAAGAAAGGAGGAACACCTTTCATTCCTCTTCCTTTTTCACACAATGGTTCTTGTCAAGCTTGGTATACGCTTTTGTTTGCATCTGGAAAACGTACAGAGGGCGGACTTCATTTTCGCCTTAATAAAGTATGCTACCAAGACAAAGATGGGTATCCCCAAGCCAAAGGAACTAAATGGGAATGGGAAGAGTATCAACCGGAAAATGTTTCAATACCATATGTCTTCACAAATATAAGAGACTCTGACAAGAAAGAACAATTTGTGATTTCTGTTACAAAAACTAAAGCAGATTTATGTATACGTAGCATTGGGCGAATTCCAGTAGGGATAAGCAATTGTACCTTGATTTTAACTTTTGAGGGTGTAAATAATAGTAGTTTTACAGCTTCACATAATACACATTTTGTTTGTTGTAACTATGGATATTACCAACTACCTATTGGGTGGTCAGGTGTGTGTTATGTATCTTTTCTATTACCCTCTGTGTTTTTGGCCCCTGCATCATATCACCGAGATTTTAAACTGTTCAATTACATCATTAAAAATAGATATAAGTACAAATGAGGTAGACCAAACGGATACTAGCCTGCAACAATATGTTGATTTTAATTTAGAGTTGTTCTCCTTTGTGGGTGCTGCGTTAAACAGTAGGAAAGTGAGACGATTGACTAGGGTTGTGGAAGCTGTTACCAATCAGGCAGCTCTGGCACTTGGGAATATTACTGAGGAGCTCCAAATTGTGAGGATTGTAGCGCTCCAAAATCGTATGGTACTAGATGTGATATTAGCTGATCGAGGTGGTGCATGTCGCATCATCGGTAGTAGTTGCTGTGTTTTTATTCCAGATCACTCACCTTCAGTATATGATGCAATATCTAAATTGCATAAAATTGCTGCAGAAATCCACACAGAAACTGGTACTTGGACTTTTTCTGGATGGTTTTGGACTCTTGTTTCCGCTTGGGGCTGGAAACTACTGACTATCCTGTGTGTAATGATTGCAATATTTTTCACATGCTGTATCTGTATTCAGTGTGGTCCAATGTTCTGCTCCATGTGTATTACTGCTTGTATGCCTACCAAAATAAATATTACAGAAATGAAAGCACAACATATGTTAGATAAGGAAATAGCTGAAATGATGAGCATAAATATACAAGATGAATATTTAGATTATCCCAGAAAGACGAATGTCTTCAGCTAATACTAAAAGGGTCGTCTGTTGTAACTTAATAGCGATTAGATTAAGCATTAGCAGAAGACATCTTGTATTTAGCAACTATTGTGAACATTTGGCGGAATCTATTTTGTATTCATGGCAGCCATTTTCTCTGCCATATGCTCGCCATGTGCTCTGTCCTACCTTTCTGTTAACTACTCTTGAAAATCTGTCTAGTGACAAGTTATATTTAGCATCTCCCACTTTCGCACATGCTCAGTAAGATCTGCAGCTGTTAGTAATCAGTAACAGACAGTAATGTATCAACTAGTCCTTGAAACTGTTAGCCCATCCTACCTGTCGACTGTGCATTTCCATATGACCTTACATGTATGTAAGCCTTGCTTCTATAATTGTACCACCTTCTTTTAGCCCCTGCGTGGGTATAAAAGGAGCATGCTCTCTTAGTTCAGTGTGCTACTTCAAACATTACCGAAAGGGTGCTGTTTGAACCTCATGAGGTTTAATAAACTTTGTCTTTTATTTCAGTTTCTGTGCCAACTTCTTCCTATATGGTCTGAGGACTTTGTGCAGAGAAGGGTGAACCCCTTGCACTAGTAGGCCTTGCTGTGGCTTACTTCAACATCCTGATCCCTGTGTGTGATGGTAATGTGTATGCCAACTGTGGAGTTGTTGCTGTAATTTACCCAGTGCTCCCTTTCTCTCTCTCCCGCCCTATTATCTTCTGTCATCCTGTCCATATGTGCATTAGCATCATCTGGTGGAGGAGCAGGGGCACTGGTGACTGAGGGAGCTGTATCCCACAGGACCCAGGAGGCAGAGTCCACCGACGCCGAGGGGACTAGTGGGACAGAGGTCGAGGGGAGCACCACAGCAGAGACAGGAGGTGCCAACACTGACTCTGATTCCTCCTCCGATGGGAGCTCCCTGGTGGTGGCAGACACCTCTGGAACCACCCCAGCTACAGCCGTCACCCCCGTACCTACACCGCCCTCTCAGAAGCCTCCCACTGAGTTGCCTGTGCCCGCTCACAGGAGGGTGGACCTCTCCTTTGCCCCAGGCACCTCAAGCCCTGCCCCAGTGAGCCCTGCTGCCCTCAGTGAGGAGGCTATTGACCTTCTGAGATCCATCTATGTAGGGCAGTCAACCATTGTGAATGCCCTCCAGGGGCTGGCATCCCAGATGCAGCAATGCAATGAATACCTGGAGTGCATCCACAGTGAGTTAGCGTCCCTACAGAGATCGTTTCAAGCTCTGGCCTCCTCTCTGATGGCAGCCAGTGTCCCTGTTCCTACCTTCCCCTCTCCAACTACCACTTCCCAGTCCCAGTCTCCTCAGTCCCACCCCATCCAAGGCACAGATACAGACAAGCATGCACACAAAACATCACACAGGAGTAGCACAGTCAAACACATGCAGCACACTTCAGTCCACATGCACTCACTCACACAACAGACAGTTGCACACACAACCACATCCACTGCCCCCACTGTACCCCCTCCTCCTCCCTCACAGCCACCACCACCATCACCACATCATGCAGCACCCACACTTCACTTGCAGACACCTCCACATCATCCATCAACACATTCCCTTTGTCCTCTCCCACCCTGTCTGCCCCCACCAAAGAGACAAAAACGCACACACACAGACACCCAACAGCCATCCACCTCTCACACACACACTGTCCATGCACCTGCAACCAAGTCCAGCAGACATACACGTCAGACAACAACTCCCTCAACCTCCACTCCCATCCCTCCTCCGGCATCCCACCCCAATGCCTCTAAGAAGCCTTTCCTTGCACGTCTTAACCTCTTTCCTCCCCCATATCCCCATCCTACCCGTAAGAGTAGGGTCCCAATGACCCACCCCAGCACCTCAGCCAAACAGTCTGCCACTACTCCCATCAAATCATCAGCTGCTGGCACAAAGGGGCCCCAGAGTGTGACGGCTGCCACTCCTACTGAGAGAACACCTCCAGCTCAGAAAAGGACGACTAGAGTGGTGAAAAACAAGGAACGTGAGACGGGGACAGTGGAGACATCTCCTAGTCCTGGAGGCAAGGACACAAGTGGCATGTCTAAGGCCAAGGGAACCCGTCACAAGAGAGGGCACATAGATCCCCCTCCACCAGCAGAGAAAGTGAAGGTTCCCACTCAACCACCAATAAAAGTGAAGGTTCCCACTCAACCACCAATGAAAGTGAAGGTTCCCACTCAACCACAAATGAAAGTGAAGGTTCCCACTCAACCACCAATGAAAGGCAAGAGGCCCACTCAACCACCAAGGAAAGGCAAGAGGCCCACTCCAACAGCAGAGGGCAAGGAGCCTCCACCTCCATCAGGGACACAGCAATCCTCACCTCCAGCGAGACACCACAGCCCTCACCTCCAGCAGAGACACAGCAGCCCTCACCTCCATCAGAGACACAGCTCCCCTCACCTCCAGCAGAGGGCATGTAGGCCACCCTCCAGGTACTGTTATACAAAGACCCCCTCCAGAACCAGAGGACAAGTGCCCCACTTCAGAGACTGTTGCCTTGCACTCCACAGCAAAGACAAGCAGGCACGGTGCCCCCTCCAGAACTAGTGGGTTAGTTCCCCACTTCAGAGACTGTGGCCTTGCACTACCCAGCAAAGACAAATGGGCATGGAGCCCCCTCCAGAACCAGTGGGCAAGTTCCCCACTTCAGCTATGGTGCCCCCCTGCCTCTCACCCCTTCCCTCTGAGGTGCCTGCCCATTCCCAACATGAGGCCCCTGAACGGTGGATTCCAGAAGTTGTCAGGAGTCAAGTTGGGCCTTGGACTGTGCCCTGTGGCCATGTGGCCCTTTTATAATTTGGACTGGCCATTTGCCCATTCTGAACATTGTCGCCTGCATTTGGAATCAAATGGACAATGTGGTGGCTGTTGTCATCAAATTAGTATTTGCTGATTCTCATAGTTGTCCTTGTTTTATTTTAACTTGTGTCCTGTGATACTTGTTTAACTCTGCAGGTGGTTCTGTGTATGGTGCGTGTGTGAATGGTGTGTGTTCTGCGTGTGTGTATCACTCTCCTTTTCCTCCCTCCCTCCCTTGTGTAGTGCGTGGCTGTACTCACCGTCGTAGTCTTTGTCGGCGTTGGTGTTCCAGGAGGGCCCTGGCGTAGAATAGCATCTGGAAGACTTGAAGTTCCAGTTCCATGGCGGCCGCAGTGTCCTCTGTGTACCTGTTGGTGAGTTTTACGTTTTCTGTGTTCTGTTCCCGCCAGGCTTTTGATGGCATTGGTACCATCCCAGAAATCCTGGCAGTTTGCTATGTCATAATATGGTGGGCGGTACGTTGTCTTCTGCCTGGCTGTTCATGGCTACTGCCGTGGTCAGTGGCGTTAACACTCTGGCAGTTGGTGTGGTACATTGGCTGTCTATGGGAGGGATCACCGCCATGGTCATAATTTGGTAGTAATTACCGCCAGCCTGTTGGTGGTATTACCACCACTTGAACAGTCATCGCCAATGTCATAATGACCACGTATGTGTACCCAGGGTGTGAAAATTAACTGCTACTTGAGGGCCTACAGCACTCATTGTGCCACACACCGAAGTAGCCCTTTTAAACATGTTTCAGTCCTGCCATGGCAGCCAGTGTGCAGCCCAAAACCCTTCATCTCAGGTCGAGCGCGCAAGCACTTTGACCTGTTCTAAGTATTGTGGGCTTTTAACCACTCCAGCATCACGTCCCATCACTTTCATTCGTTTGTGGGCTTGCCTTTCAAAAATCACTTGATATCATTGGTAAATGGTTTATGTTTCTCCTGCCTTGGGGCAGTTTGGTTACCGCCTTGGACATCAACCCTTTACAGAGATAATTGCACGATTATCAATATACTTCTGCGTGGGTAAACTACTTTTTTCTTTTGTCTGCGCGTTGTGGCTGCTATGGCGTTCAATCGGCGGTATGGTTTTTACATTAAGGCCCTCATTACAACATTGGCGGTAAATGCCGCTTACCGTCGTTCAGAACACACCGATGTGGCTGCGGAATTCCGCTACAGCTATTACGACCCACAGCTCGGAATCCGCCATAATACAGACACCCACACAAGTCCGCCACACCAAAGGTCAGTGATAAACTGGCGATAACAAAACCTCCACCATCACGCCAACAGGAATACGCCCACACTATCACGACCCACAAATCCACCCAGTATTCCATTGGCGGTACACACCGCCACGCTCAAAATACACACACATTTACAAAATACAACCACATTGGACAAATCGAAATACACACACCTGATGCACATACACACACCACTCCCACACACCCAATCCAATATAAAACACACACCCACATCACCCACAAACCCTCACTACCAAAAATTCTGAAAGAAGGCCAGAGAGAGACACCACCAGAAACAACACTAGCATCCACAGACACACAACATCATCACTCACACAACATCCACGCACCTCAAACAACACACAACAACACATTCCCTCACACATCACAACACACACTACCTCACACATCACCCACACCACATCATGGCACCACAACGACACCCCAGGTTCTCTGAGGAGGAACTCAGGGTCATGGTGGAGGAAATCGTCCGGGTAGAGCCACAGCTATTCGGATCACAGGTGCAGCACACCTCCATTGCTAGGAAGATGGAGCTATGGCGCAGAATCGTCGACAGGGTCAACGCAGTGGGACAGCATCCAAGAACACGGGATGACATCAGGAAGAGGTGGAACGACCTACGGGGGAAGGTGCGTTCCGTGGTCTCAAGACACCAGATTGCAATACAGAGGACTGGCGGTGGACCCCTACCTCCTCCCCCACAACTAACACCATGGGAGGAGCAAGTCTTGGCAATACTGCATTCTGAGGGCCTCGCAGGAGTAGCAGGAGGAATGGACTCTGGTAAGTCAACTCTTAACTATTATATCCCCCACCCTACCTGCTTGCCATAACATACCCCCACCACCACCCTCACCCCCATCACTCCAACACCTCACATATGTCCCACTATCACAACCCACCCATCCCAACACCAAGCCCTGCATGCAACACCAAAGCAGGGACACCCATCACCAAAGCATGTCCACTACAGATACCCATACAGACCCCAAACCAAATATCACACAAGGACCTAGACAAGAATGCAAGCACTGGAGTACAGGGTCACTCACCTATTGCACACGATGGCACACACAGATGCAATAATCATGCCTTTACATTCCTGCACGACCCCTACCCAACGTCACCGGACAGGAGGTTCCAGACATATCCAGTCCCCCCACAGAAAGGGCCCACAGTGATGACAGAATCTCAGCAAAACTGGATCAAGATGACCAGCCCGGCCCATCTGGGACCTCAGGACAGTTGGTTCCCCTGACACTGGCGCAAGCCACCACAGAGCCTCACCCCTCAGGAAACACCAGCACAGCACCCACCCAGCGGGCCCATCCCTCTGTCCCCAGGACACGTCAAGCAGCAGTGTGTCCACCACTACAGGGAACCCAGGCAAACCCACCACCCCAAGAAAATCAGGGACCTGGGGGCAGTGGCAGTGGGCACATGGTTCAGGGGACAGAGGAACAGGAAAACAGGGGAACTGGGAGGACAGCTGTGCGACAGGGGAGGACAGGCCCAGGGAACCAACTCTCCACGAGGCCCTCTCCAACATCATGGGAGTGTACCATCATTCCCAGGAGACGATGGCAACGGTACTGGCCAACTTTCAGGAGACCCAGTGGCTGCAGGAGGAACACTATCTGGGGATCAGGGAGGAACTGAAGTCCATTAACACCACCCTGGTCACCATTGTAGGGGTGCTGAAGGACCTTGTCAACACCAGGAGGGACACTGTGGCACAAGGGGCCCCTGACACTAGCCTGGATGATGAACAGCCCTCCACCTCCGCTGGCGCTAGTGGACAAGAGGCACCGCCACAGGACCACGACACCAGCACCCCACCCCCTGCCGATGGAGAGCCACCCCGCAAACGGTCCCTGAGATCCAGGAACAAGACAGAGAACATTGTCAAGACCCCCACCAGGAAATGAGACCCCCCTGGATGTCACCCTTCTGTCCCACTTTGTCACCATGTCCATCCTTCAACTGCCCTTGCTCCACTTCCTATGCCCCTTTGGACAATACAATTGTGAAACAAATAGACTGGACTCTGCCATGGACATTCCTCCACCATCACCCCTGCCCATTTTACAACCCCCCTCCACTTATTTGCACAGAAATAAACACACATCAATCAAAAAACAATCTGGAGTCAGTCTGTGCTTTCACTAATGTGTAATTGCAATAACTATAGAATATAGCAATGTCAATTTAATTGTCCACATACCGATGAAACATAGCTGTAGGTCTGGAGGAAATATAGCAGAGGACACAAAGTGGGACCCACATCTGTTAAATGGAAAGTCAAAGTGACAAGTCAGGGTCCATACACTGGGTGAAAATGACAGACTTCTGATAGCTCAAACAATAGTATGAGTTGTGTGAGGCAGTGACATCTTCTTACCTGTGTCTCACTGGAAGTATTGCTGGATAACGTTGTTTCTGTTGTCGATATCCTCTTCTTCTGCCTCCTCTTCTTCAATTTCCACAGGCTCCACAGCTGCCACAAGACCTCCAGCTGGACCATCCTCCTGCAGAAAAGGCACCTGCTGTTGCAAAGCCAGGTTGTGCAGCATACAGCAGGCCACGATGATCTGGCACATCTTCTTTGGTGAGTAGGAGAGAGAACCACCTGTCATATGGAGGCACCGGAATCTGGTCTTCAGGAGTCCGAAGGTCCGTTCGATCACCCTCCTAGTTCACCCATGTGCCTCATTGTAGTGTTCCTCTGCCCTTGTCCTGGGATTTCTCACTGGGGTCAGTAGCCATGACAGGTTGGGGTACCCCGAGTCACCTGCAAATTTCGAGGGACAACTGTTAGACACACACTCACCCGTAGGCACAACCCCATACCCAAACGCCTATTCACACTGTATAGGGTCCTTGTCCTCACCTATTAGCCACACACGGTGCCTCTGGAGTTGCCCCATCACATAAGGGATGCTGCTATTCCTCAGAATGTAAGCGTCATGCACTGAGCCAGGAAATTTGGCATTCACATGGGAGATGTACTGGTCGGCCAAACACACCATCTGCACATTCATCGAATGATAGCTTTTCCAGTTTCTGTACACCTGTTCACTCCTGCGTGGGGGTACCAAGGCCACATGTGTCCCATCAATGGCACCTATGCTATGATGTTGGGGATATGTCCCAGGGCATAGAAGTCACCTTTAACTGTAGGCAAATCCTCCACCTGAGGGAAAACGATGTAGCTGCGCATGTGTTTCAGCAGGGCAGACAACACTCTGGACAGCAAATTAGAGAACATTGGCTGGGACAACCCTGATGCAATGGCCACTGTTGTTTGAAAAGACCCACTTGCCAGGAAATGGAGTACTGACAGGACCTGCACTAGAGGGGGTATCCCTGTGGGATGGCAGATAGCTGACATCAGGTCTGGCTACAACTGGGCACACAGTTCATAGATTGTTGCACGCTCAAGTCTGTAGGTGACTATTACGTGTCTCTCTTCCATTGTTGACAGGTCCACCAGCGGTCTGTACACAGGATGATGCCGCCATCTCATCACCTGCCCCAGTGGACGTGCCCTATGGAGGAGAACAGCGAGCAGAGAGTCAGCCTACACTGAGGTATCACAAAATGTTATTTGCACACAGTTATTAATCTGCACTGTGCCTGTTACTGTGTGTATGCAAGGCCTAGATAGGTGTGACGCAGTTATTATTAATGCCATGTGGGCCCCTGAAATGACGGCTGCCTGACCTGTAAGGTGGGACAAGGGGATATGAGGGAACTGCGCTGGCGTTCTACACCGTCGCGGTGGGCGGTCGAAGACTGCGGCGCAATCCTGCATTGGTTAACATTGGACCCTATGGGTCCGAGGAGCCAATGACGATGTTCCCCGGGGGTGACAGTACGCACCACCGCGGACGTGACCACCATTTTCTGTCTGTTCACTCACTTGATACCTGACCTTCAACAGGAGAGGACCTACACTGCAGTGCTGCTGTGACCTCAGTCTGGAAGCGACGATGGCTCATGTGTCTAGGGAAAGGGCCCCTGCCTTCACTTCGGAGGAGTTGGAGAAATTAGTGGATGGGGTCCTCCCCAGTTCACACAACTGTACGGTCCTTCAGACAAACAGGTGAGTACACTGTGAGCATGCTGCATGGGCAATGCCAGTTTGGATTGGTGTGGATGGAAGATACATGGGGGGGTACTGAGGCCTGCATGAGCGGACAGTGAGTGTATGTGCGTCAGGGCAAGGGTGGGAAAGTGGGCCAATGAGCATAACGGTCCGGACAGGTAAAGATCTTTCTTTTCCCCTGTACTATTCCTTTAGGTCAGCGCCCACCAGAAGAAGGATATTTGGCGTGCCATCGCCAAGGACGTCTGGACCCTGGGGGTCCATCACAGACAGAGCACCCACTGCCGGAAAAGACTGGAGGACATTCGCCGCTGGAGCAAGAAGATGACGGAGGCCCAGCTGGGGATGGCCTCCCAACGTGGGAGGGGTGCCCGTCGCACCATGACCCCCCTGATGTTCCGGATCCTGGCGGTGGCCTATCTGGAGTTGGATGGGCGCTTGAGGGCATCACAGCAGCCACAAGGGGGTGAGTACACTCACATTCATCTGACTCTGCGCGCAGTACGAGGTGTCTGGGTGGGGGAGGTGGGCAGTGGGTTCCCCTAGGCCAGGGCGAGCTTGGTAGGCAAGGTCCATTGAGAGGCAGGTTCAGTGGAACCCCAACCCCACTAGTGGTTAGTGCCATCTACACCTAGTCAGGCTCCTTTGACTTCCATGTGTGCAGGAATCGGGCTTAGGCCTTATACCCCCTGGGCATGTGAATAATCTAGGAACAATAAGTGCATGGCGTAGTGCAGAGGGCTGCTGTGTCTGTAGTGTCCGCCAACGGTAGTGGTGTTGCATGCACTGAACATGTCTTTCTTCTGTCCACCCCCCTTTTTGTGGTCCCCCTGTTCTTGTGTGCAAAAGCATCATCAGGCAGAGGAGCAGTGGCACCGGAGCAAGAGGGAGCTGCATCCCACTTGGCCCTGGAGGGCAAAACAACAGAGTCAGAAGCCACCAGTGGGACGGAGGGCGAGGGGAGCTCCATGGTGGGGACATGAGGTGACAGCAGTGACAGCAACTCCTCCTCTGATGGGAGCTCCCTTGTGGTGGCGGGCCCCTTTGTGCCCCCCGCATCAACAGGTACAGCCGCCACCCCCCTACCAGCACCGCCCTCTCAGCAGCCCCTCAGCGTGTGTCCCGTGCCCGCTCACCCAGGAGGGTGGGCATCTCCTTCGCCCCAGGCACCTCAGTCACTGCCCTCATCAGTCCTGCTGCCCTCAGTGAGGAGGATTGACCTCCTGAGATCCCTCACCTTTGGGCAGTCTACCATTCTGATTGCCATCCAGGGTGTGGAGAGCCATTTGCAACAAACAAATGCATACCTGGAGGGCATTCATTCTGGCCAGGCAGCCCAACAGAGAGCATTTCAGGCTCTGGCCTCAGTACTGATGGCAGCCATTGTCCCTGTGTCCCGCCTCCCCCCTCCAACTTCCTCCACCCAGACCCAATGCCCTGTACCTCAGCCTATCCCAAGCACACCATCAGACCAGCATGCACACACCTCAACACACAAAAGTGGCTCAGGCAAACATAAGCACCACACATCCCACAGGCACTCACGCAAGCATCACACACATACAGACTCACCAACATCCACTGCCTCCACTGTGACCCCCTCCTCGTCGTCTCCCTCCTCCCTCCCAGTCTCGTCTACACTCACACCTGCATGCACTACCACTACAGCCACTACGTCCCGCACCAGTACACCCACCACCACACCCCGCTCACGTGCACTCACCACCCCCACTCCCATTTACACGTCCCCTGTGTCCTCTCCCAGTGTGTCTGTGACGCCCCCTCCCAAGATACACAAACGCAGGCACACACCCACCCAACAGCCATCCACCTCACGACAGCCTCCAGCCCATGCACCTGCACCCAAATCCACAAAACTTACACCTCCTACAACCACCACCTCTTCCTCCACTCACACAAGCATCATACCCCTGCACACATACCAACATCCACTGCCTCCACTTTGTCCCCCTCCTCCACGTCTCCCTCCTCTCTCCCGGTCTCGTCTCCACTCATACCTGCATGCACTACATCTTCAGCCACTACCTCCATCACCAGCACGCCCATCACCACACACTGCTCACGTGCACTCACCACCCCACTACCATTCACACATCCCCTGTGTCCTCTCCCAGTGTGTCAGTGAGCCCTCCTCCCAAAGTACACAAACGCAGGCACACACCCACCCAACAGCCATCCACCTCACAACAGCCTCCAGCCCATGCACCTTCACCCAAATTGAGCAGACGTACACCTCCTACAACCACTACCTGTTCCTCCACTCCCAAACCCCCTCCATCTACCCATCCCAGTGTGTCTAAAAAACTTTTCCTGGCTAATATTGACCTCTTCCCTACACCTCCCCCCCGTCCGTCCCCTAGGGCCAGGCTTTCCAGGTCCCAACCCAGCACCTCAGCCACCACATCCCCAGGCACAGTGGTGCCAGCAACTGTGGGCTATTGGAGTGCGCCAACCATCAGTGCTGCCAGTGTGCCACGGAGCGAGGGCAAGGACATTCCGCCACCTGCCAAGCTAAAAAAGTTGCCCACATCCCGGAGGGAGAAGCAGAAAACACCTGCCACCAAGGGGTCAGGGAAAACGAAAGGGGATAGTGGCACGACAGCTGCGACATCATCAAAGGTGGGGGAGGGCCAGCAACTGAAGGGCAGGTCAGGACAGGGCATGTGGCACTGACTGAGGCACCAGTGTCATACCTTCTTTCCACGTCGACGCCAACCTGTACGGCGGAGAAGACCGCCACCTGCACCGCCGCCAGTACGGCTGCTACAGAGCACGCTGCCAGCACCGCTGCCACAGAGCCCGCCACCAGCACCGCTGCCACAGAGCCCGCAACCAGCACCGCCGCCACAGAGCCCACCGCCAGCACCTCTTCCACAGAGCCCACCGCCAGCACCACTGCCACAGAGCCCGCAACCAGCCCCGCCGCCATAGAGCCCACCGCCAGCACCGCTTCCACAGAGCCCGCCGCCAGCACCACTGCCACAGAGCCCGCAACCAGCCCCGCCGCCACAGAGCCCGCAACCAGCACCGCCGCCACAAAGCCCACCGCCAGCACTGCTGCCACAGAGCCCGCCGCCAGCACTTCCGCCACAGAGCCCGCAACCAGCACTGCTGCCACAGAGCCCGCCGCCAGCACAGCTGCCACAGAGCCCGCCACCAGCACCGCTGCCACAGAGCCCGCAACCAGCACCGCCGCCACAGAGCCCGCAACCAGCACCTCCTCCACAGAGCCCGCCACCAGCACTGCTGCCACAGAGCCCGCCACAAGCACCGCCGCGACTGACACCGCCGGAAGCACCGCCAGCGGCCCCGCGACATCCTGAGCCAGTGGCGCCACGCAGACATGGCTGCCATCCCCAGTGGTCAGTCGTCCGAGGCTGGTGGTGAGCTCCAGGAGCCTGGACAGCTTCCATGAAGCATCACTTTTAAGTGGCGAAAGGCATCCACTAACTCAGTCCTTGGCAGGATGAAGCACTCTGGGCACAAAGCCCCCTTCAGAACCAGTGGAGAGATACATCCACTACCTCTGTCCATGGCAGGATGAAGCACTCGGGGCACAAAGCCCCTTCCAGAACCAGTGGAATATCACATCCGCTACCTCTGTCCTTGGCAGGATGAAGCACTCTGGGCACTAAGCCCCCTCCAGAACCAGTGGAGTATCACATCAGCTACCTCAGTCCTTGGCAGGATGGAGCACTCTGGGCACAAAGCCCGCTCCAGAACCAGTGGAGTATCACATCCACTACCTCAGTCCTTGGCAGGATGAAGCACTCTGGGCACAAAGCCCCCTCCAGAACCAGTGGAGTACCACATCCACTACCTCTGTCCTTGGCAGGATGAAGCACTCTGGGCACAAAGCCCCCTCCAGAACCAGTGGAGTATCACATCCACTACCTCTGTCCTTGGCAGGATGAAGCACTCTGGGCACAAAGCCCCCTCCAGAACCAGTGGAGTATCACATCCACTACCTCAGTCCTTGGCAGGATGAAGCACTCTGGGCACAAAGTCCCCTCCAGAACCAGTGGAGTATCACATCCACTACCTCAGTCCTTGGCAGGATGGAGCACTCTGTGCACAAAGCCCCCTCCAGAACCAGTGGAGTATCACATCCACTACCTCTGTCCTTGGCAGGATAAAGCATTCTGGGTACAAAGCCCCCTCCAGAACCAGTGGAGTATCACATCCACTACCTCAGTCCTTGGCAGGATGAAGCACTCTGGGCACAAAGCCCCCTCCAGAACCAGTGGAGAAAGGCATCCACTATCCCTGTCCTTGGCAGGATGAAGCACTCTGGGCACAAAGCCCCCTCCAGAACCAGTGGCGACTGTTGTCCACTTGAGAGACTGTGGCTTTGCACTCCCCAGGATGAAGCAGTGGGCAACCCACCCACTGAAAAGACTTGTGAGACTGTGGCTTTGCACTCCCCAGGATAAAGCAGTGGCCAACCTACCCACTGAAAAGACTTGAGAGACTGTGGCTTTGCACTCCCCAGGATAAAGCAGTGGGCAACCTACCCACTGAAAAGACTTGTGACACTGTGGCTTTGCACTCCCCAGGATAAAGCAGTGGGCAACCCACCCACTTGAGAGACTTGAGAGACTGTGGCTTTGCACTCCCCAGAATACATCAATGGGCATGGAGCCCTCTCGTGGAGCAGTGGCGTTGTGCGTTCATCAGACTGAGGTGCCCCCCCTCCGCCTCCCCCTGAGGTGCCTGTATATTTTCGGTCTGATGCCCCAGCAGTGTTCTCTCTGTTTGGAGTCAGGTATCTAGTGTGGGCCTAGCCCATGCATTTTGGGCCCAGTGGTCCATGGACAATGATTGGTGCACTATCCGGACTTGTGTAGTTGGTGTACATAATTGTATATACTGGATTTGGAGTTTTGACTACTGGATTGTTATTGATTACAATTGTTCAAATCATTTCCTTTTGTCCTTGCCTTATTCAAGGGTGGGTGAGGGGGTGTAAATGTAATGTTGCAGCATGTATTTGTATGTATGGTGTTGTGGGTGAGGGTGGGGGTGTTGCGTGTTGCGTGTGTGTGTCACTTTCTTTTCCACCCCCCTCCCCTGTGTTGTAGGTGCAGTACTCACCGTGGTCGTCGCCGCTGTCGTTGGAGCTCCTGATAGAGGAGCAGGAAGACCATCGCCGGAAGGATCTGCAGTTCTGCCTCCATGGCGTCCTGGTTCCTCGTGGGGTGTGAGAGGTGAGTGATTTTCCCTTCTGTGTACTGTTTCCGCCATGTTTTTATTCGCGTTGGTTCTGCCCCGGAAAAGGTGGCGGATTGCCGGGTTGTGATAGGGTGGGCGGTACATTGTCTTCCGCCTGTCTGTTGGCGGTTACCGCCACGCTGTTTGTTTGTACCGCCGTGGAGGTCGGAGTGTTAAAGTGGCTGTCTATATGGGCGGTTTCCGCCGTGGTCGTGATTCCATTTATTTTTCTGCCGGCCTGTTGGCGGTATTACTGCCGCTTTAACACTGACCGCCAGAGTTGAAATGAGTGCCTAAATGCCTTCTGATCTTCTTAGTACATGTTCTTTGCAGCAGGCGTATTAACCCTGCGCGCTACTTTTTGATGACTCCAAGCTTCTATGAGACAAAAGTACTTTTTCTTGGCTGCCATGGCGCTCACAGCACTTTGAGTACGAACTCAATTGGCTGTATTGTTTTTACATTATATGCACTCTGATCTGCTTAGTAGACATTCCTTGCAGCAAGCGTATTAACCCTGTGAACTACCTTATGATGACTCTAAGCTTCCACTAGACAAAAGTATGTTTTCTCTAGCAAGAACATAAGTTATTTTGATATTTTTAACATTACATGAACTTTGTCATTTGCTCAGTACACGTACTTTGCAGCAGGCACATTAACCCTATGCACTACATTGTGATGACTCCAAGCTTCCACTAGACAAAAGTATGTTCTTTTGGCTGCCATGGCACTCACAACATGCAGAGCATGAACTCGATCAGCGGTACAATATTTACATTACATGCACTCTGATCTGCTTAGTACACGTTCTTTGCAGCAGGCATATTAACCCTGTACACTACCTTATGATGAATCCAAGCTTCCACTAGACAAACGTACATTCTCTCTCCAGAAACAGCTTACATTGCCCAAGGTATTTTTACATTTTTACATTACATGCACTTTGTGATTTGCATAGTACATGTTCTTTGTAGCAGGCATATTAATCCTGTGGGCTACCTTATGATGACTTGGAGTTTCCACTAGACAAAAGTACATTCTCTCTCCAGAATTAACATAAATCGCCAGAGTTATTTTTACATTTTTACATTACATGCACTTTGTGATTTGCCTAGTACCTCTTCTTTGCAGCAGGCACATTAACCTTGTCTGCTACCTTATAATTACTCCAAGCTTCCACTAGACAAAAATATGTTCTCTTGACTGCCATGGCTCTCACAGTGCTCAGAGCATGAACTTGATTGGCACTCTGATCTGCTTAGTACACATTCTATGCAGCAGGCATAGTAACCTTGTGCGCTACCTTATGATGACTCCAAGCTTCCACTAGACAAAAGTACGTTCTCTTGGCTGCCATGGTGCTCACAACGCTCAGAGTACAAACTCCATTGATGGTATAGTTTTTACATTATAAGCACTCTGATCTGCTTAGTACACATTCTTTGCAGCAGGCATAATAACCCGATGCGCTACCTTATGATGAATCCAAGCTTCCACTAGACAAACGTATGTTCTTTCTCAAGAAAGAACATAAATTGTCAGAGTTATTTTTACATTACATGCACTTTGTGATTTGCCTAGGACATCTTCTTTGCAGCAGGCACATTAACCCTGTGTGCTACCTTATGATGATGTCAAGCTTCCACTAGACAAAAGTACGTTCTCTCTCCAGAAAGAGCATTAACCCCTGTGCTACCTTATAATGCGTCCAAACTTCCACTAGACAAAAGAACAAGAATCGGCAGAGTGATGTTGACATTTTCCCATTACATGCACTCTGATCTGCTTAGTACACATTCTTTGTAGCACACATATTCGTTCTGGTATGTGTAGTTTTATTTTTATAATGTGATACAAGTTGGAAACCAGCCCTTGGTGTGGTTTTCAAATGTTGCCCAGCTCCTTAGTTCGATGAATGATTCACTCATTTAGTTTATGTTTCAGCTTTGCATTCTGGGACTTGTAGTTTTATTTTTATAATTTGATACAAGCTGTGAATACAAAGCAGAAACCTGACTAGATGAACTACACACGTTTGAGTCTCCGAAACTTGAGCTGTGTGTGTGTGTGTGTGTGTGTAACCTCAAGGAGAGCTTACAGTTGATTATGCTGTACAATGGTCAATATTTTATAATTAATATCTCAGTTCAAGACTGACTGAGGATCATTAATATCATTGAGGTGGCTCCCCTCAAGCCTGTGAAAAATCATGGCCAGTTTGTCTCCTCCTTGAAAGCTGGCACTAGGTATAAATATATTATTGCACCCTCAGACCAACACTTCAGAGGACTTCTGGACCTGTGGAAGACTCAGAAGCAGGACTGCCCTGCTGCCATGTTGCCATGCTGCTGGAAGTACTTCCCTGCTGCTGTAAGGACTGCCCGGCTGCTCTGCTGCTCTGCTGCAAGAACGACTGCCCTACTGAATAAGGAGCGAAGACTGGACCTGGTCCTTGAACCCAGAACCACAAGAGTAACTCCAAAGGCTAGCTGACTGGCCTCCTGTTCTGAGCTACAGGGACATAACAAGCTCTAGAGACCTGTCCTGCATCTGCAAGCTGCCCAGACTCCACTGGACCCGCTGTGTCCTGCTGCTGGCCTCTGCTGGAGTGATTCCTGGTCCCCGAGAGGTACCAGCCAGGTCCATGTCCCTTAGCTAGTGTCAGAGTTTGCTCCTCCTGGTCCAACTGTGGCCCAACTGTGGGTTTCCTCAACACTGATGCAGTGTGATGCAAGTCGATGCAGCAAGATGCAGGACATTGCATTGCAGCCCCTCGCAGCTCTTAATCAGCAGCCTCATCAGAACTGACATACCACAACGACTCTTGATGCAGGACCTTGCATTACAGCACCTCACAGCTCCTGATTAGTGGCCTGATCAGAACCAATGCAGCGTGACACATCTTGACACAGGACCTCACATTGCAGCACCTCACTGCTCATGAATGGTGGGCTCATCAGAACTGATGCAGTGCGACACATGTTGAAGCAGGACCTACCATCACAGCACCCCCATTGCAGCTCATGTTCGCTGGCCTAATCGAAACCAGCGAAGTGCGACCCAACTCAATGCAGCACCTCATATCGCCTGATCGGTTGCCCCATCAGCACTGACGCAACTCGACCCAGTGTGACACAATATCTAGCATCTCAGTCCAAGTACAACCAGGTACATTGCCTGGTGGCAGGAACTCGGTCCTGTCCGGTACCTGGGCCTGCTCCATAGTGGAAGGTTGAACAGGCGACTCTGTCTAGGCCCTTTTGGGAACATATAACCACAATTGTCGCTTTGTGCTGTTTGACACTACTTTTATCTAATACTTTGAAATTGCATTTTTACTGTTTTTTTTCTCGTTCTGGCATAATTTTGTTTATTAAAATTTGCTCTATTTGTATAGATTAGAGTGAGATTTTCCTTGTGTTATGTTTTCACTTTTTTATTGCTCGAGTGCTGCATAAGTACTTTCCATATTGCCTCTAGGTTAAGCATGACTGTTTTTGTACAATCTACCAGAAGGTTAACCACAGGATAATTTTAATGACTTTTGTGGTTTACCCTGACAAGGATTACGGATGTTGCTTGTGAAGGGTTCACCCCACCCCCATCCCCCTCTTAACTAACAACCCAATTTCTCACAGGGAGGAATTCTCTAACAGTGGTATTTGGTTTTCCTGAAAGTCAGTGTTAGAACAGATGATGAGTAAGGGGTGCACAGTACCCCCATTTGCAGCTGGATTAGTTAATATAAGGTAAGACACAAGAGCCAGGAACTCAGTAGAATGTTCTTGATTTGCAAGACAATTCCACAAAAGGACTAAAGTCTTCCAGAATAAGCGAATGCAGATATCAACTGACTTCACCACATTTAAAAGCTACATGTTTTTAACCTAAATGACAATTCCAAAGTTTTTAATAATTTTATTTTTCAGAGTAAAATACAGTAGCAGCTGGTAATTTTGCTAGATGAGGTTGGGGGTGGGGGTACACACGCACACATACACCTCACACACACCTCACACACACCTCACTCACACTCATTCACTCAAACCCATTCATGCACACACATCCATTCACAACACTTACTAACATATACACATACATTTGTACATACACCAAAAATGATACATAAAACTTATCTCAACAGCAGCTCTCAGACAGGGAAGCTTTAGAGCTCCCAGGAGGGTTGGGATGGCTGACTTCCCTCAATGGCTGACCTACGGCCAGCCAATGAGGGAAGGCAGCAGTCCAAATCCTGTCACAGAGGGGGAAGGGGTCGGTGAAACTGCTGACCACACCACTCTGTGATGAAGTGTCACTGATTAACACTCGGTCCTGGGCACTTAAGGGCTTAAACCTGAAGCTCCCAGGTCCAAGGCAATGAGTGATGCTTTCCCTTGTCATGATGGGGAGGGCCTCGAGGCACTTTGCCAGGCTGAGGAGATCACTCCCAGAGAGCTGTGAAATGCTCAGCCTAGCAAAACTCAGCTCAGGCAGCCAGGAGCCTACACATTTAGGGCATTTATAGCTCCAGACTGCCTGAACTAGAAGAGTGTCTGTTAGGCTGACCTTTGTTCATCCTGTCAGATGCTCTTGTTTCCTAGAAAAAGTTGGGGGTTGCCCATGCAGTCAGGCTGCTGCTGGTAAAATGCACTCACTTTTAATTTCAAAATGTAAACTTTTCAAAGTTTCAATTGTGATTTGTCCATCAAACCTTCTGAAGTATGTGCATGTTATAAGGAATAGAGAGATAGTTGTGAGTTGCATTTAGCTTACTTTCTTCTCCAACCAGTAGAGAAATCCTTTTACACATCCACCCAACAAGTGTATATCAATAGGCTGAGACATGGAATGCTTTGTGGAAGTCTTGCACAACCAGCAGATGAATGTGATTTCAGCAGACTTACCTGACTACTTGTTGACAAAAGCACTGTCTTCTATGCAGGTTCAAATATTTCTAACCACAACCATCAAATATAGGCATTGCATTCAAGTGAACTGAATCACAAGATGATGAAATGTGTATCCACAGATGTAATACCTCAAGGCTCCATTGTATGTTAACGCAGAGTACTCAAAGCTTCTGTCTATTACAATATAGAGTACCCCAAGCCTCAATCATACCTCAATAGAGAGTATTTATTTTGTAAGGATGGAAGGCTGACTAAGCCTTGCCAGTATTCAAGTTTGTGATCTAAAGATCTCAACAGATGTTAGGAGTGTTCATTAAGGGGATCATCATTACGAGTTTGGCGGTCACAGGACCGCCATATTGGTGGTGGCAGTCATACCAACAACAGGCTGGCAGAGAAGACTGCCAAATTATGACCATGGCATTATTCCCAACAGAATACAGCCAAACCACTGCCAGCATCACAGAGAGCATGTTCTTGTCGGACATATTATGAGGCTGCACAAATCAAAGATTTCCACCGCAGTCGCACCACCATGTAAACCCTGTCAGAAACCAACAGAATAAAAGGAGACACTTACCTTCAGGAAGCCATACCCATCCGGAGCTGCCATGGAACCAGAACTACACATCTACCCGCTGCTCCTGCTTGCCCACCAAATTAGGAACCAGCGATGACAATGACGACAGCAACCGTGAGTACACACACTTACCTGTCACTTTTGTAAAATGTCAAAGTACTTACGCACACACAACATACCAATCGGGGATGGGTGGTGAGGGCGACACACACATGTAACCCCACACCAACACACACACTCACACACGCCACACACCCCTGTGCACATACATAGTACTCACACTACGGCCAACACACACAGCTGAAACACACACCAATCCCCAGATACACAGCACCTGCACAGTCACACACAACACCACCAAAATACACAGCTACACCACATTCACAACACGAACAAAGCATTGGGAAGCCCCCACAATAGACACCACCACTTGACAAATCATACATACAACACAATGTACCAACACTAGAGAATGAACACACACGATCACACATCCGAACAATGCAGCAAACACACATACCAATCTCTACGCACTCTCATGCACACAGTACAATCACACAAAGGCACAGTACACTGCAAATAACACGTCAATACAAACACCACACAATACCAACACAATAAAATGTCCCCAAAATACACATGCCCATCACACAATGCACACTCATCACTGGGGAACAAATGCTATGCACACAACCACACACGCTGTCCAGACACAACTGATAGCACAACCACCCCTCACACAAAACTTACTCACACACAAACAAAATCAGCCAACTCCTAAACTGCCCTAAGAAAATAAAAGCAGGACAAAGATGTAACCTTTGAACCAACAACAAGTTGGTTCTGATATATATTAGATGTTTTATATATATATATATATATACATATATATATATATATATATATTTAAATTCACACATGCATACACAAAAAGATGAAGGCCATAGGACAGTCCAAAATAGACAAATGCAACATACACATAATGCACTTGTACATGCCCCTAACTTGACTTTTGACTGCCATGTAACCTCTACAGGGGCACAGGGGCATCAAGGGGCGGCAGGCACCTCAGGGATTGAGGGGGGCTGGAGGGGAGGGTTTGAACTTAGGGTTGGGTGGTGGATTTTTATGTTTGGGTTTGGGAGGGGTGGCTTAGGTCAAGGCTTAGGGGAGGGTTGGGAACTCTTGGGAGGGGTAGACTTCTAGGAGGGGGGCATGGGTTCTTGCAGTTTGGTCAGGGGAGTTGGTGGAGGTGGAAGGGCTGGACTTGGGGAGGGACACAGAGCATTTTGGGGTCTCAAGGGATGGGAGAGGAATAGGGAAAAGGTTTAACTCTGAGAGGAAAGCTTTCTTAGACACATGGGAACAGTCATGGCAAAAGGGTTTGGGTGTGGATGGACAGGGAGTGGTTGTCTGAAGTGTTTTGGTGGATGTCTTGGGTTTATGTGTGTGCGAGGTATGCTTGTTGGTGCTGGATGTCTGTTGGGTAGGTGAGTGTGGGCCTTTATGTGTCTTGAGAGTGGGGTTGGGTGGATGTTCTGGGACATGCCGTGGTGGATGGGTGACTGTCTGTTGGGGTGGTGACTACAGGCATGGTGAATGTGCTACATGTAGGCGTGTCAGTGGTTGTGGTGCCTGCGGATGTGGTGACCTGGGTAGATGTCTGAGGGTCTGCTATTGCGCTAATTGTGGGTAAGGTATGTGTTGTGGCTGGATTGGTGAATGTTGGTTTGGTGACTGCAGGTGTGTCAGGTGTTGTGTATGTGATGCTGGTAGTGGGGGTGTCAGGGCAAGATGTGACTGTTGATATATCTGCATGTGGATGTTGGTTGTGTGCATGCCTGTAGTGGGTCTTGTGGTGCTTGTGTTTGTCAGCGCTACCCTTGGATGTTGAGGTGGATGCATGCGTGTCTATTTGTGTGCTGTGGCTGGGTCGGGGAAGAGGGGATTAGAATTGGGAAGAGGAAGGTGGAAGGGGGCCGGAAAACAAAGGGTGACTGGCTGCTGTCAGTGTGGAGGCCAGAGCCTGAAAGGATCTATGTAGGCCAGTCAGTTCACCGCAAATGCCCTCCAGGTACGCATTACTTTGTTGGGCCTGAGTTGCCAGTCCCTCGATGGAATTCACGATGGTCCACTGACCCACAGAGATCGACCTCAGGAGATCAATAGCCTCCTCACTGAGGGCAGTAGGGCTGACAGGAACAGAGGTGTCTGGGGCAAAGGAGACACCCACCCTCCTGGGTGATTGAGCACGACCAACTGGGTAGGGAGCTACAGGGGGGGCAGTGGTAGATAGCGGGGTGGCAGACAAAAATGGTGCTGGGGTAGTCTCAGATGGGTCTGCCACCACCAGGGAGTGTCCACTGGAGGAGGATTCCGAAGATGATGTGCTGGATCCTCTCTCCGCCATGGCACTCCCCTCGCCCTCTGGCATCTCCTGGCAAGGTAATCCCATATTAAAATCCCACAGATCCTACATCATGTCAAAACATGTTACTTCTATCTACCCCGTTTGTCATCTCTCTCACTGACATCATAATCAATGTAAGGGAGTACTACTGGAGCATCCCATCAAATCACCTATAACTCAAAATCAGCATGATCATCATGTCCTTGCTAAAGCTGATATATCATCCTAATTCAGCTCTTAACTTTCCATTTTCTAATCACTTCAAGGAAATGCAGCGGACTGAAAACACCATATCATGCCTAATCCAAATTTACACCTGCCCAGTCCATGAACATAAATCATATTTCATGCAAGTAAAGCCAACTCTCCTCACAAACGACAGAGCTCCGGCCATTCCAATCACATGCCTAGCTGATCCCTCTATACATTAATTACACAATGGCAACAATCTCTGATGAAGACACTACATGTGGCAGTCCCATACAGTTGCCATCACAGTTACACGACTGCCACTGCACTGTCAACATATCCCACAACAACAACACCTGTATGATAAATAATAGTTAATCTAAACTATGACATCTTGAAATATGAGGTGAGCCAATACTAATTCCTGTCCTAACTGCCCACATCAGCTAGGCTAAGGGTAGCAATGATTGTCCCACTCTACAAGATATGCCCCCAAGTAACCATTGAGACATGATGTGGGCAGCTAATACCATATGTTGCACTCTTAGTGGTAGGGCATTGGCACATCTGGCATGGACATTGCACATTGTCATAGGGTAGGAGAGCCTGACCTCTGACCTCCTCTACAACAAAGGCATTTGTATACAAGTGATTTGTCCACGTGTCATGTCCTCCGTTACAACCTTCACAAACCCCATTTTATGAATATGAACGGACAATGGGGGACACCTCCACAAACCAGTACACATCAGTCACAGCAAGTAGGCACACATTCCCATCGTCTCTGCACACATGCCTTCACATTTTGCCATTTGCATGCATCTACGCCTTCAAAAGTTCACATGCCTAGTGCAACGTCACACAGAACACCTATCACACAAATCTAGGACATTGGACTCACCCGCTCCTCTGGTGCCCCATATAGCTGTCCATACAGGTGTAGGACTTGCCTTTCAAGCTCTTCCGGGTTGAAGGCAGGGGCCCTATCAGCTGCAGGACATGGAATGATGGCTCCCACAGGCAGTACACAGCAGCTCACGTCGTAGACGTCTTGCTGGCAACAGTTTCAGGAGTCAAGTGAGCAATAGTGCAGAAGATGGCGGTCACGGCTTCCGGCAGACATCATCATCGGCCCAAGTCTGCCAAAGGCAGCTATGTTTTCCAATGGTAAGTTACATGGCAGTTGAGACCGCCTATCGCCATGATGACTTCCGCTGGCAGACTTAGGTCACTTCCACCTCTCCAGTACAGTGGTCAGGTGCCTGTCATTTTGGGCACATTGAATGAATGAAAGTGTTTACTAATCTGCATCATTCACTTACTCCCCTAAAGTGCAGTATATCTGTATGTAGAGCCATCATGTTTGGGTCACATATTGTGAGTACGTGAAGTAAAAGCTGTGTTGATTGAAAAAATGTGGTGATAGCTATGTAAAGCTACTCAGCGGTTCTTAGTCCACTGAAAAATATAGATTGATTCCAAAAATATGTGTAATTAGTGCAGAACAGCTAAGTCTTACACGCATATACGCTAACAGTAGTATCACATGTACAATCCCATAGTTATAGTTGCCAATGTGCACCAAGGAGGATATAATTGGATGCATATATATGGGCTGTACTGTATACGTCAGATGTGCTAGGTGTCCTCTGCAGATGCTAGGTGTGAGAAAATAAACAAAGTGTACATGGTGTGCATACTTCATAACTCATACTATTTTCACTTGTCTTCACATAGTTATCCTGCCATGAGGAGAGTGAAACAACCAACAGTGTAGTGTCTACTAGTAAACCTGGACATCATGGAGGAAAAGAATGTCATCCAGATATATCGTCTTAACTGTCATACCATCATGGATCTTTGTACTCAGTTGGAGTCAAATATGATGCCTGCCATTTGCAATCCCCATGGCATGCCTCCCATTGTTCAAGTCTTGTCAGTGCTACACTTCCTGGACACCTGTTCCTTTCAGAATATAGAGGCTCTAACAACAGGGATGTCTCAGCCCATGTTCAGTCTGGTTTTGAAGGATGTACTGTGTGCATTGTTGAGTCACCAGGACAGGTACATCAGGGTTAACCACCAAGCGGATTTGGCCTATTTGAAGGCAGACTTTTATGAGATGGGACACATTTATCATGTGGTAGGAGCAATTAGTGGCATCCATGTAGCTTTGGTCCCTCCCAGTGCCAATGAACAGGTGTATAGGAACAGGAAGAACTACCACTCAATCAACATCCAGGTGGTGTGTCTGGCAGACCGTTACATCTCACAAGTCACAGCCAAGTATCCAGGTTTTGTGCGTGATTCCTACATCATGCGGAACAGCAATGTTCCACAGCTAATGACACAACTTCACACACAGAGGGCCTGGCTGGTTGGTAAGTTTCCATTGTAGTGTGTGTTTGTGATATATGTCTCCTGTCATCACAATATAGCAAGTCCCACATACATATTTGTGGTGTTCAACCATTGTGTTCACAGGTAATGCAGGCTATCCAAATCGTCCTCGGCTGTTGACACCAAAGAGGTACCCAACCATGCCAGTGAGGCCCACGGGAGGACAAGGCATGTAATAGAGTGAAGATTTTGGCTCCTGAGGGCAAGATTTAGGTGCCTGGACCTATCTGGAGGAGACCTCCTCTACTCTCCCCACAAGGTATGCCAAATAGTTGTTGCCTGCTTCGTGCTCCACAATCCAGCCCCAAGACATCAGATACCATTGGTAGCAGATGAGGGGGAGGCAGCTGGACCTGTGGCTGGAAATGCTGATGTGGCACGTGATGAAGAGCTAGAGGATGATGGTGCAGGGGACTCTAGGGCAGATCTCATCAATCAGTACTTCAACTAACATACAGGTATGTGAAGTGGACCTTTAGTTGTGATGAATTTGTACAACCAGAAGTAGATGGCTGCCATTACACCTCCTTTCTTGCTTCATCTGCGGGGGTGTAATGAGCTCCAATGCCTATGTGTGATTTGTGGATGCAGGCTGATAGATTGTAATGTATATATGACAGATTGTTCAGCTTTTTCATGTATTGTTACAGATGATGCTAACATACACTTCTGATGCAGACTTCTAAGATGTGTGGTATGTTTCGTGCAATCTCCTATCCTCTTTTACTTTCACTCGCTGATTTAGCTAGATCCTGTTTGGCTCTGCAACATAGGCTTGAGCTATTCTGTGTCATTAGCCAATGGGAATCGCTGACAGACATGAGAGGTGTACCTGACAGATACCTGGTTAAATGAGATTAGTTTCAGTGTGGTGGTACCTTGATTGTTTATACTTCATAAAAGTGGGGTGGTAAATGCTTAGTCCTTTTCCTTTACCTTTGGGGTTGAGGAGGATGTTGAATGGTGCATAACGTGTCACATGAAGTTTCTGGCACATGTTTGAAGGTAGGATCATGGCCTCTTGCTTCACAATGGGTGGAGTACTTTGTGATGGCCATGGGACCTAGCTGTGTTTGTTTTCTAACTTTAGAGTCCAAGGTAAATGTAACTGTATACTGGCATAGGTGAGTGACAATCCTACAGGTATGGGGCCAATGTTAGTGTATGCTTTCAGTCCTGGATTTCTTTGTAATGTTCTTTGTGTGTTCCATGGGACATGCGATTTAGTAGCAATGGTATGGGTATGTGAAGAGCCTATAGAGTGTAAGAGTGATACAGAGGACCTATCCGTGTGCCTCAGCTTTGTAGATAGTTTACCATGTGCCTGACTTTTGTAACCTGTGCATGTGCTTTTTGTTACACCATTGCTTACATACAGATGGTACTCTCTGTCGTTCTCTGTTTCCTGAATGCAATACTATTAAATAGTGTAAACCTGGATTTCAACCTCTTACACATCTGTCCTGTGACATTTCTGTAGTAATGTGTCACCTGCTGAGGGAGCCTCCATATGATAAGCATTACAGAGGCTGTTCGATACCGGAGGGCATGGCCAGACCACAGTTGTCAAGAATGGCTATTGTACATGGATTGTAAAGGACACATACTCAGTTGCTGTGTTCAAGTGTGATTTATTGTGCTTGTCAAAAGACCATCAGTGACAAAAATAGTAGATAAATGAAAATAAAAGTGATGGGTGAAGTCATGGTGGATGATTTCATCAGGGTAGCTGCTACATCAGTTGGCTACACAGATCCAGTGTCCTTGTACCATGGGAATATTGAGTTGGGTTTCAGAACAGTCAACAAGGTGTATCTGTGGCACACAAGGGTGACAAATCTGGAGAGGTTCACTTCCTGGTAGTGGGTTTGGTTTTGGCATCTGCTCCTGCTGAATGTCTGGATGGATGTCCACATTTGCGGGGGATCTTCAACTACAGAGGGAGGGGTGTCTAAGGCATGACCTTCCCCTGGCTGGGGCTCCAATCCACTAGCTGCTGCAGTTGTAGATATAAAGTTGCTAGTGAAAGGGACCTGCTGTTGTTTGGAGAATGTAATCAGGGTGGTGTTGATGTCCCTCAGCACCCCTGTAAGGGTAGCCATGTGTGCATTTTGTGCCTACCACTGCTGCATGACTTCCTGGTGGTGTTCCCTCTGCAGCCTTTAATTTTCTCCCAACATGGTGATGATTTGGACCATCCTGTCATGGGAATTTTGGTAAGCTCCCAAGACTTGGGAGATGGTTTCTGGTCAGTTGTGTCCCTTTGGGGGCCCATCCTCTAGCCCACAGCATCCCTCCCATGTACACTTGACCCACGTGCCTGTGCCCCTGGCACAGTGTGCCCACTCCCAGTGATTGCAGGTCCATCATTGTCAGGGGTGGCAAGGTTAGACTCAGATACCTGAACTGTGGGGCACATAATAGATTGTACAGTCCTTAGGACACAGGCTTGCGGGTGAATGGTTGCCTGTGAAGTTGATGCAACTGTGTTGGGAGTTGTTGATGTGGGCAGGGTGAGGCTGAGAGTAGTTGACTGATCAGGTGTCCCAGATGGGCTAGGTTGTTCTTCGTTGTCCATACATACAAGGGTGTTGTCCTCACTGGGGTCTTCATCCTGAAGGGGACTGACAGTCTCAGGAATCCTCTCCATGGTGGCCATGGCAAGATTGCCTGTGGAGGGAGTGAGACATAAGAGTCCAGGTTAGAAAATGTGTTTGCTTGCTTTTGTGTGAGATGCAGACAGTGATTTGACATGACTCCCTGCAATTACATTGACAGCTGCTCAGCATACCTTAGTTGTACATACAAATCTGTGACTTGTTCTTGTACTCCGTGTTGGGAGCGGACATACTGATTGGGTACACATTTTAGTGGAGATGCAATCTGATGACGCCTGATCGGCTTTGTTACCTAGTTAGAGACAGACTTGTCAGATGTCACACATGAAAGCTGTGCGATGCACAATGCTATCCTTGTGGGAACACAGTATGTGAGTATGCAGGGGTAATTGTCCTATAAGTATGTGTTGTACATGTGCATCGACTCTGCCATCTTCCTTTCCAACCTACAGCTGGCTATTTCTGGATTGATATCTGTGATCTGTGGTCATTGGGATTGGTCACTGAGCTGTAGCTGTGTTTTGCTTAGGCTGCTGTTGTGGGTGTGGCCTTGCATTTCTGTCATTGCCATGTGCTGGTCCTCACTAGTAGAATTTAGATGGTGTGGACAGTACTTTTGGTTATACATGCATAACATGTGATGGGATGTGCACTGTCCAGGTTTTCAGTGGGTTGGTGCATTCTGGGAGTTATAGTGATCTGATCAGCCTGAAGTTAACTTTCCATTTCCATGGGCTGTGAGGGCAGTTGGGCTGAGTGGAGAGGTGACATTCAGGAGAGGGGCATTAGGTGATTTGGTGAGAGGTGTAGTGCTAAATTACTTCTTTTGAGAGGATTTGGGTGGTGAGGAAGCATGCAGGACTAGTCAATTGTGTGATATGAATGTTGTGGGTACTTACCAGACTCCAGTCCCCCAGGTATTCCAGTCAGGCCCTCAGGATCCAAGACCTTCTCCTCCCAGAGTGTAAACTGTGGGGGAGGAGCTGTGGGCCCACCGCCAGTCTTCTGCACGGCTGTCTGGTGACTGTATGTCATGGAACCCACCTTCTCCCATAGGTCGTTCCACCTCTTCCTGATGTCCTCCCTTGTGCGTGGATGACTGCCTACAGAATTGACCCTGTCGACTATCCTTTCCCACAACTCCATTTTCCTGGCAATAGATGTTTGTTGGGCCTCTGCTTCCAACAGCTGTGGCTCTACTCTGACTATTTCATCCACCATGACCCTCAACTCGTAATCAGTGAAGCATGGGTGTTTTTGTGGGGACATAGTAATGATTGTGTAGACGGTGTATGGGGGTGTTGTGAGTGTAAGGGTGCATTGTTGGGTAATTGGTGAAGTGTGGGTGCTGCAATGTGAGATGGAGATGGTAGTTGCGGAGTGTGTGTGCTAGTGATGTGTGTATTGCGATAGTTGTGCTGATGTGGGGTGTGTGCTGAGTGAAATATGTATGTGTGCAGATAGTGTACAAGTATGAAAACTATTTTACTCTTATCAGGGTATGTATATGGTGTTTTGGATGCAAAGGATTGTGGATTGTGTAGGGGTGTTTCATATAGGATTGTGTGTTGAGTAGGTGTGTCAGGTGTGTGGATGTGTGTCAGATGTGGGGTATTCAAACTATCCAATGTGGTGTGGTGGTCTGACAAAGTGAGTTGGGACCGCCGCGGTTCGCACCGCCAATGGTTTTCTGACATGGAAGAACCGCTGTGGTGATTTGTGGCTCATAATCTGATGGGGGGATTCTTGTCGGGCTAGTGGTGCTGGAGGTGGGACCATCTCTTTTCCGTTCTCCAGTGTCCTGGTGGTTTCGGAAATTTGACTGTTGTTTGGCGGACTTCACAGTGTGGGTCATAATACTGCAGTCAGATCACTGCCCACATGGTGGTCTTTTGGTGGCCACTACTGCGGCGGTCTTGCCTAAAGATTGCCAAACTCATAATGAGGCCCTAAGTGTCTGAGTCCTTTTTACTCGCTGTGTGCACATTATGCAGACACAATCTCAAGTCTGCATGCATTTATCAGAGATCTCTATAGAGCAAATAAGAGGCACCTGATTCATATTAGAGGCCTGCATAGTGCTATAGGTTAGAGGGTGTGCTTCCTATGCATATATCTGTGGCCTTCTGAATATGCTATGCATATATTAGAAAACTGTATGCTGTGTATAAGTACACACTTGCATGCATCTGCAGCGTGTTTACTGTTCTTGTACTAGAATCCTTTCATGTACTAGAAACCTTTAAATATATCGTGCACATCTGTTGCTGTCACCTCTATACATAAAGAGCTCTTTAAGTGATGTGGCTGCTCACTGACCAAATATTTAGAAAGTTACATACCATTTTGGAAATCTCAACTAAAAGGTTTTGAGTTAAAAAGAGTGAGATGTCGTTCTCTGTTACCTTCAATTGGGTTGAAACAATTTAATAAGGAGGTAGTAAAGTACACTATCATGTTAGGTACTTACACAGCACAGACATAGCTAAAGGGAATGGTAGAGGGCTTTGCAATGAATGTAATGTTTTGTAGCAGACATATCTCAAATATGAGGTGCTGTACATAGAAAAGTATTGTGTTTGGGGTCAAGAGGAGATCAGATGAATGAGACCAAAAGATTGTGAAGAGGAGAGGTACCAAGACATTATAACTTAGACCATATCATGCACAGCTTTTATTTTCACATCTTACATTATTTGTTTGTATATATTTACACTTTAACTCGCAGTAAGAAAAAGTAATTTTCCCACAATTACACAATGCTGGTCAAGCACAGAATCAAGAAAGATTTAAATTGTCCCAATTTACCTTTGTCTCTACCTTACATTACATTCATATTTGATGAATATGCCTTAATTGAACCACACTTAGCCGCATATCTTCTAACTGTGAAAGACCCCTACTTCTTGACCCAGATCAGCATAGCTCGGGAATAGGTTATCTGCTATTTATGTTATTTTCATCACTGGAGGCCGTGCCCCCCAAAGGTTAAGCTCCTGGCTACGGCCATGGTTGAGCAAGAAAGAACAACTAACACTCAGCCACCTATTTGTGTATTGATATAATCGAATTCCCTATAGAATATGTATTTGAAACTCTGAATCTTGTTCTTCCAAAACAGTGCTTTTAAAAACCACAAGAAATCGTCATGAAGGATTTCACTGCATAGATGTATTTCTGCCCGCAGTTTCACTGCCTGTGGACCCAATGACAGGCTTTTGTTTTACCATTATTCATTTGACGTTCACAGTTAGCACTAATTCTAGTCAGTGGAAGGTCAGTCCAGCTACACTCCCGCCAGTGACTCAGCGTGGAAAAATGATCATCTAGTTTATGTTTTTTCTTCTAATACACTTTAATGCGATACCTGTTACAGCATACCACATTATTTTGCAAACAATTTAAATGCATCAAAAAAGTGACACTTTCGTAACATATTCTTTCTCCTGGTGGGCGAAGACTGCAAGGTCCTAGGCTGAACCAGACGTCAGTCTAGACTAATTCAGAGAAATTTTAATTGAAGAGTCACCAGATTATTAACAACCTTTAATTAATGTTCGCGCATTAAAAATGATAAGTTCTGATAAAGTATTTTTTTCACAATATTACTATTAGTATTACTACTACTTGTATTATTATTATTATTGTTACTCAAATACTGCTAGCAGTAATAAGAATAAATATACTATTTTATTGGGCTGAATGCCGCCCTGCTAGGGTTTCTATGCACTGTAAATTTTTACTATGTAATGGTGAATCCCCAGGCTTTCAAATCAAATGCTTCAAATATACTTTAGCACCATTAGCTATATTAATGCCTAAGGTTACACATAAAAGCAATTCACAAATTCATCTTCCGGACAAATAATAGCCAGCAAGCCTTGCCATTCTGTCCTTTGTATGTAAAACAGATCAGTTTGATGTTTGATTTAATAGGCTTGTATCTTCTTCCACAGACAATTCATTAGTGGATAATTTGAGCTGGTGGTTGCCTTTGGGGCCCACCGGCACTTACTTTTCCACATCAGACATTTATAGAGAGCAAGAAAGGAAAAACCCCACAGAATGGAAAGACTGAGGAAGAGAAGGACGGAAAAAACGAGTGAGTTAAAGGAACAGGGAATATCTGGTAGTGGATTAAAGAGGCATGAGGTGGTTTAAGACTACCAACGTTGCTATTTAGAGTGACAACATTTAAATACACTGGCTGCGGGGTTCTGAGCAGAGCTTCAGGTACTGGCACGCTTTGTAGCACAAATTAAGTACTGCAATTCATCTGTCAACCATGCCTTATTACGCATAGCAGCTAGGTAGGTAACAAGCCAGCCAGTCGTTGGTTCATAAGTAACAATTCATTCTAACTTGAGAAACTATAAGGCTTACCTCTCAAAGCAATCTGTATGATCATAATTCCAATCACTGTCTAGGTCATTAACAGGCATTAAGGAAGGCTTTCTAAATAACACTGTTTTCGGAAACATTTTGAAAGACTTCCTGTATAGGTTCTAAGATAGTCTAATAAATTCAGGCCCATATTTACACTTTTTGACGCAAAACTGCGCTAACGCAGTTTAGCGCCAAAAAAATTAGCGCCGGCTAACGCCATTCTGAAGCGCCATGCGGGCGCCGTATTTATTGAATGGCGTTAGCCGGCGGTAGCCGACCGGCGCTGCCTGGTGTGCGTGAAAAAAAACCACGTACACCAGGCAGCGCCGGCGTAGGGAAAAATGGCGTTTGGGCGTCCAAAAATGGGGCAAGTCAGGCTGAGGCAAAAAAAACGTCTTAACCCGATTTGCGCCATTTGTTTTGGGCGCCCAGACGCCATTAACATGACTCCTGTCTTAGCAAAGACAGGAGTCATGCCCCCTTGCCCAATGGCCATGCCCAGGGGACTTCTGTCCCCTGGGCATGGTCATTGGGCATAGTGGCATGTAGGGGGGCACAAATCAGGCCCCCCTATGCCAATTTTTTTTTTACAAAAAATACTTACCACAACTTACCTTCTCTTCCCTGGGGTGGGTCCCTCCATCCTTGGGTGTCCTCCTGGGGTGGGCAAGGGTGGCAGGGGGTGTCCCTGGGGGCTTGGGAGGGCATCTCTGGGCTCATTCTGAGCCCACAGGTCCCTTAACGCCTGCCCTGACCCAGGCGCTAAAATCCGGCGCAAATGCGGGTTTTTTAGTCCCGCCCACTCCCGGGCGTCATTTTTGCCCGGGAGTATAAATCCGACACAATAGCATCGCAGTCATTTTTTTAGACGGGAACGCCTACCTTGCATATCATTAACGCAAGGAAGGTGTTCACGCAAAAAAATGACGCTAACTCCATGAACTTTGGCGCTAGACGCGTCTAACGCCAAAGTATAAATATGGAGTTAGTTTTGCGTCGAATTTGCGTTGAAAAAAACGACGCAAATTCGGCGCAAACGGAGTATAAATATGCCCCTCAATATATTGGTTGCGGCTAGAGGACAAGATTTGCAACACAGCTAAATAACCCATAACTGGGCAGGAAACTATGGTGGTCATTATGACCCTGGCGGTGTTATTACCGCCACTGTTAATGTGGCAGTTTTACCACCAACAGGCTGGTGGTAATTACTGCCAAATTATGACCATAGCAGTGCTCCCTCCCACAGACTGCCAATGTACCACCCCAACCACCAGTGCATTACCACCACCGACCACAGAGGTAGCCACCAACAGCCAGGAAAAAGACAAGGAAACGCCCACCATATTATGAAATTGGATACCGCCAGGATTTCCGGGGCGTTAGCAACGCCACCAAAAGTGTGACAGAAACACATAATATAAAAGGAGATACTCACCTTCAGGGACACAGAGGAGTCCGCTGCCACCATGGAACCTGAACTGCAAGTCTTTCCAATGCTGTACCACACCATGGCCGTCCTGGAGCACCAACAAAGACAATGATGGTGAGTACAGCTGCCTAGCACACAAGAGATGGAGGGAGGGAGGGGAGAGTGACACACACACGCACAACACAAACCATACACAAACACCACACACTCAGAACCAGCTGAAGAGTTAATCAACAGTATCAGAACCCAGGAGCAAAGAAAGCCAGGACACATACCTCTGTTCCAACCACTGTAAGTAGGTGGCAACAGCAACCTCATAATAAAAATGCCAAACTATATACATGGAAATGTACACAAAGGGCCATTGTCCAGTTCAAAATGGGCACATGGCCACAGGGCAATGTCCAAGGCCCAACTTGAGTCCTGACATCATCCGGACTCCACTGTTCAAGGGCATCATGTTGGAAATGGGAAGGCACCTCAGGGGGAATAAGGTTGTGGGCGGGCTCCACATTTCTTGCCCACTGGTTCTGGAAGGGGCTTTTTGCCCACTGTCCCTGGAGCGGGCTTCTTGCCCACTGGTTCTGGAGGGGGCTTCTTGCCCACTGTCTCTGGAGGGGGCTTCCTGCCCACTGTCCCTGGAGAAGGATTCCTGCTCACTGTCTCTGGAGGGGGCTCCTTGCCCACTGGTTATTGAGGGTGCTCCTTGCCCTCTGGTGGTGGAGGGGGCTTTTTGGCCTCAGATTGCGGATGGGGCTCCTTGGCCTTACTTTTGTAAGGGGCTTCCTTGTCCTTTGTCCTGGGAGGGTCTCCCTGGCCTTTGGCTTGTGAGTGGTTTCCTTGGGCATAGGTTTTGGAGATGCCTCTAAGGACCTGGCCATCTGTTTGGGTGGGGGCGGCGTGTCCTTGGTGGGGGTGGGGGTGTCCCACTCATGTGCCCCTTAGTGGCAGCTGGAGACTTTGGGGGGAAGCAATGTCAGACTGTGTGCATGAGGTACTGGGCTGGGGGTGGGACCTTTCTCTTAAGGACAGGATGGGGGGTAGGGAAGCTTCTTAGGGCCAATGGGGTTGGATGTGGGAAGAGGGATGGGAGTGGAGGTAGAGGGAGTGGTTGTAGGAGGAGGAGGTGTAGTTGACTTGGGTGCAGCTGCAGGTGCATGGACAGTGTGCGTGTGTGAGGTGGATGGCTGTTGGGGGTCTTGAGTGTGAGCGTTCCTGTGTCTTTGGAGGGGGCAGACAGGGTGGGGGAGGTCAAATAAGACGTGTGGATGGATGTTGTGGTGGTGTCTGCAAGTGAGGTGGGTGTGCTGCATGAGGTGGTGATGGTGGTGGTGGTGACTGTGCATGTGGTGTGTGGGGTGCATGTCTGCAGGTCTGCTGTTGTGGTGACTGTGGGAAAGGCTGTGCAGGTGGCAGGTTCAGGGACTGTTGATGCAGTGCATGCAGGTGTGAGTGCAGTTGTGACTGTGAGGGAAGAGGAGGAGGGGGACACAGTAGAGGGAGTAGATGATGTGTGTGCATCTGTGTTTTGGCTCTGTGAGTGCTTGTGAACTGAAGTGTGCTGCCTGTGTTTGTCTGTGCCAGTCTAGTGTGCATGCTTGTCTGAATGTGTTTGTGGGATGGGATAGGGGTGAGGAGACTGGGAAGTGGTAAGTTGGAGGGAGGACAGAAGAAACAAGGGGAACTGGCTGCCGTCAGTGAAGAGGCCAGAGCCCGAAACAATCTCTGTAGAGCCACCAAGCCACAGTGAATGCCCTCCAGGAAGGCATTGTATTGCTGCATCTGGGATGCCAGCCCCTGGATGGCATTCACTATGGTTGGCTGCCCTACAGAGGTGGATCTCAGGAGGTTAATAGCCTCCTCACTGAGGACAGCAGGGCTCACTGGAACAGTGCCTGAGGTGCCTGGGGCGAAGGAGATGCCCAACCTCCTGGGTGAGCGGGCACAGGCAACTGGGCATGGGGCTACTGGGAGGGTGGTGCTGGTACACGGGGTGGTGGTAGAACCTGCAGCTGGGGTGGTCCCATAGGGATCCGTCACCACCAGGGAGCTCCCATCGGAGGAGGTATCAGAGTCAGTGGCATCCGCTCCTGTCCCCGCTGTGGTGCTCCTATCACCCTCCGTCCCACTGGTCCTCTCTGCGTCAGTGGACTCTGCCTCCTGTGTGCTGTGGGCTGCAGCTCCCTCACTTGCCTGTGCCCCAGCTTCTTTGCCAGATGATGCTAATGCACACATGGACAGGATGACAACAGGAGAGGGGGGGGAGAAAGAAAGGTAGCACAGGGTCAATCACAGTACCAACACCACAGATGGCAAACACATCACTGTCATACACTGAGACTGAGAATGGGCAGTATGGACCACACTGGCATACCATTGGCTAAGTACCACAGCAGGTAGGAGCCAAACACTGCCATCTGCACACCAACAGGGACCAACTAAGCCCTGTCTGCCGTGGAAAGCCAGCTACCTAGCTATCAAAAACAAGCAATTCACCCAATTAAGCTAAGCTGGACCACGCAACAATGTCTAAACTGGCATATTGGGGCATACACTGTCTAGTGCCCTCCATCCCATATCCTATGCCAACCAACAGAGATGGGTGGCAAACACACAGTACTCACCTCCTTGTGGTTGCTGTGATGCCCTCAAGCGCCCATCCAGCTCTAGGTAGGCCACCGCCAGCATGAGGGCCATCAGGGGGGTCAGGATCCGACAGGGACCCCTCCCTCTTGGGAAGCCGTCCCCAGCTGGGCCTCCGTGGTCTTCCAGGCGAGCATCTCAGGTCTTCCCACTGCTTCCTGCAGTGGGTGTTCCGCTGGCTATAAAGCCCCAGGATCCACACATCCTTGGTGATGGCATGCCACAACCCATTCTTCTGATGGGCGCTGACCTTCAGGTGAAACACAAACAGAGGGACACCATGAACTAGACCATCCATCATGTCACACATAGGGCCTACAAACTGCATTTGCCCCTCATCAAGCACACACATGACCCATACCTCTGCATTAACACTGCCACCACCAATACCCCCCCAAATGACACACTGCCAGCACACACATCTCCATGCAGCCATGTCGCATGCAATGTTCCCATGGTGTACTCACCTGTTGGTCTGGAGGCCCATACAGATGCCCATACAGGGGTAGGACCCCATCCACTAGGCACTCCAACTTCTCCGAAGGGAAGGCTGGGGCCCTTTCCCCTGTCGCACAGGCCATGGCAGGTTCCGGACACGGGTCACAGCAGCACCAGCAGTGGAGGTGTTGTCTTGTGGAAAGTCAGGAATCAAGTGAAGTGATAGTAAGAAAATGGCAGTCACGTCCACGGCGCTGTACTGCGCCACCGCTGACGGTGATCCTCATTGGTTACTGTACTCCATAGACCCCTGTGTTAGCCAATGAGGAATTGTACGGTGGTGCAGACCGCCTTCTACAATGGTGCCAAACACCAGCGGAGTGAGGTCACTTTCACCTGTCCCTGCATACAGGACAGGCGTTTGCCATGTTATACTGCTGGTACACAATTACTGAATAAAAACTGTGTCATTGTTTTCGAATGTACACACCTAGGCATTTCCAGTGTCCCTTAGGTACCAACCACTGTGGTGAAATAGAAGGAGGAGGTAAGCCCCCGTGTACAGACCCCTTGTGGACTTGGCTACACTGGAGGACAGGCACATCATACTCACCTATCGACTGGACAGGGCCACAATCACAGAGCCTGATCTGGTACCTGCTGTCTGTTGCACCACAGTAAACCCCCCTCTTGTGCAGGTTCTATCAGTGCTCCACTTCCTGGCAACAGACTCTTTCCAAGTGACAGTGGGCTTGGCTGCAGGAATGTCACAGCCAATGTTCTCTATTGTGCTGGCAAGGGTTTTTGCAGCCTTGCTCAAACACATGTGCAGCTACATCTCATTCCCCCAAGTAGATGATTTGCCCACTGTGAAGTGTGGATTCTATGCAATGGGACATATACCATATGTTATTAGGGCCATTGACTGGACCAATATTGCCTTAGTTCCCCCCGGGCCAATGAACAGGTGTACAAGAATAGAACGAGATTCCACTCACTCAATGTCCAGATGGTGTGTCTTGCTGACCAGTACATCTCCCACGTCACTGCCAAGTATCCTGGGTTGGTGCATGTCCATGCCTTTGTCCTGAGGAATAGCAGAGTCCCACAGCTGATGGCACAACAACAGAGGCACAGAGCGTGGCTTTTAGGTGAGTCTGAGTCCCCACCCAATGTATGTAAGTGTATGCTTTTAGGAGCCATACCCCATGCCATTGTGCAGGGCTCATATGTGTGCCTCACTTCTTGCAGGTGACTCCAGCTACCCATACCTGTCCTGGCTCTTGACCCCTGCTAGGAATCTGGGTACAGCGGGCTGAGAATAGGTGCTATGATGCTCATGGGTGTACCAGTAGGGTTGTTGAAAGGACCTTCAGTCTCCTGAAGGCCAGGTTCAGGTGCCTCCATCTGACGGGTGGATCCCTATGCTACTCCCCTGAGAAGGTCTGCCCTATTGTTGTTGCGTGCTGCATGTTGCACAACTTTGCCCTCAGATGACATGTGCCCTATCTGCAGGAAGAGGGGGGTGTCAGTGCACCTGTGGCAGCAGTGGACACTGGGGACAGTGAGGAGCAGGATGTGAACAACGGGACACTAATGATACAGCACTCAGGTAAGACTGTTGAAATAGCTTTTTCTCCATTTAAGTGTTGTGCTGTGTGGCTGTAGCATGATGCCAGTCACTATCTTTGCATCCTAACTGACTGTCACCTATACCTTCCCATTTTGCAGATGCTGGTGTGGTCACATATGTGTACTGATGTTCTGAATACAGTCTGTTTAAACCCATTTGTTGGATGGATTCACATATTACAGGACATTTGCACAGGATGTTACAGTTCAATACATTGCACATTTCTGTCTGATAAAGCACTATTTCTCCAGTTGTGTTTGAGGGTGTTTATTCAAGTGACACAAATGAAGGGATGGTGCAATTGAGTGGGGTGATGGTTGAGAAAAGCCCAGTGTAGTGGGCCAGTCTGTTTGTTGCACAGCTCTAGTGTCTAAGGTGCCCTAGGAAGGGGAGCAATGGCAGTTCAAAGTGGACAAGGTGAAGCAGTGGAACGCAAGGGGGACATCCTGGAGGGGCTCATTTCCTGGCGGTTATTGTCAAGTGTCACTGGTATCTGTCTGGATCACAGGGACCATTTGCAGGGTGGTTCACCTCTGTAGGGGGGGGGAGGTGGTGGCCTCTAGGTCCTGTGGCAGGGCCTCCTGTTCACTAGCTGCAGCTGATGTTGATGGCTGCTGGGAGGAGTGGCTAGTGGAAATGGCCCTCTGATTTGCTCTGTCCTCCACAAGGTATTGGCCATTTCACCCAGCACCCCTACAACGGAGGCCATGTTGCCATTTAGGCCATGCAACTGCTGCATGACCTCCTGGCGGTGTACCTCCTGCAGCCGCTGGTTCTCCTACATGATGTTGATCACCTGGGCCCTCCTGTCCTGGGATTGTTGGTTAGCCCCCCAAATATTTATGCGTGCCTCCTGGGCAGTTGGATCCCTGGGCCTGTCCTCTCCCTGGTGCACAGCTGTCCTCCATGTGTCCCTGGCCCCCTGTGCCTGTGTCCCCTGAACGGTGTGCCCACTCACACTGACACCAGGACCCTCATTGTCTTGCCTGTGTGGTGTGAACTTGGGTCCCTGTACAGGTGGGCACACTAGTGATTGACATGTCCTGGGGACAGAGGTCTGGAGGAGTTCGCTGGCTGCTGTGGTGTTGGATTCTGAGTGGGGGGGCTCTCTAATGGCCTGGCATGGGATGGGGTAGCCGACTGACCAGTGGTCCCAGATGGCTCATGGAGTTGATCCAGATCCAGATCTTCAGAGTTGCTGTCATCACTAGGAGCATCTGGGGGGGGAACTGGGTAGCCGTGGCACGTCCTCGCCTCTGCCATTGGCTGTGGCACCTGTGGGGATGTAAGTGTTGAATTATGCTACATGTCTGTGACATATTCCGCATTGCTATCTTTCCCAATGTTGTTGGTGTTGTCCTGCCACCTTTGGTTGTGTATGGGTATAGATTGTGGGATTGTTAGTTTTCAGTGCTGTGCATTCATTGGTGGTGGGTGTGCATGCAGGGCTGGAAGGGATGTGCATGCAGTGGGCATGGCATGCAGGGGTGGCCATTTGGATGTGGTAATTCGGGTGGTGCACTGTGTGGGATGGTATGGGGTGATGGGATGAGGGTGAGGGGTGGTGGTGGCATGCAGGTATGGGGTGTGATAGGTAGAAAATGTTGACTCACCAGTGTGCAGTCCTCTGACTACTCCAGTGAGTCCCTCAGGATGCAGTATTGCCAAGACTTGCTCCTTCCATGCTGTCAGCTGTGGGGGAGGCGGTAGGGGTCCACCTCCAGTCCTGCTGATGGCGACCTGGTGCCTAGATGCAATGGAACTCACCTTCCCTGCAGGTCATTCCACCTCTTTTGGATGTCATCCCTTGTGCACAGATATGGTCCCACAGCGTTCACCCTGTCCATGACCCTCTTCCAGAGCTCCAACTTCCTGGCAATGGATATCTGCTGTACCTGTACACCAAACAGCTGTGGCTCTACCCTGACAATTTCCTCCACCATGACCCGCCACTCCTCATCGGTAAACCGGGGGTGCCTTTATGGGGACATGGGTGTTGTGTGGAGTGTGTTGTGCAGAGGGTGATGTGTGAAGTGTTGTGGTGTGTATTGTGTGATGCGTGAGGAATATGTAGGTAGATGTGGTGTGTATGGGCAGTTCTGTGTATGAGTGGTGTGGCAAAGTGTATCAGTCTTCGGGTGATTGCAAAGGATTGTGGGTGATGTGGGTGTGTGTTTTATAGTGCTGTTGGTTGGGTTATGGGGTGTGTGTTTTAGTGTCAGGTGTGGGTTATTGGTTCTGGCCAATATTGTGTTGTTTTGTATTTGGGTGGCCATTTCTGCTGCGGCGGTGTTCACCGCCAATGGTTTACCGCCGTTGAATGTCCACTGTGGTGATTCGTGGGTCATAATTTAGAGGGCCTTGTTTTGGTGGCATAACGGTATGGGTGTTAGCACCAACAGTTTATCACATTCCTTTGCTTTGGCGGATTTGGGTTGTAGCAGTATTCTGTTGTTTTGAGGTGTATAGGTCATAAGCTGGCCGTGGTTCAAGTGATGCTAAATACAACTGGCAGTGAGTGAGGAGAAAGGGCACAGGCGAGAAGCGGCGATGCGACCATTACCCAACATGGTGGTAGAGACAGAGTAAAACAGGCTTGCAGCATGAGGTGAACCTGTGATTGGACCCAGAATCCCTGAAGGACTGTGGTGGTGGGGAAGGACCCTCCCCTGAGATGCTAGTTGGTCAAGTTGATGTGGAGGAAGCAGCAGCATGGATATGGCAGCACTGGGACCCACACTGGTGGTGAAGGCAAGCATGAGTGAACGCCAGGCCCCAGTCAGGGAATACTTCTGAAAGTAGTCTCCAGGGCATGTGGGGAAGCATCTCTGCTACTGGTACTGTAGGGTGTAGGGAGACCAAACTGCACCTGGCTCCACAGTGAATGCCCTCTCAAAGTCTATTGGGCGGGTATGGAAGTGAGGCTCTTGGAGAGCCCCCACCAGGGGTTGCTCAGACAACTGGGGTCTCCTCGTTGTTGCTAGTGGAGTGACTTACCTGCTGGTGCCATCGGCACAAGGTGCCTGTACTGGGCTCATCCTGCTAAGTCTGTTCACCCTTTGACTGCATTCAGGTGGGGGAGCATAGAATGACGGCCCAAGGGGAGCCCCCACATGAAGTACTTCAATGTTTGGAACTGCTTCACTACTGTAGACCCAATTGCTATTATTGGAGTGGGGCTCATGATCTGGACTGGTATTGTGACAGACATTGCCTACCTGCCTCAGCACAGATACCAAGATGGGGCGAGATAAAGAAGACAGGACTTCGCAGTCCCTCAGACTGGAACACTATGCTTTTCAGAGCGAATCCACGTGGGGAAAGGCCAAGTTCAGCACTGGACTGGGTACTGCCTGAGGGGGTGAAGAATTGGATCCCTTTGTGAAAGACCTGCTTCAGGTGATCAAGGACACCAAAACTGTGCTTGAACATAAAATTGACAATGTGACAAATTACATTGCACTCATCCAATCAAACTGCAAGAGGCTCCTAAATAGAGTGACCTTGGTGGAGCAAACAGTTGCGGACAACTAGTACCTCCTCACTATGCTAAAGAGATCGGTCAATTCACTACTGCGGGCCATCCCCGTCTCAGAGCAGATGAGGCAAAGGAAAGGTCTCTAGTTGGCAGTAGTATGCACCCTGTCCATGTAGGGACCGCAATCCTAGTCAGGGTAAGTCACAATACAACCTAAATTATTGCATGCTCATCCTCCGGTAGCTTGGCACAGAGCAGGCAGGCTTAACTTAGAAAGCAATGTGTAAAGTATTTGTGCAATAAATCATACTGTAAAACAGTCACAACACCCCAAAAAGTACCTCACACCATTTTAGAAGATTAGATAGTATTTATCTAAATAAAACAAGATCAAAACGACAAAAATCCAAAACACACAAGTCAAGATATCACTTTTTAGAGCTTTAAGTAAGTCTTAATCCATAGGAATCAATGGATGTATCTCTTTACCACAAAGTACCTGGGATGCATAACAAATAAAGATGCTGCGGGCCGCAGAGTAGGTAAGGCATCGGAAAGCAATGCGTTGATTTTTTTCCAGAGGTGATGTGTCAGTTCTTCCCTCGCAGGCAAGGTGATGTGTCGATTTCTGGGCCAAGTGCATGGGCAGTGCAGGGGCTCCAAGGGGTGCCCCAGTGCACCCCTTCTGCCAGCCTTTCCCTGGCAGGGAAACCCACCAGGGAAAGGCTGGTGGCTGAGGAATCATTATACGAGGGGCAGCACCGCTGCCCTGTCCGATAATGTTTCCTGCCACCGCCGGCATGGCAGGCCACACCGCCATGTTCATAATGACTGCCTTATTCTGCTTAATTTCTTCAACTTACATGAAACCCCAGAGACTGTGGCACGCGGGGGAGGAGGCGACTACTTCGTGCTGCTGTTGCCCAGAGCCAGAGGCACAATTCTTTCACATTGTCTGGAAAAGTCCCTGAATTGCACAATACTGGGAAAAATGTTTTCACGCTCTCTGAAGCAATAGAGAGACTGGTGGTTCTGTCCCCTGAGCCAGCTCTTCTGGTAGTGCTAGATGGGGTACATGGTACAATTGGAGGCAAGGCCCTCGTAGGGATTGGAACTGTGCTGGCTAACAGAGACATTGGAAAGCTCTGGAGTTCTGCCTCCTGCCCTCCCTTAGTCCTTTGGTAACAGGCAATTGACTGGTATGAGGGGCAAGGAGAAGCTTTATCCATATGCATATGGCTGTGCAATATCATGGCATCTGTTTCAAAACAATAGAATTCAGTTTATTAAAAAAAAACATCAGTGGACATACCATACTAGCCTGTGATACTTCTTAATGGCAAGCCTGTAACATATTTCATTTCCACTCCAAGTGATTGCAGTGGGATTCGGCTGCACGCAGGTTCTCAGAAAACCCTTGCTCTGAGGGAACCTTTCAGTGGTCATGACAAGTTTTCAGTGGTGCACCTGAATCTAAGACGGTTACCATCCACATGTAAAGGGTGGACCCCGCAATAATAACATTTTCATTAATTACAGACTGAAATGTGGCTTATGCTGATTCCACAAGCTTATGGTTTAATTTAGACTACGTGGCCTCTTAGAAGCAGGTTAGTCCTGAGTATTAAGGTGAGTTTTATTGGATGGTAGTCTGAATGACACCACATAGTGGGCTGTCTAGTAAGGGGTGGAAAGGCATAGTGGGCACAACATTGGGGGTATTGGATTGTATGGGATCTAGTAAGTGTCTGGCAAAGTGGAAGGGCTGTAGAGGGATAAGATATAGGTCTAGGGAGGCCAAATTATGTTTTAAGATAGAACAGGGAGGGTTAAGCCGGATGAATATGATTGTTAGACCTGGCATCCTTGGCGTGGTCTCCCCTAACTTTTTGCTTCTACTTCCCAGGTTTTTGCTTTTTGCTGGACTCTGTTTCTGCTGTTTTTGTTGCTCTGGACACTTTGCCACTGCTGACGAGTGCTAAAGTGCAAGTGCTCCCTATGTGAAATGTATGTGTAATTGACTTTTCCATGATTGCCATATTTAATTTACTAGTAAGTCCCTAGTAAAGTGCACTAGGGGTGCCTAGGGCCTGTAAATCAAATGCTACTAGTGGGCGTGCAGCATTGATTATGTCACTCATATGAGTAGCCCTGTAAACCTGTTTCTGACCTGCCAGTGCAGTGTCTGTGTGTGCAGTTTTATCACTGCCAATTCGACTTGGCAAGTGTACCCACTTGCCAGGCCCAAACCTTCCCTTTTTATTCATGTAAGACACCCCTAAGGAAGGCCCTAGGTAGCCTCATGGGGAGGGTGCAGTGTATGTTAAAGGTGGGACATGTACTGAAGTGTTTTACATGTTCTAACAGTGAAATGCTGCCAAATTTATTTTTCACTTTTGCAAGGCCTATCTCTCTCACATAACATGGGGGCCTCTGAGTATCTTTAAAGTGCAATTTCCCTTTGAGAGCAGATAGAAATGGGGAGTTTGGTGTCTCTGAACTCACAACTTAAAATGCATCTGTTAGTGAAGTTGTTTTTTAGATTATTAGTTTGAAAACGCCACTTTTAGAAAGTAGGCATTTTCTTGCTTTAATCATTCTGTGACTCTGCCTGTTTATGGATTCCCTGTCTGGGTCAAACTGACAGTTGGGCTGTTTGTGAATCTCCTCTAGACAGTGACTCAAAGGGAGCTGGGGTGAAGCCTGCATATCCCGATGAGCCATCTGGGCTTCGGAGGATGGAGGAGTGGTCACTTGCACCTGAGTGGGCTGTGTTGGCCCTCACAGAATGCAGTCTCCATCCCCCTGCTGTGTGTCTGGGGCCTGGCCTGGGGAAGGCAGAATCTTGTGAACAACAGAAACTTTCCCCTGAAGTTTGCCTACTTCAACGTCAGAAAGGGGTATAAGTAGTGGACCCAAAACCCCAGATGTTTAGATCACTTTTGGAACCAAGAGGAACCTCTGCCAAGGAGAAGAGCTGAAGAACTGAGTACAAGTGCTGCCCATGCCTGTGACTGTGCTTTGTTGGGCTGTTGTTCAGTTGCTGCTTCTGCCTGTGAAAGGGGACAAAGACTGGACTTTGTTGTGCATTCCTGCTTGAGAAGAATCTCCAAGGGCTTGGACTGAGCTTTCATCCTGTTTTGAAGTCTCAGGGCCATCAAAGACTTTCTCTGACAGCACTTGGACTCTCTGCTGAGACTTCTGCCCTGCCAAGTGGTGCCCTACCCCGTCCCTGGGCCCTAGAAAGGTAAAGTTGTCAGAACAAGGACTGAAATCCGTGCACAGAACACCGTGCGAGGAAATTATCGATGCATCATCTGCAACACGGCTGATAAACAATGCGCCACCCGCTTTGCGGCTGAAATTGATGCTCCACCTGGGAGGTTGAAGCATCACGGCTGGAGAAACGACACAACACCAACTTGCGGCTGCCGATAATGACACAAACCCCATGCAGCACGGTTTTCCAACACCGTGTGACCGGATTTCTCACGCATCATCACTGGGCGTCAAAGTCATTGTGAACCTGCGCAGATCCGAGGTACCCTGTCCGTAAATCAAAGCATCGCTCTCTTGCAAGGGAGAAAAATGATGCATCGCTGACCCGACCGTAGAAGAACACAAGGCACAGCCTCACTTGTGAGTAAGGAATCGACACATCGCTGACTTTTCCGACGCACGCTCACCCTGGCGGCTTTATTTTTTAACCAAACCAGGTATTTCATGTAAAATCAATGTTTCCATTGCTTTCTATGGAGTAAGACTCTTATTCTTTTGAACATTCATATCTTGACTTGTTTATGTTGGATTTTTGTCATTTTAGTCTTGTTTGATTCAGATAAATATTGCCTGTTTTTCTAAACTGGTGTAGAGTCCATTTTGCAGTGTTTTTACTCTGTTACTATGTGTCCCAAGAGGGAGAGTGGAGGTGTGTTTGCCCTGACTAGAGTCAGGGTCCTTGCTTGGACAGGGGTTAACCTGCCTGTCAACCAAAGACCCAATTTCTAACAATGATGATTGAGGTAATCCAACAATATGGAATGTGATGCATTGTAGGTATGGGAGCTGTGAGATTCAATAGTTTGAAGCTGAAGGTTGACTTGAGGATGGGAAGTTTGTAAATGGCAACACCTATCACAGAACATGAAAGGTTGATCTGCATCTGAATGATCCTGCTTTCAGCATCATTTTTGAGAGATAATATTGCATGCAAAGTATGAGTGGTAATTTAAAGCAACTCCTTCTCTTCGATTTATGGAGAAGGTTATGCTAATGAAAGGGAAGCCAGATGGTTAGTATAATGTCAGGATTGGCCCCCAGATGTAGCCATGCTTCAGAGGTAAAAACGGAATCTGGGATGTGTGTTTCTAAAACGTCTCATATGTCCAAATGGTGCTTGGAAAGTGACCTAACACTGATTGAAAAGCAGGTTAAGTGTGTGGGAGAGGAAGGAGAGTGCACAGAAAAATTGTCTGGGGTGAGACTAAACTGGCAGATCTTACCAGTAGGATATTGTGAGAAAATAGGGCTGATTACAGAGGCCCCTAACTTTTTGCCCCCATTTTCCACTTTTTGCTGGTGTTTTCCTGACTCTGATGGTGCCCTGGGTACTGCTAACCAGTCCCAGGGCCTGTGCTCTGTGTAAAGTGGATATGCAAATTAGGCTAATTCTAATTGGCTAAGTTAACCTACCTACAAGTTCCTAGTATATGGTAGGGCATGTAGGTTTAGGGACCACAGCATAGGTAGTGCACCGCTGAGGTGCCCAGTGTCATTTTAAAGGCAGGCCTGCCTTGCTGGCTGCTTTTAAATTAAAGTTATATGCAAATTCGACTTTGGAATTAAAAGTAGTTCCAAAGTCTTAAACTACCTTATTTTTACATATAAGTCACCCCTAAGGTGTGCCCTACGTGCCCCTAGGGCTGGGTGCCATGTAACTATAAGCAGGGACCTTATAAAAATAGTTTTATAAGCCCAGGTGAGGTAAAAACAGCCAAATTCGTTTGTCCCTCATTGTAGTGAATGGCCTTCATAGGCTAGAATGGGGAGACTTTATTTTAATTTTAAAAGTCCCCTTAAGTAACAGATACAAAGAGTTTGGTATCAAATTAATTGTTAAAATAAATCCCACAACTTCCAGTTGTTGGATTTAATATAACTTGTTCAGGTAAAGAGTTTTAAACTTTACCTGAAAAGTTGCCAACTTCAGGCATGCATTGTTTTTGCTGCTGTGCTCTGATTGGCCAGGCTGCCTTGATGAGGTGTTAAGTGGTCTGGCTTCACACAAAGAGATGTGCCTGTGGGAGGGGATCTCCCCTCAGCAGATGGTGAGGCAGGAAGGGGAGGGCTGCCAAACTGGTTTTCAAAGGCAGAGAAGGACATTTGGAGCAACCCAGCAACACCCCCACATCCTGCAACCCCAGACAACTAGGTGCCCCCTTGATTAGATTAGGTGAGGGCAGGAGAGGGGTGTGTTTATGATTTTTAACCACACCAGTGGGTGGACTCAGCCAGATGTAGCCTTCAAAAATCACTTTCAGCCATGATGGATGTTTGAGGAATGTTGCCTCCTGGGATTGATTTTTGCCACACTTCCCAGGAAGTGGTCATCACAGGGGGAAGGACCCTGCACCTGATTGGAGAACCAGGACCCCCCTGTTTTTTACCCAGGAGCAAGGATAAAACTGGCAGACCTGCACCCACACCTCAGATCCCTAGCAGATTCCAACAAGGAAGAACTACAGGAGAAGAAGGACTGCCCTGCTGGACCCCTGACCTGCACCTGGACACTGCACTCTGGAGGACTGCACACTTGGGCTTCACCACTAAAGGACTTTACCTGTCTTCTACTGTTTCAAAAAGGGACTCCCTGTTTGCTACAGGTACAAAGGAGCTGCCCAGAGTCCCCTGAATCAAGTCCTGCAAGCAGAGCCCAGCTGACCAGCGTCCAGTGGCCATTTGAGGATTCTGACCAGGTGCATTCTGGGAATTGTAATCCCAACTCCCAAGGAGCAACTCAGAGCTTCTGGAACCTTGGATCAAGTTGTGGACACTTCAAGGACACAAAAAGGACCTCTAGAAGAAGATCCAGAAGTTTGGACACGTTTGGAGCAACTCCATAAGTTGAAGAGGTGCATTGTGGGAGTTGTCGTCCCAGACCCCAAGAGGCACACGAGAGCCTCTGAACCCTTGGCTGGTGCTGTGGACCACTTTCCTGAATCAAACACTTCTGAAAGTAAGTGTGACAGTGTTACCTCGTGGGTGGCCTGAATTCTGGACTTTGTTCCTTTCCAGTGTGACCTTTTTTAACCCTTTGAGCGCCAGTTGCTTCTATGCTCTAGAAAGCATTAATTCTTTAAAAATTCATATCTCCGGTTCCCCTTATCCTATTTTATTCGTTTTGGTGTCATTTTAAAGATAAGGGTTGCACTGGGTTTAATTTACTGAGACCTAACTGGACCTAAGTGGAGGTTAGTGGCCTATTGCTAAGTGTAGGTACCTACCTGCCCTTAACAATAACCTATTTTCCAACAGATATAAAGTTTAAAGATCATGAACTGAATAAACAATATAATTAGTTGCCTGCTTAGTCAAAGATCCAGTGTATCTGGTGCAGGGTGCAGTCTGAGCACAAACGGGTGCAGACAGGATTGCCCTTGGAATGGCCTTGACATGCTGCTGGCATATCTGCTGCCCGGGTGTGCATTACTGCCAGAGAAGTTAGGTGCCATCAGATCAGAGGGCATGTCCCCAAGTGCCAACTGGATTGCTACAGCTTGCAGAAAGTAAAACCACTATCTTATTCTGGCAAGTTCTACTTTTTGCAGTTCAAGCTAATCATTTGCCAGTATGTTCGCTCTCCTCATTGGAGCACTGACAGATAGATTTATCCTTGACTAGTTCTTCTCTAAAATAGAAGTATTCAGAGACTCTTGTACTCTCAGCTGATACTTTAGGCAACATATGTGCTGCAGTGTGATCTATATCTTTCTGCCTTTCTTACAGTTTGTCTATCTTCTTTTCATGCAGACGAATAACCAATGATTCTAATCTGTAATGCAGCTTTAAATGTTTTTCAAACAATGGGAAAATTGGTGGATCCATGTTCAACTGAAAAAAATGCAAAAAATAATACGAGCAACATTTTGACGCACATTCAGCGCAAACCGTGCACCACATTTAAACCTTGACGCCCGCGGACTTCAAAATTCCTCTGTGTGCGTCATTTTTTGGATGCGGGAAAATGCCTTGCGTTAATGACATGCAATGTAGATGTTCCCGCCCCAAAAATTACTTTAAGGCCTGTGCGCCTTATTTATGCTCATGCGTCATTTTGACGCACAGGAGGAAGCGGGCCTTAAAAAACAGCACACAGCCTGATGTGCGCCGTTTTTTAACGCCTGGGTCAGGGCAGGCGTTAAGGGACCTGTGGGCTCACTTCCATGGTCTCTGACCATGGAAGCAGTCCAGTGGTACCCTTCCCTGCCCCCAGGGACACCCCCTGCCACCCTTGCCCACCCCTGGAGGACACCCATGGATGGGGGGGGCCCATCCCAGGTAAGTACAGGTAAGTTGATGTAAGTCTTTTTTAAAAAATTTTAAAGTGCATGGGGGGCCTAACTTGGGCCCCCCTACATGCCACAGTGCCCAATAGCCATGCTGAGGGGACAGAGGTCCCCTGGGCATGGCCTTTGGGCAAGGGGACATGACTTCTGTCTTTGCTAAGACAGGAGTCATTTCAATGGGGTTGTGCGTCAAAAAATGGCGCAAGTCCGGTTTGAGCCATGATTTTTGACTCAAACCTGATTTGCACGATTTTTTGACACACAACCCCCATTTTTCCCTACGCCGGCGCTGCCTGGTTTGAGTCATTTTTTTTACTCTGACCAGTCCGCAGCGCTGGCTAACATCAGTCCTCAAATAAGGCCCCGCATGGCGCGTAGGAATGGCGTTAGCCGGCGATAACATTTTTTACGCAAACCAGCGCCGGCGCTGGTTTGCGTCAAAAAGTATAAATATGGGCCCATGTTTCCAAAACTCATCTAGGAGCAATGTGTGTGAATGTCCATCATCGAATGAGAGGACAATATATCTTTAGGGCTAATACAATTTAAACAATAGAATGATCGTAAAAATCATTTCAGCCAACTTCAAATTTTCTGGTTTTAATTTGCAGTTAAATAAAAAACAATCCAAGCTTGCTTCATGGTTAAATTTCTTTATTAAACATGAGAATTGCTTTGAAGATGGAGGTTTGGATCTCTTGTGGTCTATCAGGCCATATTCCACATTTAGACATGAAATTTAATATTGGGGTTCTTGGGTTTCATTGCTTTTATCGTTCCGGGAGGAATCTAAATTAGCTGAACACAAAAAAATAAAATCGGCTCTCATTATCAGATAGCTTTTTGATTCCATTCCAGAACTTCCTGGCTCTTGTAAAGATGAGCAATCATTCTCAATGGAGCAATAATAACTAATTAGTATGAAACTCGAGTAATTGGTTGAAGCTGTAAGCATCACCCACATTCCTGCAGTGTTAGAGGTCTATATAAGGACACTGAAACTTAGACCACACTCAGAAAAATAGCTACATCTCTATAAGCTGCTTTTGCAGACAGATAGGTAAGGGATATCCAGTCGAAGGCACAACTGTTTGTTTTACTACTTATAAAATGAGTCTTTTGGAAACAAAATTATATATGGATGACAGTTCTTTAATAATCTATTTAGAGCTTTGTATATGACCTGATTATTTAAGCCATTGGCATTGGATAATATTATGTTTCAAGCAGCCATAAATATTTACACGTAGTTTTGCTTGTCTTAGCATTAATTCACTTCCTAATAAGATTAAGCAAACTTATTAGGAAGTGAGTTAACAGAGGATGACAGTACTTTAAGCACAATGCAGTAAGCATCAGCCAGGGCAGGGAAACAGATCAAAAGTCTGCTCCCAGCCAGCAGGAGCATTTTCAAAGCCCCTGCCTGCTGGGAGCATACTTTGTGTTTTCTGCCGTTTAGCAGGAGTTTTAAAAATGCCCCCCCCCTGATGAACGTTAACACAAATTGCCCTGCCTGCACGGGTGCGGGCAAGTAAACTGCTGTGTCCCTGGATTGGGCTTCCCGGAACACAGCATGTGAGCTGGCCCCGGGGATGGGATGGCTCATTCAGCCCCCCATCGCCATTTTCTTAATAGGAGTGGTCCTAGGTTATCAGGTCCCTGGGGCCTTTTAAATGCTCAGGAAGGGGGCCGCACAGCCCCCTCCCCTTTAAAAAATAGAGTCCTTGGGAATTTGTGTCCCTAGGCCTGGAAATGACCAGAGCAAGGGAGCCAAGCAACCTGTCCAATTAAAAATACTCTGGGCTCCGGGAGATGTCACAAACCCCACTGTCATGACCCCTTCTTGTACATTCTGTGCTGTAGGTTTTACACACAAGGCTCATGTAGTTCTTCCTTTATCGAACCTTTCGGTCTTGTCCAATCCATGTCCCTCTCCTAGAGCTCTTGAATCATATTGTTGCTAATTTGTTCAGTCATGCACCTTCAGATAAACCATATATTTCCTGGGTAATTAGTGGTACCTGCTCTGACTTGATGACTTTTACCAAAATGCTCTTGGGTTCTGTTAAACTGTTGTTTCCAACTGCCAATTGCACCTGCCACCTGCAAGAGATCATATACATTTTGTATAACACGTGCTCTTCCCCAGCTTCCTTGGAAACGTCCTCCCTTTCATGTGAGACATGAGCCTTTCTGGAACAGTCTCTCTTTCCAGCATAAATACCACATCTGAACCTGAATCGGGGCTTGGCCTCATTACAGTCCTGCTCAATCATCTTCCCTGCACTCACTTCATGAGCCGATCAGAACGTTCAACGCTCCAGTCTTCCAAGCCTTCCTGCTGATCCTGTGATCCAGACTGTTGTGACGCTTCCAGTGCCTACATTCTTGGCTATGATTCCGACTCTTTCTGGGCTTCTTGCACCACAGCCTCCTGTCTTCCTTCGGATTCCAGTTAAAGTACTACGACAAGGCTATGCACGTGATCTTCAGTTTAGTGTGCACAAATCCATAGTATAGTTTATATGATCCACGACACAGTTTTGTAAAGGCATGAGTATGTTCTTGAAAATCGAGCATTGTATGAGTGCCTCAGACCTAAAAAGGCCCAACACTCTGGACTCTTTTGTAGGGAATACTTCGAACTGTATTATTCTTGAACTGAAGGTTTTTTCTACAATATTTCTTAACTAGTAGTAACCGGTACTGGAAAATGTTCTAGCTCACGAACTTGCATCTTAGTGTGTTGTTCTGAACATTGTACGTTATCCACTTTTTGGGAATGCCAGAAAAACCCCAGTTCATTTTTTAAAAATTGTTCCTGGTCCTTTATGCAATATTTATGATAAAGCCTGTAAGTGTACATTATTTGTAATGAATTGCTAAAACATTATGGACTGAGAACTAGTGTAAACTATGCTTCTTGTTGTTTCTAGTGCTCTGCACCTGCATCAACACTAACAAGCCCCAAGGATTTCAGACCCTACCAGGCAGCAATGCAAGGCAGCTGAGCAGGCTCAGTGAAGCCGTTCTTGATGTTTACCATACCTCTTTCCCTCGGGGGCAGTCTATGAAGCTGGATTATTGTTGCTTGTTCCACACTGCTGGCCCAGGTGGGACTGGGGGTCCAGCATCGTCTCTGCGGTAGGGTCCAGGTGTGTGTGTGACAGGGGATAGGGTCCTGGGGATGAAAATGGTCTGGGGAGAGGAATCATGCATACCCTCCTCCCCCAAACAATATATCTGCATCATCCACCCGAGCCATAACCTACCCCAGGGGGTTTAATAAAGAAGTGGTGCAACCTCTGTAAATTTGTGGCTACATTTAAATAAAAAAAATCGACCCCAGGTAGGGTCCCCCGGATCCCACTGCCAAGCTTAGGTGGTCAGTGTACTCGTACCTGCCCCTTATCTTTTTTTTAAACATTTTGTAGGATTCAGGACTGAGTCCCAAGCCCTAAGATGGCTGCCACCACTTCCTGGTTGAGGTGGTGGCAGCCAATCAGATCTCAGTTTAGATCTGTTGGCTCCACAGATCCTTCTTGGTGTGATATATAAACATTTTGTAACCTTAATTTCTCCAAAACTCCAGACCGGATATATACCAAAATAAAAGAAGCACTCTTTCAGGACCAAGATCTAGCTTTCTGGCAAATTTGGTGTAAATCTGTTCATCTTTTTAGGCTGTAGGTATGTCTACAATTTTTATTGAAAAATTAATGGGGAAATCGCGTCTTGGAACAGACCCTTTTTCTTGATGCTCGCTCAACAGATCACCTCAAAACCTTCAATGCACAAACCAGTTAAGAAGCAGCACATTTTTGGAAAGTTTTGTGGAGATAGTTAATTGATGCAAAAGTTACTAGCAATAGAAAAAATGCATTTCCTATGGAAACACAATCCTAACTATACCTACCTCAGTGGCAGTCGCTACTAGTTTGTCATATTTAGGTCTGCATTTCCACAAAAAGTGAATTTTTTGGGTTGCTTATAACTTTGGTGCCGCAAGACAAATCTTCACAAAACTTTCCAAAAAAAGAGTTTGGCCATCTCAGCTTAGTCCTGGAAAGTTTTGGGGTGATCTGTTAAGCAGGGGCTGACAAAAAGGGGGAGCCAAAAATGCTAAATCCCAACGCATTTACCATGGACTTTTTTTAAGAAGCACTACAGCAAAAACTGCTGAACGGAACTACACCAAATTTGGCAGGAAGCTTGATCCTGGTCCAGAAAGCTTCCTTTTTGTGACTTAGGTCCTCATTACAACCCTGTCGGTCGGTGGTAAAGCGGCGGTAATACTGCCAACAGGCCGGTGGTAAAAAAAATGGGATCACAACCACGGCGGAAACCACCAACACAGACAGCCACTTTAACACTTCGACCGCCATGGCGGTAGCAATAAACACCCCGGTGGTCACCGCCAACAGACAGGCGGAAGACAATGTACCGCCTACACTATTACAACCCGCCAATCCGTCAGCTTTTCCGGGGCGGTACCAATGCCATCAAAAGCACAGCGGAACAGTCTTTGGAAGGGAAACCACTCACCTTCCAACAATCAACGAAGAACCAGGACGCCATGGAGCCCGAGCTGCAGGTCCTGCCGATGCTGGTCTACCTCCTCATACACGAGGAATGTCAAAGGAGGCAGCGGCAATGACTACGGTGAGTACTGCACCTAGCACATAGGGGAGGGGGGAGGAAAAAGAGATTGACCCACACATGCAACACGCAACATCCCCACCCACAACACCATACACACAAACACATGCCTCAACATTACATTTACACCCCGTTACCCCCTGGAAGAACTCAAGGACAAAAGAAATTGAGTTAAATCAGTGATATATTAGAAATAGTTAGATATACTTAACAAATAGAAAAACAGTATATACAAATATTTACAATATGTACAGAAGGCCGTACACTGTCCTTTGCAAATGTCCGTGTCTCACTGGGCCAAAAATCATGGGCCAAGCCCACACTTGACTCCTGCCTCAAAACCGAGAGAACACTGCAGGGGCATCAGGTCAGAAAAACACAGGCACCTCTGGGGGACAGGGAATGGGGGGGCACCTCAGCCTGAAGATGGTACCACACCACTGCTCCTCGAGGGGGCTCCTTGCCCACAGCGATGTCCTGGGGAGTGCAAAGCCACAGTCTCTCTAGTGGGTGGGTTGCCCACTGCTTGCTCCTGGGGAGTGCAAAGCCACAGTCTCTCAAGTGGGTGGGTTGCCCACTGCTTGCTCCTGGGGAGTGCAAAGCCACAGTCTCTCAAGTGGGTAGGTTGCCCACTGCTTGCTCCTGGGGAGTGCAAAGCAAGAGTCTCTCAAATGGGTGGATTGCCCACTGCATGCTCCTGGGGAGTGCAAAGCCACAGGCTCTCAAGTGGGTGGGTTGCCCACTGCATGTTCCTGGGGAGTGCAAGGCCACAGTCTCTCTAGTGGGTGGGTTGCCACCTGCTTGCTCATGGGGAGTGCAAAGCCACAGTCTCTCAAGTGGGTGGGTTGCCCACTGCTTGCTCATGGGGAGTGCAAAGCCACAGTCTCTCAAGTGGGTGGGTTGCCCACTGCTTGCTCCTGGGGAGTGCAAAGCAAGAGTCTCTCAAGTGGGTGGATTGCCCACTGCATGCTCCTGGGGAGTGGAAGGCCACAGTCTCTCAAGGGGGTGGCATATCCACTGGTTCTGGAGTGGGTTTGTGCCCAGTCTGATTCATCCTGCCAAGGATAGGGGAAGTGGTTGCATTTCTCCACTGGTTCTGGAGGGGGCTTTGTGCCTAGTGAGCTTCGTCCTGCCAAGGACAGGGGGAGTGGATTCATTTCTCCACTGGTTCTGGAGGGGGCTTTGTGCCCAGTCAGCTTCATCCTGCCAACGATAGGGGGAGTGGATGCATTTCTCCACTGGTTCTGGAGGGGGCTTTGTGCCCAGTGGTGCTGCACTTGGGGTGTGGCAGTTCACATCCCCTCACCAGGGTGTCTGAGGCACGAGATTTGCAGGGAACAGGTAGCATGATACTCCATGAAGGCAGGGCCTAACTCCATCCTGCAGCGACTAAAGCTGCAAACCGGTGGTAGTGCCGGTGCTGGTGGGGGTGCTTCCAGTGGTGGTGGGAGGCTCCAGGCCATCTCCTGCAGCCTCGGACGGCTGCCCACTGGGGATGCTGCTGCTGACAGTTGTTGTGGCAGCGGCAGGGCAGGTGGTGGTGCAGGTGGCGGTGCAAGTGGCGGTGCTTGCGGCGGTGCCTGCGGCGAGGATGCTGGCGGTGCTGTCCATGGCGCAGGTGCTGGTAGTGGTGGAGGGAGGCACCAGCCCATTTCCTGCAGCCTCGGGCGGCTGCCTACTTGGGATGCTGCTGCTGACAATTGTTGTGGCAGTGGCGGTGCAAGTGGCGGTGCTTGCGGCGGTGCTTGTGGCGGTGCTTGTTGTGCTACAGGTGGTGGGGCTGTCGGTTCTGCAGGCCCTCACCTTGAGCCTCCGAGGCCTAAAGTACCTTGCCTTGACTTTTCTGCCCCTTCCTCACCTTGGCAGATGCTGCTGGAACCTTGCCACTGGCAGCTGGAGTTTTGGAGGAGGCCTTGCTGGGTGGGTCGTGCTCCTTGGCCATGCTGCATACTGGTCCTTCTTCACCTTGGCAGGTGGTGGAATGGGTTGGTCCTTTGCAGTAGTCAGTGGCACACTGCCTGGCCCCTTTGATCCTTTGGGAGTTGCAGGTACTACAGCGGCCGCAGACTTGGTGGCAGAGGTGCTGGCCTGCGATCTGGACACCCTGGCCCGAGCTGAAGGACGGGGGGTAGGGGTAGGAAAGAGGTCAACATTAGCCAGGAAACGTTTTTTAGACACACTGGGACGGGAAGATGGAGAGGGTTTGGGAGTGGAGGAAGAGTGAGTGGTTGTAGGAGGTGTCTGTCTGCTGAGTTTGGGTGAAGGTGCATGGCCTGGATGCTGTTGTGAGGTGGATGCCTGTTGGGTGGGTGGGTGCTTGCATTTGTGTACTTTGGGGGGAGGTGTCACAGACACACTGGGAGATGACACATGGGACATGTGCATGGTTGTGGAGGTGGTGACTGCCAGTGAGGGGTGTGTTGTGATGGGCGTGCTGGTGATGGAGGTAGTGGATGAGGATGTAGTGCATGCAGGTGTGAGTGGAGATGATACTGGGAGAAAGGTGGACGCTGAGGAGGAGGGGGACACAGTGGAGGCAGTGGATGTTGGTGTGTTTGCATGGGCATGGTGCTTGTGTGAGTGCCTGTAAGATGAAGTGTGGTGCTTATATTTGCCTGAGCCACTTTTGTGTGTTGATTTGGGTGAATGCTGGTCTGAAGGTGTGCTTGGGATAGGCTGAGGTTGAGGGGATTGGGACTGGTTAGAGGAAGTTGGAGTGGGGAGGCTAGACACAGGGACAATGGCTGCCATCAGTGCTGAGGCCAGAGCCTGAAATGCTCTCTGTTGGGCTGCCACACCAGAGTGAATGCCCTCCAGGAATGCATTTGTTTGTTGCAAATGCCTCTCGACACCCTTGATGGCATTCAAAATGGTTGACTGCCCAACAGTGAGGGATCTCAGGAGGTCAATAGCCTCCTCACTGAGGGCAGCAGGGATGACTGGGGCAGGGCCTGAGGTGCCTGGGGCGAAGGAGATGCCCACCCTCCTGGGTGAGCGGACACGGGAAACACGCTGAGGGGCTGCTGGGAGGGTGGTGCTGTGAGGGGGGGTGGCGGCTGTACCTGTTGTTGGGGTGGGCACAGAGGTGTCCGCCACCGCCAGGAAGCTGCCATCGGAGGAGGAGTTGCTGTCTGTGGTCTCCCCTTCTGTCCCCGTCGTGGTACTCCCGTCGCCCTCCGTCCCACTGGTGCCTTCACCCTCAGTGGATTCGGCCTCCGGGCCCATGTGAGATGCAGCTCCCTCCATCGCCGGTGCCTCTGCACCTCCGCCAGATAATGTTAATGCACACAAGGGCAGGGTGACAAAACAAAAAGGTGGGAGAGACAGAGGATACACTTGGTCAATGCCAACAACAACACCACCGTTGGCGTACACTACACACAGGGAGCTTCCCTATGCACTAGGCCATGCCCAACCATTTACTAAGACAGTCACCAGCCCATGGGGTACAATGCCTAACGCCAGCATCTGCACACCAGAAACCCACAGGACCCTGCCCAGTAGTAGATGGTCACTTACACTATTGGGTAGGAGTGCTCCAGAGCCTGCCCAAAAAGGGACCTACCCTGCCATGTTCACCCTGGCTTAGGGGCACCCACAGCCCACATCCCCCACCCAGGTAATACCTTAATGCGCACAAAGTCATGATTCTGACTCTGTGATCACCCCCTTGTGGCTGCTGTGATGCCCTCAAGTGCCCATCCAACTCTGGATAGGCCACCACCAGGATGCAGAACATTAGGGGGGTCATGGTGCGACGGGCACCCCTTCCACGTTGGGAGGCCAGCCCCAGCTGGGCCTCCACCGTCTTCTTTGACCAGCGGCACAGGTCCTCCCATCTCTTGTGGCAGTGGGTGCTCCACCTGTGAAAGACCCCCAGGGTCCGCACCTTCTTGGCGATGGCACGCCAAATACCCTTTTTCTGGTGGGCGCTAACCTGGAGGGGAAAGAGAGCAGAAAAGGAACTTACTCACCCGTCCGGCCCGTCATACTCATTGCCCACCAGTTCCCACCCATGCCCTGACGCACGTACACTGACCACCTTACATGCTGCACTCTGGCCAGGACACCTCAGCACCCCCCAACAGGTGACTCTGGTTACCCCAACCTCTCATGGCTCCTGACCCCAGTGAGGAATGCCAGGACAAGGGCAGAGGAACGTTACAATGAGGCACCTGTGAGTACAAGGAGGATTATAGAAAGAACCTTTGGCCTCCTGAAGGCTAGGTTCCGGTGCCTCCATCTGACAGGTGGCTCCCTGTACTACTCACCCAAAAGGTGTGCCAGGTCATCGTTGCATGCTGCATGTTGCACAACCTGGCCTTGAGACGCCAGGTGCCTTTTCTGCAGGAGGATGTGCCTGGAGATGGTCTGTGGCAGCGGTGGAGCCTGTGGACATTGAGGAAGAGGAGGCAAAGGAAGAAGATGTTGACAACAGAACAAATATAATACAGCAGTACTTCCAGTGACATACAGGTAAGACACTGTAACTCCACTTAATATAAAAGTAATCTGTTGGACATTGTACGAGGCAGCCTCTTACCCTATGTCTATGGCCACTGACTGTTCCCTTTGGATTCTCCATATACAGATCTCTGTGCCCTATTCTGGCTCCTGCTATATGTACTTCTGCCCACCAAAGGTCATCCTGTAGTATATTTCACTGTACATATACGTTGCAAGCTTTGATAATGTTGTACTAATACATTTGTGAATCATTAGAATGACTCCAGATTAGTATTTGTTTCAAGGGTGTTTATTTAGCTGCTAATAAGTATAGGTGTATGTGCAAGGGGCTGGGGTGATGGTGGAGGAATGTCCAGGGTAGAGTCCAGTCTCTTGGTATTACAGGTGCATTGTCCAAGGGGGCATAGGAAGGGGACAGGGTAACAGAGTGGGACAGAAGGGTGACTATCTGTTAGGGTTTGTGCACAGCAAAGAGCATGTCCCCTCTCACTGCACTAGTGGGTTCTGTAATAGCTCCCTTTTAAACTTACTATTGAAAGCCTTTCTTGTTATCTCACCTTCCCCCCCCCCCCAGGCTTCTGTGTATGTTGTTTAATGTGCTGTTTTGTTTACACATTGGGCCTTGCTTTTACCAAGGCTTCTTTAAAACACTCCTCTCTAGGCCATGTGTTAATTTAACTCATTTGCATAATAACTGAAACTCTGCACACCTTTCAAGAACATGTGCAGCATGTGAGGACCACACCCAGCTCTTCAAACCACGCCCAGCTCTGCACACCTTTCAAGAACATGTGCAGCATGTGAGGACCACACCCAGCCCTGTCTATAAAAGGCAGCCCTCGAGCCTCGCCCAGTGCTTGTGCTCGTCTACCTCCCGCTTACCTGAGGACAGATCCCTCGGCGCTGGCACTCCTGCTCTCTACAGACTTTCATTGGCTTCAATGGGCGCAGCTGCTGGCTCTTCCTTCTTCCGGTTTCCGGTTCCTCCTTGCCTCAGCCTCTCTCCTACAAGCAACCTGCAAAAGAGAAAGAAGACAAGGTTAGACTGATCAGTATCTCTTGCCAGCAACAAGTAAGTGCAAAACTTTTATTACCTGAAAGAACTTTGACAACAATTTCTGGATTCGTGTATAGACAATTTGAAACAAGATACCTTCCACGAACATTGTGATTCAAACTCTTTGTTACAACAATACTTTGCGGAACTTTGTGAAGCAAACATTTTTTTATGGAACTTTTAAGAATCGAACCGTGGAAACCATTAACAGCACGGCAAACAGTAAATCAAGGACTTGCACAAATTACATGCTGTATTTTGACGTAAAAGTACAGTATTTGTTTTATAAAAGATTCTGGAAATATGGGAAAAGTGAGTCTGCTATTGGCAATTTAGGCTTTAGTTATATTAAGATGAATGTTTGATATTGATAATTCTGATAACGGTATTTGTTTAATGTTTTAGAAGCTTTAGAGTAATAGAAAGCACATCCCAGAGCAGTAACACATTCCAAACCTGGAAACTAGAGACCAGGATCCAAGAGGTACTTTTAGAAGAAAATTTCTAATAAATAAAGGGATAGTCAGGAACCCAGTTAGGAATAGGATGTACTTATCTGTTCTTTGTTTATGTTTCATTAGGCACCAGTTTCTACCGAAGTCAGAGAGGGCCGCAGATTTGTGCAGCACTTCAACAGTGGAAACGCAAGAACGCTGTTGTCTCTTTATTTTATTTTATCCACTTCCCCCCTTCCCTTGAGCTTCTGTTCTTAGTGCACTGTTTTAAAAACTAGTGTGCTGGAACAAGCAGTTTCAGGGTGGGGTCGGATTGTCTTCAACCTCCATCAGAACTGAACAAGGACTCAGGTGAGCTGGGCTTTGACAGAAGCACAAGCCTTAAATAAAAAAAAAAAAATCAGTTCTGGTGGACGATGAATATCGGGGAAGAAATAGAGGGCATTGACGTCACGTATATGGCGCAGGCCCTAAATGAGGACTTGGCTCATAATGAATCAGTGTCTGACATCTTGCAACATATGCAAGAGGAAATAGAGAGATTAAAGATGGAGAATACCTCTTTAAAACAGGATTTAAGCAGGTATAAATTTAGGGTATCTCAGTGGAACACAGCTTTTACGCCTTTGTTTAAAACCTCCTCAGAGACAGGGGCGCCATCAAAACATACAACTTTGCCTCCCCCAGTTGAGGTCACTGTTAATGTTCCTAATGCTGTGCCCTTAGCAGCACCTGAACGTTTTCATGGAGATAGTAACAAATTCCATGTTTTTATCAATCAATGTCAATTACACTTCGTTTGTAAGCCACAACAGTTCCCTACTGATGCTACGAAAGTGGCATTCGTCTTGTCTTATTTGGGTGGCACAGCAGCCAATTGGTCAATTCCTTTCGTGGAGAGAGATGATCCCATCCTCCATAATTGGAATCAATTTAAACGTACCATGACCAGCCTTTTTGCAAAACACACTTTCATGCAGGCAAGTGATAATGAGCTTTTAAATCTTAAACAAGGTAACAAGGATTTATTGACCTATCTCACTAGTTTTAATCGTTTACTCACCGAGACACACTGGCCAGAAGAAAAGCGTGTCTCCCTTTTCTATAAAGGTTTGAGAGACGAGTTAAAAGACGCGCTGGTTCATATCGTTGATTTGCCAGAAGACTATTCGGACTTTGTAGATTTAGTTGTGAAATTAGAACATAGACTAGGAGAAAGAAAGGGAGATAAATACAAACTGGAATCACGGTTAACTTGTATTAGACACGAGAAGAAAGACCCAGATAATAAACTCCCTGAACCTGAGCCTATGCAAATAGGGACACTCAGAGGTTCACTCACATCAGAGGAAAAAGAAAGAAGGAGAAAACTTCAATTATGTTTATATTGTGGAAGGGCAGGTCACTTTGCCAGAGAATGTCCAGTAAAGCCTAAAAATCCACGAAAGGGTGCTGTTTCCTCCACCTCCTCAACTGAATTGGGAAACGATTAAGCTCGACAAGGGGAGAGGTTACTTGTTCGAGAAAACATCTTAATCAAACCTCTAATGCTGCAGCCTTCATGGTACCGCACATACCTAGACATTTCATAATTCAGGTCGTTTTAATTGTTACTACCCAAGTGAGGCATTCTCTCCCTGTCCTACTGGACTCAGGCGCGACAGGAAATTTTGTGGATAATAAGTTAGCTGAAAACTTAGGACTTCCTATGTGCCTAAAGCCTTGTCCAGAAGCAGTATGTGCAGTGGATGGGTCAGAATTGACCTCTGGATTAATCACAAAACAAACAAGTCCACTTGTTATGGTCTGTCAGAACGGGCACACAGAGGAGATTAGCTTTGATCTGATAGATACTCCTAATTTTGGTTTGATTCTCGGGGTACCCTGGTTAACAACTCATAACCCAAAAATTGATTGGGTGAATAGAAATGTTACTTTGGATTCCTCTTTCTGTAGAACCAATTGCTATCAAGAAGCAGGTACAGAACAGAGCACAGTATTACACTGTGCTAGTGTTATACAAGATGAACCGAGTCTCCCTCCTGAATATTCTGACTTTAAAGACGTCTTTGATCCAGTAAAGGCTAGTGTGCTGCCCCCACATAGGTCTTATGACTGTCGTATAGATCTTATCCCAGGGGCCCCTTTACCTAATAACAGAGTATATGCTTTGACTGACGAAGAAACCAAATACTTAAGAACCTACCTAGATGACCTACTACAGTCTGGGTTCATCCGTCATTCCACATCTCCGGTGTCATCTCCACTCTTTTTTATCCCGAAGCCGGATAAATCCCTGCGCGCGTGTATCGATTATAGAGGACTAAATAAGGCTACAATAAAGAATAAATATCCTCTTCCTCTAATACCTGTGTTGTTGGATCAGTTAAGACATTCTACTGTATACACTAAACTAGATCTGCGGGGAGCTTACCACCTGGTCCGAGTAAAAGAGGGGGATGAGTGGAAGACAGCTTTCAAGACAAAGTTTGGTTTATTTGAGTACACAGTAATGCCCTTTGGGTTATGTAATGCCCCTGCGGCCTTTCAGTTCTTTATAAATGAGGTCCTACACGAATTCCTGGACGTTTGTGTCATAGTATACATAGACAACATCCTCATTTACTCTAAGAACTCAGAAGAACATACCCAACATGTTCGTGCAGTATTATCAAAGTTAAAAGAAAATCATCTTTTTGCTAAGTTAGAAAAGTGTACTTTTAATGTCAGCAAGGTGGACTTTTTAGGATACTGCCTGTCACCTCAAGGAATAACTATGGATGTAAAGAAAATCAGTGCTATTGCTGATTGGCCAGAACCATCCTCTGTAAAAGATATTCAGAAATTTCTGGGTTTCGCCAATTTTTATAGGAGGTTTATTGCACATTTCGCAGACATTGCAGCCCCAATAACTACCTTGTTGCGGAAAGGGCAACGATTTCTTTGGACTGATGAGGCGGCACACGCCTTTCAACTCCTAAAACAAAGTTCACTTCAGCCCCAATTCTGAAACATCCTGATCCTGACTTGCCTTTTTTTGTTGAAGCGGATGCTTCACAAGTAGCTTTAGGAGGAGTTCTCTCTCAACGAGATGCAGTAGATGGCCAGTTACATCCTATAGCCTTCTATTCCAAAAAGTTATTACCAGCTGAACAAAATTACACTGTGGCTGAAAGGGAACTACTAGCTATCAAAGTAGCCTTTTCAGAATGGAGGCACCATTTAATGGGAGCCAAGTACCCAGTTACAATCATTTCTGACCATAGGAACCTTCAGTTTTTTGGATCACTTAAAGCACTAACACCACGTCAGATGCGCTGGTTAATTTTTTTTAGCACATTTGACTTTGTAATAACCTATAGACCAGGTGCACAACAAATTCAATCTGATGTGTTATCTAGATACGGACATACTTCAGACATGAAACAAGATAAAATAGGAGAACCCATTATTCCTCCACAAAAGTTTTTGGCACCAGTACAACAGAAGGATTTCATCACAGATCTATATAATGCACACATGCAAATAGCACCTCAGGATTGGTTAAAAGATTCCCATAACACAATACAACGAGGTTTATTGTATCACGACAACATGCTGTTAGTGCCCACCTCTGAATTACAAACACAGGTGATAATTTGGCATCACGCCTCACCGTTGGCAGGTCATCCTGGTTGGGTAAAAACCCTGGAAAATGTTCAAAAACACTTTTGGTGGGACACTATAAGAAAGGACATTAAGCAACCTACCTGTCACTACCTGTCCAATTTGTGCAACACATAAATCTTCTCATAAGGTCCCTGACGGTTTGTTAATACCAATGCCAACACCCAAGCAACCTTGGCACACTGTGAGCGTAGACTTTATTGTAGGTTTACCACCTGTAAAATCTTTCACAACAGTGTTGGTTATAGTGGATTTTTTATCTAAAATGGCACATTTTGTACCATTACGGAAATTACCCACGGCGGTAGAATTTGCCGATATTTTTATAAGGGAAATTGTGCGTTTACATGGTTTGCCAAGCAAAGTGGTGTCAGACCGAGGGAGCCAGTTCAACTCTAAATTTTGGAAAAAATTATGTAAAAAACTGAAAATAGATGTGGCATTATCCACTGCTTTCCACCCAGAGACAGATGGACAGACTGAACGACGGAACCAAACCTTACTTCAAACGCTACGTTGTTTATTGGCTGATTATTCTAGTGAATGGTTGGAAGCTCTCCCTGTAGCGGAGTTTGTTTATAATAATACTGAGCATTCAGCTCTACTTTGCTCACCATTCTATTTCTTGCAGGGGTATCATCCAAGAGCTATACCCATTTTGTTAGAAGATTCTCTGTTACCTACAGTAACGGATAGACTAACAAGGTTAGGTGACATACAAGACAAAGCCAGGAAACATTTATTAAAGTACAAGGAAAGCATGAAAAGACAAGCAGACAAACACAGATCTGAGGCCCCAATGTATAAAATCGGTGACAAGGTATGGCTCTCCACAAAGAACCTAAACATAGAGGGATCCCGAAAGCTGCAACCACGTTTCATTGGACCCTTTAGTATAACTGCCATAGTAAACCCGGTAACAGTAAAATTAGATTTACCAAAAGAATATCCAGTACATACTACATTCCATGTGTCCTTGCTTAAGCCGTACAATCCAAAAACCCGACCTGAACCACCACCTTCACCCATACCAATTAAGGGAAATCTAGAATATGAAGTGAAAAGCATAAAAGACTCAAAAAGAATTAGTGGACGTCTGTTTTATTTAGTAGAATGGAAAGGATATGATGAATCTGAGAATTCATGGGAACCAGCATCATATGTACATGCCCCACAGCTGACTAGACGGTTTTATTTAAAAAATCCAGGAAAACCCCGTCCTGTAGGAGGGCCTTTGAGGGGGGGCAACTGTTAGGGTTTGTGCACAGCAAAGAGCATGTCCTCTCTCACTGCACTAGTGGGTTCTGTAATAGCTCCCTTTTAAACTTACTATTGAAAGCCTTTCTTGTTATCTCACCTTCCCCCCCCCCAGGCTTCTGTGTATGTTGTTTAATGTGCTGTTTTGTTTACACATTGGGCCTTGCTTTTACCAAGGCTTCTTTAAAACACTCCTCTCTAGGCCATGTGTTAATTTAACTCATTTGCATAATAACTGAAACTCTGCACACCTTTCAAGAACATGTGCAGCATGTGAGGACCGCACCCAGCTCTTCAAACCACGCCCAGCTCTGCACACCTTTCAAGAACATGTGCAGCATGTGAGGACCACACCCAGCCCTGTCTATAAAAGGCAGCCCTCGAGCCTCGCCCAGTGCTTGTGCTCGTCTACCTCCCGCTTACCTGAGGACAGATCCCTCGGCGCTGGCACTCCTGCTCTCTACAGACTTTCATTGGCTTCAATGGGCGCAGCTGCTGGCTCTTCCTTCTTCCGGTTTCCGGTTCCTCCTTGCCTCAGCCTCTCTCCTACAAGCAACCTGCAAAAGAGAAAGAAGACAAGGTTAGACTGATCAGTATCTCTTGCCAGCAACAAGTAAGTGCAAAACTTTTATTACCTGAAAGAACTTTGACAACAATTTCTGGATTCGTGTATAGACAATTTGAAACAAGATACCTTCCACGAACATTGTGATTCAAACTCTGTTACAACAATACTTTGCGGAACTTTGTGAAGCAAACATTTTTTTATGGAACTTTTAAGAATCTAACCGTGGAAACCATTAACAGCAAGGCAAACAGTAAATCAAGGACTTGCACAAATTACATGCTGTATTTTGACGTAAAAGTACAGTATTTGTTTTATAAAAGATTCTGGAAATATGGGAAAAGTGAGTCTGCTATTGGCAATTTAGGCTTTAGTTATATTAAGATGAATGTTTGATATTGATAATTCTGATAACGGTATTTGTTTAATGTTTTAGAAGCTTTAGAGTAATAGAAAGCACATCCCAGAGCAGTAACACATTCCAAAACCTGGAAACTAGAGACTAGGATCCAAGAGGTACTTTTAGAAGAAAATTTCTAATAAATAAAGGGATATTCAGGAACCCAGTTAGGAATAGGATGTACTTATCTGTTCTTTGTTTATGTTTCATTAGGCACCAGTTTCTACCGAAGTCAGAGAGGGCCGCAGATTTGTGCAGCACTTCAACAGTGGAAACGCAAGAACGCTGTTGTCTCTTTATTTTATTTTATCCACTTCCCCACTTCCCTTGAGCTTCTGTTCTTAGTGCACTGTTTTAAAAACTAGTGTGCTGGAACAAGCAGTTTCAGGGTGGGGTCGGATTGTCTTCAACCTCCATCAGAACTGAACAAGGACTCAGGTGAGCTGGGCTTTGACACTATCAGGAGAGTCCTATTTCCTGGCGGGGGTCTTGGCAATGTTCTCTGTCTTCTGCCTGGATCGCAGGGACCATTTGCGGGGTGGTTCTCCTTCTCCACGTGGTGGGGTGCTGGTGGCCTGTTGGTCCTGTGGCGGGGCCTCCTGTCCACTAGCGCCGGCGGAGGTGGACGGCTGTTCCTCGGTTTGGCTAGTGTCAGGCGCCCTTTGTTGTGCCACTGCCTCCCTCATGGTCTTGCCCATGTCAGCCAGCACCTCTGCAGTGGTGACCAGGAGGGTGTATATTTTTGTTAGGTCATCCCTGATCCCCAGGTACTGTCCCACCGCAGCCGCTGGGTCTCCTGCAACTTGGCCAGTATTTGGCCCATGGTCTCCTGGGAATGGTGGTGTGCTCCCAGGATGTTTGAGAGTGCCTCGTGGAGAGTGGGTTCCCTGGGCCTGTCCTCCCCCTGTCGCACAGCAGTCCTCCCAGCTTCCCTGTTGTCCTGTGCCTCTGTCCCCTGAACCGTGTGCCCACTGCCACTGACCCCAGGTCCCTGATCGTCCTGGGTTTGTGGGGTTTCCTGGGGTCCCTGTAGTGGTGGACACACTGCTGATTGACGTGTCCTGGGGACAGTGGCATGGGCCCGTTGGGTGGGTGCTGTGCTGGTGTTTCCTGAGGGGGGAGGCTCTGTGGTGGGTTGGGACTGTGGCAGGGGAACCTACTGTCCAGAGGCTTATGATGGGGCAGGTTGGTCATCCTGATCCAGGCATGCAGATCTGCTGTTGTCACTGTGGGACTCTTCAGGGAGGGACTGGATGTAGCTGGAACCTCCCCTCTGGTAACGTTGAGTAGGGGTCCTGTTGGGATGCAAATGCATTGTTAATATATCTGCGTGGGCCATATTGTGCATAGGTGTGTTTACATCTATGATTGTGATTTCCCTGTCGGCTTCCCCTTGTGTGAGTGGTGATTTTGTGGAGTGGGTGAGTCTCTCTACTGCGCATGCTGGGGTGATGGGGGTCCATGCAGGTCTGTGATGGGGGTCCATGCATTGGTGTGGCATGCAGGGCTTGGTATTGGGATGGGTGGGTTGTGATAGTGGATCCCTGGTTCTTGGGTGCTGTCCCACGGCGTTGACCCTGTCCACTATTCTCCAGCATAGCTCCGTCTTCCTTGCAATGGACGTCTGCTGCACCTGTGATCCGAATAGCTGTGGTTCCACCCGGATGATTTCCTCCACTATGACCTTTAGCTCCTTCTCAGAAAACCTGGGGTTTCTTTGGGGTGCCATGGATGTGGTGGAGTGATATGTGTGAGGATGTGTGGGATGATGTGTGGGGTGATGTGTTGTGATGTATTCTGTGATGTGCGTGAATGGTGTATGTGTGATGGTGTTCTGTGCCTCTGATTGAGTGGATGCTCCTTGCTTGTCTTTCTCTGCTTGCTATCTTTTTTTCGCTGTAAGGGGCTGGGGTGATGTGGGTGTGTGTTTTATATTGGATTGGGTGTGGTGTGTGTATGTGTGTCAGGTGTGTGTAGTTTGAATTGTCCAATGTGGTGTGGTTTTGTAAGTGTGTGTGTATTTTGAGCACAGTGGTATGTACCGCCAATGGTTTACGGCGATTGAAAGACCGCTGTAGTGATTCGTGGGTCGTGATACTGTGGGCGTATTCCTGTTGGCGTAAAAGTGTGGGTTTTGCTATTGCCAATTTATCACTGACCTTTGGTCTGGCGGACTTGTGTGGGTGTCTGTATAGTGGCGGATTTCTATGTGTGGGTCTTAATACCCGTGGCCGATTACCGCTGAGGTCACGATATGTTGACGGCCGTCAGCACAGCGGTAGGTGGCATTTACCGCCAGGGTTGTAATGAGGGCCTTAGTGTAGATCTATTCAGTTCTGTTAAGTCGTTTTTGAGCAAGGTACAAAAATATGTGTATATCTGGACGGTTGGGTTCAAAGTGCTCTCACGAGAGTCCCTCAAACCCATTTAATAAAAAAAAAAGTATTCTTGCTGACCCACGGAGATCTTTTTCCTTGGGCCAATTGGCTCCCAAGAGAGACAAGCTTCTGCAGGATCGAGGACTATGTTTGGCTGCAAGCAACATGAAGAAGAATGTTGCTGGCAGGCATTACAGGACTCGAGGACTTAAGGCCTGATTACGAGTTCGGCTGGCAGTCCTCCAGACTGCCATGTTGGCGGTCCCAAAAAGACTGCTGTATTTTTAGTTATACAGGCAGGACCGCCAAGCAAAAAAGGGAGACCCTTAGCAGTGTGGTGGCTCGTATGTAGGCAGTCTAACGTCCAGCGCCATCAGCGCCATGGTCAACCTCCGAGGTTATCACAATCACACAGTCACCATGGTGGTGTTCTGGCAGCGGTTAGCCATTGGCAGTCAAACACTGTGATACTCGGTCAGCCAAATAACAGACAACTGCACATTGGATGAATTCAAAAACAACACAGCTGACACAAATTGCTCTAGTGGACAAACCTGCAAAGAACACTATAAAACACATCCCTTGACAGAGCACAATTCTTTGCATCTCCACTGGAAGACCGAACACCGTTATTTGAATTTTGTCTTACATAAGGCACCCCTTTTTTCATCATCACATAAAACACCATGTAAACACTTTTGTCTATTTACTCCCTATTGCATGTCCCCTTCTAACTAAGTCCCTGTCACCCATTCTTATGTCCAACATGTCACATTCCAAAAATCCCTGTTTCTCCGAAGATGAGTTAAGAGTCATGGTAGATGAAATCATAGGAGTAGAGCCACAATTGTTTGGATCCCAAGTCCAGCACATTCCTTTTAGTAGGAAAATGGAAATGTGGGACAGGATAGTCGGCAGAATGAATGCTGTGGGCACCACCCGGCACACAAAGGAGGACATTAGGAAGTGGTAGAACAACTGCAGGAGCAAAGTCAGTTCCCTGGTCTCCAGGCACCAGCTGCAGGCCAAGAAGAAGGCGCGCTTCTTCCTTAGGGTGGGGGAGCGTCGCCCCCCGCCAGCAGTGGCCAATGTTCAACAATAAAATGATAATAAACTAGGTTTATTATCATGTTATTGTAGAAGGGGTGGGGTCACAGGCCATGACGAGCACAGAGGGGGAGTGCTCAGCACTCACTCTCAGTATGCATGTATGTTTGGCTGGCCAACTGAGGCTGGCCAAACACACAGGCGCACTAAGCTCTGTCCAACCAAGCAATGCAATGTCGGGTTGGACAGAGCAGGCAGACTCTCCCAGTCTGCCTGGGAGCACCCTGGCTGGGCGCTCCGACCAATCAAAAAAAATGTATTATTCATTTTTCTGACAAAGCCCCACCTACCCTCAGCTCCACTCGCCATGTGCTGTGTGCCACTCCTGCCAAGAAGATTGGCGGTGGCCCTCTTAGTGCCTCATTACAACTGTTTCCCTGAGAGGAGAAGATGTTGGCCATCCTGCATCCTGAGGGCCTTGTAGGAATACCTGGGGGAGTAGAGTCTTATAAGTAACTACACAGAAAATGTCACAAAAATGCAATGTCATGCATGCTCACAGCCCACCTTTTCCCACTCTCTTGTTAACATATTTCTCCAAGATTCAATACCCAGAGTATCTCAGATATAACACTGATATTATGATATGAACCGAATAAACAAAATAACTAGTTGCCTGTTTAGTCAAAGATCAAGTTTGTCTGGTGCAGGGTGCAGTCTGCTCACAGATGGGTGCAGACAGGCTTGCCTTTGGCGTGTCCTTGGCATGCTGTTGGCATATCTTCTACCCGGGTGTGCATCACTGCCAGTGAAGTACAACACGATCACGGCATGTCCCCAAGTGCCGACTGGATTGAACAGCTTGCATAAAGTAAAACCACTATCTTATGCTGGTAAATTCTACTTTTTGCAGCTCAAGCTAATCATTTGCCAGTATGTTTGCTCCCCTCATAGGAGCATTGACAGATAGTCTTATCATTGACTAGTTCTTCTCTAAAATAGATGTATTTCAGAAAGTCTTGTACTCTCAGCTGATACATTAGGCAACACCTGTGCTGCAGCGTGATCTATATCTTTCCGCATTTCTTACAGTTTGTCTATCTTGTTTTCATGCAGACGAATAACCAATGATGCTACCCTGAATCATGCACTTTTAAATGTGTCCCAAACAATGGCTAAGTTGGTGGATCCACATTCATCTTAAAAAAATCCTCAGAAAAATATGAGCGCCTTGTGTCCAAAACCCATCTAGGATCAACGTATTTGAATGTCCATCCACGCATGAGAGGGCAATATATCTTTAGCTCTAGTTCAATATATGCAATGGAATAATCAGAAAAATCATTTCAGATAACTGCAGCCTTTCCGGTTTTAATTTGCTGCGAAATAAAAGAATCCAAACTTCCTTCGTGGTTACATTTCTTTAATAAACATGAGAATTGCTTCAAGGATTGGGTTTTGGTTTTCCTGTGGTCTACCAGTCCATATTCTGCATTTAGGAATGAAATGAATTTCCGGGTTCTTCGGTTTCGTTGTTTTTATCTTTCCAGGAGGAAGCTAAATTAGTTGACTGCAAAAAAATAAATCGGTTCTCATTATCAGATAGCTTTTTGATTCCATTCCAGAAATTGGAGGCTCTTGTAAAGACGAGCTATCATTCTCAATGGAGCAATAATAACTAATTAGGATGAAAATTGAATATTAGATTGAAGCCGTAAGCATCAACCACATTTCTGCGGTATCAGAGGCAGATTTAAGGACATTGAAACTTAGACCACGCTTAGAAAAATAGGTACATCTCTATGAGCGGGGACACAACTGTTTGTTTACTATTTATAAAATGAGTCTCTTGGAAACAAAATGGTATATGGATGACAGTTCTTTAATAATTTCCTTAGAGCCTTTTATATGACCTGATCATTTAAGCCACTGACATTGAATAATATTATCTTTCACGTAGCCATAAAGAGTTACACATAGTTTAGCTTATCCAGAGCTATTAATTCACTTCCTAATAAGATTAACCCCTTTTCCCCCTCAGGTGCCAGGCCTTTTTTTTGGCTATTTGGGGCAGTTCACGCTTAGGCCCTCATAACTTTTTGTCCACATAGGCTACCCACGCCAAATTTGCGTTTTTTTCCCCAACATCCTAGGGATTCTAGAGGTACCCAGAGATTGTGGGTTCCCTGAAGGAGACCAAGAAATTAGCCAAAATACAGTGAAAATGTCAGTTTTTTAAAAATAAATGTGAAAAAGAGGCTACAAAAGAAGGCTTGTGGATTTTTCCCTGAAAATGGCATCAACAAAGGGTTTGCGGTGCAAAAATCACCATCTTCCCAGCTTTCAGGAACAGACAGACTTGAATCAGAAAAACAATTTTTTCAACACAATTTTGGCATTTTACTGGAACATACCCCATTTTTACTATTTTTTGTGCTTTTAGCCTCCTTCCAGTTAGTGAAAGAAATGGGTGTGAACCCGATGCTGGATCCTCGAAAACTAATATTTTTGAAAAGTAGACAAAATTCTAAGTTCATAAAGGGGTCATTTGTGTAGATCCTACAAGGTTTTCCTACAGAAAAAAAACGCTGAAATAAAAAAATATTGAAATTGAAGTGAAAAAAACAACAATTTTTCCCCATGTTTTACTCAGTAACTTTTTCCTGCGATGTTAGATGTTTGAAAGCAATATACCGTTACATCTGCTGGACTCTTCTGGTTGTGGGGATATATAGGGCTTGTAGGTTCTTCAAGAACCCTAGGTAACAAGAGCCAGTAAATGTGCTGAACCTTGCAATGGGTTTTCATTGTATCCAGGGTATACAGAAATTCTTTTGGTGAAATATAAAGACTGAAAATAGGTATCAAGGAACTCTTTGTATTTACAAAATGGGCACAAGAGAAGGTGTTGAGAAGCAGTGGTTATTTGCACATCACTGAATTCCGGGGTCCCCATACTAGCATGTGAATTACACAGCATTTCTCAAATAGACGTCTTTTTTACACAATGTCTTACATTTGGAAGGAAAAAATGCAGAGAAAGACAAGGGGCAATAACACTTGTTCTGCTATTCTGTGTTGCCCGAGTCTCCTGATAAAAAAGGTACCTCACTTGTGTGGGTAGGCCTAATGTCTGCAACAGGAAACGCAACATGGACACATCACTTTTTTACCATGAAAACCGACGTGTTTTTTGGAAAGTGTCCAGCTGTAGATTTTGATCTAGGAAAACATACCAAACCTGTGCATTTTTGAAAACTAGACACATAAGGGAATCCTAGAAGGGGTGAGTTGTGGGGCTCTCACCAGGTTCTGTTACCCATAATCCTGTGCAAACCTCAAAATATGGCTAAAAAAATACTCTTCCCTCACATTTTGGTGACAGAAAGTTCTGGAACCTGAGAGGAGCCACAAATTTCCTTCCACCCAGCATTCCCCCAAGTCTCCCGATAAAAGTGGTACCTCACTTTTGTGGGTAGTCCTAGTGCCTCCGACAGGAATTGTCCCAAAACACAATGTGGACACATCACCTCTTCCCAAAGAAAACAGAGCTGTTTTTTGCAAAGTGTGTAGCTGTGGATTTTGGCCTCTAGCTCTACCGGCACCTAGAGAAACCTACCAAGCCTGTGCATTTTTTAAAACTAGACACCTAGGGGAATCCAAGATGAGGTGACTTGTGGGGCTCTCGCCACGTTCTGTTAGCCAGAATCCTTTGCAAACCTCAACATTTGGCAAACAAATCATTTTTTCCTCACATTTCGGTGAATGAAAGTTCTGGAATCTGAGAGGCGCCACAAATTTCCTTCCATCCAGCATTTCCCCAAGTCTCCCAATAAAAATGGTACCTCACTTGCGTGGGTAGGCCTAGTGCATGTGACGGAAAATGCCCCAAAACACAACGTGAACACATCACATTTTCCCAAAGATAACAGAGCTGTTTTTTGCAAACTGCCAAGCTGTGGAATTTGGCCTTTAGCTCAGCCGCGCATAGGGAAATCTACCAAACCTGTGCATTTTTGAAAACTAGATGCCTAGGGGAATCCAAGATGGGGTGACTTGTGGGGCTCTCACCATGTTCTGTTACCCAGAATCCTTGCAAACCTCATAATTTGGTAAATAAAACATTTTTCCTCATATTTCGGTGACAGAAAGTTCTGGAATCTGAGAGGAGCCACAAATTTCTTCCACCCAGCGTTCCCCCAAGTCTCCCTATAAAAATGGCAACTCATTTGTATGGGTAGGCCTAGTGCATGTGACAGAAAATGCCCAAAACGCAACGTGAACACATCACGTTTTCCCTAAGAAAACAGAGCTGTTTTTTGCAAAGTGCCTAACAGTGGATTTTGGCCTCTAGCTCAGCCGGCATCTAGGGAAACCTACCAAACTAGTGCATTTTTTAAAACTAGACACCTAGGGGAATCCAAGATGGGGTGACTTATGGGGCTCGCACCACGTTCTGTTACCCAGAATCCTTTGCAAACCTCATCATTTGGCCCAAAAACACTTTTCCTCATATTTCGGTGACAGAAAGTTCTGGAATCTGAGAGGAGCTACAAATGTCCTTCCACCCAGTGTTCCCCCAAGTCTCCAGAAAACATGATACCTTACTTGTGTGGGTAGGCCTAGTGCCTGCGAAAGGAAATGGCTCAAAAGACTATGGCCCTCATTACGACCCTGGCGGTCGGTGATAAAGTGGTGGTAATACCGCCAACAGGCCGGCGGTAACTACCGCCAAATTATGAGCATGGCGGAAAGATCTCCAAAAGACAGCCAATGTACCACACTGGCCGCCAGGGTGGAAACAACACCCACCACAGTGGTAGCCGCCTACAGCCATGCAGAAGTCAAATGCCCACCATATTATGACTACACAATCCGCCACCTTTTCCGTGGCGGTACCAACAACATCAAAAGCCTGGGTGAAACACTGCACAGAAGTGAAAGGACTCACCTTTGGAGACACAGGGAAGAACCACACCGCCATGGAACCCGAACTGCAAGTCTTTCCGATGATATTCTACATCCTGCTCCACCACAAACACCAATGCCGGCGAAGACAACAACGGTGAGTACAGCCGCCTAGCACACAAGGGAGGGGGGGAGGAAAATGACAGAGACACACACACACACCACACACAACCCACACACAGACACCATTCACACAACCAGCTGCACAAGAAAACAAGGTAATCCCCGTAAATAGGCTGAATAATGCAAGGACAACAGGAATATACTAGAGTGATTGTAATAAGAGCAACACAGTATAAATAATAATTTAGCCAATGCTTCAGATATGTACAAATGTACAAAAAAGGGACACTGCCCATTCCTCAGTTTGTGTGGGCACATGGCAACAGGGCAAAGTCCAAGGCCACACTTGTCACCTGCATCAACACGGAGAGAACACTGCAGGGGCATAAGTTGGCAAATAGGCAGGCACCTCTGGAGCGCACCTCAGCTGGAAGCGGAAACAAGACCCCTGCTTCTGGAGGGGGTAACATGCCCTGTGCTTGGTCCTGGGGAGTGCAGGGCCACAGTCTCTCAAGTGTGTGACTTGCCCACTGGTTCTGGAGGGGGTAACATGCCCTGTGCTTGGTCATGGGGAGTGCAAGGCCACAGTCTATCAAGAGGGCGACTTGCCCACTGGTTCTGGAGGGGCCACATGTCCTGTGCTTGGTCCTGGGGAGTGCAAGGCCACAGTCTCTCAAGTGGGTGACCTGCCTACTGGTTCTGGAGTGGGCAGCATGCCCTGTGCTTGGTCCTGGGGAGTGCAAGGCCACAGTCTCTCGAGTGGGTGTCTTCTCCACTGGTTCTGGAGGGGACATGCTGCACAGCACCCCAGGAAGGTAGGATCACATTGCGTCCACCAGTGGTGACGACTGCACTGTGGTGGTGGTGGTGGTGGGAGGCTCCTTCACAGCCCCTGCACCCTCCGATGGCTGCACTGTGGTGCTGCTGGTGGTGGTGGTGAGGAGGCTCCTGCATAGCCCCTGTACCCTGTGATGTCTGCACAACCACGGTTGGTGGTGGGGGCTCTGCGACAGCTGCTGGTGCAGGCTCATTCCTCTTCTTGCCTGCTGGTGCAGGCTCCTTTCCCTTTCGGATGGCAGGTGCAGGCTCCTCCCCCTTCTTGCCTGCTGGTGCAGGCTCCTTCCTCTTTCGAATGGCAGGTGCAGGCTCCTTCCCCTTCTTGCCTGCTGGTGCAGGCTCCTTTCCCTTTCGGATGGCAGGTGCAGGCTCCTTCCCCTTCTTGCCTGCTGGTGCAGGCTCCTTTCCCTTTCGGATGGCAGGTGCAGGCTCCTTCCCCTTCTTGTATTTAATAAATATACTGTAGTACACTGTTCCATACACTAAGGAGGTAATTACAACCCTGGCAGTCTTTGACCGCCAGGGTTGTTTTGACGGATTTCACCACCAACAGGCTGGCGGTGAAATCCTGGGGATTACAACCGCGTCGGAAGCGCCGCGGTCGCACCGCCGGGACCGGCGGTTTCCCGCCACTTTTGTCCCGGCGGTTTCCCGCCACTTTTGTCCCGGCGGTTTCCCACCACTTTTGTCCCTGCGGGAGTAATCCTCCAGGGCAGCGCTGCCCAGGGGATTACGCGTCCCCCTCCCGCCAGCCTTTTCATGGCGGTTTGCACCGCCATGAAAAGGCTGGCAGAAAGGAGAGTCACGGGCCCCTGGGGGATCCTGCACTGCCCATGCCATTGCCATGGGCAGTGCAGGGGCCCCCTGCCAGGGCCCTGTGCAGCTTTTCACTGTCTACTATGCAGACAGTGAAAAGTGCAACGGGTGCAACTGCACCCGTCGCACAGCCGCAACACCGCCGGCTCCATTTGGATCCGGCTCCTGTGTTGCGGCCAAGATCCCCGCCGGCCCAGCGGGGATCTCATAAGGGCCGTGGCACGAGTACGGCCGCATTGGCGGCCGCCCGGCGGTCAAACCTTGGCGGGCGAAGTACATGCAGGGCTGAAAAAAGTCAGTAATTTCAGGAGAGCCCTCACACACCCAATAGGATGTCAAGCTTCATCACTGGGCAGTCTCGTTCGTCAGTCCGGTGCTGCAGTGTCTGGCGGACCACCCCTGTTATGGTGGTGGTACTGAACCGGAGACTGTATACCGAATTTGGTTAGGTCTGAGATGAATACTGACTATTGGAAAAATGTAGGAGAGACAGAAAAAGTTAAAATTAGCTCAGAACCTTAAACATCACATTTAATGAATCAGGGATAGGTTCAGGCCAAGATTAAAAGGAAAACAGGGGGAGTGAAAACGGGGATAATGTCCCACTACACTCCACACAAAGGAAAAAGGTAGTGTCCCCAATCCTAGAAATATGTGGTCCTTCCCCTTTTTGCCTACTGGTGCAGGCTCCTTTCCCTTTCGGATGGCAGGTGTAGGCTCCTCCCCCTTCTTGCCTGCTGGTGTAGAATCCTTCCTCTTTCGAATGGCAGGTGCAGGCTCCTTCCCCTTCTTGCCTGCTGGTGCAGGCTCCTTTCCCTTTCGGATGGCTGGTGCAGGCTCCTTCCCCTTCAGTATATGTGGCTTGGAATCCTTCCCACCATGAGTAGGGGCAGATGGTAGTGGGCCCGTGGCCTGTTTGGCTGAGGTGCTTGGCTGGGTTCTTGATACCCTGGCCATACCTGCAGGACGGGGGGAGGGGGAGGGGATATGTCAATGGTGGAAAATAAAAGATTTTAAGGGACATTGGGGCTGAAAGAGGGAGAAGGAATGGGAGTGGAGGATGAGGGAGTGATTGTTGGAGGTGTCTGTCTGCTGGATTTGGGTGCAGATGCATGGGCTGAATGCTGTTCTGAGGTGGATGGCTGTTGGGTGTCTGAGTGCTTGCATTTGTGTACTTTGGGGGACAGACACAGTGGGAGAGGACACAAGGGACATGTGCATGGATGTTGTGCAGGTGTCTGCTAGTGAGGTGTGAGTTCTGCTTGGTGTGGTGATGATGCAGGTAGTGGATGATGATGTAGTGCATGCAGGTGTGAGTGTGGACGTAACTAGGTGGGAGGTGGAGGAGGAGGGAGAGGGGGAGACAGTGGAAATAGTGGGTGTTGTTGTGTCTGCAACTGGATGGTGTTTGTGTGAGTGCCTGTGGGATGAAGTGTGATGCTTGTGTTTGCCTGTGACACTCTTGGGTGTTGTCTTGTGTGTATGCTCGTCTGGCTGTGTGCTCAGGATTGGTTGGGGTTGAGGGGAATGGGACTGGGAAGTGGTAGTTGGAGGGGGGATGGTAGAAACAGGGACAATGGCTGCCATCAGAGAGGAGGCCAGAGCCTGGATCGATCTCTGTTGGGCCGCCAATCCACTGTGAATGCCCTCCAGTAATGTATTAGATTGTTGCATCTGGGATGCCAGCCCCTGGATGGCATTCACAATGGTTGACTGCCCTACAGAGATGGATCTCAGGAGATCAATACTATCCTCACTCAGGACAGCAGGGCTCACTGGGGCAGGGCCTGAGGTGCCTGGGGCAAAGGAGATGCCCACCTTCCTGGGTGAGTGGGCACGGACAACTCGATGAGGTGCTGCTTCGAGGGTGGTGCTGGTACGGTGGTGGTGGCTGTATCTGTAGCTGGGGTGGTCACAGAAGTGTCCCCCACCACCAGGGAACTTCCATCGGATGAGGTATCTGAGTCAGTATTGTCCCCTCCAGTCTCAGCCTTGGTGTTCCCCTCGCCTTCTGTGCCACCTTTGCCCTCAGCGTCTGTGGACTCTGCGTCCTGTGGGATGCAGCTCCCTCCGTCGCCAGTGCCTCTACTCCTCCGCCAGTTGATGCTAATGCACATAAGGACAGGATGATAAAACAAGAAAGTGGGGGAGAGAGAAAAAGGATACACTGCGTCAATGGCTGCACTAACACCACAGTTGGCGTACACAGCACCCTCACCCACAGGGAACAGGCCTACGCACTATGCATTGCACTACCAGTGATATTGCTAGCCACCAAGGCATGGGGAGCGGCACACACCGCCAACTGCAGCACACCTGGGACCCATGCAGACCTGGGCAGTTGTGGATGCTAACAAGCTGGGTAGGCAGGATTATCCCTTCAGACCCCTAGCCACCAGAGGACCTATGCTGCGATGTCAGGCCTGGCCTAGGGCACACAAGGACACACTACCACCACCTGGATACCACTCCACCAGGCGTAAGTTGTAATGATAGCCACTGTTCTGACCCCCTTGTGGCTGCTGTGATGCCCTCAAGTGCCCATCCAGCTCTGGATAGGCCACCACCAGTATGCAGGCCATCAGGGGGTCAGGGTTCGATGGGCACCTCTTCCTCATTGAGAGGCCACCCCAGCTGGGCCTCCGCTGTCTTCCATGCCCAGCATCTCAGGTCCTCCCACCATTTGTGGCCTGCCATAGACCACCAGGGTCCGCACCTCCTTGGCGATGGCACGCCATATACCCTTCTTTTGATGGGCGCTGACCTGCAGAGGCAATACACACAGAAAAACACCATTAGACAAACAGTCCAGTAAGTTACATATATGGCCCACCATACCCGTTTATAGCACTATTGGAACACACACAAAGCCCAGCACTCAATGTGTACCCAGCCAGGAGGACATCCCTCCCCCCTTACACGGAGCAGTCACACACACCTCCATACATGCATGCCACATGCATCGTGCCCACAGTGTACTCACCTGTTGGTCTGGAGGCTCATACAGCAGTCCATACTGGGTAGTACCCCATCCACCAGTCTCACCAACTCCTCCGAAGTTAAGGCTGGGGCCCTTTCCCTGGTCACACGGGCCATGGTAGGCTCCAGACACAGGTCACAGCAGCATATGCAGTGTATGTCCTCTCCTATAGAAGGTCAGGTAGCAAGTGAGGAATATGATAGAACATGATGGTCATGTCCACGGTGGTGCATACCGTCACCGCTAGCGTAGATCACCATTGGCCACTGTACCCCATGGGGCCCAATTTTAACCAATGAGGAATTGCACAGTAGTTACCGACCGCATCCTGTCAAGGCGCACAACTATCCCTCCACACAGGACAGGCAGATGCCATTTCGTGGGGGGGGGGAGCAGCCTTATGGAATCATGCTGTGTCACAGGAGAAATAGGCACATATTGGACAAATCACAATGACCCATTACATGTTTACATAATGAAAACTACTGTTGTGGCTCCATTGTTCAGTTTGTGACAAACTCCTCACTCTTTTTTCCTAAAGATTCCTGCTGCTGCAGATGAATAGGAGAGGGAGGCATACACCCGTGCACAGACCCCTGGTGGACTTGGCTACACTGGAGGACAGGCACATTATCCTTACCTATAGACTTGACAGGGCCACGATCACAGAGCTGTGTGCTCAATTAGAGCATGACCTGATATCTGCTATCCGTCATTTTACTGTGATACCCCCTCTTGTGCAAGTGCTATCTGTACTCCATTTCCTGGCAACTGGTTCTTTCCAAGTGACAGTGGGCTTGGCAGCAGGAATGTCACAGACAATGTTCTCAATAGTTCTGGCAAGAGTCTTATTTGCCCTGATAAAACACATCTGCAGCTTCATTGCTTTCCCCCAGGTTGAGGATTTGGCCACAGTGAAGGCCGAGTTTTATGCAATGGACAATATCCCCATCATAATTGGGGCGATTGATGGTACACATATTGCATTTGCCCCCGCCAGAATGAACACATGTTCAGGAATCGTAAGAGTTTCCACTCAATGAATTTGCAGATGGTGTGCTTGGCGGACCAGTACACCCCCCATGTCAATGCTAAGTATCCTGGGTCAGTGTATGATGCATTTGTCTGAAGGAATAGCGCTATCCCAAATGTGATAGGCCGACTACAGAGGCACAGGGTGTGGCTAATAGGTGAGCCCTGGTTCCCACCCAGTAGATGTTGGTGTATGGCTATGGTGTTGGCCAAATAGGATAATGTGTGGCTAAATGTTGTCCCTCAATATTTGCAGGTGACTCTGGTTACCCAAACCTCTCCTGGCTGCTGACCTCTGTGAGGAATGCCAGGACAAGGGCAGAAGAACGTTATAATGAGGCACATGGGTGAACCAGAAGGATAATAGAGAGAACCTTTGGTCTCCTGAAGGCCAGGTTCCTGTGCCACCATCTACCAGGTGGATCTCTGTGCTAGTCAACCAAGAAGGTCTGCCAGATAATGGTGGCATGCTGCATGTTGCACAACCTGGCCCTCAGACGTCATGTCCCTTTTCTGCAGGAGGAGTAGACTGGAGATGCCCCTGTGGCAGCAGTAGACCCTGTAGACAGTGAGGATGAGGAGGCAGAGAATGAGGATGAGGACAACAGAACATCTGTGATCCATCAATACTTCCAATGACACACAGGTAAGACAGTGTAACTTTACATTTAAATGACTTTGGTTGTAATCTGTGTGGCAATGGCATGCTTATATGTCCCACCTCTATGCAGACTTACTGTTCCCTCAGGCAATTCATTATGCAGATGTTGGTAAATTGACAAATACTCCTGGTGTGATCACTACAGCCAGCTACAGGTCATTAATCTATGTTCTTTATATATACAGTTCATTTGCAATGTTTGTACCTGTTTCGTAAAATACATATTTGATATACATGACATACTCAAAATAGATTTTTTTCCAAGGGTGTTTATTGAGGTGCTAATATATAGAGGGGAAAGTGCAATGGGATGGGGTGATGATGGAGGAAAGTCCAGGGTATTGTTCCAGTCTGTTTGTAGCACAGGTGCATTGTCCAAAGGGACATAGGAAGGAAAGCAATGGCAGTTCAAGGTGGACAGGGTGACTGTGTGGGACACAAGGGGGAGAACCAGGAGAGTCTCATTTCCTGGCTTGTCTCTGGCTTCTGCAGGGAATGTTTGCGGGGTGTTCACCTTCTGAAGGGGGAGGGGTGCTGGTGGCCTGTGAGTCCTGTGAGTCCTGTGGCGAGACCTCCTGGCCACTAGCAGCAGCAGAAGTGGAAGGCTGTTCAGATGTCTGGCTAGTGGCAGGGGCCTGCTGGTGTGAGACTGACTCCCTCATAATGTTGGCCATGTCTGCCAGCACCCCTGCTATGGAGATCGGGGTGTTGTTGATGGCCTGCAAGACCTCACTGATCCCCTGGTAATGTCCCTCCTGCTGCCGCCTGTTCTCCTGCACGTTGTCCAGGATCTGGCTCATCGTGTCCTGGGAATGTTGGCAGGCTCCCATGATCTCTGAGAGTGCCTCCTGGAGTGTCAGTTCCCTGGGCCTGTCCACCCCCTGGCGCACAGCACTCCTCCCAGTTTCCCTGTTGGCCTGTGCCTCTGTCCCCTGAACGGTGTGCCCACTGCCACTGACCCCAGGTACCTGATTGTCTTGGGAATTAAGTGTGGCCTGGGGTCCCTGCAGAGGTGGGCACACTGCTGATTGACGTGTCCTGGGGACAGAGGTTTGGGTACGCTGAGTGGGTGCTGTGGTGCTGTGGTGTTGTTTCCTGATGGGGGAGGCTCTGTGGTGGTGTGTGACTGGGCTTAGGTAACCGGCTGTCCAGTGGTCCCCGAAGAGCCAGGTAGATCATCCAGATCATAAAAACCAGAGTTACTGTTATCACTGTGGGCCTCTTCCATTGGGGGACTGGATAGTGCTGGCACCTCCTCTCCGGTGACATTGACTTGGGTACCTGTGGGGATGTAAATGATGTGTTATGGTTGATGTGTTTGACATATTGTACATCCCTGGCTTCCCTTCTATGGTTGCCTTTGCCCGGCCAGCTTTCACTTTTGTATGTTAGTGTATGGTGGGATTGTTAGTTATCTATGCTGTGCATGCTTTTGTGATGGGTGTCCATGCAGGGCTGTGAGGGGTGTCCATGCATTGGTACAGCATGCATGGCTTGGCATTGGGATTAGTGAAATGTGATGGTGGAGTGTGTGGGATGTAGTGGAGTGATGGGAGTGAGGGTGAAGGTATGCGATGGCATGCAGGTAGGGGGCTGATAATAGTAGAGAGTTGACTTACTTGAGTCCAGTCCTCCTCCTCTTCCTGATGTCATCGCTTGTTCTGGGGTGCTGTCCCATGGCGTTGACCCTGTCCATGATTCTCTGCCATAGCTTCATCTTCATAGCTATTTGCTGCACCTGTGCTCCAAATAGCTGTGGTTCTACCCTGACAATTTCCTCCACCATGACCCTTAGCTCCTCCTCTGTGAAACGGGGGTGTCCTTTTAGTGCCATGGGTGTTATGTGAGGTGAGTTAGTGACGGTGTGTTGGGTAATGTATTGGGGTGTGTGATGAGGAGTGCCTGAGTGGTGTATGGGTGTGAGTAGTGTGTGGCTCTAGTTGTTTCAGTGGTCTTGGTGTCCCTTTGGTTGCAATGATTTGTAATCGTAAAGGGCTGTAGGTAATGAGTGTGTGTGTTTTATAATAGTGTGGGTGTGTGGGTGTGGTGTGTGTATGGTTGTCAGGTGTGTGTTGTTTGAATTGTCCAATGTGGAGTTGTTTTGTCTGTGGGTGTCGATTGTGAGTTGGCAGTATGTACCGCCAATGGTTTACAATTGTTGAATGTCTGCCGTGGTAATTAGTGGGTCATAATGTGGTGAGCGTTGTTCTGTTGGCGTGAAGGTGTGGGTTTTGATACTGCTAGTTTATCACTGACCTTTGATCTGGCAGATTTGTGTCTGTGACTGAGTTCTGTCGGATTGGTGTGTGTGTGTCATGATATGGTGACCGGATATCCGCCGCAGCCGCAGTAAATTGGCCGCCTTCAGCGTGGGGGTAAGCGGGATTTACCGCCAATGTCATAATGAGAGCCTATGTAGACTCATCAAAATTATCAAATATAAAATTACCTGTTTTGCGGGAGGGGGACCTACATTTTGGTCCTGGGCTCAGCAGTCATATAGGGAAACCTACCAAACCCAAAGTTTTCTGAAAACTAGACACCCAAGGGAGTCTAGGGAGGTGTGACTTGTGTGGATCCCCCAGTGTTTTCTTACCCAGAGCACTCAGCAAACCTTAAAATGTGGCCAAAAACAAATTTTACTCACATTTTGGTGACAGAAAGTTCTGGAACCTGAGAGGAGCCACAAATGTCCTTCCACCCAGCGTTCCCCCAAGTCTCCAGATAAAAATGATATCTCACTTGTGTGGGTGCCCCAGGTGCCTGCAACAGAAAAAGGCCAAAAACCTGTAGAGATTGAGGGGATAGCACAGCGAGTTGATAAGCACATATTTTTCTTTTATACATCTTTAGGCTGACTCTGCTTTGGGGACCCACACAAGTGAGCTATCATTTTACTTGGGAGACTGAGGGAAACGCTGGGTGGTAGGAAATGTGTGCCTGAGCAGTGATCCTACAAAGAAAAGTGAGGAAAATATACTTTTTAAAGCACATTTTGAGGTTTGCAGAGGAGTCTGGGTAAGAAAATGTTGGGGGACCCACACAAGCCACAACTCCCTAGACTCCTTGGGGTGTCTAGTTTTAAAAAATGTCTGGGTTTGGTAGGTTTCCTTAGATGAAGGCCACACCTGGAATCAAAAACATTGGTGCCCCTCCCCCAAGCCCAGTTAATTTTGTAATAGATAATTTAGATGTGTCCATGTACTTCTGTGATGTTCCAAACACTAAAATTGTGAAAAAAATGCATTTAGGTTATGTTAAAAAGACCCCTCACCCACCATGTTGGTGGCATGCTTCATCATCGGGGTCCCACCTAAGACACGGTGTGCTGCGACGCCTGATCACAGTTTATTGTAGTCCAAAATGAACGTAGGTTTGCGCACTTCAGCAACCTGACCCCAAATAGTCGCAGGGGAAGTACTCTCATCATGGATGGTAGTTAGCATGTACACATCCCTCCTGTCTGATAATTTCAGAGCTAGCAGCTCATCATTCCACAAGGCACTGCACTGTCCCCTCTCAAATTTATTACAGACAAGCTCCCTTGGATAGCCTCTCGTTAGGACGGATTATGCCACAAGCAACTCCTTGAACAAATGCACTCCACTGTAGAAGTTATCTGCGTGCAAATGGTGACCCTTGTTAAACAGTTGTCTACCAAGTTCCCACACAATTTGCTTGCTAACTCCAAAAGTGGGCAGACAACCGGGGGGGGGGGGGTCAATACTGGAATCCCTACCAGTGTAGACCCAGAAATTATACAGGTATCCTGTACTACTTTCAGACAGCATATACAATTTAATTCCATACCGTACCCTCTTGCTAGGAATGTACTGCTTAAAAAAAAAACACCCCTTGCCAGGACCAAAGACTCGTCCATACTTATTTCTTTGCCTGGAACATACACCTCTAAAAACTGATCTACAAAATGATCAAGGATAGGCCTAACCCTAAAAAGACGATCACAATCAGGGTGATCTCATAGCAAGGCTAAAGCATTGTCAACATAATGCAGCATCCGAAGAAGAAGCAAATAGCGATTATGAGTCATGGTTGCAGGAAATATGGCCATTGCCATCAAGGGACTAGTAGACCAATAAGAAGCCAGTGACGGCTTCCTTATCAACCCCATCAAAAAAGTCAAACCTAAGAACTTTTTCATCTCTTTCAGTAGGGGTAGCTCTAGACTGAGGCCTAAGTCTGGCAGCATTGTCCATCAAATACTGCTCTGCATACAAATTAGTCTACTCAACAATCTCTTCTAAAAATACATTGTCCATAAACAGCTCAAAGAAATTGACAGGCAAAAGGTTTTCTGTATTTACTCTACACCCTGTAAAGGCAGGCAACTGTGGCTGTTCCATGTTTGGGGCAACCCAGGTGTCTGGTCTTCCAAGGGGAAACCTTTCAGCTCCAGGCTGCTGCACTATGGCACATCAGTGTCCTCCTCTAAAACAGGGCTTTATCTGCAATGAGAGTGGCCTCCTCATCAGAAGATTTCTCTCTGACAGAAAACTCACTGCCAGAATCTCTCACTTTCTCCTCTGCCTCAGATGCAGAGTCAGTCTCATACTCATGGTCAGAAGACGACTCAAAAAGACGGCACAAAAAAAACAAAGGGGAACAAAAAAAAATCCCTGCCATCTTGGTGGCTTCTGCCCCCTTTGGGCCTTAAAATAAAATAGGCCGATCTGCCCCCAAGGGGGGCAGAAATGGCCATAAGTAATGTGCCCCCTTTGAGGGTCGACCCTTGCCAATGGGGTCGCCCACCCACACAAAACACACACATACAAGATCCCTGGTGCCTAAGTTGATTCTGCCCCCCTTGGGGGTGGATGGGCCTACAAAAATAGACCTGGCCAACAGTTCTGTGCCCCCTTTGGGGGGCAACCCTTGCCAAAGGGGCACCCCAGCACAAGAAAACAAAGGGGAACAAAAGAAAAATCCCTGGCGTCTTGGAGGCTTCCTCCCCCCTTGGGGGCAGATGGGCCTAAAAAAATAGGCTGATCTGCCCCCAAGGGAGGCAGAAATGGGCAACACTAATGTCCCCCCTTGGGGGGGGGGGTGACCCTTTCCCAAGGGGTGCCCCCAAGACACAAAGCACACACAACACAATCCCTGGGGCCTAGTGGTTTCGATCTCGCCTCCAGGGGGAGGGTGGAACATATGAAAAAATATTCCCCCCAGGGCAGCGACCCTTCCCTAAGGGGTCGCTGCCCTAAAACATTATAATAAATATAATCCCTGGTGTCTAGTGGGTTTTGACCCCCCCCTGGGGGCAGAAACACAGATAAACTTATGCCCCCAGGGGAGCGACCCTTTCCCCAGGGGCCGCTCCTCAAAATAAACCTAAAACAATCCCTGGTGTCTAGTGGGTAGATTCCTGCTCCATGATCACGGGCCTCATCCACGATCGTGGAGCAGGAATCCACTCAAAACAGGCACGGGGAAAGAAAAACTCTTTCCTTTCCTCCCTTGTCTGTTTACCCCCCTCCAAACACCCCCAGGAGAAGGAATCACCCGTTTCGGGTCCTCTCTCCACTCACACTGGAAACAAATGGCTTCCAGTGGGTCCTCTGCAACATTTGATGACGTCGGCGTGCTGTGAGCGCGCTGATGTCATCAGATTACCAAAGGGGGGTCGGGGTGAAAAGGGAAGCAATTCTCCTTCCATCCCCGAAGTTTGTTTAACCCCCCCGTGGACCTGGTGCAGGACGAGATGGTCTCGTCTCCGGCACACGGGAACCGTGTGCGTGGACGACACCAGCTCTCCCCAGGCACCGTGGGGGTTAAACAAACTTATTAGGAAGTGAATTAACAGTAGATGACAGTGCTTTCAGACACAACTCCTCCACTATGGTGGACGAGAGCTCCCCCCCCGCCAGCATCTTCAAAACATTTACAATAAAGTGATAATAAACTGTTTATTATTGTTTTATTGTAAAAGAGGCGGGGCCACGGGCTATGACACACACGGAGGGGAGTGCACAGTGCTCCCCTCACTGCACATGAATGTTTACCCAGCCATTTCAGGCCAGCAAACACTCATGCGCACTGTGTTGCCGGGCTGGAGACAGCAGGCAGAGACTCCCACTCTGGCTCGCCCCCTTTGCATACATCATGCCTGGCACAGGCATAATGTGGCACAAGGGGTTACAAAGTGGCACTATGCTTGCATTGCACCAATTTGTAAATCTGGCCCAGGGAAAAGGCCTCCTTGACACCAACATAGCATTAAAAAAAATGATGCTAGGGCTGCGCAAGGAGGCATTCGGGGCTTATAAATATGCCCCTTTGTGTTTTCTCCCATTTGGCAGGATTTTTTAAAATGTTCCCACCTAATGAGAGCAAACACAGGTTGCATTGCCTGAACCGGTGCGGAAAAGGAAACTGGTGTGTCCCAGGGCAGGCTACCCACAACACAGCATGTCAGCTGGCCCTGGCGATGGAATGGCTCAGGAGGGGCAACCCCACCATATTTTTAATAGAAGTGGTCCGGGGGATTGGGTCTTTAGGCTCGGGAAGGGAGCTGCACAGCCCCCTCCCCTTAAGTAATTGAGTCCTTGGGGATGGGGTCCCCAGGGCTGAAAATGTCAAGAGGAGGAGCTGCATGCACTCCCTCCCATTAAAAATACTTTGGGTCCCAGGGGATGTCACGAACGCCACTGTCATGAACCCCTCTTGTACCATCTGTGCTGTATATTTTACAAACAGGGCTCATGGAACCCTTCACTTGGGGCACTTTTCTGTCTTGAGCAATTCACTGCCCCCCTCCAAGAGATCTTGAATCATATTGTTGATAGTTTGTTCAGTTGTGCATCTGCAGACACACCACGTGTTTCTTGGACTATTAGCGGCATCCGCCCTGACCAGATGACTTTTACTAGAATGCTCTAGGGTTCCATTACATTGTTGTTTCCAACTGCCACTTGCACCTGCAAGAGATTATATCCATTTTGAATAACATGTGCTCTTCCCCAGGTTCCTTGGAAACTTCCACTCTTCAATGTGAGACACGTGCCTGTCTGGAACATTCACTCTTTCCAGCAAAAACACCCCATCTGAGCCTGAATCGGGGCTTGGCCTCATTCCAGTCCTGCTCAATCATCTTCCCTGCACTCACTTCATGAGTCACGCTGAACCTTCAGCGCTCTAATCTTCTAAGCCTTCCTGCTGATCCTGTGATCCGGACTCCTGCGACACTTCCAGTGCCTACATACTTCGCTACGATTCCACCTCTTCTTAGGCTTCTTGCACCACAGCCTCCTGTCTTCCTTCGGATACCAGTTAAAGTACTAAGACAAGGCTAAGCGCTTGATCCCCAGGTTAGTGCTCACTAATCCATAGTATAGTCTAAATATTCCAAGGCTGAGTTTCTTGAAGGCATGAGTGCGTTCTTAGAAATCAGTCATTGTTCCTGCTCTTTTATTCAATATTTATGATGAAGCCTGTAAGTGTACATTTATAATCAATTGCTAAAACATTATGCACTGAGAACTGTTGGTAAATTATGCTTCTTGTTGTTTCTAGTGCTCTGCACATGCTTCAACACTGAGGCCCTGGGATTTCAGACCCTACTAGGCAGTATTGCAAATCAGCTGTGCAGCCCCAATTAAGCCGTTCTTGTTTTAAACCTTCCCCCTTCCCCTTAGGGGCAGTCTGTGAAACTGGATTATTGTTGCTTGTTTCACATTGCTGGCCCAGCTGGGATTGCGAGTCTAACATCGTCCCCGCCGTAGGAACCAGGTGAGTGTGTGACAGGGTATGGGGTCCTGAGGATACAAACTGGCATGGAGAGAGGAACCACACATACCCTTCTCCCCCAAACAATAAACAAGCATCATTCGCCCCGGCCCCAGGTCTACCCCAGGGTGTTTCAAATAGAAGTGCGGGTACCTCTGAAAATGTGTGGCTAATTCTTTTAAAACTTTTTTTTGGGCCCCAAACAGGGTCCCCCCACACCCCACCACCAGACCTAGGTGGTCAGTGTATTCCTACCCCACCCATATGTCTTTTTTTAAACATTTTTTAAGGACTCAGGACTGAGTCCCAAGCTCTAAGATGGCTGTCACCACTTCCTGGTTAAGGTGGTGGCAACCAATCAGATCTGAATTTGAGATCTGTGGCTCAGCAGATCCTTCATGGTGTGACACTTAGAAAAGTTTGCAACCTTAACTTCTCCAAAACTCCTAAACGGATTTACACCAAAATAAAAGAAGCACTCTTTCTGCACCAAGATCTAGCTTTCTGTTGAATTTTGTGTAAATCTGTTCAGTAGTTGGAGCTGTAGCAGTGTCTACAATTTGTATGGAATAGTTAATGGGGAAAATGCATTTTATGACTGCCCCTTTTTCTCAGTGCCCGCTCAACAGATCACCTAATATCTTTCCATGCACAAACAAATTAAAAAGTAGCAAAGTAGCACATTTTTTGAAATTTTTTGTGGAGATTCATTAATGGATGCAAACGTTATTAGCAATACAAACCATGCAATTCCTATGGAAACACAATCCTAACTATAACTACCCAGTGGTGACTGCCACTGGATAATATATTACCCAGTGGCAGTCGCCACTAGATTGTTATAGTTAGGTCTGCGCTTCCAAAGAAAGAACGTTTGCCTATAACTTTGGCGCCGCTAGATGAATCTTCACAATACTTTCCCAAAAAAGAGTTTGCCCACCTCAGCTCACTCTTGAAAAGTTTTGAGATGATCTGTTAAGCAGGGGCTAAGAAAAAAGAGAAGGCCAAAATTTCAAAATCCTCCTGCATTTACCATAGACTTTTTTAAGAAGCACTACAGCAAAAACTGCTGAACGTAACCACACCAAATTTGGCAGGAAGCTTGATCGTTGTCCAGATAGCTTCCTTTTTGTAAGTTAGGGTGAATCAGTTTAATTTTGTTGAGTACCTTTTGAACAGGGTCTTCAAACCCAATTTTAAAAAATAAAGTATTCTTGCTGACCCAGCGAGATCTTTTTCCTTGTGCCCATAAGCTCTCACAGGAGACATTTTCCCATGGGATTGAGAGCTCTAATTGGCTGCTATCAGCATGAGGAAAAATGTTTCTGGCAGTCATGACAGGCTTCTAGAACTTAGGGCCTGATTACGAGTTTGCTGGTCAGAACACCAGACCACCATGTTTGCAGTCCCAAAAAGACCGCAGCACTGGCAGTCCCCTGACTGCCGTATTAAGAGTTAGACAGGCAGGACCATTGACTGTCAAGCAAAAAAGGCAGACCGCCATCAGTGCAGTGGCTGTTATGCATGCAGTCCAACCTCCAGCACCGTCAGTGCGGCGGTCAACCACCGAGCCTATCACAATCACACATTAACTGTGGTGGGCTATTGGTGGCAGTTAGCGCACAATTCTTTGCATTTGCACTGGAAGACAAAAAACACCAACCACAGTTATTTGAAGTTTTCTTAGATAAGCACCCATTTTTTCACCATCCCATATAACACCTTGAACACATTTTGGCCATTCACTCTCTATTGCATTTCTCCTGTTAAGTAAACCCCTGTCACCCATTTTTTTTGTTCACCATGTCACGTTCCAAAAATCCCCGTTTCTCCAAAGATGAGTTGAGAGTTCTGGTGGATGAAATCATAGGAGTAGAGCAACAGTTCTTTGCATCCAAAGTCTAGCACACTCCTCCCAGTAGGAAAATGGAAATAGGGACAGGATTACAACTGTTACCCTTTAAGGAGAAGGTGTTGGCCATCTGCATCCTGAGGACCTAACAGGTCCTGAGGAAGTGGAGTCTGGTAAGTTACAACACAACAAATGTTGAAAAAATGCAATGTCATGAATGCTCACAGCTCACCTTTTCCCACAGTCTTGTTTATGTATTTCTTCAAGATTCAATATCTAGAGTATCTTAGCTATAAAACTGTCAATGTGTATCATCAGGCCCAACACCATGGTTACCAAGGCTCATCCCATGCCATATGTCCAAATGGTGCCTGTAAATCTCACAGTACCAAGAGCACGTTCCAGGATCTATGATGTGCCCCAAAATGTAAATGCATGCTCAAACCTAAATGCAGCCTGCATACAGATATGTAATACACAACAGTTGTCAAGAGTTGTGGAGTAGAGAGCGTGACCTGACTACCTCTCCTAGGAAGCCCTGTGTCTGTAATTCCAACCACCAGTTCAGTGTTCCCTTAACCATATATCCCTGTTGGTCAACTCTTAAATGAGGTTTACTCACCTGGGATAATACAATTTGTCAAGCGTTGGGAAGTAGAGAGAAAGACCTGACTGCAAACACCAATAGGCCCTGTTGTTGTAACTACAAACACCAGCCCAGAGGTCACTTTGGCCCAATTACTCCTGTGTCTGCAACTCTCAAATGAAGGTTACTCACCTGGGAGTTTAACATCTGTACAGTGAGTGTAGCAGAGGGAGTGATCTTACTGCTCCTAATAGGCCCTTGTCGTTGTGACTCCAAAAACCAGCCAAGTGGTCACTTGTCCAAATACCTCTGTTTGCCAATTCACTAGTGAAGGATACTCACCTGGGAGTATTTCATTTGTCTAGTGCTAGGAAGTAAAGAGATACCTGACTGCCAAGCCCAATAGACCCCGTTGTTGTGACTCCAAGCACCAGCCCAGTGGTTAGTTGTCCAAATTCCCTTGTTTGCCAAGTGTCTATTGAAGTTTACACACCTGGCAGTTACCAAGACGCAGCTCATGCTCAACTCCAAGACTTGTCTGTCTACCTAGCTCCATCTTGATTTGCTAACCCAAAATGAAAGTATTGAGAACAGGAAGGACACCTTACCCAGTGTGTTCAACAAGTATTCCTAAGACCTCAAGCTGCATCACCAGATTGGTGCTGGCAGCAGACACATTGACACAGCGCTGTGCACATAGTGACTCCACTCACATATACAACAAAGTCCTGGGTTTGTCTGAGAACTCTACTCAACTAGGGCTCCAAGTGGTCAAAGTCATATGTTGCCACTCAACTGTGTGGCTGCACTGATTGTAAGATATCATGTTCATTTCATCAAATAAAGTGCAACTGATCTGCATACCTCATCAGCTGCTTGAGTCAAATAATTTAGGCAAGCATCACATGTCATGTCAAATCAACCAGTACCTTGGTTACTTGGCACAATTGGAATACCTACAAATTAACTTGGTCCAAGGTCTCTGCTTACTGTAATACAAAACCTTTGGAGCTAGATGTTACAAGTCAACTAGTAACAATGCACTTCTCTCATCCACAGGTGGATTTGCCGTTGTGCACACGGAGGCCGCAAAACGTGCCACCACTACCCCCCTGGATGAAGTTATCAGTGATGAAAACTCTCCTTGATTTGTGGACATAGAGGAATTATTTGGCCAACCTGGTCAGACGGCAACAGTGAGTCTCACTGTGCCCACAAAGTCTCCTTACAGCCCTGTTGCAGCAATGTCACAGGAAACCATTTACGCACCATCTTGTGTAACTACCACAGTTTCCACCATCCTGTGCCCCCCCCCCAGTCCTGGATGCTGAGGTGCAGCTCCACACTATTGGCAGTGTGGTTCCAGGATCCACGTGGAGAGGGAATCCTGTGGCAAGGGTACAGGCTCGTGGAGGCAGGGTGTGTGGGAGGGATGCTGTGGGCCAGCGGAGTGAGGCCACTGTTGTCCAGGACACCATCAGCCACATCTTGGGGATCTATCAGGAGTCCCAAGGCGTGATGAGTCAGGTGTTGACCGAACTCCAGGAAATCAAGCAGCTACAGTGAGGCATGCACAGGGACATGTGTGAATAGAAGGAGGTTCACTTTTCCAACATGGCCTCCCTAAGAGGGGTGCTGAGGGACATTCACACAACCCTGAGCAGGGTTTTCTCAAAACCAATCTTCCCCTTCCTTTGGCTCATCAACAACAGGCCCATCAACATCGGTGTCAGCAACAGGAAGAGAAGGTCTGCCAGAGGAACCCATGCCTCTTTAGCAGCTGATCCCCCCTCCCAAGCGGGGCCATCCAGCAAGGAATCTAGAAGGTGTGGATGGCAGGACACCCACCATTGCCAACAATAGCCCTTTTCCTTAAGATCCCCCTTTATGTGTTACAGATTTACTCTGTGAACTGATCCTGAACCAGCTCCCATTTCCAATGGGAGGAGTACTCTGGACTTAGGACTTCCAATGCTGTGGCATCCACACCAATAATTATATTTAACATGACTGACCACTTCACATTACTTATTTTTTTGTTGATTCATGTCACGTATATCTTCTGTTAGCTGTAGCTTCACAATAAAATCACCAATCACCAACTCATTGTCTGCTGATTATGCTTTCAGTTTTAGCCATGTAGAGATGTCATACCACATGAACCATATGGTCCAAGGTACTTGTTTAAGATGGGATATGTTGCGTGTACACAGTGTCCAGCTCAGGGTCACAACCATTCCACACAAACACATACATACAAGTGTCTGATCAAACTAAAAATGTTACTAAAGCATCCAGCACATAGGCTTTCAATATGTCTGAACTGTTGGAAAACATAAATGTTTGAGCCATACTAAGTACATGAACATATTTACATGTACAGACCTCCATACCACAGAAGGAAGGGATTTGTCAGACATTGTCCTGTAAAATAGGCAAACATTGAAGTGGTTGATGTCACTAACTTGAGCCTTGTCACATACCACATTGTTATCCAACATCACATAATCCAAGATTCAGACAGATGGCAGTACAACAGTTTCTGATCATAGGACATCATAATCCAATGCTCATGCATCTGGCTTTATGACACAAACATATGTCAGTGTTTTGTTACAGGCACTGTGGCCTACAATGATAAAACACATCTACAGCTATATACAGGTCATACAAAAAGAGTTTTTAGCCAATGTGAATGGGAACTGACTTGGTCGTGGTCTAGGACTACATATATTCTGACCACCCATGATGACACACATGATGCATCAGGCTCACCACAGGACAGAAAACAGCTAGTCCATTGGGCACTTCTGAAATTCCATCCAAACACTTTGCAAGTTGTCTTGGCACAGGTCTCCTACAATCAAACTCTGTGACCTTCATTACCTGGAACAATCCATGCCCATTTGCTATGTCATAAAAGCATCACATACCTGCCAATGTCACAACTCTGAAATGCCCACAAGGAGATGTCATGGTGAAGGTACTTGTACAAAGGACAGAATAAGAAGTATAGGCTTTTGACCATGCATGTGACACGAGTGACATAGCAAGCATTTGGAGAACAATGTACATTGCAAGGAATCTGACACAAACAAAGCAACATCATCAAGGTGGTGATGGATTGAAAGCTGGCTCATTAATCAGCCTTTGGCTGATTTGTGCAGGGTATCATCTCCCTAACTCTATAAAATCACTAAACTCCACATATTCTCACAACTACAGTGTATTGTACACTCATAGCCATGACATACTTACACTCATGAGAAGTAGCAGTGGATGAGATCTTCTTGCAAGTCAGCTCCTTCCTCTTCATCACTATCATCTTCAGTTGGCATTTCAGGATTCTTTACAAGTGGCACTGCAGGATCTCCCTCCTCTTCGATGTATGGGATATTCCACTCTAGGGCGATGTTGTGGAGCACGCAGCATGCTACAGTGATCTGACATACTTTCCTGGATGAGTAGATGAGGGCTCCACTAGTCCTGTCCAGACAGCAAAATCTGGCCTTCAGGAGCCCAAAAGCACCAATCCATGATGCTGTTCCACATGATAAAGGAATAATGGGCTGATCCAAGAAAATGAGCACATACGTTTGAGATGTAAAGATCTGCCAAACAGGCAACTTGCACACTGGTTGAATGGAAGTTCTTTCTGCTGCAGTAGACTTGCTCAGTGGCCTGCGGTGGCACCAAGCCAACATTTATGCCATCAATGTCCCCACCACGTGTGGGAGGCAAGCAAAACTATAGAAGTCAGCCTTCACATTGGCTAAATCCTCACGTCGGGGGAACCTGATATAGCTGTCAATGTGTTTCAGCATTGCGGAGAGGAAATCTCTCAACACTAGATTGAACATAGGTTGAGACATACCATCAGATATGGCCACTGTATGTTGGAAGGACCCTGTTTCCAGGAAGTGCAATACTGACATGACTTGAATAATGGGTGGGATGGAGTATGGATTCCTTATAGCTGGCATCAGATCTGGCTCCAACTGATGGCATAAATCCATTATTGTCTACCTATTCAAATGGTAGAGCTGGATAATATGGCATTCCTCCATGGTCTGAAGGTCTGGCAATGGACAGTAGACAGGAGGTTGTTGCATCTTCCATCTCCAAGGGTACCCAAGTGTGCAAAAGCATAATTTGGAACAATAGTCACTGTGTCCACAGCAAGATTCATGAAGCATACCAACAATAAAATGTGACAGAGCATTTTTGACTGGCAATCCATTTCATCCAGTACACAAAACAGCTGTCAACTAAACAGGGGTCAAATGTGACCCCCATGGTTGTCCACACATGTGTCCACAACATGGATTTGGGTGACACCCAACAATCTACTAGTCAATTGCCCCTCTAAATGTGACTTTTTTTTCATCCACCGAAAATACCATCAGTGATGGCGGGCCATGCACCACCATCATATGTCATCTGTGTCCTACAACACACTACACTGGTGGTTCTGTAGTCGGACCTACACAACAAGACAGATTGAGGATATTTGTGGTGATCCTAAACATATATTGTTTTTGTGGCACATTTAACAAAGCCATATACAGTAGTTCAAACCGTCAAAATGGCAGATGCCTGACCTGCTCCACTGGACATCAGAAACTGCCCACATCTGCTGGCGGAAGTCATTCATGCAGTGGGTGGTACCAACTGCAGCAGACAAGCTATAGTCTTACATTGTTGCCCGCGGCAGTCACAGCCACAGTCAAGCTGTGTCCATCGTTGGTGATGGCCACATATGTACGTGCACGCCATGTTGTGCAAAATCAATCACTTGACTCCTGAAACTCCTGGAGGAAAACCTCCACCACTTCAGCTGCGGTGTGCCACCTTTGGGAGCAATCATACCACATCCAGCATGGGAAAGGGCACCTGCCTTCACTCCAGAGGAGTTGGAGAGGCTTGTCAGTGAGGTCCTTCCACTGAATGGTCAGCTCTGTGGCTCACCAGAGGAGCAGATAAGTACCTCATATGCACAATTTACTCTGTTCAACACCATCCTTTCCCTCCTCACAGGCTAAAATGTACCCCCTGTGTGCCAGTTAGACTTCTTGTGTGCCTGTTATTTGCAGTTTGTGTAGCATCAATGGGATGTTCATGGTGCAGGTTTTGGAGACCAGTACTATACGTTGTGTTCATTCACATTACGTTGTGTGAGGTTTGTTTAGGCCCTAGATCCTCCTTGTGTTGGATACACATTACTAGGCAATGACAATTTACTGTCATACAATGACATTTCTTTGTTTATGATGGTTGTAAATGTTAGACAACATGTATGTGCATCACAGCACCAGCTGTGTATGCACCTTGTCTGAGCCATTTGAGGATTTGTAAGCAATGTGTATTGTGTCACGGATCTTTCACCCCACATCTGGCCTTGCCAAACTGTTGTCTGGAAGGCATATCATGACTCACTGTGTCCTTCATGTCGCCATACAAGCCACAAGCCACATTGCTGATGGCCACATGATGTACTGTCATGAGTGGAAGTGATGGAAATGTGAGTGTCATGTTCTGTATGCGCAACTGCAGGGACCAGGACCTGTCAAATGTATCTCCCAGTATGGTACATACTCCAGTATGTGGGGGAGTCACTGTGGCCACGTAACTGTGGCACCATGACCACTCCCTTTAGACCTGCGCATCCTGTCATGTTGCCAATATAAGGTTCTAGTGGCAAAACATGCCCTGAATGCCTCAGTCCATTGACTAGATCAGGAATGTGTACTGAGGTAAAAGCCTGAACTAGTCCATATGTGCATTTTTGTATCATTGTCAATGTGTGTTTTTGACTCATGTCAGGTCCCTTACTATCACAGCTCTGTTGTCACCTTCACATTAGCCATATTTGCCCTGTACAGGCGTATTGCACAAAAGACAAACCAACAGTGCAGACAGTGTGTAGATTCCTGTGAGGCCATTACATGTGACTCAATAGCTTGGTGACATAGCTGAAATTGAACAACACATAACTTTGTATGTTGTATACCATCTCTGTAGTTTAGCAACATATGTTCAAAGGTGTGTTCTGTGGTACAGGTACATACCACAGAAACCCACCCTGAAGTTTCATGAGTCTGAATGTGGTAAGGCACATATCCACACACGTACAGGGAAGACACTTTCCGACCCACTCTGCCAGCCCTTTCATTGTCTCTCAAGGGTAACGGTGAAGTCTGTACTATGGTAGTTGCCTGTAGGGACTGTATGCTTTCAGTCAATGTTGCAGAGTGTAAATGTGTGTGTCCAGTCAGGCCTAAGGAATTTACCCTTCAGAAGCCACACTGGTGTATAGTGTTTCATTGTGGCTCACATCACAGTACATGTTGATGGAGCATGGGTTCCCTGATGTCACTAGCCTTGCTTAGTCATTGTAGGCCATAAACAGGGTAGTGGGTTAGTCTGCAGATGACTCCAGAAGTATGTAGTCATTTCCATGTTCTCATTGGCATGTGTGCATTACACTTGTGGTATGTTGACAAATTGGCCATTTTGTGCTTTGAGTATCTGACATGTGTGTGACACAACCATTTGTGCAAAAATGTGTTTGTAATCATGTGACATACTGGTCAATACAGGTATTTGGGGAGCCATCATCAGAAGGTGGGACTCTAGGAGGTCCATAGCCAGCGGAGCGCCCACTGTCAGAACAGGTGCGAGTACCTGAGACACAAGGCCCGGAAGATCGTGGAGGTCCATCTGGGACTGTCCTCCCAACGTGGAGCCTGACCCTCCTAATGGCCTGCATTCTGGTGTAGCCTTTCCAGAGCTTGATGGGCGTTTGAGGGAAGCACAGGAGCCACAAGGCATTGAGTACAGGGCATATTTCTGCCTGTCACATAGCCAAGTTGATATGTTAGGTTCTGCCATCTCCCCCTGACGATTGGGGATGGGCATTGTGAGACACACAAGATGAGTAACTGTTTGTGTTGGTATGGTATGTGGTGCACACTGATGTGCCTTGCCTATGAGCCCAAGGACCTAGAACATAACTGAGTACACTCCACCATGAAGTTGCTCTCTAGGGACAACACAGGGATGTGTCCATTAATCAATCAAGTAATTTTTATTGTTGTAGTGGGTCTAAATTCAACGCAACAGACCACTACTCCTCAGTTTTACAGCCCAAAGCAAAAGAAGTGATGGATCACTGTCCTCATCTGTGTGTCTGATCAAGTCCACTTGTCTTCGGTGTGTGATGAGTGCTGGTGCCTCACTACTGTCTGTCATGTGAAGTTGGTCATCATACATGCAACAGAACATACATTGCTCTTTGGGTCTTGAGGTACAGATCAATACTTTCCCTTGGGAAGTGGGGATGCCCATTGACATGATTTATGTGCTATCACTGTTGCCAACATTACTTGTGGAAACATGTTAACATGTGGCCTTTCTCTTTTCACAAAATGTGTGCACTGATGATTCATGCATGATCTAACTGTGTTCATTGAATATTTTTTGTATTCCCTCACATATATGTGCATGCCAAACAGTGTGTGATGCCACAGACAAAAGTGTGTAATCATTGATTGGTTTCTCACACATATCTTCAGCCATCATTGAATGCCATTTGGCATGTACAAATGCAGTAACAATGGGGACATGATATGTAGGATTACAGTTTTTACATACAATGTGCATTTCCATGCCATTGATGTGGCATCATGTACCAAAGTGTTCTGCACATGTGAAATTAGGAAGGTTTGTTACCTGATTCTTGGTATGCATCATTGAGTGACTTGCAGTTGTGTGGAAATCATATGTGGTTGGGTATAACCATTCATCCACAACCAAAATGAAGACAGTAATGTAGCTCCCCATTAGGCAACATGTTGAGGGTATTTTACATGTACTTGAGAATCCCTGGGTCTATCCAACATACAAAGGACTAATGGTTTTGACTGATGCAATGAGTATGTCATTGTAAGGGGTGCCGTCATACAGTAGAAGTGATTTTCCTGGGGCTAGCTGATTTCTTGTGTTGTGGATTTTGAAACATATCTCCCTGACAATTTGCCCATTTTAACTACTGTGTACATTTCCCTGCCAAATGTGTCATATATCTGAGCAATATTAGTACGACCTCCATGACTCCACGGACAATTTACCCATGGTGAAGTGTGCATTGTGGATTTGTTTCCAGTGTGACATGAGGATTTCCATGTCACCTTCTTCAGGCTACTGCGGTCTGCAACATGGCAGGATTTTGGAGCATCCTTTCTTATTGTTGTGGTATTGTGCGTATGACAGATATATTTATGCCTGACCTTGCCCTACTACTGAATGACAACAGGTACCTGAGGCATGCTCTATGAGGGAAAGCAATGAAGGTGATGAAGTCTCCTACCTGTTCAATGGTTACTATGATTGCACAACTTTACACATGCAATTGGAGTTGACTGAGATTCAGATTTTCCTGTGGGCAACTGTTGGCAGTTCATGTGGCATGCATGCATATGGTGTGGTATATGTATTATTCACTTTGATTCAGTTTGTTGCTGGGGCCTACTTGATGTATTGATTATGTTTGCTAATCTTTAATGTTTGCTAATCACAGCTGTTGTTCAAGTATGATCAGGAACATGTAGTGATCCCATTTCTCTTTCTATTTGCAGCATCATCCCAGGCAAGCGAAGGAAACAGGGCAGACCAAGTGGGGAAGCATTTGACCACAGTACTTCCAGTCATGACACCACCGACACAGAGGGACCCAGTGCCCCAGAGGGTGAGAGGGGTGCCACGAAGGACACAGGATCAAGCTTGTCATCTTTGGATTCTACTTCTAGTGGCCACTCCCTAGTGGTGGCTGGCCCATCAGGACTGCTGCTGTACCATCTTTATCCACCACCGCAGTTCTATTGCCACCCTCCTTGTTGCTACCCACGCAGTTGGCCATGCCCGCTCACCCAAGAGGATGGGCATCTCCATTGCCCTAGACACCTCACCCCCATTCCCTGTTACCCCTGCTGCCCTGAGTGAGGAGGCTATTGACCACCTGAGGATTATCTCTGTGGGCAGACTGCCACTGTGAATGCCATCCAGGGTTTGGCAAGCCAACTTCTGGCGACAAATGTGTACCTGGAAGGCATTCATAGTGACATGTTTGGCCTACAGAGATATTTTCAGGCTCTGATCTCCTCACTGATGGCAGCCATTCACCCCCCACAATCCTTTCCTCCACCACCTCCCTCTTCCCAATCGAAATCCCCTATTCCCTTACCTGTCCCGAGCACACAGACACATCTGCATGCACCCACCTCAACACACACAAGCAGCACACATGCACACGCACCACAAGACACACCAGCACACAGGCACTCAACAGGGACCATTTCCACAGACATCTCCACCACCCCATTGACCCACACACCACAACCACCATACCCACAGATACCACAACAACACCCAGTGACACATCCACCACATCCACCATACAACCAGACAATACCTCACAACCCAGAGACCCACACACCTCAGACATCATACACCCAGGCACCACCACAACACCCACAGACACATCCACCACATCAGCCATACCACAAAACACCACCCATACACACACTGACACATCCACCACATCCACCGTATCCACAGATACCACCCCATCACACTCAGACACATCTATAACATCCACCATACCCACAGACACCACCCCACCAGACACATACACATCCACCACTCCCACATCACCCAGCACCTCCACCTCACAGCCCCCAAGACACACAAACACCCACACTCACACACAAAACAGACACCACCAAAACACAAGCATACCTCACACATGCACACACCTAAGGCATCCACACCCACCGACAAGGCTACCACTCCCTCAACCTCCAAATCCCCAACCTCTTCTGATGCCCCTACCCGTTTTCCAAAGGAGAGTTTCCTTTTTGAGCATGCCCTTTCCCCTGTTCCCTTCACCCTCCGCCCAAACCAAAGAGGCCCCACCCACATCCCAAGCCATCCCTTTCACATCCAAGTCTTCCCCTGTCACACCTGCACCCCTGCAAGAACCCTTGTCCCCCTAAAGAAGAAGCCCACCCTTCCAAAGAAAAAGCCCCCTAAAAACCCACCCATCCCAAATCCGACCCCACCCCAACCATGAATGATTCCTGAGGTACCTGTCTGACCACTTGATGCTCCTTTCTATGGAAGTTCCCTGGCAGTGATTGGAGTAAAGGTTGGACACAGTACTGTGCATGGCGTTGTTATGGACTGACCAATGGCCTTTGATCATAATCATTTTGGTTCAAATAAACCCAAATTGTTGTTTTGTTGACTACACATTTTTCCTTCCATTACTTTTCTACCTTTTTGTTTGTTTCTAAGTAACTTGTGTTGTATGCTTACATTTGTTTGTGTTTCACCCTCATTGCTGATCAATTTGCCGTCATTTGCAAAATCTGACTTTGTGGGCAGTGCTGGTGTCACCCGGGACAATGGTAGATGTTCACTGTATGGATATGTGGGTGATAATGCAATTGGGGTGTCACTGCATTGTGTTCAGATTGCTATGGTAAGTATTTCATTTTGTGTTGGCCAATATCAGCATGTATGCTGTTAGACTTGTCCCCCTGATATGGATTGTACATTTGTTCATTGTATGGAAGCTAGAGTTTTGTTTGACCACACAGGAAGGGTGTTCAGTTGTGCTACCTTCCTTTGCATTTCACTGAGAGTGTGTCCATTTTGATGTGTGTACCTTACAGCTACTTCATCTAGATGTGTGGCCCAAGCCGTTGCTGCTGTATTTGCTTTCTTGACTTCCACTTACACATTTTTCAGATTGGCATGTCACTTGGCTCTACTATTGTTTGCCCCTGAGATACCTGTAGGGGTAGTTCCTGTAAGAATGTTGTGTTAGGGGTATGTACAAAGTGTAATGTGTCCCAGGGCAGCCTCCTCACAGGAGTGTTCCTGATGTGCCAATCCCTATTGTGCAGGTATTGTTTGCATTGCGAGATCTGGATATTTGTTTCACAAAATATTGTGTATCCCATTAACATTCCACTGTGTTGCAATGTGGGTACATTACAGTGATGTTTGATGGTAGGGGTATTTGTGTTCCATGACACACCATACATATGTGTCTTCAATCTGATGACAGTCCAAGGCATGTGAGGAATGTGAGGTTGTCAGTTGAATTGGTAGATGTAATGTTGCTGTGGTGTTGCTGTTATGTGGCACAATGTTCTGTACACTCCACTGTCCCTGTGCCTAAGATGAGCAGACATGTGTTTTTCTTGAGTGTGGCAGTGCAGTATCAGTGACCTGCCCAAAGGGGAGGTTTGATAGCTGTGTATGTGTCATTCATTGCAAATGACTCAGACTGTGAACACAATGTCAAGTATACTTGGTGCCCATATCGTATGCCCCATATCATGTGGATGGCGATGCAACAATCTGTTGTTGAGGTTCATGCCACAGGTAGGAGTTTTGTCTTACCGTCGATTGCGTCCACGGTGGCGTGGATTTGGGCTCCATAGATGAGCAGCACAAGTACGTGTGTGAGGGGCTCCATGGCAGCACAGGACGTGTAACAAAGCCTGCAGGTGAGTTGCTTCCTTTACACTCTCCCTTTCCACCTGCTGGGACGTGGTGGTTGTACTGCCACGGTCACGTTAGCGGTGAGCAACGTCATAATGTGTCTGGCAGAAGCACTGGCTCCATCGGCCCGTTTGACCTGCCTCCCCACCGCAATGGTCTGTGCTGCCTGGTGGTGCCGGGAGAGACCGCGGGGTCTTTCCTTTATGGGACCACCAACATCGTGATACATACATTGCACCAAAGGTGTGTATAGGCATAACCAGATAAACATTCTTTAAATAAAAACAAGGTAAAAATGAATCTGCTGATGAATTTGTGTCAAAGCTAAAAAGACTTGCTACTGACTGCAAATTAGGAGCATTGCCTGATGATTTCACCAGGAATCAAGTGGTCATGAGCACCAGTAGCCCCACGTTTCAAGGACCTTTATGGGTTAGCAGTGACTAACCTCTCAATAACGTTTTAGCTATTGTAAAGAAAGCTGCTGAGATGTCTGGTAGGCTGGCAAGTGATTTGAAGCAGAATGATACGAAGCATGACACTGTTATCCAAGTTGACAGGTCACCTACAGGATAAGAACATCCATGAGTTAAGTATGGACACATTTGGCAGAAAGAAGGGTAACAGATGTTTCCAATGTGATAGCAAGGATCATTAGGCATACAGCAAAAATTGCCCTGCACTAAAATAGAAATGTAGTATTTGTTAACTGCAAGGTCATTATGCCAGAGTTTTCATAAAAAAGAAAAACCGTGTTAAGTGTGTGCATGAGGATACCAAGAACTCAGATGAGTGTGACTCTGGAAATGAAGCTGGAAAGTGTCCTACTGTCATGCGTGTCAGAAGTAATTTTGTTTTGAACATTAATGATAATATAATTAAAACCAAACCGAAGTGTGACATGACGATTGGCAGTATTCAAATCAAATTTTATGCAAATTCTGTCTCACACTACGCGATTGTGAATGAGAACATATGGAGAGATAAATTTGTTAAGAAAATTGATCCGCAACTTTTAGAACCTGACGTACAACCTGCGAGGCACAGTGAAGAGAAAATAGATATGTTGAGTTTTAGATGTTAAACTTTAGGGTTCAAAAATAGAAGCACGGGCAAGGAAGGGTCCTTCAGTTCTGAGGTGTAATTGGAGATGGTAGAGTAAAACTAAAACCAACCCTGTTTATGGCTATTGAAAAAACTCCTGCCCCTATTCAGAAGGAAGAATTTCGATTTTTTTTTGAGGTATGGCAGAACACTGTGCCAAATTTGTTATGAGATTTGTAGAAAAAAAACTACAACATAGGACAATTAGTAAAGAACAAGACCAAGTTTGAAAGGTCACTGCAGTACGAGGAGGATTTTCACAGACTCAAACAGGATATTGTTAATGTCGCAGAACTGAATAATTTTGATCCAGACTTGGACAATTATATCACTATTGATGCAAGTAATAATGGATCAGGGCAGGTACAAACTCAGAAAGATTCCCAGGGGAAGGAACCTATAATTTACTTTGCTTTTGGGTCATTGTCACCATCAGAGAGAAAATATCCTGTCATTGGAAAAGAGGCCTTAGCATATGCATAGGTTCTGGAACACTTCAGAGCTTTTCTACGAGTCTAACTGAGAGCACTGTTAAGTTGTCTATGAGCATGCAGGACTATATTTATGCCTGGCTGGGAAAATGTAGTGGCTGATTCTCTTTCCCCTTTGCCAGCTCAGTTAGATGAATGTGAGGATGATGAGTGGAACAATTTTCAAGTGGCATTACTACATGATTGTGATACACCTGCAATCAAGAAAGATAAGTGGACTCTAAAAAATGGTAGACAGTATTTTGCAGTGCTGAAGATTATTCATAATATTTGGCCAAAGAAAGAACATCTCCACAAGTATTTGAGACTTTACTGGGAAATTAGACCTGAATTTCTGTTGAGAATGTGGAAGATAATTGTACCTCCATTTGGGGTGCATGATGTGATAATTAGTTTGTGTCATGAGGGCCATTTTGGAGTAGTTAGAACCAACTCTGCAGTAAATAAGCTATTTTGGTGGCCTGATGTTGATTTGGGAGTTGAGAGATTTGCTAGAAAATGTACTAGCTGCTTTTTGCTGATAAATCTTTATGTGCTATGAAACTGCCTTTCAATGATTGCTATATTCCCAAACAGTCTAGGATAGTCATTGAATATGGGGGACCGGTATGGGAGTTACATAAGTATATCACTGTGTTCATGTATCTGTTATTTAGGTGGCCAGTTATTGACATTTTGGATAGAGCTGATAGGGAAACTGTAGTGAGGTTCTTGGACAAGGTTTTTGTGTCTTAGGGCATTTCAGCGAATGTTGTAAGTGATAATGGTATGCGATTCTTGTCTAAAATATCTAAAGAATATTTTGATAGGATCGGATTTAGACACAGGACTAAGGGGGTCATTCCAACCCTGGCGGTCGGTGTTAAAGCGGCGGCCAACCCGCCAACAGGCAGGCGGTGAAAAAAATGGAATTCTGACCCTGGCGGTAACCGCCAACACAGACCGCCACTTTAACACTCCGACCGCCACGGCGGGACAAACAAACAGCGCGGCGGTCACCGCCAACAGACAGGCGGCAGACAATGTACCGCCCACCCTATCACAACTCACCAATCAGTCACCTTTTCCGGGGCGGGAGCCCCGCTGATAAAAATACGGCGGAAACAGACTACAAACGGGAAAACGCTCACCCTACACACTCCACGAGGAATCTGGACAGCATGGAACCAGAACTACACATCCTACCAGCAATTGTCTACCTGCTCCTCTAACAGGAGCACTAACGACGGCGCAGAAGACAACGGTGAGTACTGCACCTACGACACAGGGGAGGGGGGAGGAGAAAAGAATACGGGCACACACATACGCGACCCCCCCCCACCCAACTACCTACACACCAATGCAGAGCAACAACTCAGAGTGACACCCCCCAAACCCCCCGGAAGAATGCAAAGACAAAATAATATGTTATTGGAATTCAAATATATTGTAAGGCTAAGTAAATAAGTAAGTCGAACATCCCATAACTATATACACATATGTAAATTGTCCCGTCAAAATTGGCTTTCTGTCATTGTACATGGGCCAATGGTCCTCAACACATGGGCAAAGCCCACACATGAGACCCCAATCCATTGGAGAGAACACTGCAGGGGCATCAGATAGGAAAACTACAGGCACCTCAGGGGGAAGGGAAGGGGGGGCACCTCAGCCACATGAGTCCACGACACCAGATCCACGAGGGGCCTCCATGGCCACTGTTCAATCCTGGGGAGTGCAAAGCCACAGTCTCACAAGTTCCTACAGTGGGTGGCTTGCCCACTGTGCCATCCTGGGGAGTGCAAAGCCACAGTCTCACAAGTTCCTACAGTGGGTGGCTTGCCCACTGTGCCATCCTGGGGAGTGCAAAGCCACAGTCTCACAAGTGCCTACAGTGGGTGGCTTGCCCACTGTGCCATCCTGGGGAGTGCAAAGCCACAGTCTCTCAAGTCCCTACAGTGGGTGGCTTGCCCACTGTGTCATCCTGGGGAGTGCAAAGCCACAGTCTCGCAAGTTCGTACAGTGGGTGGTTTGCCCACTGTGCCATCCTGGGGAGTGCAAAGCCACAGTCTCACAAGTCTTTTCAGTGGGTGGCCTGCCCACTGTGCCATCCTGGGGAGTGAAAAGCCACAGTCTCACAAGTGGATGACAGACTCCAGCGGTACTGGAGGAGTCTTGGTGCCCAGAGTGTATCGTGCAGCCCTGTCCGACACGGATCTGGGCCTGCCCCTTCTGCCAATGTGTCAGCGGTGCTTGAGTTGAAGGGCCCAGCGGAGCGGTGCTTGAGAGGAATGGCCCAGCGGAGCGGTGCAGAGAGGAAGGGCCCAGCGGAGCGGTGCAGAGACGGCGGTGCCCAGCGGAGGGGTGCTTGAGAGGAAGGGCCCAGCGGAGCGGTGCAGAGAGGAAGGGCCCAGCGGAGCGGTGCAGAGACGGCGGTGCCCAGCAGAGCGGTGCTTGAGAGGAAGGGCCCAGCGGAGCGGTGCAGAGACGGCGGTGCCCAGCGGAGCGGTGCTTGAGAGGAAGGGCCCAGCGGAGCGGTGCTTGAGTTGAAGGGCCCAGCGGAGCGGTGCTTGAGAGGAAGGGCCCAGGGGAGCGGTGCTTGAGTTGAAGGGCCCAGCGGAGCGGTACTTGAGAGGAAGGGCCCAGCGGAGCGGTGTTTGAGTTGAAGGGCCCAGCGGAGCGGTGCTTGAGAGGAAGGGCCCAGCGGAGCGGTGCAGAGACGGCGGTGCCCAGCGGAGCGGTGCTTGAGAGGAAGGGCCCAGCGGAGCGGTGTTGAGACGGCGGTGCCCTGTTCAGCGGTGCTTGTCTTGAAGGGCCCTGTTCAGCGGTTCTTGAGACGGCGGTCCCTGTTCAGCGGTGCTTGTCTTGAAGGGCCCTGTTCAGCGGTTCTTGAGACGGCGGTGCCCTGTTCAGCAGTGCTTGTCTTGAAGGGCCCTGTTCAGCGGTTCTTGAGACGGCGGGGCCCTGTTCAGCGGTGCTTGTCTTGAAGGGCCCTGTTCAGCGGTTCTTGAGACGGCGGGCCCTGTTCAGCGGTGCTTGTCTTGAAGGGCCCTGTTCAGCGGTTCTTGAGACGGCGGTGCCCTGTTCAGCGGTGCTTGTCTTGAAGGGCCCTGTTCAGCGGTTCTTGAGACGGCGGGGCCCTCTTCAGCGGTGCTTGTCTTGAAGGGCCCTGTTCAGCGGTTCTTGAGACGGCGGGGCCCTGTTCAGCGGTGCTTGTCTTGAAGGGCCCTGTTCAGCGGTGCTTGTCTTGAAGGGCCCTGTTCAGCGGTTCTTGAGACGGCGGTGCCCTGTTCAGCGGTGCTTGTCTTGAAGGGCCCTGTTCAGCGGTTCTTCACATGTGTCTCCAGGGCACCAGATCTGGCCAATATATGGTGTTCACTCGCCATCCGACTTCTCGCTTGCGGGGCCCTCCTGTGCTGGTGTCCCGTGCCCGTGGGTGTCCTCCTTCACCCCCGGAATGGGTCTGGTGGGGCCCTCCTGGGCAGCTCGCCTGCTGCCGGACTTGTCGGCCGTGCTGCCCTTGCCATCCTTGCCTGATCCTCTGTGTCCCTTGCCTCCCTTTGGAGATGTGCCAGGTGGCACCCCACTTCCTGACAGTGCCAGGGTGGTGCCTGTGGAGGCTGCCGTCTCTGTCCTCTCGCGCCGGCCCTTGCCTTTTTTGGATTTCTTCCCAGGGGGTGGGCTGGCTGTCCCTTTGCTGCTGGCCGATGTAGCTGCCCTCGAAGGTGGTGGACTCCAATATACCTGGACTATGGTCCTTGTAGGTCCAGGGCTTGTGCTGGCTGAGGTGCTGATTGGACTTTTACGAGATGGAGGGGGTGGGTCAGGTGATGGAAAGAGGTTAAGTTTGGAGAGGAAAAACTTTTTAGGAGCAATGGGAAGGGTAGGTGCAGTGGGTATGGGAGTGGAGGAAGAGGATGTGGTTGTAGGAGAGTCAAGAGTGCTGTCGTTGGGTGCAGGTGCTTGTGACGGAGGTTGTCGTGAGGTGGATGGGTGTTGGGTGGGTGGCTGCCTGCGTTTGTGTGGTTTGGAAGAGGGGGTGACAGACACACTGGGAGAGGACACATGGGACGTGTAAATGGCAGTGGGGGTGGTGACTGCACGTGTGCGGAGTGTTCTGGTGGGTGTGCTGGTGATGGACGTAGTGGCTGATGAAGTGGTACATGCAAGTGTGAGTGGAGACGTCACAGGGAGGGAGGAGGGAGACGAGGAGGAGGGGGACACAGAGGAGGCAGTGGCTGTTGGTATGTCTGCATGTGGATGTTGCTTGTGTGAATGCTTGTGGGATGTGTGGTGCTTATGTTTGGATGAGCTGACCTTGGGTGTTGAGGTGTGTGCAGGCTGGTCTGTAGGTGTGTCTGGGATAGGCAGAGGGACAGGGGAGTGGGACTGGGTGGAGGGAGTTGGAGGAGGGAGGCAGGAGACAGGGACAATGGCTGCCGTCAGTGCTGAGGCCAGAGCGTTGAACGATCGCTGATGGGCAGCCTGACCCAATGAATGCCCTCCAGGTATGCATTGCTCCGATGCACCTCCCTTTCCACCCCCTGGATGGCATTCAAAAGGCTAGACTGCTCAACAATGACCTCCTCACTGAGGGCAGCAGGGGTAACTGGGGCAGGGCCTGAGGTGCCTGGGGCGAAGGAGATGCCCGCCTTGGTGTGCGAGCGGGCACGGGGCGAACGCTGAGGGGCTGCTTGGAGGGCGGAGCTGGTGCGCTTGGTGGCGGCTGTACCTGTTGTTGCGGTGGGCACTGATGTTGCCGCCACCACAAGGGAGCTCCCTTCCGAAGACGTGTCGGTGTCGCTGATGTCTCCACATGTCCCTGTTGTGGAGCCCCCCTCGCCCTCCGTCTCACTGGTGAAATCAGAGTCCGTTGCATGGCCCTCCGGGGCCATGTGAGATGCAGCTCCCTCGTGCTCCAATGCCACTTCTCCTCCGCCAGATGATGCTAATGCACACATGAACAGGAAGAGCAGACAAAAAAAGGGGGGGGAGAAATAAAGACATGTTGAGTGCATGCATTGGCAACACAGTTGGCGGAGAGGACAGACACAGAAGCCCCCTGCACTACGCCGCGCACTTGGGGTACACTACTCAATCAGTGAGACTTGGCCTACAAGCCAATGGACGACATCTGCACACATAGGTGACACAAGGCCATGGATAGCTGTACTTGGCACCCTACAGAGGTGGCGGGCGGGGGCACAGGGCCATGCCTTACGGAGGGGACTAGCCTACAGAAATCGCCCTGGCCTAGGGATACCCACATCCCTCCTCCCCCACCCAGACACCTCCACTGCGTGCTAAGATAGCAGTGGTGCTTGTACTCACCCCCTTGTGTCTGCTGTGATGTCCTCACGTGCCCATCCAAATCTGGGTAGGCCACCGCCAGGATCCGAGACATCAGGTGGGTGAATAGACGAGTGGCACCCCTCCTACGTTGGGAGGCCATCCCCAGCAGAGCCTCTGCGGTCTTTCTGCTCCCAAGGCGGATGTCCTCTCACCTCTTGCGGCAGTGGGTGCCCCGTCTGTTGTGGACCCCCAGGGTCCGGACATCCTTGGCGATGGCATGCCAAATGTCGACTTTCTGATGGGCGCTGACCTATGTGACACGTACAGGGAGAGAAAACAAAATATCACCATTTTCTGCATGCTCGATGTGAGTGTCCCCCCATCCCCACCCTTGCCATGTGGCACATGCTCTCATCTGTCGTTTGATGCATGCCTCATACGCTCCCCTCCGCACCTTCGTTCATTCACCCCACTCAACCCAGGCATTGCCCACAAAGCATGGTCCCAGTGTACTAACCTGTTGGTCTGGAGGACCGTAGAGTAGCGCATACTGGGGGAGGACCCCATCAACGAGATTCTCCAATTCTTCAGAAGTGAAGGCAGGGGCCCTTTCCCCAGGGAGGACCCCATCCACGAGATTCTCCAATTCTTCAGAAGTGAAGGCAGGGGCCCTTTCCCCAGTCACAGGAGCCATTGTCTCTTCCAGACCAAGGTCACAGCAGCACTTGCAGTATAGGTCCTCTCCTGTGGATGATCAGGTCTCGAGTGATTAAGCTGAGAGAAAATGGCGGTCACGCCCGCGGCGGTGCGTACCACGGCGGTGCGTACCGCGACCGCCGGCGCACTTCGTCATTGGCTCCTGAAACCCATAGGGTTCTATGTTAACCAATGCGGCTTTGCGCCGCCGTCTTCGACCGCCTACCGCCACAGTGTGCCACGCCAGCGCATTGACCTCACATCCCATTGTCACACTTCACAGGTCAGGCAGCCGCCATTTCAAGGGCCCACATGGCTTCATTTCTACTGCGTCACACAGGCCTAGGCCTTGCATTGCCACTCATACAAGCCATTCAATGCATAGCGAATCGTGTACTGTGCAAGCTGTGGGAACGTACCTGTGGTTTGCTTGACTCTGTGCTCCATGTTGTCCTTCCTAGGCACCGTCCGCTGGGACTTGCGAGGAGATGGAGGAATGTTCCCGTGTACAGACCGCTGGTGGACCTGTCGACAATGGAAGAAAGACATGTCATACTGACATACAGACTTGACCGAGCCACTATACAGGAACTGTGCGCCCAGCTGGAGCCAGACCTGAAGTCACCCATTCGCCAACCCACAGGGATTCCCCCTCTGGTGCAGGTTCTGTCAGTACTCAATTTTTTGGCAAGTGGATCATTCCAAACAACAGTGGCCATTTCATCAGGGATGTCTCAGCCTATGTTTTCTAAGGTTTTGTCCAGAGTGTTGTCTGCCCTGATGAAATACATGCGGAGCTACATCATTTTCCCTGAGGTGGGCGATTTGGCTACAGTGAAGGGTGATTTCTATGCCCTTGGACATATTCCCAACATCATTGGTGCCATTGATGGGACCCATGTGGCTTTGGTTCCCCCCAGTGAAAGTGAACAGGTGCACAGGAACAGAAAAAGTTATCATTCTATGAATGTCCAGGTGGTCTGTTTGGCTGACCAGTACATCTCCCATGTAAATGCCAAGTTCCCTGGGTCAGTGCATGAAGCGTACATCATGCGAAATAGCAGCATCCCTTATGTGATGGAACAGCTACAGAGACACCGTGTGTGGCTAATTGGTGACTCTGGTTACCCCAACCTGTCGTGGCTACTGACCCCAGTGAGGAATCCCCGGACCAGGGCAGAGGAACGGTACAATGAGGCCCATGGGCGGACTAGGAGGGTGATCGAGCGGACCTTCGGCCTCCTGAAGGCCAGGTTTAGGTGCATGCATATGAGAGGTGGATCCCTAATGTACTCACCGAAGAAGGTGTGCCAGATCATCGTGGCCTGCTGTCTGCTTCACAACCTGGCTTTGTGACACCAGGTGCCTTTCCTGCAGGAGGATGGTCCAGAGGGTGGTGTTGTGGCAGCTGTGGAGCCTGTGGAGAGTGAAGAGGAGGAAGACGACGGGGACGACACAGACAACAGGGACACAGTGATACAACAGTATTTTCAATAACACACAGGTACGAATCAACACCGCCATTTTACATGTACTTACAGTCTCCTGCCTCTCTACTGTCTGAGTTTCCCCCCAGTTTATGTTAACTGAGTTGTCACTTTCCCTTCCGTTTTCAGAGATGTGGGCCCCACTGCGTGACCTCTGCTTTGTTTGCCCATGGACTACAGCTGTGTGACAGTGGTATGTTGTCATCACAATGTAACTGATCATTTTGGCACCGTTATGTCTAATACATTTGTTCAAAATACAAGCAGACTCCAGATAATTTTAGTGCAATAAGTGATTTTATTTAAGTGCTAAATTTAGGGACATGCTTGAAAATCGGTGATGGGTGATGCTGGAGTAATGTCCATGGCAGAGTCCAGCTTTTCAGTCTCACAGGTGCATTGTCCATATGCCTGTGGAAGGATGGAGCAGGGGCAGTTCAAGGTTGGACAGGGTGACAATGTGGGACAGTGGGATGACATCATGGGGTATCCTTTGCTGGCGGGGGTCTTGGCATCCTACTCTGTCTTCTTCCTAGATCTCAGGTACCACTTGCGGGGTGGTTCTTCTTCTGCAGGAGGTGGGGTTCTGGTGGCCTGTTGTTGTGTGGGGGCCTCCTGTCCACTAGCGCCGGCGGAGGTGGTAGGCTGTTCCTGGTCCATGCTAGTGACAGGGGCCCTTTGTGGTGCCACATGGTCCCGCAATGTGGTGACAATCTGGGTAAGAGCCACGACGATGGTCCCCATTGCGGAACTAATGGCTCGGAGTTCTTCCCTGAACCCCATGTACTGTTCCTCCTGCAGTACCTGGATCTCCTGGAACCTGGCCAGTACCGTAGCCATCGTCTCCTGGGAGCAGTGGTATGCTCCCATGATGGAGGAGAGGGCCTTGTGGAGAGTCGGTTCCCTGGGCCTGTCCCCCCCCTGTCGCACAGCAGCCCTCCCAGTTCCCCTGTTTCCCTGGGCCTCTGTCCCCTGGACCGTGTGCCCACTACCACTGCCTCCAGGTCCCTGCTGTTGTTGGGGTGGTGGGTCAACCTGGGTGCCCTGTAGTGGTGGACACACCGCTGATTGACGTGTCCTGGAGACAGAGGCATGGGCCCGCTGGGTGGGAGCTGTGCTGGTGTTCCCAGAGGGGGGTAGGTCTGCTGTGGCCTGTGGCTGTGTGAGGGGAACCGTCTGTCCTGAGGTCCCCGATGGGCCGGGCTGGTCATCTGGGTCCAGGGAGACAGAGCTGCTGTCATCACTGGGGGCCTCTTCTGGGGGTGGGATGGACATTTCTGGACCCTCCTGGGCGGTGTGGTGGATGTCGGGTCCTACAGGGGTATAAGAGTATGGGTATTGCTTCTGTGTGTGCCATAGTGTGCAATGGGTGGGTGGCCGTGGACCCCAGTGCTGGCATTCCCTTGTGGGGGCTGTTGTGAAGGTGGCTTGTGTGGGAGATGGGTATGTGCAGTGGGCATGATTTGGTGATGGGTGTCCATGCTTTGTGGACGCATGCAGGGCTGGGTGTTGGGATGGGTGGGTTGTGATGGTGAGCCATTTGCAAGGAGTTGGTGTGATGGGGGTGGGGGTATGATTTGGCATGCAGGTGGGGTGGGGGGAATGAAGTAGTGAAGATTTGACTTACCAGAGTCCATTCCTCCGCCTACTCCTGCGAGGCCCTCAGGATGCAGGATGTGCAAGACTTGCTCCTCCCATGCTGTAAATTCTGGGGGAGTAGGTGGGGGTCCGCCGCCAGTCTTCTGCACCGCAATGTTGTGCCTTGATACCATGGAACGCACCTTCCCCCGTAGGTCGTTCCACCGCTTCCTGATGTCGTCCCGATTTCGTGGATGCTGTCCCACAGCGTTGACCCTGTCCACTATTCTTTGCCATAGCTCCATCTTCCTGGCAATGGTGGTGTGCTGCACCTGTGTCCCGAAGAGCTGGGGCTCTACCTGAACTATTTCCTCCACCATAACCCTGAGTTCTGCGTCAGAAAACCTGGGGTGTCTTTGGGGTGCCATGGGGTGGTGTGGATGAGGTGAGGGGTGGTGTATGTGTTGTAGAGTGTGGTGAGTGTGGTGGTGTATGGTGTTTTGTGCGTGGATATTGTGTGGGTGATGTTGTGATTTGCCTCTGTGTGATGGTGTACTCTATTCTGTGCTGTCTCTCTCTGGCCTTCAGTCGCAATTGTGGTCGTAAGGGTTTGTGGGTGATGTGGGTGTGTGTTTTATATTGTAATGGGTGTGTGGGAGTGGTGTGTGTATGTGTCTCAGGTGTGTGTATTTTGAATTGTCCAATGTGGCTGTGTTTTGTAAAGGTGTGTGTACTTTGAGCGCGGCGGTGTGTACCGCCAATGGAATACCGCGGTTGAAAGACCGCTGCGGGGATTTGTGGGTCGGAATAGCATGGGCGTATTTCTGTTGGCGTGACGGTGGAGGTTTGGTCATCGCCAGTTTTTCGCTGGCCGTTGGTGTGGCGGACTTTTGTTGTTGTCGGGTTTTTGGCGGTTTGCCAGTTGCGTGTCACAATGACCGTGGCGGTTTACCGCGACCGCGGCGGTGTTCTGGCGGTCTTCTGACTGGCGGTAAGCGCCTTTTTGCCGCCGAGGTCAGAATGACCCCCTAAGTCCTTATACAATCCTAGCGGCAACGGCATGGTTAAGAGTAATCAAATGGGTCATTTTATCAGCAGCTGCAAGTAACAGTAATTGGGAAGTGCAAGTCATGAAGGCTATATGGGCTTGGTGTGATATGTAATGATATTACAGGATTTTCACAATTTTAGCTCATTAGAGGTAGGAAACTGAGGACAAAATATGATCCTGGTTGGTTATGTGGTACTGGTGTGCAACAGTGGTCATTGGCGTTGGTGCAGGAAAGATTGACAGAAGTTCATAAGAAAGCTAAGTTATATTACGATACTAGGCATGGAGTGGAACCATCTTGCGTTGAGATGGGTGATTGGGTAAGAATTAAGCAACCATTTAAGTTGCCTAAAGGTGAGACTAAATTTTATGATTCTGAGGAAGTAGTGACAGTACTGCAAAATGCAGTCACGGTGAGCAGTGGTAATGTATGGAATTAGCAAAGAGTTGCTATAGGTTCACAGCAGTTGTGGGAAGGTTCTTGTGGTATCACTAAAGGTGGTAATCAGTGGTTGGGATTGGGAAGACAGTTGGAGTATTTCACCCACAGTGAGGAATTCAACATCAAATATACAGCTGGGTTATGTGTATGAATCAGGTGTTTCAGAAAAGATGTGGTGGTTTCTTGTCATGAGAATGTAAGAGGGAGGAGGGAGTGGCATAGGTAGTAGTGTTGATGACGACTTGGGATGTGTGGAGGAACTGGAGGTTACCAGGAAAAAGAAAGTGAGAGAAAACTACCTAAATGGTTAAAAGATTGAGTTTGGGGGTAATATTTTAACAATTTGAGTTATCTTTGGGTTACTGTTGTTCTGTTATTTTATATTTTTATAAAACAATTTAATTAAAAAAAAATGCTGTGTATGTTAATGTGGGAGGGGGATGTATTTTGTGTTGCTTTTTGTTAGACTTGGCATCCTTGGGGTGGTCTCCCTAACTTTTTACCTCTGCTTCCCAGGTTGTTGATGTGTGCTGGACCCTGTTTTTGCTGGTTTTGTTACTCTGGGCACTTTACCACTGCTATCCAGTGCTAAAGTGCAAGTGCTCCTATGTAAAATGTTTGTGTAATTGGCTTTCCATGATTGGCATATTTGATTTACTAGTAAGTCCCTAGTACAGTGCACTAGAGGTGCCCAGGGCCTGTAAATCAAATGCTACTATTGGGCCTGCAGAACTGCTTGTGTCCCTCGCATGAGTAGCCCTGTAAACAAGGCTCAGACCTGCCACTGCAGTGTCTGTGTGTGCACTTTTAAAACTGTGTACCCACTTGCCAGCCCTAAATCTTCCCTCTCTTACATGTAAGGCACCCCTAAGGTAGGCCCTATGTAGCCCCATGGGCAGGGTGCAGTGTATGTTTAAGGTAGGACATATACTAATGTGTTTTATATGTCCTGACAGTGAAATACTGCCAAATTTGGTTTTCACTGTGCACGGCCTTCTCTCTCATAGGTTAACATGGATGCTGCCTTTAAATATTATTAAATACAGATTCCCTTTAGGAGCAGATAGCAGATAAAAATTTGGGGTTTAGGGTCTCTGGACTTACAATTTAAAAATACATCTTTTAGTAAAGTTTGTTTTTAGATCGTATGTTTGAAAATGCCACTTTTAGAAAGTAGGCATTTTCTTGCCTAAACCATTCGGTGACTGCATATCCTGATGAGCCATCTGTGCAGAGGGGAGGGGAGCAGTGGTCACTTACACCTGAAAGAGCAGTGCCTGCCCTCACACAAGGCAGTCTCCAACCCCCTGGTGTGTGTCTGGGTCCTGGCCTGGGCAAGGCAAGATCTTTCAAACAAGAGAGACCCATTACTGGGCCAAGCGGCAGACCAGCCTGGATGGGGATTGGACCCTTACATTAAGATTTCAGTTTTGTCTGGCTTTCATTGTAGCTTATTTTACCTGAGCCAGTCTAAGACTGCTCTCAGGCAATCAGACGAATTCTCCTCAGTAATGTTCAAGTTGCCCTCCTAGGAGAGTACTAACTGCGTATCATCAGCATACAAGACAATAGTGATGCCAAAAGATTCCACCAGGGCACCAAATGGAGACATGTAAACATTAAATAATGTTGGACTTAGTGCAGAGCCCTGGGGTACTCCACATTTAAGTGGTTTAACCTCGGAGAAATTTGGTTTTGTCCGAATACATTTTTCTCTTGCTGTTAGGAAAAAGGTCAGCAACGTTAAGGTCAGTCACCTGCTTCCAATATTAGACAGTAGATGTAGAAGTATGTCACCTGAAACAGTGTTTACAACGTGCTTATGCTTCTAATGGCTCATAAGTATGTAGAGGTATTGAGCACATTATGCATGTTTGAATACAGGAATAATACTGTGTATAGGTAACATTTGATGACTTGCGTAGAAGTTTTTTAGTTTTGAATTTTTTTTTTGCTATAGTGCAATGATTGTATGTAGTAAATACTAAGGGGAATATTTATGAAAAGTGGCTCTGCACTTAGTGCAGCGCCAATTTTCTTGTGCCCCTTAGTGCCACCTAACACCACCATGGTAGCTCCATATTTATAATACGGTGCACCATGGCAGTAGTTAGGGTGACTAGCATCATCATTTGTGACGCTAGTCTGGCGCTTTGCAGGACTAGCATTACAAATTATTACGCTAGTCCAGCAAAGCACCCAGAGGCCCATTGTAAAGAATGGGAACCTCTTTTTAGTGCCTGTACTTATCAGGCATAAAATAATGGCGATACAAATGGAGCAAAGGAATCGCATAGATTCCTTTGCACCATTTTTACAGTTCCTCCAGCGCTGGAACGCCCCCCACCTTGCATACATTATGCCTGGAACAGGGTTACAAAGTGGTGCAATGCAAGTATTTTGCCACTTTGTAAATATGGTGTGTGGGAAATGCCACCTCAATGCCACATTTGCGTCCAAATAAATGCCGCAAATGTGGCACAAGGTGGCATTAGGGGCTCAGAAATATGCCCCAAAGTATTGTAAATACCCTTGACTATTTTAAGGGAATCATCTCAGCATGATAATTTCTATATAGGAAAGACAACTGTGTGCACCAGATACTTATCCATGTTCATGTGCTTGATAATCCACCAAAGCTGATCTATTTATAAAGTCTTCAGCAGAGTATAAAGGGTGTATGATCTTTAGCATCTTCAGACTTTGAAGGGCATATTTATACTCTGTTTGCGCCGGCATTGCGTCGTTTTCTTTTACCCAAATCCGACGCAAAGCTAACTCCATATTTAAACTTTGGCGTTAGACCCGTCTAGCGCCAAAGATCTTGGAGTTTGCGTAATTTTTTAGCTTGGACACCTACCTTGCGTTAATGATATGCAAGGTAGGCGTTCCCGTCTAAAAACTGACTCCAAGGCATGTGCGCCTTATTTAAACTCCTGTGCAAAAATGACGCACGGGAGTGGGCGGGTCAAAAAAAATGACGTCCACCCGCTTTTGCGTCATTTTTTAACGCCTGGTCAGGGCAGGCGTTAAGGGACCTGTGGGCTCGGAAGGAGCCCAGAGGTGCCCTCCCATGCCCCCAGGGACACCCCCTGACACCCTTGCCCACCCCAGGAGGACGCCCAAGGATGGAGGGACCCATCCCAGGGAACTTAAGGTAAGTTCAGGTAAGTATTTTTTTATTTATTTTTTGTGGCATAGGGGGGCCTGATTTGTGCCCCCCTACATGCCACTATGCCCAATGACCATGCCCAGGGGACATAAGTCCCCTGGGCATGGCCATTGGGCAAGGGTGCATGACTCCTGTCTGTGCTAAGACAGGAGTCATTTCAATGGGGGTTGGGAGTAAAAAAAATGGCACAAATCGGGTTGAGGCTAATATTTTGCCTCAGACCTGACTTGCCCCATTTTTTGACGCCCAAGCTCCATTTTCCCCTACGCCGGCGCTGCCTGGTGTGGGTCATTTTTTTTGACGCACAACAGTCAGCTGCGCCGGCTAACGTCATTCCATAAATAAGGCGCCTGCATGGCGCTTTGGAATGGCGTTAAAATTTTTGACGCACAACTGCGTTGGCGCAGTTGTGCGTCAAAAAGTATAAATATGGCCCTGAGTGTTTACCCTGAGTCGTTTCTATTTGAAGATGTTTTGCATAGAGTGAACACTATTCTTAGAATATGCTACTTATTAATCTGTGGTATATTTCTTGTGGCTGTCTACACACAGTGTGGTACAAGGTAAACTCTCTGCATAGAGTACACATTGCTTGTAGTACCCACTTTTCAACTTATGTCCACTTAATTTGTTACAAGACGTTCACTAAATTTGAAGGGTTTGATACAGGCTTAGGTTTGTCCATAGTAACAGGACTTGAGTGTATGGTGGAAGCTGGATTTCTCTGAACAGTTCTATACAGATTGAACACCATGTGCAGTACGGGTAACCCATCTATGTGTGGTTGATTATCACATGAGCTCGGCTATCCATGAAGAGTATGGTATAGGCTCAATGGTTGCACTTAACAGAAGCTTGCTTTCCTAAGTGGGTTGTATGTTTAATGGCATTAATAATGCGTCATATTACTCTGGGCTATTTTCTACTTATCATTAGTCCTCTAATGCCACTATCCTTTATAGAGTAATGTGTGCAAAAGAAGCTTCGATTGTGTCATCCGTGAAGTCATCGATTATGTCATTTGATATGTCATTAGTGATGTCACAAATTATGTCATTGAACATGTCATGTGTGATGTAATATGTGAGGTCATAAGCTGCACATGGTGGGGTGCAATTCACCATTAGCTTTGCCAACTCTAACTTGTGATTTTCTGTGCGTTTTTTAGTTCTAAACGTTATGTTGCCACTGAAATACAGAAATTTTCACCTAACTATAAAGTCACTTCAATCTTTTTCTGCGGATTTTTTTAATATATATATATATATATATATATATATATATATATATATTTTCCTAGTGGCGATCGCCACAAGGAAATTATAGAATTATAGTTAGGACCTAGTCGCTATATAAAAAACGTTTTGTTTTTTTAGTTGCCTATATCTTTGGCGCCGCTTGATGAATCTTCACGAAACTTTCCCAAAAAATCATCCAGTGACGTCAGCTGCTGCCTGGAAAGTTTTGGGGTGATGCATCCGGGGGTGGTGGGGCGATAAAAAAGGGGGGGTCCCAAAACACATTTATCCCATTCATTTTTCCATAGGGATTTAAACAGTGATAGCGCAAAAACTACTGGATTGAATCCAACTAAATTTGGCAGGAAGGTAGCTCCTGGTCCAGAAAGAGTGCTATTTCCTTTTGGTGTGATTCTGTTCAGTAGTTTTTGAATATTAAGGGGAAACAAATTTGTATATCTAGGGAGGTGAAGGATTTGCGACCCCTCCTGATCTCGTGCAGAGATGTAATTGGCTGATAATATTTCAACAACATAAGTCATTGAAGTGTTGTCAGCCTTCTTGAAAAAAATTTTTTTTAAAAAACAATAAGGAGCAGGGTACGAACACCCTGACCCCTTAGCTCTGGTGGTAGGTTCCAAAGGGACCCCCCCCCACCCACCCCCCCCCCCCCACACCGGACAAAAAAGCATTTTTTATTTATTTTACGAGTGGAGACACAGTAGATCTCCGACTCCGCTCATACCATTAAAAAAACAAAAAAAGCGAATTGCGGTGTCCCATGCTTTGTTAGTCTAATGCCCTGGGTGGGCCAAGTCTCAGGGCCTTTTTAAAAAATAAAAAAAAGCAGGTGAGGGCTCCTGGCCCCCTCCCCGTGCCCCAGTGACCACCACCTCCCTGGGGCCTATTTTTTTGTATGCCGAGGGCCTGTGGCCTCCTCGCTGCCCTCGGCCTGCCCCCTTCCCAGGGCTTTCATGTAATATGTGTAGGGTGTCAGGCCAGTCCCGCTGCCCGGGGACCACCACCCCCTGGGGCAACACTTTACTTGGAGTGGGGGTGTATGCGGCCCTGGGGACAACGACCCCCCCCCCCCCCGGGGAACATCTTACAAAAAAAGAAAGGAGGTCCCTCCATGACCAAGGGACCACCACCCCCGGGGCTTCTTTATGGATACATGCAGGGGGGCCCACCACCCTCTAGAGCAAACAGAAAACAATTGAAAGTGGTCTGTTTCGGACCCCCAGGGACCATCACCCCCCCGGGACTATTTTCACATTGGAGGGGGGCCGCTCTTATGGAGCCACAAGTGGCCCTGGCAACCGCCAACACTCAGGGCCGGCTCCTGCTATGTCTCGGGGGGGTGTTCAACCCCAGGACATAGCTGATTTCTGTGGCTTGGCTGCAGCTCTGTAGCGAAGCCATAACAAACATTCTGCTGTTTGACAGCGGGACCTGTAAAGTAGGTCCCGCTGTCAAAAAATGCTTCTGCAAGCAGAGTGCTGACGGCCGACAGCCAGAAACAAGTGTCCAGAGATACGGCATTCGCCGCACCAACTTATGATAAAAAACTTTCTACAACGTTACAGCACTTGCTGCACCCATTTATGGTGAAAGACTTTTTGAAATATTATTCAAATTCATTCTAATGGCTGCATTTATCATGATGCTTTGGGGTTATTTGAGCTGAAATATAAGACAGGGTGCTCCCTTTTTGGATTGTGTATTTAACGGCTCCCGTGAGCCTTTGAGCTGACGAGCTCTGGTGAAGCACCTGTGCGTGTGCTGAATGGTACAAAAACCTGAGAATACGTTTAGGCGGCATTTCAAGCAACCTGGTCTGCCACACTTTGCTCTCCGCTGATGACGGCTGAAAGCCAGAAACACGTGTCCGGAGATACGGCATTCGCCACACCAACTTATGGTGAAAAACTTTCTACAACATTACAGCACTTGCTGCACCCATTTATGGTGAAAGACTTTTTGAAATATTATTCGAATTCCTTCTAATGGCTCCATTTATCATGATGCTTTGGGGCTAGTTGAGCTGAAATGTAAGACAGGGTGCTCCCTTTTTGGATTGTGTATTTAACGGCTCCCGTGAGCCTTTGAGCTGACGAGCTCTGGTGAAGCACCTGTGCGCATACTGAATGGTACAAAAACCTGAGAATACGTTTAGGCGGCATTTCAAGCAACCCTGTCTGCCACACTTTGCTCTCCGCTGATGACGGCCGAAAGGCAGAAACACGTGTCCAGAGATACGGCATTCGCCGCACCAACTTATGGTGAAAAACTTTCTACAACGTTACAGCACTTGCTGCACCCATTTATGGTGAAAGACTTTTTGAAATATTATTTGAATTCATTCTAATGACTGCATTTATCATGATGCTTTGGGGCTATTTGAGCTGAAATGTAAGACAGGGTGCTCCCTTTTTGGATTGTATATTTAACGGCTCCTGTGAGCCTTTGAGCTGACGAGCTCTGGTGAAGCACCTGTGCGCCTACTGAGTGGTACAAAAACCTGAGAATACGTTGAGGTGGCATTTCAAGCAGCCCCGTCTGCACACTTTGCTCTCCGCTGATGACGGCCGAAAGCCAGAAACACGTGTCCGGAGACACGGCATTCGCCGCACCAACTTATGGTGAAAAACTTTCTACAACGTTACAGCACTTGCTGCACCCATTTATGGTAAAAGACTTTTTGAAATATTATTCGAATTCATTCTAACGACTGCATTTATCATGATGCTTTGGGGCTATTCGAGCTGAAATGTATGACAGGGTGCTCCCTTTTTGGATTGTGTATTTAACGGCTCCCGTGAGCCTTTGAGCTGACGAGCTCTGGTGAAGCACCTGTGCGCGTACTGAGTGGTACAAAAACCTGAGAATACGTTTAGGCGGCATTTCAAGCAACCCGGTCTGCCACACTTTGCTCTCCGCTGATGACGGCCGAAAGCCAGAAACACGTGTCCGGAGATACGGCATTCGCCGCACCAACTTATGGTGAAAAACGTTCTACAACGTTACCACACTTGCTGCACCCATTTATGGTGAAAGACTTTTTGAAATATTATTCAAATTCATTCTAATGGCTGCATTTATCATGATGCTTTGGGGCTATTTGAGCTGAAATGTAAGACAGGGTGCTCCCTTTTTGGATTGTGTATTTAACGGCTCCCATGAGACTTTGAGCTGAGGAGCTCTGGTGAAGCACCTGTGCGCGTACTGAATGGTACAAAAACCTGAGAATACGTTTAGGCGGCATTTCAAGCAACCCTGTCTGCAAACTCTTTGCTCTCCGCTGATGACGGCCGAAAGCCAGAAACACGTGTCCAGAGATACGGCATTCGCCGCACCAACTTATGGTGAAAAACTTTCTACAACGTTACAGCACTTGCTGCGCCCATTTATGGTGAAAGACTTTTTGAAATATTATTCGAATTCATTCTAATGACTGCGTTTATCATGATGCTTTGGGGCTATTCGAGCTGAAATGTAAGACAGGGTGCTCCCTTTTTGGATTGTGTATTTAACGGCTCCTGTGAGCCTTTGAGCTGACGAGCTCTGGTGAAGCACCTGTGCACCTACTGAGTGGTACAAAAACCTGAGAATACGTTTAGGTGGCATTTCAAGCAACCCCGTCTGCCACACTTTGGTCTCCACTGATGACGGCCGAAAGCCAGAAACACGTGTCCGGAGATATGGTATTCGCTGCACCAACTTATGGTTAAAAACTTTCAACAACGTCACAGCACTTGCTGCACCCATTTAGGGTGAAAGACTTTTTGAAATATTATTAAAATTCAATCTAATGACTGCATTTATCATGATGCTTTGGGGCTATTCGAGCTGAAATGTAAGACAGGGTGCTCCCTTTTTGGATTAGTTATGGCAAACAACCTAACATCTGACAATGTCCTCTTTTTCTGACATTTTAATATCCTATGAGAAGAGTAGGCCTGACTGTAGTGAAAAACACATTTAGGAGTTTTTCACTACTAGGACAGGTAAAACTTATAAGTACATGTCCAACCTTTTAATAACACAGCACCTCGGCCTATGGGCCATCTGGGACCTAACGTAGAGGTGACGTATTTGTAATAAAAGGGGAGTTTAAGGCTTGGCAAGGGGTTTAATTGCCAAGTCAACATAGCAGTTTAAAACGGCAATCAAGCTGCAATGGCAGGCCTTCGTTATGTTTTAAGGTGCAATTTAAGTAGGTGGCGCCGATAAGTGCAGTAGGCCGACTAGTATCATTTAATTTACATCCCCCAGATGAGTTGTGTATCACTCTACAAGGGACCTAGGAGTAAAATGGGTATAAGCTAACATAACCATGCTTAGAGGAGAGATCACATGTACTTTAGCACTGGTTAGCACAGAGTCCTAAGGTAAAAAAAAAACAATTTCAGCAAAAAAGTGGAGGCTAAAAGGCAAAAGGTTTTGGAGTGACCCTGCTGTGGAGGGCCAGGTCCAACAGACATCCACTTAGAAATATCTTTACTATAGTCCTTCTTACTTTTTTCATCGTCTACATCACAATTAGGCTTTATATGATAACTGTCAACGCCCATTTGCTCAGTAATGCTCATACCTCGTCCAACCATGGATTCAATTCTCTTTTTATTTTTATTTTAGCAAATTTCATTTTCTCTTCTGCTTCCTTTCCTGATTCATCTTAACAATTACTTAATTTTATCCTGGAATTCCCTTCCCTCTACTTCCTATGTGTCAATTACCTATTCTCATCTAAAGTGACCTTATACATAAATTATAAATACAATAAATGCATAACTCACAGTAAAATTTAACTCGGTAAAATTAGTAATATCATCAGTTAATATAAAGACCCCAATATGACTTTATCTTTACACTCTCGTAATTGATCTTTTTAGCAGTTGAAACATTATCACTATGTGATGTCATGTCAAATAGTGACATACTATAACACAAAAATGTTAAATTCATAGACAATTGTATACATTTCCATGTGCTAAATCACTGCCACAGTAGTTCTCATATTACAATTATATGTCACCATATTCACTTGAGAGAGCGTAGCTTATATAATCTATATTAAAATGAAATGTTTATATATCAATGTCTGATGATGCTGCATAGAAATTATAATGATAGTGATTTTGCTTAGACGTGCATCTAAATTGTGACCACGGAGAGTATACGTGAACTGTATATGTGAACTAAAATGATAATCAAAATGTTTATATTATGTTCAAATAAGCTTATATTAACAACCGCGTTATTAAATCTGTGTTGAAAATCTCATAGGCTTAAGTTAGTATGAGCCGAAGCTTAGCTGCTTGGCTCTCATATTAAATGCATTTTTCTATTTTTCACTGTGCTGACTCACAGGGGACATGACCCTGCTTGTTCATTTCTCTTCAAACTTTGAAGGATGAATGTAACCATATAAATCTGTTTCCCACCACTTCTCATCGTCTTGCAAAAAAAGTGTTAAAGTAATGAAACAGTGTAGAGTAATGTAATGTACAAGGTCATTCAAACCGGTGAAGACAATAGAACTGCTGACCAAAAGATGTGCAAAGAATTACAAAAAGATGAACTCATACCGGACGTGCCACCTCTGAAAACGTCAATTATGAAGACCAATCAAAAACTTGTAAAACAATATGGGGTGAAGATTAGGATTACCTAATGTTTAATTTGATAGGTTAAAGATAGTGGGGTATAGCTAATGTCCAATAGAATTTTGGGGGAATGTACAACGAAAAAGAAATAAAAACCTGTGTCACGGGGAGTCATTTAGGTGGGTTAGGGAATGCTATTGATTTTATCCAGAAACTTTGTCACTCTGTTGGGTGACTTGGTGGTTTTCTTAAAACCATCCTCACCCTTAGATTGTCCATGTTAAACTTTGCCTCCTTATGAGGGAAGTGCCTTTTTCTTTTTTTGCCCCAGAGCTGAGTTCTGACTGATGACGATTTGACTGATGTCCTGAAGACGAAGACTGAACCCGTGTGCTGACCCAATCTTGGAGGGTAATTATGACAATGCAATTGTAATTTGTCTGTTTGCTTTTCCTTTCTAGGTGCCAACTGCTTGCTTTTGGCAGAGACCTTGGCTAGATGTTTTCCAAATTGGTGTACTAAATTGTTTTGCATGAAGCCCAACATGCTAATGCTAATCAGTGGTTAGGACAGGTGTTCATTAAAACTGACGCAAATAGACAAACGACCAAATCTATGCTTTGTTGAACTGACGCATTACCAATACTCTGCTAAATTGATCTATGTTCACGCCGTGTTATGTTCTGATGTTTGTGATTCTCGCCTTACTGAAATCTTATCACAGTTGCCATATTGAGACTATGCTATTATGTTTCTTGGTTTTGAGATTGACGCATCTGATATTAGAATTGTAAGCAATAGGGAATAAAACACATAAAATTCTACTCAACCGGTGTGGTTATTCATGGCTGAAAGGTCATGGCAGCATCTTTGAATTGATTAATGACTTTGACTAAAGTGAAATGCATTGTCGTGATAAATATTGATGACATTATTGATGTATTGATTGACATATTGATCAGCTATCTCGTCCTAAGGTATCTCTCAACTGGGACAAAAGATTCATTGGCCTAAAACGAAAGGTACCAACCCTGCAACCTAGCCTGAATGTGTCATATTCGGAACTCTCTAAAACAGGAAGTAATATTTTCTTTCTTTCATAATTAAAACATTGCAAATATATTAATATATAGCAAACAATCAAAGAGTATTTTGTGTGACTTGGACAAATAGCCTCTGAATGGGATTCCTTATTACAGATCAAAGTACTACATTTTCACTTCATAATCGTAGGCACTTGGCCGATTCTCATCTTCAGCATCCTTTGTTTTATGTGCTTTGCTTTTGTATCTTTTAGGTACTGCTGGCGTGTACCATTATAATATGCGCCTAGATAATAGGCCAACTGTGGTGTCTTCTTGCATTCATTAATATCAGACTGCAGAGCATATTTTTTTTAACCTTTTTTTATCCTCCTTTAACCCGCTGTTGGAGTTCATTAAAAATAGTAGCAGGGGACAAACTCATAGCCTGCAGGACATTTTCTAAGTTTTTAGTTCAAAGGATTGAGTCCCTTAGTTATAACTGACATTTAAGTGAATACCGAGTGGTGCCCTCAGGTGCCAACCATAGATTTGCTCCATAATTTAGGATTCTTTGCTAGTACTTTTGTTTAATATTCAAAAGGCTAAATTCTAGTTTAAGTGAACTATTGATTGAGCCTTTTAGGATGTTTAAACAGTTTGTCCAAATAAACATCTCTACTGACTGCAGATGTAGTATATCTGATTTCCACCTGGATTTTGCAGCTTTAAAGTAATAGACTTAGGCCCATATTTATACTTTTTGACGCAAACCAGCGCCGGTGCTGGTTTGTGTCAAAAAATGTACTGACGGCTAACGCCATTCCTACGCACCATGCGGGCGCCTTATTTAACGATTTACGTTAGCCGGCGCTGCAGGCTTGTCAGAGTAAAAAAAAAAATACTCAAACCAGGCAGCGCCGGCGTAGGGGAAAATGGGGGTTGTGCGTCAAAAAATGGTGCAAGTCAGGTTTGAGTAAAAAATCATGGCTCAAACCAGACTTTTGCCATTTTTTGACGCACAACCCCCATTGAAATGACTCCTGTCTTAGCAAAGACAGGAGTCATGCCCCTTGCCCAATGGCCATGCCCAGGGGACTTCGGTCCCCTGGGCATGGCCATTGGGCACTGTGGCATGTAGGGGGGCCCAAATTAGGCCCCCCATGCCACTTTAAAAAATAAATAAAAATACTTACCTCATCTTACCTGTACTTACCTGGGATGGGTCCCCCCATCCATGGGTGTCCTCCTGGGGTGGGCGAGGGTGGCAGGGGGTGTCCCTGGGGGCAGGAAAGGTCACCTCTGGATTGCTTCCATGGTCTGAGACCATGGAAGTGAGCCCACAGGTCCCTTAATGCCTGCCCTCACCCAGGCGTTAAAAAACGGCGCACATCAGGCAGTGCGCAGTTTTTTAAGGCCTGCCCCCTCCTGTATGTCAAAATGACGCAGGAGTATAAATAAGGCGCACAGGCCTTAAAGTGATGTTTTGGACGGGAACGCCTACCTTGCATGTCATTAACGCAAGGCGGTTTCCCGCATCCAAAAAATGACGCACACAGAGGGTTTTTGATGTCCGCGGGGTCGGGCGTCATAGATTAAATATGGGGCAAGGTTTGCGCCGAATGTGCGTCAAACTTTTTGACGCACATTCGGCGCAAACAGAGTATAAATATGCCCCTTACTATTTTTTGATTATGTGTTTCTCTTCAGACATCAATGGACTTGTGTCCAAGGGCAAAAACCATCTGCTTTAAGCACCAAACAACAGCCCTAGCCGTCTGCTTCTGGCTGCTCGTGTGAGCCTTAAAACAAAGTTACCTTTAAAAAAGTATACTCAAATATTTATATTTGTGTATGACATCTAGGCCCATATTTATACTTTTTGACGCAAAACTGCGCTAACGCAGTTTAGCGCCAAAAAAATTAGCGCCGGCTAACGCCATTCTGAAGCACCATGCGGGCGCTGTATTTATTGAATGGCGTTTGAATCGCATTTTTTTTGGGCGCCCAGACGCCATTAACATGACTCCTGTCTTAGCAAAGACAGGAGTCATGCCCCCTTGCCCAATGGCCATGCCCAGGGGACTTCTGTCCCCTGGGCATGGTCATTGGGCATAGTGGCATGTAGGGGGGCACAAATCAGGCCCCCCTATGCCATTTTTTTTTTTTTTTAAATACTTACCACAACTTACCTTCTCTTCCCTGGGGTGGGTCCCTCCATCCTTGGGTGTCCTCCTGGGGTGGGCAAGGGTGACAGGGGGTGTCCCTGGGGGCTTGGGAGGGCACCTCTGGGCTCATTCTGAGCCCACAGGTCCCTTAACGCCTGCCCTGACCCAGGCGCTAAAATCCGGCGCAAATGCGGGTTTTTTAGTCCCGCCCACTCCCGGGCGTCATTTTTGCCCGGGAGTATAAATACGACGCATATGCATCGCAGTCATTTTTTAAGACGGGAACGCCTACCTTGCATATCATTAACGCAAGGAAGGTGTTCACGCAAATAAATGACGCTAACTCCATGAACTTTGGCGCTAGACGCGTCTAACGCCAAAGTATAAATATGGAGTTAGTTTTGCGTCGAATTTGCATTGAAAAAAACGACGCAAATTCGGCGCAAACGGAGTATAAATATGCCCCATAATTTCTTTGATTTAATCCACCATTTTAAGTGGTTTCTCTTTTTCCTTGCTTTTGAGAATATCATTACTTTATTTTTTGACATATTGATTTTTAGGTCGTTCGCCAAGCAGTAAGTAGTGAAAGTCTCCAACTGCTTTTGAAGACCTAATGGTGAGATACTCACCATTTCCCTCCATTTGGCATCGCCAGTTTTATACATTACTAATGAGTTGGTATGATTTAACTCTCTTCCTTTTCTGCTTGCCTCTTTCTTTTCTGCTTTCAACTTTCTTCAAGTTCCGAAGGAGCTATCCACGTCTGCTAACCCAGAATGAGTGAGAGAGGCAACAGCGAAAGAAAGAAAAAGTGAATATCTGAATTCATTGACAATGGGAGAATAGGAATTAAAAAGACATCCATGAGTTAGATAAACAAATTTGAAGTGTGAGATAGAGTCAAGACAAGCATCCTTGGTATTTGACAACCCCACCACTTGACAGCACTGACATTCGAAAGCACCAGCGATGGGCTTTAAAAACAACTTCGGGCCCTTTCACTCATGTTTTTCACAAATTAAGCACATGTCGAAAGATTTGATGTTCTAGATCCCTGGAAGAGCCAGCAATCACAATAGTCATGTCAATGTGGTCAATGAGTCATAAATGTTGTACTTAGTTGACGACGAAGAGAATATAATAAATGAAGTCATGGGCATTTTAAGTAAAAATGTAGGTGAAAGATCAGACAAAAGGCATTACAAATGTATGTATGTTCTTCCTTGACTTGTTTTAGGGGAAATCACAGTGTTAGCAGTTTGGCATACTTATGAACAAAATTACTAGTTGGTTTGCAACACACTGTTATTTGTTTATGGCAGAAAAAAGTTAAATACTCCCCCGATGAAAGCCAAGTATTCACCCTGTCAGAGGCTTCTTTGATTACCCTTTTGTTTGGCATTGCCTCTAAATGTGAAGTGCAAATGGAGCATGATGAGAAGAATGTTATCCAGCAATTAAACACTAATGCAGACAGAAATAAAACTCGGTGAATACGTTTTTCTTCAAGTGTTGGCACTTTCTAAGCAACCCAAGGACAAAGAAGCCATGTGCGATATTTGGCGTTATGCAGTTCTGAATACCATTAAAGATGGCTGCACACTTGCAAGATTTCTTGTCCAAGGAAAGAAAGCAGTGTGTATGTCATGGCCTTTAATGAAGCTTAAAAAAGCATATGGGTGCAAAGTCTTCAACACAAAAAATGCAAAAAAAACACTACATAAGAAGGATAACCATAAATACACAATTAACAATTCTGTCACAAAGAGAAAACACCTAACACAAGGGAAACCGTAATGAAAAAGTGAAAACAAATGTCAGAAAAAAGTAACAAAAAAAACGAATTGGACAACCAAAATGCAGTCAAAGCATCAGAAGAGAATGCTTTGGAAGAAGGACACGAGAGCAGAAAATGAAATACAAAAGAAAAATGTGAATTGAAGCATAAAAGCAACACGAGAGTTATCGGTAATTGAAATAAAGCAGGTGTCTTTTAGGGGGTCTCTTTGTGGCAGCAGCAAAAAAGTCACCAAATTGGTGACTGTGAAAATATGGCGATTAAAACAACTGCAAAGATTTAGGAAGAATATGCACAGATTAAGGGTTGATGAATACTATAAGCAATGACATCTTGAAGATAAGGCCATGAACTAATTATTCGGAGTATCTTACGCATTGTACAGCTCTGTGACCACAGGATGAAGAGGAACATGTCTGTATATTTTCCATTGTGTGCAATCTGCATGATGAACCCTGCAGCAGAATGGCAAAGCAACAGGGAAGATGTGCTGACAACAAACGAAATACCTGTGTGCGTAGAGCAACATGATAACAATGTATTGTTAGTTCATTTTATTGAAATACCTTACTCTCCTCCCCTTTTCAGAGCAGTGCACCAGTGAGGAGACATGAGTGCCTGGCATTTCAGCATCTGACTAAGGCAGTCAGACACTGCTGCCTGAAAAGAAGATCCTACTATCAGCTACAGGCAGTCGTGGTTCGTGGCGGTCAAAAGGGGCGGGGTGGCATGTGACAAACAATAAAAAAATAAAAAAATAAAAAAAGTATGTCATGTGCACCGCCGCCTCTGCAGCTCCTCGTCACAGCAGGCACAGACTCCCAACCTGTCCTGCTTCATTAAAGCAGCATTAGGATTAGCCGGAGCATCCTGGCTTGACGCTCCAAGGCAGAGTGGGAGCCTCTACCTGCTGTCTCCAACCAGGCAACATAGTGCCGGGTTGGAGAGTGCCCAGTGCGCATGTGAGTTTGGCCATTCTGAGACGGCCGGTCAAACAGGAACAGCCAAACACACATGCACATGGATGGGAGTGCTGTGCATCTGTCCCTGTCATCCCCCATGGCCCCACCCCCTGAAAAATAAAAACCTAGTTTATTATAGTTTTTATTTTTCAGTTTGCAGCTGCTGCTGCATGCCTGGGGGTGGGGGGGATGGGGCGACGCTCCTGCACCATAGCGGAAGGGCCTCCGTTAAAGGAGCCAGTGTACACATCATGAAAGCATTCATAAAATAGTTTACACGGCAATACACTGCTTCACACCTTTGTATGAGAAAACATCCCAGGGTGGCACATTGAAAGGCAGCCACAGTCATAGAAGGGAAGGCAATATCCTCCTTAAACATAGATGCTTAAAGCATTAACAGTACAGGCGGGGCATGCGTCGTACTATTTAAAGTCAGAAGGTCATTTATGCAAATAATACAGTCTCAGACACACTTGTCAAAAACACATTGGGGGGGGCGGTCAAAGATGGGCCAGAAATGCAAGGTCTACATTCACTATACACAAAGGCTGGAGCTGACTGTTTGAGCAATGTCAAAATATGATGACTGATTTCCTACGCATATCATGCATTGCAGCATGATGGTTAGGGAATGGCAACATACTAGCCCACGCACTCACTGAGAGATGAGGCATTATAAGGCATCCAGAGGGAATGATACAAGCTGATACAAGCTGCCCAAGCTTTGCAACCTTCCACCTTAAGCGCACAGGGCCAGTACGAACAACTAGTGAGATAACAAACAGCCTGATTCACAGAATCAGGCAATTGTGACTGCAAAAATGCCTTTGGGTATGTATGAAACCCAAATTGCAATTCAGTAACATCTTACAGAACCACAATTTGGGTTTGTGTCTCCATACCGAATCAGTATTTGGATAGGGTGTATTTTGGATGTCCCTTCCAAATAGTAATTTGCAGTTGCTGTGGCCTGGCATTCCATGATGTCATTGTTTAGAATGTAAGGGAGAAAGAATCTTAGGGTGGTGTTGGCAGTTAAGTGGGAGGTGTGAGAGAGAGCAGTTGTGTCTGGCATCCATGGTTTCATATGACAAAATCTTCGTTCATGGTGGTGAATTTCTACAATAAAATGTCTGGCTTGTGAATGCTACAACTTCTTGGTGAGTTGTCTTTCACTGGATCAACAATTCATAACAAACTTGGTGATAGGGGCAGTATACAGATTTTACCACCACCCCATTATTGTCTCAGGAGCAAAACAGTGGAGTCTTCACTTTTGAGTATGTGGCATGGAAATCACAGGGAAGAAGATACTGTTGTACTATATTTGAATTGACAAAGTTGAATGCTAATCAATCCAAAAAAATAGGTGTTATAGACGTGTTAACAGTAACCATGGTTCCCATAGCCTCAGTTGCTTGGCAAGGAACTAGTGGCCACATGTACGTAGCAGTCCCATGTATGATTGATTGTGACCGCGGATGCGGTTGCTAAACAGTTGCAGTTAGCACCAGTGTCACACTGGTGCTAACCCATTCGCAAACGGGAAGGGGTCCCCATGGGACCCCTTCCCCTTTGTGAATGTAAGTAAAAACATTTCTTAAGAGCAGGCAGTGGTCCTACGGACCACTGCCTGCTCTGAAAAAATGAAACGAAAACGTTTCATTTTTTTTTTTTGAAATGCATCTCGTTTCCCTTTAAGGAAAACGGGCTGCATTTAAAAAAAAATGCTTTATTTCAAAGCAGTCACAGACATGGTGGTCTGCTATCTCCAGCAGGCCACCATCCCTGTGAGGGCCACCATTCCCAAGGGGGTCGCAAATTGCGACCTACCTCATGAATAATCATGAGGTGGGCATTTGCGACCCCCTTGCAAATCGCAAATAGTGTCATTGACACTATACAACATAAGGTTTTGCGACTGGCAAATTGCAAGTCACAAAACCAAACGTTGGTACATGTAGCACTAGAGTTGTCGAAAATGTAGTTAAAAAAGGGCCACTATGCCTGGGTGTGTAGGAGCGGGGAGGACAGCATAAAAACTGACAGTTTGACATATAGATGATGGTCCAGATAGTCATATACTGGTTATGTTACATGTTACTGACGGAAATGCTTGTGACCAAAACTGATGGTCATGTTGGTCCCATCAGAATGCCTGAATGTAAGATTGTGCTTAATGGCAGAGAAGTGGATGTTTTATCGAACTCTGGTTCATCTTATAACTCTGATTCTTGATAAAAACTGGAAGAAGATTTTTGGCACTTCAAACAATTAATTTAAGAGAGCCCAAAATTAACCCAGTGGGATTTGGAGGGGTGGCAGTGGATCTTATTGATTACATTCCTATGTGGAATAGTTTTAAAGGAAGGGAGACTTATGGCAAAGTTAATGGTGCTAAAAGGGGAGACAATTTGCTGGGGTGGCATCATCAGTGAGATTTAACCATCATACTTTATTCAAATTTTCTAGACCAAGTTATGATGATTGCAAACTTCAGTGAGTATGCTGATATTCTTAAACCATTCCCTGAAGTGTTTGAGGAGAGACTGGTTATACTAAGCAATTTTGAGCATAAAATTGTTTTACAGGATGGTATAAAGCCTGTGCTGCATAAAGTTTGCAAAGTACCTATGTTGATGATACAGCCCTTAGATGATAGGTGAAGAGATTATTGGTTTCCTGGGAGTGAGTGATGAAATAGAAAGTTCTGAATGATTGGCACTAATTGTTTTGCCACCTAAGAATGCTGAGACAAATGTATGCATTTGTGTGGATTTGGGAGATTTAAATAAATGTGTTTGGGTTGATAGGTAACCTTTGTCAAATATCGATGTTGAACTTGCTATGTTGAATGGTGCACAAATTTTCACTGTGATGGATTTATCTTCATTGTACCATCAAGTTCTACTGTGTGAAGACACAAGACCTTAAATGTCTTTAGTAACACCTGCAGGTACATTCTATTTTGTGAGGATGCCTTTTGGATTGCCATGGGCTGCTGCATGTGTTCAGCATATAATGAGGAAAGTTATGTATGGCATAGTTGGGGTTCGATTTTTCCAGGATGAAATCCTCATTTTTGGAAAGGATCGAAGTGAGCATGATAAGATTTTATATGTGGTGTTGCACAGATTGCAAATGAGTGGGTTGACTGTCAAAGAGAGAAGTATCAATTCAGAGTGACTGCTGTAAAGTATTTAGGACATACTATTTCTGGAAAGGGATTTAGGGCCAGATGTAGTAAAGAAGCATTTTGCGAGTTGCAAATAGCGAGTCTTAGCGACTCGCTATTTGCAACTCGCAAAATGTTATGCAGAACGGTGTCTCAGACACCGTCTGCGAGTCGGTATGGGGTCGCAATGACCCACCTCATTAATATTAATGAGGTGGGTCGCAAATTGCGGCCCCATACCGACTATGGGCACTCGCAAACATGGAGGCCTGCTGTAGTCAGCAGACCTCCGTGTTCGTGACTGCTTTAAATAAAGCAGTTTTTTTTTTTTTTAAGTGTAGCCCGTTTTCCTTAAAGGAAAACGAGCTGCACTTAAAAAAAAAAACCGAAACCTTTAGTTTCGGTATTTTTTCAGGGCAGGGAGTGGTCCCTAGGACCACTCCCTGCCCTGAAAAAATGTTTTTGGGTCCAGTCACAAACTGGAAGGGGTCCCATGGGGACCCCTTCCAATTTGCGAGTAGGTTACCATCCACTTGAAGTGGATGGTAACTGCAACACCATTTGCGACCGCATATGCGGTCGCAAATGGTATTGCATACCACTAGGAATCGCAAATAGGAAGGGAACACCCCTTCCTATTTGCGATTCTGAAATGCATTTTGCGAGTCGGTCCGACTCGCAGAATGCATTTCTGCATAGGAAAATGCGATTTGCAACTCGCAAACGGCAGTTTTTGCCGTTTGCGAGTTGCAAATCCTTTCCTACATCTGGCCCTTAGTACCAAGGAAGATCTAGCAGAGTCGATTGTTCAGGCACCCACACTGGGAAACAAGGATCGGCTGAGGTCGTTCCTTGGTTTGGCTGAGTACTATCCTAAATACATTAGAAATTTTGCAGGCTTGATTTGTCCTATGAAAACACTTCTTACAAAGGGGAAAGGTTTATGTTGTCAGAAGAATTTGAGGAGGCTTTTCAGAACATGAAGAGGCAACTTGGGTGTTTACCAACCTTAGAACATTTTGATGTGCGCAAAAAGACTATCCTAACCACTGACGCTAGCATTAGGGGGTTAGGTGAGGTTTTAACTCAACGTGTCCATGGTGAGGAAAAAGTTATACCCTTAGCATCTAAGACTTTAAAGGGGAATGAAATGAATTACTCAGTGATTAAGCGTGAAGAGCTGGTGTGCATTTGGGCTATTCAAAAATTTGTTTTTTTCTGGGATTTAACTTTTTGATTAGGGGTGATGACAAGCCTTTGGTTCGTGTTTCTTCTTGCAAGGATAACCAAAGAATTACCCCTAGAAGCTAATGAATTTAATTTTGAGGGGCAATATCTGTCAAGACTGACAAAATATAGTGGCTGATTTTCTGTCACGGCTACCTTTTGCCAAGGGTTCTGGTGTGCACTGTAATGTTTTTGATTAAGGCGTTTCACCTATTTTCTGAAGTTTACGCAGGGAAGATTGGCAGTAAGCCATTGAAGATGATGAGACTTATAAAATCACTAAGCAGTCTGTAGTTAATGGGTGGCCTGGAAGGAATGGTGACAACATTGTGGGAGAAGAGTTTTTGGTGGTGAAAGAGGATTTGTTTATTTTGGCTAGCATTGTAGGGGAACTAGGAAGGTTCCCCCTAGGCTTATCAGAGAGAAACTTGTTAATATAGCTCATGGAGACCATTTGGGGAGAAGAGTAACTAAAGTTAAGTAAAGAGAATTGTATTGGTGGCCAAGGATGGACAGAGTGGTGGATTAAGTGGTCAACATTGTCATTTTTGTGCACGAGCTGATAAGACAAGAGTTTTTATGTGGGCACCCTTGTTACCAGTACTCATTACTGAAAAACCTTGGCACAAATTAGGACTGGAATTTGTAGGTCCATTTGAATTGTTACAACCTAAAGGAAGATTTTGTATGTTGTTATTGATCACTCTTACAAATGGACAGCAGTGAAATGTGTTAGTTCTGTAACAATACACACAGTGGTTGATTTTCTTACTGAATTTGCAAGGGAAAGTATCCCTGGCACAATTGCTACATGCAATGGCGTGCAATTTGAGTCAGAAGAAATGTATATGTTTGTCAAAGAACTCAGTATTAAACATTTGCATATTGCATTTTATTTGCCCCAAGCCAATGGTTTAGTTGAAGCAATAAATAAACTATTCAAGGCTAGCACACAGAGGGCTTGACAATTAGGGTTTACAATGAATGTGACTTAAAGACAGACTTTGTGGGCACATAGGGCCAGATGTATCAACAAACCATTTTGCGATTCTCTTATAGCGATTTTTAAGAAATCGCTATTTCTGAATCGCAAAATGGAATGTATCATATTTGCGATTCGGTAATAGCGATTTCTTAGAAATTGCAAATGCTATTACAGAATCGCAAATTGGGATACCGGCCCCATTCGTACCTATGGGCCTGTAGGCCCATATTTGTGAATTTGTTGCATTTCCCAAATTGCGAATTCCTAACTGGAATTCAGAAATTTGGGAAAAGCAAAACCCAGGGTGCTGGGGTCCTAAGGCCCCCTCTGCTGCACCCCAAGAATATTTTTAAGGACATGTAAGGCGCACACATGCCAAAAGGGCATGTGTGTGTTACATGTCAATTTTAAAAATGAATTTTTCATGCATTTTTTAAATTCGCTGCTGCTTACCACCAAGTTCAACTTGGTGGTAATAGCGATTCCTTAATGCCCAATTCGCAGTAAGGAATTGCTTGTTACATGTGGTTTAGAAATCGCAAATAAAGATTCCTTATTTGCGATTTCTTATTGGATTGGGCTCACAATTTTAAGGAATCGCTATTTTAGCGATTCCTTAAATTTGCGTTGCGAATGCCTTTCATAAATACTGAAAGGCATTTTTGCATTTGCAAACGGCCATTCGCACCGTTTGCAAAATGGATGATACATCTGGCCCATAGAGCTGCTCCAAAAAGTGTGATGTCCTTGGCACTGTTCGAATGTATGAGAGACCGTAAAGCGTTTTTAAATTGAACCTTTCTTGTTTAAGCATTCCTATTGCTTATAAGAATGGAGATCAAGCCAGGTGAAGGCAACTTGTGGATGAGCATCAGATTAAGAGCAAAGCATGGCATGATCACACTTGCAAAGTGGCGGATAAGTCTTGGAGGGTTGATGATGAAGTGTTGGTCAAAAAAACCTGGGTTTGTGAAGAAAGGTCTTCCACAGTACATGGGACCTTTCAAACTTAAACAACTTAAACAAGTAAAGAAGAACCTGGTTGTCCCTGAAAATATAGTTGTGCGGAGTATGTCGCATTTATTGAAGAGTACTGGATGTAAGGAGAAGAGTGAAGGCCACATTGGTTGTGAAAAGAGTGAATCTATGTCATCCCATAAAAGATGGTCTTCAGGATGGATGAAAGATTATGTCTGACTATGGTCACACCATGTCATACTGAGCCAACCATAATACCTTTACAAGTATACTATATTTTCAAATGTTTGTGTAGCCATGCTTCATTTTTTTGTAGACATGCCTAATTCTGCTTCGTAATTGTATTTTTTTTTAAATAATCTAATCCTCTTTAAGGACGTTTTCTTAACCTATTTATTCAGTTGCATGTCCCCTATGTGAGGTGTTATTACAATTGTTTTTTCAAAGTACTAAGGGGGATGTGTTGTGGCGCGGCATTCCATGATGTCAGAGAGAGAACGATTTTTGCGATATGTTGTGCAGTTAAGTGGGAGCTGTGAGAAAGAGCGATTGTGCATGGCATATCAATGCTATTACATCTGGCCCTAAGATAGGTCGATGTATAGTTACAATATTTTAAACTGTAATAAGCACAGCTGCAACTCATGGAACCCACAATGATCTTTTGCATACTCAACTCTGAGCCACTAAAATCCAGCCTCCTAGCAATAGCAATGATGAAGGCATCTACCAACAGCACACACCATAAGAAGTGCAAAGAAGCAATGCACCGCAGCAAAGATCAGCCACTTCATCTAGTTTTTGTATTGTATTGTAATCGTATTTATATAGCGCTTACTACCCCTGACGAGGCGTCGAAGCGCTTTTCGATGAGTAGCACGCTACTCCGGTACCCAACAAGAATTAGTGATGGATTAGTATAATTTAATGAGGAGTACAGTTTTAGTATTATTATGAGTTAATTTGAGTTGCAGATATGAGAGTTTGTTAGTTAGATTGACTGGAGTAATGGAGGGGTGGAGGAGGAAAGAAATCCAGAAGTGTTAATTGGGAGTTTATCCTTCATTTACTCAATCCAAAGGCTTGAGATGAATAATAGGGGAGCGGAGGGGAAAGAGGATGTGGAAGGGTTAGGGAGAGCATAGAAGTAGGGTGAGATGAATGCAGGAGAATTTAGTAGGGTTGTGTGGGAGGTCACAGAGGTAGAGTGAGGTTTGGTGAGTTAGATGTGGAGGTGGAGGGGAAGAGCTTAGGCAGAGATATTTAGGAGATGAAAGTGGTCGAAGGGATTTGGGATGAGTCCGAGTGAGAATGGAGGATAGTTTGATAGAGACATGATATAAGAGTGATGGGTAGATAAGTGTGATAAAAGAGAGCAGAAATTCATAGATATCAGGAGCCATGCAATGATCCACAAACATGCCAGGCACAGAAACAACATAAACACATACATACACATATATATATATATATTTATACCCACACACACATGAATAAAACACACATATGCACATACAATACATAATTAGAATCATGGGTAAAAAATACTTAGTCAGATAGGTTTAAAAGAGTGTGTGTGTATTTTATTGTTATTGGTTTAGTTTCTGTAAAATGAGCATCGTGGCCTACCCAACCGGAGTATTTTCTACGAGTATGTCAGTAAGCGTTACCTAGCATGTTTTATACGCCCCGTTTATATTGTACAGTAAGAGTACGTGATTGGCCACGGGGTAAAAACGTCTCCAGCAACCTTGTGTGCCTTTGGCAATGTGATTGTTACTAGTGTGTCTTTGTGGATATGTCCTCGTGCTTCTGAGCATCAACAACGCACCACCGGAATCGGCGGTAAACGCAGTGGGGTCCTTTTGGAAAGCTGTCCATCATCCTGGTAAGAGGCGGGAATTCTTTTACCTACTACGAGTGTAGACGGGGCGTGGCTCAGCAGGCGGAGCTTATAGGTGCTTTATAAAGGGAGAAACCTTCAAACTCTGGCGGTCATTCTGACCTTGGCGGACGGCGGAGGCCGTCCGCCAAGGTACCGCCGTCAGAACACCGCACCGCGGTCGAAAGACCGCGGCGGTGATTCTGACATTTGCCCTGGGCTGGCGGGCGGCCGCCAAAAGGCCGCCCGCCAGCCCAGGGCAAATCAACCTTCCCACTAGGATGCCGGCTCAGAATTGAGCCGGCGGAGTGGGAAGGTGCGATGGGTGCAGTTGCACCCGTCGCGTATTTCAGTGTCTGCTGGGCAGACACTGAAATACTTTTTGGGGCCCTCTTACGGGGGCCCCTGCCGTGCCCATGCCATTGGCATGGGCACGGCAGGGGTCCCCAGGGGCCCCGCGGCACCCCCTACCGCCATCCTGTTCATGGCGGGAGAGCCGCCATGAACAGGATGGCGGTAGGGGGTGTCTGAATCCCCATGGCGGCGGAGCGCGCTCCGCCGCCATGGAGGATTCAGACGGGCAGCGGAAAGTCGGCGGTAGCCCGCCGGCTTTCCGCTTCTGGCCGCGGCTGTACCGCCGCGGTCAGAATGCCCGGCGGAGCACCGCCAGCCTGTTGGCGGTGCTACCGCCGACCCTCGCCCTGGCGGTAATTACCGCCAGGGTGAGAATGAGGCCCTCTGTGTCTCCCGGAGAGGAAGATAGAAAAACGCGCGTCACAGTCAGATACAGATTACGCTCCAGTACATCATCAATTCACCTCCAGGAAGGATTCTAGATTGTTTTCTGCTTTGGAATCTCTGAGCGCACAGCCTTGCTTTATCTTTGCCAAGCCCAAGAGTTAGGGTGGCTTGTCCTTTCCAGAAGCTGAGCTTCAACAGGGGCACCTGCTACGTTTATATTTGTAAGTGCTTCCTTTAAGGTTTAGTGTCTGTAAAATGAGCATCGTGGCCTACCCAACCGGAGTATTTTCTACGAGTATGTCAGTCAGCGTTACCTCTCATGTTTTATATGCCCCGTTTATATTGTACACTGAGGCTACGTGATGGACCAAGGGAGAAGCGTCTCCAGCAACCTTGTGTGCCTTCGGCAATGTGATTGTTACTATTGCGTCTTTGTGGATATGTGCTCCTGCGCATCAACAACGCACCACCGGAATCGGCGGTAAACGCAGTGGGTTCGTTTTGGAAAGGTGTCCATCATCCTGGTAAAAGGTGGGAATTCTTTTACCTACTACGAGTGTAGACGGGGCGTGGCTCAGCGGGCGGAGCTTACAGGTGCTTTATAAAGGGAGAAACCTTCAACTCTGTGTCTCCAGGAGAGGAAGATAGAACCTGCGCGTCACAGTCAGATACAGATTACGCTTCAGTACATCATCAGTTCACCTCCAGGAAGGATTCTAGATTGTTTTCTGCTTTGGAAACTCTGAGCGCACAGCCTTGCTTTATCTTTGCCAAGCCCAAGACTTAGGGTGGCTTGTCCTTTCCAGAAGCTGAGCTTCAACTGGGGCACCTGCTACGTTTATATTTACATTTGTATTTGTAAGTGCTTCCTGTTGAGGTTTAGTGTCTGTAAAATGAGCATCGTGGCCTACCCAACCGGAGTATTTTCTACGAGTATGTCAGTAAGCATTACCTCTCATGTTTTATATGCCCCGTTTATATTGTACACTGAGGCTACGTGATGGACCAAGGGAGAAACGTCTCTAGCAACCTTGTGTGCCTTCGGCAATGTGATTGTTACTAGTGCGTCTTTGTGGATATGTGCTCCTGCGCATCAACAACGCACCACCGGAATCGTCGGTAAACGCAGTGGGGTCGTTTTGGAAAGCTGTCCATCATCCTGGTAAGAGGCGGGAATTCTTTTACCTACTACGAGTGTAGACGGGGCGTGGCTCAGCGGGCGGAGCTTATAGGTGCTTTATAAAGGGAGAAACCTTCAACTCTGTGTCTCCAGGAGAGGAAGATAGAAACCCGCGCGTCACAGTCAGATACAGATTACGCTCCAGTACATCATCAATTCACCTCCAGGAAGGATTCTAGATTGTTTTCTGCTTTGGAATCTCTGAGCGCACAGCCTTGCTTTATCTTTGCCAAGCCCAAGACTTAGGTTGGCATGTCCTTTCCAGAAGCTGCGCTTCAACAGGGGCACCTGCTACGTTTATATTTGTAAGTGCTTCCTTTAAGGTTTAGTGTCTGTAAAAAGAGCATCGTGGCCTACCCAACTGGAGTATTTTCTACGAGTAATTCAGTAGGCGTTACCTAGCATGTTTTATATGCCCCGTTTATATCGTACACTGAGGCTACGTGATGGACCAAGGGAGAAACGTCTCTAGCAACCTTGTGTGCCTTCGGCAATGTGATTGTTACTAGTGCGTCTTTGTGGATATGTGCTCCTGCGCATCAACAACGCACCACCTGAAACGGCGGTAAAACGCAGTGGGGTCGTTTTGGAAAGCTGTCCATCATCCTGGTAGAAGGCGGGAATTCTTTTACCTACTCCGAGTGTAGACGGGGCGTGGCTCAGCGGGCGGAGCTTACAGGTGCTTTATAAAGGGAGAAACCTTCAACTCTGTGTCTCCAGGAGAGGAGGATAGAAACCCGCGCGTCACAGTCAGATACAGATTACGCTCCAGTACATCATCAATTCACCTCCAGGAAGGATTCTAGATTGTTTTCTGCTTTGGAATCTCTGAGCGCACAGCCTTGCTTTATCTTTGCCAAGCCCAAGACTTAGGTTGGCATGTCCTTTCCAGAAGCTGAGCTTCAACTGGGGCACCTGTTATGTTTATATTTGTAAGTGCTTCCTGTTGAGGTTTAGTGTCTGTAAAATGAGCATCGTGGTCTACCCAACCGGAGTATTTTCTACGTGTATGTCAGTAAGTGTTACCTCTCATGTTTTATATGCCCCGTTTATATTGTATACTGAGGTTACGTGGTGGACCAACGTCTCCAGCAACCTTGTGTGCCTTCGGCAATGTGATTGTTACTAGTGCGTCTTTGTGGATATGTGCTCCTGCGCTTCAACAACGCACCACCGGAATCGTCGGTAAACGCAGTGGGGTCGTTTTGGAAAGCTGTCTATCATCCTGGTAGAAGGCGGGAATTCTTTTACTTACTACGAGTGTAGACGGGGCGTGGCTCAGCGGGCGGAGCTTACAGGTGCTTTATAAAGGGAGAAACCTTCAACTCTGTGTCTCCAGGAGAGGAAGATAGAAACCCGCGCGTCACAGTCCGATACAGATTACGCTCCAGTACATCATCAATTCACCTCCAGGAAGGAATCTAGATTGTTTTCTGCTTTGGAATCTCTGAGCGCACAGCCTTGCTTTATCTTTGCCAAGCCCAAGAGTTAGGGTGGCTTGTCCTTTCCAGAAGCTGAGCTTCAACAGGGGCACCTGCTACGTTTATATTTGTAAGTGCTTCCTTTAAGGTTTAGTGTCTGTAAAAAGAGCATCGTGGCCTACCCAACCGGAGTATTTTCAACGATTATGTCAGCAAGCGTTACCTCTCATGTTTTATATGCCCCGTTTATATTGTACACTGAGGCTACGTGATGGACCAAGGGAGAAGCGTCTCCAGCAACCTTGTGTGCCTTTGGCAATGTGATTGTTACTAGTGCGTCTTTGTGGATATGTGCTCCTGCGCATCAACAACGCACCACCTGAATCGGCGGTAAACGCAGTGGGGTCGTTTTGGAAAGCTGTCCATCATCCTGGTAAAAGGCGGGAATTCTTTTACCTACTACGAGTGTAGACGGGGCGTGGCTCAGCGGGCGGAGCTTACAGGTGCTTTATAAAGGGAGAAACCTTCAACTCTGTGTCTCCAGGAGAGGAAGATAGAAACCTGCGCGTCACAGTCAGATACAGATTACGCTTCAGTACATCATCAGTTCACCTCCAGGAAGGATTCTAGATTGTTTTCTGCTTTGGAATCTCTGAGAGCACAGCCTTGCTTTATCTTTGCCAAGCCCAAGACTTAGGGTGGCTTGTCCTTTCCAGAAGCTGAGCTTCAACTGGGGCACCTGTTACGTTTATATTTGTAAGTGCTTCCTGTTGAGGTTTAGTGTCTGTAAAATGAGTATTGTGGCCTACCCAACCGGAGTATTTTCTACGAGTATGTCAGTAAGCGTTACCTAGCATGTTTTATACGCCCCGTTTATATAGTACATTTAAGGGTACGTGATGGGCCACGGGGTAAACGTCTCCAGCAACCTTGTGTGCCTTTGGCAATGTGATTGTTACTAGTGCGTCTTTGTGGAGATGTCCTTGTGCTTCTGAGCATCAACAACGCACCACCGGAATCGGCGGTAAACGCATTGGGGTCGTTTTGGAAAGCTGTCCATCATCCTGGTAAAAGGCGGGAATTCCTTTACCTACTTCGAGGGTGGACGGGGCGTGACTCAGCGGGCGGAGCTTACAGGTGCTTTATAAAGGGAGAAACCTTCTACTCTGTGTCTCCAGCAGAGGAAGATAGCACCCGCGCGTCTCAGTCCGATACAGATTACGCTCCAGTACATCAACAGTTAATCTCCAGGATGGATTCTAGATCTTTTCTGCTATGGGATCTCTGAGCGCACAGCCTTGCTTTAGTTTCCAAAGAAACTATAAATGAATAGAAATATACATATAATCTGAAAAAAATAATTATCCACATAGGCATATGCAGTTCGTAGTTGCTTGAAAAAGGTGGTTATGAAGGAAAGAGCCAACTCTTGAGTAGTTTCCTGAAAACAAGAAAGTTATCTGTGGCTCTTATAGTTGGGGGTAATGAATTCCATAGTTTGGCTGCTTGGACGGAGAAGGATGTACCACCTACAGTCTTTTTCTTGTATGGTGGTGTTCTAAGGCGGGGTGCCAGTCTTGAGCGGAGGGTTCTTTGTTGGATGTACTTGGTAATTTCTTTTCTGATGAAAAGCGGTCCTGTTCCATGTATAGCTTTGTGGGTGATACAAAGCAGCTTGAAAGTGCATCTTCTGGCAACGGGTAACCAGTGTAGTGCTCTCAAGGCAGGGGAGATGTGGGCTTGCGGCTTTATATGTAGTAGTAGCCTGGCTGCAGAATTCTGGATACGTTGTAGTTTTTTCATAACAGATAGAGATGATCCATGGTAGAGGCTATTAGCATAATCCAGTTTGGATAATACAAGTGAGATAGTAGCTTGCACCTTGTGTGGAAATCCGAGGTGAGGGAAAATGCGTCGTAAAGTCTTTAAGGTGATGAAGCTTGTGCGTGCTAATTTGTCTACTTGGGCATTCATAGTTAGTTTGGAATCCATGGTGATTCCTAGGTTTTTCACTTCCTTGGATGATTGAGGAGGTGGTCCGAGATCGTCAGGCCAGACGCGCAGAGGGTCATAATGTTTCCAGTCACCACATATGAGTATTTCAGTTTTGGAGGTATTTAGTTTGAGATGGCTCCAGGTCATCCACTGATCAACGGCTCTGAGGCAACTGAAGATTTGAGAGTTTTCAATGTTTTTGGGGTCTTCTAATTGAAGTAGTATTTGTGTGTCATCTGCATAGTTGTAGCATGTGAGATGGAAATCATTGATCAGTTCTGGTAAAGATATCATGTAGATGTTAAAAAGCAAAGGTGAGATGATTGACCCTTGGGGGACCCCTGTTTTTGTGAGGTAGGGTTCGGATGAGAAGGGGGGTGAGTGGATGATATTCGTTCTTTTTTGGAGATAGGAAGCAATCCAGTCGAGCGCAATCCCTTGTATGCCGGCTTCGTGGAGTCTTTGAGTTAGGGTGTCATGGTCTACCGTATCAAAGGCAGCTGAGAGGTCCAAGAGAAGTAGTGCAGCAACTCCATTTCGGTCAAGTGTGTTTTTAAGATCGTCCCAGATTGCCATGAGTGCCGATTCAGTGCTTCTTCCTGGGCGGAATCCAGTTTGGAAGTCTGAAAGTATAGAATTGTCTTCAATGAATTGTGACATCTGGGCGAATGCTGCTCTTTCTATCAATTTACCCAGGAAAGGTCCATTTGTGATAGGTCTGTAGTTGTTGGGGTCTTGCGGGTCTAGATTTGTTTTCTTTAATAATGGTCGTATGTATGCCTTTTTCAGGTCTGTAGGAAAAGTTCCTGAAGTTAAAGAGTTGTTGATGAGTAGTTGCAAAACTATGGGTCTGATGTACCTACAGAGAGGTAGCAAGTAGTGGGTGAATATTGTGGAATGACTTTTTGCAACCTCCCTAGAATTTTGCAAGGCTATTTCACAAAATTCCGATTCGTAGAGGAGCGGTAAATGAACTGGCAAATAAATATTAATTAGATAGCTCACAATTTGTGAACCCCCTGCGAGTGGCTGTGAATGCAGGGAAGGGGGCCTGCAAGGGACAGCAGACCCATGTTCTTGTATCAGCATTCTCAAATGGAAAAAATCTTTTTCAAGGTGCCAGTGTCCATTGAAGGGACAAGTGCTGCGTTTTAAAAATAGATTTAGTAAGATATAGTTGGGTGGAGCTAGCTGTCCTCTGGACCACTGCCTGCTTCCCCCAGGCCGGGCTGGTAACTGCACAGTGGTAACTCCTCTATTGCAATCACAAACCATCAAAACATACTTTCTCAGTTCATCAATAGGGTTGAGATGCTTTCAAGTCTCTCCCTAGTTGCAATGCAGAAATAGTCACAGCATTCTTTTTCAAGTTGCAGAGGCTTTATCAACGTACAAAATGGCTTTTGAACATTTAAAAACTCTTTTGCAGTCATCGAGCCTCTGTCAGGGTGAGCCACAAAAGTTACTAAATTAACTGTGCTTAACCCTCTGGTAGGTTGGCACAAAAGCAGTGAGGCATAACTTAGAGGCACTGTGTTCAGTATTTATGCAGCACACAAACAGTAATAAAGTGAAAGCACAACACAAAAAAATTCACAAACCAATTTAGAAACATGGAGGACAATTTAATAAATAAGACCAAAAAGACAAAAATCTAGTCAGTTGAACTGCAGATATGCAATTTTACAGACTTAAGTAAAAATAATGCCAATAAGCAGAAAGCTCTTACTGTGAGTAATGCTAGCCTGGGACAAGGTCACAAGATCATGCCGACCCAGGTTAACTGTGAACCAAATACAGGGACCAGTTTAGTCAAACTGAAAAAGATACCTTCTCAAAGTCCACTGTTCAAAACTTCAGGATTTCACAAGAGGAACTCCACTGATGGCAGCCAAGGGTCCAGGACCTGGGGAGGCAACTCTTGGAGATCAGGAACTTACTCCAGCAGAGGTCAGCAGGACATAAGCAGGTCAGTTTCAGGTCCAGGCAGGGCCAGTTGCAGCAGGTCAGCTGGGCAGTTGTAGGGAGTCCTCTAGTGTCCTGTAGCTCAAAACAGGAGGACAGCCAACTGCACTCTGGAGTCACTCTAGTACTCCTGGGTTCAAGCAGATGGTCCCTTTTCCTTCAAGCAGCAAGGTAGGTCTCATGCAGAAGCAGCAGGGCAGTTCTTTGAAAAACAAGGAAGATTTTAAGCAGCAAGGCAGTCTTCTGGAGAATTGGTCTGGCACCAAGCAGCAGAGCAGTCCTCTGGTAGCAGCTGGGAAGTCCTCTGATAAACAAAGCAGGCTTCAAACAGCAGGGCTGTCCTTTGAGAAAAAAGGCAAGGCTCAAGCAGCAGGGTAGTCCTCTGGAATACAAGGCAGACCTCAAGCAGCAGGGCAGTCCTCCTGTAGCAGCAGGACAGTCCTCTGAGAAACAAGGCAGGCGTCAAGCAGCAGGGCAGTCTTCTGGAGTACACAGCAGATCTTCTGTAGTCTTTCACAGGTTTAGGAGTGTAGAGAAGAGTTGACCTAATGGTACACTATTTATATCTGGTACAAGCTTTGAAGAGAAATAACTTCTGGAGCCCCCTGCCCCTCACTCATAAATGGTTCTGGAATTTCCATCCTCCCTGTCCTGGTCCTAGGATGACTGGGGTGACAAAAGGCTAGTGTGAAGCACTTTATGCGTGCAGGAGGCAGCCCCTATTGAAGTACAAGCGTGGTAGGTGACAGACCTGCCACCACACATCTTGTCAGGATGACCCATCCTGCTGACACCCAGTCCTCCTTTGTGACACAGTCTGAGAGGTGTATACAAAGGTCAACTACACCTAGTTAGGTGACCCAGGAGACAGGACACAGGCGCCAAATGGTTACAACAAGAAAATACCAACTTTCTAAAAGGGGCATTTTCAGAATTGTGACTTAAAATCTAACTTTACCATTGTTTTCAATTACAATTCCTTTGAGTGTAAACATGACATTTCTACCTATTCCAAAAGTTATCACTTATTAACTGTAATAAGGTAACCTATGTTATTCAATGGGACAGATACGCCTTACAGTACTCAAAAATGGATTCAAGAGTTTTTCACTACCAGGGTATGTAAAACTTAAGAGTTCATGTCCAACTTTTTAAATATACTGCACCCTGTCCTTTGGGCTATTCACGGCTTACCCCAGAGGTGACTTATATGTATTAAAAAGGAAGGTTTAGTCCTGGCAAAAAGCACATTTTGCCAGGTCAAATTGGCAGTTTAAAATTGAACACATGCTTCATTGGCAGGTGGTACCATTTTACTTGGGACTTATACATAAATTAAGTTTGCTAATTGGGTGTAAGCCAATTTTACCATGAGAAAGCTCATGCACTTTAGCACTGGTTAGCAGTGGTAAAGTGCACAGAGTCCTAAAAGCCAACGGGTTCATAATACAGGAGGGGACAAGGCAATAATTTTGGGTGTGACCCCACACAGAGGGCCAAGTCGAACAGAAGCCACAAACAGGCTGGCAGGTGGTGGCAGTTGTCTGTGACCTCCCTATTGAATGCATCAAGGGCTTACTACGGTAAATAGACTGTCAAGAATACAATGTGAGTTTTTCACCTCTGCTTGTAATATATATAAGACACACTGTCCTTGTTTACACCACGGTGCTCCTGTAAAAAGGTGTATCTGGTGCAAACAGGGAAAGTGCGCCTATTATAATTAATGCACTTTCCTCAGGACAGGAGTGAACTTCAGCCTGCTCTGGGGCAGAGCATTCATTGAAATACAAAGTGTCTGTTTACAAGACTATTCATGTTTAACAGTGCAGGTGGCAGGGATGTCAGTGTTGTCGGTATTATAGAAAGGGCTGCACAAGCATCTGTGATCTCTTTCTGCAATACCATAGTGCCCCAAAGACGTAAAAAGAGGGCACACATGCACATTCATTGCATACCAGGGTCATTATGTGCAACACAGACCATATTGTGCAATACATTCACCAGCTACATGGTTATACACATGCGTAAACTGGCAAGCAATCACAGCAGATAAATTGTTTGAAAACACCTGCAAACAGTCAAACATCAATAAGCACAGAAAGACATTCCATGAAATGCTCACACTTAACAGGGGTGCCATTTAATCAGCCAGAAGTGTCCCCAGCACCGCTAGCACACAAGACACAGCCATAGCACACTCCAGCAGATCATGGCTAATGCAGTCGAAAAGATCAAACACGTTGCAAAGAATGTACTGGGAACATATAGTACAAAGGAGCAACAGTAAAAGTGCCAACACAAATGTTCAGGAGAGAGGTACAATACAAAGTCCCATAAAGGCCCCATGCAAATCACAGCATCTCAAGTTTTGGGTAAAATAAAATTATACCAAACTTAAATCATAAAGTTTTGTGTCACTTAAGAAAATCACAGGAGCAAAGAAACCAACCACCAATTTGGGTGAGATAAAGAGAAAGATCACTTTCTTAGGGACCTTAAACAGGTGTTTACCCTGTGCCTTACACTTTGCCTATGTCTTAAAAAGTCTCTGATCTTGCGTCCTGAGGGGGAGATTCATTTGTGTAGTGTCAGAAATGATTTCATCTCTGACTTTCTGGTGGGCAAAAAGGCTCATGCAGTGCTCATATAGCCCCTTAGTGATGACCTCCTGGATATTATCAGTTTTTAAGTTGAATTCTGTTTTGAAATCCAGGTGGTCTGAAATGGACACAGAACATAATAAAATTCATAAAGTGATTTCCACAAGTCATGCAAAACAATCTGATCTCACACAGAAAACATATCTGGAATGATCACACTCATAAAGCATATGTGCACAAAAAACACGCCTATCAGTGCCTCAGTGCTCCTTGAGGCAAGCATAGGGGATAGGAGAGCAGAGAGGTAAAGGAAACCAGCACATCTGCAACCCATCATATCAATCTACCCTTCGACCACCTTCCCAAGCCCTGCATTATTTGAAATTATCAAACCTCATTATTTCACTGTGTGCCATCACCACAGACACATTGATGCACCCCACAGTAATAGTCTGGTAGTATTTCAGGTTATTAAGAAAAGCGCTACAGAATCCACATGGAATAGCTCATACTTCATCCCCTGTCGCATGATCCTTATCTTCACCTGGTAACCCACTGATGTAGCCCTCTCTTTATCAGTTTTTAGTCAGTAGTCATCCATGAGGGCCACTTTCCTAGTCAATGTTTGACAGCTGAAATCCAGGAACAGCATCGATCTTGTGCCACCCATTTTACCACCTTCTGCTGAAACTCTACCCTCAAAAATTGGTCTCTCAGTTCCATCGATTTAACAATAGCCATCAAGTGGTGCCAGGACCTTTTTTACATTGATTCATGTTGAGAGGGTCCTTAAATGCTTTCACTAAATTGCCACAGTTCTTGACTGACCGCATACCCAATAATTGAGCAAATATGTTCTGTATCTAATTTTTAGTGACACTACAGGGGTCTATACAGGAACCCCCAGCATTCAGACATGGGTAGCTCTCCTGCGGTTGTACAGTATCTCAATTCTCTCCTTCAAATTGAACAGTACGCTCTGCTCTTTAGCCATAAAAGATTTTGCTTCATCTAGGCAACATCTAAATCTGTCATATGACCCTCTATGGTTCATATTTTAATTTCATTTCGGTTCACTCTTTGCTCCTCAGCTAGGACTGTACTTGATGGCCCCTCTAGCTTCCTCACCACCTTCTTTGGAGCCAACTTGATGATGCCTGTCTCCTCCTGAATGTCACCGTGCAGAGCACCTATGGATCTGAGTAGCGATTTCTCTCCCTGCAACAAGTCCTCCTCTTTGCCAAGGCGCTCCACAACACCGGTCCAGCCTAACTCAACAGACGACTCACCTTCTACACCCCGTCCAGCCAACTCCGCTCAGCCGACCTCGCCCTCGCCACCGTCCCCCACATCCGAAGAGCGACTACCGGAGGCAGATCCTTCTCCCACCTTGCCGCCAAGACCTGGAACACCCTTCTCTTGCCCCTACGACAGACCGAAGACCTGCTGACTTTCAGGAATGCGTCTCAAAACCAGGCTATTTGAGCAGTAGCACCCCCCCCCCCACAACAGTGCCTTGAGACCCTCACGGGTGGTAGTGTGCTCTGCAAATATACTAATTGATTGATTGATTGATTTGCCTGGCAAAGAGCCAAAGCAATCCCTGCCTCCTTTTGATGCAGCCCTTTAGAGTTCCAAAAAGTTATCTTTATCCTTCTGCTAGGCCATCATCAGCTTCAAGAAGTCAGAGCCACACAGTGAGAACTGTCTTCTGCCCCAAACCTAGTGGTGCCCTTAAGACATCCTCCCAATCAGCATAACTATGGTCTTAGTGGCTGGTCCAGCACCAGCTAAGGACTGCATCAAACTATGTGAGAAGCAAAATGTCCAAAAAATAAGGTCATAAGAATGATCATCTTCCTGATAACCTGGGAGAACCACCAGTGCCTTAGTCCTGTGCACTACTGTGGAATCTTTCAACATATTGTGCCTTCCCAACCAGGATATACAAGTACCACTACTGCCATCTGACTACCTAATGTGTGAATGCTCCTTCTGGCCCTCCTCAAAGAATACTTCAGACTGTTGTGCCCTCACCCTCAAACAGCTGGGCATTATTAGGCACACCTTCTTTGCTAAGCAAAACTATTAACAGCCACCAATTGTGAACTATAGGTGGAGGACTGCCAGTATAATTGCTGGCTTTTCTGGATATGCATGTACCTGAATGGAGATGTGAATATAGGGGTACACCCTGCCATGAGCGGGGGCAGGGAAGCTCTGGCAATATTAATTACCAAAATTGGTAATGGTAATGCATTAACAATGTAAAGATAGAATAATACTCACTTCTGTATTTTTATTAAAATTAGGACTATATTACGTTAAACACTGAAAATCATGCATGAGAAAGATGAATATCAATCTGCTGCTCTTAGAGTGTCCTCCAGCTGTGCTCCTGGCAAACTATGTTTGGAAGCTGTGGTTTCCCTGGAGGAATGACTCCAAGGGTCAAAATGTCAATTCCATCTTGAGATATAGTCCACTTGACTCTTCTGGCAAAAGAAACACGGTACTGGGGTTTAATTATTGAAATGAGGAGCTGTGCCGAATATGTTTCAAGAGCAGAAGTCTGTAATTTTTGTTCTTTAAGGCAACCAACAATACAACGCTTTAGATGATCGGAAAAATAAGGTTACTTCACAGAAGAAGATAAAGTCATGGATTCTCAGAAATGGAAAGAAAGACCTCAGCATAAGTAAACTGCCTAACCAACAGATTCTAGACTATGACATTTGACATGGTTTTGACCCCTTTGGTGAGGGTTTCAGCCAACGGTCGACACCCACACCCCCTTCCCAATGCATCTGTCGACACTGGGGAGAGCTGTAAAACATCCTCCGGTGCTTGCACTGGAGGATTCCTTTTTTAAACAAGGGGAATGGGAGACACAGAATTGCTTCCGCATAAGCCCCCTCCCATCTGTAATGTTGCATGCTGATGTCATAGATTTCCCACCAGAGGGGTGAGCAGGAGGAAGTGGATGTTCTTTCCAACAGTAGTGGGAAACAATGCCAGAAACTGCCTCCAAAGGATCAAGGAAGGCCTTGTTGGAAGGGGGAGAGCCTCCCCTCTCCAATGAGGTCTCTCTAAAACTGTTTCCTGGCTGTAGATTGTGGTTGCACCATGATCCATGGCCAGGAATCCAACTAGGCCATCTGGGACCAGTGTTTAGTCCCTGGGGTAATGTGCCGACCCTCCCCCCCATGGGAACATTTTTTTAAATCTTAAAGTGCTTTTCCCCTGGGGGTGCAATCGCTCCCCGAGGGGAAGTAGAAAATGTGGGGAATTGGGTTCCTGGTTGAATAGGGTGTGAGCCCTGGTGAAGTAGCAGCAACAATCCTTGTCAGGGTAAGGCACAAGCAAGTCCCAAATTAACCTGTGCTCAGCTTCCTAGAAGCGTGGCACAGCGCAGACTGGCTTTACTTAGAGGAAATGTCTAAAGTATTTGTGCAACACTTCAACAGTAAAACAGTACAAATACCATGCAAAAAGATCCCACACTAAGTTAGAAGAATAGAATAAAATTGAATAAATGATACAAGCCCAACAGGAGAAAAATCCAATCAGTAGAAACGGAGTTATACATTCTTAAAGAATAAAGTGAACAATGGCACCTAAAAGCATAAAGCGCCGACCACGACAATCTGGTTGCACTGGGCCAGGGCAAAATCAAAAGTTCAGGCTGACCACCATAGAATGCAGGTCATATATAGTCCCAGATTAGTCCTGCTGATGTTTGACCTTCTCCAGCCTGGTGCTAAGAGTCCCATTCACATTGGCGAGAGCAGTGAGGAGCAAGGGGAGCACTGGGGGAGGTTTGTCAACGCGGAGCGAAGAGCAGGCCGAGGGTTGCAGATGGGTGGGCTGGTGCCTCACACTTGTGGTACCTCACGAGCAGTCAATGCTGCTCCGTGAAGAAATGGGCAGGTGGCAGCAAACAGGCCTGTTCCCGGTTGTGAAGAGCATAGAAGCTTGATTTAAGAAGCCATGAGCCACACCAAGGGTCCAGAACCTGAGAGGCACAACTTGGGGGTCAGGAACGTGCTGATGCTGGGTCCCAGAGCTGTTTGGGAAACCTTTTATGTCACTGAGTCACGGATGAGGAGGCCAGCAGACTAACCTTATAGTTACTCTGTGTGCCTGGGTTCACGATGAAGCTGCAGGAACAGTTTTTTCTTCCCCAGACAAAAGGGCAGCAGGTCAGCACAGGAGGGCAGCAGTTCCTTTAGGGCAGCAGTCCAGGAGAGTGGCAGTCCTTTGTAGCAGCACAGCAGTCCTTCTTCCTGGCAGAGTATCCACAAGTACAGAAGGATACAGAAGAGTTGGTGTCTGATGACCAGTATTCATAAACAGTTGTGCCTTCGAAGTGGGGAGAAACTTATAGGAGCATGCCTTTGAAGTGCACAGATGTCCTGTCTCCGTAGTTCCAGATTAACTATCGGTATACAGTCCTTTGTGTGAGACAGGACACAGCCTATTGAAATGTAAGTGGGCTGGGCCCAGCTCCGACTACCGATCCTGCCAGTGATAGCCCATCAAGTCACATTGTGAGTGGCTTCTAGGAGGAATACACAAAGCCTAACTGTCTGCTACATCCAATCTAGTGACCAGAGGTAGGCTACAGACATCAAATGGCACATGCAAGAAATTGCCAACTTTCTAAAAGTGGCATTTTCAGAATTGTTATTTAAAATCCAACTTCAGCATAAATTAAGATTTTAAATTGTGATTCCACAGACTATCCATGAGTGGGGTACCTGTTCTCATCAGGAAAGTATCCTTATAAAATGTAATAAAGTAACTCTAATGTTATCTTCTGGGAAAGGTAGGCCACACAGTAGTAAACAACATTTTATAAGGTGTATTCACTACCAAGTACATGACCTGCTTTTCAAATACATTGTACTCTGCCCTCTGACTTGTCCAGGGTCTACCTTAGGAGTGACTTATATGTATTTAAAAGGAAGGTTTGGGCCTGGCAAAAGTTTCATCTTGTCAGGTGGAAATGGCAGTTTAAAACTGCACACACACTGGCTGCAATGGCAGGCCTGAGACATGTTTAAATTGCCATGTCAGTGAGTGGCACAATCAGTTCTGCAGACCCACCAGTTGCGTTTAATTTACAAGACCTGGGCACAGGTAGTGCCTCTTTACTAGGGACTTACAAGTAAATTAAATATGCCAGTTGGATATAAGACAATTCTAAAATCTTTTAATGTTTTAAGGAGACAGCACAAGCACTTTAGCACTAGTTAGCAGCAGTAAGGTGCACATAGTCCTGGGGGCAACTAAACAAATTCAACAAAAATGGAAGAAGTGAGGGCACAAGGTGTGCAGATAACCCTTCAGAAAGGACCAAGTTCAACAGAAAAGTTAAAAGAAATTAAAAAGTGGATGAAACTGCCAGGAGATCGGCTCTGTTTGCATGTGGGCAGGCCCCTTGTCAGCCCAAATTATTGTTTGAAAATGTGTGTTTTCCACACATTATAAAACAAGTAAAGAAATGTAGGTGGGATTTTGATCCTCAGCGTATGGGGCAATCCCCTTTGGGGGCCAGATATAATTTTTTCAAATGTGTGTGTTCCCCTGGGGGCAGCGATTGTGCCCCATCAGGAGAAAACACACATTTATAAAAAAATATGCTGCAATCATCACATGATTTACCGCGGTAGGTACAAGAAAGTTCTTGTACAAAGGGATCAAAAATTACTAAAAATGTGGAATTGGAAGGTCCTGCGCAAAGGATAACTAGTAATCTTTCAGTTGCTTATTTCTGCATTTGGTTGCTAAACTGGCATGTCTGAGGTGAAATGTTTGCCCAGGCAGTTTAGCATTATGACGCCTAATTTATCCTGTTCTTGCCACATGATTTAGTCAACCCTGTTGTGTAATTTGCTGTTTTCCTGCCACATAATTCTGCACAGTTCCAGTAACCCCAGTAATTGCACTGTGAGTTGGCTTCAAGAAGTTAATTTTATACTGACAATGGTCTAGCCTATCCCCCAACAATAACGTTTTTGCATTAGCTATGTCAAAAATGTGCTGTGGAAATGGGGATGTGTCAAGGTGCAATAATACTGTGTAACTTTTTCTCTTTTTTTAGTGTCATTGGAGAATCTGCAGCTTCACCATAAAAGATGTCATTTTCTGTGTATTTACTGTTACACACATCTCACAGACACACAAACCCACCCACCGATTTTGAACAATACTTCTGCCTTCTATGTATGACAGTGTTTTAGAAAGAAGGTTTTAGCCAGTCAGCAGAGATTGCGTCTTGGTGGATGACTGCTGCCCAGGGCCTAACTCGGGTTATGGAGGACAACTCTGAGGCAGGATCAAAAACTGAAACAGCATCTGAGGGAGAAGTAAATAGAGCAGAATCTGGAAGTGATTTTTCAGTCAGCGGTGTTCTATGTGATGACTCATCTTCCTGTGATTCTGAAGGACATGATGATGGCAGTTGTGATGTCCCTTCATAAGCATAGTCTGTGCATTGGAGTCACCGTAGCAAGGTTGACCACCCCAGTGAGCAGGCATTTTCAGAGGCAAGCACAGATGAAAGGCTCTCTTGGGAGCTCTCCAATTTAGTGCAGCCCCATATTCCTCCATTCACTGGCAATGCTAGATTTAAAGTCAATACAGCCAATTTTTTGCTGATTGATTATGTCCATCTATATTTGGATACTGGATTCCTTGAGCAAAGTATGCAAGAAACAAATTTGCATGCAGAATAATTTCTAAGGGAGCATGGAGGCCCTCTAAGGCCACATTCTAGGGCACACTGATGGACGTCCACTTCACTTGAGGAGTTGAAGACATTTTTGGGCCTTACACTTAAAATAGGGTTAGTGCACAAATCAAGCTTGCTGTCCTACTGGTCTAATCACATATTTTGGGAACCATCAATCTTCACACCATACATAGGCAGAGATAATTTTTTGCTATCTGAGCATTTGCTGCATCTTCAATTAAAATTCTGCTGCATTGCCCTGGGATCATCCAGACCATGAGAGGTTGTTCAAAATTCAGCCTGTGTGGAACATTTGTCTGTCACTTATACAGAGGTTTCTACTCCTGGAAAGAACAAAGCCATTTATGAGGACATGATCTTTCACAAATGGCGGCTGCTGTTCCAGCAGTACATTCCAAGCAAAAAAGCTTGCTTACAGAATCAAGTTGTACACTCTGTGTGAGAGATTTTCTGGCTACGTATGCTGCTTGAAAGTGTATTAAGGGAAGTATTCCACACTAAACCCTGTAGATTGCCCTCTCATGCTAGGAGTTGCGGGAAAGACTGCTAGGGAGTTTTTCCTGTCACTCCTTCACAAAGGTTATTACCTTTATGTGGCAACTTCTATATAGGAGTAGAGCTGTACAGTGAGCTCTACAAAGCTGGCACTGTGGCATGTGGTACAGTTTGTTGTCGGCACAAAGGATTCCCACAGAAGCTTGTTTGTAAAAAGCTCCAAAAATCCCAGACTGCGTTGCGTTCAAACTAACTGTTTGCAGTCAACTTCTCTGATACGGCACGTGCTCACTACAATTCACGATGAGAGCACTTCTCCCATCACAGTTAGGGGTCATATGGCCAAAGTTCACAAGCCCACCTGCATACTTAATTATAGCAAGTACATGGGCAGAGTGGTTAAAAATGACCAGGTTCTTTAACCATACAACGTTGCAAAGCTCGCACTTGGTATAGGAAGCTGTTTACCCACCTGATCCATATGGCAACAGGCAATGCATATGTTGTTTATCGTCAGACCACCATGGGAAGTCTCATGTATTTCTGTGATTTTCAGTTGACCCTCATTGAAAGTCTTACTGATACAGAAGCAGCAGCCCCCACTTCACATGCTCTGGAGGACGTGCAACAACTGAACACATCCATTTGTTTGATACTGATAATACAGAGCCCTTGATGAACCCTCAGCTTCTTACTACCCCCACATCTTGTTCTCCTGGCCACAGTCTGCGTATAATGCCAGCCAACATGGATTACTACCAAAATTTGCTTGCTCCCCACCAATACAATTGACATATACAGATCCATTCCACCCATCCCAGTACCTGTTTACATTTCTTGTTCCCCTAAACAAGGATTGCAACATGCTGCAATTAATCTTTTCAGGTGAGACTTACCACAATGAGCACCAGCGGCAGCAATGCATGTGTAGCGATTTTCTTTTTCTCACTGCCCAGGTGCTTTATTTGGGCCGAGGAATAATGCATGGTCAAGTTTACAGAACTAAAGGACTATCTATCTAAGCTCTGGCCAGCCTTGTGACTATGCATGGTTGGTGCCGGCTCATAGTAGAAGGCTGGCACAGAGTTGTTTCAGCATTTCCAGGTCTCACATTGCAAGATCAGGGTTGGTAGGTAACCCATATAAATGAGAGGTTGCTGCCTCTAGTGCAACTGAACCTGTCAGTATGAAACCAGTGCCTCGAACATCAAGAGCTGCTTTGGAGGGGAAGGATGTGTTGTCTATATTGTTTTCGGAGCTCCAGTCTGTGATTGATGATGGGGTCAATTCTGCCCTGACACAACGGGCCTTGAAACGGCAGATATCTCTCCATGATGATGAGGAGGAGAGACAGTCCAGTTCCAAAGGGAAATATATTCATGGGGCTCAACATCAAGAAATCCTTAAACATATCGGGAATATGCTGGAGTTTCAAACCAAAGATCTTCCAGCACATGGTATTTTTCTCAATACGATTGCCAAGCAGCAGCTAATCTTTGCGCACATGAAGTCATAGAGAAAATCATGTTCACGGAATGGCAAGAGATTGATAAATTGGGGTTCCCTTCATTTTTATTCAAATGATATGCTTTAGAAAAATATAAAGTGAAATATCTCCAAATACCCCCCCAAAAGTAAATACTTTCCTGGACAGTATGACCTCTCCATTTTCTTTGGCATCAGAAGTAGCATTCCTGTGTGACGTTACAGATAAAACAGTGGAAGGTGCTGTTAAAAGGTCTTATGTACCCTCCACTTTTCTTTACGTGTTTCCACCTATTCAGCTTACACCACCCAAACCCTTTAAAAAATGCAGTTATTATACAATTGGCTCCAGGATACGAAAATTGCAACAGACCTTTTAGCAAATATGGACCTTCTTCTACAGTTCTTTTGAATGTCTGTGGGTTTCAGCTACGGCGACATGAACTTCCATTGCTGCGAGATGTCTCTGCGGCATAAATGATGGAAGCTTGGACCAACTAAAAAATCAATGATTATGGGTTTACCTTTTTCAGGTGACAAATTGTTTTCACCCGTTTGATGATCTTGTCAAAAAGGAAGCAGAAGAAAAGAAAATCCTACAGCCCTTCAGACCCTTTACACCTAGGAAATCTTTTAGACACAATTAAGTGGCACAAGGATACCAGGGACCAGGACAGACATCCCTTTCATGGCCTGGCTCGAAGCTGGGAGCCACGGCAGGAAGGAAACCCGAACCACAGCTGCATTCTCAAAATCAGCAGGCAAAACAATGACAATCAATATGATATGGCGGGGGAAGAATAAAGCTCTTTTTTTGAAACGTGGAAAGATCTCTCAACAGACAAGTGGCCTCTGAACGTTGTTCACAAAAGATACACAATAGAATTTCTCTCCCTTCCCCAGAACCATATTTTGAGAGAGCCCCATTTTCCAAGAGTGCTTTGAAAAGACAATTGTTGAGGGAAGGTATTCAAGCCCTTTTGATGAAAGGAGCAGTGTTTCTCGTACCATCCCTCAAGAAAGGAATGAGACTTTATTCCATTATTTTTCTTGTTCTGAAGTCAAACAGTTCCTTCCATCCATTACTGGATCTGAAGAATCTGAACAAGTATGTGAAGTAGGCCAGAGTTTCCATAGGAAAGGCACTTTTTATTATATGTTGTGGCATCCATTACAGGACTCGTAAGACCTTGAGTGGGGGGGAAGGGGGAGGTCAGGAGGTCTAAAGAGACTCCCTCTAGTGACTAGAGAGGGCCACCAGACACAAAAGGACACCTAAAGCCTCCAAAACGACCAATGGTGCTAAGAAAACACCTAAAATGCTAAAAAAAGAATATGCTCAGGGAACCAGCTGGGAACTGGTGCAAGTACCTCTCTGTTCCCAGAGCATCCTAGACCCCCAGGGAGGGCCATACCTCCGAAAGTCAGCACAATAATTTTCAAACATATTATGGAGCGTGGAATGGGGCATGTGTGAAGCCCCTCTCCCTCAAGTTCATTGCTCCTGCGGCCCACATTTCCCTGGGAGCCCATAGGAATACAATGATAATTTGCATAATCTTTCTATTTCTGTCCTTCGGCCCCCGTCTCCCTTGCAACCAAAGAGGACATCAGCTGGGCGCCCTTCCCAACTGTGTCTTTGGGGATGGGGGTTCCAGAGCACCAAGCCTCTAATCTCTTGCCCCTGCTCACTGCGAGAGGAAAGAATGTTTTGTTGCTGCTCCAATCCACTGTCAGTGTGGGCTGGAGCAGGGAAAGATGTTTTGAGGCTCCACCACCACCCTCCTCAAAAACGTAATGCTGTGGATGGCCCGAGTGGGACCAAGGCAACAATCATAAATAAAATAAGAACTTTCCTGCGGGGGACACATCAAAGGGCCAGCAAGAGATATGATAAACTGGAGCCTGGATCACCTCATAAGCCCATGCAAGGGCTACTTTCAATTGGAATTTCCTGCTTGTGATTCCCTAGAGTGGACAAGGCACCACAAGCATGTCCCCGAATTTTTGTCAGGCTGCCAGTCCCCACAGGAGCCCCTCTAAAGTTTTTTGCAAAGTTGTCCTAAGTCTTCTAAGGGGTTTAATTATTGATCCCCAGAGAGCTTTTATAGAATTTCAAGTATTCCTAGAGTTTATAGTTTTGTTTAGAGGTTCTGTGAGTGATATTTCTGTGTCTGGATTTAAGACTTCATTTTCAGTCTGTTGGTAGGAAAAAGGAAGGATCATGTTCATGTTTAATCAAATTTGTACATTTTTATGGACAATAACCAAATTGATAATGAACCGTTGTGTGTCTAAATTAATTTCATGGCAATGTTTTAATGATTATCATTAGATTAAAAGTGAGTGGTCTAATGGTTGTTAATGTAAGGTGGTACCATCACTAACAGTTTTAATGTTGTTGCATTGGTCTGATATGGTATGTTTCAGCTTTTAGGAAAGTGTTGACACCCTGATGCCAGTAAGCCTGGCTTTTGACATTACACCAACTTATATTATGTCTTGTACTTGTGGGGGGAGGCTTCATGGTGTTGTAAAGTGACCCATTTTTAGGTGGTACCTCTGATTGGTATTTATTTACACCTGGTGCTAACTTTGAACTCTATCATTGGGACACTGATATCCAAAGCCCAACATATGTGCTCTGACCTCTAAAACAAAGTTGAAATAGGTCTAACATCCCGTTTTGCATATTTAGTTTTACAATAAGGCCATTGTATGAATTGTAATAGCTACACCCATGGCATGTCTTATTGAATCTCACACATGAACTGAAGTATTAAGTTTGTGCCATCAGTTTGTGATTCTGAAAACATGACACCGGCCTCCAATGAGAACTGATGCCCTGTAACCTGCAGGGGCTCATGTTTACAGATTGATGTGAGGTTAAACTCTTTTATAGACCTAAAACCTGCCTCTAAGTGCTAAATATGTCACCCCTAAAATTACCTTATTATACATAAGATGTGGGGAAAATTGTATAGAAGTGATACATGCCCACATTAACGTTAGCATGTACCAAGAGTGAATAAATCACCAAAAGCTATTTTTACTGCATTGGCTTTAGCTGATGCCTTAGGAAATATCATTGGAATGTTGAGAGCTTCTTTGCAGAAAATGGAGTAGCTTCAGGCTTATAATGGTAGGTAAAAACATTTGCTCCAGCATTCTACTCTTTGTCTTTCTGTTTCTCCCTTTTGAATTTAGAGCATTCTGATCTTCTGCCTAGGGCCACATAGGTTGATATAGGCCCTATCCCTCCTAAAAGGCCCTTGTGTGTGGCTCAGGCAATATAGCTTGGGTTCAGGGCCTGTAACAACTGGTATATATCTTGGCAGCGGGCTATAAGGCTAAATTAAATCACTATTTCTGCATTATTGAGCATGAAACAGCTACAGAAAAAATACGTTTTTCTAGCTGTTTTTAAACAAAAACAATTCATTGGTAACGTCAGATTGTTTCTAAGTGGTTAGGAAATATAACTTTCAGAAAAGTTATATTTACTTGCCTAAGTCACTGTAGTCTGATTAGCCTTTGTTTGCAGCTGCTGGCTCGCCATGTCCTGCTTATATTGAGGAATGGGCAATTGACCCATCTGAGCTCAGCAGAATATTCAGGATGGGAATTGCTGCAATTTCCCTTAACACAGTATTGCCAAATCCTGCATGACAGGCCTCTTTGAGGGACATGTAAACCTTTTGCACAAAAAAGCGATCAAACACGCCCAGATCAGGTCCAGATCACAACTCTTGTGCATCCCTATCTAGTTACTTTAGGACCCTGCTTTGTCTTACTGGACTTCTGTCTCATTTTACATTGCGGGTCCTGTGCTTGCTTCAGACTGGATTTTCGTGCTAAATGTAAGAGAGCACTAGTATTTTCCATGGTGGAGACCCCTACACACCCCCTGTTCTCAGAGCCCATGTTTAGTGTGGTTGACCACATTGTCCATTTTGGATTTGCCCTCACACATTGCAATTTCGCCCTGTGTTATGTATGTTATATATACGTTACAGTGTATAAATATTCAAATATATAGATAGATTAGTGTATACCTTTAAGGAAGTTATGGATGTTTGAGTGGAGGTTACAAAAGGTAGAATGTATGTAGGAGGAGAACGCTGGGTAGAGAAAGAGTAGAATGAAAGTAGGTAGGGGAATGCTGAGAAAACAGTTGGTAGAGAGCTATTGAGACTTCATATCAAGTGGTCCCTGCGCTGTACCTGTCTGGACCTGTCTGGTCTTTTTTGAGGAATAATGTATATTTCATACTTAAACTTGCATGAAGACTCATACATAACAAACTGTTTCTATTAAGGTAAACAGGAACTACAGACACCGTAGGTAGGCCAGGGCCTGAGAACATTTACTCCATTAGTCAGAGAGAGACTAGGAGAGTATTAGGGTGTCCCCAGCCACAGGCTGTTAAACCCTACAATCTTCCTTCTAACACTGCTGATATCAGGTAGACTGACCCTGCTGCTTTTAACATCTGTGATCTGTGAGAACGACCTGGGGAGCTTGTACCCTCTTCAACTTGGAATCCAAGTGCAGAAAAAGCTGAAATGATTATAAGGTTGATTCCCTGGTAAGTCCATGAACATGAAAAATAAAATGACATTCCTGTGAAGAATCCCTGTAGACAAATGACAACTAGACCAGACAGGACTTTGCTGTTGACCTCTTCCTGACAACGTGAGAGACTTTAGGTGACTCTGGGGTCCTGATTTATACTTTTTGGTGCAAAACTGCACAAACTCAGTTTTGAACCAAAAAGTTTAGCACCGGTTTCCACCATTTCTGTGTACCAGCCGGGCACCATATCTATGGAATGGTGCACGCTGGTGCAAAGGGTAGGCTAGCGGCAAAAAAAATGACTTACGTCGGGTTGGGCTGGCCGTATGGAAGAAGTGGTTTTTGCACCAAAAAATGATGTTAGGCAGGTTAGAGTAAAAAAAATGACTCTAACTTGCCTAGAGTTATTTTCTGATGCAAAACCATCTTTAGCACATGACTCCTGTCTTAGAAAAGACAAGAGTCATGCCCACCACCTCAATGGCCAGCACAGGGGACCAGGGTCCCCTGGGCATGGCCAATGCACCCAGTGCCATGTGGGGGGCATTTTACAAAATAAAATAAAATACTTACCTGAACTTACCTATACTTACCTGTGATGGGGTCCCCCATCCTCCGCTGTCCCTATGGTATGGGTGGGGGTGTCCCTGGGGCCTGGGGAGGGCACCTGTGGGCTTATTCCATGGTGTTCCACCATGGAAATAGGCCCACAGGTCCCCTAACACCTGCCCTGACCCAGGCATTACAAAATAGGGCAAAGCAAGATTTGCACAATTTTTTGACTCCTCCTCCCTCCTGTGCACCATTTTTGCACAGGAGTATAAATATGGCTTTAAGGCCATAGAGTCACTTTTGCACAGGAACGCCTACCTTGCAGCTCATTAAGGTAAGGTATGTTTCCACTTCCAAAAAATGACTTTAACTCCATTAATTTGGCGCTAGACAGGTCTAGTACCAAAGTATAAATATGGAGTTAGTTTTGCACTGAATTAGAGTAAAAAATAAAATGACGCTAATTTGGTGCAAATAGAGTATAAATATACCCCTAGGTGCCTTACCCTCAGGCCCTATGGACATTAGAAGTGAACTCATGTGGTTGTTTGGGCACCAGAAGAAAGTTTGGAAACTTTGAAAAACCTTTCCTCTAGAACTCTAGAGTTTCAGCGGAACCTGTCAGAAAAGTATCTTATCATCAGTTACACAGCAATGGATTGAATTTCAGCTTCATCCTACATGGCAATCATCGCATCTCTGAAAGAATGATTGAGGGACTGATTTAGATCTCGGCTGTGTTACCGCCAAGCATGGCGACGGCAGACCTCAAAAGACCATCAAGTTGATGGTGTTCCCCCGCCGTATTTATATCTATTGTGGCTGAGCCAAAGACTGCCACAACGGAGTACTCTTCCTAGCCGTCAGGCTGGCGGGTTCCCCCCAACCCTATTGAGATGTAACAGTCCTGTAGGTGGTGTACTGGCAGCAGATTGCTGAGAGAGAGAGAGAGACTGTAGCTGGACCCAATGGACATCAGACAATGGCACTAGCCATGGAATAGAGGTAAGTCACACAAACACGTTGTACTTTAGCCATATGTGTCCCCATCCAATACACACTACACAACACGCTACATACACAGTTATATCCATTGCAATTCCACCACAACACAGCACGAACATGCTGGAAACACACATTGCCAAACATTCATGACACAACACACCCACATTGTTGACACTTCATCCATACATGACACAATCACAATAATCTACACAACTACACACACATTTACATAAACACACTCATACACACATCATGGCAATGACAACTACTCAATAACAACACTCACCTGAATGTTACACATAGCAACACAACATACACAAAAACATCAAACCCACATGCAAGTGGTACGCATACAGACACAACCACATCGCCCACTCCATCTCCCTTTGCTTCAACCAGCCAATCACATCTCACACACACATATACATATACTGATTCACATACACAACTGGTAGCACAACATAACAGGTACAGGTCCTCCTGCAATGTGTACACATGGACACAGTTGGCAGGTGTGAATGTAATGTCACTGTGGTGCCAGCATTAATTTGGCAATGAATACTGTCACTACAATGACATGTGTGCACTTTTTAACTTTAGACTTTCACCAGGACCAATCCACTTGGTGTTTCACAATTGATGACAGGCAGCACAGAAAACTACACCTATCACTATCCCCTTTTGTCATAACAAAATAAGTATTCACAAAAAATTAAGACGGTGCACAAGTATGGGAGGCCAGCCACCATATACTCCCTAACAGGAAATCAATTCCTGATTCTGCGATCAAATAAAATATTACTCAGCTCTCAAAATTGATCCATCAGTTCCCAAAATATGTAGCAATAATCTGTGTGCATCACAAATCAAATAATATTAAGCAGTGCCCAACATTCATCCTCCTATAAAAAGCAAAGAAATAGTCCAAAATGTGAGTCATAATCCATTCTTTATTTTTCTAATTTTCTTATAAGATTCATATTCAATTGTAGCCAAAGCCAACGCATTTCATCCACTCATGACTTCTTGAGGACTACAAAAATATACACGAGTAAACATTTAGTATAGTTATGCAAATTAAAAATGATATATATACAAATTAAAAGCGACACTTCCTATTGCCAGTAATAAGGCTAGTAAAGGAAACAAAGCTTCATCAAGCACGTTCATACAGTAAGTTATCTCTTTCTTATGAATGGTTCAACATTCCCACTGATGTAACTTAATGTTTAAGACACAGTGAAATGGCCATGAACATAATCAGATATTAAAATAAAGCCAGAAACACAAAAATCCACAGCCCAAAACATCGTTATCATTGATTCCATATATTAAGCAATCATTATAGTCACACTAAGCTATTCAGCATACAACCCATGTATCCATAGATTTAGTAGCAGTTCAATTCCTGTGGCTACAAATAATAAATGCACATGTATAACTCAGTGTATAAGTGCAGACAACAACCCTCCAAACATTATAAACGACTGCTTCTCAATAGTTTCATCACTTTACATATAATGTGAATGAATTCATCAAATACTGTTGCAACCAGAATAATTGTCACAAAAGATATGCCAAGAAAAGTTCTCTTTGTATTCAACATATTAAAAAAGGATTATACCTCGTGTGTATATGTCATGCTATGCAGTTATGGACAGGAATCCTCATGCTTCAGATTGTAGTGTGGTTAGTTTTACGTATCCTTTGCGCATTAGCTTCAGGCTTTAGGCCTTTGTGCACTTTGCCCTGGATGTATTTTATTCATTTGCTTGCAGCTTAGAGCCTCTGTGCACTTTGCTCTAAATGCTTTTTATTAGGCTTCGTACTGTTATTTTTCAAATAGCCAGTTCTACGGTCTTGTTTTTTATTCATATCACACTGTTTAGCCTACTTCAGCACTGGAGTTCTCCATAACACATTCCTGTTCACTCTGTGCTTCAGTCAAGGATACAGTCTGGTACATTGCCGATAGACGTGGTAGGAGTTTAGTCTTTGGCATTCCTGCTTAGGGACATTTTGTGATCACGCTGACATGTTAGTTATAAAATCACTTCCTTGTCCCAATACACGCAAGAGGGAGATTCCGACCAGGGGACCACAACTAGACGCTGACTGCCTCGTTGCAGATGCTGAACCAAGATCACAGGCCTTTGCTCAGGTATGAGGGCTGATGTCTCCCCAGGGATTCAGAAAGGCAAGTTAGAAGCTTAACATGCTGTGCTCGAAATAGACCAAGCAGAGGGAGAGAGAGTAGAAACTATTAGACACAATGATAGCTTTGTTCTTATGTTTTACTCTCCTGTTGACTATTTCAATCCTACTGTGTTGTATGGTTCTGGTTATTGCGGCTCACGCCTTATTATCTAAAATGCAGTCATTTTATTAAAACATTATATAAAACTTATACTGCCTTTGTCATTTGTATATGAGATCGTATTGTAAATGAGAGAGTTGGTTTGGATCTGAGTGACCACGACTTCCCTGAGAAGTTCCAAAGATGTCATGCGCTCGGCTGCCCAATCATCTCTTCCCCTTGGGAGAAATGAGGCACTGCTAGTTAGCCGGAGCAAAAACCGGATTTAGGGTGACAGAGTTCCTTACACGTGGGTCCGACTAAGTCCCCCACACCGTGATCGATCCTGCTGCCTAGAAATCCAGTAGTCTCATTTAGGATAATGAGAGCCCACGCGACATGGCGCCGCCAACGATTGGTCTGGCTCTAATATTTAGGTCCGGCTGACTCTCTCGGTCTCATATATATTTTGACTACTCGGTTCCGTAAGTGGAGACGTCCGTGGGGCTGAGGGTTTCCGCCACCACGGGATAGGTACATCCTATTACTTAGTTGTTGGTTGTTCAAGCTTGAACTTTAAAAGGAAAACCCAATATTGGTGTGCCTTCTCTGACCTAGTGCTGTTTTTTACCAATGGCGAATCCTAATGTAGTGAATATAGCAATCAATATGCGACAACCGCTCACAGGACATCTGGTGGCACATGGCCTGACGGTCCAGGGGGGTCCGGTCACTTTTGTGGTGGACGCCCATGCAGCCTATAGAACAGAACTTTTTTATTCTTAGGTCAGATTTCCGGCAGTTGCTGGGGGTACAAACACTTTTCACGAATACACTATTGCGAATGTCCCTGGACAATACAGGGCTTATGCATATTTAGAGATACCTTTATCTTATCAAGAACACCATAGTTGGCTTGATGGCGCCCTCCCACACACAGTAGCACAAGTTAGGTTAGGTCCACTAAGTAATGATGATCCTACCTTGCCTTTATTGGCTACATATACACCTCATCCTGCGGCTGCTCAATTGACAGTCGTTGAAGTTCGTCGTTTATATACAGACTTAACGGCTACATATAGACGATTAGTTCAGTTTGTAATGCAGACACTGAATACAAACGCAGCGCGTGCTGCTCCGGCGCACCCACAAGCAGTGGTTCCGGATATTAATCCAGCCACTGTGCACTCAGTTATGGGTAAAGTACCGGCTAAACGTGAGGAGACTCCATTTTGGCTGGCGCAGAAAATTAATACGCTGGAAGCAGTATTTCCCCATACGGGACCTCAGGATAAACATAGAATATTGACGATGTGTTTGCCATATGGGATGGTTCCTCCGGTGGACCTTTGTAATACCTGGGGCACGGTGTTTGCCGCGCTCTACACTACGGCACATGGTACACCGACATTAGCTAATTTACCGGAAGTGCTTAAACAAATTCAAGATGAATATGGGGCTGCCCCTGCCTTAGATTTGGGCATGCAGTTAATGGGCAATTTTGGCGCAGTTTCTTCTATTATTTTGAGTAATCTCAAGGGAGAGCCAGTAGCGCTAGCAGTGCGAATGCGTCTTTGGGACGTTCCGCAGATTAATCAAGAGCGGGAACTCCCGAGAATAATTGCAGAAACATATTCCAGTATTGGTCGCGATAGCCTAGGGGCTAGACCGCAAAAACCCCAATTACAGGGTAAAAATAATAAAGATAATGCTAAACAACAGCAACCTGAGGGTACTAAAAAGCACTGGGAAAAGAAACAGCAAACACCTAAGAAAGATGGGGGACAGTCTCCGCAACCGGAGACCCCGCAGAATAGGTATAATCTCAGGAATAGGGAAATTTGAAGACGCCTGAAAGATATCAATATACTGATACACCCCAATCTCGTTCCTTTCAGGACTCCTCAGAGAAGAGAAGTGAGAGAGGTGGGCAGTCAGAGCGGAGAACGGAGTACGTGAAACCAAGACAGGATTCACAACGCTCAACTGAGGTTTCTATTAAACAAGAAGAGAAACCGCTGCAACGAAAACAGCAATTTAAAAAGAAGAAAGTGGCAGCAGTCTCAGTTAGACATGCCGCTCAAGAAGAGAGTTCTCTTGACGAACAAATACATGGGCGTTGGCACTGTTCGACAGCGCGGCAGAGGTCACAATAGTTCGCCGGAGTCTTCTAGAGCATCTGGAGGTGAAAGCAACTGATGACTTCATACAAGTCGAAACGGCGGACATGCGAGTCTCTGATCCTGATAGAGTATATCAAGTGACTCTGCAATTAGAAGGGGACATTGACCGCATTGTACACGCCATCTTTTGGGACCATGTGGTAAAATCATATGATGTTCTGCTGGCCGAACAAGATTGGCCGCCTGACTTTGTTCGCGACTGTCCAGTGGGGGAAGAGGTTATTGCACCTTCCTTCTCACCACTTGTTCCGAGAGAACTAGCGGAGTCCTATAGTAAATTATGGGCTCTTGCACAGGCCCCCGCTCTATATAGAAATAATGTGGGGTGGGATAGACAATCACCTTATCATGTAATTCCAATAAAGGGCGAACCTCAGCCGCAGCCGTAGTATCCTATCAAATTTGAAGCAAGGGCATCGGTTAGGAATATTCTTACACAATTGGAGTACCAGGGTGTAATTGAGCCCTGTGTCTCGCCGATGAATACTCCCTTATTTCCGGTTGCTCAACCGGACCATTCATATAGGATAGTGGTGGATTACAGACATTTAAATGGTCATACACGCACATATGCAATACAGAATTCACATAGCGCAGCGCTTATGAATAATATAGTGCGTAAAAAATACAAAACAACGTTAGATATCTCGAATGGATTTTTCTGCCAAAATATAGCTCCCGAAAGTCGGGACTATACCAGTTTCAGTGCGTTTGGCTCTCAGAAAAAGTTTTGTCGTTTGCCTCAGGGGTATAAGAATAGCCCAGGACTGTTTTCGGCTTGTGTAACTGAAATTCTGCACGAGTTGGACCATGAAGCGTTATCATATGTTGATGACATATATCTGACAGACGATGAGATTCTGCAACATCTAAGGCGTGTATCGCGCATTGTTGTGGGGTTTGCTGAAATTGGCTATAAGTTTAATTTTAAGAAATCGAAGATTGCCTTCCTCAGCGTCATTTTCCTGGGATATGAGTTGTCGAGTGAGGGCAAGAGCTTAGCGCCAAATTTTTTGGAGAAATGTGCTTTATTGCAGCCTCCTAATACAGTTCGGAAGCTCCAGTCATTGTTGGGGTTTCTGAATTTTGGCAGAGCTTACATTCCTGAATATGCTACGCGTATAAAACCCTTATACAAGTTGATTCGCCCGAATTTTTTTTGTAGAATTTGGACGATTGAGCATACACATATCCTACGAGATTTGCAGACTGATCTCTTAGCAGTTAAACACTTACACACACGGGACAATAAGACACATTTAGTCATCAGGGTGATACCTGGGGCTGTTGGATTTACATATGTCACCTTTAATGAGGGTGAGACAGTCCTGATTGCATACAAGTCCCACTTGTATTCTGCTGCAGAACAACGATTTGCACAGACTGAGAAAATACTCACTGCAGTACAGATGGCTGTGATTAAAGAAAGACCGCTTGCCGAGGGCCAACGCATTATTGTCGTTTCCCCGATTCCGGCCTTAGAGGCTGTTACAAAAGCAAGTGTCCCTAATTCGAAAGCTTTACACCCGCGATGGATACAATGGGCTACGTCTTTGACAGCCACTGATGTAGATTACATATTTGACCCTAAACTGCAGACTCAAGAATTTCTTCAATATGAAATGGAATACCCAGTTCCTGCTGGCACATTGCCTATTGACCAATATCAGGTGGTCGTGTATACCGATGGCTCTGCGCAACCAGCGGTTGGGACTAAACAACAGTATTCTGCTGCATGTGCGGTGGTGAGCGGCACTATGGAGGGGGAAGTGTTCTGCCCCCGACATACTTATACTAAAACCTTGGGAGATTGCACGGCACAGCTGGCTGAGCTCAAAGCTCTATTGTTAGCGTTGGAGCACGCGGATCCGGCGATTTTGACCTTGCCTTGCTGGTCTGTGACTCCTACTACTGTGTTCAGTCTTTCAATGAATATCTACACTATTGGAAGTTGAATGGGTTCAGAGATTCTAAGGGCAACACCATTAAACACAAATTGTTGTGGGGTAAAGTTGCGGATCTGAAAGAGACGCTTCCTAAGGTCCATGTTGTGCTTACACTTGGACACCAGCGTGTTGGAATACACGTTGCTGGAAATACTTTGGCTGATGAAGCCGCGAAATCAGCAGTGGCTATTGCCACTGTGGCCGCAGTGACTCGTTCGAGTTCCAAACCAGACACAGAGATTTCGGCTGCCATAAAAGCTACAGCTGATGGCACAACATTTCCTCAAGGATTTCCTTCTAAGTATCGTTACTGCTTGAGTAGTGCGTTCAATGCTGTTGTTGATATTCCAGGCATTGGTGTACGTGATTTACCAAATAAAATTGAGAGACCTCGATTAATTTCTGCAGCACATGAGGGGGTGGCATCTGCACATGCTGGTGTGGCTGCCACTATTTCGCTTTCACAGGCTCGTTACTGGTGGCCTGGTCTCTATAAAGAAACAAAGCATTATGTCCTTTGTTGTGATGTTTGTCAACAAATTAAAGGTTCATCGGCTAGACGCCCGCAGCAGACGCCCCTTCTAATTTCAAAAAAACCTTTACGGTGTGTGTACTTGGATCATTGTGGTCCGCTAACACCAGATGGTGAATACAAATATATATTGGTAGCTGTAGATTCGTGCTCCAGATTTGTGTGGGTCTGGCCACAAAGCTCAGCTGACGCTCGGACTGTTATTAAAGATTTGCGCATCTTTGTCGATACATTTGCAGTTGCGGCTTTTCATTCGGACCAGGGGCCTGCTTTTGCCTCTAAGGCATTCAGGGACACCATGGCTTTGTTGGGGGTCCAACTCCAATTCTCGTCTCCATTTCATCCTGAGGGAAATTATGTTGTGGAGCATTTAAATCGTGATTTAAAGCAATCCTTGACGGCCAGAGTTATAGGTACGGGTCGTGGTTGGCTAGCCCACCTGTATGGAGTACAGAGAGCACTTAATAACTTGCCTAGAAGGTCACTGGGGGGTCGTACTTCATATGAGCGCCTGTTTGGAACACGAATGTATGTTCCTGATCTAGATGGTCCTGGTGTGGAGGCGGCGGATACGCCCTTTGACATAAATGATTGTGTCACTGTTTTGCAGGATTTACAACAATTCCGTGAAGATAACTCTTCTGCAAGTGCTGCCTCCTCAGGAATTAAGGATGAGCCAGTAACTCCTGCTGGTTGGATACCCAGGATTGGGCATCTAGTGCGTGAAAAGGTCGCAGTAAAGAAATAATTTGGTCCTTCTTATCGAGCACCTGTCCCTGTGTTAGGGGTTAGCGGCATGAGAACTGTGATTTTACCGCCACTGCAAGGGGCCAAAGGAAATCGCTTTGTTTCCATTGATAATGTCAAGTTACAACTTGTGGCCGATTCTGCACAGCAGACCAAGAGGGACACCCAGTAGTTCCGGAATCCCTCTCACTACTGGGGAAGAAGTCCCGCTGCAGGTGATTTACACTGACGCTGTTTCCTCTCCGAGCTTGGGGAGGGTGGAAGATGATCTTGCGATTGTTCCACAGACAACGATTAATTTGGAATCTTTTGATCAAGTTGCTGTACGTTCTACTGATGTTTCTGAACATGTGGTTTATAGTGTGCCAAGGTGAGAGCCTCCATCTGCTTCTTTGTTCACAGTTGCACCTTTTGCAAGAACTGCCTCTGGCTGCTTCAACGACACTGATGATGCAGTGTCCGGCTCCTCGTCCTCGATGTCTTCAGTCCGAGGTCCACGTAAGCTGCTGCGTTGGCTTAAACGCACATATTTTGTTTCTCCTTGGAACTATTTGTGGCTTTTTATGGCTGTTATGACTCTTTTTTTGTGGTTGGGATTTGTGGTTACTTTTTTTCTAGTAATACATGGTCATTTTCTTCCTGAACGATCTGACATTGAGCACGTGGAGACTGTGTTAAAACCACATTTTTCGTCTCATATGGTTCAAAGAGACTTGTCCAATGTAAACATTTCTGCGATACCGACTCCAGATGGGATTGTGTGGGATAAAGTAATGTTTGATATATATGGTCCCACTGAATTGATTCAAATACCGTATGTCCTCAAGTTATCAATGAATGATATTGTTATACCAGGCATTGTTTCTGATGATTGGGATGTGAAGACAGTAGATTCTATGCTGACAGACTTGCAATATTATACTGTCTATAACTATGAAGATGCTTACCTGTTTAGAGATAATCAATGTGACATGTTTTGCTACAACTATTATGGACACCACTTTATTCATAAAGCAAGTAGACCTAAGTCCATATTTGATTATGTGCAATGGGAACATTGCCCAACTCCTCCACAGGGGAGTTCAAAAACGTATTATGATAAATTTGCATACTTTTCTGGGAATAATCAACAAAATGCTAAGTCTTACTATTTTAGAGTTACTCCGTATGCTAATAAGCAAATGTTATTGACCGATACTAAATTACTATATTCAAATTTGTTTGTGTCTAAACTTTCGGTTGAGGGGTATGAATATTGGTTTAAGACTGTTGATTTAAAAAGTGTCTGGGGAATGAAAAATTGGCAAATGCAGGGCAGGGACACATTATTTAGAGCATGTATTATCCCTGTGCAGATGATTTTCCTCAATGACACGGTACAACAGACTAGCTGTTTGGGCTTGGCAACGATTAGAGAGTTAAATTTGCCTAGTATACCTATCCCTTCCAAATTGAACAATTGGCAGCGATATGTTAATGCTACGTTTAGTGAGTTTACACACTGGGTCCAGAATGATACGCTTAACACTTCATTGGTACATCCGGGCGGGTGGTTATTATGGCCTGTAGACACTAATAAGTGTCATCAACGTTTTGTCAACTCTTCAGGGGGGTTCAGGACTAGTAGGGCAGACCCTCGTTACATTTCACCAGAACATGCTGATATCATAACTACATACAGCGTGGGAAAGCTTTGTCAGCAATGGTTGAAGTCGTCCACGCTGGATGCAGTTAAATCACATCTCACGTTACTGTCTAATGATACTGACTTACAAGATTTTTTGTCAGGACCTAAGGTACCACGGAAGAAACGTTTTTTATACGAAGTATATAATGAGATTTGGAAGCTTTCACAGCAGGAGGCAGCGGCCCGGTTGAGACAAATTGATCAGGAAAACCTGATGCAGGCTTTGTCTGTTGTAGATAATGGCATGCATACCCTTTCTGACCGTGTTTACACAATTGACAGCATCGTTTCCTCTGCTATAGACATTATTAAATCAGATATGTCTTCTTTATATCATGGGCAGAGTCAGACGAGGTCCATCATGCAGCTGGGTTGGACTCTTCAGACCTTGAAGGCAGGTCGCGTTCCGTGGCAGCACATTCGTGCCAGAGAGATCTTTGTCTCCTTTAATTTAACTTGTCAACAACAGCTGATGGCTAAAAAGGAAGCGACGTATGTCATGTTGAATATTGAAAAATTGGAAAAACTTCCTTTCACGGTTGCTGAGATTCCGTCAGCTGAGTGGTTGATTCATGGGGTAATTAATCTGCCTATCTCCACTCTGCAGTTTACTTCTTGTTTGAAGCACATTCCGGTGGGTAGATATGAACGTTTGGGAGACAGTTACATACACGAGGTGTGGGAGCTTCACTTTCTATACAGATGTATTAATGGTTTGAGGGAGGTTTTTCTTAGCGGTAGTGAATGCAAAACTTCTGTCAGCCATTCCATGGTTTGTAAACAGCTGTCCTTGCACGGAGCGTGTAACGCTTCGATTGCTAACTTAGCTTGTTATCTGAAGGGAGTTCCAGTCCCGGTTATTAAAAACACTTTCCAGGTGCTTTCTAACGGCAGTTACATTGTTCTTAACAGTGAACACTGCTGTGGCATGCGTGCCGGAATAGTTTACGTTGTCGTTGTCACCAAGGCCGTTACGTGCTGTGGGAATGTGTTGTTCCCCCCCACTCAAATTAGGGAGGTAGCGGATATCTGGCCTCATATTGCTACTTCCAAGGTTAATTTCGACAAGTTGAGTCGACTGAAGGCTTTATTGTTTCAAAAGCATGTGGCCCTTACATCTGCTAGCGAGACCTACGCACTACAGGTGGCAAGGTCATCAGCGGAAATACAGTCCCTTTTGAATACTAACTTTCCGAGTCACTTTGGTGAACTTGTGGGACGTATATTTAATGCGTCCAGCACTGCTGGAATTGCAAATTATTTCAAAGCTGTTGCTGTTGGTTTTGCTCACACCTTCTCTTCCATATTCGGTTTGATACCTTCGGCTATACACTCTATTTTCTGAAGCATTTTTGGGGGTTTCCCGATTACTTTGGCTTTACTGGCTGGAGTCTTGCTATCGTTGCTATTTTTTCGCAATGGCTGTCCCGCCACGACGAGATCCTATATTGCTGCTCCCATCAGCGCAGCTGTGTCGTGAACGCATGATGCAGCATTTTGGAGCAACACTCCTGGGACATTTGGAGTGTGACTGGTCTCTGTCATTCCGACCAGTTTTGGATTGTGTGCAACCCGTGTTTCGGTGCCTTTGGTGCTCGTTTGAACATGCACTGGCTGTCTGTCTCTCACTGCAGCGCCCTCCAGTGGTCGAAACTGATCTGTTTTTGTTCCCGATTAGGGCTCATTCCCTGACTTGTGCACTACGGTTGCGTTTGCTTCGTGAGGCAGTTTATGAGATTCCCTTCCTGGAGGAAGATGGTATTGTCTCATTCATAGGCCCTGCACGGGGTGCCGCCCTGAATGGTTTTGGGGCTTTGGAACACACCTGCTCCATGGTACTTTGTGGCGTGGATCTTCCAATATTGACATATATCGAAGTGGAGGAGCTCCTGCTTTCTATTGCTTCTGCCTGACAATTGGATATTTTTTTTTTTTTCCTCGAAAATTGACATTATATTGTATTTGGCTTTATCGTCACATGCTTCACAAATTTATGACTTTGTTGTCCTCTGACCTTGTCGAAAATATATATTTTTAGGTATTGTTTATATCTGGGGCATACTTTTATGTTATTGGAACCACTTGCTACTGACAAGGGGAGGGTGTAGTGTGGTTAGTTTTACATATCCTTTGCGCATTAGCTTCAGGCTTTAGGACTTTGTGCACTTTGCCCTGGATGTATTTTATTCATTTGCTTGCAGCTTAGAGCCTCTGTGCACTTTGCTCTAAATGCTTTTTATTAGGCTTCGTACTGTTATTTTTCAAATAGCCAGTTCTACGGTCTTGTTTTTTATTCATATCACACTGTTTAGCCTACTTCAGCACTGGAGTTCTCCATAACACATTCCTGTTCACTCTGTGCTTCAGTCAAAGATACAGTCTGGTACATTGCCGATAGACGTGGTAGGAGTTTAGTCTTTGGCATTCCTACGTAGGGACATTTTGTGATCAGCTGACATGTTAGTTATAAAATCACTTCCTTGTCCCAATACACGCAAGAGGGAGATTCCGACCAGGGGACCACAACTAGACGCTGACTGCCTCGTTGAGATGCTGAACCAAGATCACAGGCCTTTGCTCAGGTATGAGGGCTGATGTCTCCCCAGGGATTCAGAAAGGCAAGTTAGAAGCTTAACATGCTGTGCTCGAAATAGACCAAGCAGAGGGAGAGAGAGTAGAAACTATTAGACACCATGATAGCTTTGTTCTTATGTCTTACTCTCCTGGTGACTATTTCAATCCTACTGTGTTGTATGGTTCTGGTTATTGCGGCTCACGCCTTATTATCTAAAATGCAGTCGTTTTATTAAAACATTATATAAAACTTATACTGCCTTTGTCATTTGTATATGAGATCGTATTGTAAATGAGAGAGTTGGTTTGGATCTGAGTGACCACGACTTCCCTGAGAAGTTCCAAAGATGTCATGCGCTCGGCTGCCCAATCATCCCTTCCCCTTGGGAGAAATGAGGCACTGCTAGTTAGCCGGAGCAAAAACCGGATTTAGGGTGACAGAGTTCCTTACACGTGGGTCCGACTAAGTTCCCCACACCGTGATCGATCCTGCTGCCTAGAACTCCAGTAGTCTCATTTAGGATAATGAGAGCCCACGCGACAAGATGTGACCAAAGTCATCAGTGAATTCGATTCAGTTTGATCCTACTATGTGATAAGTTAACACATCCAATACATTAAAATGCCAGTGCTTTTGCGATAACCAAAGCTTTTCTAAAAAAAAACATATTACATCCCATCTCCCTCTATATCAATACGAGATGTTCAATATGGACAATATGGACAATGTGTCCATCAAGAATAAAAGGATGTATTCAGCCCGTAAAACCGGAAAAGTTTGCAATCTGTCCATAACTATTGATTACCATCCAGGCAGGTGAGCGTTTTTTTCAACGACGGTAGATCTTCACTTTCTCTTGTTTCTAATATGATAGTTTTTAAGGAACGCTCCTTGGCATGCAATTTCTTGCTTTACTATTCCAAACTCCAAGCGAACTTGTACTGGTGGTGCTGCTTTTTTTAACCAAAATATTATTTTGTATCATCTTGTCACAATTTTATCCAAGATGCGTGCACCCCCAGAAGTGTTTAGCTGCTGTAACTGATTGTAGTAACTAATTTCGCATCCACAACTTTCAGTATGATAGATAAAATAGGACCTTTCAACGATTTATAAAGGAAATAAGGGCTGAAGATAAAGCATACGTCTTTGACTGCAACTGCTGCAGATGAGACAAAAATGATCTTCGGGGATCTATGTTCACACCCAATTATTTATATTCTGAAACTTTATCAACCAACTTATTTTGTAGAAACCAAGCACCCTTCTTTTTTATCTTTCTGTCAATTGTTGTTGTTTTAGTCTTGCCTAGATTAATCACAAGCTTGTTGGTGCTAGAGTATAGGCTAAGGGCCTGATTTAGAGTTTGGCGATGGGGTTACTCCATCACATCATTGACAGATATACTGTCCTCCAAAATATAAATTCCATTGGATATAATGGGATTTATATTTTGGCGGATAGGATATCTGTCACCGTTGTGATGGAGTAACGCACCCGCCAAAATTCAAATCAGGACCTTTGTTGGGTAAGGATTTTTTGTAGGCCAATTTGGGTTTTATTTCTTAGGACATCGTTGTCGGCATTCAGTATGTAAGATTTCAATTTGCGCTCCAACTTTTCATGGATGAGAATCTGTTTGATTCATCACAATTTCAGCCGTTAGTCTTCAGCATTAACTCTTTGGGGGTCATGTTTTTTTAACAAAAAAGGAGAGGATCTGTTTATTAAATTAAAAAGTATGGAGACTTAGGGCCAGATGTAGGTACAAAAAAATTAGCGACTCGCAATTTGCGAGTATGTGCGACTCGCAAATTGCGTGTCACTAATAGGAATGCAGGTACAATGTCCGTGTACAATTTGCGACTCGCACACGGACTCGCAATGCAGATAACGAGTCCGCTGTCTGCGAGCTCGCTGTTTGCGACCGTACAAAAAACAAACTCGCAATTTGCGAGTGGGTGTTGCAAATTGCGAGTACTATGTAAATTGATTGCAGGTGCTGCAGAACACTCCAGAAACCACTCCAGAACACTCTGGAAACACTTCCTGGCACATGATGATGACATCACAGCCAGGAAGTTTACTAATACACCTGGGAGGAGGGAGGACCACACCCATTTTAAACTGCTGCACAGCCAACAGGAGGAACAGCAGCAACAATGGCTGAAACACCAAGAAAAAGAAAACTCAAATTTTCTGAGAAGGAGCTGGAGGTGCTGACAGAAGAATGATGTCAGCACTACGATGATCTCTTTCGAAAGGCAGCCCTCAATGTGCCAGAAGCAACCAAAAAACAACTCTGGCTGGAGATCCAAGAAAAAGTGAACTCCCTGGGGGTGAGCCACAGGAGTGTGGAAGAGATCAAAAAACGGTGGTATGACCTCCGCTCCCGGACCAAGGAGAGGGTGGCAGAAAGGCTCCGGGAGATGAGAGGCACAGGAGGGTGACCATCATCCGTACCCCCACCCACACCCCTGGAAGAAAGGGTGGAGGAGACCCTGGAGCAGGAGGCAGTGACAGGAATAGGAGATCTGGACACCTCTGAGCCCACTACATTAACCGGTGAGTACCATGTGATATGCCTGTATCCCCATCAATGCCATACCCCCACCCACCATGTACACAGGGGCATGCACAACCAAGATAGCTCCATTACAGGGTAGCAAACACCAAAATGATGCATTATGGGAAATGTAGTCAAGTAGGCAGTTCATAGGCAAATGTTTATTAGGAAGTGTGCAACAGATAGAAGACACTGACAGTCTGTTCCCCATGTCCCACAGGTCTCCCACAAGACACCACCACAAGCCACAGCAGCCAGCCCCATGAGGACAGCACAGGAGCTGCCACCACTCCCACCTGCACGACCAACACCATCCCTGTGATGTCAACACCTGCTGCAACAGTGGTTCAGGAGGCTGCGGCAGCAACAGGCAGGAGTGCCACAGTAGAGCACACAGGGCATCCACCGCTGCGCAGGCGACGCAGGTTCAGGAGAGCAGGGCTGCAGGCTGAGTCCGGCCGTCCATCTACCACCAACACCGAGGCACAGCTGCTCCATGGTCAGCGCCTGCAGAACAATATGTTAGGGCGTATTAGTGGGGTGCTGCACCGCTTTGTGAGGAGCAATGAGGCCAGCATGCAGCAGCTCCATTCCCAATTGGACGTGATTGGCACAAACACTGAGGACCTAGCCCTGTCCATGAGGGAACTGGTGGCAGGACTACTGTCACAGGGCGAGGGTGGGCGGCGCAGGGACCGTCAGCTCCTACAGAGGCTTGACAGGATGGCCACATCAATTGGCAGACTGGCAGTTAACACCACTGGCCTGTCGAGAAGGACAGTTGGCCTCCAAGTAGAAATGGGCCACTTTGCAGGGGATGTGGCTAGAGGCCTGAGCCGGATCACACATGTGATCGATTTAATGGAGGCACGGCATCTGTCCAGGGGCACAGGGGACACACCCCAGGACAGCGAAGAGGGATCTACAGTGAGCAGTGTCTCTGCCACTGACACTAGGGTGCTCCGGAGTGGGAGTACCAGGCAGAGCACTGCAGAACAACCTGGGACCAGCCAGGCTGGCAGAGGCCGCCGTAGGACATAGACTGGACCCTGGCCCTGATGTAGGGGCACATGACACAAATGTGCCCCATGCATGGTTTGCTTTTTGATGTTCATGAACAGTTAGTAATTGTAAATAGTTGAATTTCTGCACATATTAAATAGTTTTTTTTGTTCCACTTAACAAATGGAGTGTTTGGTCAATAGGTGAGTATGGTTGAAGTTGACACGTACCTTCCAAAGTATTGGGTTGCGATGTGTTCCCGTCTCAGTCTGCCTTGATTTGCTATACTCCGATCCCCATGATGGCGATGTGGTTGCTCCTGCTCATCATCCTCTGAATCAGGGTCTGCAGGGGTGAGAGGTAGCCCACGTCGGGTGGCAATATTGTGCAGGATGGCGCATGCGACAACAATTTTGAATGCTGTAATGGGGGTATACTGGAGGGCACCTCCACTGCGGTGGAGGCATCTGAACCTTGCTTTCAGCAATCCAAAGGTGTGTTCTATTATGTTCCTGGTCCTCTTATGTGCACTGTTGTATCGCCTCTCGGAATCATTGCTGGGTGTTAAGTACGGAGTCATAATCCATAGCCATAGAGCATATGCACTGCCACCTGTTGGGCACAAACATTACACTGTTAGAAAGTCCTGGTTGGTGTGCACAGTGACCTGTGTGTATGTCTACGAGGTGTATGCAGCTCTACCTAGGAGGTATCCATCTCCAAACTCCTCACGTTCCAGGCGTTGGTGTATCCCACTGTGCCTAAAAATGTAGGAGTCATGGGTACTGCCTGGAAATTTCGCTACAATGTCGGTGATGACATAGTGGGCGTCACAAACAACCTGAATATTGAGTGTGTGGGTACACTTTCTGTTGCGGAACAGATGTTCCAGGTTTGCATGGGGGCATATTTGAATATGTGTCCCATCTACACACATTATGACATGGGGAAAGTTGGCAATCCGGTAAAATTGCAGCTTGGTGCTGTTAATTTCTGCCTCATTCCTGGGTAGGTATATGAAGTGAGACATGTGTGTGATTATGGCATCTAGGAATGCCCTGAGGAACCTTGACAGTGCACTTTGAGATACCCCACCTGCCACAGCAATGACCCCCTGATAGCTCCCTGAGGCCAAGAGGTGCAGTGAGCATAGCACTTGCACATGCGTAGGGATGGCGCAGCCGCGCAGCGTCTGGCGTTCTAGCTGTGGTTTTAGTAATTCAATTAATTCTAGTATGGCTGCGCTGCTAAGGCGGTGTTTGTCGTATATCTCTTCCTCAGTTTGCTGGAAGAGTGTCTGCCTTGTTCTGTAAATCTTCTCCTGTCTCTGGCTCCTCCTCCTCCTCTGCTGGGCTGCGTGGACTCTCCTCCTCACTGCTATCAGGTATATCTCCGCCATCTTGAGTAACCCAGATGCCTTCTGGGTCTCCTTTTAAACTTTGGTAATGGTTACCACCTGCTCTGAGTTGGTGGTAAATGGGACATGCAAACTGGGCTTTTTGCGGCTAGTCGCAATTTGCGAGTTGCAATTGCATATGGTTTGTGACTCGCAAATTGCGACTTCCTATTTGCGGGTCGCAAAATGGGGTTGCAATCTTTGCGAGTCGCTAACGGCTCGCATCGCTTTTTGCGAGTCGGAAATGGGATTTTTGCATCCCATTTCCGATTTTGCACAGTCACAAATAGCGATTCAGGCCATTTGCGACTCGCAAAACTTTGCTACATCTGGCCCTTAATTCTCCATAGCTCCCACCCACTTCAACCTCTGTTTACAGCTATCTTTTTGCTGCATAGACTGCACTTTATTGTATTTGATCCTGTAATTCTCTCAAATTATGAAAGATGATAATGCATTATTACCTGACAGCTTTGTTTAGAGGAATAGTTCAGGGCTCCAGAGTCTTACACTCATATGAAGTTAGATTCACACCTTCCTTTACGTTGTTCATTTGTTGCTCGTGGCTGGACTCCATAAAGAATATCCTCTGGTGTTTAGAAGCAGACGGGGAAGATGTGTTGGCAGTATGGGCCATCTCTGACTTTAAAGAAGGGCAGAGCTGTCACCGACCACACTTGCACATCACAAAGCCTCTGCCTCAGCACACTCACAAAGGGTTTGGCACTAGTCTTTTGAGACAAGTTGGGGCCAGGGCAAAGAGGCTTGAAATTCCAAAATCCCATTAGGGTGGAAACCTCCAGGACCTTCTCCCACTTCAAAGCTTGCACCAAGTATAAATACTAGACCCACAGACCCAATTCTTCTGTACACCATTGGATATGTGGAAGCCTCAGAAGGACTGCTGTGCTGCTCTGCTGCAAGACGGACTGCTACTCTGCTGCACTGCTACCTAAGTGAAAAGGACTGGAACTGCATCTTGAATCCAGGAGCACCAGAGTGACCCAAAGGGTAGTTGGCTGGTCTCCTGATCAGAGCCTCAGGGGCAGTAAAGGCTCCAACCATCTTGAACCAAGCACTTGCCTGCTGTCTGTCGTACCACCCAAGTGGTGGCACCCCAGTCCTGGGCCCTTGGAAGTGGGCCTGAAGGTCCTCTGACAACGAGCTGTCACCCAAGCAGAGCAAACACAGGCCCATATTTATGGAAGGTTAGCGTTGCCTTAGCGTCATGAATTTTGACACTAAAGCGGTGCTAACTTAGCTCCATTTTTATATTTTGACGCTAGACCGGTCTAGCGTCAAAATATTGGGATTAGTGCCATTTCTAGGAAGGGCCAAATGCTTCAATGAGTTGCAAGATAGGCGTTCCCTTCCTAAAAATGATGCAAGCCCCCTAACGCCACATTTAACACCCAACACAGAAACGATGCGTAAGTGGGAGGTGGACCTAAAAAATGGTGTTAAGCCTGTTTAGTGCCATTATTTAACGTTTGGTCAGACCAGGCGTTAAAGTGCAGGTAGGCCCATTTCCATGGAAGAATACAATGGAATGGCACAAAGATGCTCACCCAAATCCCCAGCAACACAACCACCCACAACACAGTGACACTACAGAAGGAGGGAGCCCATCCCAGGTAAGTTGCAGGCAAGTGTATGTGTGTGGTGTGCCATTGGGGGCCCCTTACATGGGCTCCCATGCCTGGCACTGGGTATGTAGGGCTTGCCCAGTGACACATCCCCTGTGGTGGGCATTGAGCTATGAGTAATAACTCCTCTCTATACTTAGACAGGAGTCATTGTTTGGCTGCTTGGGAGTCAAAACAATGACGCTAGGCTGACTGGTGGCAGATATTTTGCCGCTAACCAACGTAACTTCATTTCTGACCCACTAGCGCCATTTCACTTAACACCATCCCTCACTGGCTACTGTCTTTTTTTTAGCCATTCCTTAGCGCCATTGTCCGTAATTTTATAAATATGGCACATGGATGGCGTTAGCGCAGTTGTGCACCATAATTATGGGCCACAGTGTCACGCATTGTCTTGCAGCTCCAAATCAGAACTGCAGCTGCATGCTGCATTCCTGACACAGGACCTCACAGCTCTTCGGAACCACTGCTGCGAGAGACCTCTACAACACAGGACCTTGCATTGCAGCCCTGCAACCCCTTGGAATTGCCACCGCGCAATGCGTCCTTGATGCGGGACCTTGTATCACAGCTCCTCAGAACCGCAGCTGTGCTATGCATCCTCCTGGAGTGATCTCACAAAACTCTTCAACCCGGATTTAAGATATTTTTTTCAACTAGCCTAACTTGGTCCCTGTATCTGACCTGACGATCATATCAGTTGGAACTTGTGACTTTGTCAGGCCCAGCTTGACTAAATCACCACAGTTGGAGCTTTGTGCTTTTAGGCACTATTTTTACATAAATCTTTAAAATTGGATATCTCTGATTCTACTGATTGGATTTTGTCATATGGTCTCAAATTATTTATTACATTTTACTTTAGTTTTCTAAATTGGGTGGAATTTTTCTTGTGTTGTGATTTCACTTTATTACTGTTTGGAATGGTGCATAAATACTTTACCCATTGTTTTTCGCTAAGCCTGACTGCTTTTGGGACAAGCTACTAGAGGGTTAGGAGCAGATTAATTTGGGGTTGCTTGTGATTTCACCCTGACAGGAACTGTGGTTGCTGCTTGAGGAGGGTTTCACGCCCCCTTCCCCCAACCAGTAACCCAATTTCCTACACTTGCTTTTGATTTTAGACCCACAATAGGCTGAATTGCATGCTGTCCCTCATGTCCCTCATTCTTGTCAACACCGCTGGGAACACGAAAATAAATCACTGCGCAGGTGACGTCAGCGGAAGGTAGGCTCGTGAATGCGATACCTTTAATACAAAAAAAGCTGTCTGGTGTAGAAAATAATATATTTAAGCTAGAAGTAATGTGGACGCCCAAACTGGTTAATGCGTAATCATGAAATAATTCTTCTTCAGGGAAACATCAGCTGTTGTTTGAAGAAAGAAAGGAGCTCCAATAATGTAAACAGATTTTCATACTTGTAATGTTCTCCACAGTTACTCCCAGCTTTTCACATGGGCTCAAGTCCAAGCTGAAACATTTATTTTCGAACTGTTTGCTCAAGCCGGAAAATGAACGCCAAGCGTCTTCCGAATTGCCCTGTAGCACACTTTGGGTGTAACATGACTGAGTCAGCAATTTCCTCTTGGACAGAGGCAAAACAATAGCTGCAGTAATTTTAATTTCATGTTGAGAAAATGAACATTTACCAAGTAATAACTTACAAGCCGTAACTGTGTTGCTAATTGAAATCTAAACCAAGGGGAATTAACGACATAGTGAATTTATCCTGCAAGAGCAAAAACCACGGATTCCCTTAGGACCGTCCTACTGTTTTTATGGGTATTAATACCGCGACTGCAGCTCCCTAATCGCAAACTTTGTAGTGCAAACATAGTAGGATATGGTCAGTTAATTTATGCATCTGTAATCCGTTTAATGTTGTTGATTGCAGCGTTTTCTTTCTTTATCAAGATATGGCATAATATACCAGAACTGAGGCCAAGATGAAAATAATCAGTGGAATCAAAATAATTACCTTTGAGGAGCAGTATATTTAAATTTAAGCAGTAGTATAGGAATCACCTTCAGCCGAAAGGCTTTCTAGTTCGTGGCAGCTGCTCTTGTATTAAAGAAAGAATGTTTTTTTTTAAATAAGGCTGTCAAAATCAAATCCGAATTTTATGTTTTATATATATAAAAAACCTACTTGCAATAACAGATAGGTAGTTATAGTTAGAACCTAATTCCCATAGATGAAGAAGTTTTTTTTGTTTTGCTAATAACTTTGCTATTCATTTCAGCTGCTGTCTTGAAAGTTTCGGGGTGATTCATCAAGCAGGGGCAGAGAAAAAAGAGGTGGGGGTACCAAAGTGTGTTTTCCCCATGCAATTTCCCACAGGAATTTTGAACATGACTACAGCCCAAACCGCTGAACGGATTTACACCAAACTTGGCAGAAAACAAGATCTTGGTCCAGAAAGAGGGCTTTTTGTAATTTGTTCAGTAGTTTCAGACTCATTAAAAGAAAAAAGAAAATTGTAAATCTAAGGACGAAAATCCTTCGCGGATCTATTCATGGGGGATCCGCGCAGCTGAAGCCAAAAGCAAGGCATGGATTGGCTGTCCGCAACCTGAGAAAAAAAGTAAAAAAATAATATAAGCAGTCAGGATACAGGTAGCCTGACCCCATAGAACAGATAGCGGGGTCCCTAAGGAACCCTCATGGGCAAGAAATTGCCCGCAAAAAATGTTTTTGCCTACATGAGGATCCGCAGATCCACCCCGGTGCTCAGTGCAACCCCCAATGTAACTTCGCAATGGATCCGGAAACCTGATGCACTACAAAATATATTACTTTATATTTTTCAAAAAACAAGAAATTCACTGATATCAACAAAGGTTACAGGGACCTTATAGTTAGGTTGTCGTTCTACACACACAAAACCATAAAAATTCAGCAGTTATATTTATAGTTATACTTATCTGAAGAAACTATAACTCGTGCCGTGAAGTAACTTTAGGCCACAAGTTATAGTTTCTTAACATAAGTATTAACATAACTACAACTGTAACTGCTGAGTTGAGCTTCTATGGGTTTGTGTGTTTAAAATGTGAATCTAACTATAATGTCCTTGTAACTTTGTATTTTTTTAGTGAGTATATATATATATATATATATATATATATATATATATATCACTGTGCCTATTTTCAGTGTTCAGTTAATAACTGATTGACTTAATTATTGAGATTATTGCTGCTTGGGAAGGTTGTTTTATGTTTTTATTGTTTTTTCTATTTCTAGTTGTGAGGCACTTTTTTCAAATTTGTAAATAGGATTTTTTTACACCACTGCTGTAACTTGATGATATCAAGGACTATGTTCATTTTTATGAATGTATTTATTGTTTTATTGTGATGGTTTATGCTTTTATGGTTTTTATGGCTTTTTATCCGAAATAAAGAAATAAAGAAGGAATATATATATATATACTCAAGATATATATATATATATATATATATATGAGTTTGGGGCCCGGAGGTCTGGTGGAGTATACTACAGTGTTTAAATACATGGCGTGACTATAATTGTGGTGAGTGAACCTTTATTTCAAAGTGTGAACATTGGCTCATGTTTTAACTCAAGCACAGATTGTCCAGCACTGTGCTAACATTTTGGACGCCGGTTATTTTGATTCCCCTGCGATTGAATATTGAGACCACAAGTCCCAGAATGCCTGAGCATTTATAATGGTGGCAGGTTGATTGAAATTTGGTGTTTATGCAGATTGAAGCCACCTGAGGAAGACGAATATCGAAACGCGTTGTGGTGTCTGGATGGATGCTGCAAAACCTGCCATGGAATGTTATCGGATAAATAAAAGGACAGTGCTGAAAGGAAGCCTCCGGGAGTGCAACGTGATTTGTTTTGTGAAGAATTAGGGTTGGCCTTAACCCTACTTTTGCACCAGCAATAAAATGGAGTTCACCGCCCTAGGCCACTTCGCTTGATATATATATATATATATATGTATATATATATATATATATATAACCTACTGGCAGTTGCCAGTAGGTATTTATAGTTAGGACCATGTCCCCATAGGAAAAGCATTTTTTGACTTGCCTATGCCTTTGGCGTTGTTTTACGAGCCTTCACAAAATTTTCTAAGAAATGTGCACCAGTGATTCTTGTTACACGTGGAAAGTTTTGGAGTGATCTGTGTGATCTGTCAAGGGGGAGGCGAAAAAAGGGGGCAGCAAAAGAAGTGCATTTCCCATTATAATTCCCATAGGAGTTTTGAGCATGACTACATCCTCAAACCACTGGACCGAATTACTACAAATTTGGAAGAAACTAAATTTTGTTCCACAGATTGTGCTTTTTGGTATTTGCTGTAAATTAGTTCAGTAGTTTTCAAGATATTAAAGGGAATAGAAATGTTTATATCTAGGGCCTCGATTCTTTTGAGACATATTTGCAATTATCGCTGCTAGTTCGCAGATGGGTGTGGCAACAGGAATAATGTGGTCAGATGGCCGCTATCTGAGCAGAAAATTGTGGCTGACATTTTAGGGAATGGGACTCTGTACCCAGGGCTGAAAATTCAAATTAAAAGTGCTATAAAGGGTCAACATGGACCTCCATGGGTGCAATATAGGGGTCTTTGAGGGGCCCCTGAAGCGTATATGTCGGAAAAAAAATGTGTCCATGTGCTATATATGCTAATTCATCACTACCATTAGTGCAGCACTTCTGTGTAACGTTACAAGGAATTTGCGCATATTGGCAAAAAAAATACATTCACAGACTTATTCAGACACTAATGCATTCACTCATAGATGCACTCAGAAACTCATGCTACCTCTCACATGTGTGCTTCATGGGGTTGAGTGGTTATATGGGCTTGGCCACAGGGCCTGGCTACAGGCTAGGGCCTGCAGCCAACCCCTTCGGCTGTGGGTGGGATTGGGTAGTTATACAGTGTTGGCTGCAGGGACTGGCTACAGGCAAGGCCCTGTCTCAAATCCCAGCCATGCATGGCCACACACTGTGCGCAGCATGGGGTTGGATGGTTAGAGGGGCTTGGCTGTAGGCCTTGCGGCCATCCCCCACAGTACATGGCCAAAGGCCATGCACCGCGTTGGTTGGATTAACGCATAGTAATTTAAATTACCTTACATTAAAAAAACATAAAAACTCACTAAAAAAACAAAGGTTACAGGGACGTTATAGTTAGGAAATAGAATTTTACAAAACATTGAAATTCACTTAAAAAAACAAAAGTTATAGGGATGTTATAGTTAGGTTCTGAATGTACTTGTACAAACTTGTATAAATATACATATATATATATAAATATATATATGTACATATACATATATTTATTTATATATATATATATAGATATATATATATATATTCATATATATATATATATATCTATATATATAGATATAGATAGAGATATATAGATATTTATCTATATATCTATTTATATAGATATTGGTAGAGGTTCATTCTGAAGGAAAATGTCCTTACAAGTATTTGTCTGGTCACCAGTGCCTGTGGTGGACACGCTGAGGCCCCTTGTGAATGGATAAGGGCACCCATCAGCAAGTCAGGGGGGTGCTGTTCCTTTTAACTTTTATTATGTATTTATTTATTTATGTAATTTAAGTCAATTATGTTATAGACACACTAGTGCACTCTCAAATTAAATAATGCACATGAGCAACGGTTTATATCTGCAAAAAGGCGAGACTAACCATATGAAGTTCATGAGTGGGATGTGAAAGGGTTAAAAAGGAGGCATGGGGGAACATGCAGAATACTAAGGAAATTCATAAATAGAAAGATGTAGTATGATCCATATGAATTACTACTGTTCCACAGTTTACACATAGCTTTAAAGTCAATATTCAAAATGCCTTATAGTCTGTCTCTTTTTTTTTAGATCTAGCATGAGTCAAGATCTTTTGATTTTATTAACATGGTACATGTAATATACTCACTTATGGAGACTGTCAGCCAGCACACTTGATTCAATGGTCTGTTGTTGTGTCATTTACATTTTTCTTATGACCGCTGCAGCATAAAGCATGCTGCAAAGTGTCTCCCCACTTTATTCATTGACTAACTTCTTTGTGGTTGACGGCATTCTGCCCTTTCACAAAGAGCTTCCATTCAGTAACAGGAACGACTGTCAATGTGTGTTTTCTGAGAACAAACCATACTTTTGCTTTTTTTTAATAACAGCAAGAGTCCAGCAGCTCCCCCAATAATACAGTTATTAAAAATGAATCAGCAAAACAAACATTGACAAAGGGACTGATTTAGAACTCAGCAGACGGCTTATTCCATCACAACGGTGACGGATATCTCATCCTCTGAAGTCTAAATCCCAAAGGCCATAATGGGAATTAGATTTCTGCGACTCAGATATCCATCTCTGTTGTGACGGAGTAGCCCATCTGCTGAGTTCTAAATCAGTCCCAAAGTAAAAAAAATGTCAGGCAGAGCCAAACATATTAGCTTTGGCAATGGTTTTTGACATAACTGTTTTTCCGTTGGCTATGTTCCAATATTCAGAATGTGATGATTTGCTGTTGGTCCTGATAAGGTGCAAGATCTAGCTGGGATCGTTATGCTGCCAGAATCTCTGCTCTGATAGAGGTTGAAAACCAGAGGAGCAGAAATAAATTTGGTCCTGCTGCTAGAGCTGCCAACTTTTGAACTGGGGTCCCAGATTCGAATCCCAGCCTCATCTCACCATCCTGAAATTCTGCACAAATCACCTAACCTCCCCATGTCTAAAAAAAAGTGTAATGTTTGGTTCTGATGTAATAAATAACTGGGCTCAGATTTACAGAGAACTATCTCACTGCACAGCAGCAAGTAAAAGTGTTGTGTTATGTGCAAGGGAGAGAGCAGAACAGCACTATATCTACTAAGATGTAGCACTGTTCCGCTCTCTCCCTTCTCTGGTGTACGTTTAGCTGCCATGCGCCAATGCAGATGCCCTGGCACCACAGTGCATGGGTACCTGTGTTGTGGGAAGCATAGGTTTTGTAATGGAACAAGCCTTTTCCAGTACAAAAACTATGCTTTGAGGAATTTCCCACTTTGCATGCGTGCTGCACAAAGCAGCACACATGTAACCTGGGAAAAACAAGGAGTGATGACAAAATTTCTCATCATTATGCTTACCTTGAAGAGGTGCAGGATTTTGACACAAATCCCTGTCTACAATTCTTTATAGATAGGGAGGTGCATTAAAACCCATGGATATTTGCATTTGCACACCCATTCTCCACCCATGGACCGCCCCTTTGACGCAAAGGAAAGCAAGGAAGCACACTGCATAGCTTTGTATTACTTTGGGTTACAATCCAATGCCAATCACCATTTGCGTTAGATTGTAAATCGCACCACAACACTCATCATCAGGGTGCATTAAAAAAGTAACACAAACCCGATATAATGGGTTTATAAATCTGGCCATGGGTTCTGTTCTCATGTAAAGTGTTACAATGCCCTTGGGTCAACTTCATGCTATATGAAACTGCAAAAAAAATGAACCTATATTTGAGAACAGTTTTGAGAACAAAAGCGCCTCAGTAACTCGACAGCACCAGTAAGCTGGGTGAGGATCAGGACCAACAAATAAACAGGCTATGGCAGAGTTTGGTTAGGATCCACAACAACTAGTGAAAGGCTTTTCCCACACTGCTTCTCAAGGAACCTTTGAGATACAAAGCAGGAGAGTAAACGGACTACCCTGTCCATCCACTGTGGCCATACAAAAAGCATGATCAATGTAGTACTGCTTGCCTCTGTAGAACTGAGCCCACCAAGAGAGGATAAGCAAGGATTTTGAGGCTGACTCACACCCATGCAGGAAGGTGCCTTTGGGCAGGAAAAGGTATCTTTGCTAGATTCTGAGACCTATGCTGCCATTTTGCTTGCGCCCAAATCAGAAACATCCAAGGGGTCTGTCAGAGATTCTATCAGAGGGTTTGGAATGCCACTAATATCAGCCAGGCACAAAGAAGTGACGAGAGAGCAACTCAGAGCAGAAGTATCAAAGAATGAACAGAGAGTGGGTAAGAAGCCTGTGCTGTATAAGTAAACTGCAACAGGGGCACTCCTGAACTACAGTCACTGCGGCACATGTACTCATGTAGCGCTTAGAGTATACATAACCTACAAAGGGTTTCATTTGAGTCTAAATGTTCATGCATTGGTTTCTGTCTCCACCAATCATTAGCTAAAATGTTTGTGGCTCTTCTTCAACTGTTTGTTCTTGAAAGGATTCCACTTTTGTCACAGTGTTGTCTCTGGTGTTGTTTAGTTTGTCCAACTATTTTGTTGTTTTTTATTTGATCTTTTCAGCGTCAATGTCCTCTTCTGGAAATTTTTGATTTTGTTAATCACTGCTTCACATGTTACTGAGTTGATGTGATGAAACATGAACGATTCGCAACTTACTTTTCCAAAGCGTTCTTGCCTGGTGAGAACCCTTAAACTGCCCAACAAGAAGTATTGTAATACTCCCAAGTTTTAACCATTGTCATTTTTCTCTTGTGCAGACAAATGGATAATTCATAGCTAGATTTCCGAAATATCTGTTGGGAAAGTACTAGTAAACCAACTTGAATTGAAAATTCATCTGAACTCCCAACAAAAATGCAATTCAGAACATACACCAAACACGTCTCAAATATTCAATTCACTGGAAATTACAGCATCTAACAGCGGTCACTACCATCAGTTGCCTATCACATATTTACATTTGCTACTAGAATGAAAACTTATACCAGTCTAGGAAACATGCAAACAGCTTGGTACTGCCCTTCGGTCTCACCCATCTGAAAAACACTCACAACAGACATACACAGTGTATTGATCTCACAACGCACAAAAATAATTTTTATCTTTTTTAGAAACATTCAGAAAGTCATACTAAGACTATCAAAAGCTCAATACTAATGGTAGAATGTGCAATACATAAGTGATTGTAACATGATCAGACCGAATTGTAATACTACATTAATTAAAAATATAATTTGTGGTGCAATATGGTAAACTCCATTTGGAGGGCTGCAGAGCAGACAGGGGCTGCTGCGTCCCAACCATGGTGGTTGAGGACGTTTGGCACTTTTGTCCTGGGGTCCTTCCTATTATGGCTCTTTAAACAGGTACAATCCTTTCCAAACTTGACTCTTAGCGTACTGATCCCAGTCTACACCAGTTCAGGGCCCCTTTGTCCCCTGCTCTGACGTGAACTGGACAAAGGAAAGGGGAGTGACCACTGCCCTGTCCATCACCACCCCAGGGGTGGTGCCCAGAGCTCCTCCAGTGTGTCCCAGACTTCAGCCATCTTGCTTTGCAAGGTGTAGGGGCACTCTGGAGGGCTCTCTGTATCCAGTGCCAGCAGGTGATCTCAGAGACCCCTCCTGATAGGTCCTTACCTGATGATGTAGCCAATCCCCCTCTCAGGGCTATTTATGGTCTCTCCTGTGGGTTCTCTTCAGATTCTGCTTCAGCAATCCTATGCAACTACTACTTCACCCTCTGACCTCGGATCAACCGCAGCCTGCTCCAGGAACCGCTGTACCAGCAACAAAGTATCCACAAGGGATACCTTTCTTCTGCAACTTCAGCTCCAGCCAGCAAATGCAACAGTTTCCACGGTGTGCGCGCTCTGGGCAACTTCCTGTCTTCATCCTGCACAAGAAGGACCGAGGAAATCTCCTGTGGGATGACAGAGTCACTCCCCTTCTCATGCAGGCACCTTCCAAGACGACGACCGGTACCCTTGGACTCCTCTCACAGCGACAAGCATGCTCCTAAGGACACAGAGGGTGGACCCCATCGACATAGGCTATCCTGAGGTCCCGCTGACGCAATTTGGAGGAGGTAGGACCTTGCCTTCCCTGAGAGTGACAGTACCCCTGTGTACTGTTTCTTTTTCACCTCCTGAGGCCTCTGTGCACTATTTGCAGAACTCCTTCGTGCACAGCCTGGCCCAGGTCCCCAGCACTCCATCCTGTGACGCTCAACTCGCTGAGTTGTTCTCTTTGTAGTTTAGAAACATATGTTTAAAGGAGTGTTTTGTGGTACAGGTACATACCACCGAAACCTACTCTGAAGAGACATGAGTCTGCATTTGCTAGGCCACATGTCCACACATGCATAGGGAAGATACTTTCCATGCCCACCATGCCAGCCTTTGCATTGTCACTCAAGTGTAAGGGTGAAGTCTGTACTATGATAGTTGCCTGTAGGGACTGTATGCATTGAGTCAGTGTTGCAGAATGTAAATGTGTTTGTTCAGTCAGGCCTAACAAGTTTACCCTACAGAATCCACATTGCTTTGTGGTGTTTCATTGTGGCTCACATCACGGTACATGTTGCTGGAGCATCGAATACCTGATGTCTTTAGGCTTGCTTAGTCATTGTAGGCCTTGAGCAGGGTAGTGGTGTTTCTGACGTGTGTGACACAACCATTTGAGCAAAAACTTGTGTTTGTAATCACTTGATTTGTCTCTTGCATCCATATAGGTAAACACCCATCAAAAGAAGGAGATTTGGAGAGCCATCGCCCAGGAGTTGCAGACCCTGGGGTTCCATAGCCGGCAAAGTGCCCACTGTTGCAAGAGGTGGAAGGGCCTGAGGTGCTGGGCCAGAAGATCTCAGAGATTCAGATAGGGCTGTCCTCCCAATGTGGGTGGGCACACCTCGAAGCATGATCCCCCTAGGGGCCCGCATTCTGGCAGTAGCATACCCTGACCTTGATGGGCATGTGCAGGGAGCACAGCAGCCACAATGAGTACAGGACATATTACTGCCTGTCACACAGCCAAGTTAATGTGTTAGGTTCTAACATCTCCTCCTGCTGACTGGGAATGGACCATGTGTAACACACAAGATGAGTAACTGTTTGTGTAGATATATAATTTGGGGCATATTGATGTGCCTTGCCTAGTAGCCCAGGGACCTAGATCACAACTGAGTAAAATCCACAAAACAATTGCTCTCTGAGGACAACACATTGCTTTGTACAGTGATCAATCAAGGAACGTTTGTTGTTGTAGTGGGTCTAAATTCTACGCAACAGACCACTACTCCTCAGTGTTACAGTCCAAAGAAAAAGAAGTGATGGATCACTGTCCTCAGCCATGTGTCTGGTTAAGTGAGTAAATTGGCATCTTCTCCCAAGATGCCACTTGTTTTCAGTGTGTGATGAGTGCTGGTGCCTCAGTATTGTCTGACATGTGAAGGTGGCATCACACATGTGACAGAGCATACATTGTTCTTTGGGTACAGCTACAGATCAAAACTTTCCCTTGGTAAGTGGGGAATGTCCATTGACATGATTTATATCCCTGTTTCACTGTTGGTAAAATTCCTTGTGCTGACATGTTAGCATATGTCCCATTCTCTTTTAACAAAATGTGTACACTGCTGTTTCATTCTTCGTCTACCTGTGTTCACAGGAAGATTTCTGTATTCCCTCACATATAGTTGCATGCCAACCTGTCTTTGGAATTGGACATATGCAATGGGGCTACATTTTATGTGGTGCCACAGACAGGAGTGTGTCACCATTGATTGTTGGCTCACACACTCTCACCCGTCATTGCATGTCATTTGGCATGTACAACTTCAGTAGCAATGAGAGATATGACATGTAGGACTAGAGTTTTTACACACAATGCCCATTTCCATGCCATTGATGTGGCATCAAGTGGCAAAGTGCACTGCACATGTTAAATGGGAAAGATTTGTTGCCTCACTGTTGGCACACTTCATGGAGTGACTTGCAGTTTTGTTGGAATCACATGTGGTTGGGTAGAAACATTCATCCACGGACATCTGGGTTTGCAGGACCAAAATGGAGACAGTGATGTAGCTTCCTATTGGGCAACATGTCCAGGACCTTCTACAAGTTCTTGTAAATCACTAGGCCTCTCCAATATACAAAGAACTAATGGCTTCTGCTGATGCAATCAGAGTTTGTCATTGTAAAGGGTGCCATATAGTAGTGGTGATTTTCCGGGGGCTAGCTGTTTCATTGTGTTATGTATTTTAGCAACATATCTCCCTGTCAATTTGCACATTTTGACTACAGTGTCCATTTCCATGCCAAATATGTAGTATATCTGCGCAACATTAGTACTACCTCCATGACTCAATTAGGACAATTTACACATGGTGAAATGTGCATTGTTGACATGTTTCCAGTGTGACGTGAGTATTTCCATGTTACCTTCTTCAGGATACTGTACTGCTGTCAGCAACATGGCAGGATTTGGAACATCATTTCTTATTGTTGTGTTATTGAGTATGTGACAAATAGATGTCCGCATGACCTTGTGTGGGATCTGTTGGAATGAACTTGGCGTTGGCATACTATTGTATGACAACAGGTATGCTCCATGAGGCAAAGCATTTGAATGTGATATGGTCTTCTACTTGTTCAATGGTTATTATGATTGCACAACTTCACCCATGCAATTGGACATCTGAGACCTGATTTTTCTGTGGGCAACTGTTGACAGTTCATATGACATACATGCATATGTATGATTCATGGAGGATCCACCTTGAAGTAGTTTGTTGCTGGGGCCTACTTGACATCATGGTACTGTTTGTAAATCACAGATTTTGTTCAGGTGTGATCAGGAACATGTGGAGACCCTTTTCCCCTTTGTATTTAGAGCATCATCCCAGGAAAGTGAAGGAGACAGGGCAAAACCAAGTGGGGAAGCATCTGGCCACAGTACCTCCAGTCATGACACCACCGACACAGAGGGACCCAGTGGCCCGGAAGGTGAGGGGAATGCCACTGAGGACACAGGATCAACCTCAACATCTTTAGATTCTACCTCCAGTGGCCACTCCCTAGTGGTGGGGGACCCATCAGGACCTGTTCCTGCACCATCCTTGTCCGCCACCCCCAGTACTAGCACCACCCTTCCTCTTTGTTTCCCACCCAGTTGGCCATGCCCACTCACCTAAGAGGGTGGGCGTCTCCTTTGCCCTAGGTACGTCAGTGCCAGCCCCTGTTACTCCTGCTGCCCTGAGTGAGAAGGCTATTGACCTCCTGAGTAGTATAAGGAGGTCAATAGCCTTCTGTGGGGCAGACTGCCATTGTGAATACCATCCAGGGATTGGTCAGCCAACTTCAGACAAATGGTTTCCTGGAAGACATTCATAGTGACATGTCAATCAATCAATCAGGAATTTGTAAAGCGCACTACTCACCCGTGAGGGTCTCAAGGCGCTGAGGAGGGGGGAGGAGGAAGGGGGAGTGTTCCTACTGCTCAAACAGCCAGGTCTTGAGAAGGTTCCTGAAGGTACGGAGGTCTTTGGTCTGGTGCAGGTGGGTTGGAAGAGTGTTCCAGATTTTGGTGGCGAGGTGCGAGAATGATCTACTGCTGGTTGTAGTTCTGCGGATGCGTGGGACGCTTGCGAGGTTGAGGTCGGCAGAGCGGAGATGCCGAGTCGGGGTGTAGAAGGAGAGCAGTCTGTTGAGGTATTCTGCTCCGGTGTTGTGCAGTGCTTTGTGAGCATGTTTGATGAATTTGAAGGTGATTCTTTTGTTGACTGGGAGCCAGTGCAGGTTTCTCAGGTTGTCTGCGATGTGGCAGTGGCAGGGGATGTCCAAGATGAGGCGTGCAGAGGAGTTCTGGATGCAGTGCAGCCTCTTCTGGAGTTTGGCCGTGGTTCCTGTGTAGAGGGCATTGCCGTAGTCCAGTTTGCTGCTTACGGTGGCTGTTCTTCTGGTTTCAGTGGGTATCCATTTGTGGATCTTTCAGAGCACGCGGAGGGTGTTGAAGCAGGAGAAGAAGATGGCGTAGACTTGTTGGGTCATGGATAATGGGGAGTCCAAGATGAATCCTAGTTTGCGTGCGTTGTCGGTGGGAGTCGGAGCAGCTCCAAGAGTGGCAGGCCACCAGGAGTCATCCCATGTGGCAGGGGTGGAGCCGAAGATGAGGACTTCCGTCCTGTCGGAATTGAGTTTGAGGCATCCATTCGGCGATGGCCTTCATTCCTTCATGGAGGTTGGTCTTGGCAGAGTCCTTGGTGAGGGATAGGATCAGCTGGGTGTCGTCAGCGTATGAGATGATGTTGAGGTTGTGGGATCGGGTGATGTTAGCAAGCAGGGCCATGTAGATGTTGAAGAGGGTTGGGCTGAGGGACGAACCCTGGGGTACGGAGCAGATGATTTTGGTGGCCTCTGGCGGAATGGGGGAAGGTGGACTGTCTGGGTTCTGCCGTTGAGAAAGGAGGTGACCCAGTCCAGGGCTCTGTCGCGGATTCCTGCATTGCTGATGCATGAGTGTAGGGTGTGGTGGCAGATGGTGTCGAACGCGGCCAAGAGGTCCAGGAAGATGAGGGCCGCGGTTTCGCCTTTGTCCAGTATGGTTCTGATGTTGTTGGTGGCGGCGATGAGGGCGATTCAATACTGTGGATGCTGCGGAATCCGAATTGGGAAGGGTCCATGGTGCAGTTTTCCTCGAGGAAGCGGGTCAGTTGTCTGTTGACAGCCTTCTCTATGAATTTTGCCGGGAAGGGGAGCAGGGCGATAGGTCGGAAGTTCTTGAGGTCCTTAGGTCCGCCTTGGATTTTTTGAGGAGGGCGTTGATCTCGGAGTGTTTCCAGCTCTCCGGGAAGATGGTAGACTTGAAGGAGCTGTTGATGATCTTCCTTAGTTGGGGTGCGATGACGGAGCTTGCTTTGTTGAGGATGTGGTGAGTGCAGGGGTCATATGGAGAGCTGGAGTGGATGGTGTTCATGATTTCGATGGTGTCTGGCCTACAGATATCTTTTCAGGCTCTGGCCTTCTCAATGATTACAGCAATCTATCCCCAATCCTCCCACATCTTCTCTCTTCCCTATCAAAATTCCCTATTACCCTACTTGTCCTAAGCACACAGACACATCCGCATGCACCAACCTCAACACACACAAGCAGCACACAGCGACACAAACTCTACCAGGCACACCGGCATGCAGGCACTCAACATTCACCCACAGACACAACATCAGCCACCATTTCAACAGACACTCCCACCGACCCACACACCACATCCACCATTCCCACAGACACCACCACAACACCCAGTGACACATCCATCACACCCACCATACACCCAGACAACACCTGTGAGAAAGTAGCCTCATTGTAGCATGGTTACCCCCACTTTTAGCTTGTTTGTGAGTGTATGTCAGTGTGTTTTTACTGTCTCACTGGGATCCTGCTATCCAGGACCCCAGTGCTCATAGTTTGCAGCCTACTGTGTGTGTTGTCAGTAGTGCTTAACTGTGTCACTAAAGTTCTGCTAACCAGCACTTCAGTGTTTATGCTCTTTCTGCTACCAAATTAGTCACTATAGTTTAGTAACTTCATACGCCAATTCCAATTGGCACACTGGACCCCCCCCTTATAAGTCCCTAGTATATGGTACCTAGGTACCCAGGGCATTGTGGTTCCAGGAGATCCTTATGGGCAGCAGCATTTATTTTGCCACCCATAAGAAGCTCAGACAAACCATTTCACAGGACTGCCACTGCAGGCTGAATAAAATAGTGCACATACTATTTCACAGCCATTTTCACTGCACTTAAGTAAATTATCAGTCACCTATACGTCTAACCTTCATTTACTGAAGGCTAGGTGCAAAGTTACTAAGTGTAAGGGCACCCTTGTACTAGCAAAGGTACCCCATGCAGTCCAGGGCCAAATCCCCAAACTTCGTGAGTGCGGGGCCACCATTACACACATGCACTACATATAGGTCAATACCTATATGTAGCTTCACAATGGTAACTCCGAATATGGCCAGGTAAGGTGTCTAGTATCATGGAATTGTCCCCCCATACCTAATCTGGTATTGGGGGGCCAATCCCATGCATCCTGTGGGCTCCACCATGGACCCCCAGTACTGCCACACCAGCTCTCTGAGGCTTGCACTGCAGCTACACCTGCTGCCACCTCACAGACAGGGTTCCGCCCTACTGGGGTCAGAGAAGCCCAGTCGCAGGAAGGCAGAACAGAGCATTTCCTTTGGGAGGAGGGTGTTACGCTCTCTTCCATTGGAAATAGGTGTTACAGGCTTGGGATGGGTAGCCTTCCAGAGCCTCTGGAAATGCTTTACAGGGCACAGATGGTGCCCTCCTTACATATGCCAGTCTACACAGGTTCAGGGACCTCTTGTACCTGCTCTGGCGCGAAACTGGACAATGGGAAGGCGGGTGATCACTCCCCTGTCAATCACCACTCCAGGGGTGGTGCCCAGAGCTCCTGCATTGTGTCCCTTGCGTTAGCCATCTTGTTTTCCAAGGTGTGGGAACACTCTGGAGATCTCTGAGTGGCCAGTGCCAACAGGTGACGTCAGAGACCCCTCCTGATAGGTGTATACCTGGGTAGGTAGCCAATCCCCCTCTCAGGGCTACTTATGGTCTCTCCTGTGTGTTCCTCTTCAGATTTGGCTTGCACGTTTCCACCAGGAATCCTCTGCCACTCCTGCTTCATCCTCTGACCTCGGATCAACCACAGACCGCTCCAGGAACCGCTGTAACTGCAACAAAGTATCCAGAAAGGCTACTGCGACTCTACAACTTCAGCTCCAGCCAGCAACTGCAACAGTTTCCATGATATGCACACTCTGGGGACTCCCTGTCTTCACCCTGCACCAGAAAGACCGAAGAAATCTCCCGTGGAGTGCCAGAGTCACTTCCCTGCTCCAGCAGGCACCTTCTAAGACGACAACAGGTTCTCTGGGACTCCTCTCCCGATGACAAGCATGCTCCTTGGAACACAGGTGGTGGACCCCTTCGACACAGACTGTCCTAAGGTCCATCTGTCCAAATTTGGAGGAGGTAAGAGCTTGCCTTCCCCTTTTGTGACAGTACCTCTGTGAACCACGTCATCTTCACCTCCTGAGGCCTCTGTGCACTGTTTGCAAGAATCCTTCATGCACAGCCTGGCCCAGGTCCCCAGCACTCTATCCTGTGACGCTCAACTAGCTGAGTTGTTCTCCGGCAGCATGAGACCTTCTTTTGTAGTGCTGCAGCAACTAAAATTTGCACCTTCTTTGTCCCCGTGTCCTGGGACCTCTGTGGGTGCTGGGTCCAGGCAGCGCCATTTTGACACAATCCGCGACATTGCTTGAACCAAGGCTTGTTGGACTAATCCAGCGCTACAACTCGCCTGCATCCAACATCTCCACGTGGGGCATCCTTTGCATCATGCAGGAACCCACAGCGATGTTCTTTGGTGCTCTTCTGCAGACTTCTTCCAACCGGAGAATCCTCTTTTGCACCATCTTCTAGGTTGCCAGGGGCTCCTGTCCTTCCTGGAATCTTCTGCGACTTCTGGACTTGGTCTCCTCTCTTTACAGGTCTTCAGGTCCAGGAATCCACTATTTGTTGCTTGCAGTCTTGCTTGGTTCTTGCAATAACTCTATTCACAACTTTTAGTGTGTCCTAAAGAAACTTGAAGTAGTTTACTCCTACTTTCCTGGGCTCTGGGGTGGGGTATTTTACCAACCTTTGTGGTTTTCTGACACTCCCAGTGCCCCTCTACACACTACACTTGCCTAGGGGGGAATTCGTGATTCGCATTCCACTTTCTTAGTATATGGTTTGTGTTGCCCCAAGGCCTATTTCTTCCTATTGCATTCTATTATTTACTTACCTGATTTTGGTGTCTAGTGTATATATTGTGTATAATAGTTACCTCCAGAAGGAGTATTGCCTCTAAGATAATTTTGGTCTTGTGTCACTAAAATAAAGTACCTTAATTTTTAGTAACACTGAGTATTGTCATTTATTGTGTATAAGTACTGTGTAACTATAAGTGGTATTGCAGGAGCTTTGCATGTCTCCTAGTTCCGCCTAAGCTGCTCTGCTACAGCTACCTCTATCAGCCTAAGCTGCTAGAACACTACTACATTTCACTAATAAGGGATAACTGGACATGGTATAAGGTGTAAGTACCTAAGGTATCTGCTACAAGCCAGGCCAGCCTCCTACAACAGCTCACAACCCACAGCCCCACACACCTCAGTCACCATACCCCCAGACACCACCACAACACCCACAGACACATCCACCACATTTGCTGTTGTTTTTTAATATCTGACTTTGTGGGAAGTGTTGGTCACCCAAGACAAGGGTAGATGTTCACTGTATGGATATGTGGGTGTTGATCCAATTGGGGTGTCATTGCATTGTGTTATGCTTGCTAGGGTAAGTATTTCATCTTGTGTTGGCCAATGTCAGCCTGTATGGTGTAGATTTGTCCCCTGATAAAGGTTGTACTTTCGTCTCATGTGCGGGAGCTAGAGTTTTGTTTGTCCACACATGGAGGGTGTTAAATTGTGTAGCTTCCTTTGGATTTGACTGACCATGTGTCCACTGTGATGTGTGTACCTTACAGCTACATCATCTAGATGTCTGGACCATGCTGTTGCTGTTGTATGTCTTTCTTGACTTGCACTTACACATTTGGCAGCTAGGCATATCACTTGGCTCAAATATTGTTTGTCCCTGAGATACATGAAGGGTCAGTTCCTATGCAAATGCTGTTTTAGGGGTATGTGCAAAGTGAAATGTGTCCATGAATGCTCCTGATGTCGCCATCAGTATTATGCAGGTATTGTTTGCATTGTGAGCTTTGGATATTCCTTTCACAAGCTATTATGCATCCCATTGACCTTCCATTGTGTTGCAATGTGGGTGCTGTGTGGGTCCATCGATAAGCAGCACCTGTGGCAGGACGTGTGTGTGATGGGCTCCATGGCGGCACAGGTCATGTAACACTGCCTGCAAGTGAGTTGCTTCCTTTATGCTTTCCGTTTCCACCTGCTGGGATGTGGTGGTTGGACTGTCACGGTCACGCTGGCGGTAGGCAACATCATAATGTGTCCATCCGAAACACTGGCTCCATCGGCCTTTTTGGCCTGCCTCGCCACCGCGGTGGTTTGCGCTGCCTGGTGGTGCTGGCGGGACTGCGGCAGTCTTTCCCTATGCGACTGCCAGCATCGTAATACTGTGGTCTGACTGCCAAGCAGATGGCGGTCACACCGCCGCCATGGTGGTGCACAAACCGCCAGACCCGTAATGCAACCCTTTGAGAATATGTAACATTAATTTCAATATGTAATATTCATTTGAAAGCAAATCCACATAAGTTCAGAGCAAGCCATATTCATTTAAACAGCAGTCACATTCATTTAAACATGGCTTGTGTTCATTTCAATATTTGCCTAATTCATTTCAAAGCATGTTACATTTATCTCACAGTTTCATTTTCATTTCATTTCATTTCATTTTCATTTCAAAAAGTGTGATATTCATGTTACAGAATGTCAACTTTTGATGTGGGCCATATTAATTTCATCAGGTGTCATATTCATTTCAAAGTGGCTCATATTCATTTTAACATGTGTCATATTCCTTTCTATGAATGTCATTCATGTCAATTGATGTCATATTCACCTTAAGACCTGTCATAATAATTTTAACACGGGTCATATTCATTTCAACATAGGTCATATTAATTTCAATATATACAGTATTTATTTTGCTGTGTATCATATCAATTTCAAAGCACAACATATTAATTGTGACAAGTTTCATTTTAATTTCAGCATTGGTCATATTCAGTTTAAGACATGTTGAACTCATTTCGGTGGAGCTCATGTTTGTTTCAATGCATGTCATATTCATCTTAGCATGTGTCATATTTCTTTCAATGGATGCTTCATTCATATTAACACATCTTAATTTTAACATGAATCATATCCATTGCAACATATATCGTAATCATGTCAATGTATATCATATCACTTTCAATGCAAGCCATATTCATTGTGATAAATGTCAAGATCATTTTAACGTTACTCATATTAATTTTAAAACATGTCAAATTAATTTCAATGAAGGTCATATTCATTTCAACGTATGTCATATTCATTTTAACATGTGTTATATTCTTTTCAATCAATGTTAAGTTTATTTCAATGGATGTCATATTCATATTAACACTTGTCATATTCATTTTAAGATGCAACTTATCAATTTTAACATATATCATATTAATTTGAATATGTATCATATTAGTTTGAATATGTTTCATATTGATTTCAAGGCATGCCATATTCATTTTAACAAATCTCACATGAATTTCAGCTTTGGTCATACTCATTTGAAGACATGTCAACTTCAATTTAATGGGTTTGCATTCATTTCAACACAAGCCACATTCATTTTTAATCATCTCCTATTTATTTCTGTGTGTCTCATATTCAATGCCATCTTGGTAATATTCATTTCAACACAATTCAAATTCACTGCACATGTTTAATGTTCATTTCAATGTACATTGTATTAGTTTCAATGTGCATTGTTTTCTTTTCAGAATATAATATATTCATTTCAATACTTTATGTTATTTTTAATCTGCCATATTAATTTCAATGTATGTCATATTTCTCTTGGCATAAGTCAATCATTTCAAGAAATGCCCCATTCTTTTTGGTGAATATTGTATTTGTTTCAGTGATTGCTTTATTGTTTACAGTGAGGGCCATATTAATTTGAGTATGATTTATATATATTTCAGTATATTTCTTATTCAATTTGGTGTGTGTGTTATTCATATTAATCACTAAGTAGCATATTCATTCTGCCAGGTTTTATATTTGTTTTGGTTCAATTCAGATTCACTCTGCCAGGTATCATAATTATTTTGGCACATAGTACATTCATTTTGGTGTGTGTCATATTCATTTTGCATCATGCTATGTATTTCAGGAGGTGTCCAATATGGGGAGCTGCAATTTTGACATGAACAGCTTCCCATAGAGCCGGGCTCAGCTTTTGTGTTCAGTGCGCACAGCCTCGCTAAGTTATTGACAAAAGCTGCTCTGTGAGCCTTGGGAAGGTAAACCTGAGGTACATAGCAGTCACAGCCTATTAACGGACTTGCACAAATGAAGCACACAATACAGCAGTTGTAACCCATAACAGGTTGCATGGCAATCCATGCACTACTCGGCTCAGAACAAGCCTAACTCAGCCCGGTGCATAGATTGCGTGGCATGGCAGTTGTAACCTGAATAGGTTCAGTGAACTGCAAAGAAGTTTTAGCCAGACTCAGGTGGGTGCACAGATCGCATGGCAGGCATTTCTTGCACAACGTGGGCTAGGGCATGCATCATATGGCAAGGCAGCTGTAGGCCAACCCAGGCTGATGCGTGGATCGCACATAATGGCAGTTGTATCACAACTCAGGCCGGTGCAGTTCTCGAAGGGAACTGCAGAGAGAGACTACAGACCCACTACAGCACTAGTCACTTCAGATTTTGCTGTCTTTAGCTGTCTTTCTCTAGGTGCTCCTCAGGCCAGGAGCATGTTGGGCTTCTGCTCCTTAATAGCCACTCCTTCTGCAGAGGTATTCTGCCAAAGTATCAAAGAAGAAAGTATCACAATACAGTAATATCATGTCAAACATATAATCAAATCAAAAATATCGTAGTACAGAATATAGCACGTAATCATATTGCTTTTTCGGATAAATAATATTGTTTTTTGTATTGATGTACATATTATAATTCCCTTAACTATAGTTGTATAAAATATATTTTTTAAATAATTATGTATATATTACTCATTGCATTTCTATAAGGTATTAGTCTTATGACAATGTTTGCCTTTTTTAGTATGGTTTAAAATGGTAATGTGAATTACGGTGGAAAGTTATTTAATGTATGGACTATTGTTTTAATATTCAGCTCATGTTATCTTAACATTATTAATTGCTAATTAGTCAGTTGATTAATTGTCATTGTAATTATTTTTAAAATGAATTGAGCAATTAGTATTTAAATATAAGCTTTTGAAAAGGAGGTATGCTTTTTGAGTCTTCCTCTGACCATGATTTAGAGACTGACTCGGCATCGGAGGCAGAAGAGGTAGGCCAGGATTCTGGAAGTGAATTTTCTGTCCGAGAGGAATCATCTGATGATGAAGCCACTCTCAGTGCATATGAAATCCTGCTTTTAGAGGAAGACACTGAATTGTGAGTAGTGCAGCAAGAGGCATCTGGATTGCAGCCTTGGGCTGGAAGGCTTCCCATTGGAAGTGCTGGACTCTGGGTTGCCCTAAATATGGTGCAGCCGGTGTTGCCTGCTTTTAGTGGTGTTGCAGGGTGTAGAGTGAATACTGAAAACTTTTTGCCTATACATTTCTTTCAGTTGTTTATGTACGATGTATTTTTGGATGAGATTGTTGAGGAGTCTAATTTGTATGCTGAACAGTATTTGAGGAACAATAGTGACAGACTAATGCCCCACTGTAGAGCTACCTGGTGGACTCCCACAAATCTGGATGAGTTGAAGAAGTTCTTGGGTTTAACTTTTTTGATGGGTGCTTTCTTCATATTGGTCTACTAGTCCCTTGATGGCAACAGTTATATTTCCTGCAACCATAAGTCGTAATCGGTATTTGCTTCTTCGTCAGATACTGCATTTTGTTGATAATGCTTTAGCGTTGCCATAAGATGACCCTGATTGTGACCATCTTTTTAAGGTTTGGCCTGTTCTTGATTGCTTTGTAGATCGATTTTCAGAGATCTATGTTCCAGGGAAAGAAATAGCTTTGGATGCCCTGTTCGAGGGCCAATTTTTAGGCAGTAGATTCCTAGCAAGAGGGCATGTTATGGAAATAAGATGTACATGCTGTCTGAGAGTAGTACTGGATATGTCTATAACTTCAGGGTGTACAGCGATAGGGATTCCAGTATTGACCCCCCTGGTTGTATGTCCACTTTTGGAGTTACTGAGAAAACTGTGTGGGAACTTACTGAGGACTTTTTAACAAAGGTCACCATTTATACTTAGATAACTTTTACACTGATGTGCAATTGTTCAGGGAGTTGTTCAAAGTGGACACTGTTGCTTGTGGAATAATCCACTCTAACCGTAAAGGTTACCCAAAACAGCTTGTTTGTAATAAAACTCAAGATGGGACAGTGCAGTGCCTTGGGTAGCAATGAACGTTTCGGACTGGAGAGATGTCTACATGCTAACTACCATCCACAATGAAAGTAGTTCATGTGTGACTGTTTAGGGTCAGGTTGCTGAAGTGTGCAAACCTGTGTGCATTTTAAACTACAATAAGCACATGGGTGGTGCAGATAGAGCAGATCAGAGGTTGGAACCTTACACTGCTGTTCATTTGGTATAAGTTGGTTATCCATCTGTTCCATTCTGCAACCTTTAATGTTTTTGTTGTATTCAAGGACTGTTCTCCAGAGTCAAAGGTGACATTTGTTAAGTTTTAGGAGTCTGTGATAGGCAGCCTTGTTGTAGTGGAACATGCATAAGTTCCTATAAAAGCAGTGGTGGAGGATGAGGCTAGATTGAAAGATCGCCACTTTCCTGATCACATTCTTCCCACAGTCAAAAAAACTTTCCAGCTAAGAAATATAGAGTCTGTGCCCGAAAAGGTATCCAGAAGGAGGTCATATGTGCTTCCTTGATTGTCCTTCTAAGCCTGGGCTGTGTTTGCCCACATGTTCTAAACTGTACCAGTTTCCCACGAGAATAGTCAGGGAGTCCTATAAGAGAGCCAAATACTACAACAGGGAGAGTATGTTTGAGAAACACGATAAAGATCCAAAATCTCAATTGGTGTGTGTCATACAACATTCTAACTTAAATGAAAAAAATAGAAAAATAATTTTGAACAATTGGCACATACTCAATAGTGACCAAGATCTATCACCTCTAGAACGCCCGCTACTTGCCCTTAGAAAAAAACCTGAATATCTGTAACAAATTGGTTAGATCCAACTTGTCAAGAGATCAATACTTATGTCAAAAATCAAGTGTGGAACATGCAAGGCGTGCCCTCAAGCCATATAAAATGATATATTGAAGTGGAATTGGAAACAATTTAGATTGATGGATATGGCAAATTGCAGAACAGCTAATTGTGTATATCTGATCCGCTGTCCTTGTGCTCTAGGATATGTTGGTGAGACAGGACGAGAGGTAAGAGTAAGGATTTTGGAACACATGTCCAATATACGCATTAATAATAGGGAGGGACCAACATTGGAAAAACATTGGACATAAAATAGAGGATCTAACATGGACAGTTCTAGAAAAGATAAGGAAATCGAGAGGAGCCGAAGACAATAAACTTAGGAAAAAAAGAGAAGTATATTGGATACCTGTAAAAATGGGCTCAACGAATATATTCTGTGGGAAAATATATTTGATTAAATTCCCCCTTGGGTTAGTGAGCTCCTTACACTAAATATATTTGAAATGGGCATAACATATGTTGGGAAGATATGCAAGTCCTTAGTGAGGTACTAAAATTTTCCTATATGAATAGTCATCAGTTGGGGGGTCCTCCACATGTCTCGGTTTAATTCAGTCTTGGTCGTATAGACAATCATCTCCATTCCAGGTTCCCTGGTAGTGAGGTATTTCAGACTGATGGCGAACCAAATGTGAAGATGTCTGAGCTGGCTCTGTCCTTTTACCTTCTTTCTTTCTGTATCAAACATGATGTCTGTTAGAATTTCTGTGGTTTTAAGTTTTTCAGTAACACTGTCTAGTTGAAATCTGTGAAAATGTTGCGCTCCTTTTGTAAATTTTATTATCTATTTTTTAATGAGCCTAAATATTTCATTATTATTATGTTTTCTTCTATCTCTTCGACTTAGCTTGGTTATGAATCTGTTTATGTGACTTGGGCCCTATAATATATCTTTTCTTAGTTTATATGTATGAGATAGTTTCATACATTAGAGAATCAGCCACTCTATTCCAATATAGCGCCCGTTTTGGTTCCATGGAGATCACCCAGGTATACTCGATTCAAGCACATAGGGCCTAATCGCAAACTATGTATAGTCACGTGACTAGGAGTCTAAAAGGAAGGCATTCCAACCTGCGCGTTTACAAGGTAGATGCGCTGACTAGAACTACGTGTGTTAGTTTTCTATCGCTTATCACACTAAGTGTTTTTGGCGAAGCCATTTCTGACGGCAACATATAGTGCTAAGCTCATAGTTGTAGTAAACTTACGGTGTATTAAACATAGTTCGAAAACAATTGATCAGTTCGTTGTCGTTCATGATAAACGGGTAGGCAATGACATTTAATTTGGTAGTAGAGTATAATATTGGACTAACAGCTACAACAAATTGATGTTTTTTCGTAAAGCTAGTTAGAAAATGCCATATCATTTGCTTTTAGACCTATACAGCTGTCCTTTATGCCGACGTGACGGGTTCAAACTATTACTACAGTCGGTGACAGATGGCTTCTGTTCCTAATGAGCCACCTAATAATAAATGTAAAACTAACATAATGAGACTTTGGCCCTGTAAGGCAACATAACTACTAGCAAGTTTGTACCTATCTTTGTAGCCACTAATTGGTTGTGCCTTTCAGGCAATCCAATATATTTAACATTAGAGTGGACAATAGGGTGAACACCAAGCGGTCTGTTGTTTTCTTCATCTGAAAGACTGTTTATCCCTCATTATGACTTCTATCTAGAGACTTTTTCAGGTAACTGCATGACTGTAACGTGTAAATGGGATTAGCAAGTCATTGATATCACATTTTTATATTGGTTGGAACTGAGTTTAAGGCCTCATGGCACATATTTGATCAATGGACATCACAGTTGCCCACTAAAGTCTAAAAGCATGAAGTGCACTTTTTGGATATGATGGGACCTATGGGTATTAGACTATATTTATTCATTCTTCTGGTTTTCTTTAGGTATACCACACTAATGGATTTTATTTATATATGAAATTGCATGCAGTATCTTTTAACTTTGTTTTATGGCTGTATCTTTGTGCATGGGTAGCTTATATATTGTATATACCTAATGGCTTGGACATGGTACTCCACGATTTCAAGGTTGTATTTTCTATGTGTTTTATATACTAGACATCATCCTCTAATGTGGCATATATCAAGAAATCGGCATTTCGTTCAACATAAATGTCAGCCCTGTGGCAGTTGTATTTATTTGGTGAACGCAAATTTGGGAATGGCCTGATGAAGGTGGCCTCCATATGAGAGGATTGCCGAAATGCGCGTAGGCCCTTGGTTCCTACTATGTTTTTGTAACGTTGTATAAAACTATTGCTGTATTGGATTTTATAACTTTTTGCATACATGTATATAAACTAATAATATATCACATTATTGTTATAGTATATTTGTAGCTATGTTTGTATGTATTTTGGTATTTTGTTGTATATAGTATTGTTGTGTGTATGTGGTATGACTGACTTAATTCATTGCCTAATTTATAATGCATTTGATAAGATATAATAAAATATGGATAAAATCATTGTATGCCTTTGTGAAATGAGATTTACTAAAATGAAGATAATGACTTGGATGTAGCCTAGGACTGGACATAAACCACCAAATAATTACTAACATACATTATTAGATGAATATTGTTATATTGTGATTCTTTGCAGTATATTCATACACAAAGTGTAATTCTAGAGTAGCTTTTTCTTTCTTTGCAGCTTCAGCTTCTATTCCCCTGGGCTAGCTACTGTATTGTTTTCAGGGACCCCTTTGTTTGTTTGGAGACTAAACTGTACCACAGCCAAAAGAGTTTTTGGTTCTAACTCTGAGCGTAAAAGTAAACTGACCTGTCTTTATCATTTTATATTTTATGTTCAGATTTTACGGTTGGCATTGGTGTGATGTTTTTAGTTAGAGCTGTTGTGTTTGTAGTTATAGTTTTGTATCTACTTCCAATTGGTTTGTATTTTCTTGTTTGTCTAAAAAAATGTGATGCCAGTGTGCGTGGACGGGCGCTTCGCTGGCGGTGTGTATGGACTGGTGCTTGGCTGGTGGTATGCGTGGACTGGCCCTTGGCTGGTGTTGTTTGAGTGGTGACTTGCTTCTGGTCACTACACACAGTGGTAGCCAAACGCAGCTGTACACACTCTGTCAACCGCCAGTCGGTGTGATTGCAGTGTCATGCGGGCGTATGAAAGTGATGGGCCCTTGAATGGTACTGTTTGTTGATGTGAATGTTGTAATGTGCTGAGCTCGTGGCTGGCAGTGTGTGTGGTCTTGTGTGTGTCACATATGAAATGTGTGTGAATAGCCTGTAAAGAGGTTGGTGCCCTTTTAACATTTTAATTATTAACAGTACATTTCATATTTGTGAAATCTCTTGTTAATAAAATGTTACCCTCTGAACCTTCACTCACCTATGATAGGAATATCTTGCATGTCCTGATGCTTATCCAGCTTAAGGAGGTTTTGTGGAAAGAGTGTGCCTTATATTTCAACTAAATGAGTGCCCCTGAATTGTTGTTATCATTCACATTATCCACTGGTCTATTTTCTCTCCGTGTACTAATTTCCTAGCAAATCGGAAAGAAAGTGACCACCACAGCCATCTTCCTTCATTTATGCTCAGAATTCATATGGTTCCACACCTGGACATGCTGAATGATGTTAGACTTTCTTTTCTGCTCTTAAAGTGATAGCATCTAAATCTACTGTCACACCAATGGACCATACAATGATTTCTGATCCATTATTACAACTTCCTCACACTTTGACTGTCTTATTGGTTGAAGAGCACTGGTGCACTGGATCCAAATCTCAGATGAAGCTTCTAGACAGTCACAGACTGTTCAGAGCCTCTGCCACCTATTATTTTAACCATTTACCACTTTATTAGAACATGCTTAGGCAACTCAGCAGAATTATAGTCAAGGTTGCATCTGAGTTTCATGGGTCAATCGGTCATTAAACAATTCAACAAAGTAAATGTTTGAAATGTTAAAGCCTTATAAAATTATTTGAACACTCCACATGATTAGTTATAGAACTAGGGGCCACATTTATACTTTTTGACGCACAACTGCGCCAACGCAGTTGTGCGTAAATATTTTTACTGCATGCGGGCGCCTTATTTATGGAATGACGTTAGCCGGCGCTGCGGACTGGTACGCATAAAAAAAAATGACTAACACCAGGCAGCGCCGGCATATGGGAAAATGGGGGTTGTGCATCAAAAAATGGTGCAAGTCAGGTCTGAGGCAAAAATCAGGCCTCACACCGGATTTGCGCCATTTTTTTTGCTGCACAATCCCCATTGACATGACTCCTGTCATAGCAACGACAGGAGTCATGCCCCCTTGCCCAATGGCCATGCCCAGGGGACTTATGTCCCCTGAGCATGGCCATTGGGCATAGTGGCATGTAGGGGGGCCCAAATCAGGCCCCCCTATGCCACTTAAATTTTTTTTAAAAATTACTTACCAGAACTTACCTTTACTTCCCTGGGATGGGTCCCTCCATCCTTGGGTGTCCTCCTGGGGTGGGCAAGGGTGGCAGGGGGTGTCCCGGGGGGCAGGGGAGGGCACCTCTGGGCTCCTTCTGAGCCCACAGGTCCCTTAACGCCTGCCCTGACCCAGGCGTTAAAAAACGGTGCCCATCAGGCTGTGCGCCGTTTTTTAAGGCCCACCCCCTCCTGTGCGTCAAAATGATGCCAGAGTATAAATAAGGCGTACAGGCCTTAAAGTCATTTTTTGGAAGGGAATGCCTACCTTGCATATAATAAACGCAAGGCAGATTCCCCTTCCAAAAAATGACGCACATGGTGGGATTTTGACATCCGCGGGGTCGGGCGTCAAAGTATAAATATGGGGCAGGGTTTGCGCCGAATGTGCGTCAAAATTTTTGACGCACATTCGGCGCAAGCAGAGTATAAATATGCCCCTAGGCGTCTCTAAATCTCAGAGTTATCAACAAAGACCTTCAAGTAACTGATTGACTGACCAGAGAAATGCTAGAGGAGAAAAATACTATTGCTGTATATGAGTCAAAGACAGATACATGCAGATGATGGATATGTTCTTTCTGATTTCAGAATCAAGAGCAATAAGATCTCTTTCTTGCTATTTGTCAACCTGACGGGGATGTATTAGAATGGCATTTAAAACAACTGGTGTAATTGATCCCTCTTTGACCTCTCAATTAAGCCCACGTCTGCCCCTGCATCTCTTGAGACTCTGAGATTTCAACAGAACAATATCCTTGTTCTCTTGTCTGCATCCTTCCTTTCAAAAACAAGCATTGGCAAAACTTGTTTCTGATGGCACTTTTCACAAAACTGCAGTACCACAACTTACTAGTACATGCCCACTAGAGTTGCTGCAAGGAGTTACTTGATGACCCTCTTGAGTCTCATGCTACTGCGTGAAAAGTCCTTTCAAAGCTGCGTTGCCTCAAACTGTTCTGCAACTGCTTGAGAAAGCTTTTAAAAAGCTGCATTACCACACATTGTTACTAGAAGTCTCTCTAAAATCAGCTGCAACTGCTTGAAAAGTCTTTCACAAAGCCACAGCTCAGCAAGACTTTCATGTTGCCCCTTTCAAGTCAAAAGTCCTTCTCAAGGTTGTAGTACCTCAAGCTGTTACTTTGGTCCCTCTTGGGTCAGATGGAACAGCCTGAAGTCTTTCCGAAAGCTTCAGTACTGAAACCTGATACTAGATGTCCCTTTTGAATCAAATGTAGCTGCTTGAAAAGTCTTACCTGAAGCTCCTGCATCACAAGTTGTTACAAGATGTCCCTCTATAACCAGATGCATCTGCTTAAAAAGCCTTTCATAAGTAAGATTCAACTGGTTGAAAATTCACAAAACTGCAGCAACACGAGGTGTTACTGGATGCACCTCTCTAATCAGGTGTAATTGCTTGAAAAATTGTTAACAAAGCCACAGTACCCCATCTCATTACTGCATGTCCCACTTGATCCCAATGAAACTGATTGAAACCTCTTTCATAAGACAGTAGACAGGCCTCTGGATATAGAAAATAGAATGGAAAAAAGAAACAAGATTGCTCCCACATATAACCATAAAATAAAGGAAAGATTCTGAGACACCATGCAAGAAAAATGGTCCAATATTCGGAATGATACCAGCCACATCCCTATACAAATAAGAGAGACAGCAAATTACCATGCTGTACACATATGCCACATATACACACACTATAATGTGTCTCTGCTACAGACAGATATTTTTAGTGGTAAATGAGTGAACTAATAAGAGAGACACCTCATGGGAAGCCCCCAGAAGAGGGGGCTAGGTACACATCACCAGATACCCTAGGGCTTCTTATCTTCGACGTGTCGTATACTGACAAGTGACAGGGGAAAAGCCTTACCCATTGCTGTAATCCGAGAGCTGTCCATAGTGTATGAAAATAGTGATGTGGCGCCTCAGCCATAAAATGTCTGAATTGCTCGCTGTGGGAGAGATGTTAGATTGTCAAAGGGCATCTGTCTGAATTTGCTGTTATAAACAACAAAGTCCAAGGCCAAGGTCAGTCATGAAGATTTTTTATAGAAGGTGTTTGGCTCAGCATAGTATATTTTATTAGTGGGGGGCCAGAATCAATTAAAAACAGGTTGATCCATGTATGGACCAAAACAGGTAAGTTAGCATATTTCACTGCACAGAAACAGTCTTTGCAGTTTCATCAGGTCTAAAATTAATTTATAATCTATACTACTATGCAGTTGCTATGTAGTGGTGTTTCAGGAGTCAGATCATACCCTAAGATGTTCCAATGTAAACTCATACAAGGGACTTTTATTAAATAACCAGTCTTCCAATATTCCTAGATGGTGTAGTCAAGCCAACCGTTGTGTAAACATTTGAAAGACGGACTGAAGCATATGTACGGGTCTGACTGGTCTCTCAAAATTGTTTGTTTCTCTAACTAGCAGGGGCAGCTCCTTCGCTTTGGCGCAGGAGCGTCGCCCCACTGGCTAAGCCAGAAGCACAAAAATAAAATGAAAGTTTTCTTTCGTTTTATTTTTCTGCTTCTGGCGCAGCAGTGCAGGGAGGGGCAGGGCTGGCCCACCAGGGAGGTGCGAGGGTGGAGGAAGGGAGAGTGCACCTAAGTGCACATGATGGGTACTTAGGTTTCTCAAGCCCGGCTGTGTATACAGCTGGGCTGGAGAAACAGATAGACACCGGGTTTGTGTCAGGCCACTCCTGAAGCTGCTAACATGCAATGTTAAGCATGTAAGCAGCACCAGGATTGCTGGGGAGCTTATGCTGGTGTACCAGCATTCGCTGGGGCACCACATCAATGGAGCGACAAACGAGGCTGCCACATCCCTGAAGGTTAGTTCAATTTATTTTATTCTATCTTTTTGTTTTCTCCCCTCCGTGTCTGCCCCTCTTTTTGATTTGCGGCCGCTGCCACTGCTATCTAGGGTGGATTGTGGAAACCACTGAGAGTGTTTTTCGCTGATCCAGTTGCCTAAAGCAGTGCATGTTCGATCTAGTATGATAAAAAATAGGCTCTTCGCGCAAAAATCAACCCCATCTGTCCTCACTGAAAACTGCTGGACGCCCCTTATACTACATGTCCTTCGAGTCAGCTAAAAATGTTAACAACATTTTTCACAAAGCTATGGGGTGGTGCATTCATTATTTGCATTCATTATTTGAATTTGCATGTACACTTTTGGTAATTTAATGTTTTATGCTTGCTTTTGTAATAGGTAAAACAAAAATGCATAAGCTGGTTTAAGATAAGTCAATATTGTAGCATTCAATAAACGTTTTGTTTGTCATGGAAGACAGCACTGGTGCCATAGTATACATAGGCATTCCCATTCACTGGTAAATAGAAAGTGCCTTCAACGTTAGGTGTATGTATGCATGAACATTGCCAAAATGCAAATATTTAAATATGTGAATGGATTAAATGAGTTGAAGGAAAGGCTCTCTTTTCATAGCAATTTATGTATTTTAATTATAGATTTGTAAAAAACATACAGCGGGTGAGACATTAACAACGTTACTATACTTCAGGGTGTTACTAGATTTTCTTCTGAGATACATGCAAGTGCTTGAAAAGCATTTGCAAAGTTTCATATCCTAAAAGCATTACTAGATATCTGTCACAAGCCAGACACAACTGCTTAAAAAGTCTTTCACAAAACTGCAGTATATCAAGTCGTTATTAGATGTGATTCTCAAGTCACATGCAGCAGCTTGAAAAGGTCTTTCCCAAAGCTGCAGTACCTAAAGTCACTACTACTGGATGTCCCTCTCATGTCAGACGAAAGTGCTTGAAAAGTGCTATACAAAGCTGGGGGTGTCTTCAGCAAGTATAGCATGCACACTTTTGGAACTTAAAAAATGTCGGCTTGTTTTCTTCAGAGCAAATAAATATGTGAAAGCTGGTTTATGATGAGCCAATACTGGTTTTTAATAAGGTAGTGGCTATTTTCCCGGCTGCCAGATAAATAGTGAATTTGCGCTGCTATTTACATGGTTGCTGGTTAAAGAGAGAGCTCCATTTGACTGATAGTCATTTAAATAGGCTGCAAATGTCATTACTTTCCTGGCCATCAATTACATAGCAGAGAACATGTACCATTTTGGTCAGCGGCTGTGCAAACAGTAAGGATCTTCGCTATTCACCAGGCCATCAATTAGATAGCAGATATAGGGGGTTATTCTAACTTTGGAGGAGTGTTAATCCGTCCCAAAAGTGACGGTAAAGTGACGGATATACCACCAGCCGTATTACGAGTTCCATAGGATATAATGGACTCGTAATACGGCTGGTGGTAAATCCGTCACTTTTCCGTCACTTTTGGGACGGATTAACACCTCCTCCAAAGTTAGAATAACCCCCATAATGTGCTATTTGGCTGGCGGCCAATCAAACAGAAAAGAAGCTTCTCTATTTACGAAGCTGCCGACTGATAGCAGACATCATGTACTGTTTGGGCAGCTGATTAAATAGCAGCGATCTTGTACTTTATGGCCAACCACTGTGCAAACAACAAAGAGAATTCATTATTTATCCAGCTCTTGACTAAAATAGTAGATATAATTGACTACTTCATAAACAACCATGCAACCAGCTAAGAAACTTCATAATTTTCATGGCCTTCAAATAAATATAGAGATTATGTACTATTTGCCCACAGCTATGCAAATAGCAAAGAAGCTTCATTATCTACTGGTCCCTGACCAAATAAGAGAGAACATGTACAAATTGGCCAATGGGTGTCCAAATCACAAAAAAATAATCACTATTTATCCAGCTGTTGATTAAATGGCAGGGATCGATGCAAATAGCAAAGAAGCTTTACTATTTATCCAGCTGCAGACTAGTTAGTAGAGATCATGTACTAGTTGGACAGCTGCACTACAAACAGCAGAAAAAAACACTATTCACCCGGCTGCTGACTAGTTAGCAAAGATGATGTACTATTTGGCTGACAGCAGTGCAAGCAGCAGTAAAGCTTCACTATTAAACCAGCACCGACTGGATAGCAGAGATCATGTACTTTTTGGCCATACACCATGCAACATAGCAAATAAAATTCACTATTTTCTCGGCCGAAGACTAAAGCACACAGATCATGTACTATTTGACTCTATGACCATGCATATAGCACAGAAGCTTCACTATTTACCCGGACACCATCGCCAATTAAATAGCAGACATTCTATTAAGCCTGTTGCCAGGTAATGACTGACGCTTCATTGTAGATTAGAGGCACTTGGTGACTACGGCAATAGCAAGTGGGGGAAGGAAGGATGTTGTGAAAGTGTTATGGAACTGGCACAAGGATAGTTCTTAACGTGCTGAGACATGATGCACAAAACTGGCAGCCTTGGGCTCTTCATTCCTGTCTGAGTCCCTGCTTTTCCTCTACAGGCCTCTGTTTTCCTCTGCTCCCACCAGCCTCAGGACTCCTGTACATCTTTGCAATGACTCAATCTCTCTATGAAAGTCTTTTGTTTCTGTTTCAACTACATTCCTATACAATCTGTACCCTATGTTTTCCTCAATGTTTGTCACTGTACTGTTTTCATAGTCTCGGACACCTGGCTCCTTACCATCTCAGGCTGCCCCGGCAGTCTTTGCATACAATGCCTTTTTTCGCAAGCACAGGCCACCTCTGATCCTCTTCTGTTTTGTGATTGTTTCAGATTGTACCTGCTTCTCTATCTCATACTCGTACTCACAGTCTTTGCGGTGAGGGTGTGTAGGTGACAGAGGCTAACACTATTAGTGCAGGCCAACTGATGGCCGGAAAAGCTGATTCAGCCTTTCGTTCTTCCCAAATTGTTCAATTAGGCTTGGTAGTAAGTAAGGTTATATAAAACATTAAGGCCCTCATTCTGACCTTGGCGGGCGGCGGAGGCCGCCCTCCAAAGTCCCGCCGTCAGGTTACCGTTCCGCGGTCGAAAGACCGCGGCGGTAATTCTGACATTCCCGCTGGGCTGGCGGGCGGCCGCCTTCAGGCCGCCCGCCAGCCCAGCGGGAAAGAGGCTTCCACGATGAAGCCGGCTCGGAATCGAGCCGGCGGAGTGGAAGCTGTGCGACGGGTGCAGTTGCACCCGTCGCGTATTTCACTGTCTGCGCAGCAGACAGTGAAATACATTTAGGGGCCCCCAGGGGCCCCGCGACCCCCCCTACCGCCATCCGGTTCCCAGCGGGCGGACCGCCGGGAACTGGATGGCGGTAGGGGGGGTCGGAATCCCCTCGGCGGCGCAGCTAGCTGCGCCGCCTTGGAGGATTCCAATGGGCGGCGGTACACTGGCGGGAGACCACCAGTGTTGCCGGTCCGACCGCGGCTTTACCGCCGCGGTCGGAATGCCCATTGGAGCACCGCCGGCCTGTCGGCGGTGCTCCCGCGGTCCTCCAACCCGGCGGTCATGGACCGCCAGGGTTGGAATGACCACCTAAGTAGCAACTATTTAACCAGCCACCAGGTAAATAGTGAATTTGTTTCTGCTATTCAGTTGGCTAAATAGTGAAAAGTATTTTCTATTTGGCCATTAGCCTGAAAACAGCAGGGAAACTTTGAAGAGAATGTACACTGTTTGGGTAGTGGCCATGCAAATAACAAAGACATTTCATTATTTACTTGCCCACTGACTTATCAGCAGAGGATATATACAGTTTGGCTAGCAGTTAAGCAAAAAGCCAAGAATTGTAACTCTACTTTTTCTTTGCTGGTAAAACAGCAGACATTGGCCCTCATTCTGACCTTGGCGGGCGGCGGAGGCCGACCGCCAAAGTCCCGCCGTCAGGTTACCGTTCCGCGGTCGAAAGACCGCGGCGGTAATTCTGACTTTCCCGCTGGGCTGGCGGGCGGTCGCCTTCAGACCGCCAGCCAGCCCAGCGGGAAAGAGGCTTCCACGATGAAGCCGGCTCGGAATCGAGCCGGCGGAGTGGAAGCTGTGCGACGGGTGCAGTTGCACCCGTCGCGTATTTCACTGTCTGCACAGCAGACAGTGAAATACATTTAGGGGCCCTCTTACGGGGGCCCCTGCAATGCCCATGCCAGTGGCATGGGCACTGCAGGGGCCCCCAGGGGCCCCGCGACCCCCCCTACCGCCATCCGGATCTCGGCGGTCCGACCGCCGGGATCTGGATGGCGGTAGGGGGGGGTCGGAATCCCCGCGGCGGTGCACCAAGCTGCGCCGCCGCGGAGGATTCAATGGGGCCGCGGTACACTGGCGGGACCCCGCCAGTGGTGCCGGTCCGACCGCGGCTTTACCGCCGCGGTCGGAATCCCCATTGGAGCACCGCCGGCCTGTCGGCGGTGCTCCCGCGGTCCTCCGCCCTGGCGGTCAAAGACCGCCAGGGTCAGAATGACCACCATTATGTCCAATTTGGCCAGCAGCTATGCAAATAACAAAGAAGCTTAATCATTTTTCTGGCTGCTGGTTAAATAGCAGATATTATATACTATTTTACTAGTGGCTTTACAAATAGCAAAAAAAAAAATATTTACACTATTACTGGCTAATTAGCAGATACGATGTATTGTTTGGCTGGTGGCCCTGCACATAGAAAGTAACTTCATTATTCACCTAGTGGCTTGCTAAATAAAGACAGCATGAACAACTTCGCCAGTAGCCATGAAACAGAAGAGGAATTTCACTGTTTCCTGTCTGTTATTTAAATAGATTACAGTTTGTGATATTACAGCTTATGAGGATTTCAAAAGGTAATTACCGCCAGGTAGAACTGCAAACAAGGAATGAATATAATTTGGCATCCATCGTCTCATGAAATTTAGGATCCTGATGCAATATTGCATTGCAAAATGTTTTGCAAATTGCACATGTACCTTTTGAGAGTGAAATAGTATTTTACAAATCAACCTATGAACTATTAGGTTGGTTCACAAAAGACGTATTCACTGGGGGGTCCAGAATGACCTTTCTAATTCATTGGGCAGGTGCCATTTCACAATCCTCTGTGATTGGCTGTAATCACAGGAATAGTGGCCTGCAAACAGCAGCACATCACAATCCTAATGACCTCTTTTTTTAAAGTTGCCTGTATTCCTTCAAAGAACCAGTGTTGCTTTATACAAAGAAATCGTTTTTTGTTTTGGATATCTTATTTTCCCGTGTGGATGACAAACTTATTCCCAAAGGAAAAGAGGTCCTAAGGGGACTCCTTGCAATTGCAAATTAGTTACAACCGAAACCTTGGACCATAAGCTCAGCAATGGTTTGTGACAGCAACTGCAGTTGTAAACCATCAATACATTCATTTCATAATTAGAAATGGGAGGGAGGAAACCCCTTTAATTTGCAATTCAGAAATTATCACAAATTTATTTTTCTGAGTTGAAAGAATGTTTCAATTCATAAAAGAGGTTTTGAGCATAACAATAAGCACTTTTGTGGTCACAAACTTTGTGATTCTTCGACACGAGGCCCTCAGTGCTAACACTGGCTGAGATCAAGCAATAACTTTAAGTAGGCCAGGGTGAATTTTTTTTACGCTGGAGTACTTGGGGTAATTTCAGTAATTCCGCATTGCTCTTGTGATGCAAAATTACTGCAAATTGCACAATTACCCCCACTTGCATAATTGAGAGAAAACTGGGGCAAAAATCGTCCCACAGGTGCATTGGAACAGTGAGTTTAGCGAGCAGGAGCAGCTGCTTGCTGCTGCTGGTCCTGTTCTTTTGCAATTAGCATTACTTTGAGGTGAGCACAAAATGCATCATCTGCTCTATTTTGGATAGGAGGCTGCATTTTGCATTATTGAAGTAGCTCTAAATGCTGAGTTATGCTCAACATGAAATCACAGATCATTTTGCTGTGTAATTGCGCTACAGCAAATTACAGAAGTTACTCCTGCCACTACTTGTAAGTCTAAAGGTCCCAAATATATGAACGTTCATGGTATTTTGACAGACAAGGCATAGAATGCCCATCATTGCACCATAGGCCAAGACACAATGATTTGGGGGCCCTTTATTGAGCTGCCTCATGCTCCACACTTGCTCCTACTCCTTTAGGTTTATCTGCTGTGGTGGATAATGATAAAGATGATTTAAACCCTTGCAAGACTAGTTAAAGCTTTTTCCCCTTCTACAGCTATGTACTCGCTCTTACTCAAAAAGACATAGGAATGTACTAGGGCCAGATAAAGAGTTACCAAAAGGCTCTATGTTATCACAACTAGGAGTGTGCCAGGTGCTCAGCTCCGCTGGCGAAGCTAACAGAGATTTTGGAACTCTGCTTGGAGTTGTCCAAAAAACCCTGTTAGCCCCGCCAGGTAGCAGAGCTCACCCGGTGCGTGCTGCAGCCCAGTATGGGCTGCAAACCGCAAGCGCAGACAGTATGCACTTGCGCTGTGCAGCTTATAACTGGGCTGCAGCGGACACCAGAGCAGAGGAGGGAGGCAGCAGCACTGAGAAGGACTCGTCGGCGAGGAGGACCCCCAGGGAAGACCCAGGTAAGTTCTCTTCTCTTTTTTGTCATTGTTTGTGGACACTGGTGCACTAACAAGGGCTGAAACAGCAGCTTTCACTGCCTACGCCCCTGGTCTGAATTCAGTGAAAGCTGCATTTTGAGGCCTCTTGTGCACCTGCTTGTCCTGTGTGCAGTGCACATGGGGCAGGACGGTGCACAAGAGGCCTGGCAGCTTTCACTGCCTACGGCCCTGGCCTGAATTCAGACCAGGGGCGTAGGCAGCAAAAGAACGCTGCAGTTTCAGGCCTCTTGTTCACAGGCCGGTGAACAAGAGGCCTGATATGGCAGTTTTCAGTGCCAAGGCCCTCTCCTGAGTGCGCCGGATCTCAGAAGCGCAAAGCAGGGTCGGGCCTGGTGCTTCCGAGATCAGGCACATTCAAGACTCCGCAGGTCACGGAAATCCGTCTAGGTAGAATCCCAATGAGTTTTCTTTTAACTCCATGGAATTCCATGAGTCGGACTCTGTGAACTCCACCCAGGCCTAATCAGAACACCTCTTTTTCTGCAGCTAATCAGTGCCTTCTGTAATTATTATTTCTAGTTCAATTCAGTTAAGCAAATGATACTAAAACACCTAAAAACAGTGATTTTTAAAAGCAAAGACAAGAACTGGAAATGTTGTATATCAGTTACATAGTGCCACCTGATATTTAGGGTGATCTAATCAAAACAAAAACAGTTGCATACGGCCCCTTATGTAGTCACCAACACAGTATAATTGAGAAGCTTCATTAGAATCTCATGACTGAGGAAACAGAAAATATCGACCTGATTTAAAGTTTGGGGGGATATATTTAACTCTGTCAGGATGGCAAGAAACAAAACATCTACCATCATGAAGGACATATGCCTAGCAAATTTAGAGTTGTCAGCCGAACCAGTGGACAACTCTACACTTTGACAGGAACTGCTGTCATGGGTGGATCCCGTCTATGCAGGAAACGATTGACTGAAAATGCAATCACACATGATGGCAGGTGGGCTGGCAAACGTTTTAAACATTTTTGGCTTAAAAAAAAATAATCAAAGCGTGAGTTTGTTTTTGCAGAGCAAAAAGCTAATGGCACCCACACTCAGGGAGGTTTCTCCCAGGGTTATGGGTGGGGGAGTCATTATTTTTTACTGTCCCATACAGCCGGTTTTTATCATAAATAGGGTGGACTGTGCAAAGTTCATCGTCCATTGACCCCTATTCTGTCAGGCTAACAGAGAAAGTGTTCAGTCTGGGAGCCACGAGCAAAGGAGTGAGACTATAATTAATTGTACGGACTGTCATTGGAATATAAAATAATATTTCAGTAAATCAGAGAAAGATACACAGGCATCAAAGACACAGGAGAAAATAAACTCACAGAGCCATTTTATTCATTAACTTTATTACACATATTGCAAGAAATATGGCACTGAATAAATAGAGATATTTTGTTACCTCCATTCTTGTGACCTGTTGATTGATAATTTCACAGTTCCACTTTTATAATCATTTTCCAGACAGTGGCTGTGGATCCAATATTGTGGTTTCAGAACTGATATGGGGTGATCCTCTTTTTTAAATGCCATTATCTGGCTGTAGCTCAGTCACAGTCTTTGTGCTAGGGAATGGCTCTCACAGTGCTGGCTCCAAGCGAGAGTATCCAAAACAAGGACACAATGAAGTGTGTGATCTGAGCAACTGGCTACATTTAGCCTTCTTGATCAGGCGCCAGGCACAGACAAAGGGCAGACCTGCTTAGAAGCTTCGTTACCTTTAACACGTGAAACCTCAGACTTATCCCCTCACTCTTAACAGCTACCCTATTTGGTCACCCAGAAATAATCAGCACACTTTGCTAAGAAGGACCTCAGAGACTTTTTGTCACTAGCTATTTCTCCATCCTATCTCACTTCAGTTCTGGGTCTCCACACTTCATCTACAGGGATGTGGTCAATATACTACAACTGTCTAGGGAAGCTGTACCAACTCCTCATCCTTTCATGCAAAGTGCATCCCATTGGTCCATGTACTTAGAGCTTCACCACACAGTCTTACTCTACACACTTGGTATATGTCCACCACACATACAGATACATGGAATGTTAGCTAAAAGGTTTTGGAGGCACACAGACTGACCATTCTTTTAGTATTGACACTCATTACTTCTTCGCTGGCCTTCCAAACACTTCCTCCACATATATATCTCCAAAACCCTTTAAGTAGCCCTTAGAGTCTAGTGCTGGGGTTATCACTACTGGTCTTCGTTCCCAGAGCCATCTCAGCTGGCAATAACAAACATTTGTTACTCAGAATCGATCTGTAGGCTATCTGAGAACCAAGAACCTCTATCTGGAGCCTCAATCACCCCTTGTTCTGCTTAATTGAGACTTCTTATGACCCTGAGCTCCCCTTTGCTGATTGCCTTAGCCCCTTAACCCTCTATGTTAGCCATCAACAATTTCGCTGATTTCAACTATCTGAGTTTCTTTTTTAGGTATAAAAGTATTGTTATTGTATTTAACAACTGGAAAACAAACAGATTTTTTTTAAAAACAATGTGACTCTTGCAAAATGCAATTTCTTTATGGCATGGGTCCCCAGCTCACGCACCGTCAGTAGCATCCTCCACCCTGTTTCAGTCCAGATCTCACTAGTCCCTCAAGATTCCCCACACTTTCTCAAATTTCCGGGGACAGCCCCTGGTCTTACATACTGTTCAGTCAGCCTACATGCACCAATCCACTCCTGATTTCCATTGTGCCACAGTTGGAATCTCCCTTCCCCCACGAGTGGGATATATCCTTTCTTGCCACCATGAGGGCCATATTGAGGAAGAGGAGCATATATCTAGGTAGTGTGCCCCCCCCATATCCCTATTATTGACAGTTTCTGATCTAGGACCACTGATTCTTCTGAGTCCCTTGAAATACAGTCTCCTACCTATGCCCAGGAATGTTGAATCTCTGGGCAGTCCCAGAGAGTATGCAGTAACGTTTCTGGCTGTCCAAAGCCCCTCAAGCAACCGTCGGAGTCTGCACTCCCCGTGCAGAACAACCTTGTTCTGGAATAGTATGCATGGTGAAATATTTCAAGTTGCACCAGCCTAAACTTTGCCCTTACAGCCTCTTCTCTGGGCTGTTGGCATGCCTCGCTCCACTCCTTGAACCCCAGGACATCTAAATTCACTTCCCACACTCCCTACAGCATGTCCAGGACTGGCTGACAATTATTTGGGAGAGTTTTGCATGTGAGCAAAATTGCATGTCTGTGCAGGGGTGCCCTGAGTAACTGAAGCACGAGCAGGGTGAACTACGCCACCTCCCTTAGATGCTCCTTGTACCTCTCCATGCAATACTGAAGCTGCGTATACTGGGAATGTTGGGAAGGTGCCAGATCATATTGTTCACAGAATTCCCCAAATGATACCCGACCCTTCGTGCCCCATATGTTCCCTAACTTGGATATCCCAATCGTATCCCAATGCCTTTGGCACTGAAGACCTCTCAGTTCTGACAATGTGCTTGCTTTCCACAATGGTTTCCCCAATGTTAGTTTCCCTTTCCATCCCATTTTGTCAGTGGCCCTGCACCATATTTTGCCCACCAGTTCCGTTGGTGTGTGAAGAATGGCTGGTCTGCTACTACCATATAACCACCACAGATACAAGGCAGAATGCATGCCATGCCTGTATGCCTGTAGGTAAACTGTAGGGTAACTCCAAAGACTTGTCCCAGTAAATCCAGATCCCAGAGTACTCGCCAAAGGTGTCAATGATTTCAAACGCCCTAGGAATCGAGACGTGCAACTCCGCTAAGTATGGCAGAATTTCATCTGTGTAAAGGGATATGACATCCTCCCAATTGGGGCACTACCACAGTGCCTGGATCTGTGTGTCTACTCATATTTAACAGGCAAGGGGCACCAGTACCACAGCAAACAGTAGTGGTTCCGCAGAGACAACTTTCCTGACATCGCCCAGTTGACGTATGTCCTTGCCATCGGGTTGGTGTGCATACTCACAAGATGAAGTACTTCTCGAAGCCCATTCTATCTAGCACCTCCAGCAGGAACTCGGTATTAACACTGAAGCACTATCCAACAGTGATGTAAATCAAGTGTACATCTTGAATAAAAAAAGTCCAAAAGTATGCTTGTCTTCTTCCAGATTTTTATTTGTTGCAGATAATCACAGAGGTACCGTGCCAGCATAAATCCTGACTAATCCAGAGAAATCAATTTATCAATCACCAATGTAAGACAGGTCACTAATATTTTGGCCAATATCTTCACTTTGGTGTTTAGTAGTGATATGGGCCTGTAGGAGGCACATTGGTCAGGAGGCTTGGCCTCCTTGTGGATGAGGATGATAGCTGGTGTTTGCAGACCCTGGAGCAAACCCCTGTCCTCTCTAACTGCAGGAAATAGTGGACAGCGATCCCCCTGCAGGCAGATGAAGTGAGTGACTACACCCATCTGCAGAGAGATGACTTTGCAGCATCTCTTTGTGTTGCACCGTCAGTGCACCTTCTGATGACCTCTTTGCCTGTGTGCTCGCTTCCATATTACAGAACAAGTGTAGAGGAAAAGTGCTTTGCTCACTTATATGGGTCCACGTCCCCATGCAAATGAGGGAACACCACCTTAAGATCACATAAGTGCTATATGTGCACCAGAACTATCTGTATGACAGATAGGGTCACACAAGCATCTGCAGCCATTACTGTCACACTATAGTACCCCTGAGGCCCAGAATATAGGTACACATGTTCTTTGCACCCACAGAACACTGTATGTAATATGGCCATAGGTTTAGAAGTTCAAAGACACCCGTGTTTATGAATGACAGTACTTGTTGATACTGGAGTTGAGCCATGGCCATAGCTATCGTGAATTACCCGCAGTGCTTGGTTTAGAGAACCCAAAATTTTTGTTATAGGATATGACAGTTCGTTTTTGATCGATTTAGCTAGGGCCTAGACTGGGAATGTGAACAAAAGGTGGGCATCGAAGACGAATCCTACATTTTTTCACTTTTGTGAGGTAGGTGGAGCTTACTGAGGCCCTTGGGGTCTACTTCTTGATAAAAAAATAATGATGACAACGTGAGTCACACGATAGAATTCAGTGAAGTTACTAACTTTTTATTTTGACATAATAGCACACTCACTACATATTAGGCTCCATAGGAAACCTTGTCATCCCTTTCCTGGAGAGCCAAACAGGCATTGATTAAAAAATGAGGTGTAATGGAAAACGATAGATTAAAGCACATCCAAATTTAAGAGGCAAAGAAAAAAAGCTGGAGTTCTCAGTAGGATGGCAATCCTAGTTGTTCTAAAAATTTGGAAAGGAAGGCATGAGGGAATGGAGGCTTACATATCTTGAATTGCAAGTTTCATGTACATTTATTTTCTTGAGATGCTAGATAAAGGAGTGAGGATTTGAATCGTAAATTATTACAATAAAATCTGCTTACTCTGCTAATAATTGCTTGAAATTGTCACTGCCACCTAGATCTGGAAGAATAGAAGATGTAGTAACTTAAAGTAAATGCTAAATGCTTTTCAAATTGTCTTTTCTGAAAAATGAAAATAAAAGTTTTAAAAACTACTTCATGTGAAACCTTCTATAGTAAACACTAAAATACACGCCCAGTCAAAAAGGGTGACGGGAATGTGAAATTCCTCAGCTGACTCAAACATACAAAAAAGAGAAAAGGTCTGAGGGGTCTAAACAGACGAGGAACTTCAGCCTGGGCAAAGATGCTGGAGGCCAACAATCTTGGAAGACCTCAGAGCATCCCCTCCCTGAGCACAGGGAGTTTTATTTTACAAAGGTAATGTCCCCATATAACCACCAGATATGCCCAACACTGGGGGAGGAGGGTGAATAAGAATGCCCCTACCCATGTTCAATTGCAGTGAGCTTATCTGGAACCCTAAATTCCTCCTCTTTTACTGTCTTGCTTACTACAGAAACACAGAAGTCCCTGTGGCGTCAGAAGTTGGCTATAGTTAAGCAGATTATTAAAAGATATCTCTGTGAAATCAGCATAATTGCACCACTGGTGTTTATTGACACATCCCTGTGAAAATCAATGGGTTAATTCAGTATGGACCTCAAATAGCACCAGACCGTAATTAGGTGTTATAATCCGTTGCAAGGTTAATAACAGTTGTTAAGACCGGAAACCAGGGTTATTGGCCAGTACTACAGGCATGGGCCCATAATGTGGGTGTAAGCCTTTAACACCCTTTATTGCTAGAGACAGAAGGGCTTCTAGGCAATTACAACATCCCACTTACTTGGGTAGAATGTTATGCATTCAAAAGGAGAAACAGAAAGATAAATATTTAAATGTTGGAGCAGAAGCTTTGTACCAGCCGTTATTCCCTTGAGCCACTTCATTGTCTTCAAAGGGGCTCTCGTCATTTCAATGTTCTAATAAGTATTAATGTCTTGTGGTAATAATGAGTCTGAATGCTCATCAATGTTGTCAGACAGTAATGGACCTCAATTTCTCTATGCAGAAATAAGTAACAATGTGGCTAGGCATTAAAAGGATCAATTTGAGCCCAAGCAACTAATGAAAATCAATACTGCTGGAGGAAATACAGCTTATTTGACTTTGGCAGATTATTATACTTTATCTTATTCTTTTGACAGGATTTATAAAGCTTGAATCTACCCCTAAAGGGGAGATGAGAACTCTACGTAGCAATAGTGTTGTGTAGCCATTTTAGTTATAGATCCATGTACGTTATTTTAACATACTAGGCCTGCCACTGTGCACTTTAACCTAGATGTATTTTATTCAGCTTTGCTTTATTATTGTTACAGTAGCCACTTTTACGGTCTTGTTTTATTTTCTCTCTATCTAACTGTTTTTGCCTAGGCCAGCACTCTGTTCTCAAACAAGACATTCTTGCTCACTCTGTGCTTCTTTCAAGGCTACAGCAAAATAGGTTGCCGGTGAACATGGTATAAGTTTAGTCTCTGACATTCATAGAAAATACACATCCTTCCGTAAGGACATTTTCTAAGAACACCAGCTGTTTTATTATAACAACACTTTCCTGTCCCTTACACATTAGAGGGAGATTCCAGCCAGGAAACCACGACCCGATGCTGATAGCCGAATGCTTCGCTACAGCTGTTTAGCAGACTTCAGGCCTTTGCTCAGGTATGGGGGATGATGTCTTCCGAGGGGGACCTAAAGGGCAGAATTACAGCTTAATACGCTGTGCTCTATCATAGCCTTGGTAGGAATTAGTCTGTTGTCTCTAGTGACAATATGGTAGCATTATTTTTTTGTTTTACTCTCCTTGTAACAATTTTAATCTTGTCATGCTGTATCTTCCTGGTTATTGTAGTCCACGCTTTGCTATCTAAGATGCAGTCGCTTTATTAAAGCCTCATTGAAATATATACTGCCTCTGTTTGTCATTGTGTATGTGAGACTAATGTAACTGAGAGAAACGGATGAGACCTGAGTGACCACGGCTTCCCTGAGAAACAAGTTATGGCATGCGCGCGGCTGCCCAATCATCCCTGCCCTTGGGTAGAGATGAGGCATTGCTAGGTAGCCGGAGCAGAACCCGGATTAGAGCGACAGGTGTCACCTGTAGTGGGTTAGACTCAGTCTCCCACACAGCACGCGATTCTGCCACTCAAAATCCAGTAGTCTCCTTAGAATAATGAGAGCCTATGGGACAATAGAATAAACACTAAAGATGGTAGGAGGAGAAGATGCTGATATTTTTACAATGTGGAATGTGCTTTAATAGTCAGAAATAGATATGAAGTGTTGGACCTGACCATCCCTGCAGGGCCACCCCCAACCCTGCTGCCTTTTACCCTCTACTTTTTCCTGAATTCATTTTGTGGCCTTAGGACACTTTCCACTTTACCACTGCTAAACAGTGGTAAAATGATAGTGCTCTCTCCCTTAAACATGATTTGATCTGCTTACTTCTGATTGGCATATTTAATTTACTTGCACGTCCCTTGTAGAGTGTTAGATCTAATACCCCAGGCCTGTAAATTGAATTCTAGTAGTAGGCCTGCAGCACTTACTGTGCCACCCATAGCACCTAAGAGCATGTCCCAGGCCTGCCATTACAGCCTTACTGCAGCTTTAAGCTGCCAATTCAACTTAGCAATATAACCCACTTGCAAGCCCCAAACTCCCCTTTTATTTCATATGTTACCCCTAAGGTAGGCCCTGGGTAGCCCATAGGGCAGGATGCATTGCAATTAAAAGGTTGGGTATGAACTTTTAGGTTTTACATGCCCTGGTAGTGGAAAATGCCTAAATTCATCTTTCACGAAGGTGAGGCCTACCTGTCCCATAGGATAACATTGGGTTGCTTATTACATTTAGTAACTGCTAACTTTTGATTGCGGTCAGGTATCTAGTTCATGTTTGGTATCTATGAACTTGTAATGAAAAATCCTCTTGAATAGTAAAGTTGGATTTTTAATTACAATTTTGAAAATGACACTTTTGGCAAGTTGGCATTTTCCTGACCTTAACCCCTTTGTACCTGCAGCCTGTTTTGGGTATCATGACTGGGTGTAGCTGACAGTTAGACTTTGTGAATTTCTCCCGAACAGTCATACAATAGAGGGATTAGTTGTGCCTCAATGGGCCATTTGCTAACAGAATAGAAGGACAGAGCGCTGACCACCCAAACTTGCAACTGAATGGTGTGTGGTCTCTCTTCATACAAAGGACCTAACACCTCCACATTGTCTCTGGAGCCAGGACAGGGGAGGCAGGCAATTCAATGCACTTCAAAGAAGCTTCTTAGAAGTGTTTCCCAAGAAGGGCACCATAATATGAAAATAGGACCTTCAGACCCACTCTTCAAATCACTCCTGGAGACCTACAGAAAGACTCTCAGAGGAATGCCTGCTGTACCTGGAAGGAAAGCTTTGCTGCCTGGAGCCTGCTCTGAACCCTCAGAGGCCACTACTGTGATTGAGCCCCACATCTTCACCTGGACCCATGACTACCAGAGTGACTCCAAGGGCTAGTTTGCTTGCCTCCTGTTCAGGACAACAGGAACTTCCACCATCTTGAACCTGAACCTGTACACAGCCACTGTTTTTCTTGGATTTTGTGCACTACATGAGTACTTTTCACATTGTTTCTAATTTAAGCCTGACTGTTTTTTGTGCCAAGTTACCCAGGGTTAAGCACAAGTCAATTTAGTGACTTTTTGTGGTTCACCCTGCAAGGGTTTTTGGCTTTGCTTGACTGAGGCTCATACCTAGGTCAGTCAACAACTCCATTTCTCACATTGAGCCTATCAATCAGAGGACAGAAAGAACAGGGAAGACATTTTATGAAAGTATAATGATTGTGAAGGTAATAGATTTTTAGATCTTTCCTGAATTTCAAAATTATAGGGTCTAAGGTGGAAAGGACTAAGGCGCCAAAGTTCTATGAGAGTAAGCAAAAAAGGCTGTTGACTTGTGCATACTTTGACGGCCTTTTGGGATTACCAATCTGGGAAGGGATGTGCTCTTTGTTATCTGAAACCTGCAAGTTGAGCTATGATTAGAGGACAATCAGTCAGCTGTTTTCAGATAAGGTGAACATAAATCATCAACACATTTTTTAATTGGATTGTAGTGGGAAGAGGAAGCCAATGCTAATCTTTTAAGATTTGGGAGATATGCCAAACCTTATTTGGTTAGTGATTGATTGAGCCTTTGCATATAAATCTGCCATTATGGGAGTCCAGCAAGCAAAGCATTACCTCCCTCAATTTGTGACTGCACAAGGACCTAGACTGTAGAACATAAACTAAATGATAGTAGGAACAATAGGAATTTGCAGAATAGTGATAGCTGGAACAAAGCTATTGGTGTCCTTTTCTTGATGTCATCTTTGAAGGGCAAGAAAGTGTTAACGAGGAAGCACAATGTTTTTGTGGATTATTCTCACTAGAACACAATCGTTTCAGACATGCGTCCTTGAATGTTTCAGCGTGCCTTTCTTGTGGTCCAAAAATGTTTTCCCATTAATCAATCTTCCTGTTGTATTCATCTACTTATGGTGTGAAAATTACTATCAGTTATCTCATAAAAAACATGTGTATATTCAGTAGCTAACAATAGCTTCCAAAATGACATCTGTAGTAAAGAGAAGAGAGACATCTTGCACAGAAAACTAACTATTCAATGTGAAAACCAGGCCTTTCAGTATTAATGCATTATTCTCATTTCACATGACACAATCTGTTAAGGAAGTTTAAGACAACGTTTCATCCCCGTTTTACAGACCTATAATGTTTAGGTATGGTTTTCTACAACAAAATGTGCATTTAGTACATGCTTATTTTATGATAAGCTTTGCACTTTAATTTAATAAAGCGTTTTGTCAGTGAGTAATTTTGCTGCAGCATATACCCCCTCTGATGGTTAAAAAAGCATCACCATTTCTTCAGAAATTAACCTTTTGAGTACACTTTCATTCTTTGTTGAGCCATACTGTTTAATTTTCAATTTCCCAAATTCTTTCAATTTCCTGTATTCTCTATTCGTTCTCTCTTACATTTCTAATTCCTTTCTAATTTGTTTGATTGTTTCTTTATTCTTTTTCCTTGTTAGATAGCATCTTCATCGTTTATATAGAGTGTATAAAGTTATCAAACAAATGCCGATGATTAGTACAGGTTTCAAAATGACTCTAAAAAGACCTCCTCCTACTGTCACAAAACAGTTATCAAAAACAGAAGCTCCTTTTCCTGAATTCCCTAATACACTTGTGGTTTCAAAGGGTGAAATTTCGGTTTCAGGTCAGAAATGTTCTTTTCAAATTCTTCTATCTTTCTACTCTCATCAGGAAGCTTGATGCTTTCAACATATTGCAGATTTCGTCTTTGTCAGCAAAATATCTAAAGCTAATCAATCTTGCAAAACAACTGATCTATTAGCCACTAATTTTGTGTAAGCAGCTAGCAAAGCACCAGATGTACCAGGTGCTAATGTATCCACTACTGTTGATAACTTCCTTATTTTCTCATCATCCAAACTACTCCTACAGGTGGTATGGTTGTTCCACAAATGTCTCATACTAATTGCGTCCCATCATAAACACTAGGCATGTCTCTGTGAGCTGGTGTCCTTGTCAAAGCATCCATGATACCTACATGATATATATTGTGGGAAAACAAAGCTAAATAGCAAACACCCTCCCAGTCAGCAATTAAATGAAAATAAGCATCTTGTCCACAAATAAATTAAACTCATAGAATAACTGCTTCTTTCCCTGTTAACATTTGATCAGGCACTTCATCTGTTTGCTCACAGTTGGTAATCCCAATGTCTTTTGCTAACTTTGATTCTTCTTTTGTAAACACATAATTAACCTTTTTGTCTAGCTAATTTCTGGTTTTGTGTACACTGTTTGCTTTTTATAGTCATCTTCTTCTTTCTTCCAAACATTATTTGAAAATGTCTTCTTTATTTTTACTATGGAAACTTGAGCCCTTCTCTCCTGTAGTGTTAAAATTAATACCTTCTGTAATGGTCTCCTTAAACAGGTTAGGTTCATTTCGTATGCCATAATAGTGTCTATAAATGTGGGTGATTTACGCAAATGCCTTACAATTTCCATGTCTTTTGCCTATGGATAAGAATTAATTCTTTTCTGAAAAGGGACTTTGAATGAATCATGTCAATTATTGAAAAAATTATATTCAAACTTTCCAACATACTACATGTAACTGCATGTGATAGTGGGATATGGTGATATGTCACCCCCCCTCTGCAGTTGAGGAAGGTAAGTGAGCACATACATAACAATCATTAGTATCTAGGGCTTGTGTGTATCCTTGAACTAATTTAAAATAAGCATTAGTTGAACACTCATTTTTCAAATAATCTACAAGTTAAGCTTTCAATTTCATTTCATCTGTTTGTGAGCAGGCGTTGTAGATATGGGTGTGGTAATAGGTGTCTATATCTTTGGTGCAAAACTAATTTCAACTACACATTTTATGATCAATATTAACATAGCTATCCTGTTAATGCCTACAATGATCCTGCATTTATCTTTGGTAAGGAGACATGTTTTTCTACAGTCAGACCTTGCACAGAATACAGCAGCAGGCATATTCAATATTCTGCTTTAACTTCTACTTGTGCAAACTAGCAAAAGATTGAATCACAAATATTTTATTCAGATTACATACAATGATCTTTGTGAGGCATTCCTAGCCCTACCCCATCTTCTTCTGTAATGTGTTATCCCTACTCTTCTACTGCAAACTTTGCCCAAGGTATTTCTTCCTAATTCTTTCGTTTTTTATTCATTCATTTTTTATTGCCAGTTTTGTTTATTTCTTGTTGAAGTTAATTTCAGTTCCAAGTTCAAAAAACTGTTCTTCTCAAGTTCTTAATTATAATATTTGTTTGAAATATTTTTAGTAAATCTATGCTGTTTGTCAGTGTGGTATGTCATGGCGGTTCAAATAACTCAGAGTTTAACTCATCAGAGTTTTGATTTGAAACATTTAGCACATTTTCTGCATAATAAGTCCATTTGGGTGCTGAATATCTCTGACAAGGCAGTCTTGCTCCCTTGGATCTCCTTGGTGTCTGTTGATCTTCTTTCACTTACACCACTGGATTCTGTCTCATCAATGATTGCTCGCAGTATACGTTCAGCTGACACACTCGATCATAATTGCCTCTTACCATTGGGTCATTCGTCTCTCTTTGGGGGACTTTCTCTTCTCACACTTGTTCCTTCATCTGTATCATTTGATTGCTCTCATGATGCTTCAACAGTCTCTTTGCTCTGAGCTCTCAAACTGTCTTCTTCTTTGGTGGGTGCCTCCACACCACTTTGTGATATTTCAGGAATTTGCATGATTGTGTGATTTTGCTATTCTTCACCCCCTTCTTGTCCTTCTGGATGTCCTGTCAATGGTGCTCTCTGATTTGACTCAAAGAACCTTATGGCCCTCATTTTAACCCTGGTGGTCCTTTGACTGCCAGGGTTAATGTGGCGGTATTACCGCCAATAGGATGGCAGTACATCATAAGTGTGGCAGGTTGGATCCGACCCGGCGGCCCACAGAGTACCACCGGCGGCATTATAAGCTGGTCTATCGCCATGGTTTCCGTGGCATTAGCAACAGCACGAAAACCATGGCGCAAGGCCAAACTGGTGACAAGGGAATTCCTTCCCTGTCACCGGTAGGCTGCTTCTCCATCATCCAACACTCACCTGACACCCCCACCCCCCTCCATCTAAACACCCCCCAACCCCTTCCGATACGCATATTCACCCCCCAAACAATGCACATACACACATCTCCCCCACAACAGTCACAGCGCCCCTCACCTCACACCCCTCCTGCCTGCATACACATACACCCACACGCACCACACATACACCCATTCACATACACTGGCATACACACATTCACTCATTCACTGGCATACACACATTCACTCAGACATTCTTACACACAGACACACTGACATGCAGACACGTACTCACTTCACCATTCTTACATGCATTCACTCACATGCATTCCACACAACACACAGACGCATTCACACATGCACTCACACACTCAGACACACACAGACACAACACCCCTCCACCCTCCCTGACCCCTTCCCTGTCGGATGCCTGACGTACCTTTGGGGGAGGAAGTCATCTGTCAGGGAACGGGAAGGGGCTCTGCTACCACCAGCAGCACCCCATCAGCAGAACACCGCCAGGTCATATTTCAGCTCAAAATACAGCTGTGACCTTCTACTGGTGGGACAGTGCAGGTGGTACCAGCGCCAGGTCACCACTGTCTGCCAGTATGAACACTGACGGATTTCCACTCTTATTGTGGCGGAAGTCAGGCAGTGCTCATAATCTAGCGGATGGATGGTCGCCATCGCGGTGGTATGGTGGATGCTATCTCCACGGAGGTAGGCGGTTATTACCACCAATGTTGAAATGAGGGAGGCCCTATTTCTTTGTGTGGACATTTCATTCTCTGGGTGTGCAACACACGCACCTAGTGAGGTATCCCAGCACATTTAACAGCAGTGTTAGTAATCAAGACCTTTCCACCTTGGCTCCAAGCAAGATTTTCACACATTTCTTCACCGAAACCCAGTTTCCGGGACAAAGATCATGGCACTGCTCCTGATGTGGATTGGCAGTTACAGCTTCAATCTGATGAGAAATAGAACACACCGTGTAAGCTAATGCTCTGCAGTAATCGAGTGTCGTGTCATCTGTGATGTTTGCAAGCACATTTGTAGCTGCAGCGGGCAGTTTCATTGCTGGACCCATGATGATTTCATGTAGCGAGAATCCTGTTCTCCTGCCAGGGTTAATTCAAAAACTCATCAGAACCAGTGGTAAAGCATCTTCCCATGTCAGAGAAGTAGATGCACAAACGTTGACCAACCAAGACTTTAGCTCAGCATTTAACTGCTCCATTATCTCCAAAGCCTCGGGACGATAGCTACAGTGTAACCTGTGTCCCATTTGAAAAGCCACACACACCATTGTCAGGATCTCATCACTGACATGAGTCCCTCGGTATGACGCCAGACAAATCGAGAGTCTGGACCTCAGTATGAAATCATACAACAGCAGTTTAGCTACAGTGAGACTGTCATTTTACTATGTTGAGCAGGCTTCCATCCATCGAGAGAAAATGCACACTATAACTAGGACATACGTCAGCCAGTTGCTAACAGGAATCTCGACAAAGTCCAGCTGCATACTTTTAAAAGGGCACCTGATCTTGCTACATGACTCATGGTTACTTATGTTAACCTTCTTACGTTCTTATATTGACATGATACACCTGTGTGTACACCTATGGCATATCTCTTCGGCTAGAACTCTAATTCGAGGATTGAACCAATTTTGCTTAAACAGCCTAACCATTGCATCCCTTACAATGTGTGCAGGACCATGACAATGTTGTGTCATGGGAAACAACAAACTATCTGTCAAAACTGGTCTTCTCTGAGCTGAAACCCAAATGTCATCCTGCTTGGATGCAACCTTGTGGTTCTGCTTCTGAAACCTCTTCCTGCAATCTTTTAATCTCTTCCTAAGTATCAGGCACTGACAACAACATAGAAAAGGCAAGGTCTTCACCAGATTCATTTGAATAGTTACCATTAACTGTGGACCACCAAAGCCATACTGACTATCTGTAAATATAGTCACTCTCAATTGAGCTGAAAGACAACAAGCTTTTGTACGGGCAAATATTTTGCCACTTGTGCAGAGGTAACATCACAAAGCCAGAAAGCTTCTCCCACTTTTTGAATTATACAAACTACATAAGCTGCTCTCAAAGTTCCCTGATAGTCTCTTAGATATGTAACGCCAACAAAGATTACATAATAGGGCTCATCAAGAGGCTCATCCCTAATGTCTGGTTATGACTTGGTGCATAAATCCGTAATATCTAGGCAGTTATGTCAATTTCACCCCCTTCAATTTCATTCTCAGGCAATGGGAACAAGGTAGCTGGATGTAGAATGTGACGTAATTTTAAAACACCTTTTCAGCAGCAGGTATTAGTTGTTTATACTTTGTAAGTCTGCTGTTTGTCAAATAGTGTTTTTTTTTTGAGTGAGCAAAATTACAATCTATTGAGGAAACAGCACTGTAAGAGGATGTCCCATCACTATGCTCTCACTTCTCCCAATAGTGACACAAACTGCTGCAACCGCTTTAGGGCAGCCAGGCAGTCCTGCTACAACAGGGTGAATTGTAGTTGAAAAATATGCCACAGGTCTTTGTGAGTCTCCATACAACTGAGTAAGAACGGAGAGAAAGTAGACCTCAAGCTCACTGCAAAACAGTGTGAACATTTTACTGTAATCAGGCATTCCTAATGCCAGGGCATGACAGAGATTTTCTCTCAACTCTAGGAGAGTTTTCAAGCAATATGTCCCATGGAAGCAGATCAGGCACATCGTTGTTGTCAGCTTCAGTAAAGGCTTGGAACTATGGAAATGTTTGGTATCAACTGTCTACATCAGCCAACAGTTCACATGAACATTCTCACCTCTCTCTGAGTTCTTGGTGGGTTTATCTTGAGAACAATCTCAACTCTCTTCTGTAGCACCTTTCTCATTCACTTCTTAATGATACGTTCCAAATATTGGGCCTATTTGTTACCAATATTGTAGTTTATTTAGAGACACCTTGTGTCCATTTTCAGCTAAGTGGTTCAATAGAGCAATTGTATCTGATTTACAAACTTCTTGTGTACTTCATGCTACAAGCAGATCATCCATGTACTATATGAGAACTAAACTGCAAGTCTCAAGATTCTTTTTCAAGATCTGATTAAAGGTAGATGGACTTGGCACGTGGGCAAGGAGGAGACCTGCCTAGATGTGTCTCCCCTGAGCTCTGGCACTGGGCGCCTGTTCCTCTATGCCTAAGCCTCTTAACTGGGCTTATTTCGAGGGCTGTGAGTGTGGCTACCCTGGTGCGTCAGGTGATGGGTCTGGAAAGAGTTTTGAAGCAGTACTTTGAGAAAATTGTCAGTTTAATTGCCAACCCAGTAGGGTAGACAAGATGGCAGTCAACATGCTCTGAGGGCACCTAAGGCCCTTGAAGAATCGCCGGAACCATTTGTAAATTCCCAGGCAGCACTCGAGGGACCACAAGGAGCAGAGCAAAGCTGGACTTGCCTGGCGCTTTCAGCAGGGCCTGCAGCAGAAGGAAAGCTTGAAGAGACAGCCTCTGAGCGAAGCGAGAAGCAAGTCCAGTGTTCGGAAAAGAGTGGGGAGGCCCTACGGTGGGCAGCCAATGAGCCCATGTGTGGCTCTTGGCTTGGCGGCCATTAGGCCCCACCAAAAGAGGTGGTGGAGTTGGCAGGCCAATAGCAGGACAGCCAGACTTTGTCTCTCCCCCCCCCATTGAATCCCACCGTCATCAGCAGTTCAGGAGGGGAGCCCTTGGGAAGGTGTCCACCCATGTGGGGCCTATGGAGACGAGACAGGACCCTGAGAGTTACCAGGGCAGGCCATCAGCAATGAGGGTGCACTAGCAGCAGCCCCCACCACACCTGTGCAACATGCAGGATGCCTGCAACACTAGCCTCGGGGAAAGGTCCAGCTGTGGGCAGACTTGAGTTTACCCAGGGCCTAAGTCTGGAGGTGGCCTGGCAAGCCCCGTAGCAGGAGCTGATCGGCAAGCTGGACCTGGGCTTTCATCATACAAACCGTAACTCCTCCTGCCAACGCATGTGAGCAACAGCAAGTGAGGGGGCATATAGTGAGCTATCTACTCCTGTTAAACCTGCATTGAGGAGTAGGAGGATCTAGGAACTGCCAGAAATAGAGCCCCAGCAAGGCGTGTGATCCTGCTGCCATCCCCTATTGCTGGCCAAAACTTGAGTCCCCACTTTGGTAGTCTCTGGGGTGCCCACAAGTTGGTTTTCACCCGGAAGCCCTCTACAGATGGTTCTAAGCCCTAGGCACCCCCCATGACTCTACCTGGGTCCCAAGGCCTGGGTGTGCCACGTGGAATCTATACCATAGTGGCCTGATGTCTCCAGACACTTTGCAGGGACAGTCTGAGGAGCTACACCAGCCTGGGTGTAGCTCATACTGCCAATCACCATCAGTTTTGTGTTTTTAGCCCTGCTGCAGTGGTGTTTTTGGAGACCACGGCGGCAAGCAAATTCAAAACTCCCCAAGCCTACTCCATCAAGGACATGTTGCAGTGTCCTGAGGTCCCCCTCTCCCAGATAGCAACCTGACCTCCTCATCTTCAGCCTCAGGTCAAACGATTTATCTCCAGGCTCAGTGACAGGATATCCAGACCCTCCTTCAGGAGATTTGCAAAGATATGTCCTCCCTCTGGCAGGACTTTACCAGAGCTCTCAGTGATCTTGACCAGTCATTGGGACAGAGTGAATCTCGTCTTGAGCAAGTAGAAACTACAGTCGCAGACAGGTACAGGAAAAGGTGGATCACACAGCAAGAATTGAAAAACTTGAACGCAACCAAGCTGAATTTCTCAAAAAGATTGACAACCTCGAAAATCAATCAAGGAGAAATAATATCAGAATCAGGGGTATTGCGACAACAGTTCGCCTGGCTGATCTCGAGGTGCATGTTCAGGCTCTCTTCACTCACCTGCTGCGTGTACAAAGCTTGAATTCCCTGATAAAGCATTAAGCCCCATTGCAGTGGCTCTGTCAGAAGAAGGCTGATGTTGGCTTTGCTCCAAGAGACCCATCTCCTTGGTGTCGATCATAAATGCCTTCACTCATAATGGTAACCAGTATAATTCCACTCCTCATACTCACACAAGGTGAGAGGACTGGCTATTCTACTGGGAAAACATTTAACCCCTTCCAGGTCGAGGACAAAGGTCAGAGTGATAGGCATCAGGGTATATTTGCTCAGCTGAATTTATTTTCTATTACAGCCACAACAAAGACAAACCATCCTTCTATACGGACCTCTTCACATGATCTCGTACATTGCGAGAGGTGACATGGTTTTGGGTGGGGATTTCAATTTCCTCTTGGATCTGGGCCTGGATAGGTCTCACCTTCACTAAGGCAACTCGTGGCCTCCTACCTCCCTCACTCAAGATATGCTTGATTTAATACTAGTAGACGACGGCACCACCATCATAGGGATGACAACACCACACATTTCACTCCTGTATCCACAAAACCTACTCATGTATAGATTATTTCTTGGTATCACATTTCCTCCTACCAAAGTCAGTAGATACTTCCATTAACATTAGGTCAATTTCTGACCATGTGCCGGTGTGGTTGATGATGAACTCTGAGCTCCCCCCTTAAGTCTTTCCATAACCATGGCTGGTGAATGAAATAGCATTGAGAGACCCAACCTTGAGGGACCGAAACCAAGACATTATTGATCATCATTTTAGAGCAAATGATAATGGTGAGGTCTCCCCCTTCACTTTATGGGATGCAGCTAATGAGGTATTTCACAGCAAGTTTACATCTCCTATAGAAACCTTTGAGCATCTTGCAAGCAACGTAGACAAGAGTTAGAAGCCCAGATCTTAAGGTCTGAGGCCACACATGAATGAGGGGCTCAGCTGATTTCCTGAGAGAACTCTGAAACTTACAGGGGGAGTTAGAACAAATTCACATGAAGGAGGTCTCTAAAAAATTATTATAAATAAATCAAACCTACTACAAAAATGGAAATAAGTCTGATCAGCTTTTGACTTATAGACTTAAAAAGTTGACCTTGTCCAACTATATTAAAAAAATAGTAGATGAGGGTGGCAATTCTTACTCCAATAACCTTGGGATCCTTTCCACCTTCTAACGGCATTATGCTACCCTATTTCAGGCACAGGACCTTCATGCTCTCCTCCAAGACGAGCATCTTTAAGGCTTCATGCCACTTGATTTGGCTGCTGAGTTGAGCCCCCACAAGGGAGTCATCTCCCATGAGGAGGTCGGAGCAACCATTAATTCTCTACCTCCCAGAAAAACACCGGGCCCGGATGGCTTCCCCGCATCCTTCTACAAAGCCTACACCTTGCATCTAGTGGAGCCCCTGGCAAGGTTCTTTAACTTTGTTTGGAGTAGGGTGTGGTAATAGATTCTATGTGGGGTTCCCACATGTCCCACTCTGGAAACCGGATAAAAATCTGGAGTTCTGCCCTTCTTAAAGGCTGAGAGCACTACTAAATTGTGATGTTAAAATATTTACCATAGTACTAGTGTCTAGGATCAGGAAATATGGCCTTACCTCATTGCTGCTCAACCATCTGGCTTCATTGAACATAGATAGGCAACTGATAATACCAGATTGGCAGCAGGCCTCATGGTAGTTGCACAGGCATAGCTCTTCTGCCATTAGACGCAGAGAGGGCCTTCCACAGAATCAACTGACAGTTTCTGTTGAGGGTGTTCAATAAGGCCCAATTGGGCCCTAAGATAAAGGCTTTTATTTTAGCAAACTATAGGCATCCCACTACCAAACTTAAGGTCATTAGGCAATGCTCTGCAGATATACAATTATCAAAGGGGGCAAGGCAGGGCTGCCCATTCTCCACACTGATATTTGTATCAACTGTGGAACCCTTTGTGTCCCAAATACCAAATATTCATAGTATTCATGGTATGAGGATGGGATCCAGGAGCACAAGTTGGCTCTCTTTGCAGATGAAATCCTTTGCTTTGTCACCGAGCCAGAGAAACCCTTCTGGTGCTCCAAGTAGAATTGGGTTGCTTCACTTCAGCATTTGGCTTTAAAATTACATAGTGGATCTCACTCCACTGAAAAAACATTCCTATGTAACCCAGTTGGAAAAGGATTGGGTGTGGAAATATCAGAAGACTCATGGAAAGTCATTTGGTTGTGTACTGCCAAATCCTCTATTTGTTTGCTCTGTAAAGAAAATGCTTACAAAACGTTAACCTGCTGGTACCTTACCTGGGCTGGGTCAGATGGGGGGTCATCATTTTTGTCTGTAGCAACATATGAGAAATGCACTTTGTCTTAGAATGAAATGTTATTGTGTTTGTTTTATTTATTGTTAAAAACTATCAATAAAGTGGTTAAAAAAAGATTGACAGACTCTCTGTATTCCCCTGTGGAACTTGGCATCATAAAACAAAACCTCTAGCACTAAACACAAATGAGAACAATAATTGACTGCCTTCATGCAACGGAATAGAGAAGAAGGCCTGACAACAATAAACCATTCTGCAGTGCAGGGAATTCAAAAAAGTATTGTTGCTCGATTCTGTGCCATAGGACAACTATGTTGTTAATCTTCTGAAGATCTTGTACCTGTACAAGTCGGTATTTTCCATTTAGCTTCTGCAAACCCATATTAGAAGAATTGCAGGGAAGTCCAACAATCTCGCTCTTAAAATCCCTTGTTTTAGCATATTTTCAGTCACTGGTATTATTCCAGCTACTATCTCTGGTGTTAAATTCTAAGGTGGCATTCTCGGGAACACTACATTGAGTTTTACTGTGAGGCAGATTGGTTCTACACCTTTGATTAGTCCGATGTCTTTTCTTTAAAAATCCTATACTTATGGTTTTACTGTATGTCTCAAATCAGGAGGTAAATGCAGGAGGCTGGCCTGGCTTCTAGTGGGTACCTTGTGGTACTTACACCTTGTGCCAGGTCCGGTTATCCCTTATTAGTAGATTAGTAGTGTTCTAGCAGCTTAGACTGATAGTGGTAGCTATAGCAGAGCAGCTTAGGCTGAACTATGAGACATGCAAAGCTCCTACTATACCACTTATATCACTTAGCTATATATCATAAGAAACACAATGCTCAGATTTACTAAAAGTAAAGGTACTTTTTTTAGTGACAATATGGCAAAAGTATCCCAGAGGATATACTCCCTTAGGAGGTAAGTAATATACACAAAATATACACAAAAAACAAAATCAGGTAAGTAAACAGTTAGAAAAGTAGTGCAAACACTGTAGAACACAATAGAATGCAATAGGAGACAATAGGCTGAGGGGCAACACAAACCATACATTCCAAAAGTGGAATGCGAACCACAAATGGACCCCAGGCCTAGTGTGGTGAGTAAACACCAAGGGGCATGTTAGACCTGACAGCCTTAGGGTAGTCACCCCTAACTTTTTGCCTGCCTCCCTCCACTTTGTGGACACTGTTTTTGCTGGTTTTTAGACTCTGCGCACTTTATCACTGCTAACCAGTGCTAAAGTGCATATGCCCTCTCCCTTAAAACATGGTAACCTTGAATCATACCTGATTGGACTATTAATTTACTTATAAGTCCCTAGTAAGGTGCACTTTATGTGCATAGGGCTGGTAAATTAACTGCTACTAGTGGGCCAGCAGCACTGGGTGTGCCACCCACTTAAGTAGCCCCTTTTCCTTGTCTCAGGCCTGCCATTGCAAGGCCGGTGTGTGCAGTTTCACTGCCACCTCGACTTGGCATTTAAAAGTACTTGCCAAGCCTAGAACTCCCCTTTTTCTACATACAAGTCACCCTTAATGTGTGCCCTAGGTAACCCCTAGAGCAGGGTGCTGTGTGGGTAAAAGGCAGGACATGTACCTGTGTAGTTATATGTCCTGGTAGTGTAAAACTCCTAAATTCGTTTTTACACTACTGTGAGGCCTGCTCCCTTCATAGGCTAACATTGGGGCTGCCCTCATACACTGTTGAAGTGGCAGCTGCTGATCTGAAAGGAGCAGGAAGGTCATATTTAGTATGGCCAGAATGGTAATACAAAATCCTGCTGACTGGTGAAGTCGGATTTAATATTACTATGCTAGAAATGCCACTTTTAGAAAGTGAGCATTTCTTTGCACTTAAATCCTTCTGTGCCTTACAATCCACGTCTGGCTGGGCTTGGTTGACAGCTCCTTGTGCATTCACTTAGACACACCCCAAACACAGGGTACTCAGCCTCACTTGCATACATCTGCATTTTGAATGGGTCTTCCTGGGCTGGGAGGGTGGAGGGCCTGCTCTCACACAAAAGACTGCCACACCCCCTACTGGGACCATGGCAGACAGGATTGAACTGAAAGGGGACCTGGTGCACTTCTTAGCCACTCTTTGAAGTCTCCCCCACTTCAAAGGCACATTTGGGTATAAAACAGGGCCTCTGCCCTACCTCATCAGACACTTGCTGGAGAAGAAACCTGAACCAGAAACTACATCCTGCCAAGAAGAACTGCCTGGCTGCTCAAAGGACTCACCTGTCTGCTTTCTACAAAGGACTGCTGCCTTGCTGTTGGCCTGCTGCCTTGCTGAACTCTTGTCTGGCTGTGAAAGTGCTCTCCAAGGGCTTGGATAGAGCTTGCCTCCTGTTCCCTGAAGTCTCAGGACCAAAAAGACTTCCCTCTTTCGCCTGGACGCTCTGTGCGCCGAAAATTTCGACGCACAGCTTGTTCCGCAGCGAGAAAAACGCCGCTCACCGACGCAGAACGACTCGACGCTCTTGGAACGACCAAAAATCCGACGCACGGCTTCGCAAGGACAACGCCGCCCGACCTCTAGAGGAGAAATCAACGCGACGCCTGCCGTGAGATCGTAATTTAGACGCGCAGCCCCGCAGAACGACGCGCAGCCAGAAAATAAGCAGGAAAATCCCCGCACAGACCCGGGACATCTGGTAATCCCCGCGATCCACGAAAAGAGACTGTCCGAGCGCCGGAAAACGATGCACGACTTCCCCGAGTGGAAAATAACGACGCAAGTCCGTGTGTGCTGAGGAGAAATCGACGCACACACCCTTTTTCCACTCACCTCTTCTTTTGTGGCCCTCTGAGGATATTTTTCCACGCTAAACCAGGTACTTGTGCTTGAAAGAGACTTTGTTTAAATTCTAAAGACTTAAGACACTTTATATCACTTTTCAGTGATATCTCTACAATTTCCCATTGCAACTTTATTCTTTTTGACCTACAATTATCCTGATAAATATTATATATTTTTATAAACATGTGTGGTGTATTTTTGTGGTGCTATATGGTGGTATTATATGATTTATTGCACAAATACTTTACACATTGCCTTCTAAGTTAAGCCTGACTGCTCGTGCCAAGCTACCAGAGGGTGGGCACAGGATAATCTTGGATTGTGTGTGACTTACCCTGACTAGAGTGAGGGCTTTTGCTTGGACAGGGGGTAACCTGACTGCCAACCAAAAACCCCATTTCTAACAGGGCATATTTATACTCTGTTTGCACCAAATGTGCGTCAAAAATTTTGACGCACATTCGGCGCAAACCGTGCACCATATTTAGAGTTTGACGCCTGTGGATGTCAAAATTCCTCTGTGTGCGTCATTTTTTGGATGCGGGAAACTGCCTTGCGTTAATGACATGCAAGGTAGGCGTTCCCGCCCAAAAATTGACTTTAAGGCCTGTGCGCCTTATTTATACTCCAGCGTCATTTTGACGCACAGGAGGGGGTGGGGCTTAAAAAATGACACACAGCCTGATGTGCCCTGTTATTTAACGCCTGGGTCAGGGCAGGCGTTAAGGGACCTGTGGACTCACTTCCGTGGTCTCTGACCATTGAAGGAGCCCAGAGGTGCCCTCCCCTGCCCCCAGGGACACCCCTGCCACCCTCGCCCACCCCTGGAGGACACCCATGGAAGGGGGGACCCATCACAGGTAAGTACAGGTAAGTTGAGGTAAGTATTTTTTTTATTCTTTTTAAATTGGCATGGGGGGGCTAATTTGGGCCCCCCTACATGCCACTGTGCCCAATGACCATGCCCAGGGGACAGACGTCCCCTGGGCATGGACAATGGGCAAGGGGGCATGACTCCTGTCTTTGCTAAGACAGGAGTCATTTCAATGGGGGTTGTGTGTCAAAAAATGGCGCAAGTCCGGTTTGAGGCATGATTTTTGCCTCAAACCTGACTTGCACAATTTTTTTACGCACAACCCCATTTTTCCCTACGCAGGCGCTGCCTGGTTTGAGTCATTTTTTTTTACTCAGACCAGTCCGCAGCGCCGGCTAACGTCATTCCTTAAATAAGGCGCCCGCATGGCGCGTAGGAATGGGGTTAGCCAGGGGTAAAAATGTTGACGCAAACCAGCGGCGGCACTAGTTTGCGTCAAAAAGTATAAATATGGGCCTAAGGGTGTCCAAGATACCCCACCCCAAGACCCTGAAAAGTAGGAGTAAAGTTAGTCAGAAAGACAGTAAAGTCGAGATAGGGGATTCTGCAAAGACAACAACTGAATGCAAAGCACCGAAGACGGAGTCCTGGACCTGAGGACCTGCAAAGGAAGGGGATCAAGTCCAAGAGTCACGCAAGTGTCCAGGAGGGGCAGGAGCCCACTAAACCCCAGATGAAGGTGCAAAAGGGATGCCTCCAGGTGGAAGAAGCTGAGGATTCTGCAACAACGGGAGGTGCCAGGAACTTCTCCTTTGGTCAGAAGATGTCCCACGGTGTGCTGGAAGATGCTGAGTTGTTTCCACATCGAAAGACTGCAAACAAGCCTTGCTAGCTGCAAGAGTCGCAGTTGAAGGTTTTAGGTGCTGCCAGGGCCCAGGAAGGACCAGGAGGTCGCCCCTTGGAGGAGGAGACAGAGGGGGCGCTCAGCAACACAGAGAGCCCACGCAAAAGCAGCAGCACCCGCAGAAGCATCTGAACAGGCGTTCAGATGATCTGAGCATGGCAGTCGACTAAGCACAGCAAAAGAGGGTCCCACGAAGTCGGAGTCCAACTCAGCGAGTTGGGCAATGCAGGATGGAGTGCTGGGGACCTGGGCTAGGCTGTGCACAAAGGAAGTCTTGCAAAAGTGCACAGAAGCCCTAGCAGCTGCAGTTCACGCAGTACACAGGATTACTGTCTGGCGTGGGGAGGAAAGGATTTACCTCCACCAAATTTGGACAGAAGGGCCACTGGACTGTCGGGGACACTTGTATCCAGCTCTTGTGTTCCAGGGACCAAGCTCGTCAAGATGAGAGGGGACATAGAGGACTGGTGATGCAGAAGTTTGGTACCTGCGTTGGCAGGGGGAAGATTCCGTCGACCCACAGGAGATTTCTTCTTGGCTTCCAGTGCAGGGTGAAGGCAGGCAGCCCTCAGAGCATGCACCACCAGGAAACAGTTGAGAAAGCCAGCAGGATGAGGTGCTACAATGTTGCTGGTAGTCTTCTTGCTACTTTGTTGCGGTTTTGCAGGCATCCTGGAGCAGTCAGCGATAGATCCTCGGCAGAAGTCGAAGAGGGAAGTGCAGAGGAACTCTGGTGAGCTCTTGCATTCATTATCTGTGAGATACTCACAGGAGCGACCCTAAATAGCCCTCAGTGGAGGATTGGCTACAGATAAAGGTAAGCACCTATCAGGAGGGGTCTCTGACATCACCTGCTGGCACTGGCCACTCAGAGGTCTCCATTGTGCCCTCACACCTCTGTATTCAAGATGGCAGAGGTCTGGGACACACTGGAGGAGCTCTTGGCACATCCCCTTTGGAGGCTCTGGTCAGGGGAGTGGTCACTCTCCTTTCCTTTGTCCAATTTCGCACCAGAGCAGGGTTGGGGGGATACCTGAACCAGTGTAGACTGGCTTATTCAAGGAGGGCACCATCTGTGCCCTTCAAAGCATTTCCAGAGGCCAGGAGAGGCTACTCCTCTCAGGCTCGTAACACCCATTTCCAAAGGGAGAGGGTGCAACACCCTCTCTCAGAGGAAATCCTTTGTTCTGCCTTCCTGGGACTGGGATGCCCAGGCCCCAGGGGGGCAGAAACCTGTCTGAGGGTTGGCAGCAGCGGCAGCTGCAGAGAAAACCCCGGAGTCATTTTTTGCACAGGAACGCCTACCTTGCATTTCATTAAGGCAAGGTAGATTTCCACTTCTAAAAAATGACTTTAATTCCATAAATTTGGTGCTATACAGGTCTAGCACCAAAGTATAAATATGGAGTTAGTTTTGCACCGAATTAGAGTTTTAAAAAATGACGCTAATTCAGTGCAAACAGATTATAAATATGCCCCTTAGCATAAAAAAGGACGCTAATCTGGTTAGAGTCATTTAGCCTTAGGGCCTTATTTATACTTTTTGGTGCAAAACTGCACTAAGGCAGTTTTGCCCCAAAAAGTTTTGCACCGGCTTGCACCATTTTATAGCACCAGCTGGGCACCATATTTATGGAATGGTGCAAGCCGGTGCAAAGGGTAGGCTAGCTTAAAACAAAATGACGTTAGGCAGTTTTGAGTCAAAATAAATGATTTATGGAGTTAAAGTCTTTTTTTAGAAGTGGAAACCTACCTTGCCTTAATGAGATGCAAGGTAGGCGTTCCCGTGCAAAAAAATGACTCTATGGCCTTAACACCATAGTTATACTCCCATGTAAAAATGGTGCAAGGGAGGGGTCATAAAATGGGGCAAAGCTTGCTTTGCCCCATTTTTTAAGACCTGGGTCAGGGCAGGTGTTAGGGGACCTGTGGCCCTATTTCCATGGTGGAACACCATGGAATAAGCCCAGAGGTGCCCTCCCTAGGCCCTAGGGGCATACCCAACCACACTAGAGGGACTGCGAGGATGGGGGACCCCATCTCAGGTAAGTACAGGTAAGTGCATTTTATTTTTGAAAGTGCCATAAGGGGCCCTGAAATGGGCCCCCATACATGGCACCGGGTGCAATGGCAATGGCCAGGGGACCCCTGTCCTCTGTGCTGGCCACTGGGGTGGTGGGCATGACTCCTGCCTTTTCTAAGGCAGGAGTCATGTGGCATGGTAGGTTTAGCACCATAAAATGACGCTAATCTGGTTAGAGTCATTTTTTTTTACACTAACCTGCCTAAAGCCATTTTTTGGTGCTAAACCCTCTTCTTCTATACTGCCAGCCCCTACCCTACTCTAGCCTACCCTTTGCACCGGCTTGCACCATTCCATAAATATGGTGCCCGGCTGGTGCACAGAAATGGTGCAAGCCGGTGCTAAACTTTTTGGTGCAAAACTGAGTTAGTGCAGTTTTGCAGCAAAAAGTATAAATAAGGGCCAATATTTTGTAAGTTTGCACCACTTTTGTGTCATAAAATTACGTTAATGCGGTGCAAAAAAAGTTTAAATCAGGGCCTTGGTGCTAGATGGGTCTAGCACCAAAGTATAAATATGGAGTTAGTTTTGCACCGAATTAGAGTAAAAAAAAATTACACTAATTCGGTGCAAACAGAGTATAAATATGCCCCTTAGTTTGGCAGTACCCGGGCTATATGCTGGAGCCCCGGGGATGCATGGAATTGTACTCCCCATACCAGAATGGTATTGGGGTGACAATTCCATCATCCTAGACATGTTACATGGCCATGTTCGGAGTTACCATGGTGACGCTACATATAGGTATTGACCTATATGTATTTCACTTGTGTAATGGTGTTCCCGCACTCACAAAGTCCAGGGAATTTGCCCTGAACAATGTGGGGGCACCTTGGCTAGTGCCAGGGTGCCCTCATGCTAAGTATCTTTGCACCTAGCCTTCACTAAGTGAGGGTTAGACATATAGGTGACTTATAAGTTACTTAAGTGCAGTGTAAAATGGCTGTGAAATAACGTTGACGTTATTTCACTCAGGTTGCAGTGGCATTCCTGTGTAAGAATTGTCTGAGCTCCTTATGGGTGGAAAAAGAAATGCTGTAGCCCATAGGGATCTCCTGGAACCCCATACCCTGGGTACCTAGGTACCATATACTAGGGAATTATAAGGGTGTTCCAGTGTGCCAGTCAGAATTGGTAAAATTAGTCACTAGCCTGCAGTGACAATTTTAAAAGCAGAGGGAGCACAAACACTGAGGTTATGGTTAGCAGAGCCTCAGTGATACAGTTAGGCACCACACAGGGAACACATATAGGCCACAAATTAATGAGCACTGGGGTCCTGGCTAGCAGGATCCTAGTGACACATGTCAAACACACTGACAACCTAGGGTCTTCACTATGAGCACTGGGCCCTGGCTAGCAGGATCCCAGTGAGACAGTAAAAACACCCTGACATATACTCACAAACAGGCCAAAAGTGGGGGTAACAAGGCTAGAAAGAGGCTACCTTCCTACTCAGTAAACCTCTATTTCTATCGTAGAACGCAATCCTACAGCTCCTTCTTGTCGGCCATTTTAAATTCAATGTCTTCATCATGCATTTGAAATTCACTACCATCCGGTGTGCAGTAAATAGTGCAGTTTAACTTGCTCAAAAGATCCCTTCTTAACAAATCTACAGGACTTGAGTAACATACAAGAAATTGATGATCTTTCTCAAATGAACCTATTTTTTGAAGTTTTTAAAGGTACTTTCTCTGAAACAGGATTTGGTATTTGTTTACTGTTAACACCTACAACTTGGATCTTCTTTCCTGAGAGAGGTGGGTCTGTGACTTCTGCAGTATTAACAGTGGAACCAGTAGCTCTGGTATCACTAAGGCACAGATTTATATTCTGTTGCACCAAATTTGTGTCATTAATTTATGCAAATTTGGTGCAAACCTAACTCCATATTTATACTTTGGCGTTAGACCTGTCTAGCGCCAAAGCTTTGGACTTAGTGTTATTTTTGCTTGCGGGAAACTACCTTGCATCAATGAGATGCAAGGTAGGTGTTCCTGTGCAAAAAATGACGATATGGCCTTAGCACCATATTTATCCCCCGTGCCAAAATCACGCACGGGGTAGAGGGCTTTAAATAATGCATCGAAGCTTGCTTAGCGCCATCATTTAACACCTGGGTCAAGGAAGGCGTTAGGTGACCTGTGGGCCTATTTCCATGATCAGAGACCATGGAATGAGCTCACAGGTGCCCTTCCCTAGCCCCAGTGACACCCCCACTCACACTAGAGGAACACCAGAGGATGGGGGACCTCATCCCAGGTAAGTAAGGCAAATACAGGTAAGTATTTTCCATTTTATTTAAAAGTGCCATAGGGAGGTCTCACTCAGGCCCCCCTACATGGCACTGGGCCCAATGACAAATGTCCCCTGGTCATGGCCATTGGGGTGGTGGGCATGGCTCCTGTCTTTACTAAGACAGGAGTCATGTCCATGGGGGTTGTACATCAAAAAATGATGCTAGTCTGGTTAGAGGCATTTTTATGCCTCTAACCATATTAACGTCATCCTATGACGTACAACCTCCTCTTCCCTCTACGCCTCCCCCACCTGGCTAGTATCCTTTTATTATGACGCTAGTCGGGCCTTACCACCTGCTACCGTCATTCCATAAATATGATGCCCAGCTGAAGTCTTGGAATGGCGCTAGCCAGCGGTAAGCTTTTTCACGCAAAACTTTGTTAACACAGTTTTGTGTGAAAAAGTATAAATCTGGGCCTTGGTGGCCATTAACTTCTCCTTCTACAAATGGTCCAAATTAGTTTACCTTTAAGATCTTGTTAAGTACACGATCTTCCTTCCCTCTCAGACACAATCATAAAGATCTGTCGGAGTCAAAACTCTCACTTTCCAACATGGAGAACTGTTGGAATGGGTTCTGATTTTGGAATGGATTTAGATTTACTCTTGGTACCCAATTCACATTGAACCTGGGATTTCCCATATTCTGTGAGGCTATTAGAGCTTGTGGAACTTGCATCATAGAAACGTTTGACTGGATTGGCATTTGCATTTGTTGAACAGGAACCTGAACTGGTCATTCTTCACTTGCATTTGATTCACTCCCTGCATTTGCCCATCACCGCTCATTGTATTTGGATTCTGTCTACACTCTCTCTTCCAATGCCCAAGCCTATTACAGTAATGGCAAGTAGTTGATTTCTTCAACCTTGCAATTCCAATTCCAGTATTCGGATCAATTGGAACACCTCAACCTCTACCCTGTGAAAAAACAACTCCTCTTTGAGCAACCTGTTCTACAGGTTGAAAACCAACACTTTGTATTCTACTAGTGATTTCTCCAAACAACTAACTTTGAAACTCTTTCTGAGATAGCTTTGACTGTGCAAGCATGAACTTCCCATTAAGTCTTTTCTTCATCAATTCTTACTCTTTACTACAGTATTTTTCTTACCTCGAGATCTCATTTAAGGTTTTTTCTGCCACCAAATGACAATCTATTGTATACGCCTACTGATCTCTGGTCGCAACCCAAGAACAAACAGTGATACAAAGCTCCCCATTTTACCATGCTTAGGATTTTCTTGTCCAATGTGTTGTTTAAACACCTGCAGCAACCATTCCTAGTAAGCATACACTGATTCTTTAGCTTCTTGAGTAGTTCTGTTAATCTTTAACCAGTTGATATCCCTCACTAGAACTTTTCCTTTCAAAAAGGTAATTATCTCATCATACTTAGTCATTACCACAGATGAGTGTACACCAGTACGTGCATCTTTCGGAGGTTCAGAACCTGACAATTGCACAGCTATCCTACACTCAGCCTATAAATCACTTGGTATACTACAAAATCAAAGAAGGAATTCAAGTCCGTCCACAAAACCTTCAAGATCTTGATACATCTATCATCTTGTGTATACCACCGTGCAGGATTCTCCCTCAGCTTTATAAAATTGTTCGTAAATGTTGCAAGATCATCTCTACTCCATGGCACATGAATACATCCTCTACCAAGTATCTCACTCATAGGAAAAGTTGAAGCCTCGTCTTCATCTGGGGGTGCTGATTGTGGCTTTCCATTTGCTTCTGCAGCTTCTGACTGTTTCTTTTTCTTTCCTTCTTTCTTTGCTCACTTGCTATCTAGTCTGTCAAAATCACTCCATTTGGGGATGGATTTTGCAAATTGGGCAATATGTAACCTCATCCTGAGGATTGCATTGTCACAATAGCTTTATTATCTAATTGTGTCCAGAATCTTTTCTGTAATAGAACACTCTTTGAAAGGCCCACTCCATATTTTTGTGCCAATTCAGTAAAATGTATCATGTGTGGTAGCTGCTCCATGCCATGTGATTTATATACTCAACTATACCAGTTCATTTTCCTGATATTGATTTAAATGTGAAATATCTAGTCATCCTCTAATAATATCTTCTCCTTCCAGCTATAATTGTGGGACATCCAAAGGTCTCTATCTTTCTTGACTAGTAGATGGTCTCTCTGTGTCTTCTGTCTTTTTATTTTTTGAGTTTTTTTTTCAAACAATGGGGAAAAAAATCCCATCATCAAATGATCCTATCTCACTCTGTGCAGCGGGTGTTGTAAAGACAATTGTCCTACCCTCTCTTAATGATCGAACATTCTGTGGTGACAACTAGGCAACTATTTGTGGATTCTGTGATGTTAGGATGAACCTTGTCACAGCTACTTCTCCTACAGCACCTTGAGCTAAAATATTTGGGACAATATGTATTAATGCAGTCACAACCAATGTCCATGTTCATGCAACTTGTTACACTGGGGCAGGAACAGTCACAATTGAAGTAGCAACACCTGGAGTTATTAACTAAGAGCCATTTCAACCAGTGCAGGTGCAATTTGAAGTACTGTAAGTGGTTTCTCAATCTAAACTGTATTCAAATCATCAGGGGCTGTAGTGACTAGTACTAGAAGTTGTATCACTATCAGTGTTCGTTGTAGCGGCCACATATGGAGGTGGATGTGAAGCCAACAAATTATTCAAAATATCATCCCCTGATACACCATAAGTGTCTGCCTTCTTTGCAGCTTCATCATCATCATTCCCCTGTTTTCGATTCTTTTTCGTCTTTTCTGTGACTATAGCTGAGTACATTCTAGCTCCCTCAACTATACATTATCTCCTCCTTTGCTGTCCTTCATCCTATTGAGCATCTGCATAATTCTGCACACCTCCGTTTGCCCTACAGTGATATTTTTATTTCTCAGCATGTGCTGTTCTCGCTTGAGCATTTAATGCTTTATACTGTGAAGTTCTAAGAGTTGGCTTCATCCCATATTATTTCTCCTTTAAATGTTCAATAACCCTTAAGCCATAAGTACCACATTATGGAAAATAAAATGGGCCTTCATTTTCAGTGATCTTGCACCATTGAAGAAGCAACAAACGTGTGAAACCTGCATTTATTGCCATGTAATGAGATGGTGTACCTTCCACTAGTGCCTCTTCACCCACCCGACCTGGCACTCAGTAGAGCTACTCCTGCAGAGTACATAGGGGCCCATTCTAATTAATGAAAGCCCCCTTTTAACGTCTGCTTGGAGCAGGCATTAAAAGTGCAGGAAAAAATGGCACAAGGAAATCTCATAGATTTCCTTGTGCCATATTTCAGCCACCCCTAACGGGGGAACACCCCCTTTGCATACATTATGCCTGCTGCAGGCATAATGTAGCGCAAAAGGTTACAAAGTGGCGCAATGTATGCATTGCGCCACTTTGTAAATATTGCGCAAGGATTTTGGGTTTGTTGGGCCACATTAGTGTAAAAACAAATGATGCTAATGTGGCTCAAGGTGGCGCTAGGGGCTTATAAATATTCTCCTTAATAATTTAAAAAGTTCAACAATAAATGTACAACAATCAACTTCAAAATGTCAATGTTTTCATTCAGTTTGCAATTCTGTACACGTCAATTCTTCCTCTAATCCTGTCTGAATCCTTTTTTCACAAACCTATTACAGCCTGTTTCTTGAAGACTCATCAGTCAATCTTAGCTTGGCTTTTCACACCAAATGACCATTGCCAGTTCAGCACACTCTGACCCAACCCTTCACTCCTTGCGGTGGTTCATCCTCTCTTACAATCACACATACACCTGATTTAAATCTCGATCAGCTGGAAATCACTAATGTAGCTTCCCCTTTGCACAATAGGTTCCACTAAAACCAATCAATATTAGTACACTCACAGCAATCGGTTTAGTCCCTATCTCAATTTGTGCAGATTGGTGGTCCCTCACAAATCTACACCACAAACCTTAGCAGATAAATAACATATCCATATCTTAGGATCTTAGACTACTTTGTGTCTGACAACAACTTCAACTGCTCAACACTAGCGCTTCAACATCACTCTTCTCAAACACAAAACATAACCTCAGCACAATGACATAATCTCAACAAAACAATTGTGATGCATAATCCTATTGATACTAACACCTCCACCAGTGCAACCGCCTTCGAAACCACAACTACCTCAGTCTTCAAGTTCAGGCTTTGACCCTAGGGGAAATGGGCATTTCTAAACTGAGACTAAATATTTCAGCTCCTGTCACGTGACATAAACCATCCTCTTGCTACCATGGCTGGAGTGGGATTTTTTGTACACCTCAGTGACCTAGTATAATCATTAATCAAACCACATTTACATGTCTAATGGATATTTGATGTTGACGGAGAGAAGTAAGGAGATATGATCAATATAAGAGCATTATCAGTTATTATTTCTTTTAGTTCAGTCAATAAAGAGAGTTAGTGCGAGTTAAAGGGTTTTATTTTTAAATCTTTTAGTTATCCACCTTTTATTGAACAACTATTTTCAAGGTCTCACAATAAATAGTTAATAAAATCCATCAATGGATATTTGAGTATAAAGTAAAACAATAGATTTGTTAATATTACAGTCAATATAATAATAATGAAACAAGAGTGTTCCATAAACAAAAGTTCACTAATCTATGTAAAGGATTTATGAGAAAAGGTGTCAGTTCAGATACCCATAATGATTTCTGATGAGAGAAATCAAAGTGTAAGCATGAAACTTTGGCATAATAAGCTGGAAAGTAGTTTCAGCTCAAATTCAGCAGACAATAAAAATAGGCTAAAACTTCTCATGCAGAAAGGTCTAAGAATCTAATTGCAGACTATCTAGTCAGAGTATGGAGATAAGAATCCAAAGTACCTGGTTCAGGGATCTGAGATCTGTCTTTCAGTCTAAGTGAGTCTGAGTCTGATTTAGGAACATGAACTAATACAAATATACAAATTCTATGTTGTAACATTATTTTCTTTCTTCTTCATGATGACCAATAGGATTTCAGTAGGCTCCTAGGAACAGGTTTGCTCCCAATTTTCTCACCAGAGCACAGTCATCTTTCAGACATGAGTCTTTCAATGTTTCAGCGTGCCTTACTTGTGGTCCAAAAACTTTTTCCCATGAATCATTCTTCCTGTTGTCCCCATCTCCTTAGGGTGAAGACCTTATTATTAGTTGTGTAAAAAAAAACACATGTCTGTTCACTAGCTAACGGTAGTTTCTGAAATGGCAACATCTGCAGTAAAGAGAAGAAAAACAGTTTACACAAACAGCTATTCATTACAAAAAAACAGACCTTTCAGTGTTCAAGAATTGTTCTTATTTAACATGATGCTGTCAGTTAAGCTAAGTTTAAGACAACTGTTTTGCCCAACTTTTCAGACCTTTATCATTTAGGTATGGTTACGTACTACAACATTGAATTTAGCGTGTTTATTTGTAACGTAAGTGTTGTAAAGAGAACATTGTTGTGAAGAGAAGAGTACAGGCCTGATTTAGCTCTCGGTGGGTGGAATACTCTGCAGCAAACTTGAGTGATATCCCGTCCTCCGTATTATGGTCTCCATAGGATATAATGGAATTGCAATTCCACGTACGGAATATCCGTCACATTTGTGATGGAGTATTTCCCTCAGCCAATATCTAAATCTGACCCTAAGTCTTTATTCCCCGTCTCCTCTCTCCACCATCACTTTATCTCTCACTCTCCTGACTGAATAGAGTTGTCAGTCATTTAACATTCTAATGCAGACAGCACACCTAAATGGGGCATTGTGCCAACAGGAAACATAGGGAATGGAACAAATGGAGGGCACCCAGAAAAAGTTGCATTTCAGAAAGCAGAAGAAGAATACAACTAGTATAAAACAATCACATTATAACACATCTTCCCCTGAATAGGTTATATAAAGCAAAACAACTCTTTCTGCAATTAAGTGGTGTATTAGAGCTCCAAGGACATTAATTTCAGAAGTCATAGTCCTTGTGCCACTTTGGTGGTATTTCCTGTCTTTTGGTGATGGTAGTTGTTCTGTTCAAGTCTTTCATGTTAAGATTGAAATGGGTATCAGAGCTTGTATTTATTGTATGTGGGAGTATTTAGCTTGCCTGCCCATCCTCCACTTTTGGCGATTGTCCATTATGGCTACATTATGTTTTACTTCAACAATGCACATGGGGTCAAACAAATTGGATTCATGGTAATTTCTTCCAACTGTTTATTTGACATACACACACTCTCCCCATCCAATTTTTCTTGTTTAGTTCCATGTTTATCATCATACTATTCTTTATATTTGGTTTGGTGTAGTGCAATATTCTCCCTTGCATCATATCAGGCTCCATCCTCTCTCACCCACTGTATTTGTCTTAACTAATTATCAGTTGCACTGGGTGATTGCTCAGATGGTTAAGCAGATAACCACAGAGGCCCTGATAAACTTCTTAAGAGACACATTTACCACTGAGGGCATACCATCCACTATCATCACAGGCAATGGAGTTCAATTTACCTCATCAACTATGAAAGGTTTTTCAACACAGTGGGTAATCATACATCAAAAAACAGAGTTGTGCTGTCCCTGAGCTAATGGGCTAGTTGAAAGATTAAATAGAATGATACAAAAGTGCATTCAACTAGCAAGCATAAACCACTAACATGTAGGAAAAGCTATACAAGACAAGCTAAGGGCCTACCATACCACTCTTATCTAAATCAAAGGAATATCACCATTTTCATTGCTTAAATGAAAGAAACCAGGTACAAAACTATTTCCAAATTAGTGGTCCCTCCTTTGGGGTTGATGGGCCCAATTATATCCAAAGCTAGCTTTCCCAAACTTTTTCTGTGGGATGACACTGGGGATAAGGGAGCGTTGCAAATTATTTCAGATTTGTAGCTATTGGCAGCACAAATAGAACAATTTTTTACCTTTAACTTAACCATGCAATCCATGTTAGGGAACAAATAACACTCCCTGATTGTAGATTTGGTTAAACTCCTTCCTATGTGGCCTTTGGCACACTTCTGGTCACAAGCACAAACATAAACAACAGACAGTTGCACACACAACCACATCCACTGCCTCCATTATCTCACCCTCCTTCTCCTCCTCCCTCACAGTCACATCCGCACTCACACCTGCATGCACTGCATCAACAGCCACCACCACCATCACCACATCATGCAGCACACACACCTCACTTGCAGACACCTCCACAACATCCATCCATGTGTCTCCTTTGTCCTCTCCCACCCTGTCTGCCCCCTCCTCAGAGATACAAATGCACACACTCAGACTCCCAACAGCCATCCACCTCACACACTCACACTGTCCATGCACCTGCTCCCAAGTCCAGCAGACGTTCACCTCCGACAACTACTCCCTCAACCTCCACTCCCATCCCTCCTCCCACATCCCGCCTCAACGTCCCTAAGAAGCTTTTTCGTATCCATCTTGACCTCTTCCCTCTCTCTTCACCCCCTGTCGTGCCCATAAGAGCACAACACCTCAGCCAAACAGTCTGCTACTGCTCCCATCAAATCTTCAGCTGCTGGCACAAAGGGGCCCCAGAGTGTGCCAACTGCCACTCCTACTGTGAGCACACCACCGACTCAGAAAGGGAGGACTAGGGTGGTGAAAACCAAGGGATAGGAGACGGGGACAGTGGAGGCACCTCCTAGTCCTGGAGGCAAGAAAGGGAAGGTTCCCACTCCACCACCCAAGAAAGGGAAGCATCCCGCTCCACCAGCAAAGAGAGACAAGAGGCCTCCTCCACCAGCAGAGGCAGCCAGGGTGACACCTACCAGCAGTGGGCAAGTAGCCCTCACCTCCAGCAGAGGCTGCCAGAGTAACACCTCCACCAGCAGTGGGCAAGAAGTCCTCACTTCCAGCAGAGGCAGCCAGGATAACACCTCCACTAGCAGTGGCCAAAGAGCCCTCACCTACAGCAGAGACAGCCAGGGTAACACCTCCACCAGCAGTGGGCAAGGAGCCCTCACCTCCAGCAGAGGCACATCAGCCCTCACCTCCAAAAGGGCAAGTAGGCCACCCACTGGGCAACTGGGAAAAGAGCCCCCACCAGAACCAGTGGGCATGTTACCCACTTCAGAGACTGTGCCCTTAACCTCCCCACCAAGGGCAATTGGGCAAGGCGCCCCCTCCAGAACCAGTGGGCATGTTACCCACTTCAGCTGAGGTGCCCCCCACCCTCTTTCCCCCTGAGGTGCCTGCCCATTTTCAACATGATGCCCCTGCACAGTGGAGTCCGGATAATGTCAGAAGTCAACTTGGGCCTTGGACTGTGCCCTGTTGCTATGTGGACCTTTTGTACTTTGGACTGGCCATTGGCCCTTTCTGGACATTGATGCGTGCTTCTGTTTTCGCATGGACAATATGGTGGCTGTTGGCATCAAATAAGAGTGTCACTTAAACTTCAATGTGGACCGTGTTTCAATTAGATGGATGTCCTGTGATATTGGTTTTACTCTGCAGGTGGTTACCGCCAATGTCATAATGAGGGCCTAAATCTAGTTTACTATGTTTTCATCTTTAACATGGAAAATTATTTTCCTTACTACTTGGGAACCTAAATCTAGTTAAATATGATTTCATCTTTAACATGGAAAATTATTTTCCTTACTACTTGGCAACCTTCGTCTGATGTTTTGCATCTTTTCTACCCTTAGACATTTTGCTGCACACTCTAGCAAAGGGGCCTTTCTTATTGCATTTCCTGCATGTAGTTGATTTCGCCTGGCAATTAGGATAATTAGCTAAGTGGTTGCTGCTGCCACAATGGTAGCAATAGAGTTTATTATTATCTAATAAAAAAAAATTGTCATGAAATACTTGAGATTTTGACATATTTCAGACTATGGCCCATATTTATACTTTTTGACACAAATCAGCGCCAGTGCAGATTTGCGTCAAAAAGTTTCCCGCCGGCTAACGCCATTCCAATGCGACAGCCGGGTGCCTTATTTCTGGAATAACGTTAGCTGGTGCTGCGGCCTGGTTAGAGTCGAAATAAATGACGGTAACCAGGCAGCGGAGGCGAAGGGAACACTGGGGTGGTGCGCCAAAGAATGGTGCAAGTCAGGTTAAAGTAAAAAATATTGTCTCTAACCTGACTTGCGCCATTTTTTGACGCACAACCCCCATGGAAATGACTCCTGTCTTAGCAAAGACAGGAGTCATGCCCCCCTGCCCAATGACCATGCCCAGGGGACTTCTGTCCCCTGGGCATGGTCATTGGGCACAGTGGCATGTAGGGGGGCCCAAGTTAGGCCCCCATGCCACTTTAAAAAAAAAAATATATATACTTACCTGCACTCACCACGGATGGGTCCCCCCATCCATGGTTGTCCTCCAGGGGTGGGCTAGGGTGGCAGGGGGTGTCCCTGGGTGCAGGGAAGGGCACCTGTGAACTGCTTCCATGGTCTCCCACCATTGAAATGAGCCCACAGGTCCCTTAACACCTGCCCTATCCCAGGTGTTAAAAAACTGCGCAAATCCGGCTGGGCGCCTTGTTTTAAGGCCCGCCTCCTCCTGTGCATCATTTTGATGCCAGAGGATAAATAAGGCGCACATGCCGTAGAGTCATTTTTTGCACGGAAACACCTACCTTGCATGTCATTAGCGCAAGGTAGGTTTTCACGTCCAAAAAATGATTCAAACTCCAGAACTTTGGCGCTGGACGGGTCTAGCGCCAAAGTATAAATTTGGAGTTAAGTTTGCGCCAACTTTGCATAGAAAAAAATGACGCAAATCCGGCGCAATCAGAGTATAAATATGGGCCTTAGTTTTCTCCTCTGTACTAATTCCTTTTAAACAAATTGTGTGTGTACTATTTATTTACCCAATTTTGAGAGCTTCATATAATCTGGTTGTTTCTGCAGTAATTTTTCTTGTATCCTGTAGTTATTTGTGCATGTCACTAATTGTTCTTTTATAAGAGAATAATTAAAATCATCAAAGTCACATAACTTGCTCAAACACCTAAGCACAGCGATATATTTAGGTAGGCTTTCTTGTTTTCCTTGGGCTCTGCTAAAGGACCTATGGTGTTCTAATACAATATTCACTTTGTCCCCAATCTGATTTTCTAGTTTCATGAAAGTAATCTTATAGTGGTCTATGTCATCTTCTTCTACATCCTGTTGTTTATCAGGTTCAGGTAACATTTCAAAATTTTCCTGGCAGCAGTGCCTAAGTTGTGGATTTAAATATGTTGTTTTCTTGTAGGGCTGAACCTTTCTTCCCCAATAGCTATTAGATAGGATTCAAAAATCTTCACCCATTCTTTCTAAGGTATGTTAGGTTCTCCCAGTTCATTTAAAAATGGCAGGGAATGTTACATGCTTGCAGCCACCACAGTACAATCACGAAGGATAAGAAGTATAAGAGACATAAGGTAGAAATAATCAGTGTATGGTGCAGACGTCAGATGAAACTTAGTAGCTTCCAGTAATTTTGAGCATAAGATACAATAACTGTACTATACATATTCAAATACTCTGTGTTCCCCCAATTCTTAAGTACATACAATTATGGTAATGTATTCATTTCAACCCAATGGTCTTTACAGCAATCCGTTATTTCATGCAATGCTTTTCACAAACTTAAACATTCAATTAATGCACAGAAAGGTTGCTTGTGTAACCATAAAACTGAAGGTGAGGACTTATGTACTGGTGAGTATGTCACCGGGTGGAGAGGGACAATAAAATGCTATACAATAATTAAATTGTTTTCTTGAAGATCCTGCAGTATGTATGCCATAGTTGAAAAATGTGGCAAGTAAGACAAAACAAGTATAAGATACACTAAATAGGAGTAACAGTGTGCGCATCATCCACATATATAAGCATCCTTGAGGTAAAGTTAATGTAGCACAGTTGTTCCCTGCTCATATGTGAAGTGCATGTCCCTGCAGCAGATGACAAGTAGAATAATGGTGTGTGTGTCACCGCAATTGCAGGAACTCCTTAGGCAGCTCTGTATTAACTCAATGTATGCAACTTTTAAATTTGGGCCCATATTTCTACCTTTTTTACACCACATTTGCATACATTTTGATGCAAAAGCGGCACAAAAAAAGAATAAAAATGGGCCTTGGTGTGCGTGTCACCGCGGCAGAAATGAATTGAAAAATTGACATGGGGAATAATGTTGTGCGTGTCACCGCTGTAGGAAACACTACTGACGCAAATCTATATGAACGCAATGTATGGCAAGTTTTAAATGTGGTGTGTGTGTCACCGGAGCAGGAGGGCTGGTCTGAAGAAGAGTAGCACACATAAATATAGGTGTGTGCATGAAAAGTACTAATGAGTAAATCTATTCGGCGCGATGTGAGTAAAGTATTCTAGTGGAGGGTGCATCAAAGAAACAGAAGGGTGGTTAAAATAAGGGACACACCCAAAACAAGAACACTAGAGATGGCACACATGCCCCGGTCAAGGCAGTCCTTACACTAGACATGCCTTGTGGAGGGGCAGCCCACAGACATTTTCCAAGGCAGGGACATGCTGAGGCAGGAACAGGGAAGTCCGCAGGGGCAGATTGGTCAGGGGGACTAAGAGGCTGTTTGAAGAAAGGAGGAGAAGTATGTGCCTCTGAATGCCGTGCTGCGCTGATGGAGGTTGTCCCAGTGCTGAGGAATGTCCCTGCTGTGTCAGTACAAGAGTGGCACCAAACGACTCACAAAAAGTACTTGAGAGTCAGGATGGCAATGCAAATAAGGCAAGGCCACAACAAGTAAGAGCTCAGGAGGCACTGCGGGTAGAACAGTGGATGAGATAAGTAGAGCACATTAAAGCAGTGTTAGAGCTCAACAATATAAGGCGCTACAGTAGGGGAGTAGCCAGTAAATCTAATACACTTTTCCTAACACTTAAAGATACAGTACCTTTGTCCAAGTAATCATAAAGGGAAGAAATGTAGTCGATGAGGGGTGACAAACTGGGTCCCAATAAATTAGTTTTCACTGAAGAGGATATGGAGAAATCTGAAGGGGAGATGGCAGCTGCCACTCCTTTTTAAGGTAAACCAGCTTTATTACAGTCAAAATACATATGGGTCACATAAAAACAATACAAGATATCTGTCACAATGATAGTAATATAATTTTGAAAGGAATTGTAAAAGCTGTTTAACATTTTAAAGTATAAAATGGGGGAGAAACAATGAAAACAGAACACGACCAGTTAAAATAAGAAAGGTACATTGGATCTTAAAAAGCTGAAAAAAGTGATATTCAATAAAGCATAAAGTTAAGCTAAATTTAAAATAACTTAAAAAAGAGAAAATAAAGAATTCATGGTGGCTTAGAATCCTCAGATAATGTACAATTAGTAGAATTACAAGCAACAGCATTAAGATAATCAGTCAAAGGTAACCAATACAAATCTCTATTTATGGAGGGGCAGCATAAAGAGGTAAAAGCAATATCTAGTCAATGGTACTGGCAAACATAATACCACCAAGCTTTATAGGAAATGTTGGATGAGTTTTTCCAATTAAGAGTAATTTGCTGAAAGGCTAAAGCTAAACATGAGATCCAACAGCTTTAAATTATCATCATCTGAAACAATATCCGCAGAGAGGCTACCTAGAAAAAGCACTGAGGGAGATAATTGGGATCGCAAATGAGAAATGGAGGTAAACCTTTCTCCAAAAAGAGACAGTGGGGGGACATTCAAAAAGGATATGCATAAGATCTCCCTTTGGGCTATCACAGGACCAGCAGTGTGAAGTAGAGGATACAGAAAATTTTGCTATAGTAGAAGGGGTAAAATAAAGTCTGTGGTAAAGAAAGAAAAGTGACTGTGTGGTAAAAGCTGATCTAGATATTTTATAAGATTGATGCCACACCTTATTCCAAAAGGAAACAGTCCAGGTCCATCATCCCAAATCAAATTCTCATTGAGACTCAATTTTCGATTTAGGACATGTCAAATCAGGAGAATGAAAAAGTTCATAAATATTTCATGCCTTAGGATATGAGGTAAGAAAGGAGGACAAGAAAAGGGTAGTTCCGAAGAAGAAGGCGGGGAAGGCAAGGAAAAAAGTACATCAAGAATAACATTAATAAGAAGAAGATATTTAGGCATAAATGAATTGGGACAATGAAATAGAAGTTGGAATTGTGAAAAAGAAAGTGGAGTATCAGTGGAGAATAAATCCTTGACCCACGCTATATTCCTTTGTCTCCAGGATTTCCAAAATAAAGGTTTTTTATTGATAGTGATGAGACGATTATGGCAAATAGGGGAATTCAGAAAAGAGGAGTAAGTGACGGATGGAGGTAAATAGTGAGAACGCAGAAGAGCACAAGTATGTTTAAGAAGCAGGGAGGAGATAAGCAAAATATTATAAGAAAAGGATACCACCTCAGGAGGGGAAAAAGGCAGTAGAAAAGAACACTCAATATCCTACCATAATGGAGTAAACATAGAGCCTGACAGGGAGATCCATCTAGAAGCTTGACGCAGACAAAAGGATTTGTGATATAGTCTGAAATCAGGAAAATTTGCTCCTCCCTCCTGCTTAGAATGACGAAGATGACTAAGGGAAATTCTAGATTTCTTATTGTTCCAGAGGAATTTAGACAATCTGGAGTCCAATTGTTTAAAAAAAGTAACAGGTAGAGGAAGCGGAATCATGGATAGTATATATAAAATGTTAGGAGAAATCATAATTTTGATAGAGTCAAGATGACCCCACCAAGACAAAAATAAGGGATTCCATGACACAATCGATCATAAAGTTACTCTAAAAAAATCAATATACCTATACTCCTGCTGACTAACGCTCACAGTCAAGGCGTCATCAGTCACTTACTAGGATTCAACCGGACTGGCTTTTCTTTCCTATTAGTCGCCCTAAACAAGGGGAAAAGGCTGAGATTAGCACTATACATAATCACTCCATCAGTATTAGAGAGTGGTAGGTTCAAGATAAAGTAAAAATAGTGACAAACTGTGCAACACTTAGTGGTCAGGTGGGTCAAAGCAAGCCATGCTAATAAAACATAGGGAGGCTTACCATCTCCACTAAAGAACAGGCTCCATGGGATCACGATGGCCTCTCGCCCGGTTCATCGAGAATCTGGTTATTAGAGAAACATATACCAAGAAGAGGACAGCAAGTTGTAGTTCAACAGTAATCTGTGGAATCCTCAGCAGTGTGGCTGAGTATGGGTAAACCACGACGTGGAAATAAAGACCAAACAGTTATAACTCAAAAGTGTATCCAGGCTGCGCAGTCATACCGAGGAAGCACACCAGCGACATTGTCAAAAAAGAATAAAAAAAAAAAATAAAAAAAATTGTACAAGTCACCCTCAATATCAAGTGTGGAGTCGGGTGACCAATACAACCACATTCAGGCAGATCAAATAGTTTGTTCAAGTAAGTCACATGGAGTAACACAAGTCAAAAGTAAATAGCAAATGAGAAAGGAAAAGACAACGGGAATATAATGTCCCATATATATGTTTCTTCTATTAATAGCGCGTCTCACTCAACAAAAACTGAGAACAAGTTGAACACGAGTGCAAAGGAAAATGAGTCACTCCTTCATTCACTCGGCTTAACAAAGCGTCCCATAAAGTGGAAGATACGAGTCCCATCTATCAAGACAGTATGCGTCTTGAAACAGTTGAAAAAATTAACATTACAGGTCTAAGAGGGGGAGTAAGCCAGGGCACTTACTTCTCAGGTAGCCGGTGTCCTCAGTAGCACCTACCCCGGGGGCGCGTTCCCGGATGTGGTCGAAGCCGGGGGCCGACGGGTATAAATATGGCGCTTACTAGGCGCGTGTGGATAAATTAGGTGATCTGTGTCTTAACAACCCTGTTGTGAGTTGCGTGCAAGTGTGGAAATGAACGATGGACTATAGAAACGAGATGGTGAAAACCACTCGTCTATGGCGGCCATCTTGGAATGGAGTGTAATCACAGAGGATCGGTAAGAAACCGAGTACAAAGTGGTTGACAAGACCTGAATTCAATCGTTAATTATGCTAGTGATATGAATATCGGTAGTCCACGATAACTAAATCCAATCACTTTATAAATTATGGAGCGACAAAAGAAAGGGATAACAATGTTTAGAGACTAACACAGATGGTGTCAGCATAGGGAGTCACTCCTCCAGGGGTCTACAGATGGGGGGGGTTGTGGGGGAGGGGGGGCCTAAGGTGATCAAAAGACCTACGGCTGCCTACTTAGAAAGATGGAACCAGGGAATGTCATCATTAAGTCCCTGACGGTGGGTGTTCAGACGATATACCCAGCGTTGTTCAAGTTCAAATAGTGGACGAGTACCTGTCAGGTCACAAGTCTGTAACACCACCCAACACATGTCATCTCGTGTGTGCTTGAGTTCAGTGAAATGGATGCTAAGTTTAGTAGTGGCACGTCCACACCGGATATTACTGCGGTGTTCATTTATCCTGATTTTCACAGGTCGTGTAGTCATCCCTACGTATCGTAGATTACAAGGGCAAGTGATCAAATAAACACAATTCCGGGTGTTGCAATTAGTATGTTTCATCAATTGCCAAGTAAGGAAGGGTTCAAGATGTAAAGTGTCTGTACGTTTGGTAAGTGAACAGACGTTGCAATTACCGCACGGAAAATGGCCCATCATTGGGGGGAGATCCCATAGAGTCCTTTGTCTAGAGGGGATGATGGTAGGTTTAGGTCGGGTGTGTACCAACATGTCTTTTATGTTGGAGGTCCTCTTAAACACAAATACGGGTTTGGGAATATTTTCACCGCCACTGCAGAGGACCGACCATCTCTTATTATTGATTATCTTCTTAACTGTGTTAGAGAATGGAGTGAATGTCGATACACAGGTGAGTTTGTTGTCTGTGGATTTGGGAGTTAGTTGTAATAGTGACTCTCTGTCACTATACTTGGCTCGTTTATAAGCTGTAATAATAATTCTCTCTGGGTAATGACGGTCATGTAGTTTAATCTGTAGATCAGCAGCTTGAGTATTAAATAGTCGTAAATTGCTACAATTCCGTCGAAGGCGTAAGAACTGCCCAAAAGGTAAGTTTTGTCTTAGTGCCTTAGGATGGTGACTATCGTATAATAATAAGCTGTTCCGATCTGTAGCTTTTTGAAAGGTGCGGGTCTGCAGTCGGCCTTCCTCAATGCTGATTAGCAAATCTAAGAAGGGGGCATCAGTGGTAGAAACAGAGGAAGTGAATTTCAGGAAAGGATCCAGACTGTTTATCCATGTAGAAAAAGACTCTACTACAGCTATAGGCCCGTGCCAGATGACGAGGATGTCGTCTATATAGCGACGCCATAGCTTGATATTTGCAAAGAAAGGATTAGAATCTGGTAGAATAAAACGTTTCTCAAAGTCGTACATATACAAACAAGCTAGGATAGGGGCAAATGTACTGCCCATCGAGGTGCCGCGAATCTGATGGAAGAGTTTATCCTCGAACTGGAAAAAATTCCTAGTCATGGCCAAACTAGCGCAGTGCATGATAAAGTGAGTAGGTGTCGTTAATTCTGAGCTAGTAGATAAGAGAGACGACTCAACTACCTCCAGTGTGGCTGCTTGCGGGATGTTGGTGTATAGAGCCTCAACATCAAGTGTGATCAGGGCATCAACAATCACTGATGAGTTTATGGTTTCAATCAGGTTAAGGACGTCTTTAGTGTCTCTAAGGTAAGTAGTGGATTGTTGTACAAGAGGTCGTAAAAAATGGTCACAGAATACAGAAAGTGGTTCGAGAACAGACCCAATCCCTGAGACTATCGGGCGTCCTGGTGGAGGTAAAGTTCCCTTGTGAATTTTAGGGAGACAATAAAAATAGGGGATACGGGGATCCTCCGTATCCAAAAACTCAGCTTCCTTTTGTGATATCCAAGAATTGTTGACAGCTTCCTCTATCATGCCCCGTATCTCAGTTTGTAAACAGGCCGTGGGGTCCTGATCAATTTGGGCATAGTAGGTGGAGTCGCCAAGAAGGCGAAGGCACTCCTGTCTATCATCTTCTGTGTTCAACACAACAATGGCACCTCCCTTGTCTGCTGGTTTAATAGTAATATTAGTATCAGCTGCTAGAGCTCGGAGTGCCTCATTCTCAATTTTAGACAGATTAGTAAATCTATGTTGTGGACGTATATTTAATATATCAGAAGTGACCGCTTTTTCAAAAGCCAGAACCTCACAAGGCATTGAAGTATGTGGGTGTATGAAATTTGAAGGTTTTCTAAGACCAGAGTCCACAGGGGAGTCATCAGTAGGTCTGTCTTTAAAGAAAAATTGCAGACGTATTTTTCTAAAGAACCGAGATAGTTCGCATTGCAAACGGAAAGGATCGTCCTTAGGGGTGGGGACGTACCCCAGTCCATTATTCAGTACCTTAGTTTCATCAGGGGAAAGGGGCCTGGAGGACAAATTCACCACTAGATCTTTGTTGGAGGGGTTTTGCCCTGGCTCCTTGTGACCATCTGTGGTTCCTCCTGAGACCAATGGACTCGTCTTCCTCTCCCTCGTCTTCTGCCTCTTCCTCTGCCGTTGCCTTGGCCTAAAAAAGGCACAAACGGTGGCATTGGTCGGGGTTGATAAAAGGGGAAGGGCTGTTGCCATGCCATCGGGGGACCCGGTTGGTATTGTGGGAAGTTGAAATAAGGTTGGGGTCTCTCGTCTTCAGTGCTCCATCCGTCAGAGGATGAGCTATGGCTGTATTGCGAGGTTTCCGACCAGATGTAGAGGAGTCATCTGATGAAACGGAAGGTGTATCCATTGTATAATCTTCTTTGATATAAGGGTAGACTTTCTCTCTGTATTGAATCTTTTAATGTCTTTCTGTAACTTAGTGATCTTCTGTTGTGTTAAGAACTCTTTGGTTTCGTTGAGATCAGTGGTGATTTATCAACCTTCTCTAAAGCATCTGAGATATTTACTACAATGGACTTTTTAATGGATGGGGTGAACCAAATACCTAAATATTTAACCTTGGAAGAATTCCAGTGAAAGCCAGTAATATCAAATGATGATCTAAAACAAAATTTTGTTAGAGGAAGGATTTCAGTTTTATCCGAATTTATCTTATAACCTGAAATCAAAGAAAAGTCTTCAATCTTCCGAAGTAGAAACGGAATCGAGAGTTCAGGATTGAGATCTATAAAAGTATATCATCTGCATATGCTGTTAATTTTAAGTGTTTCTCGCGTAATGGAAACCCTCAATTTTAATGTTATTTCTAATACAGCATAGAAAGGGTTCTAGAGCTAGAATAAATAGGAGTGGAGAGAGCGGACACCCTTGACGTACACCTCAGCGTAATACAAAGTATCTGGACAATCTCCCATTTACCAATATCGATGCCATTGGGGATTGATAAAGCAAAGAGATAAATGAAATGAAATGAGGCCCTAAGCCATGCCAGGCTAAAGCTTTTAATAGGAAAGACCAGTCTAACCGATCAAACGCTTTCTCAACATCTATGGAAATTGCTGCTAAAGAGTACGAAAGATTGGGAGCTTTGCTGAATACATTGAAGAATGTTCTAGAGTTGTCAGAAGTAAGTCTATCTTTGACAAAACCCGTTTGTTCCTTACTTATCAGCGCAGGTAAAAGGGTATCAAGACGTAAAGTTAATAATTTAGAAAAGATTTTATAATCTGTATTGAGAAGAGAGATTGGTCTATATTTTTTACAGAAAGTATGGTTCTTACCTTCATTCGTAATTAAGCAAATTGAAGCTTCGTGAAATGTTACCCCCGTACAACCAGAACCCATGAAGAATTGAAAAAGCTGAAAAAGTTTGGGAAGTAAAATATCAGAAAAATGTGGAAAAAATTCCACTGTAAATCCATCCGGACCAGGAGTTTTACCTTTTTTTAGAGATTGAAGGGCTTTAAAAATTTCTAATGAAGAAATATCTACTTCAAGTGAAGTAGCATCAACAAGCGTCTTATTAGGGTTTGGAATGTTCTTTAAATAATCATCAATCTGCAAGGAGGTCGGGACTGGCTCAGGAGTATAAAGTGTATGGTAATAATTAACAAATTCAGCTAAGATATCTTCATCTTTAAAAAGGGACTTGCCAGTATCTGTAACTATAGACTTAACAGTATGGCGTTGCTTTCGTACTTTTAAATAATTAGCCACAAGTTTCCCCGCTCTATTTCGACCTCCATAATAATGGGCACTACTACATAGAAGAAAAGAGGAGGCATTATCCTTTGAGATTTTGTTAAATTGTGTTTTTGCTTCAATAAATTCTTGTAGATTAAAATTAGAGGAGGAAGAATAATATTGATGTTCTAAACGTTTAATTTTGAGAAGCAGAGATTGATGCTGGGCATTAAAAGTTTTTTTTTATTAGAGACAAAATTTATTATATGACCACAAGCCACAGCATTTAATGAATCCCAGAACAATTACGGAGAAACATGAGAATCCTCATTAAATCAGGTAACAAAGGAAGTGGAAAATTTAGAATCAAGCAACAAAGAATTATTAAATCGCCACCTATTGGACTTGGGATGCACCAGGAGCAAGCCAAAATCTGTGATGACTGGAGCATATTACCATAGGTTCAATAGAGGAGGTAATAAGATTTTGGGATAGTGATTTAGAAACAAAAATATGATCAAGTCTGGATAAGGAACCATGTGGTGGAGAATAAAACGAAAAATCCCTACTATCAGGATTACAAGGTCTCTATGAATCAATTAAATTACATTGTGTGAAAAATGCCTTAAATCGTTTATGCATTTTATGGGGAGAAAATGTAAATACAGATTGCCTATCTATAAAAGGATCAATAATTTGATTGAAATCCCCTCCAAGAAGAAAAAATTCATCATTATAATGCAAACATTGTTTAGTAATATTAGGCCAGAAAAATAATCTGAGTTATTAGGACCATAAATATTACCGATAGTCATTGTAATCCCATTAATACTTAGCCTCACAAAGAGCCATCTGCCATCGGAATCCGAGTTTTGCGAAATAACCCTAACTGATAATTTTTTATGGAGGAGCACAATTACACCATTTTTCTTCGTAGATGAAGCAGAAGTAAAAACATTGCCCACCCAACCTTTTTTAAGTTTCAGAGCTTCAGGAACCGTCAAATGGGTCTCTTGTAAAAAAAACAAGTCTGGATTATATTTAGCTAAATGAGATAACATTCTCTGCCTTTTAATTGGGTTAATAAATCCTTTGACATTCCAACAAATAACTCTGAATTTTTACGTCACATAACCATATATATACACGAAAGGTCTTGTACCATAAATAACTGAAAGTACATATAGGGGAAAGAAAAACAAAAAGAGAGAAGAATAAAGGGAAAACAGCAAGAAAAAAGATGGAAAATATTCAAGAAAAAAAGAACAGACAGTACATGTCAAATAAAGACGACTGCAAAAACATACCTGAGATGAATGAACAAGAGGGGAGGGGTGACGACAGCACAGACTGAAGACAGCACAGCAAGGGAACGGAACCCATCAACGGACAAAAGTTACGAGCAAAACTAATGATTATAGAACACCAGGAACCTGTGAAAAGAAAACAATACATTAACAAAGAGGGCCTCTAGTCACGTCAATTTAGTATACTGTATAAACTGCATATGAAGGACCATCAACTATATCGTATTAGTAATGAACAATGAACAAGGGCATAATAGATTAAGAAATGTATAAAGTCAACATGTGGAGGGACCAGCTGTCTCCATAGGGTTTGGAGAGTGTAGTCTTAGAAAATCACGAAGAGCTGCAGGGGAGGTATATGAAGTAGTCTCAAAATGAGTTCCCAAGTCACGAAGTTGTGGACGAAGATCCAAAAATTCTTTCCTCATGTTTGCTGTAGCTTTGGACACATCCTGTGAGATGAAACTTTAACTTTCCTGCCAAGAGATTTGTTTTTTGGCTTTCGCAGCATTAATAATTTTCAACAAATCAGTAAATTCAAGAAAGAAAATAATCACGCCTCTTGGTTTAGATGTGGAGGAGTGCAGAGGACGATGACCAATGTGATGCGCCCTTTGGATGTTCAGTACTGTAGAAGATGGAAGGTCCACCAACTGTGGAAAGAATTAAGCGAAAAATTAAATTGGGTCACTCCCTACAAGACCCTCTGGTAATCCATAAAGGCAAAGATTATTGCGTCTGTTTCTGTTTTCCAAATCTTCCGCAAGTGTCTTCAAAGCTGCCACTTCCTTTTCCAAACTAGCAATTTTATGAGTTTCATCCTGCACGTCACTGACTCTTTGCACCAAGGCGGAGACTCTCCCTTCCATTTGAGACCACTTAGTATCAAGATTTTGTACCCGAGAATTAGTTTCTTCGATAAAAAGACGCAATGTGCGTATTTCATCAAGGACATGCTCAAGAGAGATCAGTGAGGGAAATTTTACTGGTGAAGGTGGGTCCTGTTTGACCCTTTTATGAGTAGTTGTAGTAATATTCTGAGAAACTTTAGGCGAAGAAGAGGATGAGGAAGACATCTTTGACATGGAAGAAGAAGATGCTGCAACAGAAGTGTCCAATTGTAAAAACTGCGAGAGTTTTTTAGTTGAGGAGAACTGATGTGACAGGGATTTTATTTTCTTTAGTTTGCCCATATGAAAATAAAAGCCTTCAATAAGGAGATGAGTGACACAGGAACTCCAAATAAATGTTGATGAGACAGCAAAAATAAATTACATGGCTTGCGCAAAAAACTGCAAGCAGAGCCATCAAATATTCAAAGAAAAAACAGATAAGTACATTGTAATCATGAGCAAAAATTATTAAAAATGGCAGCTCTCATGAGGAAAAATGTAAAAGCGTAATTAAAGAGTCAGAAAATAAGCTAGATGACCATGAGAACATTGAAAATGCTCACCAAAACATCCCACTGCAATTATAATTCAAGCGCCATCAAAAAAAGGGAAAAAAACCAGCTCCAGCTGTAAAAAAGTGGCCGACGATGCACGGAGCTCCGAGGTCAGGTGGCCATCTTGGATTGCGGCTCGCGCGCGCTCCCCAGCAGCTGCCACTTCTTACGCAGACAAATCCTCGCTGGTGTTGTAAAGACACTGCTCTGAAGAGAACAGTAAGTATTTATTTGATGTACCCTCTCTCCAGCATCACTTCATCTCCCTACTCTCCTGACTGTTATTTAAAATTCTAAAGCAGACAGCAGGTCTAACTGAAGGATTGTGCCACCAGGAAACAAAGGGGAGGGGGATAAGTGGAGGGCACCACGAAAGAGTTATATTACAGAAAACAGAAGAAGAATACAATTGGTATAAAACTATAACATTAAGCTTTGCACATTGTTTTGATCAAGTTTTTTGTCAGGGAGTAGTTGTGCTGCAGCAGTTTAGTATGATGAACATGGTGAAATAGAAAAACAGGTTCTAGCCCTTAAAGGTAATTAGCAGTTGTAAATAGGGTGGGTTTGTGAGAGTAAACTCCTTGTCGTCAAAGGGAGGGCTTTGCTGTATAGTACACTGATTCAGATTTCGTGAATGTGAAGTCTGACTCAATGTAATTTGATTGATATTCAGGAGCAGAACATATAAGAAGCAGTAATATGGTGAGATCAGATACATACTCTGATAATTATTATAATTATACTTTTATATAATTATATTTTGTATAATTATATTACTGTTATTTATTATGGAATTATCCCTATCCAGGAGGGGTTTGTGGGCACAATACTACTATTATGATTTGCAGCAGAAATTAGTAAATACTGCTTTACAGTTTTGATATTCTTCACCACCATCATCATCATAATACTTCATTCGGCACAGAAGTAGCCACAAAAGATACATAAATAGTACATAACAGCTACATAAACAGATCAGCATTAACAAAGAAGCTCACTACAATCAAATTTCAGCTCCCTTAACAGGAGGAACCATAATCTAAAAATTAATAGGCTATAAAGACAGATCCCAAAAACCGCTATGTTCTCCCAGGGTCAAAGTCCTTTCAGAGTTTAGATATTAAAAAATGAGGCACTTTAATTTTGTTATAAGGATTGCTCAACATTCTGGGGCTTCAGAATACCCAGAACATGCCAGCTGAAAAGAGGTGAGGCATAGTTTATTTTATGTGACAGGTGGTCTAGAGGTCAGGACCTCTATAAAAATGGTTGCAATTTGTGGATATTTAGAATGGGTAGTCTTACAGTTCATGATCTGCTGTTATGTGTTTTATTCCTCAGTGTCCATGGTTAATGGAGTTAATGCCACTGAGCCCACACGAGCTTGCAACAAGCAATCGGGTACAGCAGGAGCCTCCCTCGTATACGTGCAGAAGGCAGAGAAGAGGGCAAAACAGCCAAGGCAGTTGTGAAGAGAGAGGCATGTCAGGACTGGAGACCGTCCTGAAGCAATGGGTTGGAAAATGTTGAGGCAGAGAAGGTCAAGACTGGTCTGATGCCGCTTGGAAAAGAGACCCAGACAGGCAAGGTGCATTCTCCATCTGTAATTTCCTTAAAGCTGATTCTACATCAAAACATAGGGGCTAAAATTATGCAAAACTCCTTTTATTACCGGCTTAGAGTGGGATTGTTAGTGGGATTTATAAAGCGGCTGGTTACTCCACCTGTAGTGTCCCCGCGATAGGGTTCACTTACCACTCCACAGAGACTCCAGCTTTAAACTAGTGTAGTTTTTTCAGAGAAATGATTCCTGGCTTTCCTGTCCAAGATGCGGAGGCAAATCGCTCCACAGTTTCTGGGCCAGGAGCCTGAACGAACATTTTCCCATCCATGCTCTCTTCACCCTTGAGGTTAATATGAGAGCTGCGGTAAAAGATCTAAGACTTCAAGTTGGGAAATACTACATCATTGGAAGCAAATACCAGGGGCTCATACCCTGCAGTATTTAATGACAAAAACACAGTGCCTTAATGGTCACTCTCTTCCTTACCAGAAGCCAGTGGAGGGAGATGAGGGCCTGTCCCATGGGAGAGAATTTCGGAAGGTAGAGTAGCAAGCTTGCAGCAGCATTCTTCAGTCTTTGGAGTTTAAGAAGCCTGTTCCTAGTGGCTCCGAGGTAGAGAACATTGCAGTAATCTAACCTTGAGGTAATTTAGGCCTGTACAACCATTTTCCTGGAATCTATCACAAGAAGTCTGTGATTTTTTTGAAGCATTTTTAAAATGTCAAAGCAGGTGCCTGCCAAACTAGAGATCTGTTTTTCGAAACTGAGATTGGAATCACACCAGATGCCGAGATTTTTCACTGCAAGCTTGGGAGCTGGCACTGATCCCAAGGCATCCAGCCCCCAAGCTGAGGACCAGATTGATGATTGCTTTCCAATTACTACTACAGTTTTACCAGCATTCAATTTGAGGCAGGTCTGTTCCATCCAGCTTGCAAGACTAGCCAGGCATGTTCTAAACCGTTCTGTTGAAGACTCCTGATTCTGAGTAAGGGTAATGATCAGTTAGGTGTCATCTGCATAGGACACTACTTTAACACCACACCTTTCAATCACCTCCGCCAAAGGACGCATGTAGAGATGAAAATGTGTAGGACTAAGGGTCGAGCCATGGGGCGCACCCTGTTTAAACAGGAAGATCTTCGAAGAACAAGGCTGCTCTACAACCTAAAAAGTGTGATTGTGGAGAAAGGAGGCTATCCATCTTAAGGCTGGTCCACTTATGCCCAAGGACCATAGCCACTCCAGCAGTATGCCATGGGGCACTGTATCAAATGCTGCACTTAGATCCAGCACTATCAGTGCTGCAGTGTCTCCTTCATCCATTCTGTGCCCTTCATCCAGGGTGTGTCTAAGCGATTCAGAGGCTAATAGGAGAGCGGACTCCATACTGTGGTGAGGGCAGAAGCCTGACTGACCCTCGTGCAACAGGTTATTAACCTCAATTAACTGCATCAGCTGTTGATTCACGCATCCTTGCTCCTTTAGCGACGAAAGGTAACAGGAAGATAGGTCTAAGATTTTCTAGCTTACTAGGGTCCAGCAGGAGTTTTTTGAGTGGAGAGACCGTGGTAGGTTGTTTCGATTCAGAGGAAACCCGATAGCCAAATGTTTGCTTTGATTGAGACAGTCTGCTAAAATTTTGGGGGTGAAATTCAGTTTCAGAGAAGACCACACATGATAACACGATTCACCCATAGCACAATGTGTGCTAGGCCCACCCAATCCTCCGGAAACCCCAGTACCACTTCACAATGAGAAACAAAACTCGAAGTGGATCTGAGGAGCCCAAGAATCTACTCAAAAATGTATTTTCTATTACTTGGAGTGATTTGGGTGAAGCATGCCTCCATACCCCTACGCCATATGTCCCCACCGATAGGCATTTATTTTTGTGCAGCTGGACCATTTCTTTTGGGGATTGTGGCCTAACTTTTTTGCAAATCTAAACAGCATTTCACACCCTGCCTCCTTTGCTTGTGACCGCTGAAAGAGTTATTGGTCTCAAGATAAGTTTGCATCAAATAAAATACCAAAATAACTAAAATGGTTGATCTTTTTTAAAGGTGTACCCCCCCAGAAAGAAATTTTTAGAGCAGCCTTTTCTTTGGGAGGCAAAACATTATCAAGTTGTTTTACCTTACATATCTTAGAAAAATGAGCCACCCATTCATGTTCTGAATGAATGAATGAATAATCTTTATTGCTTGATTATTTAAAACCTTTGCAAAGATATAATAATAAAGAAAAAGCAATAAAACCACTACCAAACTAAAATTACACTTCGTAATAAAACGCCGTGTCCTTGGTGCCATCTATCTTCATGCCATTGCCTAAAGTTCTCTTAGACTAGAGTAGACTTAAATTGCAGAACTTGGTTGCAATTATAAAGTGCTAAAATGACAAGAGCCACCGTAGTGTATATGGAGTGTGCAGCCGGCACAACATAAATAAAACAAAATTGGCATGCAGGAAAAATTGTTGCCTAGAAGAAGTGTAATAAAATACCAAGAAATGTGAAATGTCAAGTCTATAATGGTGTGTATAAAAATTCACTAAAGGACTTTAAAATGGGGATTCAGGTGCCCAACAATTAGTGATCCGCCTCTGTTCCGCTCTGACCCCCTGTGGCAGTGAACTAATGTTCTGGGTCTATGTTAGTTCTCATTGTAGATGCCGATGGAGCACCCAAATACCATTTTTGAAGCTACTCATAGTCAACATTTTGGGGGGGTGCATCAGCCACTTAGTTAACAACGTTGCTTTAGGGGCAACCACCCGCTTTTTAGTTTCTGAAAGTTGGTGGGCGTGTGCTAGCAGTAAATGTTTCCTCATGATAGTAAAGAATTTCCCAAGACGGGCCAGCTCCATTGGAATCTCTGCAGTTAATATGTATTTAAGGGCTTCTTTACATGTCCTTTGGCCGTATTTCAGAAAAAGAGGTTGCAAAAGTCAGTGTCTCTCTGAGGCCAAACCCGGGCAGCAGCATATCAAATGAGACATGGATTCGGTAATGTTAGGAGTTGCATATTTAAAATACTTTGAAAAATTCGAGCTCCCAGGGCTGCTTTCATATACGGCTGGAGGTTAGTGACGCTACATGACTCGGCTAAACCCTCTACCCCCCTAATTTCCCTGATTATGGCGATATCCTTTTCTCTGGAGATTTGCGTACCATGATCTTTCAATATCTTTTTCAAGAGGGCCTTTGATATTAGGGGATCCAATGAGTGCGTGGGGACTAGATCCAAAAAACCCTCGGCATGCCTGAGATAAATGGCCCAACTACTGCAAACGTCTTCAAAGATTACTTTCAGCGAGCCCCTCAGACTGTCGATATTGGCCCTAGAGACTGTGTGGAATAGCTTAATAATGTCCGTTTTACAATTTATGTCCATATTTGTTATATTAAATTCTAGATGTATTCCTGCATGTCTGGTGGATTTAGGGATTTTAATGTTCTGTTATATGACAATCTATTCCAGAGGGTTTATTTCCGTAAAGAAAGGTTTGTTAACAATCTCCCAGAATAATCTTTTGTCTTTCAGAGCAGCAGCTCCCTCCAGTTCCTCCCAGGCATTTACTCTAATATTTCAGTTTCTGTTCTCAATAGCCGCTCTGTCATTTTTTTTGGTTGCACGTACTACAACTGTCTTGTTCAGGTTCATCCATTTGGCAACTGTTGACCTCTCTTATGTTGTTTCTAACTGTTTCTATCATTATTTTATTAGCATCAGCATTTTGCCTTTTTCTACGTACCTCTTTGTTCATGGCAGAGGTTATTGAAGGCTTTTTTCTCTGAATTGGGGGGGCTCTGAGTACATTAGTTAGCTCAATCACAATTGGAGAGTGATCACTCCAAGGGGATTGCACACCTCACACTTCCCCATCCAATGATAAAGGACTTCTGACAGAAGAATATGATTACACTCCCCTTGCCTCTCCCTACAAAAGATGGTTCAAACAGCAAATTTAAAGCTCTATGGTCTGATGCAAAATACAAATTATAAACCACACTATTTTAGTTAATGCTTCCCCATACACTGTGTGTTGAAAATGGCTCATATGGTCTTCCTGCCAATTTGAAATCCCACAAACCCTTCTCCCATTGTGATAACATTTGGCTACATTGAAATCTCTTGCCCATAACAGAGTAGCATTGGAATCTTTTTCCACTATTTCATTGAACAAAATTCCCAAATCTGCAACGATACCCACCGGCTGGTGCCCAAAGAAATTATAGTAAAAGTTAATAAGAATAATATTATGCACCACAGGATAAAATAACTTCAAGATTTGAAAACGCATGTTTGAATAAACTTCCTTAATTGTAGGATTCCCCGATGCTATAGAAATAGACTGCAAGTCACTCCTTTCCCCTCCCAGCCACAGTTGGCATTGCAGGGGAACAGAAAGATCTATACCCATTAATAAAAGGGCAATCAAGCAACCATGTCTCTTGGCAACACACATTGTCAAATGAGGCGATAAAGCTCAACCACTCCTGATTTGTCACTTTGAATGTATAAGGGCCAGATGTATCAAAGAGTTTATCCATTCTGTCTCTATGGGAAAATGCTTCAGTACATATGGCCCTAAGTCCAGCCACATGCTGTCCAAAGTTGATAAACAAATAGCCTGAGGAGGAGCAGGAAGGGGTTTGAGCTGTATTTAAATAATTGGGTACTATCCTCATTTCCGGGTTCCCCCAGATCCGTTAGTAGGTAGTGCTTTCTATCTTGGGAAGTTTAATTATTCCTCTCACTTGACTGAGTAATAGTCCATCCAACCACCTTCTTAAGCACCAAATTCAGCTATCCCTCACAAATGGTAGTTCATTAGGCAAGGTTTCACACACCACATTTCCCTGGGCGTGGGCCACCCTTTTCCCGGACAAACCTGTCCATTAAATTTGAGATGACATAGAGCCTCCTTCATGGAATCCGCCTTCATCCTTGAACAGTCAATCCTTCCTATATATCTCTGATAGAACCTAAAATGTATTTTGGGTTGGAATCCTATGAGCTCCTTGTATGAATTGGTGACAGGATGTAGAGATGCCCCGATTTTCCTTCTTCCTACCCCGATCATGTACTCTGTAAAAATAATCTAATGGGACAATCGTTATTCCATCACCAGCTCTCTTCCAGCAGCCCCATGACTTTAATTTACCAAACGATGTGCCAAGTCTGGATGCCTACAGTTAATTACAATGCAGTCTCCCTTTAGAGATTTTGCAGAGGAGCCTCTCCAGTTGTCTCTCCTCACCATAAGAATGTAATTAATCTCCACAATGGCGAAATCAGTATTCCTGGGGAGCCAATGGCACCCCTTCTTTTTAAGGGCTGCTTGGGGTTCTTCAGTGATCATTCTTAGAGGAGGGACCCCAACTAGTACTGCCACGTAAGGAGAGCATTCCAGAGGCAGATGTAGAGGTGCCTGGCTACGTGTGGAACCATAATGGGAGGCATTCTCACTGGTGCCTAAATAATTTTAAGAGCAAGAGAAACTTTCTTCTCTATGCCTCAAATGTGATGTATCCTGCTTAGACAAATCACCTACTGCCCTCTCTGGATTAAGTTTCTTTGGTAAAGCATTTTTACCTTTGCATAACTTATTACTACTCTGTTGGTGCTTCTCGAGACCACCCCTAGCTCCTGCACTACTATCATTACCTGCAGGTGTTATCAAAGGTGCTCAGGGGCAAAATAAACTGGTGGGCAGTGGAGATAGGGGCCAAAGTCAGAGGTGCAGTCTTACACTGGGAGATTAAATCCTTAATACCCCCTTCAAAGAAACCAATTCTTTCCAAAATGGGTGCAATTGCAACAGCAATAGTATCCTTCAGTAGTGGCACCATGCTCTCCTAAACTTGATTATACCCAGCACCAGATGTCAACATTGTGGAAACATGTTGCAAAAAAGCATACCTGGTCTGTGTAGGCGAACTAGTTCCCAAGTTATTGGCCACTGTACCAGTTTTCAACCTCCTCTTTCTTTTTGGTAATGGCTCATTTGTACTGTAGTTTAGCCCGGGGTCAGATATTATACTTGATGAAGGAGTGTCTAATTCATATTCTACCTGTCCTACAGGCTCCAGAGGAGGGGGCCCAGCGTGCTGCATGATTATTTTATCCACCTCTGGGGTATTAGCTGTCTCAACTGCTGGTGAGACTGAATGTGGAATAACTACACCAATATTATTCCCCATCTCAAGCCACAGGCTTTTTTCTGCTAGTTTAATCTCCTTTGATACAACACCAACAGCCCGTGCTAAGGAGGAATCCTGGGAGGTACTTTATTTGGAGGGATTAACAGAGGGGCTTTGCCTGGAGCTGTCTTCTGTTTGCCCATGGCCTTAATCTGAACACCCAAAGTAATTTGGCTATCCCATGGATTTCCTATGTGAAGAGAACCCCCAAGAATATCAGCCCATATATCAAGTTCCATGTTAAGGAATTGTATTTGTCCCATATAGACAGATTGAGAATAATAAAAGTGGCTTACATATCTTCAACGCAATCCTATATACCAATTTCCACAGCTGTTGGCATGGAGTACTATCTGTCATGGAGAAAGGGGTTAGAACAAATATACTATCTAACATGGCTTAGAATGAACGCAATTCATTTTTTGGGTGTTTTCCCAGTTATGGGGTCATGGTTCCCGTCACTGTCTTGTTGCCCACGTGACAGGATTTCTAAGCAGTGCACCATGCACTTCATGCTTTTTTGCACACTGTATGCTGCTTTTAGAAATGGTTTTTATGCCCTATTTTTAGAGAGAAATGCTCTGTAATAGAAGGGTTTTATGAGTGTATGGTGTTTGGAATCCCCTAAAATTTGCTTCGCCGTCATAAATTTCATTACCCAGGCTCTGAGAACAAGGAAGAAGTATGTTATATGATTTAGAATAGGGGGATTGGTGGTTTTACTGTTATATTTATTATAAAAAGTTCTATGCTTTTATTTGCTTTTAAACATTGTGCATTTTTGGTCACCTGTGAGATAAAATAAAGTTTGATGATGATGATGACTATACCGGTTTGCCCACCTCATCAGTGATATCCCAGGTTCAGCTGGATGGGAAAGGTATGGACATTTTGCACTTTCCTGTTTTGCCTTTCTTCTGCATAGTCCTGTGGCAGCATGGCTGTGGATGAGAGGAGTAAGGCCAATAATTTACCTAAATAACATTCTAATTATGTACCAGTGCAAGGAAGTAGTCTCACAACATAGAGAGATGGCTATAGATTTACTAGAATATTTGGGCTTTGTGATAAACAAAAGAAATCATCTTTGAACCCAAGTCAGGAAACTCAGTTTCTGAGTGGACACGATCTTCGTTGTGGAAACGATCCAGGCTGAGTTGAAGTTACCAAGGGAAAACCTAAAGAAATGACTAAAGGAATTAAGAAAGGGGTTAGGGATGAAGGTGATACCTTTAAGGGTTTTTACAAGGAGTCTAGGCCTATAATCCTTGACGATTCATGGAATAATCCCTGGAACAGTGTACTAACAGGCCCCTCAGACACGGAAAATGAAATGCTTACAAACCAATTGGTCATACTCCCAGATGACATCATTAGATCAGGAATCCAAAGAGGAGTTAGTTAGTTAATATAAGCTTTACTCGGCTAAAATGAACCATAAGAGCAGAACATACGCACAAAACAAAAAAGAAAAATTAATAAAAACATTATCATGTCATAGTTGATGTAAGGTCCCAAAATACAATCAATCAAACAATCACATAGACGAAAAAATGGCGCAAGGAAATCTACCAGATTTCCTTGCACTGTTTTTTTTGTCATTTTTGGCATTTTAGTGCCTGTTCAGAGCTCAGAGCAGGCATTAAAAGGGCGCATACCATTATCTATAATGGGCCCCTATGCACTCTGCAGGATTAGTGTCAAAGTTTTGGCGCTACTCCTGCTAAGTACATCAATAGCATCATGAAAAATTATTCTACTGCCCCCTACCCTGTGCCATGGTGCACCGTACTTTGAATATGGCACACACATGGTCGAGGTGGGGGGGGCGCTAAGGGGCGCAAGTGCAGCACCACTTTCCTTAAATCTGCCCCTACGTTTTTTTAAGTATACTCTTTGCAGGATAGGCCACCAAAAACTGTGCCAGGCGAAGCCTAAATCTTATCAAAAGGTACCTGGGATGTCTGGGCACCTTTAGCAAATGCGGCTCAATACTGACAGTAGTGCACAAGGGGAAGTAATAGATCACCAATCCTTTCTTCGATTCAATCTCTCTTTCACTAGATAATTTAGAAGTTCCTTTCTGATGACTAATTTGTCACGCGAGTGAATGCACTCAGGGTTTAAAAACACATATCTATCAATGTTCAGTAAGATATTCTTCACGTACATGAGCCCATGAACGTTGTAAGGAATGGGGTCTCTAGTTAGTAGTTAGTTTGGCAATGAGATACACACTTAGATAACCCCTGCTCACCCCTTTGGTAGCTTGGCACAAGCAGTCATGTTTATCTCAAAAGCAATGTTCAAAGTATTTGTACCAACACGCACAGTAATGGACACCACACCAGTTTAGAAAAATAGGCAATATTTATCTAAATCAAACAAGACCAAAATGACAAAAATCCAACATACTCAAGTCAAGATCTGAATTTTCAAGAGAACAAGGCCCTCATTATGCCACTTATCGCCACAGTGACAGCCGCCAACATACCATTGCGGTGGCGAATATCTGTTCACCATATTATGACACACACCACCAATCTGACAGAATACAGCCACATACACAAATCCGCCAGCCCACAGGTCAGTGGAAAAGTGGCAGTCCCAACACCCATACCGTTACGTCAACAAAACAAAGCCCATCACATTATGACCCATGAATCACCACGGCGGACATTCAACAGCAGTAAAACCATTGGCGGTACATAGCGCTGCTCTCAGAATGGACACCCACATACAAAACAACACTGCATTGGCCGATACGGAAAAAAACACACCTGACAACCATACACACACCACACCCACACACTCACACCACTATAAAACACACACCCACATTACCCACAACCTTTTACGAAAACAAATATTGCCACAAGACTGACACCAAGACCACTGCGACAAATAGACACTCACCACTTATACTCATACATCCCTCACGCACCCCACATCACACACCGCACCACATTACGCAAAACACTTTCACCAACACACACAACACCCATGTCCCCACAAAGGCATCCCCGTTTCACTGATGATGAGTTAAGGGTCATGGTGGAGGAAATTGTCAGGGTAGAGCCACAGCTGTTTGGAGCACAGGTACAGCAGATATCCATTGCAAGGAAGATGGAGCTATGGTGGATAATCATGGACAGGGTAAACGCCAATGGACAGCACCCAAGAACAAGGGACGACATCAGGAAGAGATGGAACAACCTAAGGGGGAAGGTACCTTCCATAGCAGCAAGGCACCAGCTCGCCATACAGAGGACTGGCAGTGGACGCCCACCTCCTCCCCCACAGCTCACAGCATGGGCGGAGCAAGCCTTGGCAACACTGCATCCTGAGGAACTCACTGTAGTAGTCGGAGAACTGGACGCTGGTAAGTTAACAATTACTACTTATCACCTCCCATACATGAATGCCATCTCACACCCTCACTCCCATCACTCCACTCTATCCCGCATACTGCACCAACGCAGATGACTAACCCCAATGCCAAGCCCTGCATGCTATACTAATGCATGGACAGCCCTCCCAGATCTGCATGGACACCCAACACCAAAGCATGCACCGCATAGGGAAACTAACAATCCCACAATACATCACCATACACAAGCAAAAGGTGGCAGGGCAACACCAATGATAGAGGGAAGCCAGGGATGTGCAATGTGTCACACACATTAAGCATAATACATCACTTACATCCCACAGGTACCCCAGACAATATCAACGGAAAGGAGGTGCCAAGACTATCCAGTCTCCCAACAGAAGATGCCCCCAGTGATGACAGTAACTCTGGACTTCTAGATTTGGATGACCTACCTGGCCCATCAGGGACCACTGGACAGCCGGTCACCCAAGCCCACTCACAGTCCATCACAGAGCCTCCACCTTCAGTATCCAACATCACAGCACCCACCCAGCGTACCCACATCTCTGTCCCCAGGACACGTCAATCAGCAGTGTGCCCACCTGTACAGGGACCCCAGGCCATACTTCATACCCAAGACAATCAGGGACCTGGGGTTAGTGGGCACACCATTCAGGGGACAGAGGCACAGGCCATAAGGGACACTGGGAGGGCTGCTGTGCACCAGGGGGAGGACAGGACCAGGGAACCCACTCTCCAGGACGCACATTCCTAGGACACAATGGGCCAGATCCTTGACAACGTGCAGGAGAACAGGTGGCTGCAGGAGGGACAGTATCAGAGGATCAGGGAGGAATTGCAGGCCATTTATACCACTCTGATCTCCATAGCAGGGGTGCTGGCAGACATGGCAAACATTATGAGGGAAGCAACAGCACACCATTGAACCCCTACCACTAGCCAGTCCTTTGACCACCCTCCACTTCCCCTGTAGCTAGTGTGCAGGAGGCCCCATCACAGGACCCACAGGCCACCAGCACCCCTTCCCCTGCAGAAGGTGAACCACCCCGCAAATGTTCTCTGCGACCCAGAAACAAGCCAGAGGCACTTGCCAAGACCCCCACCAAGAAATGAGACTTTCCTGATTGTCCCCCTTTTGTCCCACTCAGTCACCTCGTCCACTTTGAACTGCAGTTGCTCTCCTTCCTATGGCCCCTTGGACACTGCACCTGTACTACAAACAGACTGGAACAATACCCTGGACTTTCCTCCATCATCACCCCATTCCATTGCACTTTCCCCCCAATTTATTAGCACTACAATAAACACCCTTGAACACAGCTTGACTACTAGTATTTTATGTATTGAAAATGTGTATTTATGGAAACAGTCACATCTAGTGCAAATGAACTGCACACTGTGAGAGCATAGAAATAATGACCTGTAGCTTGCTGTAGTCAGCACATCAGTACACAGTTGTTATATCACCAACGTCTGTAACATGACAAACCATAGGTGACAGTAAGGTGAGATAAAAAGGAAGGTAATGCCATCATGCTACAGCCACAGAGAATACACCAATAGTCATAGAATTGTGCAGTTGCACTGTCTCACCTGTCTGTCATTGAAGGTACTGACGGAGAACTGATGGTCTGTTGTCCTCTTCCTGATCCTCTTCATCCTGACTGTCAACAGGGTCTACTGTTGCCACAGAGGCATCTCCAGTCTCCTCCTCCTGCAGAAAAGGTGCATGTGTCTGAGGGCCAGGTTGTGCAATATGCAGCATGCCACTACTATCTGGCAGACCTTCTCGGGTGGGTAGCACAGGGATCCACCTGTCAGATGGAGGCACCTGAACCTGGCCTTCGGGAGGCCGAAGGTCCTCTCGATGATCCATCTGGTTCGCCCATGTGCCTCCATATAACATTCCTCAGCCCCTGTCCTGGCATTCCTCACAGGGGTTAGCAGCAACGATAGGTTTGGGTAGCCAGAGTCACCTGCAAGTATTGAGGGAGCACATTTAGCCTCACACAATCCTATGGGGTTAGCACCAGAAAGCATACACTAACATACAGTGGGTAGGGACCAAGGCTCACCTATTAGCCACACCTTGTGCTCTGTAGTTGGGCCATCACATTTAGGATGCTGCTATTCCTCAGAACAAAAGCATCATTCACTGACCCAGGATACTTAGCATTGACGTGGGAGATGTACTGGTCCACCAGGCACACCATCTCCACATTCAGTGAGTGGAAACTCTTACAATTCCTCAACACCTGTTCATTCTGGTGATGGAGACAAACGCAATATGTGTTCCGTCAATCGCCCCAATAATATTGGGGATATGTCCCATTGCATAGAATCTGGCCTTCACAGTGGCCAATTCTTCCACCTGGGGGGAAAGAAATGTAGCTGCACATGTGTTTTACCAGGGCAGACAACACTCTTGCCAGCACGATTGAGAACATTGGCTGTGACATTCCTCCTGCCAAGCCCACTGTCACTTAGAAGGAACCAGTTGCCAAGAAATGGAGCATTGATAGCACTTGCACAAGAGGGGGGATCCCAGTTGGATGATGGATAGATGAGATCAGGTCTGGCTCAAATTGGGAACACAGCTCTGTGATTGTGGCTCTGTCCAGTCTATAGGTGAGGATAATGTGCCTGTCTTCCAGTGTAGTTAAGTCCACCAGGGATCTGTACACAGGGGTATGTCTCCACCTCCTATTCATCCACAGCGGTAGGCATCGAAGGGACACAAGAGTGAGTAGGCTGTCACAATTGGAACAATGGAACCACAACTGCAGTATATGTGGTGCACTTATGTATTGGGACAGTGTTAATGGCGAGGTATGTTCCAATCTAATCTGTGACACAGTTAATGTCGATATGACTGTTCCCCCCCTGAAATGGCGACTGCCTGTCCTGTATGTAGGGACAGGTAGAAGTGAGGTAACTCCCCATACGTTGAGCTTTGTGGCGGAAGGCGGTCTTGCACCGCCATGCGATTCCTCATTGGATAATATGGGGCTCTATGGAGTACAGTGGCCAATGGGGATGTACGCCGGCGGTGACAGTGTACACCGCCGCAGACGTGACCGCCATTTTGTATATGATTCCTCACTTGTTTCCTGACCTTCAACAGGAGAACGCCTACACTGCGTGTGCTGCTGTGACCTGTGTCTAGAACCTACCATGGCCTGTGTGACCGGGGAAAGGGCCCCTGTCTTCACTTCAGAGGAGTTGGAGTGACTGGTGGATGGGGTCCTACCCCAGTAGGGACTGCTGCATGGGCCTCCAGACCAACAGGTGAGTACACTTTGGGCACAATGTATGTGGGAAGGATGCATGGAGATGTGTGTGCAAGCATCGTGTAAGGTGGGGTTGGGGGAATGTCTTGTGGTGGTGTACATGGTGTGTGCTGGGCGATGTGTCTGCCAATGGTGATGTAAACGGGTATGGTGGGCCATTTGTGTGACAGGCTGGACTATTTGTTTAATGGTGTGCTCCTGTCTGTATGCACCCATCAAAAGAAGGGAATATGGTGTGCCATCGCCAAGGACGTGCGGACCCTGGGGGTCTATGGCAGGCGGAGCACCCACTGTCGGAAATGGTGGGAGGACCTAAGACGCTGGGCACAGAAGACCGCGGAGGACCAGCTGGGGATGGCCTCCCAACGAGGAAGGGGTGCCTGTTGATACCTGACCCCCTGATACCCGCATACTGGCGTTGGCCAACCCTGAGCTGGATGGGCCCTTGAGGGAATCACAGCAGCAACAAGGGAGTGAGTACCTACCTAAAATATTTGGTAGGTGGGGTGGTATCCGGGTGGTGGATGTGAGTGAGGCCAGGCCAGACATTGCAGCATGGGTCATCTCTAGGGTAATGAGTGTATGGCAAATACAGGTAACCTAGCTTGTTAGCAGTCCATTTCAGGCAGGGCATTGTGGATCCCAGGAGTGCTGCAGTTGGCGGTGTGTGGCCCTCATCTTGCCTTAGCATCTAGCCATATCACTGGTAGTGCAATGCATAGTGCTTAAGCCTGTTACCTGTGTGTGACGGTGCTGTGTATGCCATCTGTGGTGTTGGTGCAATCACTGATCCAGTGTTTCCTTTGTCTCTCTCCCCCCCTATTTTGTTCAGTCAACCTGTCCTTGTGTGCATTAGCATCATCTGGCATAGGAGCTGGGGCACCGGCGACAGAAGGAGCTGCATCCCACAGGGCCCAGGAGGCAGAGTCCACCGACGCCAAGGGAACCAGTGGGACGGAGGGCGAGAGGAGCACCACGGCAGAGGCAGGAGGTGACAACATAGACTCAGATGCCTCCTCCGATGGAAGTTCCCTGGTGGTGGCGGACACCTCTCTGATCACCCCAGCTGCAGGTACAGCCACCACCCCTGTACCAGCTCCACCCTCCCAGTAGCCCCTCAGCGAGTTGCCCGTGCCCACCACCCAGGAAGGTGGGCATCTCGTTCGCCCCAGGCACCTCAGGCCCTGCCCCAGTGAGCCCTGCTTCCCTGAGTGAGGAGGCTATTGAACTCCTGAGAGCCATCTCTGTAGGGCAATCAACCATTGTGAATGCCATCCAGGGACTGGCATCCCAGATGCAGCAATGCAATGCATTCCTGGAGGGCATTCACGGTGGATTAGCAGCCCAACAGAGATCAATTGAGGCTCTGGCTTCCTCTCTGATGGCAGCCATTGTCCCTGTTTCTACCGTTCCTCTTCCAACTACCACTTCCCAGTCCCATTCTCCTCAACCCCAACCCATCCCAGGCACACATACAGACAAGCATGCACACAAGACAACACCCAAGAGTGGCACAGGCAAACACAAGCACCACACTTCATCCCACAAGCACTCATGCAAACATAATACAGTTGCAGACACAACAACATTCACTCCCTCCACTGTCTCCCCCTCCTCCTCCTGCTCCACCTCTCTCCCAGTCACGTCCACACTCACACCTCCATGCACTACATCAACATCCACCACCAGCATCACCACACCAAGCAGCGCACACACCTCACTAGCACACAACTCCACAACATCCATGCACGTGTCCCCTCTGTCCTCTTCCACCCTGTCTGTCCCCCGTCTTAAAGGACACAAACGCAAGCACTCACACACCCAACAGCCATCCACCTTACATCAGCATACAGCCCATGCACCTGCACCCAAATCCAGCAGACATACACCTCCTACAACCACTCCCTCAACCTCCACTCCCATCACTCCTCCCTCCTCCCACCTCACCGTCCCTAAGAAGCTTTTTCTTGCCCAACTTGACCTCTTCCCTCCCCCTCCCCCCGTCCTGCCCATAAGAGCAGGGTCACAAAGACCCAGCCCAGCACCTCAGCCAAACAGTCCACTGGGACAGTGGGAATGGTGGGAAGGATACCACACCTCCAGGCAAGAAGGGGAAGGAGCCTGCACCTCCAGGCAAGAAGGGAAAGGAGCCTGTACCTCCATCCATGAAGGGGAAGAAGCCATCAACCCCTGCCAGGAAGGGTAAGCAATCCACACCCCATGTCATGGTGGGGACGAAGCCCTCTACTCCAGCGGAGGCTGTCAGGGTGACACCTTCATCACCACCACCAGCAGTCACAGGGGCCCCCACCGCCAGTTGAGGAAGTACAGCCATGACCACATGCGGAGGCTGCCCAGGAGGCACCTCTATCTGCCACTACACTTCAGCCATCACTACCTGCAGAGGCTGCCCAGGAGGCACTTCCATCTGCCACCACACTGCAGCCATCACCACCTGTAGATGCTGCCCAGGAGGCACCACCATCTTCCACCAACCTGCAGGCATCACCACCTGCAGAGGCTGCCCAGGAGGCACCTCCATCTGCCACCAACATGTAGCCATCACCACCAGCGTACGCCATGTAGGCCAGCCTCTAAGGGCTGCTGTACATGGACCCCCTCCAGAACCAGTGGGCAAGTCACTCACCTGATAGACGTTGGCCTTGCACTCCCCAGGACAGAGCAATGGGCATGTTGCCCAATTCAGGACCAGTGGGTAAGTCACCCACCTGAGAGACTGTGGCCATGCTCTCCCCAGGATAGAGCAATGGGCATGGAGCCCCCTCCAGAACCAGTGGGCTTGTTCCTGAATCCGGCTAAGGTGCCCTCGAGGTATCTGCCCATTTTCAAACTGATGCCCCTGCAGAGGTCTATCCGGATGAAGTCATGTGGCCCTTTGAAAATTGGACTGGGCAGTGTCCCTTTGTGTACATGTCTACATATCTGCTTCATGGACAATTCAATAATTTATTAGCTGTTGATATTAATACATTCACTTTCGTGCATTCCTGTTGTCCTTGTATTATTCTCTGTGTATCAGGTGCAAATTGTTTTTTATCTGCAGCTGCATGTGTGTATGGTGTGTGTGGATGATGTGTGTCACTCTAGTTTTCCTCCCTCCCTCCCTTGTGTGCTAGGTGGCTGTACTCACCATCATCTTCATCGGCGTTGGTGTTTCAGGTGGATCATAACGTAGAAGTTCATCAGGAAAACTTTTAGTTCGAGTTCCAAGGTGGTGTTCTTCTTCCCTGTGTCTCCGATGGTGAGTCAGTTCTCTTCAGTGATGTGTTTCCGCCAGGCTTTTGATGACATTGGTACCGCCCTGGAAAAGGTGTTCTGTGCGTGGATTTCAGTCCTTGTTCTGCCAACTTCACCTTTCAAGGGCCCAGGAACTGGATAGGGCACCACTTGGCAGGTCAGGAGTCTCAGCAGAGAGTCCCAGGGCTGGCAGAGGAATTCCTTGATGGCCCTGAGATTTCAAAACAGGAGGAAAGCTCAGTCCAAGCCCTTGAAGATTCTTCTCAAGCAGGAATGCACAACACAGTCCAGCCTTTGTCCCCTTTCACAGGCAGAAGCAGCAACTGCAGGATAGCCCAACAAATCACAGTCACAGGCAGGGGCAGCACTTCCCCTCAGCTCTTCAGCTCTTCTCCTTGGCAGAGGTTCCTCTTGAATCCACAAGTGATCTTGAAGAAATCTAAAGTCGGTGGTTTTGGGTCCACTACTTATACCCCTTTCTACCTTTGAAGTAGGAAATCTTCAAAGGAAAGTCTCTGTTGTTCACAAGATCCTGCCTTGACCAGGCCAGGCCCCAGACACACACCAGGGGGTTGGAGACTGCATTGTGTGAGGGCAGGCAAAGCCCATTCAGGTGTAAGTGACCACTCCTCCCTCCACTCTAGCCCAGATGGCTCATCAGGATATGCAGGCTACACCTCAACTCCCTTTGTGTCAATGTCTAGAGGAGATTCAGAAACAGCTCAACTGTCTGTCTGACCCAGGAAGGGAATCCACAAACAGGCAGAGTCATAGAATGGTTTAAGCAAGAAAATGCCTACTTTCTAAAAGTGGCATTTTCAAACTAACAATCTGAAAACCAACTTTACTTAAAGATGTATTTTTAAATTGTGAGTTCAGAGACCCAAACTCTTTATTTCTATCTGCTCAAAGGGAAACTGCACTTTAAGAATATTTAAAAGTAGCCCCCATGTTAACCTGTGAGAGAGATAGGCCTTGCAGCATTGAAAACCGAATTTGGCAGAATTTCACTGTCAGGACATGTAAAATACACTAGTACTAGTCCCACCTTTAACATACTCTCCACCATGCCCTTGGGACTACCTAAGACCTACCTTAGGGGTATGTTACATGTATAAAAAGGGATGGTTTAGGCCTGGTACACTTGCCAAGTCAAAAACCGCACACACAAACACTGCAGTGGCAGGTCTGAGCCATGTTTACAGGGCTACTCATGCGGGTGGCACAATCAGTGCTGCAGGCCCACTCATAGCTTTTGATTTACAGGCCCTCGGAGCCTCTAGTACACTTTACTAGCGACTTACTAGTAAATCAAATATGGCAACTATGGAAAAGTCAATTCCACATACAATTTCACATAGGGAGCACTTGCACGTTAGCACTGGTCAGCAGTGGTGAAGTGCCCAGAGTATGAAAAACAGCAACAACAGAGTACAGCATACAGCAACAACCTGGGAAGTGGAGGCAAAAAGGTTGGGGAAACCATGCCAAGGATGCCAGGACTACCAAACGCCAATTCACCAAAATGCCAGGGGTATCGGAAGTGACGTCACACAGCCATTTTGACCTTCAATTCCACTCACACACACATGCTCACACTAACACACACATTTGCCCATCTAAACACACACACCCTCAAGCATGCACACAACATATATTAAAGGCATTTTTTACATTCCTCAGCTGTGAGGGAGGGTCTAATCCAACTAAGTGTACTAAATTTTTTAAAATTTCACTGATCGTGAATAATTAAACATTTTTCACTATCAGTGTAATAAAAAAAATGGGAGAACACAACTAGAAAGAAGCCCAAACCAACGTCCATTACGACATGTTGCCACTATGGCAGTCATTATCACACGGTGGGAAACACCGCCGACCGCCGTGGCGGCGGTAAACATAATCCCGCCGTTGGCGGTGAATGGAAACCCGCCATATAATGAACGAAAATCCTAACCCCGCCAAAAATCACCAGACCACCACTCCCCGCCATGAACCAGTCGGCGGGAATCCCAGACCTCCCCATCCCGCCACCGCCAAGCACACCCGCATCCCGCCCTCCAAATAATGATGCACAAATCACCTTGGCAGACAGTGGAGGCCGAACGACTATTGGCGGCTCCGACCGCCATGGGCGGCAAGTGGACTTAACAGCAAGAAGTGCACACATTGGATAAGCGTGTAACCCACACACCTGACACACATCCATAACCCCATAAAACACCCCCAGACATACCCCACAATCCTTTAGAATGAAACCAGGCCAAGAAGATGGAGAGCACCAGAGGCAGACATCGAACGCCAGCATACAGGAGACACCACACCGACCCACAGAAGAGAACCCTCCCCGCGTTCCCAGCCCTGACACTATTCACCACACTCAGCATGTTACCCCCCAAACATCCACGCTTCACCAAACGGGATTTAAGGACCATGGTTGATGAGATCTGAAGGTGGAGCCACAAATATTCAGGGCCGAGGTGCAGCACACACCCATCGCAATGAAAACGAAGCTATGGCAGAACATTGTGAACAGGGTCAATGCAGTGGGACACCATCCACGCACCAGGGACGACATCCGGAAGAGATGGAAAGACCTGCGGGGGAAGGTCAGGGGCATGTAAACAAGGCACCACATCTCAGTGCAGAAGACTGGGGGAGCACTGCCACCAACTCCACTAGAATACACAGACTGGGAGGAAAAGGTACTGGCCATCCTGCACCCTGAGGGACTCACTGGACTCACTGGAGGAATGGACTCGGGTAAGTCATCAACATATACCCCTTATACACCATATCTGTAATGCATGCACCACTCTACCCACCCAGGAATCAGCCACTAAATCCATCCCCCTGCATGACCACAAACCCACTAACAGGCCCACATCCCTCCCCCTGTGCACAGTCACCTACACCTGCAAGTGCCCACAATGGAACTACACCCCCCACCACAATGCAACCCCACAGTCGATGCTAAATGCAGTGTCAACCTCACAAAGGCCACTGAAAGTAACCCCAGCACAAAATATCCCAGTCCTGTTCACCTCGAACGTTCATGCAGCTGTAACAGACATGTATATGTCCCCCAACAGGCACCACCACCCATGCAACCCTAACAGACGGGACAAGAAGTGCCAATGCCCCCCAAGGAGACAGAGGCACCTCACAGGACACTGGTGAAGGATCCCTGGAAACTGATGAGCAGGCAGGCCCCTCACACAATCCTGGATTCTCACCATGCAGCAGCCCCACCCAGGAAACCACTGTCACCCCTACCACCCAGTCAAGACTAGCAGCCCACGGTCAGTATCCCCACACCAGTGTATACAGGCCACGGACTGGTGAAACACAGGTACAGAGGCCACAGTCTCCCACTCCCAACATGCAGGAAGGCGAGTGCCCCAGTACAAGTGGTACCGCCAGACCTGTGCAGGGGACACAGGCACAGGGGGCTAGGGAAAGTGCTAGGGTGGCAGTGGGCCAGGGGGGAGGCCACAGGATGGATGCAGCAGCCCATGACATGATATCAGAGCTATTTGGGGCCTACCAGCATACCCATGACAGGTTGGCATAGATTGTGTCCACCCTGGAGCACAGTCAGAGGATGCAGCAGGAACACCACCGACAGGCCATAGAGCAGTGGAAACAGCACAACGCCACAATGGCCACCATAGCAGGAGCACTGCTGCAGCTGGTCCAAAACCAGTCTGACACCCACACAGGACAAGAGGCCCCCACTACAGCACCGGACACCCACCATGAGAATCAACCATTAGCAGAAACATCCCAGGAACTACCCTCACAGGAAACACAAGGGCCTACCATGTAATCCCCTGAAGATCAACAGCAGGCCAAGCCAAACAGACCCCCAGGCCAAGATATGGCACTGGAACCCCAGCAAAGAACAAGGCCCCCCCTCAAGAAGTAACTCAGCAACAATCTGCACAGCAACCATCCCACTCAATCAGCCACCACACATTGCTAAGAAGCAATATGAACTAATGTAAGAAAAGATGGACCCATCATTAGTACCAACAAGGCTGCCACCATGTGGTTCTTGAGGACACCCACCCCTTATGACTTGCCATCACTGTAAATAGCGCTATTCACTCACTTCAACCAATAAAACACATATCACACCTGTAACACTGTCCCTTGTGTTAAATTGTGAACAAAGTGAAGTATGGATGCAACTGGCTGATAACTACTTTATTGTCAAATCTGTGCATGAATGGAGTCCTGTGTGCCTAAATGTGGCAATAAGTAAATGCAGAAAATTTCAATCCCTACCATGCAGAAGTGGACCATATTTCACCTATCATTATCAACCCCCCTATATGACTGAGCACACTGCCTGTATGTGTCACAAACCCCCATGTCAGGCCCAAGTCACACACAATTACTGGAAGTAGAGTTGTATCAGTTGGGTCCTGGAATTGACATCTTCCCCTTCCTCATCATCACCATCACTCTCCTCACCTCTCTGAGGTAGCTGGTCAGGACATACAGCACCCTCCACCTCCAAGAGGGGGATAGAATGTCTCACTGCAACGTTGTGCAGCATGCAGCAGGCCACCACTATTCTACACACCTTTCAGGCCCATAGGCCAGGGAACCGCCAGAGATATGTAGACAACTAAATCTAGCCTTCAGGAGACCTATAGTTCGCTCTATTACCCTCCTAGTACGTCCACGGGCCACATTGTAATTCCTCTCTGCATCCGTCCTAGGATTCCTCAATGGTGTCAGGAGCCAACGCAAGTTTGGATAGCCATAATCACCGAGAAAAAGGTGCAATATAGAGTCATCATTGTTATGCCCCTCAGTCAGACAGCCTGGCTGTCTGCTATGTGTCAGTTAGTGACAGCCACACTTACCTATAATCCACCCTCTGTCCTCTTGGAGTTATTCCATCCTCTGTGGCACACTACTGTTCTTCAGCACAAAGGATTCATGGACTGAACCTGGGAACTTGGCATTCACATGTGAGATGTACTGGTCTGCAGTACATACCAATTGGATGTTCATGGAGTGAAAGTTCTTTCTGTTTCTGTACACCTGTTCACTCACTCTTGGGGGGATGATCGGTATGTGGGTGCCATCGATGGCACCTATAACGTGGGGTATGTTGGCAAAGGCATAGAATTCCGACATGATGGCAGGGAGGTCAGTACTTTGGGGAAACCTCACATAGGACTGCCGGTGTCGTACAAATGCATTCAGAAATCCTGTCAGTACCATGCTGAACATTGGCTGTGGAAATCCAGCACCCATGCCGACTGTCACTTGAAACGAGGCCAGGGCCAGGTAATGGAGTGCAGAGAGCACCTGCACTTCAGGAGGGATGGCATGCTGTTTATGATTTCCTGGAGTTAGTGCAGGATCCGGTAAAGCACAAAGTTCCTGAATTGTTGCACGTATAAGTCTGTAATTGATTATGATCTGACTCTCCACCATGGTCCTCATATTCACAAGTGGTCTGTACACCGATGGCGCCCTTCCTCGCCACAAGGGTCGGTGCCTACTAGGGGTTTCAAAAAGGTGTGATGAAAACACATACATAGGCACACATTTCATCATTTCTGCACTGCAGAGTTCATTGTAATGACTCAACATTAACTGCTTCCTGACAGATCTACATCTACACCACAATGAGGGAACAGAGTATTTCATGTGTGGTATATTACGGAATGGACACATGCTTAGGTGCTTCATGTGGCTAGTAGGGCCTGCATTGTGCAAAGTTTTATTTATAGATGCGTAGTTACTGGCAAAATGTCTGCCCACTGTAATACAGGCCTTTCGTTGTGGAAGTGACCTCATACCGCTAGCAGTTGACGTCACAGCGTAAGGCGACGCCGTTCGCACCGTCACTGGTTAACATGGATGGATACCAATGGGGAATCCTGGCATATCATGATCACCGCCGGCGGTGACGGTGCACACCGTCGCGAGACCATACACGATGTCGTCGCCGATTATTCACTTGACTCCCTGATCTTGTGTTGACAGGTACTCCACTGTGCGTACTGCTGTGGCCTGCCTCTGGCAATGGATGTGGCTCGTGTTGCAGGGGAAAGGGCCCCGGCCTTCACCCAGGAGGAACTGGAGAGGCTAGTGGACGGGGTCCTGCCCCTGTACCAAAACTGTGCGGACGGCCAGAGGTGCAGGTGAGTCTGGGTTTGGGGGGCACTGTTCGGGTGTAATGGATGGTGTTAAATGGACATGTGTGTGCACCTCTGAGCCTGCATGGGTCGTGGTGCATGGCATGCTGCGTGAGCATGGCCTGTAAGTCTGAGAGTACTGTCTGACCCATAGTGGACAATTAGCCAGCTGTACCTACCTATCTTGCAGGTGCCTGACCTCTGTGTTCCATATCTGTGTCACCCTTTTAGGTCAGCTCCCACCAGAAGAGGGCACTTTGGCATGCCATCGCCAAGGAGGTGCGGAACCTGGGGGTCTACGACCGGCAGAGCACCCACTGCAGAAAGAAGTGGGAGGACCTGCAGCACTGGGCGCGTAAGATCTGTGAAGCCCAGCTAGGGAAGTCCTCCCAACGTGGAAGGGGTGCCTGTCAGGCACTGACCCCCCCCTCATGCAACGTATCCTGGCGGTGGCGTACCCAGACCTGGATGAGCGCTTGAAGGCTGCACAGCAGTCACAAGGGGGTGAGTACTCATTTCACAAACTTCAGTCTGGAAGGATGTCAATGTGTGCATTAGGGTTCATGCTGCTTAGATAATCCAGGGGATGGGTGTAGAGCAGTATTCTGGTCAGTAGTCAGGGGCACCATCATGGGCATAGTGAACGGTGCTGCCTGTTGGGGGTGTCTTCTGGGTGGGTGTATGTCTGGCCATTATGTACCTCCATTCAGCTATTTACAATTGTCTCTCCTGTTTTATCTCCCCATCCCTGTTCTCTTGTGTTGGTTTGGTACAGCAGCAACATCTGGCGAGGGAGCTGAGGCACCGGCAAGTGGGGAAGCAGGGGCACATGGATCCTCGGAGGCAGAGACATCTGACGCCCAGGGGACCAGTGGGTGAGAGGACGAGGTGAGTTCCACAGTCGAGGCAACTACCAAAGGAGGTAGTGACTCTGAGAGCTCCTCCGATGGGGGCTCCCCGGCGGTGGCGGACCCTAGTGGCCACATCACTACAGTGACATCTTCCGCCACCCCCTTATTCCATCACCGCCATCCCTTCTGCTCCCCACCGAGTTGCCCGTGCCCGCTCACCTTCACCCCAGGCACCTCCTCCCCTGCCCCAGTCAGCCCTGCTGCCCTCACAGAGGAGGCTATTGACCTCCTGAAAACCATCTCTGTAGGGCAGACAACCATTGTCAATGCCATCCAGGGGCTAGCATCAGAGATGCAGCAGACATATGCCTATCTGGATGGCATGCACGATGCCGTGTCTGCCCTACAGAGCTCTTTTCAGGCTCTGGTCTCCTGTTGGACGGCAGCCAGTTTCCCTGGCCATTCCATCCCCCCAACCTCCTCTACCCCTTCCAGCACCCCACTCCCTTCACCCATCCAAGGAACACATTCAGACACGCAGTCAAGCACATCAACACACAAGAAGCACACTTCTAAACACAAGCACCACACTTCCCACCACAAGCATTCACACAGCCAACAGACACATGCACACACAACAACATCCACTTCCCCCAGTGTGCCCACCTCTACCGCCTCCCCGTCTGTCCCGTCTACATCCACAACCTCATGCACTGCACCTTCAGTCACTGTTGCTGCTCCTCTTACTGCACTCACCACAATAGCAGACATCCATACATGCACCCCATGCAGCACACTCACCAGACTTGCAGACACCCACACAACATACATCCACACTAGCTGCCTGTCTTCTCCTACTGTGTCCACCCCCCTCCTCCATAAACACACAAACGCACAAAGACACCCACCCATCACACATCCACCACACCACAGCATACTGTCCAGTCACCTGCACCCACTACATGCACCCCTAAACCACATACATCCACTGCCTCTGCCTCCACTCCCACGCCCTCAGCCAGGACCTTGCCAATTGCTCCAAAGAAACTTTTCCTCTCCCGTGCTGACCTCTACCAACCCAATGGCCCACCCCGTCTTGTCCCCAAGCGTGCTCACCTCCTTGCCCTTTACACTCCTTCCACTTCACAGCTCACCCCTGTATGCCCTTCACATTCCGGTGCCCCTTCCCCAGAGAAAAAAAAGGCCAGAGCTTAGCCTAGTCCATCTGGCTCCACCCGCTCAAAACACCCCCCATCAAGGGACAAGCCTACCCCCTCCACCATCCAAACAAAGGTCCAAGGCCTGCGTTGCAAATCGCCTCCCCCATCACCCCATACCCCTGTTCCGTGAGGTGCCTGGATGCCCCTTTGCTGCCCAATTAGGTGGAGTACCGTGCACTTGTGGGAGTCTGGTTGGGTCCGTTGTGGCCCATGGCAATTGTAGCCATACGGACTGGCCATTGGCCCTGTTTGGACTATTTGGCTCTGTGAGCTTTCATGAAAGATTTCTGTGTGGCCTGTGTTTTGGTGGCACACTGTTGAACCCTGGTCTTTCGTTTCATTGTTTATGGGTGTGGGGTATTTGTATGTACTATGGTCAAGTTGGATTAGCCTTGTGTCGGGTAAGTACCTCTTGCTGTGGGGTGTATGACTTGTGCTGTTGTGAAGGGTTGGGGCGTTGCAGGGTGGGTGGAGTAGGTGGGTATGTGGCTGTGCCCTTTCCTCCCTTGTTTCGTAGGTTGCGGTACTTAGCATCGTCGTCATCGTCGGCGGTCTCGGTCGTGGAGGTATATGGCAAGGAGCAGGGCTGGCTTGATCTGCAGCTCTCTATCCATGTCTGCTTCAGGACGTTGTGTGGGCCTCAGTGAGTGTTTCCTTACATTTGGTTCATTTCTGCCTGGCTTTGTGTGGCAGTGGGTCCCGCCCTGGAACTGAAGGCGGACTGGTGGTTCATTATTTGATGGGCGGGTTGGGCATTTCTGTCGGCCTGTGGGCTGACTCTGCCATCGTCGTCGGCACTCCTCTGCTGGGGTGGGTGGTTTTTTCGGATGCCTGTCTTTCGTTTGGTTCATTATTTGGCGGTCTGGCCCGCTCCTCTGTTGGCGGTTTTTACCGCCACCACCGGCGGTGCCGAACGGACCGCTATGTTCATAATGAGGGCCTATGTTTCTAGCACTGCTTTTGCCACCTCTGAAGCCAGGGGTCACAAAGGCAGTGCCAAGGGGCCCAAGGGGCACAAGGGGCAAGCCAGGGGTCGCAGCTATGACTCCCGAATTAAGTCCATGCATGAGCCACTTGCTTTTGTGCACCCCTCATAGCTTTAAACAATCAAGCTGCAACAACTGCTTCAAAGCAGCCTTTGACCTGCACCAAACTGAGTGCCAAAGCATTACTGAAGCAATTCCCACAATGTCATGTAAATATTGAAGGATTACTTCTTCCTGGGCTATAAATGAAGGGACACTTCCTGGCAAAGACAGCAAATTCCTCAAAAATGTGTTCTCACTAGTCTGGAGTTTAGAACCTCCAGTATGCCCCAGACACCAGCATCATAGGTTGCAATAGTCAGCAGTCTGGCTTTATAGACAGTGATGGCGGCCTCTAGTGTCATATTACCCAGTTTGGCCATAAATTTAAATAACAAGGCCATAGCCTGTTCAAATTGTATACCCCTCTCAGATTTCAAGTGAGCCCATGTGGATTTGTTATCAAAGGGCAGCCCCAAATAGGTGAATGTAGAAACACATCTGAGCAGTATGTCACCTAAACAAAAAGTAGCTGGCCTGCTTCTAGGGCGGTCGCATACCATGGGATAAGACTTGGATTTATTAGTAGAGAGGCCTAAATCAGTCAGAAAATATACACAATTATTTACAAGTTTTTGGAGGCCCCTCCCAGTTTGTGTCATGAGTACGCAGTCCTCTGCATACATAAAGACAGGAAGATGTTGAGTCACAACCCTAGGGGGATCTGCTGCAGCTATAATCAGGAAGTCCTTTAGACCATTTACATAAAAATTAAAGAGAAAGGGTGCCAAGACACAGGCTTGCCTGATACACTTCCTGATCTTTATGTAAGGAGTACATTCTCCATTGGGCCTGTACCTAACCCTACCTTCGACATCCAAATGCAATTGCGACAGTAAGGGAACAATTTTAGGGTCTGCCCCCTTTGTTAGCAACATTGCCCACAACCTACTCCTGGTAATGTTGTCAAATGCTGCACTTAAGTCCACGAACGCGAGGATGAGACAACCCTCCTTGGCGAACACGTCTTATCTACCAATAGGTGGAGACTCAGGCATTGGTCTGTTGTTCCTATGTTCTGCCTGAAACCATTTTTAACAGGTGCAAGTATAGAATTTTTCAGTTGCCCAGCTTTCCAAAAGGTCCAAAAGGACATGACCCAAGATCTTTGCAGTCACATCTATCAAGGATCTGGGGCGATACCAGTGGAGATCACCTCTAACGCCCTTTTTAAAGATTGGGACAAGACGGGGTCCCCGTGGATCTTTTAAGGACTATCCTTTTCTCTGGGTCCCAATATTTGTGAGATTATTCAGGATTGCAACCAGTGTTGCTCCGCCTGCCTCATGGTCAAAGGCCACCATTGTCCCGATCCAAAGAGAAGTTAGAGTGGTGGCTTGAGAATGCGGAGGCATGGAATGCCAGGGCCATTTTCGGGGAGGAGCCAGAAGTCGTGATATAGTCAGATGCGAGTTTAAAGGATGGAGAGCAAGATGTGGGAACTCATCTGTAGGTGTGCGCTGGACAGTTTGAGAAAAAAGGTTACACATCAATTGTTTAGAATTGTTGGCAGGTTAATTTGCAATACATTGTTTTACCCAAGGAATGATGAAATGTTGTGTGATGCACCGCATTGACAATGTGTCAGCTGTGAGGTACATCAACAAAATGGGCAGACAACATTCAAAGGATCTAGCAGATTTGGTGAAAGACTTTTGGGAATATTGTTCGAGCAGGGGAATTTCTGTTGTGGCAGAACATATTTCTGTCTAAAATATTGTGTCCTGGATTGGGGTGCATGGAATTTCAAAGATTTGAGCAACTGGAAGATGAACAGGCAGTAATTTTTTAGTATTCAGGAGAGATGGTGCCCTTTTTGTGTAGATCTCTTTGCAAACAGGCTGAATGCACAACTAACAAAGCTTTTCAGTTGGGCACCAGACCTGGGGGCTTGGCTAGTAGATGCGTTTCTGTATGAATGGAGGGGGTTAGCTCCTTATGCTTTCCGTCCATGCGCTATGCCACAGAGAGTACACAGATGCAGGGAAACCGTAGTGGTGGTAACCTCAGATGGAGGTCAAAAGCTTGCTTCCCAATCACGTAGGAATTGTCAATAGATTTTCCCGGTCTACTATTGACTTTCAGAGACATAATCGTAGGACCAGGGGGACGATATCACACTCTGATAGAACAGGGACTTCTCTACTTAATGGCTTAGAAGATTTCAAGAGACATTGGGAAATGCCAGGACTTTCGTAAGGGACTTTTTGACTTTTATCAGAATCCTAGGCATCAGGGACCAGGAAAGCATATGGAATGGTTTGGAAGAAATGGGTTTGTTGGTTTATACAATGGAATTAGGGGCCAGATGTAGGTAGTAAAAAAATTGCGAATCGGAAATTGCGATTCAATGCAAATCGCAATTTCCGACTCGCAAAATGGGATCCAAGAAAAAAAAGCTACACCAATTTGCGACTCGCAAATGATGTCGCACCGCATTTTGCGAGTTCGCTTTTAGCGAGGTCGCTTTTTATGACCTCGCTAAAAGCGAACTCGCATTTTGCGAGTCGGGTGTCGCAAATTGCGACTGGCCAGCAAATTTCATGCAGGTGCAGCATAACAGTTGAGAAATACACTTCCTGGCTCTTGCTGATGACATCAGAACCAGGAAGTCATCAAATACACCTGGGAGGAGGGAGGACCACACCCTTTCCAAATGCAGTGCAACACCCAGGAGAGAGGAGCTGCTGCTATTATGGAGGACACAGGCAGTGCAGGGAGAAAAAGAAAACTTAACTTTTCTGAGAAAGAACTTGAGGTGCTAACTGAGGAATGCTGCCAGCCCTGAGTGTCCCAGACACTGAGAAAAAGAAGATCTGGCTGCAAATCCAGGACTGGATCAATGCCATTGGGGTGAGCCACCGCACCATGGATGAAATAAAAAAAGGTGGTATGACCTGCGCTCCAGAACAAAGGAGAGGGTGGCAGAGCGGCTCAGGGAAATGAGGGGCACAGGAGGAGGCCCATCCACCATCCCACCACCCACAGCCATGGAAGAAATGGTGGAGCAGACCCTGGATCCTGAGGCCGTTTCAGGAATGGGAGCATTGGACAGTTCTGCGCCAGGGACATCCAAAAGTGAGTACCATGAAATATGTATTCACACCTACAAATGCAGTATCCACACTCTCCCAGTACACAGCAGCAGGCACAACCAGACTACCTCCATTCCAGACTAGCAACCACTAGAATGGTGCATTATGGGCAATGTAGTACAGTAGTCAGCTTATGGGCAAATGTTTATTATGAGGCATACAACAGATGTGAGAGACTGACAGTGTGTTCCCTATGTCCCACCGGTCTCACACACGACACCCCCAGCAGCAACAACATTCAGGGAGGAGACAACAGGCCAGAGGCAGTGCAGGAGGCTGCAGCAGATATTCCTGGGCCCAGCACAACACCACCACAGTCCCCTCTGGAACAAGAGCAGGAAATGGTGGAAGCACACACGACCCCTGGCCCCAGCCCCACAGTCAGACGTCCAGAGCCAGCAGCACAACCACGGCGCAGACACAGACGCCAAGTTCAGGCGGTGCCCCAGGAGGAGATAAGGGAGGCAGCAATGTCTGTAGTAGAGGCATCCCTCCTTACCACTCAGCGCCTGCAAACAAGACAAGTGCAGTCAATATCAAGTGCTGTGCACAGACTTGAAAACAACATGACTCATGGCCTGGCTGATGTGAACTCGCAGTTCACAAGACTCAATGATAATGCGAGCGAACTCATCCAGTCCATCTGCCAACTAGTGAGGGAACTGGTGGCTGATAGACGCAGTGCAAGGCGCAGGGAGCGCCACCTAGTCACACGCTTTGACCGCATGGCAGTGTCCATTGGGCGTCTTGCAACGAACAATACTGGCCTGTCAAGACGGACCGTGATTCTGCAGGTCGAACTTGGCCACTTTGCTGGGGATGTGGCACAGGGACTAGGCCGCATCAGCCACGCAGTGGACATGTTGGAAGCCAGGCAGGTGGCAAGGGTCACAGGTGAGACCCGTCAGGACAGTGAGGAGGGGTCCACAATCAGCAGTGTGTCTGCAAGTGACTTACGTGTGCTGAGGAGTGCAAGTGCATGGCAGGGGTCAGCAGACCCACCTGGGATGAGCCATGCTGGGCGAACAAGGAGGAGGGTGTAGGCCATAAGACAGCATGACTCATGAGGTACATGAAGTCAATGTGTCCTCATAAAATTTGGACATGTACAGCCCCTTACAGACAGCAGTTTTCTTTCAACATTTAGTTCACAAATAAAAAGGTTTTGTTTGTTCCACTACACAACTGGGCTCTGTTTGTGTGACATCAGTGGGTGTGGTGACAGTTGCCACGAACCTGCCAAAGTATTGGGTTGCAATGTGGTCCCCTCTCTGTCTCCCTTGATTTGCAATGCTTCTATCCCCAGGCTGGCGATATGGTAGCTCTTGCTCCTCATCCTCCGAATCTGTGTCTTCAGGGGTGAGATGTAGCCCACGTCTGGTGGCAATGTTGTGTAGGATCGCGCATGCGCCAACGATCTTGAATGCTGTTACTGGGGCATACTGGAGCGCACCACCACTTCTATGGAGGCATCAGAATCTTGCCTTTAACAGTCCAAAGGTCCTCTCTATGACTGTTCTGGTACGCTGATGTGCGCTGTTGTATCGCCTCTCATTCTCATTGCCAGGTGTTAGGTACGGGGTAAGTATCCATGGTCTTAGCGCATATGCACTGTCACCTGTTTGGCAAAAATAAGCAATGCTAGCAGGGCATGGATGGTTTCTACAGTGACCTGTGTGTATGGCTTCAGGGTGTAGTCAGCAATACCTAATAGATATCCGTCTCCAAACTCCCCACATTCTAGGCGTTGGTGTATCCCACTGTGCCTGAAAATGTATGAGTCATGTGTACTCCCTGGAAATTTGGCTACAATGTCAGTGATGACATTCTGGGCGTCGCATACCACCTGAATGTTCAGTGAGTGGGTACATTTCCTATTGCAGAACACATTCCAGATTTGCAGGAGGGCAGATTTGTATATGTGTCCCGTCCACACACCCTATTACATGAAGGAAGTTGGCAATTCTGTAGAAGTCCAACTTGGTGCTGTTAATTTCTGCCTCATTCCTGGGTAGATATATGTATCTGGACATGTGAGTGAGTATGGCATCTAGGAAACATCTGAAGAATCATCAGAGTGCACTTTGGGATACCCCACCTGCCACTGCAATAACCCCCTAATAGCTACCCGAGGCCAAGAGGTGCAAAGAGCATAGCACTTGCACATGTGTGAGGATGGCGCTGCCACGCATTGTCTGTCGTTGAAGCTGCGGATTGAGTAGTTCAATTAATTCTAATATTGCTGCACTGCTGAGTCTGTATTTTTCATAAATCTCCTCCTCAGTTTATTGGAAAAGTGTCTGCCTGGTTTTGTATATTCTCTCCTGTCTCTGGCTCCTCCTCCTCCTCTGCTGGGCGGTGTGGACTCTCCTCCTCCTTGCTATCACATACAGTTCAGCCATTTTGAGTAACCCAGATGCCTTCTGGGTCTCCTTTTATACTTTGGTTTTGGTTACCACCTGCTCTGACTTAGTGGTAATTTGGGTGTGCAAAATGGGTTTTTTGCTACTTGTCATAATTTGGGAGTGGCTTTTTCATATGGTTTGCGACTCGCAAATTGCAACTTCCTCTTTGCGGGTCGCACAATGAGGTCGCATTTTTTGAGAGTCGGTAATGGCTCGCATCGCAATTTGAACTTCGGAAATGGGATTTTTGCATCCCATTTCCGATTTTGCGGAGTCGCAAATTGCGAATCGGGCCATTTGCGACTCGCAAAACTTTGCTACATCTGGCCCTATGATCCCTTTTCAACAAATATAGGCCATGTGATTAATTACTAAACCAAATTATTTGGATCTGAATTATCAAACAGAACCAAAAAAGTCTATGGGTCAGCTGTAACAGCTGATCATTGCTTAGTAGATGGCATGTATGTCGGTCACAATACACCCACTCAGAAAATTATGCATAGTAGGCAAGTCCTGAATCCTCCTACAGTGATGAATTCTTCATTGTGGGATGTTAGCCAGGTCTTAGAGGTCTTAGTGAGTTGGGGTGATAACTCTTCCCTGTCACAGGAAACAAATTTCCTACAAACTCACAGTTTTGCTTTGCTCAGTGTAGTTTAAGAGGACTTCAGATGTTAGGGCTCTGGATGCTACAAGTAGAGCCTATCAGCCAGAAGCTGTTTGCTTTTACATCAAGAGGAGAACGAAAACATTATCTATGTCTATTTTCTACCCTTATTTTGAGTTGAATGAGAGACTTTGTGTAGTTAAATGCTTGAAAGAGTATGAGAGAATGGAGAGTTTGGGAAACAATGTTGTACAATTACTGGTTTCCTACAGGTGGCCTCATAAAGAGATTTTACCATGAACTTTGGCAAGATGGGTGAGAAAGGTCATGGGAGAGGCAGGTGGTAATGTTAGTAGGTTTGGAGCTCACTCCATTAGGGGTGCGTCAGTTTCAAAAGCATTTGCACTGGGTGGTGGCCTGCAAAATATCCTAAAAGCTGCAGATTGATCGAATGAAAACATGTTGAAAAGTTGAAATTTTAGACCTGTTGTGAATCTAATTGATAACGTTTTAATGGCACTTTAAGCTTGTATAATATTACCAGTGGCGGTTTCTTTATTAGGGCGGGGATTTGCCCTCACCCCCTATTTGTTTTCTTGTCCCTGGGCAACGCTGTTAAATGTTCTGTTTCCATTTTTAGCCGCAGTGCCAGCTCACTGCTTTTATTACGGCACAGTCCGGGCATAGTTTGCCTTTTTCCATGATTGAGGATGGGATGACATGGGAGGGGGGCTGTAGCTTAATTGAATAATTGACATAAGTTGAGCTGGGCTTTGTGGTGAATTGCGCATGTCAGATTGGACGGGTGTCTTGCTATGCCCAGCCTGACATGCCCAATTGAACGCTCTACTACCAACACAATGTTAGGATCCTGGGGGATTCAAGCCATAGCCCCAAGTCTCCAAAGGAGCACTGGCAGCGGACCGAGCCAATCATTGCACTGCTTTCATGCTGTTTACTAGAATAAACAGCAAGGGAGCAGCATCTAGATTGGCTTGGGAGACGAGGGGGGTGGGACTGGGGATTGCCGAGTTGGTCACAACTTGAATGAACACTCAGAGGCAGCTCAAAGTCACAGGTGTTCTTCCCGTTTCTTATCTCTGCACAGGAGTCATCAGAGGTGGTGACACAGTACAGGCCTGCCAGTGCCATTTATGCAACCTTTATTCACACTTCATTCGAGTCCACTGACTCCCCACTAGATCAGCAGGTGCTACAACATTGTGTGGGGCCCACATTCTGACATGGAGGCAGCAGATGAAGATGTGGCTAAGCACTAGCCCCCCTTTCCTCAACATCTCGCTGGAGGGCCTGCTCACAGCTCAGAAATGCTGCTACCCCAGTACAACTACCATGGTATGTGGTTTAACACTTGTGAATTGAGATGTTTGTGCCCCTAAACTGAATTTGTGTTTGTGAATTGCTTGTCTGTGGGTGGAAGACAGTACGTGAAAATGAGTGTGTGTTCTTGGTTTTGGTGTGCTGTCCCATTGTTATATCAAACACATCTATATTCTATGAGTGACAGTCTTTGTGTATCTGAGTGTGTGTGTGTGTGTTACTCTTTGTGTGTGTGCGCTCGTGTTACTGTGTGTGTAGTAGGTGCAGGTTTGTATATGTGTGAATTTGCCTGCATGCCTGAGGTCACAAGTCTCAGTGCAGATTCCGTATACCTCTGTGTGTAGCTTCTGTGTAGGATAACGTATGTGTGTGTTACTCTGTGTATGCGCACGTGTGTTATTGTGTGTATGTGTGTTAGTATATGTGGGTTAGTATGTGTCTGTGTATATTTGCGTGCGCGCCTGCCTAAGGTCACAAGTCTCAGCACACATTCTGTATACCTCTGTGTGTAGCTGCTGTCTGGGATAGCATGTGTGTGTGTGTTGGTATGTCTGTGTCAAAGCGGCTGTTGTTCCTCCTAGAGGGTTACCGGTGTTTGCCTGGGAGGTCATCAGGGTTACCCGGTCGATTCTTTGGCCTCTCACCAGGTCCTTTGAAAGCTCAGAGGCCATCCTGCTCGGCGCATATGTTTGAAGCACAGATGAACTCTTGCCTTCTAGGTTTGCTCATTTCCCATCTGATGTCACCTGGTGCTGAAATGTGACCCACCTCTTTCTGATCCCTGGGGTGCACTTGTGGGTTTCATTTCAATCCTCCTTTGGTGTGTTTAACTAGGTAAAACAATGGACTTGTTTCTGCCTGCAAGAGAACATTTTAGGACGTAAACTTTCTTATGGAATAAAATGTCAGAATCAGGAAGATTGGACTTAAATCATTAGTTATGTCATGGTAATCTGGGTGACCCGTTTCTGGTGGCGGCGCTTGTGGCACTGGAAGTAGTGTTGACGGTCTATGGCTGCCTAAGGAGAGATCCGTGCATGTCCTTTCATCAGTCTCCTGTGTTGTACAGCACACACAGACTGCCAGCTGCCTTCTGTGGACAAGGGGCACTGGTGGCCTGTGCACGTCCTTGCACTGTTGGACACATTGACATGCCATCTCCGCCCGGGAGCATTACAACTTCCCCAGTCCCATATGTGCAGATGGGAACCAGCTGCCTTCTGTGGACTAAGGAATCAGGTGGTCTGTGCACATCCCTTCACAGTTGGACACGTGGGAGCCAGTTTCTCTCTGGGATAAGGGACACGTGGCATTTACACGACCTTGCACTGTTGGACACATGACGTGCTATCTCCTCTGGGGGACATTAAAACTTCCCCAGTATTATAGGTGCAGAGAGGAGCCAGCTTCTCTCTGGGATAAGGCACCCAACGCCTGGCATTTACACAACCTTGCACTGTTGGATACATTGATGTGTCATCTCCTACCAGGGACATTAAAACTTCCCTAGTACTATAAGTGCAGAGGGGAGCCAGCTTCTCTCTGGGATAAGGGGAATGCATGACCTTTGCATGCCCTGGCACTGCTGCACACACTGACATGCCATCTGCTCCAGGAGACATTAAAATTCCCCCAGTTTGTAACTGCAGAAGGGATCCAGCTTCTCTCTGGGACAAGGGGCCATGTGGCCTTTGCACGTCCTGGCACTGCTGGACACAGACATGCCATCTTCTCCGGGGACATTAAAACTCTCCCCCATCTCCTCTACTGGGCCTGACTCTTTCTGTACCCTACGTGGCACGAGGCTGGACCTCCCAGTCTCAATTCTACCCTGGTGTGGCAATCCATCCTTCCATTAGGGATCCATCCATGAATCCTCCTCTTCCATCACCCTGTCCATCCATCTTACCACCAAAACTATTTGTTTGACCATCCATTCACTCATCAATCCATGCCATATTTCAATTCACCAGGTTATCCATTCTTTCACAACACCATCTGTTCTTCTATCCAATTCATCCATCTACCCCTTTCTTCCATTCACCCCACAACCTCCTCCACCCACCCATCCATCCATAGCTCACCCATTCATTCATTTACCCATCAGCATATTTTCTCATTTATCCATTCACCCTCTTTAAACAGAACCAACCACTCACCCATCTATCCACATCACAAGTCATCCATCCATACATACAGACCTGTATGCATGCATCCGCCAATCCATCCATCCATAACTGGCAAATAACACTGATCAATTTCTGAGCAATGAATGCATAAAACATTAAGGTATTCCATGTCAGTGATTTAGTTTCTGTTTCTATTTTGCATGTTTTACTTAATATTGCATTCCTTAAGAGTGCTCACTATTTCCAGGATGTTGTATTTCTATATTTTTTGTGTAGCCTATTTCTCTTATACAGTGCACACTTTGAACTGAGTTGCCTTAAGGCATTTTCAATGGGCCACCATTGAGAGCTCTGGAAGAAAGCTTGAAGGCACTACGAATTTCTCACAGTACCTGTCAGTGGGTCAAAGAGGTGTTTAGAATACTTGGTCATCTAAGCTATGACCCTCTCTGCTGAACAAACAGAGTAATGGTCACTTATTCCAGTTTCAATTGTGATTCTGTGCAACTGTGTGTGAAGGAGGTGCACAGTTACCAAAATATTCAGAAGGCAAAAAAGAAAGTAAATGAAAATATAGTGTTTACAGGTAAGTAGGTGTGTTTGGGGGTTGTGAAGTGAAAGTCTCTGATTATACTGAATAAGTAGCTACCTACATCATTATCATGTGGAATCTCTTTATTGATGTCATAACTACCTTCACGATTATTTTTTTTACCTTCTTGCTTTCAGATTTGCTTGAAAATGCATCATTTGCCACTATTCGTTGAAACATTTCCCAGGGGAGAACCCCTCGAACCCTGTGTGACGGTCGGGCTTGCTCACTATGCTTGCTCACCACTGGGCACTCATCCCGCACTATTACGCCCCACCACTTTCAAATGTCACCAGCCACCACTGAATATTGCCCTCTGTGTCCTGACATAAAATGTAGATTTTTCACAACCTGGTGGGCAGAAAATCTGAATTTTATTAATGAAATGGAGGCTGAGATTAACCTGATCGAATCAATACATGTTGTTCTGATTTTCTTTCAGAATAGGAAGGCTTCAGAGAATGAGCATTAGAATGACGCAATAGGAACATTCTCCTTTGGATTTTCAAGCTCTATGCTTTGGCATTTTATTGGACTGTTTGTAAATTCTATGTTCTCTCTGTTGTTGCTCATGTGAATGGGGAATTAAAGGAGTTTTGCATAATCTAGCCTCTGTGTCATTCATAAAATCTGGATTTTCTGCCCACCAGGCTGTGAAAAATCTACCTTGTTTCAGGTGAGCTAATTAATTTGACAATATAAAGGAGTTGAGAAATGTCAACATGGTTGTCACAAATGTAGTGGAAATCATTAATACTGCAGAAGGGAAGTTAGGGATTCGAGCTGGAAGTTCCTTTTAGTTGCTTTTATCTGTACAAGTAGGCAAGGTATATAGAATTAAGCCCCTTGAAGCTAGCATCATAAAGTGCATCAATGAAGCAGATATGTCAAAAAAACCATTGTCCCAATATCAGGCAGAAGTTAACAGAAAGGACAGACTCTGTGATTTGTGGGCTCGAGGAGGATCTCTGTGGAATGATGAGGTGCAGGGAGACAATGGTGGGCTCCTTAGGTTACAAACATTCTGTTGGTTGAGATCGTTTGCAGTCCAATAGTATGACAGTACTGACAACTCCCAGGAGTTTAAGAGAGCTTGAAAGGTGGAATAAAGTGATGTTTCTAGGGGTGGATGAAGGAGCTACATTGAAACAGCTCCCTTCAGGATGTCCATCTTGTAGTATCAATTGTCAATAGTTCCAGGCAATAATCAGTCATCCAAACAAAAAATCACACACAGTGCTTGTACTTGTAATGAGAACCAATGACCCCATGGAACATCATTCTTGTCTTGCTAAAGGGACAGGAGAGTTTTTTGCCGCCTCCCACCCCACTGTCCAAAAGTGCCTGAGCCTACTCATAGTTTCGAACAGGTCATTGTGGCTGCTGTCACCTGTCCTCCACCTTCATCACCTACAGAAATGCAAGTGAAATCCTTTTGGTGCTTTTTAAAAATCATTTGCCTTTCATTCCACAATTTGAAAAAAATGTGAAGCATCATATTTTCATATTCACAAACTGTCTCATACGACGAAAATCATCTTCCATGCATGTGAAGCTAGTGCCATGCTTGTGTGAAGGTAAATGTAACTTAGGGGGTCATTCTAACCCTGGCGGTCGTCGACCGCCAGGGCTAAAATAACGGGGGCACCGCCAACAGGCTGGCGGTGCCCCGCAGGGCATTCTGACCGTGGCGGTTCGGCCGCGGTCAGAAGTGGAAAACCGGCGGTCTCCCGCCGGTTTTCCGCTGCCCTTCTGAATCCTCCATGGCGGCGCAGCTTGCTGCGCCGCCATGGAGGATTCAGACACCCCATACCGCCATCCTGTTCCTGGCGGTTCGCCCGCCAGGAACAGGATGGCGGTATGGGGTGTCGTGGGGCCCCTGGGGGCCCCACAATGAATTTCACTGTCTGCATTGCAGACAGTGAAATTCGCGACGGGTGCCACTGCACCCGTCGCACCTTCCCACTCCGCCGGCTCCATTCGGAGCAGGCGTCCTCGTGGGAAGGTTGTTTTGCACTGGGCTGGCGGGCGGCCTTTTGGCGGTGGCCGCCAGCCCAGTGCAAAACCCAGAATACCCGCAGCGGTCTAATGACCGCGGTGCGGTATTCTGGAGGGGGAACTCTGGCGGGCGGCCTCTGCCGCCCGCCAGAGTTAGAATCACCCCCTTAGTGTTGTGGCTCTTGTGCAAATGCTATTGAGTGGCAGAGAAGAATGTGAAGAACGGGAACAACAACACGTACAGGTATGGTTTAGCTCCTTTTATTCTCCAAAGAAAAGGGTTCACAATGAGGAGCAATGCCAGCACAACATGAACCAGTAACTGCCCAACAAGGCTCTCCTCCGAACCGTTCTATAACCAGATTCCATACCCATTATGACCATCTTTACATTGCAATCACCACACATCATCCCCCCTCAACAATAACATTTTCCTCCTTTGAAAACAACATAGATGTGTCTACATGTAAAAATATTTCTTTTTTATTTACGTTCAAACTTGTTTTTTATATACATCTCTGGATAAACACAACCCCTCTTATTGTGGAATAAATTATTTACATTCCATCACAAATTCTTTAAGGTACCCCGGAAATTTATTTTCTCTCTGACTTTGTTGAATAGGCACACATCTTTTACCAGACCCTGCATTATTTCTAGCGCCACTATCACTATCTGAATATATCACATCTGATTGTACCGTAGAATAATTTCCCAACAAATACCCATTAATATCATCCTGCCTACCACATTCCCTCACACTCATGTATGTTAATCTCAAGCTTGATAGTACCATTGATAACCTTCACAATCTTCATAGGACCTGACCACTGAGCAGCTTCTTTACCTATTAATCTGGGATTCTTCACACGTACATACTGCCCAACCACCGCGTAAGGCACGGTTCTCCCTCCATTAATTCTATTCAACACTTTACCATGTTACTCTTGCACTCGTTCCCTTATGTGATTATAGTCCTCTATTAATGTCTCCTCTTGTCCCCTATTCGTTAGCCACCATGGAACTAACTTAGAAGATGGCTTCCTCCCCCTCAATAACTCAAATTGTGTCTTTCCTGTTATGGAATGAGGTGTAATTCTATAAGATAATAGCATACTTCCTTGACAAATTGGATTCCAACTCTGACTGTATCTCCTCCTTAACTACCCTATTAAACCTTTCAACCTAACAATTACTTTCTTGATGATACAATGACACCATTACAAGGTTCACACCACAACTTTTCAAGAAAGATTGCATTTTTTTAGATGTAAATTGTACACCATTATCCGAAACAAGGGATTCCGGAATGCCTTCCCTGGCAATTACATCTTCCAAGAACTCAATGACCACATCAGTGGTTAGATTGCTAACCATACGAACTTCAGGCCATTTGGAAAAATAATCAATAAGGACAATGGCAGACGACTTCTTAGAAGGTAAAGTAACAAACGGTCCCATGAAATCAATCGCTACCTTCCGCCAAGGTCCTTCAGGCAATTCAACCATTTGTAACTGTACCACCAAAGGTTTGACAGTCTTCTCACTTAATTTACATGCATTGCACTCTCACCCAAAGGTCTACCATACCATCTACACCCGGCCATCAACAACAATTTTCCTCTATCTTCCTTTTGGTATTCACTATACCCTCATGACCTTCGTGTCCCAACCTAATGATAGTATCTTGCATCCCATCCCATGAACCCCCGCAACATTTTCATTGTTCAAAGGTGACCGAGACAACCCATCTGCCACACAATTATTCTTCCCTGGCAGATGCGTTATCTCGTAATGATACATTTGCAATATCAAAGCAAGTCTTGCCAACCGTGGAGTGAGGTTTTTTCCACCCCCGGACTCAAAATGCTTACCAATGGTTTATAGTCTGTGCATATTTTAAATTTACGACCCCTTTATACATTCTGAAACTTTGCACAGCCCAAGTAGCAGCTAGTAATTCCCTTTCGATTACAGAATAATTCCTTTCTGTGCATGTCAAAGTGTGGGATGCATATGCAACTACCCACACATTTCCTTTCCTCTGCAGGGACAACAACCCCACCAATACCATACTCACAACCATCCACAGATATAATGCATTCTGCACCCTCATCAAATGAACTTAAACGTGATGCATTTACAATTTCTTCTATTATAGCTGCAAATTCTTCATTATGTTTCTGTTTCCAGCAAAATGTTGAATTTTTTTCTAAGTAAAGCTTGTAGATTCGTTGTTTCTTACACTTAGGCTCAGGAGCTTCACAACCAGATTGTTTGTGGCTGATCTTAGGTTGAATGCCTTCCTTTGAAATAACATGACCTAAATATTCCACTTGATGTTTCCCAATTTTCCATTTTTGTTCTTTCACTGTCAACCCATTGTCCTTTAATGCTTGTAATACTTTTTTCAATATACAATCATGTTCAATTCTTTCCTTCCCAAATATCTATATATCATCCTGGAACACTTTTGCACCAGTTACATTTGATAGTACTTTAGACAATTCTCTTTGAAATACATCTGAAGCACTAGCCAACACAAAAGGCATTCTATTTGTAGTGAAACATCCCTTCAGGTGTTATAAAAGCTGTACAATGTTTAGAATCTGGATCCAGTTGTATCTGATAAGCTAAGTCAATTGTTGAAAAAACTGTAGCATCACCAATGGATGACATTAATTCCTTTACATTTCCTTTAGTTTCCCTCTAAAATTAAATGGAACATTCCTCAACTTCTGTCTTACAGTTATGGCATTTTCCTTCAACACAATAGTGTGTTGAAAATTCTTCATGCTACCTAACTGACAACTAAAAACCTTTGGAAATTCCTTCCTTAAAATCAGAATACGAATCATTTGTATTCTGTAAACTACACTCACCCACAGCATACATGGGTGGATTAGCATTAGGATCCACTTTCATTCCAAGTTCTGTCATATGTGGCCAACCCAAAATGATAGTTTCTTTCTCAGCAATAAGCACATCTCCTGAAAATCTTTTCCCAGCAAAGTCAAACTCTGCTTGCATTGTACTTACTATAAGAATTTTATGACCTGAGTAACTGCATATACTTGTTTTTGTCCTCTCTAATTCTCTGCCAAGCCAAAAACTGGGCAAATAATATTTTCCCCATTGTGGTATACCATGTGCAAGAATCCACCATAGCTTTCACCTGCATGCTATCAATATTTAACCAACACCTAGGTAACTGAATGTTTTTCCTTTAATGTTCTCACTCTGTATACTCAACACCAAATTTTGCATACCATACTCAAGTTCATCATCATTAAAACCCTCCACACTACAATTCACCTTTTTTCCAAAACTTTTACACACTCGTGAAAAATGTCCCTTCTTCTTACATGCATTACAAATCTTGCCAATAGCAGTACACCCTTTTAAATTTGACACATGTGTACTAGCACCACACCTAAAACACAATAAAGCTTTGGCATTAGCTGTTGTGTAATTTCTGCTACTATTATTGACAGTACGGATGAACATTTATTTTTTTCCTTACCATCTTTCTCACCACCCACAGCACATACTGTGCTATTGTCCTTATTTTCTTTCCTCATGACTTGTGTACAACTCTGTTATTTCAATACTGTAGGCCCCAATCAATGTTTAAGTAACAATAGATGTCTCTCAAGTATACATTCTCCATCCTCAAATACCTTCAGTTATGCCTCAAATAAGTCTAACCATAACTCCCATTGAATAGGAGGATCTCCTGGCTCTGCTAAGAAGAAGGGTGGAGGTTGAATACTAGATATATTTTCTCCCTTCATACATACACCAATTAAAAATTGCGCACATCAATAAACACTTACTCCCTCGTTATGACATTGGCGGTAAGTCCTGCTTACCGCCATGATGACTGCTGCCAACATACCGCGACCACAGCGGTATACCGCCACCCATATTATGACACACATAGAAATCCGTCACTATACAGACACACAAACAAGTCCGCCAGCCCAAAGATCAGTGATAAACTGGCAGTATCCAAACCCACACCGTTACACCAACAGAACTGCGCCCACAGCACAATGACCCACGAATCACTGCGGCGGACATTCAACCGCGGTAAACCATTCACGGTACATACTGCCCCGCTTAAAATACACACACTCAAACAAAACAACACCACATTGGATAATTCAAACTACACACACCTGACACACACCACACCCACAACACTATAAAACACACACACTACCCATAACATTTTACGACTAAAAAAAATGTAAAACTGAGGGGGAGAGACACAAAGAGCACCCACACAACAAGAGACACAGAACACCATCACCCATACACCATCCACGCACCTCACAGCACACCCCCCAAAACATCACCCCATACACCCTCACACATACACCACAAAGACACCCCAGGTTCTCTGAGGAGGAGCTAAGGGTCATGGTGGAGGAAATCATCCAGGTAGAGCCACAACTATTCGGATCACAGGTGCAGCAGACATCCATTGCAAGGAAGATAGAGCGGGGGATCAGGATAGGGTAAACACCGTGGAACAGCACCCAAGAACAAGGGATGACATCAGGAAGAGGTGGAACGACCTACGGGGGAAGGTGTGTTCTGTGGTTGCAAGACACCAAATAGCAGTACAGAGGACTGGCGGTGGACCCCCACCTCCTCCCCCACAACTAGCAACATGGGAGGAGCAAGTCTTGACAATACTGCATCATAAGGGCCTGGCAGAAGTAGCTGGAGGACTGGACTCTGGTAAGTCAAATCATTACTACCTTCACCACCCCCTACCTGCATGCCCTCACTCCCATCATTCCACCACTACCCACACACCCCACTATCACAACCCACTCATCCCAATGCTAATCCCTGCATGATATACCAATGCATGGACACCACTCACAGACCTGCATGGACAACCATCACCACTGCATGCACACTAGAGACAATCACCTGGCCCATCAAATAACAACTCTCACTAAGGCCAATCTGCCATGGCAATATCAACCATAGAGGGCAACATACCCAAGATGACACACGCTGAAACTATAACACTGCATTTACATCCCCACAGGTCCCCCACACAACGTCACCGGAGAGGAGGTACCAGCAACATCCAGTCCCCCCACAGAAGAGGCCCACAGTGATAACAGCAGCTCTGCACACCTGGATCAGGATGACCTGCCTGGCCCATCAGGGACCTCCGGATAGTCGTTTACCCAGCCACAGTCCCATAACACCACACCGTCCCCCCCTCAGGAAACACCTGCACAGCACTCACCCGGCGGGACCATACCCTTGTCCCCAGGACGCATCAATTAGCAGTGTGTTCACCACTACAGAGACCCCGGGCCACCCCACAAACACAGGACGATCAGGGACCTGGGGTCAGTGGCAGTGGGCACATGGTTCAGGGGACAGAGGCACAGGACAAAAGGGAAGCTGGGAGGAGTGCTTTGTGACAGGCCCAGGGAACCGACCACCAACACTGGCACTCACCAACATCCTGGGAAGATACCACCATTCCCAGGAGATGATGGGCCAGATACTTGCCAAGTTGCAGGAGACCTAGCGGCTACAGGAGGGGCAGTAACTGAGGATCAGGGAGGACCTGAGGGACATCCACACTGCCCTGGTCACCACTGCAGGGGTGCTGGCTGACATGGCCAACACCATGAGGGAGGCAGTGGCACACCAACGGGCCCCTGACACTAGCCACAACGATGAACAGCCCTCCACCTCTGCCAACGCTAGTGGACAAATCAAATCAAATCAAATCAAATCATAAACAATTATAAAGCGCGCTACTCACCCGTGCGGGTCTCAAGGCGCTAGGGGGAGGGGGTTACTGCTGCTCGAAGAGCCAGGTCTTGAGTAGTCTCCAGAAAGCGGAGTGGTCCTGGGTGGTCCTGAGGATGGTGGGGAGGGAGTTCCATGTCTTGGCCGCCAGGTAGGAGAAGGACCTCCCACCCGCCGTGGTGCGGCGGATGCGAGGGACGGCGGCGAGAGCGAGGTTGGCGGAGTGAAGAGGACGGGTGGGTGTGTAGAAGCTGAGGCGGCGGTTGAGGTATACGGGTCCCTTGTTGTGGAGGGCTTGTGTGCGACAGGAGGCTCCGCCACAGGAACAACAGGCCACCAGCATCCCACCCCCTGCAGAAGGAGAACCACCATGCAAACGGTCCCTGCAAACCAGGCAGAAACCAGAGAACATTGGCAAGACCCCACCAGGAAATAAGACTCTCCTGATTGTCACCCTTGTGTCCCACTCTGTTACCCTGTCCACCTTGAACTGCCATTGCTCCACTTCCTATGCCCCCTTGGACAATGCACCTGTGATACAAATAGACTGAACTCTATCCTGAACTTTCCTCCATCATCACCCCAGCCTATTGCACATCCCCATTAACTTCTCAGCACTGAAATAAACACCCTCCTAAAAAATACAAGTATGGAGTCTGTCAAATGAATTAAGGATGTATTTGTTTAACAATCTGTAGACATTACAATTCGACTGTACAGTTATGTATATATAGGTATGACCTGTAATGTGCTGCAGTCAATACACCAGTAGCCAGAGTAGGGCAAAAAGATCTGTGAATAGACATGTCAAGGGTACAGTAAGTGGCCAGAGTAGTGGCAACAGCAGCCCACCTAGAGAAAATTAACTACACAAAACTGCAATGGAAGGTGAAGTTACAGTCTCTTACCTGTGTGTCACTGGAAGTACTGCTGCATGATAGTTGTTCTGTTGTCCACATCCTCATCCTCTGCCTCCTCTTAATCATTGTCCACAGGCTCCACAGCTGCCACACGCCCATCTCCAGCCCCATTGTCCTGCAGAAAAGGCACCCAGAGTCTCAAGGCTAGGTTGTACAACATGCCACAATGATCTGGCACACCTTCTTGGGTGAGGAGCACGGGGATCTACCTGTCAGATGGAGGCACCTGAACCTGGCCTTCAGGAGACCAAAGGTGCACTCAGTAATTCTTCTTGTACGCCCATGTGCATCATTGTAACTTTCCTCTGCCCTTGTTCTAGCATTCCTCACCTGGGTAAGTAGCCATGAAAGGTTGGGGTAACCAGAGTCACCTGCAAATATCGAGGGATACCTGTTAGCCAGACACTCACCCTTAGGGCCAACCCCACACCCATATGGGTGGGGACCAGGGCTCATCTATTAGCCACACCCTGTGCCTCTGGAGTTGAGCCATCACAAATGGGATGCTGCTATTCCTCAGGATAAAGGCATCATGCACAGAACCAGGATACTTAGCATTCACATAGGAGATGTACTGGTCCGCCAGGCACACAATCTGCACATTCATAGAATGAAAGCTCTTTCGATTTCTGAACACTTGTTCATTTCTCCGAGGGGGGGGGACATGTCCCATTGCATAGAAGTCAGCCTTCACTGTGGCCAAATCCTCCACCTGGGGGAAAACAATGTAGCTGCGCATGTGTTTCATCAGGGCAGACAACACTCTGGTCAGCACGTTTGAGAACATTGGTTGAGACATCCCTGCTGCCATGGCCACTGTCGCTTGGAAGGAGCCACTTGCAAAGAAATGTAGCACTGATAGGACTTGCACAAGAGGGGGTTCCCAGTGGGATGATGGATAGCTGAGATCAGGTCTGGCTCCAATTGAGCACACAGCTCTTGGATTGTGACCCGATCAAGTCTGTAGATGAAGATAATGTGCCTGTCCTCCATTGTTGCCAAGTCCACCAGGGGCCTGTACAAGTGGGGATGTCTCCATCTCATATTCATCCTCAGCGGTTGTACTCTAGGGGTAAAAACGATGAGCATCTGGTCACTTTTCAACATTTCGTCATTGTATAAAGCATTGTGTGTTGTGACAGAAACAGTATGTTTATGTTTAATCACAAAATGTGCTTATTCCGGCTGTGATGCAGTTAGGTGTCATGGCCTGCCCCCCCCTGAAATGGCTGATGCCTATCCTGCGTGGAGGGACAGGTGGAAATGAGGTAATTCCATTAACATTGTGCGCCGTTGCGGGAGGTGGTCCAGAACCGCCGTGCAACTCCTCATTGTTTATCATTGGGCCCTATGGGTTCCAGTAGCCAAAGGTGATGTACGCCGGTGGTGACAGTACGCACCGCCACAGACGTGACCGCCATTTTCTATCTGTTCACTCACTTGCTACCTGACCTTCAACAGGAGAGGACATACACTGCAAGTGCTGCTGTGACCTGTGTCTGGAAGCGACCATGGCTCGAGTCTCTGGGGAAAGGGCCCCAGCCTTCACTTCAGAGGAGTTGGAGAGACTGGTGGATGGGGTCCTACCCCAGTACCAATTGCTATATGGGCCTCCAGACCAACAGGTGAGTACACTGTGTGCACGATGCATGGGGCATGAATGCATGGAGTGCTGTGGGCGAAGGCCTCCTGTAAGGGAGGGCTGGTTGAGGGGTCCTGGGCAGAGTGCTGCCTGTATGGTCAACAATGCATGTGCGTAAGGGGATGGGAGGGATATGGTGGGGCATGAGTGTTACAGGCCGGACGGTGTGACTGATAGCATTATTCTCTGTTTATTTCCCTGCAGGTCAGCGGCCATCAGAAAAAGGGTATATGGCGTGCCATCGCCAAGGATGTGCAGACCCTGGCGGTCTAAGACAGGCAGAGCACCCACTGTCGCAAACGGTGGGAGGACCTGAGACGCTGGGCAAGGAAGACGGCAGAGGCCCAGTTGTGGATGGCCTCCCAAAGAGGAAGGGGTGCCCATCGAACCCTGAACCACTGATGTTCCGCATACTGGCGGTGGCCTATTCGGAGTTGGATGGGTACTTGAGGGCATCACAGCAGCCACAAGGGGGTGAGTACAGTTTCCAATTCTGCAAATTGCACGTGGTGGGGTGTTATCTGGGTGGGGGATATTAGGCCTGTGGGTGCCCCTGGGCAAGGTCGAACATTGCAGGGTAGGATCCATGTTGGGCACGGTCTGTTGCACTCCCCTCCCAAACATGCTAGTGGGCATCTACTACTGGGTAGGGTTCTGTGGGTCTCATTTATGCTGCTATTGGGGATAGGCATCATTCTCCATGGCCTGGTGACTAGCATTGTGAATGGTAGTGCATCGCCTACTGCATAGTGCTGTCCCATGTGTGTTGTATACACCAACAGTGTTGTTGTTGCTGGCATTGACCAAGTGTATCCTCTGTCTCTTTCCCCCCTTTTTGATTTATCACCCTGTCCTTCTGTGCATTAGCATCATCTGGCGGAGGAGCAGAGGCACTGGCAATGGAGGGAGCTGCATCTCACATGGGCCTGGAGGCTGAATCCACTGACCATGAGGGCACCAGTGGGACGGAGGGTGGGGGGAGCACCATGGCAGAGTCTGGAGGGGACAGTTCAGACAGGGATACCTCCTCCGATGGAAGCTTCATGCTGGTGGCAGACACCTCTGTGCCCACCCCAACTACAGGTACAGCTGCCACCCCCGTACCAGCACTGCCCTCCCAGCAGCCCCTCAGCGTGTTTCCTGTGCCCGCTCACCTAGGAGGGTGGGCATCTCCTTCGCCCCAGGCACCTCAGGCCCTGCCACAGTCAGCCCTGCTGCCCTGAGTGAGGAGTCTATTGACCTCCTGCGATCCATCTCTGTTGGGCAGTCAACTATTGTGAATGCCATCCAGGGGCTGGCAGGGCATTTGCAACAAACAAATACATTCCTGGAGGGCATTCACTCTGGCTTGGTGGCCCATCATAGATCATTCCAGGCTCTGGCCTCCTCCCTGATAGCAGCCATTGTCCCTGTCTCTAGCATCCCCCCTCCAACTTCCTCTACCCAGTCCCATTCTCCTCAACCCCAGCCTATCCCAAGCACACCATCAGACCAGCATGCACCCAAGACAACACACAGGAGTGGCTAAGGCAAACACAAGCACCACACATCATCCCACAGGCACTCACGCAAACACCATCTAGATGAAGACATAACAACATCCACTGCCTCCCCTGTGTCCCCCTCCTCCTCGTCCTCCACCACCCTCCCAGTAGCATTTCCACTCACACCTGCATTCACTAAATCCTCATCCACTACCCCATCACCATCACGCCTATAACTACACACCCCTCACTGGCAGTCACCATCTCCACATCCATGCGCACGTCCCATAAGTCCTCTCCCACTGTGTCTGTGCCCCCTCCTCCCAAAGTACACAAACGCAAGCACTCAGACACCCAACAGCCATCCACCTCACAACAGCATCCAGCCCATGCACCTGCACCCAAACACAGCAGACAGACACCACCAACCACCACTCCCTCTACTCCTAACCCTTCACCCTCTTCCCACCCCAGTGCCCCTAAAAAGCTTTTCCTCTCCACCATTGACCTCTTCCCTGCCCCTGCCCCGTCCTTCACTTCGGGCCAGGGTAGGCAGAACCCAGGCCAGCACCTCAGCCACCCAGTCCACGGCCACTGTGGTTTTGGCAGCTACTGAGGGTGTGAGAGGTTCCAAGGAGACACCCGTCTGCACTGGCAGTGTGCCTGCACCAGCTGGCAAGGGCAAGAAGGGACCACCAGCTACCAAGGGCAAGGAGGCACCACCAGCTGGCAATGGCAAGAAGGGACCACCAGTTGCCAAGGGCAATGACAAAGGGCCGGCCACTGCAGGCAGGATGGATAGGAGTCCTGGTGTTGGAGCTGGATCTGAGCACACAACAACCATGGCACTTCAACCATCCGAGGCTGCAGGCGAAGGGCTGGAGCCTCCGCCCACCACTGCCAGCACCTCCACCAGCCCCACCACCAGCCCCGCCCCCAGCACTGCCAGCTGCACCACCACCTGCAGCTCCACCTCCACCACTGTCAGCACCACTGCTAGCAGCAGCAGTCCAAGTGGGCGGCCGTCCGAGGCTTCAGGGGAACGGCTGGAGCCTCCCCCACCACTGCCAGCACCACCACCAGCACCACCACCAGCCCGCCAGCTGCACTGCCACCTGCAGCACCACCTGCACCACTGGCAGCAGCAGCCCCAGTGGGCAGCCGTCTGAGGCTGCAGGGGAAGGGCTGGAGGCTCCCCCAACCACTGCCAGCACTGCCACCAGCACCGGTACTACCATCACTGAGCAGCCGCAGCCGCTGGCGGATGGACTGTAGTCCTGCCTCCATGGAGTGTCATGCATCGTGCCCACTGCAGATCTCGTGGGTCTGACACACAGTTGAGGAACTGTGACCTGGCACTCCCCAAGTGCTGCATCACTGGGCACAAAGCCCCCTCCGGAACCAGTGGAAGAAGGCATCCACTCACCCCCTCCTTGCCAGGATGAAGCACACTGGGCACAAAGCCCCCTCCAGAACCAGTGGAAAAAGGTATCCACTCACCCCTTCCTTGCCAGGATTGAAACACACTGGGCACTAAGGCCCCTCCAGAACCAGTGGAGAAGTCATCCACTTGAGAGACTGTGGCCTTGCACTCCCCAGGACCAAGCAGTGGGCAAACAACCCACTTGAGAGGCTATGGCCTTGCACTCCCCAGGACCAAGCAGTGGGCAAACCACCCACTTGAGAGACTGTAGACTTGCACTCCCCAGGACCAAGCAGTGGGCATGTTGCCCCCTCCTGGAGCAGTGGCGTTGTACCATCTTCAGGCTGAGGTTCCCCCCCTTCCCAGTCCCCCTGAGGTGCCTGTGTATTTTTGACCTGATGCCCCTGCAGGAGTCAAGTGGGGCCTTGGCCTATGTGATATGGCCCTGTGGTCCACGGACATTATGGACTGGGCACTGTCCCTCCATTTGTATAAATGTATATACTGTTTGGATTTTGAATCACAAATTTCTAGTATTGTATTTTATTACACTCCCTTTAATCAATTATTGTTGTCCTTGCATTATTCCTGAGGGGTACATGGTGGATATGTAATGCTATTGCATCTGTTTTAGTGTATGGTGTCGGTGCGTGGGGCACGGGGTGTTGCATGTGTGTGCCACTCTCTTTTTCCTCCCCTCTCCCCTGTGTGCTAGGTACGGTACTCACCATGGTCGTCTTCGCTGGTGTTGGTATTCCTGGTGTAGGAGGAGGTAGACCAGCATGAGTAACACCTGTAGTTCGGGCTCCATGGTGTCGTGGTTGTTCCCTGATTGTCCAGAGGTGAGTCGTTTCCCTTCTGTGTACTGTTTCCACCGTGCTTTTGATGGCATTGGTACCGCCCTGGAAAAGGAGGCGGATTGGCTTGTTGTAATAGGGTGGGCGGTACATTGTCTTCCACCTGGCTGTTGGTGGTTACCGCTGTGGTGTTTGTTGCTATCGCCGTGCGGCTCGGTGTGTTAAAGTGGCTGTCTGTGCTGGCAGTTTCCGCTGTGGTCATAATTCAATTTTTGTTACCGCCAGCCTGTTGGTGGTATTACCTCCGCTTTATCACTGACCGCCAGGGTTGTAATGAGGGCCTTAGTGTTGATAATAAAGATAGGTGCACAAATACCAAATGCGGATGCCCCGTAAAATAAAATATCCGAACAGAACTCCTTATTTCCAAAGAAATTAATGCTGCAACCGCACTATGTAATGTGACACAAGTCAAATGCGTACTTCACATGCCCGGTATGCAGCTGGCAGGCCCAGTATAGATGTGTCTATCACCGAATGAGCTATGTACGTCCATGCAATTCTTCCCAGCTCGAAAAAAGATGGCCGCCAGCACACTGCCCAATGTGCTTTCAGTAGGAAATGGGGCTTGTTGCTACCCAGAAGTCTTGATTCACTCTCAGTGCATGGAGAATGCTTCTCGTGCACACTACTCCTCTCCTCACTTAGTCTTCTGCATGGTCCTCTTCCCGCGCACAGAAGTGTCCCACATGCACTGAATATTAAACATGCTGCTGTCCACTGCCCTGCACGATACTGTAAGCTAAAATATCATCACCCAGCCTTGACAGATCGGTTCCCGACACTCTTCTTCAACTCTCCCCATCCGATGGCTCGCCCGTCACGCAAGGTCCCAGAATTCAATCCACAGCACGGCAAAAGTTATACTGACACTGTTCCTGCCTGCCTCGTCACCATTGTGAAGAACGGGAACAACAACATGTACAGGTACAGTTCAGTTCCTTCTATTCTCCTAAGAAAAGGGTTCACAATGAGGAGTAATGCCAACACAACATGAACCAGCAACCGCCCACAGCAACTGCCCAACAACGCTCTCTTCCCAACCTTTCTATCCCCATATTCCATACCCATTATGACCAACTTTAGATTCCAATCACCACAAATAACCTTGAGTACAATTGTCTCCATACAGACAACTACCTAAAGGCAGGGCAACTCAAATTTTGTGGCAGGAGAGGGTCACATTATGCAGCAGCGTAGAGTAAATTATGGAGCAAGAGAAGGCAAATTATGCAGCACAATGCAGTACATTTTGTAATGGTATCACTCCATTATTTTCTCATTTTTAAACTTGGTAACATTCAATGGGCATTGGTTGCTACTCATTAGTACCAGTTTATCTCACAAATATAGCAATAAGCAACAGAAACATGACTTATCCAGCTTTACAAAGGGCTTTTCATGCGCGGCAACATGTGTTGTCGTATTTTTGGTAATTTTTGAACCGTTTGAACTCGAATTTTTTTTTTTGTTCTGCACCAAATCTATAATTATGTGAAAATTGCAGAGCCAGCAGAATCGCATAATTCCAGTGGCCCTGCCTACAGATAAATTGCACAATGTGTATAATTTTCACAGTGGAAAACCATGTGGCCAGCCACCACAACTTTTGTTCATTGATAGTGCTTTTATTTCATTTGGTGCTAGTATTCCACGTAATGCTGGGTCGTATTACTTCATGTGACTTTAAGATGTATGGGTTTCCTATGGCTGTTTTAGCAGTTCCCCCCGTAATACCTGTTTGCCCCCATTATCAAGGTCTTTTTGCACTACAGAACACATTCATTTAGTAGTGCCCTCAGAGAGACGTTCGCAAAAACATCAGAAGATGGACGAAATGCAGAACAAATCAAACATTCACCCCCAGTCACAGATCTGGGTTTAATCCATCAGTTTGTTTGCTTGCCGTGCCATTCCAGCTCAGACCCAGACAAATGCAAATCAGTCTTGACCCTGTTCCCCCTGGGAGAAGTCCAGCCCGAACTGCCAGGCCAGGTCCTCCCTGGACCAGAAACAAGCATCCTGGGACCGGTTTCAGGATATCTCCCTTCATCAGCCAGGCTAGCTTGAATCTGGTGGCTAGCAAGCACGGGACCCACGTCTGGGCATACCCTTCCCACTTGGGGCGACAAATGCAAAAACAACAGAAGATGGACGGAATGCAGAACAAATCAAACATTCACCCCCAGTCACAGATCCGGGTTTAATCCACCAGTTTTTTTGCTTGCCATGCCATTCCAGCTCAGACACACCCATTTGCAAATCAGTCTTGACCCAGTTCCCCATGGGAACAGTCCAGCCCGAACTGCCAGGCCAGGTCCTCCCTGGACCAGAAACAAGCATCCTGGGACCGGCTTTAGGGTATCACCCTTCATCAGCCAGGCTAGCTTGAATCTGGTGGCATAGCAAGCACGGGACCCATATCTGGGCATACCCTTCCCACTTGGGGCGACAAATGCAAAAACAACAGAAGATGGACGGAATGCAGAACAAATCAAACATTAACCCCCAGTCACAGATCTGGGTATAATCCATCAGTTTTTTTGCTTACCATGCCATTCCAGCTCAGACCCAGCCATCTGCAAATCAGTCTTGACCCTGTTCCCCATGGGAACAGTCCAGCCCGAACTGACAGGCTAGGTCCTCCCTGGACCAGACACAAGCATCCTGGGACCAGTTTCAGGGTATCACCCTTCATCAGCAAGGCTAGCTTGAATCTGGTGGCATAGCAAGCACGGGACCCACGTCTGGGCATACCCTTCCCACTTGGGGCAACAAATGCAAAAACAACAGAAGATGGACGGAATGCAGAACAAATCAAACATTCACCCCCAGTCACAGATCTGGGTTTAATCCATCAGTTTTTTGCTTGCCGTGCCATTCCAGCTCAGACCCAGCCATATGCAAATCAGTCTTGACCCTGTTCCCCTTGGGAACAGTCCAGCCCGAACTGCCAGGCCAGGTCCTCCCTGGACCAGAAACAAGCATCCTGGGATCGGTTTCAGGGTATCACCCTTCATCAGCCAGGCTAGCTTGAATCTGGTGGCATAGCAAGCACGGGACCCACGTCTGGGCATACCCTTCCCACTTGGGGTAACAAATGCAAAAACAACAGAAGATGGACGGAATGCAGAACAAATCAAACATTCACCCCCAGTCATAGATCTGGATTTAATCCATCAGTTTTTTTGCTTGCCATGCCATTCCAGCTCAGACCAAGCCATATGCAAATCAGTCTTGACCCTGTTCCCCATGGGAACAGTCCAGCCCGAAATGCCAGGCCAGGTCGTCCCTGGACCAAAAACAAGCATCCTGGGACCGGTTTCAGGGTATCACCCTTCATCAGCCAGGCTAGCTTGAATCTGGTGGCATAGCAAGCACAGGACCCACGTCTGGGCATATCCTTCCCACTTGGGGTGACAAATGCAAAAACAACAGAAGATGGATGGAATGCAGAACAAATCAAACATTCACCCCAGTCACAGATCTGACTTTCATCACAGAAAATGCGCTTGAGTGTTGACGGATGCTATTGCTTTCGTCCCTTTGCATTGCATTGCATCCTACTATTGCCTAAAGAAAACTGCACTTCAATAAACCTGGGCCTCAGTCTTTTGGGATCACGGTGTCATAAAAGACTACACTTAGAAGTGACAAATCTCTGTGAATGGTTCTGGTTCTTTTTCAAAAAACTTCCATGCTTTCTGTGGCTGGATGATAATTAAAGTACCGGTTCCATTACATTAGTGCATTTGATTTATTTTCCTAGTCTCCAAATTGCTTAAAGTGTCTAGAGAGCTAGTAATAATAATTGACTTGACCTACTAGTCAAGGGGAAAAATGCACTACTCCAGTGTCCTGGAGCTGCATAATTGAGGCTTCACCCATACCCATTACCGAAGTAATACAAAAAAGTTACTGATGTCATATATTCTGTGTGCTTTAACATTAGTAATGTAAAGTAAAGCATCAAAACATATTATTGAAGGTGTATTCACTGTAGAAGTTAGAGTTCATATGTAAATGTGTTTTAATGTTTAGCTTTAACATGAAGATTTGTAGTGATCATCCACAAATGCACATAGTTTGATATGTTGCATTTATTGAAAGCACATTGCCTATGTAATTATGAATTCATTTATCACGTTTTGATTTTATTCTGACAATGTTTGCACCTTTGTTGAGTGTTGGAAGTGCATATTTGACAACATTTTATTAAGTTAGCTTAGCTAGGCCTTCATTTTAACTTGAAAATGTATTTTTCATTGCTCTACATGTTTTTCTTTGCAGGTGTGCATTGATTTATGATTTAGAAAGGAGTATTGTGTACTACAGATGGAGAGGACTGAGAAGAGAACTTTTGGCAAGAACAGGATGATTTAATAAGCAGAAAAAGCCTCCTATTTATCATGTATCTGGTGTGAAGGTGTTCAAGGCTAACTTGGTCGCTCAAGCTCTGTGGGATAGGAAAATCGGCACATGTTGCAGAAGCGCCCTGTGGGAAAGAAAAATAATTGGAGTCTTTGGATGACATGTCTAGGGATATGGATGCACCTGGAACTTTCCACTTTAAGCTAGTGTTCATACTGTTACAATTACAGCTGATTTCTTTTTTTACTTTGGGAGGTAGAGACTTATGCACTTTCCTTTTCCCGCTTGAGTGAGTAGACTTATGCTAACACTGATTTACCTTTTTAGAAGAGTTCTACTGGAGTCTTCACAATGCTGACACCTACCTTGCTTTATCCCTGAAACCCTTGAGACTTTATTTCTACTTAGCTTCCAACCCAAATAGATGTCCTCAATTCTGTTCTTGTTAGGAGGAGCAATGAGAATTATTTTAAGGAATATCATTTCTTGTTTCTCAGTTTTAGTATTGTTGTGACTGTGATTCCTATTTGTCTTATGTTTTTGGGACTACATTTATTCCAACATTTCAGCTTGCCAGTTCTGACTTTGGGCTTATACAATTTGATTCTGATATGCACCTATATTCAATTGATTACTAATTTGTAATACACCTACAAAACATTCCACAGTGATTCCTGCTCCTCCTTGTGTGGCCAAATAGGCTTCATGGAATTGTAAATTGTTGATCTGCTGTTATCTCCCTTCCCTCCCAGTCTACTACAAGGTCCATCGGATGAAGACCTACCTCCGTTTCCATGCACACTTCCGCAGGTCTTAACTTAAACATGACCTTCTACCAATTAGAGCACAAGAACCCACAAAAGGGCAGTATTTCACTTCTTAATGAAGCATGGCAGAGAGATTGTGCCAATGAACACCTAGGGAAATTTGTTCGACCACTTTTATAGTTAGCATTTGTTAAACACATAAATGTAGCCCTGATAGGCTTGGCTGGAATCCAGAGTGTCAATATTGCATGGCATTGAAATATCTTGCATTTTGGACAAAAAAAGCTTTTCCAGTAGGAATGCAGACCTAACTATAACTACCAGGGGTAACCACCAATGAGTTGTTGAGTTATATACATAAGTATATATATATATATATATATATATATATATATATATATATATATATATAACTTTGGCACCATTTGATTTGATTGACTACATTTTCATAACTAGTATGCCATTGACTTTGACTCCATAAATGTTTCAGGGTGATTCGTCAAGCGGAGGCCAAGAAAAGGGGGGCGTCCCAAAATGTGTTTTCCCATGCAACTTCCCATAGGGATCTTAGATACGACTACAGCCTGAACCACTGTACGGAATTACTCCAAATGTGGCCGAAAGCTAGCTCTTGGTCCAGAATGTGTGCATTTTGTGATTTTGTGGAAATCCACTCAGTAGTTTCGAGATATTAAGCGAAAAAGTATACATATCTAGGAACACAAATCCTCAGCGGGTCTGACAGATCAAAAGCTGAGATCTGTTTGCCTACCATCACTTCAACCAGTCCTGGCAGCCAGTCTCAGAGTCAGCTGAGTCCAAAACAAAAGTTAAAAAAGAGACAGTAGCACCTTGACCCCCTAGGCCTGGTGGTAGTGTCGGGATCAAAAATGTATTTTTTTTAATTTATGTAGTGAAAATTGCACAGGATCCAGGGATTCCCACAGATGTTTTATTTAAAATAAGAGAGGTCTCTCCCATACTTATTAAAACTCAGTCCCCAGGTAGGCCAGGTCCCAGGAGCATATATTATTAAAATTTTGAGGAGGGGCGCTCATAAGGCTCCCTCGCCATAGTCGATATGGGTCACAGGGACTGCCACCTCCCTGAGCCCAGGCCAACTGTTATTGCAGAGGAGGGGGCCCCCCTTTATAGGCCTTTTATGGCACCAGGGACCACCACTTCCCCAGGGCAGGGCCAAAGAATTCACAATGGAAGGGGGGATGGCACAGACCCCTTGCAGGGCTATTTATGGGCCCGGGAACCACCACTTCCCTAGGGCTTGGCCAAAATGTGAAAGGGATGGGGAGCCGCAAGGACCCCTTCCCAGGCCATTTTCGGCCCCAGGGACCACCACCTCCCTGGGACAGGCCCTGTAACCATACAGGAGGGGGAATAGTAATTTGCTGTCACTTGGTGGGAGTTATGACAGCTCTTGCCAAGTGCGAAAAAACTGTAAGTCCACTTCCAGGAAAACAGATAACACAATTGCCCCCCCATATAGGAAGCAGCATTTCTTGCTGCTCCCTGCGTGCAGGAGCAATGAGACCATAGGGGAATCAAGTCTCCTCCGTGGTCTATAAAAGTCCACAGTTTTGCACAAAACTGTGGGGTCTTCTTGGATAAATAAGCAGGTGAGGATCCACTCTGGCACTGATGCTCATTTCACAGAAATTAAACCTCAATGGGAAGCATTTACAAATATAAACATAGCAGGTGCCCCATTTGAAGTTCCACTTCTGTAATGGCCAAATTCTCCCAAATTCTTGAACTTCTCCAAGGCGAAGTAAGGGTGTCTTCTCTGCAATTACACACTGAAAAGCACTCTGAAATACTCATTGGAGGTGAATCCATCCTTGCTGTATTGGAGGGAAATCTTTTCTGTGGTGACTGTGAAGAGCGGGATCTTTCCCGTTTTCCCCTGGTGAGAGCAGAGTCCCTTCTACATCCCTTTAATTACTACCAGCATGCAAATAAACAAACTGATCTCAAAGCTCTGCTTGTTTGGCCCCTCCCCATAAACGTTAGTGGTATGCATCATCCTTCTCGCCTTTTTCCAGCTTGATGGACAGCTTTCCAAAGGTCCCCCGAGCGTTTATGATGCAGAGGTACATGAGTACATCTCCAACAAAGAAGCACTTACTTCATATCATTAAAAGGATGTACCCTTGTTTGGTGGAGATTCAACTCTTTGTAGAATCGCTGTCTTCTTTATACGAGGATACGTGTTAGCACAGATTTCAGTATGAAGACACTCGAGGAACAGTCATATTGCCAGAATTACACTAGACATGGTCACTAGAGGCATTACCTCATTGTTCTTCAAACAGTGGTAGAGTAGAATGTGCACTATACATTTACCCAATGAGGTTTCACTTACTAATAAGCCAGTAGAAAGTACTCCAGCTGGGTAGACATTTTGCACAAAACTGTGGTCTCTTCTTTGATAAATAAGCAGGTGAGGATCCATTTGGGCACCAATGCTCATTTGACAGAAACTAAACCTCAACGGAAAGCACTTACAAATATAAACATAGGAGGTACCCCAATTTAAGCTCTGCTTCCGTAAAGGACAAATCCTCCCAACTTCATGAACTTATTCAGGTAAAAACAAGTTATTTTCTCTGCAATTTCAAATTGGAAAATGCTCTGAAATACTCAATGGAGAAGAATGCATTAAAAACACTGGGTGCCCTGGAAGGGGCCCAGACCCTGTGGTCAACCTCCCCTCTGCACGGCCAAAGACCTGCGTGGCCCAGAGTTGGATGCCTATGGGGAATTGGCTACAGACGCTAACTGCAGGCCAGACCCTGTGGCCAAAACCCACTGACGGCGCTAGCTGTGCACGGCAAGGGTTGGATTAACGTAAGGCAATTTAATATTACTTAACTTTTAAAAAACCTTAAAAATGCACTTAGAAAATCAAAGGATACAGCTACATTATAGTTAGGAAATAGAATTTAAAAAAACCTTAGAAATTCACAAAACAAAACAAAGGTTTGAGGGACACTATAGCTAGGTTCAAATTTTACATGCACAAAACCATAGAAATTTACCAGTTATAGTTTCACTTATCTCAAGACACTATAACTTGTGCTCTGAGGTAACTATGACTCGTGCCCTCGCCATGCACTGCAACTTACCCCACATATTACAATAATGACATCTGTTATGACATCCTTTAGAATATAACTCCAACATTTGTAATAAAATTATTGATGAGAAAACTGTGCATGGCGGGGGAAGAGAGAGAGGTCCCTCTATGTATAAAAACCACTGCAGATTAAAGCTTAATTTGCAGTGTTTTTTAATCATAGAGGGACAGCTCCCTCTTAGCCTTGTTTAAAAATCACTGTGGTGCATACTCCTCAGCACCCCTAGAAACTTGACAGCAATAAATCATGATGGAGTAACTCTGCCTAAGTCTACTTGGGAAGCCCATGAAAAACTGAGGGTCATGACAGCTTATAGGCTTTTTACTTTGGTTGATGGCGGTCGTCAGTGAGCTGAGTTCCTGGGGTCAGATAGATATCGGCTGATAGCCCCTTAGTTCTTCACAGGTGGAGTTCTTGGTTGTGGCACTGTTTAAAGTGGCTCTTCTGGACCTATTGGTTGACCACTCAGAGGCAATGGTGTAAACCTGAGGTGTGTTTGTCCATCAGATCTTTCTGCTTTTTCAGCTTTAGAATGAACTGAGACTCATTGGCTTAGTTGTAGTAGATTAGGTTGAATGAACTGATGTGGTCCGGTAGTGGGATGAGGTAGGTATTTTACAGGAGCTGTGAGAAGTTTGAGCTATCAGTATACAAAGTCAGTGCTGAAAGGGAGTGATGGGAAACCAGAGGTTTCTTTGGGAAACTAGATATAAGAAGAAGTGCACCAGGCTTTGTATGGCTTAGAAAGTGCTTTGTGTTACTATGTCCACTTTGGAAGCCCATGAAAGATTGAGGACCATGACACCACACAGGTTTCTTACTTTGGTTGATGGCAGTGGTCAGTGGGCTGAGTTCCTGAGGCCAGATAGATATAGGTTGATAGCTCTTTAGTTCTTCACAGGTTGGGTTCTTGCTTGTGGTAGTGTTTAAAATGGTTCCTCAGCACTCATAGGTTGAGCACTCATAGGCAATGGTATAATTCTGAGATGCGTTTGCCCATCAGAATGTTCAGTTTTAAAATTATCTGAAAGTCATTAGCTTAGTTGTAGCAGATTAGGTTAAAGGAATTCCTGTTGTCCAGTAGTGGTCATAAGGTAGTATTTTAGAGAAGTTGAGAGAAGTTTGAGCTGTTGGTATACTGAAGTCAGTGCTTAAAGTAGGTGATGAAAATGGGAGAATGTCAGGGAACTAACAGAAGATCCAGTCGTGGATGGTTCTTTGGATTCAAAATATCTTTGGAGTCCATAGGAAGGATTGGTAGTGGGCAGCGTCAAGGGCAGTGAATAGGTAAAAAAATATTGTTGACAAATGTGTCTAACCCCTTGCATGCTGAGGACGGAACGGTGTATCTAGAGCCGTGGTGGGCATGTGCTGATGAAGCAACTGTTTCATCCTAGCATACACCCTCAGGGACTACTGGTTCTCCCCTGTGGGTTACCCATTTCAACCCCCTAATGAGGATGGCAGTGGAATGACTTCTGCTGCCACCCCCAACTCCCCTGTTGGCAATTTGATTACGTTGGCGTGCCCACGGTGTACCAACATCATCAAATGCAGCCGACCATGCTGAAAGCCATGTGCTTCCAGCGTGTCTTCAGCAGAGTACCAGGTAAGTCCTCCACTGGGGGTGTTGGGGTTTCTTTTCTTTCAAAACAGACACGGGGAAAAGAAAGAGTTTTTCCTTTTCCTGGGCCTGTTTTGAATGGATTCCTACTCCACGATCGCAGGTGAGGCCTGCGATCGTGGAGCAATAATCAATCCACTAGACCACCACGGGATGTTTTATTTTGTATGTTTGGGGAGCAAACCCCTAGGAAGGGGCGCTGCCTGGGGGCAATAATTTAGCCATGTTTCGTCCACCCCAGGGTAGATCAGCCCCCCATGGAGTCGATACCCACTAGGCACTAAGGATGTTTAATTGTACATCACTGTCACGACTCACGTGCTGCTTGCGCCTGGAATTTGCAGATCTGGTGGCGTGAATCTTCAATGTTCGGCTTTGGCCCAAAAAGGGGCGACTCTTTCTGGTAGCCACGGTGCTGTAGGCAATGGAGACACCAAGAACAGACCGTGCCCTTCAGAAAGTAGCGCCAGAGGGAAAAACCCCTTCCAAAGGGGAAAAACCTCCAAACAGGAAAAGTCCTGGAGAAAAACAAGAACAAACAAACAGGAATCCAAAAGGAGCAAAATTCAGAAAACACAGAATGCTGAGTCCAAAACCAAAAGGCAAGGAAATCAGGAGCGAAGACACCAACTGAGCAGAAAGTGTTGCAGCGCAAGGAAAGAGGAAAAACACAGCCCTTATATACCAACAAACAGGAAGTGACCCACAGGAAGTAAAAGGACACCATCTTAGATAGGGAAACAATATATAGAACAGAATAGTAGAGGAACCATAGAGAATAGGGAACAAGGAATGCTGGGAAAGCACAGGAATCTGGGAAGGAGGAAAAGACATAAAGAAAGGCACACAACAGACTGCAAACAGAAGAAAGGACAAGGAAACGAAGAAAAACAGGTAAGAGGGTTCAGAGACCCCTGGGACAGTGAAAGGCAGAAGGAAGAACGAGGCCCCAAGCAAATCTGGGGCCTCGAAACGCGCAGGAGAGGCTGGGGGCGCGCCGCGTCTTAATAACGCGGTGCGCGGCCCGAGCCGAACGCCCGGCCGAAGTCGAGCTCTCGGCTCGCGCCGCACCGCGCGGCGCGACAGTAGGTCCCCCTCCCGAAGGCCCAGGTTTAAGAGGGAATAAACAGTGAAAGCGTTGAGTCAGGAGAGGAGCGTGAACGGAAGAGGCATCTTCCCATGAACATTCACTGAGAGGATAACCCTTCCAATGAATCAGATACTGAAGTCGTTTATGAAAAAGACGAGAGTCACAGATTTCCTGCACTTCATATTCAGGAGCATCATTCACAAGGACAGGAGGTGGACAAGGAAACTGACGTGAGTAAGGATCAGGCACATAAGGTTTAAGCTGAGAAACATGAAAAACCGGATGGATCTTCCATGTATGGGGTAAGTGAAGACGGACAGTGACAGGATTGACCAACTGGAGAATACGGAAAGGCCCATAGTAACGAGGTGTGAACTTGTTTTGAGAGAGACGTGAGGGCAAGAATTTGGAGGAGAGCCAGACCTTATCTTGCAGATGATAATTTGGATTGGTTGTACGTCTCTTGTCTGCAGCCTTCTTCATATACCTCTTGGTATGTAACAAATTAGATCGAATTAGTTTATGGAGTTGGAGAAGGCGTTTGGAGAAATAGTTAATAGCAGGTAGAGGAGAGTTGGATTGTGGAGAAGTAGGGAAAGAGGTAGGATGAAAACCATAGGAACAGAAAAAGGGAGTGACCTTGGAGGCACTATGGACTGAGTTATTGTAGGAAAATTCAGCTAAAGAGAGGTAATTGCTCCAGTTACTTTGGGTAGAATTGCAAAAGCATCGAAGATATTGCTCTAGTCCTTGGTTCAGACGCTCAGTCTGTCCGTTGGTCTGAGGATGGAACCCTGAAGACAGGGCTCTATTCATATTCAGTGTTTTACAAAAATGCTTCCAAAATCGGGAGATGTACTGAGGTCCTCTATCAGAGATTATGGTATGTGGAAGTCCATGGAGACGGAAGACATGATCTATGAATATTTGACCTAGTTCTTGGGAAGTAGGCAGCTTTTTTAGGCCAGTGAAATGAGCCATCTTTGTGAAAGAATCCACTGTGACCATGATAACCCGGTTTCCTGCTGATGGTGGGAGCGAACACATAAAATCAGTAGAGATAGTATGCCATGGGGCCGATGGAACAGGCAAAGGTTGTAGTAATCCTGCCGGTCTGGTGTGAGGTATTTTGACTTGGGCACATATGGGACAGGCCTGAACGTATCTTTCCACATCCAGTTTCCAGGTAGGCCACCAAAAAAATCGTGAAAGTAATTCTTGTGTGGCCTTGATGCCTCTGTGACCAGCTACAGGGGAATCATGGCACATTTGTAATGCTTTCTTTTGCACCTTGTTTGTAGGGAGGAATATCAGGTCTTGGTAATAAAAATATCCTTGTCTTTTGTACAATAATGGTCTTAGTTCTTCTATGTCATGGTCCGATAGGTTGGCGTATTCTTGTTGTACTTCTTCCAGGAAAGACTGAGCCACTCCAATGATCTTACTGGGTTCTAGAAGATACTGGGATGAGGAAGGAGAACACTCTGGATATCGGCGAGACAGAGCATCAGCCAGAATGTTTTGAGATCCTGGAATATATGTAATATAAAAATCGTACTGACTGAAGAAAAAGGCCCAGCGGGCCTGACGACTATTCTGGCATACAAAATTTCTTAAACATTGTAAATTACGGTGGTCTGTCCTCACCTCAAATGGTTCCTTGGAACCCATCAGAAACTGCCTCCACTCAAGGCAGGCTGTTTTCAGAGCCAATAATTCCCTTTCAAGTACGGAATAATGTTGTTCAGCTGTGGAAAGGATATGAGACAAATAGAAAACAGGATGTTCAAGGCCATCATCCTCTTGTCGTTGGAGTAAGACAGCTCCGATGGCTCTCTCAGAAGCATCAGTTACTACTATAAATTGCTTGGTGGTATCTGGATGTCTTAAGATGGGGGCTTGGGTGAAGGCTCTCTTTAAGCTTTGAAAGGCTGCTTCAGCAGCCTCAGTCCAGACAAACCCCTTCTTTAAATTGTCCTTCTTTAAGGTGTGAGTTATGTGGCTAGTCTGACTGGCAAAGTCTAGAATGAATTGTCGATAGAAGTTTGCTAAACCTAGGAAACATTGTGTTTCTTTTATGGTAGAAGGAGAAGGCCACTCTAGGATAGCTTGTACCTTTTCTTGATCCATAGCTATGCCGGTGGGACTTAAATGATAGCCCAGATATTTGACTTCCGTTATGTCGAACTCACATTTCTCTGGTTTGCAAAATAGTTGATGATCACGAAGTCTTTGAAGAACTTGTTTCACATGGGAAGTATGGAGTTCAGGATTTCTAGAATAAATAAGAATGTCATCTAGGTAGATCACGACTGTCTGATTAAGTAGGTCTGAAAACACTGAGTCCATAAATCTCTGGAAGATTGCCGGGGCGTTAGTAAGACCAAACGGCATAACCCTATATTCAAAATGGCCAAATGGGGTCCTGAATGCTGTCTTCCATTCGTCGCCTTCTCTTATGCGTAAAAGGTGGTAGGCTCCTCGTAAATCCAATTTAGTAAAACGTTGGGCCCCTCTGATTGCTTCCAGTATGTCCCTGATGAGAGGCAAAGGATAACGATCCTTAATGGTGATTTTATTCAGACCTCGAAAATCCAGGCACGGACGAAGATCCTTAGTCTTCTTGGGCACAAAAAAGAGAGGGGCCCCAGCCGGAGACGACGATGGAACAATAAGACCACTCTGTATATTTTCGTCCAGATACTCCTTTAGAACTTCCCTTTCGGGTTCCGTGAGGGAGTACATCCTCCCAAAAGGAACAATTGTGCCGGGTTCTAATGGAATTGCACAATCATATTCTCGATGTGGAGGTAGCACAGGTTTTGACGGTTTTTGGAAAATATCCTGAAACTCCAAATAGTGGTCTGGGACCCCTTGGACCGTATTAATGGACATACCAGTGGCACCTTCAGTAGCTAAGGATCTTTTCGGAGACCAATACTTGTCGGAAGTAAAACAGTTCTCGTGACAAAATTGCGAAGATAAAGAGACTGTCCGGGTAACCCAATTTATATATGGGTTATGTCTAATGAGCCACGGAATTCCAAGAATGATGGTATGGTTAGGGGACGTAATAAGATCGAAGGAGATGTGTTCTTGATGGTTTCCCACCTGTAGACTTAACATCAGGGTAGTGGTGTCTACAGGACCAGAGGATATCAAAGATCCATCCACAGTGTGTACCTGTTCGGGTACTTCTTTTGCTTGAGTAGGAACTAGGTTAGCAGCAGCCCATGTCTTGTCCATGTATATACCACTAGCACCACAGTCTAGTAATGCCATAGTCTTTTCTTGACGACCGTCAGGAAGTTGTAACAGGACAGGAAAGATGAACAAGGCAGTTGTATTGTCATTAAAGGAGCTGATGGAAGGTATAGCTGTAGATCCCGTCCCCTCCCTTCTTACAGAGGACGGGAGGTGGCGTTTCCCGAAGGTCTGGACGGACGTACTGGACAGGTACGGAGTATGTGACCAGCGGAACCACAATACAGGCACAACCCTCTCTTGCGTCTGTCTTCTCGTTCACTAGCAGAGAGCGGACCTCGGGTAGTATCCACCTGCATGGGTTCCCCTTCGATGTCTCTAGCAGGAGTGCGAGGTTCCTCGGAACGCTGCAGGTATGCACGTGAGCTACTTGGCTGGGTAAACCCTCTACTCCTTTTCTTTTCCGATCTCCGTTCCTGAAGACGATATTCGATGGACAGTGCTTGATCCATCAGGCCACGAAGATCTTCCGCTCTGGTAGAATGCACTAGTTCATCCTTTATTTCTTCTTTGAGTCCTCTACGAAATAATGTTACCAGAGTACGTTCCACCCAAGTGGTCTCTGCCGCCAGCTGACGAAAACGGGTTATATATTGCAGGACGTCTTGGGAGCCTTGTTGGATGTCGCACAAGGCTTCTTCAGCGGAGGCTTCCAATCCAGGACGGCTAAACATTTGTTTGAAGCGACTCACAAAGGCGGAATAGTCTGACAATACAGGGTCGTCGGAGGACACCATCGGGGTTGCGCAGGCCAAGGCTGGGCCGGATAAGGCACTGATAAGGTAACCCACCTTGGTCCTGTCGTGGGAGAATTGAGTAGGTCGGAAGGCGAAATACACCGTTAAAGCATCCAAGAACTCGCGAAGCTTGGTTGGTTCACCAGAGAAACAAGGGGTAGAAGCGGAGATTGTCGGAACATCACTGGTGCGGAGGGCCAAAGCCTGTCGTAACGCAGCATTTTCATTACGTAGTTGTTGCAACTCCTGGGCTTGTTGCTGAATCGTGGTTAACAGAGATTGCTCCGGATCTGCAGCAGCCGCCACTGTATTATCCATGGTGTTTGAGGACGTCGGAATGGTTAGGCGCTGCAATCTGTCACGACTCACGTGCTGCTTGCGCCTGGAATTTGCAGATCTGGTGGCGTGAATCTTCAATGTTCGGCTTTGGCCCAAAAAGGGGCGACTCTTTCTGGTAGCCACGGTGCTGTAGGCAATGGAGACACCAAGAACAGACCGTGCCCTTCAGAAAGTAGCGCCAGAGGGAAAAACCCCTTCCAAAGGGGAAAAACCTCCAAACAGGAAAAGTCCTGGAGAAAAACAAGAACAAACAAACAGGAATCCAAAAGGAGCAAAATTCAGAAAACACAGAATGCTGAGTCCAAAACCAAAAGGCAAGGAAATCAGGAGCGAAGACACCAACTGAGCAGAAAGTGTTGCAGCGCAAGGAAAGAGGAAAAACACAGCCCTTATATACCAACAAACAGGAAGTGACCCACAGGAAGTAAAAGGACACCATCTTAGATAGGGAAACAATATATAGAACAGAATAGTAGAGGAACCATAGAGAATAGGGAACAAGGAATGCTGGGAAAGCACAGGAATCTGGGAAGGAGGAAAAGACATAAAGAAAGGCACACAACAGACTGCAAACAGAAGAAAGGACAAGGAAACGAAGAAAAACAGGTAAGAGGGTTCAGAGACCCCTGGGACAGTGAAAGGCAGAAGGAAGAACGAGGCCCCAAGCAAATCTGGGGCCTCGAAACGCGCAGGAGAGGCTGGGGGCGCGCCGCGTCTTAATAACGCGGTGCGCGGCCCGAGCCGAACGCCCGGCCGAAGTCGAGCTCTCGGCTCGCGCCGCACCGCGCGGCGCGACAATCACAAAGGAGTGAACCCATGGGCAAAGGTTGATGCCCTGGGAGTGCAACATGTGTTTTCTGTGTTTTGCCCTGAGGTGGCTAGTTTGGCCATTGTTTGGGCCAATCTGCACCCTGGGTTGTCGAAACCCAATAGATGCCAGGGATTTTATTTAATAAATTTGTGAGGAGCGACTCCTTGCTCAAGCCCACTAGATAATAGGGATTTTCTTTTTGATATCTCAGGGGTGGCTCCATAGGGCCCTTTAGTGGGGAAATTAATTGGTATACTTTTGGCCATTTTCTACCCTCTTGAGGGCAGATTGGCCATATTTTTAGGACAATCTGCAGAATGCCACTAGACATCAGGGAAAGTTTCAGTGTGTGTGTGAACTGGAGTTTGCCTTACGGTCTGCGTGTACTGGCATTTGGCTGGCTATATGAGCACTGGCATTTGCCTGGTGGTGTGTGTGGCACTTTGCTGGCAGTGTGAATACACTAATGCTTGCCTGGAAGTGTGTGGGCTGGCGGTGTCTGTGGACTAGTGCTTAGCTGGCGGTATGTATGGACTGGTATTTGGGTGGTGATGGGCAGGCATAGCTTTTTATAATGTTAATTCTTTAATTTCTTGTCATCATTTGCATTTGTAATTGTAATGTTTTATTGTTCCTTTTATGCTAGCGCAAAACGTTTGATTTCCTTTTCTGTGACCCCTGCTTGCAGTTTCAGCACTGGTATATCTGCAGTTTGAGTAGTTGCATGTGTTTGGTAAGGAAGAGTTTTTTTGTACTGTTTCATTTCCCTGCATTAATGTGTTTTTGTAAATGGTGTAATAATAGCAGCATATTTAGCTTGGGTTTTATTGTGTGTGAAAATCTCCTTGGATTTGTGCAGAAAGTGTATTGTGTTGTCTTGTGTGTAATTTTATTTTGTTTTTCCTTTCTAGTGGGATATTGTTGGTGCTTGCTGTATCTGGGCAGACTAGGTGCTGGAGAGTCTAGCTGTCACTGGCAAGTGAGTGGTATTGTTTTTGAGTATATAGATCTTTTTGTGCTATTGATAGTTTACCAGTAGTTTTACTATGATCAAGCCACTCTTTGTTTATTGCTTATTTTATACAGTGTTGGTTATCGCTGACTTATTTGTCAAGCTACTTATATTAGTAAGGATTATGGCTAGATTCAGGATTACTGCTCCACAGGTTGTTGGTATGCATTTCGATTCATGCTCTGACCATGGTCATGAGACTGACTCTGCATCTGAGGCAGGGGAGAAATTCCAGGATTCAGGCAGTGAATTTTCTGTCCAAGAGGAATCATCTGATGATCAAACCCCTCTCAGTGTGGAGGAAGTGCCTCTTTTAGAGGAGGACACTGGTGTGCTGATAGTGCAGCAAGAGGCATCTGGATTGCAGCCTTGGGCTGAAAGGCTTTCCATTGGAAGTGCTGAATTCTGTAGTGCCCAAAACATGGCGCAGCCAGGGTTGCCTGTCTTCACTGATGTCACAGGGTGTAGAGTGAGTACTAAAAACCTGTTACCTATAAATGTCTTTTAGTTGTTTATCGATGATGTATCTTTGGATGAGATTGTTGACCAGAGTAATTTGTATGCTGAACCGTATTTGAGGAACAACAGTTGCAGACTTAAGCCCCACTCTGGAGCTAGCTGGTGGATTCCCACAAATATTGCTGAGTTGAAGAAGTTCTTGGGTTTAACTTTTTTGATGGACTTGATAAAGAAGCAGTCACTGTCTTCATATTAGTCTACTAGTCCCTTGATGGCAACGGCTATATGCCCTACAACCATGACTCGTGATCGGTATTGATAATGCTTCAGCGTTGCCACAAGATCATCCTGACTGTGACTACCTGTTTCAGGTTCAGCCTGCCCTTGATCACTTTGTACACTGATTTTAAGAGACCTATGAACCAGGGAAAGAAACAGGGCCTTTTGGATTTTAGGTAGTACATCCCTGGCAAGAGGGCACATTATGGAGTTGAGATGTATATATGCTGTCCTGTCTGAGAGTAGAATTGTATATCTCTATGATTTCAGTGTGTACACTGGTATTGATTCCAGTATTCACTCCCCTGTTGTCTGTCCACTTTTGGAGTTAGTAGAAAACTGTGTAGGAACTTGGCAGAGGACCTAACAAAGGTCACCATTTAAATGTAGATAACCTCTACACTGGTGTGCAGTTGTTCAGGGAATTATTCAAAATGGATACTGTTGCTTGTGGCACAATCCGCTCTAACTGTAAAGGTTACCCAAAAGAGCTTGTTTGTAAAAAAGGAAACTTGAGAGGGTACACTGCAGTGCCTTGCATTGTGATGAACTTCTAGCTGTGAAATTTGCAGACAGGAGAGATGTCTACATGCTGGCCTCTATCCATGATGAAAATACCTTACCTGTGACTCTTTAGGGTCAGGTCACTGAGGTGCACAAAACCTTGTGCATTTTAGACTACAATAAGCACATGAGTGGTGTAGAAAGAGTTGATCAGAGGTTGGAACATTACACTGCTGTACTTAAGGCTCACATTCGGAATGAGAAGTTGGCTATCCATTTGCTTAATCTAGCAACCTTCAATGCTTTTGTTGTATTAAAGGATTGTTCTCCGGAGTCAAAGATAGCATTTGTTCAGTTTCTGCAGTATGTGATAGGCAGCCTTGTTGTAGTGGAGCAGGCAAGTGCTCCTAGAGTTGGAGTAGTAAAGGATGTGGCTAGATTGAAAGATCACCACTGTCCTGATTATATTCCTTCCACACCCAAAACACCTTTCCCAGTAGGAGATGTTGAGGCTGAATTCAAAGAGGTGTGTGAAAGGAGGGGCATTAGTATTGCCCGAGTGTCCTTTTAAACCTGGGCTGTGTGTGCCAACCTGTTTTAAATTCACCACACGCAACTGAGTTGTTTGGAGCAAATGTTAGCGTAAAGGTTAACTGACTGGTCTGTAAGGTTTCATATTTTTTTGTTCAGATTTCACGGTTGGTTTTAGATTGATGTATTTAGTTATATCTGTTCTTTTGTAGTTATAGTGTGGTATTTACTTCCAATTGGTTTGGGTTTTCTTTTTTGATAAAAGAAAGTGTGATGGCAGTGTGTGTGGACTGGCGTTTGGCTGCCAGTGGGTGTGGACTGGCACTTAACTGGAAGTATACGTGGACTTGTGCTTGCCAGGCAGTGTGCATGGACTGGAGCTTAGCTGGTGGTGTGTATGAGCTGGCACTTGGCTGGTGGTGTGTGAGCTGGTGGTGTGTGTGAGCTGGTATTTGGCTGGCTGTGTGTGAGTAGTGCCTTGCTGGTGGTCACTGCCAGCCAAACAAAAGTAAACTGACTCCGTCAGCTGCCAGCCAATGTGATTGCTGTGGTAGGCATGTGGGGGCATATGAAAGTGTTGTAATGTGCTGGGGCCGCGGCTGGCAGTGTGGATGGGCTTGTGTGTTTGTCAGGTATGAAAGATGTCTGGATGGCCTGGAAAGCAGTTGATGCTTTGGCGCGGTTACACAGCTCACTAGCTGTGAGTGATTAGTTCAGTTTTATAATCTTTCTCTTATAAACAGTGTATTTAATTTTTGTGAAATCTCATGTTAACCCCTTCTCTGCCAGGCCTTTTCCCCCTCCTGTGCCGAGCCTTTTCTGGCTACTTGGGGTAGTTAACGTTTAGGCCCCCATAACTTTTTGTCCACATAAGCTATCGACAACAAATTTGCATCCTTTTTTCCAACATCCTAGGTATTCTAAAAGTACATAGAGTGTGTGGGTTTCCCTGATGAGGACCGAGAAATTCGCCAAAACACAGCAAAAAATTGGGATTTTAGGGAAAAAGTGCACCAGAAGAAAGTGTCTGTTTTTCCCCCTGCAAACTGAATAAACAAAGGGTTTGCAGTGTTAAACCACCATCTTCCCAGCTTTCAGGATCATGCAGACTAGAATCAGAAAACTAAGGGGCAGATTTATGGAAAGTGGCGCTGCACTGAGTGCAGCACAATTTCTCTGCACCCCTTAGCTCCCCCGTACCGCCACCATATGTGCCTCCTGTTTCAAATATGGCGCACCATGGCGCAGGGTGGGGCCAATAGTGTCATTTTTTATGGCGCTATTGATGTACTCTGCAGGAGTAGAACTAAAATATGGGCACTACTCCTGCAGAGCACATAGTGGCCCATTATAAAGAATGGAAGCCCCCTTTCAACGCTCTTGAGCAGGCGTTAAAAGTGCCATAATAAATGGCTCAAGGAAATCTCATAGATTTCCTTGTGCCATTTTTCCGGCTTCCCTAATGGGGGAACGCCCCCTTTGCATAAGTTACGCCTGGCACAGGAATAATGTAGCGCAAAGAGTTACAGAGTGGCCCAATGCATGGATTTAGCCACTCTGTAAATACACCACGAGGATGTGGCCTTGTTGGGCCTCATTAACATCAAAATAAATTACGTTAATTTGGAGGAAGGTGGTGCTAGGGGCCTATAAATATGACCCTACATTTTTCAACACAGTTTTGCCACCTTACTGGGATATAGCCCATTTTTTTCCTATTTTTTGTGCTTTCAACCTTCTTCCAGTTAGTGAAAGATATGGGTATAAAAACAATGGTGGATCCTGGAAAGCTATACATTTCGTAAAAGTGGACAAAATTGAGAATTTAGAAAGGGGCCATTTGTGTAGATCCTTCAACATTTTCCTGTACAAAATGACAGTTGGAATAAAAAAAATTGAAATTGAGTTGAAATAAAACCTATTTCTGTCTACCTTTTCATCAGTAACTTTTTCCAGCTACGGCAGATTTATCAAAGCAATGTACTTTCATGTCTGCTAGACCCTTCTGGTTGTGGGGATATATAGGACTTGTAGGTTCACCAAGAACCCAAGGTACCCAGAACCAATAAATGAGCTGCACCTTGCAATGGGTTGTCATTGTGTAGAATGTAAACAGCAATTCATTTGGTAAAATATAAAGAGTGAAAAATAGGTATCAAGGAAACCTATGTACTTCTGAAATGGGAACAAGATGTGGAGTTTTGGACCAGTGGTTATTTGCATGTCTCTGAATTTGGGGCTACCCATACTAGCATGTGGATTACCCAGTATTTCTCAAAATGACTTTGTATATATACAGTCTGTCTTACATTTGGAAGGCACAAATACAGAGAAAGATAATTGATACTGACACTTGTTCTGCTATTATAGGTTCCCCCAAGTCTTCTGATAAACCTGGTACCTCACTTATGTGGGTAGGCCTAGTGCCTGCAATAGGAAACACCCTAAAATGCAACATGGACACATCACATTTTTACACTGAAAACTGACTTGTTTTTTGCAAAGTGCGTATCTGTGAATTTTGGGCTGTAGCTCAACCGGCACTTAGGGAAACTTAGCAAACCTGTAAATTTTTGAAAACTAGACAACAAGGGCAATCCAATATGGGGTGACTTGTGGGTCACTCAGAATTATTTGCAAACCTCAAAATTTGGCTAAAAGTGCATTTTCCTCACATTTTGGTGACATACAAATCTGAAATCTGAGGGGAGCCACAAACTTCCTTCCACGCAGCATTTCCCCGAGTATCTAAATAAAAATGGTACCTCACTTGTGTGGATAGGACTAGTGCCCCTGACAGAAAACTCACCAAAACGTCACATGGACACATCACATTTTTACACTGAAAACAAAAGAGTTTTTTGCGAAGTGCCTAGCTGTGGATTTTGAGCTCTAGCTCAGCTGGCACTTAAAGAAACCTAGCAAACCTGTACATTTCTGAAAACTAGAAACCTAGGAGAATCAAGGATGGGGTGACCTGTGGGGGTCTCATCAGGTTCTGTTACAGAGAATCCTTTGCTATTTTATTCTAGTTTAAAAAAACACATTTATCTTACATTTCAGTGATATGAAGTTCTGGAATCTGAGGGGAGCCACAAATCCTTCCACCCAGCATTTCCCCAAGTCTCTCCATAAAAATGGTACCTGACTTGTGTGGGTAGGCCTAGTGCCCACAACAAGAAACACCCCAAAATGTAATGTGGACACATCACATTTTTACACTGAAAACTGACGCATTTTTTTGCAAAGTGCTTAGCTGTGGATTTTGGGCAGTAGCTCAGCTGGCACTTAGGGAAACCTAGCAAACCTCTATATTTTTTAAAACTAGACACGTAGGGAAATCCAGGATGGGGTGACTTGTGGGGCTCTCATCAGGTTCTGTCATCCAGAATTCTTTTCAAACCTCAAAATCTGGTGATGTAAAGTTGTGGAATCTGAGGGGAGCCACAAACTCTCTTCCATCCAGCATTCCTCCAAGTCTCCTGATTAAAATTACACCTAGCTTGTGTGGGTACACCTAGTGCCTGCGACAGGAAATGCTCCAAAATGCAGCATGGATATATCATATTTGTAGACTGAAAACTTTTTTTTTCAAATCCCTCCTCTTGCACATGCAGCTGCTGCAATTATATCTACAAACACGGAATACTGAGGCAGCATATTCCCGATGCCATTTCTGACCTCTTCAATCCATTTAAAGCCACTCCCTGCCCCTTCAGCTCACAACTGCAGCTTTCTGTTTTCTCTCATCGTGACACTTTTTTGTTTTTCTCTTCCTCTGTCTTTCTCAAACGTGTCTTTTGCTCGCAGCAAATGCTTGAGGCAGAAGACTAAGCACCGGCCCTCAAAAATAAGTGCCGGTGCTCAGCACCGGAAACAATAAGCACAAATTAAGCACTGGGGGCAGTACATATGACTCTCCTTCCAGATACTTCTACGGGCACAGACTCTATGGGGCACATTTATACTTTTTGATGCAAAACTGAGCTAACTCAGTTTTGCATCAAAAAGTTTAGCGCTGGCTTGCGCCATTCTACAGCGCCAGCCGGGCACCATATTTGAGGAATGGCACAAGCCGGTGCTAAGCTTGGGCTAGTGAAAAAATTAAAGACGCTAGCCGGGTGTGGGTGGCAGTAGAGGAGATGGAGGTTTAGCGTCAAACAATGACGCCGGGCTGGTTAGAGGCAAAAAAAATGCTGCTAACAAGCCTAGCGTAATTTCCTGACGCACAACCATCCATAACAAATGACTTCTGTATTATAAAAAACAGAAGTCATGCCCACCCCCCCAATCGCCAGCACACAAGACCAGTGTCCACTGGGCATGGCCATTGCACCCAGTGGCATGCAGGGGGCCCCATGTCAGGGCCCAGAACGGCACTTAAATATTTTTTTACAACTACTTACCTATATTTAGCCTACTTACCTGGGATGGTTTTCCCCCATCCTCTGGTGTCCCTTTGGTGTGCGTATGGGTGTTCCTTGGGCTTGGGGTGGGCATGGAAATGGGTCTACAGGTCTCCAAATGCCTGGTCTGACCCAGGCGTTAAATAATGGTGCTAAGCAAGCTTAACGCCATTATTTGGGTCCGCCTCCCACCCGTGTGTCATTTAAGCATGGGGGATAAATATGGCGCTATGGTGATAGCATCATTTTTTGGATGGGAACGCCCACCTTGCACCTTATTGATGAATGGTTGGTTCACGCATCCATATAATGACGATAACTCCAACAACATTTTGACGCTAGATGGGTCTAACATCAAAATATAAATATGAGGTAAGTTTGCACCGTTTTTATGTAAAAAAAATGAAGGTTGCTAAACTTAAGTGATGGATAGCCAACTTCTTATACCAAACGTACGCCTTATGAACAGCAGTGTAAGGTTCCAACCTCTGACCTACTCTATCTACACCACCCTTGTGCTTACTACAGTATGAAATGCACACAGGTTTGCACATTTCAGCAACCTGACCCTAAACAGTCACAGTTGAAGTACTTTCATCATGGATGGTAGCCAGCATGTAGGCATCTCTCCAGCCAGAAAATTTCACAACTAGAAGTTAATCGCTACCCAAGGCACTGCACTGTCCCTTCTCGATTTTTTACAAACAAGCTCTTTTGGGTAACCCATACAGTTACAGTGTAATATACCAGAAGCAACAGTGTTCACTTTGAACAATTCTCTAAACAATTGCACACCAATGTAAAATTTATCTAAGTGTAAATGGTGACCTTTGTTAAAAAGTCCTTACCATGTTCCCACACAGTTTTCTCAATAACTCCAAAGGTGGATGGACAACCACGGAGGTCAATACTGGAATCCCTACTGGTGTACACCCTAAAATTGTAGACATATCCAGTACTACTCCCAGCCAGCATATACATCTTAATTCCATAACATGTCCTCTTGTTAGGAATCTACTGCCTAAAACACCAATCGGCCTTGAACAGGACTAAAGACTCATCCAAAACTATTTATTTCCCTGGAACATACATCTCTGAAAATCGATCTACAAAGTAATCAAGAGCAGGCAGACCCTTAAAAAGATGATCACAATCATGGTGATCTCGTGGCAAAGCTAAAGCATTATCAACAAAATGTAGCATCCGAAGAAGAAATTAATACCGATTACGTCACGTTTGCAGGAAATATAACTGTTGCCATCAAGGGACTAGTAGACCAATATGAAGACAGCAATGGCTTCCTTATCAGTCACATCATAAAAGTTAAACCCAAGAACTTCTTCAACTCCTCAAGATTTGTGGGAGTCCACCCGGTAGCTCTACAGTGGGGCTTAAGACTGGCACTGTTGTCCCTCAAATACTGTTCAGCATACAAATTAGTCTGCTCAACAATCTCATCCAAAAATATATCATCATCATCAAATTACTTTATTCGGTACAAAATAGACCATAAAAGACATCCAATAAATACAAACATACAAATTTCATAATCATCAAATTAATAAATATTAATATTTCGAATTCCAAAAGCAGCGTATATAAAATTCATCACAGCCTGTATCATGTCTACATTTCCCAAGTTATGTAAATAAAAATAAGCAAGCTAGGTCATTCTAATACTTTTAGATAAAAATAACGGACGTAAAAACCTTTTTCTTGGGATATCGTAGAAAGTGCAGAAGAGTATAAAGTGCAAGGTACTTTGGGATGTCTTTCCATCGCAACAGTAAGGTGGAAGATTCTTAAACCAAGTTCCACGGGTAGGAAATGCTACAAAGTTGTGTAAAGTATTCAGGCGTAGCCTGGTAAGTAAGAATCTATGTCCCTCAAGGCTGATAGTAGTCAAATATAACATTGGGTGCGGTTGCTGTGTCTGGTTCCTCGCCTGAATTCTATCTGAGACAAAAATACATCATCCATAAACAACTGAAAGAAATGTATTGGCAAAAAGTTTTTATTGTTCACTCTACACCCTGCAACACCACTAAAGGCAGGCAAAACCGGCTGCACGTGTTTGTGGCAACCCAGAGTCCAGCACTTCCAATGGGAAGCCTTTCACCCCCAGGCTGCAATCCAGATGCACCTTGCTGCACTACTGGCACATCAGTGTCTTCATCTGAAAGCGGCATTTCATCCGCACTGAGAGTGGCTTTATCATCAGATGATTCATTTTGAACAGAAAATTCACTGCCAGAATCCTGGCCTTCCTCCTCTGCCTCACTCTGTTTATCATGGTCAGAGGAAGACTCAAAAAGCATACCAACAGCCTGCTGAGAGGTCATCCTCAGGCTAGTCATAATCCTTACTAGAGCAAGTAACTTGATAAATAAGTCAGCAATACCCAACACTGTGTAAAATAAGTAATAAACAAAGAGTGGCTTGATCAAACAAAAAGTAAACCTACTGTCATATTGAAAATTGCAAGCTAAAGTCAATCAAATCAAAGCACACAAAGACCCATACACTGTAAATATCACTGACTTGCCAGAGACAGCTAGACTCACCAGCACCTACTCCGCACAGACACATCAAATACCAATGATATCCCACCAGGAAGGAAAAACTAAACAAAACTACACATAAGACAACACAATACACATTGTGCTTAAATACAAGGAAAATTTCACACACATTCAAACAGATGCTAATTACGCTGCTATAATTACATTTCCAAATAACACATTCATGCAGGTTATTGATATAGTACATAAAAGAAATTCTTACCAAACACGAGTCGCACCAAAGGAAAACAAAAGCTTTGCACCAGAATGAAAAGTAGAAATAAAACATTACGATCACAAATGATGACAAAAAATAAAACAGTTAACATTACAAAACACTATGAAGTCTGCTAAGCACCATCCAAACGTCATCCACACATAGTCAGCCAAACGTCAGTCCACGCACACCGCCAGCCAAGCACCACTTCACGTACACCACCAGCCAAGGGTCAATCCACGCACACCATCAGCCAAGCGCCACTACACATATATCACCAGCCAAACGCTAGCCCACACACACCAATTACATGCAGTTTGTCAGCTGAACTCCAGTTCACACACATAGAAGCTTTCCCTGGTGTCTAGTGGTTTTCTGCCCCACTTGGGGCAGATGGGCCTAAAAATGTGGCTGATCTGTCCCTATGGGGTGGCATAAACAGAGAAAATATATAGCCCCTCAAGGGGAGCGACCCTTGCCCAAGAGGCCGTTCCCCAAAGCAACAATGTTCATGTAAAAAAAAAACCCTAGTGGCCTAGTGACTACTGCCCTTCTAGGGTACAAAATCTAGACCTACCCACATTGGAAAAAGAGGGACAGCTTTGGGTGGAAAAAGTGCTGCGTCCATGTTGCGTTTTGGGCCCTTTCCTGTCACAGTCACTAAGTCTACCCACACATGTGAGGTACCAATTTTATTGTGAGACTTGGGAGAATGCTAGGTGGAAGGAAGGTTGTGGCTTCCTGCGGGTTATAGAACTTTTTATCATAGAAATGAGGAAAATATGTTTTTTAGGCAAAGTTTGAAGTTTGCAAGGGATTCTAGGTAACAAAACCTAGCAGGAGCCATGCAAGACAGCCAACTCTGGATATCACTTAGGGCCAGATGTAGCAATATACCAAATTGTGACTTGCAATTTGCGAGTCCCTGCGACTCGCAAATTGCAAGTCGCAATTTGGTATGCAGAAAGGTGTCTCAGACACCTTCTGCGAGTCGCTATGGGGTCGCAAAGACCCACCTCATTAATATTCATGAGGTGGGTCGCAATTTGCGCCCCCATAGCGACTCTGGGCACTCACGGGGATGGAGCTGCACTTAGAAAAAAAAACGAAACCTTTTGTTTTGGATTTTTTCAGGGCAGGCAGTGGTCCCTTGGACCACTGCCTGCTCTGAAAAAATATTTTTGGGTCCAGTCACAAAGGGGAAGGGGTCCCATGGGGACCCCTTCCCGTTTGCGAGTGGGTTACCATCCACTTCAAGTGGATGGTAACTGCGACTCCATTTGCGACCGCATACGCGGTCGCAAATGGAATTGCATACCACTGCGACTCGCAAATGGGAAGGGAACACCCCTTCCTATTTGCGACTCGGAAATGCATTTTGCGAGTCGGTTCCGACTCGCAAAATGCATTTCTACATCGCAAACATGCATTTGCGACTCGCAAACGGAGATTTTTGCCGTTTGCGAGTCGCAAAGTGTTTGCTACATCTGGCCCTAAGTGTCTAGTTTTAAAAAATGAATTGGTTTTCTTGGTTTCCATAGGTGCCAGCTGAGCTAGGGTCCAAAATCTAGAGCTACCCACATTGGAAGAGGGGGTCACTTTCAGTGGAAAAATGCACTGGGTCTATGTTGCATTTTGGGCCATGTCCTGTCACAGGCACTACTCTACTACCCACACAAGTGAGGTACCATTTTTATTGGGAGATTTGGGGGAATGTTGGGTGGAAGGAAGTTTGTGGATCCCCATAGATTCTAGAACTTTCCATCAAAGAACTGTGAGGAAAATGTGCTTTTAGTCAAAGGTTGACGTTTGCAAGGCATTCTGAGTAAGAAAACGTGGCAAGAGCCATGCAAGTCAGCCGACCCTAGATACCCCTGGGTGTTTAGTTTTCAAACATGCCTAGGTTGGCTAGGCTTCCCCAGGTGCCAGCTGAGCTAGGGTCCAAAACCTGGAGCTACCCTCATTGGAAAAAAAGGGTCAGTTTTGGGTGGAAAATGTGCTGCGTTCATGTTGCTTTTTGGGCCATTTCCTGTCACGGCCATTAGGCCTACCCACACAAGTGAGGTGGCATTTTTATTGGGAGACTTGTGGGAGCGTAGAATAGTAGAATAGTTGTTATTACCTATTGGATGTTGCTCCAATTGCATCTTTAAAATGTAAACCAGTGTATAGGAAAGATGGCATTTTGACAAATACCCTGCAAATCATTTGCTATTATGGGTACCTAGAAATTCAGAAATGTGGAAATAACCACTGCTCCTAAACTCTGTATCTTGTGCCCATTCCAGAAATGGTTTCTTGATACCTATTCTTCACTCTGCCTATTTCACAATAAGAATTGGTCTATATACCTTGCTAAATTCACAATTTTGTCTAGTTTTCAGAAATGTATAGTTTTTTTCTGAATCACCCATGAGTTTCACACTGTTTTACACCACAAATTGGAAGTATGTTTAGAGCACAACATATAGGGAACAAAAGCTACCTCTTTGAAAAATGCCAAAACTGTGGTACAAAAATAGGTTTTTTGATTCAGCTCTGCATTTTCCTGAAAGCTGGGAGGATGGTGACTTTAGTACAGTAAACCGTTCATGGATGCTATTCTTAGGAAAAAATGACACTTTTATTTGGAGCTCTTTTCCTATGTTTTTTTCAAAAGCTCAAAGAAGGATGCAAATTTGACATAGGAACCTTATCTAGAAAATAAGTTATGGAAACCAAAGCGCGAACTACCCCAAGCAGTCAAAAGCAGGCTCAGCAAAATAATAAAATAATTTTATTATGATCATGATTATTATTATTATTATTATTATTATTATTATTATTATTATTATTATTATTTTGAAAATCTGTGGGGGGAAACCCCCTAACATCCACACAATTGGTTGATATGCCTATTGTCCTTGCTCAAACAGAGATATGGAGATGTAGGTCCCAGTTGTAAAGGAGCCTTTATATTTTGTGCCCTGATTGCTGCACAACTTTAATAAACCAGTGGTATTATCATGTTTCTTGAAAGGAGTACTATTTTGAAGTTTGTGCACAAATTTCAGCACTCAGTTCAACCACAATATGTGCATGTGAATCAACTCTAGAATCTGTAGCAGTCATGTTGGGATAGTGAACTTTGGTAGTACAGTTACAACTACATCGTATCTTACAGCTGCATGACACTTGTAAAAGCTGGGCTAAAGATGGCCAAAACTCCAACGTTATGTACTTATACTTTTAATGGCTCATTAGTGAATAAAACTGCATAACACACTTTCACTTACCTTTGTACATGTTAATGGTCCATGTAACAACACAAAAGACAGAAATGTGCAGCTCATATCTGATTAAAGTGTATTTCAAATTCAAGTTTACATTTCACATTGACACACACAGTTGTGATACATTGCAAGCATAAATGAGCAATACATCAGTGTCCATGTACTCCTATAAGCCGGGTGTAAGTTTCAAACACAGAACTTTCCAATGTGGCCTCCACCACGCCTTTTACCACAGAGAAGGGCTGATGCAGGATAACAAGTACTGTTGTCTGAACAGAGGCTATCATCTTTGTTGTTGTTATCACTCTGGTGGGACTCCTGGTCCCAGGGTGTACCGGCTCGTGACACAGCTGCTGCTGAGGGGAGGCACTGACCATGCATTAAAGAGCTGCCTCCCCCCTGTGCCGCGGGACGTTCTCTCTGCTGGGGCTATCATCTTTGTGTTGTTATCACCCTGGTGGGACTCCCAGTCCCAGGGTACACAAGCTCGTTATACAGCTGCTGCTGAGGGGAGGCACTGACATCGTGCATTAAAGCGCTGCCTTGCCCCTGCGGCACAGGACTAGCATGAGTGGCACCCAGATGAAGCCCAGGCCAAGGACAGGCCCATCCTGCACTCGTCATCGACCAGAAGAGGCCAGACTGTGCCACATCTCTTAGTTTTGGCAATTGGGTAGCTTAATTGCAGCTTTTTATGATTCGAAATCCTGCCCTCTGCCCCTTGCTGAAGGAAATATCCATGATGTACATTCTTGACAAAGACTGATAGTTGTGTTTACACTTGCTGGCTGACCAGACTCTTTGTGCTATTGAGAGTAAAGACATTCACACCCAGAGTCTGCCTCCCTCTCATTCAGTCGGAGACATTATACTTATCTTATATCTTATAGTAGCCAGTAGCAGAGATGGCGTCTCGTTGAATGACTGCTGCTCAAGCCCTAACTCGGGTTATAGTGGTTACCTGAATGAGACACTAACTGAACTAGTTTCTTTAGTGCATAATATTTCAACTACGAGTGTTATGGGTGAAGACTTGGGGCCATTGTGTGGCCTGAGTAATGGTCACTCCTCCTATGTCAGCCTTCAAGAACTTGTTTTACCTATCGGCCTCTCTTGTACGACGGGTTCTTCTCCACAAAAGAAGATCAGGATGAAGTCAAAGGGGTTGAGAGCCACAGCACCAAATAAAGCTGCATTATGAAAGGGACCTGATCCAACATGTGGGCCTCTTTCCAACAGGGATGATGGGTTGCCTGGAATAGAAGATAGGATGCTCTCCCACTCTCCCCATTTTTGCAGCTATGGAGCTTTGCTAGACGTCCACATTAAATTTGATTATTAACAGACTTTCTAATGGAGAATTTTTGGTGAAGCCTTGTGTAAGCTCTTTACTCTTTAAATCTCATGTGTCATATAGAGCCCACCTCACTTTTACCTATTCCAGCTCCCTTCCTGTCTAGCAAGGTGATGTCATCTGCCTCGGTACGGGGTAACCATGTGGCATCAAAACATCCGATCTCTGGTCTGGGTTTTGGGAAGAATGATAGGAGGGAGTTAAAAATATACCATCTAGAGATCAACTTTTTACATCAGATCCTCGAAAGGTCCCTATACCGCGAGTTTTTAACTTCCCTCTGGATTCAGCCCCCTATGTAGTGATCTTGGCAGGGGTCCCCTCACTCCCTGATAACAAAAATGAAACATGGTGAGAACTCAAAAATAAATGTGTGCAATGGCTGAGTTCCAGGGCACTTTCCATTAGTGTCAACACCTTGTTAAAGAACATAATCATGATTAGGGGGGTATGCTGGGTGGGGCAAGTTAGAAAGTCAATTGAGGGGCATTTTGTGGTTCTGAATTGTCGTGACCTTGCTTTGGCGGACAAAATATTGTCGCTCTGTGGGCGCAAGGAATTGACATCTCATGCCATTAACATGCTACTTCTAGGCTTTTTCTATAAACCTTGTTGCGACACCCCCACCCCGATTATAAATCTATAATGAGTGTAGTGTAAAATAGAGGCTTTGACACCAATATTTTTTGTGTTAGGACGGAAGCTCTGTATACGGATATCAATTTTGAGGGGAGGAAGGATTATTAGTCTGGTTGCCCTGGTGATCCGATTGCCAGCAGGAGGTCTGAAGGCCAGTATGTGAATACCAACCTTGATCGGAGAAAGGGGAATCTGTTTGTCTGTTTAAGTGATCTTAATGCACATGACCGACACTGGGACAAGATTGCACTTCATGTGATGCCTACATGCAACCATCTTCACCAACCACCATAAGCCTGATTATAGACCCTATGCCCTTTGGGGTCAATAGACACCCGCTAAGGGAGATAGCGGAGGTCTCTTCAACCCATGCTATGTATAGTAAGCCCCCAGAGAAGAATGGGTTTGGTCACCATATTAAAATTATCTCATGTAATGTTGCAGGTCTGAGCAAAAAACTGATACTCCCAGACTGCCAAGAATTGATTGCCTCCTACCATATAATTTGTTTACAGGAAACATGGGAAGAACAGGAACATCATTATTATGGGTTCCTTACTTACACAGGCTAGCCCCTCGTTTACAGGCCGAGCCAAGAGGGGCTTGACCACATATATTGTTGAAACCTTTCCTGGAATGGTGACTAAGTTTGTTATCAATTCTCCCTTTTTTCACTTACTCCTCTGTGATATCCGTGAAGATGGGTAATTGCTGCAGATTCATTTTTATAATAATTGTTCTGACAGGGAGAGTTCCCAAGTGGTTCCTGACCTGGATATGACTATTGAGTTAATGTTTAGGGATCATCCCAAGTTGATCCTTCTTTTCTGGGTAGGAGACATCAATACCCATCACTGCCTTATCATTGGTAAGGCAGTTTGCAGGTTTGGAGATTTACAGGATGAGCCAATAACCCATTTTAGTCATGATCATTATGGCTCTGCTTTAAATAATTCACTGGTGAAACTGGTTATCAGGATGGTTAATGAAGTGGGGAACAACCACAGGGTCTTGGCACCAACTTTGCTGGAAAATCTTCGCTCCTCAACAATCGACTATCTTCTTATAACTGAGGATCTGGTTAAAAGGGTGGGAGATTTTGTCTGCAGATTCACTGGGTATAGTGATCATGTAGTTCTGTCATGTATAATGGGGCTTAAAATCTGTGTTAGAGTTTCCCAGTCCATGGGTGTTGTGTCAGTGTTGGCGAAGAAAAATGGGTTCTCCATGAAATGGGAGAAGGTTGATCATAATAGTTTTTTTGTTACCACCTTGACCGACGTCAGGGATGAGGTGGCTATTTGCCTGGAATCTAATGCAGAGCCACTGCTCATCAAAACCACCTTCATATCTATTGCCGCTAATATAAATCAGTTCTTAAGGCGGGATACGTGCTCTTCCAAATCCTATACTAGAGGCTGGTTTGATGCAAGCTGTACCAATGCACTTAGAAAGCGTCATAAAGTCTTAGACACAAAACCAAGAGTTCCAGAACATATTAAATCCACACGTGCAGTATACAAGAAGACCCTGATTGCCACAAAGAGACAGATTAAGGAGGATGCTTGGGAGGCGCTCTAAAGGGCAAGTGAATTGAAACGTACTACATTATTTGGGAAAGTCATTAATGCTCAGTACTTTGGAGAAGCCTCTGACCCTAATATGGACATTCATATGCAAGAAGTTGGGTGGAACATTTTACAAGTTTATATGACATCCAGCTTGAGGCACAGGATTCCCCAGTTTAGTCCTGGTATTGTGCATCAGGTAATACTAATAATTTGAGCTTTCAACTTGGAGAAATGCAGAGGGCCTTGAAGAAAAGTAGTGGGGTAAAGCACCAGACCCGGAAGGGTTCCACGTGAGGTCTTCAGTGAACTTCAAGATCTTTGGGCATTTATGATCACAAATGTGTTTAATGCCATCACTAAGGTCAGACTGCCCTCGACTTGGAATACTTTGATTATCATTCCCATATTTGAAAAGGGCGATAAATCTCTCCCAATAAATTATAGGCCCAAATCACTCCTTGATTCAGCTATGAAGGTGATGAGATGTATTTTACTGCACAGATTAGAGGATTGGGCAATGTAGAATAACATTTTCACCAATACACACTATGGTTTTAAAAAAGGTTTGGGCACGATCGACCAAGCTCTTAACCTGTCTATTATTATATGAAAATATGCAGTAGCAAAAAAGGGCACAATTTTCCATTAATTCGTGAATTTATCAGCAGCCTTTGACTGTGGGTCACATTCCAAACTTTGGGCTATTATGACTGAGCTGGGAGGGGAGGAGGCTGTAATTACTTATATTAGACAATTGTCTTGAGATGCAAATACCTGTGTGCGCTATGGTCATAATAATGAATGCACTGAGCACTTTAAAATTAGAAGAGGAGTAAGACAAGGGTGTGTTTTTGTCCCCTTCTTATTTTCATTGTAAACGAATAGGTTTGATAAAGCTATAAGGTCAAGCTTATGTGATATTCCTTATTTCTGATCCCGTCCTCCATTTAATCTCTTATATGTGGATGATGCTGTTTTAATTGCAGGAACGGTTAGAGGGCTTCAAGGGCTGATAGATGATTGCATTACCTTTATGCAAGAACCTGATCTGCAAGTTAATGATTCCAAAACCCATACAATGTTATATGGGGCAAAGCCAAGAAAAAGACTTGTCCATATGATGTTGGAGACCACAACATTTTCATCTCTTTGAATCCTATTGGATAATAAATACACGTAGAAACTGATGATTGTAAATAGGATGGCTTTGCTTGAGCATGTTATACAGGGCAATTACAGATTCATTCAAAAGTTAGGTTCCAAACGCATCAAGAAGATTTTAAAAATGTTGCTACATATGGGGCTGGAAATGGGGGTATGCAGAATGTAAAAAGTATTCAGTATGTAGAAAAAAGTTTTTGAAAAAATTGATAGCTGTTCCTTCAAGTTCTTTCAGTGCCATTGCCCACAACAAACGTTGTACTTCATTTATTATGAACACAATAAATATGGCTCCTCTGATACTCTGTCATTCCATGTGGAAAAGGGAGGAAACAGCCTTAAATAGGATGATTTTGAAGGAATGTTTATGACTCCACGCAGCTCAAAAATTTCCATGGCTAGATTATGTCAAACTATCTGTGAGGAGACTGGATGCTTTGAGTTATTCAGGGAGTCTGAATCTTGCGCCAGAGTTAGTAGCACCTATTTATGAAAATATGCCCAGACAAAAGATGCAAGGAAATTAGAGCAAAACTCTCAGTTATTTCCCATCATTTATTATACTCACAAGCAGGTCCCCCAGCATACCTATGCCAAATACAGAACATTCAGCACAGATCTGCACCGACTAGATTTAGTTTCAAACTTTATGATTGAATTTTCTGCTAACTGTTCTTGCAGATTTAGGTCCGTGCCCCTGTGATGGGGCCTCTGTTCAATAGACCTTACACATTCTGTTTTTTTGCATATTTTATGTCATCCCAAGAAAACAGTTTTTAATTCCTATTCTTAAGAAATATAAATTTAGACAGTGTAGGCCGGCGCTGTTGTTCTTAGGAAATTTAGATAGCCCTTTGGTATGCTGGGCAGTGGCCTTTTTTTTACTGACAGGCATTTAAACTACGGAAAGGTGCAATGCCTTAACAGTTTGTCTGTATGTAAGTTTCTCCCTTTCTCCGTGCACTTTACAACTTACTGCTGCTAGCCCTTTGACGTTTGTTTTATGTTTCTCTAAACTTGATGTAATATGACTTGTTTCATTACATAAATATATATTTATTGTTTTATACTGTATGTGTTTTTATGCTACAGAAATGTAGTGAAATAAAGATTTTTGACTGACTGACTGGCCTGAAGAGAGGGACAGCTCCATGTTATTCTTGTACTGTTCCTGGTACTGCTGGAGTCAAAGAGCTGTTATAGCTTGCACCTCTCCCTCAATGAGTAATTTTCCTGATAAAAACGATGGTAAGCTATAAATGTCTTCTGTGAGCTTGAAGTATCAGGCACATCTAAAGATGATGTTAGATGGAGATGCACTCTGCTGCCAACTAACACTTTGAGGACTACCTGTCCCAGGACTCCAGCCCTTCAGTGAGGGGGCAGCGGAAACCCCTGTGAAGTCGCCACCAAGCACTATTTAGCGCATTGGGAGCCTCAGTGGAGTGGGATGCGCTCTGCTGCCAACTAATGCTTTTGGGAACACCTGTCCCAGGATTCCAGCACTTCAGTGAGGGGGCAGGAGAACCCCATGTGACATTGCCACCAAGTGCTAACTAATTAGCGCATTAGGAGCCCCCGCAGCATGGGACACGCTCTGCGGCCAACAATCACTTTGGAGGCTACCTGTCCCAGACTTTCAACACTTCAGTGAGGGGGTGGGAGAAACACCTGTGACGTTGTCACCGAGCACTATTTTACAGATTGCGAGCGACCACGGCACAGGACTACCTGTTCCAGGATTCCAGCACTTCAGTGAGGGGGGGGGAGAAACCCCTGTGATGTCTCCACCAAGTGGTATTCAGCACATTGGAAGCCCCTGTGACGCGGGCCATCCTCTGCTGCCAACTAACTCTTTGGGAACTACCTGTCCCAGGATTCCAGTACTTCAGTGGGAGGACAGGAACAACCCCTGTTACTTCGTCATCAATCACTATTTAGCGCATTGGGAGCCCCAGAAGCATGGGACGCACCCTGGTGAAGCCTGGGCCAAGGGAGGGCTTGTCCTGTGCCCATCAGGAAGAGGCAGCACTGGGCCACTCCCTTGGTCCAGTGGTCAAACTGTAGCTAAACGAGGGTAACACTAAGATTTTAGTGCCCCATTGTTTAATTTGCTACTTTGGGCGGTTGTTTGGATTTACTCTCTACTGGACCTTCCAGTCCATTACTTTGCTTCAGCAACTCCTACCGGTCTGATTTGTTCTGTTAGCTGTGTTATCAACCTAGCAGCTCTTGCATGTGATTCGCTGAGCTACTCTTCCTACCTGTGAAGCTTTTCACCAGACACTTATCAGTTATTTGTTTTTCACTGGGAAGGCCATTTTAACAGCTTGACCCTATTGTTGTAATAACAGGGGGTTAGGTTTATTAATTAGACTGCTCTATCTTGGTGTGTAATTCTTTTTCCATTGTGAAGGGGAAAAGGAAATGTACTGATAATCCAACTGGTGAAACAATGTGGAAAAAAGCCACTGATTGCTCCCCTAACAGTAGTACCCTGCAAGATATAGACAACCGTCTTAAGGTGGTAGAACATATGCTACATCCTGAGGCTGCTAATAATACTGGTGATGTGTCGAAAAAGCCTCAAGTAGCCCCTCTGTTAAAGAAAAAAGGCTCGCAAATTGAAACCACTCCCACTGTTGGCTACTAGTCCTAAAACAAGAGAGAGGGAAGAGTCTGCAGAGGTAAACTCCTAACTGCTTATTTTGCCCTAACCACCAAATCCCGTAGATTCGACAATTATATGCTCAAATCATTTCTCTTCTCTAACTATAACTGCTGAATTTCTACGGTTTTGTATGAGTAAATTCAGCTGGGCGGGATTGCGGGCACTTCAAGGTAACAGTTATAGGTACCTCAGCTAACTATAACTGGCGCTCCCGTAATGCACTGCTTATGACCTCACATATTACATCACTCATGACATGGTCAGTGACATCACTCATGACATCACTGATACATCATCCAGTGAGTGTAAGTGGTTAAATCGATGTGTGAGTCAGTGTGTGAGTGTGTCTATGAGTGAATGAGTGGTTGAATCATTTGCTGTATGGGAGACTGAATGGATTTGTAAGTTGCTGTATATGTGAGTAAGTGTCCATGTGAGCAGCTGCATTTCATTTAGTGAGTGGGTCTGTGGATGGCTACATGTGTGAGTGAGTGGGTGTCAGAGTGGTTGTTTGGGTAAGTGAATGGGTGTCTCTGTATTGGTGAAAGACTTGCTGAGTCACTTACTGTATGGCTGTAAGTACAATTGAGTGGCTGAGTGAGTGACTGTATGCAAGAGTCAGTGGGTGTACGAGGAGAAGTATAGTAAACTGAGTGGGTGAGTCAGTTTTTATATAGGATAGTGAGTGGATGTGTGAGAACTTGTGTTGGTCAGTGAGTGGCTGTGTGAATGGCTGTATTGGTGACTGAGTGGCTATGTAAGTGCCTGTTTATGTGAGTGAGTTGGTGTGTGAATAGTTGTACAGTTGAGTGATTTCATGTGTGTGTGACTGTAATAATGAGTCAGTGACTGTGTCAGTGACTGTATGGGTGAGTATGTGGGTGTGTCAGTGTTTCTACAACTGATTAACTGGATGCATCACTAGAATAGTGATATGTTAATGGGTGGCATTAGTGGGCGTGTCAGTGGGTGTATGAGTGGGTGTGTAAGTAACTGTATCAGTCTGTGAATACCTCAGTTAGTAGTGTATGGGTGAGTGAGTGGTCGTGTCAGTGGCTGTTTGACTGAGTGAATGTCTGTATATCAATACTTGTATGCATCTCTGAATAATGTCATTCTGATGTCATTAGTGATGTAATATGTAAGGTCAGAAGCAGTGCATTACGGAAGCACCAGTTACAGTTAGCTGAGGTACCTATAACTGCTGAATTTCTATGGTTTTGCACGGGTGAATTCAAAACCTAACTATAACGTCCATGTAACCTTTGTTTTTTTCAGTGAGTTTCTAAGGTTTTTAAAATTCTATTTCTTAACTATAATGTCCCTGTAACCTTTAATTTTTTTCAGTGAATTTCTATGGGTTTTTTAACGAATACTAATTTTAATTACTATACATTAATTCAACCACTGCATCGACGGCTTTCGGACATGCATGGCGGCACAGGGCCCGTTTCCTGGCCAGGCCCTGAGGCCAACCCTCTAAAAGGACCCAACCATGCATGTCCTTCAGCCATGCACAGAGGAGGTTGCTCCCAAGATGTGGCCTGAAGCCAGACCCTGCGGCCAACACTCCCCAACCACGCTAACCCATGCTGTGCACAGCCCTTTTGCCTTGCATGGCAGGAGTTAGCCACAGCTTCTCTGGGCGTGTGAATAGATGTGAGAGTGTGTATCTAGGGGTGAGAGTGGCTATCAGATTGTCTGTCTGGGTGTGAGAGCGCGTACACCAGTGTTTTAGTAGACGCGTCAGTCTGTGCACGTGTCTAAGTGGCTACATGAGGGTGTCTGATGGTCTGTGAGTGGATGTGTGAGTGGGTCTGTGAGTGGGTGCGTAAGTGTCTAAATGAGTGTGTGAGAACTTGATTGAAAGAGAGACAGAAAGAGAGAAAGAAAGTGAGAGAGAAAGAGAGATTTTTTTAGGCTTTAATATCTCATATTCTTAAAATGAGATATTATTGTTAGATTTAACAAAAAAATGTATTTAATGTATTTTAAAAAGTTTTTTTTTTAAATGTCATTTTTAAAATAAAAAAATGAAAATTAGTCCAGCTGGACTTGAGCCCCCCATAGCTGAATGTGAAGGTCTGCGATCTTCAAACTGAGCTATGTGGGCTTCCTATTTATTTTTTTAGCCCTTTGTAGACTTTGTAGTAAAACAAAATATAGAAAAAAAGTAGGTACCGCAGGTGTAGCCCTTAAGGGCTCTCCCAAGGCCCCTACTTTAAAAAAAGACATTTTTAAAAAATGTATTCAATTTTTATTATAAAGCACTATACTGGCTATGTGGGACCGCGAAGGAGCCCTCAAGGGCTCCCCCCCTTGGTTCCTATTTTTTATTTAAATTTTTGAAAACAATGCCCTTACCGGCTACCTGGCACTTAAGCCTTTCCCTTTGACAGCAGCTCCCTGCTTGCTGAAGCATTTCATCTCTGTCCTCTGCATGCGTGTAGGGGACAGAGATGACATTTTGGATTTTGACAGCGGGACCTGCTTTAAAGGTCCACTGTCAAAACCCAAAGTGTTTGCTGTGGCTTGGCTTCAGCTGCCACGCTGCAGCCAAGCCACAGCAAACAGCTATGTCCCGGGGTTGGGCTCCCCAGGATATTCAGGAGCCAGCCCTGGGGGGTGGAGGTCCCCAGGGCCATCAGAGGCTCCTCGAGGGGGGCGTGGCCCTCCCTCCGACTAGATCCGAGCCCCAGGGGGTGGTGGTCCCTATGGGACCCCCTTTAATTTTTTTAAACATTTGCCCCCAGGGGGTGGAATTACAAGATCACCCCAGGGAGGTTGTGGTTCCTGGGCCAGCAGGGGACCACAGGGCCCCCCTGCTTTAATTACGAAATCGTCCTGGGGAGGTTGTGGTCGCCGGCAGCTGGAGGGGGTCAGGAGGCCCCCTCCCCATATTACAATAATGTCCTGGGGAGGTGGCAGTCTCCAGGGAATCGGGGGGGCCACAGGCCCCCCTGCATTGAAAAAGGAATGAGCCCCGGGGAGGTGGTGGTCCCCGGAGCAGCGGGAGGGGGCCAAGAGATCCCTTGACTTTTTTTTTTTTTAAAAGCCCCTGGGACTTAGCCCACCTGGGGGCAGTAGACTAATGAAGCACGGGAGTCAGCTCTTTGTTATTTTTGGTGATTTTACAAGCGGATTCATGGATCCGATGCGTCTCTGCTCATAATATAAAATAAAAATGCTTTTTAGCCCTGGGGGGGTCCCTTTGAGACCCCAGCACCAGAGCTAAGGGGTCAGGGTGTTCGTACCCTGGCTCCTTTTTTTTTTTTTTTACTGAAGCCGAGTCCAAAGATGACTGACAACACTTCAACAGCTTCTGTTGTTGAAGTGTTATCAGCCACTCAGATCTCAGCAGGATGTCTTTAGTGGTTGCGAATCCTTCACGTCCCTAGATATGCAAATTTGTTTTCCCCTTAATTTCTCAAGAACTACTGAACAGAATTACACCATAAGAAAATAAGCACTCTTTCTGGACCAGGACCTACCTTCCTGCCAAATTTGGTGTAATTCTGTTCAGTAGTTTTTGCCCTATCGCTATTCAAAATCCCTATGGAAAAATGAGTGGGGAAAATGAGTTTTAGGGCCCCCCTTTTTCCTAAGCACCTCCTGGTCCGATCACCCCGAAACCTTCCATGCAGCAGCTGATGGAACTGGAAAATTATTTTGGAAAGTTTTGTGAATATTCGTCAAGTGGTGCCAAAGATATAGGCAAGTAAAAAACGCTTTTTGTATAGAATATAAACGTAATACTACCTATAACTACTTAGTGGCCACCGCCACTAGGCTATATATATATATATATATATATATATATATATATATATATATATATATATAATATTTATTTATTACCATCGACAGTATTCACTTATGGATTGTCTTCTTAAAAGAGGCAAAAATACAACCTTGTTGAAAATATTTTCAGTAATGGCATAAAGGTGTATTACGCAGCCTGTATTTACAGCAGCCCTCTAAAATTATAGCCTGAGTGAAACACTGCTAGAGATAGAAAGAGAAAAAGAAAATGTACTTCACTGTTAAAAAATGAACGCTCCTGAAAATTTGAGTCCAATAACTCAAATTTGTGCACCTTGGTTCATCACACTCGCCAGCGTTGAAGCAGTGGGATTTGACCAACGTTCTGCATGCCTGCGAAAAAGATGTTACAAAAGTATAATGCACCATCCTTAAGTGCATCAGCCAAAGTAGGTACTGGAGACAATCGAAGCCCGGATTTCATTGGCTTTGGCTCAGACAACTCTCTAATAATAGAGAGCTAATGTCAGCCGTGTTGACACTCTGGGAGAAACCTCTACTGATTTAATTAAATATACTGCATTGCAAACCACTGCATTGTCTCAATGTACTTGAAACAAGGACAGCATATCCGGAGCCGCAGTTATAAGGTACTTGTCGTGTTTTTTTAATAGAATAGATCAGATTTATTTAAAATTCTGACGTTTGGCACAAAGACGTGGAGTACTCCACAGCATGCCAGTAACACAGATTTATACCAAACACTCTTGTAAACAGAGGACTGACTGAAGAAAGGCTGCATGGGATTGGAGTTCAATATTAATAAAGAAAGTAACATTGGTGTTTGTACATGTGTAAAGGCTTTCATAGTTATAAACAGCGAGGAGTAAGGAACACAGTTAGATGCCACGAGTTGCGTTCTTTAGTCTGTATTATTCTGTGGGGCATGGGGGGAACCTGAGATTTCACTATTATCACAAGGGTCTACCCATGTAAAACAAGCATTGACAAAGCCAATAGGTCTGGTGTTTTTCGCCAGCCTTCTGGCATTTCTTGTTTTGTTTTGTCATAACAAGAAAATAGAAATGAGAAGGCAAGAGGAAAAAAGAAATAAAGAAGTAAAAAGAAGAAAAGAAGGACAACGAATATCTGAAGGAAAGAATGCAAGAAGGGATAGGAAAGGAAAGAAAGAAAGAAAACACAAAAGGAACAGAAAAAAGGAAGTGAAAAATAAAATGAAGGAAAGAAGGGAAAAGAATGTAAGAAAAGAAAGCAGGAAGGAAAAAAGAAAGAAGGGCAAAGAAGGAAAAAGAAAGCACAAAGTAAAACGACGGAAAGAAGGAAAAGAAAAAATGAAGGAAAAAGAAAGAAGGAGTGAAGTAAAGAAAAAAGGAGAAATTAAGAAGAAAATGAGGAATGAAGGAAAAAGAATGAAGGGAGGAAAAATAAGGCAAAAAAAAAAGAAAGTAGAAAAATGAAAGGAAAATGAAAAAAGGGAAGAAAGAAAGAGAATGCAAAAAGGAGATAAAAAGAAGGATAAAAACAACAAAAAAGAAAGAAAAAGAAAGAAAGAAGGAAAAGAAAAGATGGAGAAAGAAGGAAAGAAGTCACGAAGGAAAGAGAAAAAAGGAAGGAAAGCAAATGAAGGAAGGAAAAACAAAGAAAGAAAGAAGGAAAAGAAAGATGCAGAAAGAAGGAAAAGGAATGCAAAAGGACAAATGAAAAGAAAGAGAAAGAAGAAAAAGGGGGAAAGAAAGAAAATAGGAAAAGGGAATGGAGGAACAAGAACGAAATACAGAAAAAGAAAAAAGAAGGAAAAATGATGGCAAGAAGGAAAGAAATCAGGAATGAAAAACAAAGAAAGAAGTTTGAAAAAGAAGGCATGAGGGAAAAAGAAAAGAAAAAGAATGGAAGATAGAAATAGAACAGAGGCCAAAGAAAGAAAAAGTTACAAGGGGATTACTTAATACAGAACAGTTTCAATTAGGCATAATCTGGTATTGTATGAAATACCAGCAGACAGAAAAGCAAAGCACTCCAAAAGGAATTTACAACAGCTTTGGCAGAAGAAGAGATCTGATAAAAATTGAACTTTGTCTCTGTTCACATCAGATGTGTTCTGCTATCACATCAGGCTCTAAACACAAAGGCAATAGTAAAGTAATTATAAATTAAAAGCAAATAACAAAAACACTGGTACCAAAGGGAATTGGCTTGTGTGTGGATGTGCTCTTTGTCAAAATGAAGTCACTGAAAGTGAAGTTAACCAGTGGCTTCAATAGGCTGAACCATTACCCGTGCCATGTGCTGAGGTGCGTGGGAGTCAAATATGTGAAGGACACAACAACACACCAGGGGAAGAAGAGAGGGGGCTGAAAGCCCCTATTTGTAAGTATATTATCAATATTTTAATGAAATCAAAAGCTCTTGATTAACACCAGACCTAAAAATAGGGTGCAATTGCATCAAAGGGGCCAGACATAAGGATGGTGAGGGGATAGTGGGAGGTCGGATTTCTCAAACCCATGACTACATCTGCCTTCAACAGCCAGCTCCCATAGAGGACTGTCACACCCTCAACACATCCACCTCCCATGTTACAAATCGTGATTAGGCTAATAGAAAGAAATTAGGCACTTTTGCTCTCACTCCAATGTTTCACATACCCAAGTCAAGTGCTCTTGAGCTGTGGTGCAGTTGTGCGCCACAGGAGACTGTAATGGAAACGAGGAACAACAAGGCTCCATCTGCTACCTCCCACTGCAGACTTGATATGACTTGATGAGGTCTTCTCGAGGCAGTGCTGCTGCTATTCCAGTCCCATAATGCAAGCCTCTCTGGGTGCCTCCTGGTCTGTACCCCTGTTGCAAGGAGAGTAGAGGGTGATGTAGCATTAAGTCTGTGTTTAGAAGGAACCAATAAAACCGATGTGGTCTGTGAATAGTTAGAACCAACAACCAGAGCAGTCTTGCTGCTTCAGCACTCGCCTGCATTGAAAGGTATCATGATGTGAGACAAACAGGGTGCCGGCAAGTAATGTAGCTGGGCAGTGACTAGGCCCTCGCCATCCTGCCCTCAGATTAGCACAAGAGGACCAAAGGAGCATTTATCATTGCCCTGTTCATTGCTGACAACACCAGGAGCACGCTACCCTGTCCAAATCACTCATCAAATAGGAGACAGGAGAGTGGCAGCATGACGCCCAAAGAGATATGGAGCAAACTCGGTTGATGAGAGAGCAATATTAAGGACCCAGTGAATGAATGAGGATCTCAGCACCAATTGGAGTAATACTGTAAAAACATCCTAACACAGAGGAGAGGTGAAGACAGGGAGCTCAACCTGGATCGCAATGGGAGTAATTTTATAAATCGGACTCGCACAGGATCACACTTGGCGACTACTTTGGAAGAAAGGCTCCTGCACTGGCCGACCGTCCTGCCCTCAAATTAGTTCAACAGGGTCTGAGAGGAGGATTACCTATATTTAAACCAGAAGAACACACTTGCACAAGAAAGCACAAATAAATAAAACGGATGTTGTATTTCTATTGAAAAGAGTCATTGTTTAGAAGAAAGTAATCTGACGTATGCAGAAACCGCATTCATTTTAACGTCTGGTATGGCCTCATCTTTGTACGATAACAATGGTAGTAGGCAAACTCCCAAAAGTAGATATAGCACTCATTGAGGCTGCACTAGAAACTATTCTTAAGGAACTAGCAGCGCTGAGAACATCAACCACCTAGACAGAGGAATAAATCCCAAAAATATTGACAGAAATAATCTTAATAGACCGGGACTTGCAGCCTTCAACTCGGGCTTGACTGCGACTGATAACAGGCTAACAAACATGGAACATAGTCATCTAAATAGACTAGAAACAAGGCCATTGGCACGTGTAGTTGAAGATCACAGAACTAGAGAACCGTAGATGGAACATTGCACTTTCCTCAGAACTACTGGAGAAACTAGAAGGAGAAAATATGATGACTTGTATGTTGAAATTCATTCTAGAAGTCACCAAACAGTATTTCCACCCACCATTAGAACAGTAAAAGGCCCACAAAATTCAAACTTGGTTCCATTCAAATTGATATATCCTTAGGCAGATAATTGTCTGCTTTCGTCATCACAGCAGGTACTTAGACAAGCCAAATAACAAGGTCCGTTCACTTATGAAGGAAGCACAATGCACATCAGTCAAGACTTCTCCCGAGAAACAGCCTTGGAAGGGAATCTCTTCTTCTGTCTGAGACCCTGGCTGAAACAATCGGATATTCACTTCGGAATGCTAGACCCAGAAAGATGGAAATCACCAAGGATGCTGACCTGGGACAGCTTGATCTATTCTTGGAAACTCTGGATTACAAGGACACAATCCAACAATGGTGACCTTGGCACCAATGAAGACATAGAAATAAGAAAATATGATCCACCTTCCCCCACAAAAGAGGGGGAGATTTAAGAAGGTCATGAAGAATTGGTCCACAGGACTAATATTTAAGTGGAGAGACTGACAAACACCGATAGGAGATAAATCCAGATTACCCTTAAATTTCAATTGAGTAAAACCTCCTTATTGACACTGAGGGGCAATCCTACTACCAGACAAGGAGAATTTATGCAAGCCACATCATGAACTCGGCCTCTGACATAGAGGCCAGCATAGATGACTACACACCACCAGTGCTTAATTTGAGTCAGTGGTTGCCAATGGGAGGCACTGACATTTATATTTGGGGACTGGCACTTATTTTTCTGCATCAGAACCAGACATTTACCAAGAGAAAGAGAGGGAAAATTACACAAACAGAAAAGATAGAGGAAGAGAAGGACAGAAAACCCAACAAAGGGAGACACAAGAAGCTCACAAGAGTGAGCTGATGGGGCAAGAGTCTCTGTTAGGGGATTAAAGAGTCCTGAGGTGTCTTTAGACCTATGCTATCTTTGTGATCCATGCAAAGGCACATGTTTCATAGTAGAACTTTGGGCACTAGAACTCATTCATTTACAAAATTTGGCATGCTAGATTGAGACTTGATAAGGGCTCAAGGTTTAATCATTTTGCTAAGGAAACTAAGGGCCTGATTCAGAGTTTGGCAAAAGGGTTACTCCATTACAAACGTGATGGATATCCTATCTGTTGTATTACAAGTGCATTATATCTAATTGCAATTGTAATATAGGGGAAAGGAAATCCATCACATTTCTGATGGGTTAACCTGTCCGCCGAACTCTAAGGGCCTCACTACGAGTTTGGCGGTCATGGACTGCCAAACCAGCAGTGGCTGTCAGACCACCACGGCTTTGGTGGTCCAACTGCCAAATTATGACTTTGGACGGCCAAAGGACTGCAATCCCAGCTGGGAATATGGTTCCTAATGGCTTGACTGCTGTTGGGTTTGCAACCAGCCATGCGTCACTGAACTCAGCGCCACCTGGCTAATTACAACCCCTCTTTCCACCAACCTTTTCATGGCGGGAAGCCCACCATGAAAAGGCTGGCAGAAAGGAAGTGCTAGGGGACATGTTGTGGGCAGTGCGAGGGCCCCTATTACCCAGCACCGTCAGAATGCACACTGTTTGCCTTGCAGACAGTGCGCATTCCAAAGGTGTTGGAGTGTTAGGATATTGGCCTCGGCTCCCTTAAGAGATCCAAGATTAATATCCTAACACTGTTCCCACCAGTCAACCCTGCGGGAACGCATATTACAATGTTCCCACCGGGTTGTAATACACACACCGGGGACGTCACTGCCATGGTGGTGGCGTCATCCCCTTGAGTATGGTGGTCCCACAGAGGGACTGCCAAACACGTAATGAGCCAGTAAATTAAGTGATCTACGAAGTACACTGAGGCATTGAGGCTGTTCCGCTGGGGGCCTGAGTCTTGCAGCAAGAGCCACTGTTAAATCTCACCACTCCAGATTAACAGAAAATCAACCATACAGGTTTCATGAGTGTCACAGAACATTCTGATTTTCCAAACACTTTATTTAAATAAAACACAACAGAGCCAAGACAAAGGGTAAACTACTTCTTTGAGTGACTACTGCAACACCAATAACAGTTATTTTATTAATCAGTGGTGTAAGATCTCTCCTGAATGGCATATGATTGGTATAGAAACACAATTCCCAGACTGCCGGAGAGATTTCCTAAAAAAAATTGATACACTAGCTCAGGTTTGAAAATCATTCACTACGTTACGACTACGATATGCTTACTCTGTATCTTTTAAGTACTAGCATTGATTCTCATTTGGATATCTGACAGAATATTGGAACAACAAATATAAAGATACACAAATATTGAACCGAAAAAATCGCTCACACAAATATTGTCTACTTATACTTATAACGGTAAGCACAAACATATCGGAACAAAAATATCATTTACACTAATATCATTAAAAATAATACAAAAATATAAATTTTCAATATATATAGTAAAAAATCGTCATTTAAAAACTCACATATATCTATATATTATATTCATATATATAATGGAACACTATTAAAAAGATATAGTTTAATTTATAATAATTTTTTCAATTATGCTTTTTAATTTACTAAAATAAATATATAAATATATTTATATATATTTAAATGAAACATAAAAAATATTGAAACACAAGTACAAAACATTGAAATAAATTATCACAGAAATTAAAGAAAAATCTATATAATTAAAAAAGTATGACAAATATTCCAAAATAAAAACAAATCCATAAATAAACAATTATAAAATTAAACAAACAACAGATATAAATATATATATATATATATAAAACTCACGAATGCCAGACAACCGAGGTGATGTTGATGTGTTTGTCCACGAGGAATCGTTAAGGACTAAACTACATAGAAAGGTTACTGCTGGGAAGAGTCTATTAAATGCGTACAGTGCACATCCACCGAAGCTTATTGCTAGCATACCTTTTGGTGAATTTTTGAGAGCTCGTAGGATTTGTAGTACATGGAAAGATTATCAGAAAGAAAGTGAGAGTATGGTCAGGCACTTTCAAGAGAGAGGATACAACAGTAAGAATATCTTACAAGCCAAAAGAAAGGCAGACAATATAAAGAGGGAGAACCTGTTATACCCGAGGTTGGAAATAGAAGTGAGCAAAATGTGAGATTTATTACCACATATTCCAACCAATCACAAATTATGAGATAGATTTTATAAACTGGCACATATTACATACTGATTCTCTTTTAAGCAATGTTATATCTAATATGCCCTTGATCACTTTTCGGAAGAGTAGATCATTAAGAGAATATTTAAGTCATAATATGGTCACAAGTGGCAATGTGAGGGCTATAGCATCAGATCACCCGGCTGGGTTTTTCTGCTGCAAACAGTGTAAAGCTTGCAGGCACAGTGACAATTGCTTTGAAGTAGTTTGTGATAATAGACATTGGACACATCAAATTCGAGTTCATTATAATTGCAAACAGATTTTTGTATATATTGTTTGACATGCCCATGCAACAAACTTCATGTGGGTAGCACAATACATAAAGCTAAGAAAAGGGTTCTGGAACATATTAGGGCCATTCGTAATCATGATCGAAACTATCCGGTGGCAAGGCATTTTCATGAGAAACATAATGGGGATGAACGGCTGCTCAGTTTTGCGGTTATTGATCAGATTAAGTCTACCGTGAGAGGTGGTAAGAGAGAGAAAAAAATGAGGATTTTTAGAATCCAAGATGATTATTAGGTTTAACACCCTGAGCCCTGTGGGTCTTAATTCAAGTGAAGAAATGAATGTACATCTGGGCTGAATTGATTTGCTGGTTATGTTTTGTACTAAATATTTTTAAATATTTTTGTATTTCAATTGTTTTATAATTATATTTATATTATAGATGTGTAGGTTGGGGGTTTCCTCACATGTTAGTAGGCAATAAGGTTTTTCTGACACGAATATACTGGCTTAGATTAATAGATTTATTAATATCTTACAAATAGCATGAGAGGCGATGTAATTGAATGATCCAAGTAATAGGTATAGTTTGGAGGTCATGATTTAATCCATAGTATTTAATGAATGAATTATATATTTATAAAAACTTTAGAAAACATTGTTTTTTATAACATTCTTAAAAACGTTTTTTCATTCTTATAATAATATATTCTATTTTTTAAGAAATACCAACAGAGTTTTTATCATGACATATGCAACTATTTTTTATAAAATGTATATAATGTACCTTTGGACATTCAAAGATGGCGCCCGTACTGTTTTGTGGATTGTAAGCATGTGTTTTATGTAGTCCTTTGTCTGTGTTTTGTTAGGCATGGGTATTTAATATGTGTAGTAAACTTCCAATTTGTACGTGAGCAAGGCTACGGCTGAAACGCGTTGTACGGGAGGAAGCAATTGGTATTAAAGTATTTTGGACTTCAATTGTTGTCCGGGTACTCTTCTATACATTATTGGAGGAATTGTATTCATATATATGTATATATATATATATATGACGGTCGCCACTAGGTAGTTATAGTAATAGTTAGGACCAAGGGCCTCATTACGAGTTTGACGGTCCGAGGTGAGGTGAGACCGCCAACAGGCTGGCGGAGAGGACCGCCAAATTATGACTTGGGCGGTTATGCAAACAGAATACAGCCAAAGCACTACCGGCACTGCCAGTGCAGTCAGACCGCAGTGCACCAGCAGGCAGACGAAGACAAAGTTACTGTCAAACTCATTACGAGGTTGCACACAGCCAACATTTCCGCCGCGGTCAGACCATCACTGAAACCAAGGCGGAAACAAACTGCAGAAAAGGAGACACTCACATCAGGGAAGCCATACACGTCCGGAGCCACCATGGAACCACAACTGGACGTCATCCAGCTGCTCCTGCTCACAGAACAACTAGGAATCTTCACCTATGACAACAACAGCAACCATAAGTACACACACTCACCTGCTACAGTCGTATACGGTGACAATTTTGTACTGTTATATAATATACCATATGAAGGGGGTTGCTAGGGCAACACTCACACGTAACAGTACACTGACACGCACACTCACATACAACAGCAAAGACACGGACACATATACAGCACACACACTGCAGCCAGCCCACAAACACACCACAGGTCAAGAGCACACACTTACGCACAATACAGCACAGGCCCAGTCTCACACAATCCCACACAACATACTAGCACGTCACAACAACACAACAACCGCAACAACATAAACAAATTGTCAAGCATTCACAACCGATACTGGCCAGGGACTCATCAAACATACAACACAATGTACAACCAACAGGGAATGAACAAACACAATTACACAGTCATACAACTCTGCAATCGACACACACATCAAACACACACACAGCACATCATACCTATCATACCATGTACAATACACGCACACTCACACAGTCAAAGCACACAAAGCCACACTACAACAAACACATGTCAACACAAACACCACACAATACCATCACAACAACATGTCTGCAACATACACATGCACATCACACAACACACACCCTATCCCCGGAGGACAAAAGAACTTCACACACCCTCACATACTGCCCAGACAATACAGGAAGCAGAGGCATCACGCACACAAATACTCACACACAACCAATGTCAGGCAGGAACAACTCAAACCTAGGAAAGGAAAAGCAGGAAAAAAGTTGTAACCAGTAAAGCAACAACTGGTTGGTATGAATATATTATTATAAATATCAAATAGAACAGTTCAAGGCAATTGGCCAGTCAAAAGTGGTGCGCCAAAGGCACTATTTGGTGCCCCAACTTGACTCCTGACTGCCTCCACAGGTAGGGGCATAAAGGGGGGAGGCAGGTACCTCATGGATGATCTAGGGGGTGGTCGTGCAGGGGGTTTTGAGCTTAGCTTTGGGAGGCGGGTTTGGGCTTTGGCTTGGGAGGGGGGCTTTGGTTTAGGCTTGGGGGAGGGTTAGGTCCTCTTAGAATGGGGCAACTTCTTTGTATTTCCATTGAAAAAAGTCCATGGTAGGGATGATGCAGGCAGCAGGCAGCAGGACCAAAGGAGCATTTATCATTGCCCTGTTCATTTCTGACATCACCAGGAGCACGCTACCCTGTCCAAATCACTCATCAAATAGGAGACAGGAGAGTGGCAGCATGATGCCCAAAGAGATATGGAGCAAACTCGGTTGATGAGAGTGCAATATTAAGGACCCAGTGAATGAATGAGGATCTCAGCACCAATTGGAGTAATACTGTAAAAACACCCTAACACAGAGGAGAGGTGAAGACAGGGAGCTCAACCTGGATCCCAATGGGAGTAAACTTATACATAGGACTCGCACCGGATCACACTTGGCGGCTACTTTTCAAGAAAGGCTCCTGCACTGGCCGACCGTCCTGCCCTCAAATTAGTTCAACAGGGTCTGAGAGGAGGATTACTTATATTTAAACCAGAAGAACACACTTGTACAAAAAAGCACAAATAAATAAAACAGGTGTTGTATTTCTATTGAAAAGAGTCATTGTTTAGAAAAAAGTAATCTGACGTATGCAGAAACCCCATTCATTTAAACGTCTGGTATGGCCTCATCTTTGTACGATAACAATGGTAGTAGGCAAACTCACAAAAGTAGATATAGCACTCATTGAGGCTACACTAGAAACTATTCTTAAGGAACTAGCAGCGCTGAGAACATCAACCACCTAGACAGAGGAACAAATCCCAAAAATATTGACAGAAATGGTATTAATAGATCAGGACTTGCAGCCTTCAACTCGGGCTTGACTGCGACTGATAACAGGTTGGCAAACATGGAACATAGTCATCTAAATAGACTAGAAACAAGGCCATTGGCACGTGCAGTTGAAGATCACAGAACTAGAGAACCGTAGATGGAACATTGCACTTTCCTCAGAATTACTGGAGAAAATAGAAGGAGAAAATATAATGACTTGTATGTTGAAATTCATTCTAGAAGTGACCAAACAGTATTTCCACCCACCATTAGAACTGTAAAAGGCCCACAAAATTCAAACTTGGTTCCATTCAAATTGATATATATTAGGAAGATATTTGTCTGCTTTCGTCATCACAGCAGGTACTTAGACAAGCCAATTAACAAGGTCCGTTCACTTATGAAGGAAGCACAATGCACATCAGTCAAGACTTCTCTCGCGAAACAGCCTTAGAAGGGAATCTCTTCTTCTGTCTGAGACCCTCACTGAAACAATCGGATATTCACTTCGGAATGCTAGACCTAGAAAGATGGAAATCACCAAGGATGCTGACCTGGGACAGCTTGATCTATTCTTGGAAACTCTGGATTACAAGGACACAACCCAACAACGGTGACCTTGGCACCAATGAAGACATAGAAATCAGAAAATATTATCCTCCTTGCCCCACAAAAGAGGGGGAGATTTAAGAAGGTCACGAAGAATTGGTCCACAGGACCAATATTTAAGTGGAGAGACTGACAAACACCGATAGGAGATAAATCCAGATTACCCTTAAAATTCAATTGAGTAAAACCTCCTTATTGACACTGAGGGGCAATCCTACTACCAGACAATGAGAATTTATGCAAGCCACATCATGAACTCGGGCTCTGACATGGAGGCCAGCACAGATGACTGCACACCACCAGTGCTTAATTTGAGTCAGTGGTTGCCAATGGGAGGCACTGACATTTAGATTTGGGGACTGGCACTTATTTTTCTGCATCAGGACCAGACATTTACCAAGAGAAAGAGAGGGAAAATTACACAAACAGAAAAGATAGAGGAAGAGAAGGACAGAAAAACCAACAAAGGGAGACACGAGAAGCTTACAAGAGTGAGCTGATGGGGCAAGAGTGTCTGTTAGTGGATTAAAGAGTCCTGAGGTGTCTTTAGACCTATGATATCTTTGTGATCCATGCAAAGGCACATGTTTCATAGTAGAGCTTTGGGCACTAGAACTCATTCATTTACAAAATTTGGCATGCTAGATTGAGACTTGATAAGGGCTCAAGGTTTAATCATTTTGCTAAGGAAACTAAGGGCCTGATTCAGAGTTTGGCAAAAGGGTTACTCCATTACAAACATGATGGATACCCTATCTGTTGTATTACAAGTACATTATATCTAATTGCAATTGTAATATAGGGGAAAGGAAATCCATCACATTTCTGATGGGTTAGCCTGTCCGCCAAACTCTAAGGGCCTCACTACGAGTTTGGCGGTCATGGACTGCCAAACCAGCAGTGGCTGTCAGACCACCACGGATTTGGTGGTCCAACGGCCAAATTACGACTTTGGACGGCCAAAGGACTGCAATCCCAGCTGGGAATATGGTTCCTAATGGCATGACTGCTGTTGGGTTTGCAACCAGCCATCGCGTCGCTGAACTCAGCGCCACCTGGCTAATTACAACCCCTCTTTCCACCAACCTTTTCATGGCAGGAAGCCCACCATGAAAAGGCTGGCAGAAAGGAAGTGCTAGGGGACGTGTTGTGGGCAGTGGGAGGGCCCCTCTTACCCAGCAGCGTCGGAATGCACACTGTTTGCCTTGCAGACAGTGCGCATTCCAAAGGTGTTGGAGTGTTAGGATATTGGCCTCGGCTCCCTTAAGGGATCCAAGGTTAATATCCTACCACTGTTCCCACCAGTCAACCCTGCGGGAACGCATATTACAATGTTTCCACCGGGTTGTAATACACACAGTGGGGACGTCACTGCCATGGTGGTGGCATCATCCCCGTGAGTATGGTGGTCCCACAGAGGGACTGCCAAACACGTAATGAGCCAGTAAATTAAGTGATCTACTAAGTACACTGAGGTGTTGAGGCTTTTCCACTGGGGGCCTGAGTCTTGCAGCAAGAGCCACTGTTAAATCTCACCACTCCAGATTAACAGACAATCAACCATACAGGTTTCATGAGTGTCACAGAACATTCTGATTTTCCAAACACTTTATTTAAATAAAACACAACAGAGCCAAGACAAAGGGTAAACTACTTCTTTGAGTGACTACTGCAACACCAATAACAGTTATTTTATTAATCAGTGGTGTAAGATCTCTCCTGAATGGCATATGATTGGTATAGAAACACAATTCCCAGACTGCCGGAGAGATTTCCTAAAAAAAATTGATACACTAGCTCAGGTTTGCAAATCATTCACTACGTTACGACTACGATATGCTTACTCTGTATCTTTTAAGTACTAGCATTGATTCTCATTTGGATATCTGACAGAATATTGGAACAACAAATATAAAGATACCCAAATATTGAACCGAAAAAATCGCTCACAAAAATATTGTCTACTTATACTTATAACGGTAAGCACAAACATATCGGAACAAAAATATCGTTTACACTAATATCATTAAAAATAATAAAAAAATATAAATTTTCAATATATATAGTAAAAAATCGTCATTTAAAAACTCACATATATCTATATATTATATTCATATATATAATGGAACACTATTAAAAAGATATAGTTTAATTTATAATAATTTTTTCAATTATGCTTTTTAATTTACTAAAATAAATATATAAATATATTCATATATATTTAAATGAAACATAAAAAATATTGAAACACAAGTACAAAACATTGAAATAAATTATCCCAGAAATTAAAGAAAAATCTATATAATTAAAAAAATATGACAAATATTCCAAAATAAAAACAAATCCATAAATAAACAATTATAAAATTAAACAAACAACAGATATATATATATATATATATATATATATATATATATATATATATATATATAAAACTCACGAATGCCAGACAACCGAGGTGATGTTGATGTGTTGGTCCACGAGGAATCGTTAAGGACCAAACTACATAGAAAGGTTACTGCTGGGAAGAGTCTATTAAATGCGTACAGTGCACATCCACCGAAGCTTATTGCTAGCATACCTTTTGGTGAATTTTTGAGAGCTCGTAGGATTTGTAGTACATGGAAAGATTATCAGAAAGAAAGTGAGAGTATGGTCAGGCGCTTTCAAGAGAGAGGATACAACAGTAAGAATATCTTACAAGCCAAAAGAAAGGCAGACAATCTAAAGAGGGAGAACCTGTTATACCCGAGGTTGGAAATAGAAGTGAGCAAAATGTGAGATTTATTACCACATATTCCAACCAATCACAAATTATGAGACAGATTTTATAAGCTGGCACATATTACATACTGATTCTGTTTTAAGCAATGTTATATCTAATATGCCCTTGATCACTTTTCGGAAGAGTAGATCATTAAGAGAATATTTAAGTCATAATATGGTCACAAGTGGCAATGTGAGGGCTATAGCATCAGATCACCCGGCTGGGTTTTTCTGCTGCAAACAGTGTAAAGCTTGCAGGAACAGTGACAATTGCTTTGAAGTAGTTTGTGATAATGGACATTGGACACATCAAATTTGAGTTCATTATAATTGCAATACAGATTTTTGTATATATTGTTTGAGATGCCCATGCAACAAACTTCATGTGGGTAGCACAATACATAAAGCTAAGAAAAGGGTTCTGGAACATATTAGAGCCATTCGTAATCATGATCGAAACTATTCGGTGGCAAGGCATTTTCATGAGAAACAGAATGGTGATGAATGGCTGCTCAGTTTTGCGGTTATTGATCAGATTAATTCTACTGTGAGAGGTGGTAAGAGAGAGACAAAAATTAGGATTTTTAGAATACAAGATGATTATTAGGCTTAACACCCTGAGCCCTGTGGGTCTTAATTCAAGTGAAGAAATGAATGTACATCTGGGCTGAATTGATTTGCTGGTTATGTTTTGTACTAAATATTTTTAAATATTTTTGTATTTCAATTGTTTTATAATTATATTTATATAATAGATGTGTAGGTTGGGGGTTTGCTCACATGTTAGTAGGCAATAAGGTTTTTCTGACACGAATATACTGGCTTAGATTAATAGATTTATTAATATCTTACAAATAGCATGAGAGGCGATTTAATTGAATGATTCAAGTAATAGGTATAGTTTGGAGGTCATGATTTGATCCATAGTATTTAATGAATGAATTATATATTAATAAAAACTTTAGAAAACATTGTTTTTTATAACATTTTTAAAAACTTTTTTTCATTCTTATAATAATATGTTCTATTTTTTAAGAAATACCAACAGAGTTTTTATCATGACATATGCAACTATTTTTCTAAAATGTATATAATGTACCTTTGGACATTCAAAGATGGCACCCGTACTGTTTTGTGGATTGTAAGCATGTGTTTTATGTAGTCCTTTGTCTGTGTTTTGTTAGGCATGGGTATTTAATATGTGTGGTAAACTTCCAATTTGTATGTGAGCAAGGCTACGGCTGAAACACGTTGTACGGGAGGAAGCAACTGGTATTAAAGTATTTTGGACTTCAATTGTTGCCCGGGTACTCTTCTATACATTATTGGAGGAATTGTATTCATATATATGTATATATATATATATGACGGTCGCCACTAGGTAGTTATAGTAATAGTTAGGACCAAGGGCCTCATTACGAGTTTGACGGTCCGAGGTGAGGTGAGACCGCCAACAGGCTGGCGGAGAGGACCGCCAAATTATGACTTGGGCGGTTATGCAAACAGAATACAGCCAAAGCACTACCGGCACTGCCAGTGCAGTCAGACCGCAGTGCACCAGCAGGCAGACGAAGACAAAGTTACTGTCAAACTCATTACGAGGTTGCACACAGCCAACATTTCCGCCGCGGTCAGACCATCACTGAAACCCAGGCGGAAACAAACTGCAGAAAAGGAGACACTCACCTCAGGGAAGCCATACACGTCCAGAGCCACCATGGAACCACAACTGGACGTCATCCAGCTGCTCCTGCTCACAGAACAACTAGGAATCTTCACCTACGACAACAACAGCAACCATAAGTACACACACTCACCTGCTACAGTCGTATACGGTGACAATTGTGTACTGTTATATACTATACCATATGAAGGGGGTTGCTAGGGCAACACTCACACGTAACAGTACACTGACACGCACACTCACATACAACAGCAAAGACACGCACACATATATAGCACACACACTGCAGCCGGGCCACAAACACACCACAGGTCAAGAGCACACACTTACACACAATACAGCACAGGCCCAGTCTCACACAATCCCACACAACATACTAGCACGTCACAACAACACAACAACCGCAACAACATAAACAAATTGTCAAGCATTCACAACCGATACTGGCCACGGACTCATCACACATACAACACAATGTACAACCAACAGGGAATGAACACACACAATTACACACTCATACAACTCTGCAATCGACACACACATCAAACACACACACAGCACATCATACCTATCATACCTTGTACAATACATGCACACTCACACAGTCAAAGCACACAAAGCCACACTACAACAAACACATGTCAACACAAACACCACACAATACCATCACAACAACATGTCTGCAACATACACATGCACATCACACAACACACACCCTATCCCTGGAGGACAAAAGAACTACACACACGCTCACATACTGCCCAGACAATACAGGAAGCAGATGCATCACACACAAAAATACTCACACACAACCAATGTCAGGCAGGAATGACTCAAACCTAGGAAAGGAAAAGCAGGAAAAAAGTTGTAACCAATAAAGCAACAACTGGTTGGTATGAAGGTATTATTATAAATATCAAATAGAACAGTTCAAGGCAATTGGCCAGTCAAAAGTGGTGCACCAAAGGCACTATTTGGTGCCCCAACTTGACTCCTGACTGCCTCCACAGGTAGGGGCATAAAGGGGGGAGGCAGGTACCTCATGGATGATCTAGGGGATGGTCGTGCAGGGGGTTTTGAGCTTAGCTTTGGGAGGCGGTTTGGGCTTTGGCTTGGGAGGGGGGCTTTGGTTTAGACTTGGGGGAGGGTTGGGTCCTCTTAGAATGGGGCAACTTCTTTGTTGGTGAGGGCCATGGGTACTGGCAGTGGGGTAGGGGAGACCTTGGAGGTGAAGGGGATGGCCTTGGAGAGGTAACCTGTTCATCTAGGGGTGTCACGGTGGGAAAGAGTAGGAAAAAAGTAGACATAGCACTCATTAAGGCGATACAAATTCTGACAAAGCAATAAGAGGAGTCTTTGGCCTTGCGCTAATGCAGGTTTGCTTCAAAAAGTATAGTGCTAGCTTGCGCCATTCCAGGACGCAAGCCGGGTGCCATATTAATTGAATGGCGCAATCTGGCACAAATTGTGGGCTGGTGCCAAAAAAATGTACGTTAGTCGGGTGGGGGTGGCGGTATGGGAGATTGGTGTTTAGCACCAAAAAATGAAGCTAGGCTGGACTCTAACCAGATTAGAGTCATTTTATGGCGCCAAACTTACCATGTCACATGACTCCTGCCTTAGAAAAGGCAGGAGTCATGCCCATCTCCCCAGTGGCCAGCACAGGGGACAAGGGTCCCCTGGGCATGGCCATTGCACCCTGTGCCATTTATGGGGACCCATATCTGGGACTCCTATGGCATTTTTAACATATAATAGAGGAAGGGGAATGTGAATGCAGTAATACGCCAATATTTAGATAGATGTGTTCATTGTATCAACAGTTTCATGTGGCATTTTGGAGCATAATATGCGACATAGATATGATCATACTTATGATGTACAGAATTAGTGATACACATATATCCTGGTTTTCTCCCACATAGTTACCCTGGCATGAGAAGAGTGAGAGAACCTCCAGAGTACTGTCCACTAGCAGACCTGCAGACCATGGAGGAGTGACGTGATTCAGGTCTGCCGCCTGGATAGGCGTACAGTCATGCATCTCTGTTGTCAGTTGGAGCCAGATCTGATGCCTGCCATTCATAATCCCCATAGCATACCAACAATTGTACAAGTTATGTCAGTGCTGCACTTCCTAGCCACAGGCTCCTTTCAAAATACAGTGGCCCTAACTGCAGGGATTTATCAGCCTATGTTCAGTCTGGTCTTGAAGGCTGTACTGTCTGCATTGTTGAAACACCTGGACAGCTATATCAGATTTCAACAACGTGAAGATTTGGCCCATGGAAAAGCTGATTATTATGCTTTGGGACACATTCCACATGTGGCTGGAGTAATAAATGACACCCATGTAGCCTTAGTTCCCCAAAAGCCAATGAACAGGTGTATAGGAACAGGAAAAACGTACACTCCATCAATGTCCAAGTGGTCTGTTTGGGTGACCTCTACATTTCACAAGTTTGTGCAAGGTACCCGAGGTCAGTCCATGATTCCTTCATCAGGTGGAACAGCAATATCCCACTGCTGATGACACAACACTACACAGAGAGGGCCTGACTGGTTGGTAAGTCATATATGTCATGTGTGTTTGTAACTCTTATCTGCTAACCAATGTGTGGCTCTCCATAACTTATGCCAGCTTTTCTAAACTCCTCTTCACAGGGGACTACATTTACCCAAGTCATCCCTGGTTGTTGACACCAGTGAGGTACCCAACCATGCCAGGGGACGTCTGCTTCAATGAGGCCCACGGAAGGACAATGCATGTCGTGGAGCGGACTTTTGGGCTCCTGAAGTCAAGATTCCGTAGCATTGATAAGTCTGGTGGAGCCCTCCTCTACTCACCCACCAAAGTATATTATTGTTGCCTGCTGCATGCTCCACAACCTCGCACTGAGATGTCAAATCCCATTTATACCAGATGAGGGGAAGCCAACAGTTCCAGTGGGTGAAAATGCAGATGTGCCAAGTGAGAATGAGAATGATGAGGATGAAGCTGGAGATATCAGGGCAGATCTGACCAATCAGTACTTCAACTGACTTTAGGTATGTGATGTTATGTGATTAAAGTTACTCACTGGGGTACTGGTGGGGTTGGGGATGCTTGATAATGGTCTTAGTATAATCATCAAATAGGTCATAAGTAGCCTCAAAACATATGACACTGATGTGCATGCAGAATGTTACATGAAGTAGTGTGTAGGTTTTTGATCACCATAATCTTATTTTTCTCACAATGCACAGTCTGTCACCCTTGTATATGAGAATTGGCTGTATGATGTTTAGTTTCAATGCAGCCTATACCTTATGTTTGTCATTTATAATTTGCAGATTACTTCACAAGCTCATCCTCATTTGGCAATATCTGACAGTGTCATAGGCAGGTGGAATTTGCAGACTAACAAGTGAAGTGAACATGGATTGTACCAGGTACTGTCAGGCATGAGATTTGTGGTGTGTGAGTTCCCTTTCCCGACTGTCCTGACAATGGGATGGTAGTGTCCTATTCCACGCAATAGACCTGTATGGCATTGAAGGTTTGTTCAATAGTGTCATGTGTGTGTTCATTTGTCTCTCACACATGTCATCCTGTGCTAACCATGCCCTCAAACATCATAATGGTTTGCATTAGTACAAAGTAACTTGTATCTAGATGTCACTGTGTTTCCTCACTGCAGGCCACTGTGGATGTGTATCAAGACTGACACAGGTGAGTGGCATGCCTACTGATACCTGACCATGGTAAGTGGAAGATTCCATGACTGGGGGCATTTGTACTGACTACTGTCTGTATCATGGGAAGGGACAATTGGGAGCTAGACTATGGGTATGTGATAAGGCTTTAGCTGATGATACATTGAAAGAATATTTATGCCTATTGGGATACTGAAAGACTGACAAGTCCGTAACTTCAGTAGTCTGTGGGGTGGTAGTGTATGACACCTATGCTGATACACTGAAGTGAGCTGCAGTACTTAACTGTGTGATCATTGGCATTCTCCCAATCTGTATGTGGGAAAGTTCAATGAAAATGATTGGAGTTAGGTCTATCATTATTAGTAAATGCAATTCTATCCAGATTAGACAGTACATGTGAGATGGAACATTACACATGTCTTAACTTCTTTGTTCAGGAGGTGTGTTATACATGACAGTAAAATATGGTTGATGAATGACTCTCACACATGCTTTGTGGTTAAGTGGTATTTATTGGGGAGTGCACAGCTAAGTTAGTGAATTGGATCACTTATAACAGAAAAGACACTGCGAAAGGTTCTATCATGGTGGTTGCAATCATCAGGGTAGCTGCTTCAACATTTGGAGACACAAGTTCACATGGAGATAGGTCCCAGAAAAGTCAACAGGGTGTATCTGTGCCACACAAGGGGTACTAATCAGTAGAGGTTCACTTCCTGGCAGTGGTTTTGGTCTTGGCATCTGCTCCTCCTGGACATTTTGGCGGACGCCCATGTTTGCGGGGAGGTGGGGGGTTCTTCAGTTGCAGAGGTGTCTGAGGCATGTCCTTCCCCTTGCCTGGACTCCATTTCACTAGCAGCCACAGATGTAGAAGGCGCTGATGTCTCATGTCTAGTAGACAGGGCAGCTGGTGTATACAAAACCTACTCAGTGCGGTATTCCTAACTCTCACCACCCCTGCACTTGAAGCTAAGTGGGCATTTTGGGACTGCCACTGCTGCATGACTGCCTGGTGGTTGTCCCTCTGCAGCTGTTTTATCTCCCCCTACATGGTATGTACCTGGCCCATCGTGCCATGGGAAAGTTGGTAAGCTCCCAAGACTTGGGAGCTGGTGTCCTGGCCAGTTGTATCCCTAGGAGCCTCCGTCCTCTGGCCCACACCATCCCTCCCACACACCCTACTCCCACGTGCTTGTGCCCCTGGGACAGTTTGCCCACTCCCACTCTTGCTAGGTTCATCATTGTCTGGGTTTTCGACAGGAAACTCAGGTACCTGTACTGGGGGGCACAAGATGGTAGACACTGTCCTTGGAGCACATGTTTGGGGGTGAATGGTTGCCTGTGATGTTGAAGCAAAAGGCTGGGCGGAGTCGATGGGGGCAGGGTGAGGCTCACAGTTGTAGACTGACCAGATGTCTCAGATTGGCCAGCTTCTTTCTTTATGTCCACACATCCAGGGGTGTATTCCTCAATGAGGGCTTCATCCAGAGGGGTAGTGGCAATCTCCAGCGTCCATGGTGACATTGGATAGGTTTCCTGTAGGAGAAGTGGAACACACAGTTGCAAGTGATATCAAAGTTTGATCACAAGACATGTTATGTGACATGCACACAAGGCCTTTACTTGATCCCCTGATATGACAATGACACCTGCTTCCACATCTGGGTTAGGCCTATATGAGACACAGAGGCCCATATTTATACTTTTTGACGCTAAACTGCGCTAACGCAGTTTAGCGTCAAAAAGTTTTGCGCCGTCTAACGCCATTCTGAAGCGCCATGCGGGCGCCGTATTTATGGAATGGCGTTAGACGGCGCAATCAGACCGGCGCTGCCTGGTTTGCGTGGGAAAAAACCACGTAGACCAGACAGCGCCGGCGTAGGGGGAAAATGGCGCATGGGCGTCTTAAAATGGGGCAAGTCAGGTTACGTCGAAAAAATCGTCTTAACCCGACTTGCGCCATTTTTTAACGACGCCCATCCCCCATCAACATGACTCCTATCATTGTAAAGATAGGAGTCATGCCCCCTTGCCCAATGGCCATGCCCAGGGGACTTATGTCCCCTGGGCATGGTCATTGGGCATAGTGGCATGTAGGGGGGCACAAATAAGGCCCCCCTATGCCACCAAAACAAAATATAAAAAAATAAAAAATTATACTTACCTGAACTTACCTGAATGTCCCTGGGGTGGGTCCCTCCATCCTTGGGGGTCCTCCTGGGGTGGGCAAGGGTGGCAGGGGGGGTCCCTGGGGGCATGGGAGGGCACCTGTGGGCTCATTTTGAGCCCACAGGCCCCTTAACGCCTGCCCTGAGCAGGCGTTAAAAAGTGGCGCAAATGCGCCGTTTTTAGCCACGCCAACTCCCGGGCGTCTCTTTTGCCCGGGAGTATAAATACCACGTAAAGGCCTGGGAGTCATTTTTTAGACGGGAACGCCTCCCTTGCATATCATTAACGCAAGGAAGGGGTTCACGCTAAAAAATGACGCACATTCCGGGAACTTTGGCGCTATTCGCCTCTAACGCCATAGTATAAATATGGCGTTAGTTGGCGTTAGTTTTGCGTCGAAATTGCGTCAAAAAAAACGACGCAATTTCGGCGCAAACGGAGTATAAATATGGCCCAGAGATTTCTAATTGCATGCACTTTGCTACAGGATGTTGGAGTATCTTGGTGGGTAGATGACTGTTAAGTGACTCACATCTTTTCTAATTGATAACTTGACAATTTGAAGTGATCTCCAAGTTATGTGTATAGCATCATTGTGTCAACTGCACAATGTTCTATGGTAATAGAGCTGGACAAAAGTACAGGTGTAACTATTATTCCTGGGCCTTTGTATGGGTGTACTCCAAGTAAATCCAGAGTCCTATATTGCTGACCCCACAGGTGAGTAAATTACATTGTTTGGATGTTGATTAAAAGGCCAGTTTCGTAGGGACTACAGCTGTTGCTGTGTATTGCTTTTAATAGTACTTGCAGATGATCATAGCATTGCTGTCATTGCCATGGACTGTACAATAGTGGAAGAGTCAGGTGGTTTGAATTGATTGTTAGTTTCACATGCAAGGCTATTTAACTAGCAGTAAAAAGTTCTGGTTTCCTTAATGGTAGAACAGTGCCTTCTGGGAGTTGTAGTGCTGTCAGCCCCTGTACTACGCATTCCATACACAGACAGTGTCCCCCCAGGTGAGTTTAGTTGACATGTGGTATGCCAGAGAAGGGTATTTGTACATTTGGACACAGGGGTTGTGAGTGGGTTGGCTTTTAAGTTGGCTAAAGGTGACCAGTGAGAATGCTAAATATTGCAGTTTGGTGACAATTGTTGTATTGTGACTTACCCTACTCTTCTCCCCCAGGTATTCCTGTCAAGCCGTCAGGATGCCGGCTGTCAAAGACCTTCTCCTCCCGTGATGTGAATTGTGGGGGAGGCGGTGGGGGTCCACCACCAGTTTTGAGGATCGCCAGCTGGCGCCTGGTGGCCAACGAACATATGTTCCACCTGAGGTCGTTCCACCTCTTCCTGATGTCCTCCCTTGTGTATGGGTAGCCGCCTAAAGAATTGACCCTGTTGACTATCTTTGCCACAACTCCATTGTCCTAGCTATAGATGTTTGCTGGACTTGTGTTCCAAAGAGTTGTGGCTCCACTCTGATGATTTCATCCACATGACCCTGAATTCATCCTCTGTGAAATGGGGATGTTTTTGTGGGGACATGGTGGTTGTGGACGAGACAGTGCCGATAAATAAAATAATTAGGTGAATCAGTGGTGATGAGGTGTGGGTGCTGTGATGTGAATTGTTGACCAGTGGTGTTGAATATGTGGGGTCTGCAGTGGGTGTGTTGTGCAGGTGTAGGATGAGTGCTATGTGAAGTGGGTAGAGGTGCCTATTCTATGATTGATAATTATATTTGTATGCAGCCTCTATCTAGCACTGTATGGCATTCTGGTTGCAAAGGGTTGTGGGGTGTGAAGGGGTGTGTTTTATAGTGCCGTGTGTAGTTGTGCCTGGTGTATGGATGTGTGTCAGGTGTGGAGTTTTCAAACTACCCAATGTGTGGTGTATTACTGATGTGACCACCGACCGCCGCAGTTCACACCACCATTGGTGTTCTACCATGGAAGAACCGCTAACATGATTTGTGGGTCATAATAAGATATGAGGTTTTTTTGTCGGGCTGGCGGTGCTGGTGGTGGGACCGCCTCTATCCCACCCTCCAGAGTTCTGGCGGTTTTGGAATTTTGGCTGTATTTTGGTGGCCTTGGCTGTGTGACTCAGTCTGGCATGGCAGTCTTTTGGTGCTCTTACCAAAAGATTGCCAAACCCGTAATAAGGCCCCTAGTTTCTATAGAAAAAGTGTTTATTGACTTGCCTAAATCTTTGGCGTCGCTTAACAAATCTTCACAAAATTTTCCAAAACAATTCGACAGTCACATCACTTGCTGTCTGGGTCATTTTGGGGTGATTCGTCAAGCGGGAGCCAACAAAAAACGGGGGGTTAATTCCCTTAGGGTTTTTGAACCAATCTACAGCCTGATTCATTCAGTAGTTTTTGAGAAATGAAAGAAAATCCAAATTTGCACATATAGGGACACAAAGGCTCCATTATCCCTCCCGAACTCATGCTGAGATTTGATTGGCTGCCAACACTTCAGCAAGGAATTGTTGCCAGCTATTTTGGGACTCGGCTCCATCCGAATCCCAGACAAAATGTTAAAAATAAGAAAACGGGCCAGGGTAGGTACATGCAGGTCCCCTTACACTGGTGCTGGAATCCCAGAGGGACCCCCCAGGGCATAACATTTTTTTTATTTTTTTTCCGGCACAGATCTGCTTAAAAAAAAACACATATAACTCGTGTTAACAATAACTCGCACCCTCGCAATACACTACTAATTACTATCAATGTAATATTTGCAGTAAACATTTTTACATAAAACTGCATGGCGGAGGTGCGAGTTATAGTTATCTTAGGGCATGAGTTATAGTTCCTTGAGATAACCATAATAGGTGAATTTCTATACTTTTGTACGTTTAAAATGTGAGTCTAACTATTACATTCCTGTAACCTTTGTTTTTTTTAAAGTGGAATATATATATATATATATATATGTATATATATATATATATATATATACATATACATATGTATATATAGATATCTATCTATATATACATATGTATATATAGATAGATAGATAGATAGATAGATAGATAGATAGATAGATAGATAGATAGATAGATATGTAGATAGATAGATAGATATCTTTATCTATATATATGTATATACATATATATATAGAGATAGATAGATCCCTGACACCATCTGCGAGTCGCAAAGGCCCACCTCAATGTTAATGAGGTGGGTCGCAATTTGTGACCCCCTTGCGAGTCGCAGCACTCACAGGGATGGTGGCCTGCTGGAGACAGCAGACCACCATGTCTGTGACTGCTTTTAAATAAAGCAGTTTTTTTTTTTTTTGTAATGCAGCACGTTTTCCTTAAAGGAAAACAAGATGCATTACAAACGTAAAAATGTTTTCAGAGCCATGGGGACCCCTTCCCTTTTGCGAATAGGTTACCACCAGGGTAACTGCAAATTGCTTTGCGACCGCGTTCGCGGTCACAAAGCAATTCTGCATCGCGATGCGACTCGCAAATAGGAAGGGGAACACCCCTTCTTATTTGCGACTCGCATACCCATTTTGCGAGTCGGTAACCAGGTTACCTACTCACAAAATGGGAATGGGCATCGCGATGTGGCTTTTGCGCCTCGCAAACAGCAAATTTAGCTGTTTGTGAGGCACAAAAGCCTTGGTACATCTGGCCCTAAATTTGCTAATCCCACTCCAGTCTGTACAACAGTAGAGAAAACATTGGACTTTAGAGGGGTTAAATGTATTATTCCCACTCCAGTCTCTGTAACAGTAGGGAAAGCATTGGACTGCAGAGGGATTACATTTACTATTCCCACTCCAGGTTGTGCAATAGTAGGGAAAACATTGGACTTCGGAGGGGTTAAATTTACTTTTCCCACTCCAGTCTGTGTAACAGCAGGGAAAGCATTATACTTCGGAGAGGCAAAATTTACTATTCCCACTCCAGTCTGTGCGAAGGTAGAGAAAAAGTTGGACTTCAAGGGTGTAAATTGACTATTCCCACTACAGTCCGTACAACAGTAGGGAAAACATTGGACTTCGGAGAGGTTCAATTTAGTATTCCCACTTCAGTTTGTGCAACAGTAGGGAAAGAGTTGGACTATGGAGGTCTTAAATGTACTATTTCCAATCCAGTCTATGCAACAGTTGCGAAAGTGTTGGACTTCAGGGGAGTTAAATTTACTATTCCTACTCCAGTCTGTGCAACAGTAGAGAAAGTGTTGGACTTCAGAGGGGAAATACTCCAGTCTGTGCAGGAGTAGTGGAAGTACTTCACTTCAAACATATACTATATATTGATAACCCTATGAAAACTTTTGATATAAGAATTAGATATATAAAATCAAAAAACAATTGAACAATTTACATGATTATTAATGTATTATTCAATTAAGTTCCCACACTATACTCCGTCAAGTCTAGCAGCCCACTTATAAAATATAACTAACATAAATAAGCATAAGACAATTAAGATATTTAATAATCAATTCAACAGTTATTAATCATTGAATAAATAATTATAACTTAAATAACTTACACCCTATGCCCCTACAAACACATCAGTCTGCACTTAATAAATAACTTAAAAAATAAAATTAATAAACAATGTACATAATTAATAATCAATTAAATATGAAGTAATAAGTAATTGTTAATTAATCGTTACCTAATTAACTTCACAACCTATACCCTTACAAACCCAAAAACCTGTACGCTAGATATAATTAAAACATATAATCATTACACAATTTACATAATTAACAATCAATTAATTACTAATAAATTTAAAACAAATTATTAATCATTTATTTATTACTTAATTACCTTCCCACCTTATACCCCTACAAGCCCAACAGTCCACACCTAAAATATAACTTTACCAATAATAATTACACAATTTACATAATTAATAATCAACTAAATTATTAATTATAAATGAATAATTAATTGTTAATTAATTATACTTAATTAACTTCTCACACTGTGCTCCTAAAAACCCCACAACCTGCAACAACACCATGAATTACTATCAACAAAAAATTATAAATCACCTAAAACTAATAACTATTTTTAAAAATATTGTCAGCAATTATACAAGTAATATTTAACACATAAAAATAATGTATGAAAAAAATATGAAATTAACTAAAAAGCAATATTTTTTACAAATATATTATTCAGAACTATATTAACAACACAGATAGATATTCTTCAAAAAAATATTACCTTAAAATCCATATTCTTGTCCACAATGTTTCTGCATCACAATATTTTTGCATCATAATATTTTTGCCCAATAATGTGTATCTCAATATTTCAAACTCAATATTTTGTCCAAACACCTCTCATGTAGACGATTTCCAATGGATTCATCAAAAGCCCCCACACTTAACATTACCGTTCTCTGACACATTGTTCACAACCCCTATATGTTGACTTTATTAACCAGTGCAAAGATTCACACTACTAAAGACTTAATGGTGCTTCCAGTTAATGTGAATGGTCTCACCCATTACATTAAAAGTAAGAAAATATTGCTGTTCATACATAGATTCCAATCGGACGCAGCCCTCATACAGGAGACCATCTGTCCCAAACCGAATCTGAAAATTTTGTAGGGTCCGGGTAGTGAGAGAGTATCATCTATGCGGTTTCTCTTGTGTCTTGGTCCTTTCTTGCCATGACTCCACGTTCAGTAGTAGAATACTTGGGCTCCCGAACTTGAGTGTTTTATTGGTCTTGAATACCAGGTATTCAGTGAGAAGGCAAGGCGGAGACAGAAACTTTCACTCAAATGCTATGGTCTTGCTAAATGTTACCTCAGCTTAACACTTGCGACAAGTGACGCGGATCACAGCACTGCATCTGTTCTCTGAACTGCATTCCCAACGGCATGGTGTGCTGAATGCTGCTCTCTCTTGCATCATTTGATTGGTTTGCCGATCAGCAAGAAGAAAAGGCCAGCAAAACTTCTGCGTCTGTTCTGAGTCTATAGGCAGCTGCCTTTGCGATTTGTAAAGCCTTGTTAGTTTGGAGTGAACCTTTACTAATGCTCCATGACACCATCTTCTTCATCCTTGCTATTTCGACATTTTTTAAATCATCATGCTCAATTTATACCAGTTAGGAAGTACCTGACCTTGCATGCCATCACGTATGACTATGCACTGTTTATACAATTTATTTTTAGAAGGAGATGTACCTATATTACCAAAAAGGATATAAAAATAAACTTCCTAAAATACACCAAGAAAATGAGGAACATTAATAATTAACACGGTACTGCAGCAACTCTTTGGCAGACAATATATATTTATAATTATCATTTTATGACAAGGGTTCTGGCACTTCCAGTAACATTTTCTTAGGAGACAGTTTTCTTCCTAGTTGGTACTATCTCATACAGTCTCACTTGAACTACCTATATTCCTCATTTATGTGATTAACATGCAGGCAATCAATCCTCCACCAACATTCCTGCAATATGCAGGAAACCCGCTCATTGCATGGGAACAGTGGTTCAAAGCAATTATTGCATTTCTCAGAGCCATTGATGGGCTCAGGTTCAAACCAGATAGGAAGAGATGGCTTATGAAACACTTTTTGGGCCTGGAAGGACAAGAAGTTCTAACACATCTACCTTTATTTTCCAGATGATGGAGAAATTGATCAATACAAAGAACCTGTCAAGTCACTTTTGCAAGCCATCTTGGTAGGTAGGAGACACAAATACTTGTCTTGAGAACAAACTGCCACAGAGTCAGTTGACAGGTAAGTGGCCTTTCTGAAAGTTGTAGCATCTAAATGTGAATTCAAGACTTTTACTGATAAGCTTACTAGAGACCAACTTATCACCAGATGCTATAATAAAAAAATACAAGTGAGTCCACTAACTTGTAAGAATCGATGCCTCAAGAAAGCCTTAGAGATAGCCAACAGCACACCTGATTCTAAGGAATCAGCAAAAGAACTTAACAGAGGAGTTGAAGATACTGTGTTTACAAATATAGGGAACAAACCTAATGTTGGCAACCTCATGTAAAAGAAAAAATTACTAGTGCAAATAACTTTTGTTATGTGGTGGGTCAATGTTCCACGTTGCTTCCTTTAAGGAGTGCCCTGCTTTGGGGAAACAGTGTGCTAAATGTGGTCTTACAAGGCATTTTGCCAGGATATGTCTGTTCCTTATTGTTTCTTTATAGGTATAGAAAAGTCAATCATTTTTAGTTTTTATTTTGTCTATACGCAGTAATGAGTCTCTTTAGTTTCTCTCTATCTGGACATTCCAAAATGGGCCAATTCCCATTAATTAAGTTTTTAATCCTATCACTTGCAGTGTTGAAGTTGGTCATAAAGGTAAAGTGTTTATTAGTAGTGTCCCTATTCTCAGGTTCCAGCATTAACTTCCAATGAGGTGTGCTATAATTAGGCAAGAATTATATCCAAATAGGTGCCTTTTAATATAGTATTAAACTAAATATGCTTGTATATGTTTTTAGAAACACAGGGCAATGTATTGACAGCTGGCAAGACCTTTGTCGATTTGGAAACCAGCAGATATAATGAGCTGTGTGAACCACACTCAGAGGACAGGTGAGATCGTTTGTGATAAGTTATAAATAAATAGGAAGATGTATGGCGCTTTTATGGTAGAGAGCACATTAAAAACTGACTTCATGTAACATAAATTGAGTTATAAAATGGAATTTTAACGCTGTGCAGGTCATTGAAAATGCTGATTTAAGGAGCAATTTATTGACTGCTGAGATCTGCAGTACCATAGCGCTGGTCTTGCTCGGATAGGAAAGGAACAGTAGACTTGCTCATTTATGTTGTAAGTCAGTGGTTTCTTGTTCATTCTTTTTTATTTCTTCTTCTCATTTTATCTCAATTCATGTTTCAGTTCATTATTTGTTTTTGTTATTGAAAGTGGGAGATGTGTTGTGTTTCTGTCCTTGCTTACCTTTGCTGCTTGTTCCGTGGCAGAATAGTCCCAACCCTGAGGGTTCTAGTGTTCTCAAATACTAAGAATGCAATGGGAAGGCAAGGCAGTGAGAGGACGGTTGGTTTGTTCTTCCTCGCAAATGTAGCAGCTGTCGGCTATGCTGTAACCTGAAAAAACAATGAAGAGACTTGCACTTTCTACAGGGTTTCTGCTGAGTTTACCTCAACTGCACAGCAGTAACACCATATCACAAAGGGGGTGTAGCTATTGCGATCCATAAAGGGTTACCATTATGAGTACGGATGTCTAAATCCAAAGCCCCATTAGGTGCGGAGTGGAATGGAATTTGGATTTAGACCCCATATTGCATAATATGGATCATCATCTCACAGAGACAGGGCATGTGTTCAGAGACTTGATGACAGATTAATCACTGGCAGAGCCATGGTGCTGAGCAAATTCCACAGCTCATGATTATTCATTCATTTCTTGTGTGAATGAAAAGAGGACCAGAATTAACTTTTCCTCAGTGATGACCACTGTCTTGCACTGTGTAATGAAAGTGGACATTATTCCAAACAGTGCCTTAGACCACAGCACGGTGTAGATATGTCTAGCACTAGACATCTCCTCACCTTCCTTAGGACAATGGTGGTTCAATACATTTAGATTTAAGTTACCAGACGCTAAACATAAAATACAGGGTATTATCAAGTGGTACTTAAATGAAAATCAACACTGAGTACCCTTCCCACTTATATTGTGGGTGTAGAGCAAAGCCAGTATAAAAGGTGAACTTATGTGAGATACCATCTACATGAACCAATAAACACTATCCACCCAAAATGATCTAGAGCAACACCTTACACTTATCACCAAAACATAAAGATCACACTCGCAAGACGCCCTCCCACTACTACGGCAAAATAATTTCAAACTAAATGAGCTCTATACTTCGCAGGAAAAGTCCTATTCTACTTAAAGCAAAGGCATTATGAAGAGGGGATTAAGTAGGCCTATACTAGACTGAGAGCCTTGATATCCAACAGGAGGAAGATGTATTTTGATCTAAGATTAGATTGCCCAAAGTAACCCCAGAAGAGACCACATGATTGGATGTGGAAATTACACTGGAAGAGATTGAGCAGGTTATAGATGACTTCCCTTTCTTCAGCTATCCAGCTGAATTTTAGAAGATAAATAAAAAGCCTGGCCCCCCTTCTATGTAAATTGTTCAATGAAAAACTGAACGGCTTGCTACCGTCATAAGGAGTCCATAAAGCAAGACTTATTGTCATCCTAGAACTAGAGCACAACCCTCATAATTGTGAGGATTATGTCTATTTCCCTGTTAAATACTGAGCTTCAAATACTAGCCAAGAATTGGCCAATAGATTGAAAGTGGGTTTCCGCTCCTAATACATGCCGACCAAACTGGCTTTGAATCGCACTATTCCTCAGCTGCTCTTCTAAAGATACTAGTACATATTTTATAGCAAGTACATGAAGAACAAGTTGGTATCCTTGGACACAAGAAAAACCCTTTGAATGAGCAGAGTGTGGATACTTATTGTGAGTTTTGTAGCGTATGTACCTGGGTCAAGGCTTTACCTCTAAAATAAAATGGTTTCACAGTGATCCTACAGCAGTGGTACCCTGTAGTGGCTATACTTTGCAGCCCTTTAATATCCACAATGGAACAAGGCAGGGGTGCCCTCCATTACTATTCGTTTTAGCAATTGAACAAGATAAGGAGACTTATCAAGGGAATTGTCACCCCAGCAGGAGAGGTTAAAGCACTCCTTTACACAGATGGCATACTATTTGCCTTATTCTATCCAGCAACTTCCATCAAGAACCTCACAGAACTAATTTCAGAACTTTCTACATTTTCAGGATACTGCATTACTTGGGGGAAGCACAAGGCTATGCCCAAGGCTAATTTATCTGAAGCGGCCACGTTAGTATCACATCTGTTCAGGTGGAAAGCGGCTAACTTCAAATATTTAGGGATTCTACGGAATGCTAACTTAGTGAACATAATGGAAAACAACTTGAATCCCTTGCTACAAACGTGAAACAGAGATACCAAGTGTTGAGGTCTTAATCGGTCCTTCTGGGGTAAGTAACAAGTAATAAGGATGAATGTTGCATCCAGAGTTAACTACATCTTTGCAATGCTATCGCAAAAAATATCAAAAAGCAATGTTGATGAAATTGACCCACATGACAAAATTGTGTATATGGGTAGGGGAAGAAACCCAGGTTTAAAACTGATAAGTTATATGCCAGTACAGTTCAGAAAGTGAGATTACCACATTTAGAAATGTATTGAATGTTTTTCCAACTGGCCTAACTTTGATATTTGATTTATTACAACTTGAAAGGCTGAGATGGTTACACATTGGCAACAAGTTCCGGTGAGGTCTGAGTGTATAAGCACACTGTATTCAGGAGACAAAAGTTATATTTCATACACATCAATTCCTACAGGCCACTCTTTTGGTGTGATAGAAGGCATGTTGACTTTTCTGCGCACACCATAAGTTACATGTGAGAGCTCGTCTTTGAAGAAAATATGACATTTGGCTAGGAAAACAAGACCCCCTATGGGTAGATTTCAGATATAAAGGCATACACACTTTAAAGCAGCTCATAGATAGGCATCTCATGGCATTTACTGAGGCTCAAAATGCTTTTAATCTCAACAGGCAGTTCTAATTCCTTGAGCCATTGACCTCCAGAAATCCCAAATTTGTAATCACTAAAGAGTATGAGGAACCTTCAAGGGGATAATTTCTGGATTTTATAAAATCATTATGTGCAATATCTATTCACATTCCAATCAACTGCAACGTAAACAAAGATGGTCAGAGAGACTGCACACAGATTACACAGAGGAAGACTGACGTGAGCTTCCTTTAAGCCTCCTAAACTATGATACATATCTACAAGAAGCCCGACAGCAATTTGGATACTTAAAGTGTTTACGCAGAAGGCATTGGTGCCCCCACAGACTAATAAAAGCTGGGCTATTACCCATTGCAGCATATTAGAGATGCCAACAACCAGAGGGCCATATAGTTCATATACTCAGGGAGTGTTCAAAAGTTAAGTCATACTGGGATGACATTTGGAAAAAAATTAAAAACTGGGGTTGCAGGAGAACTGGGGGGGCTCAATGTTGCTGCTACATGACTCAATGCTGTACCGCATGATAACCCCTCGATGAACTGCTTGTTCTCTACAATATTAGAGGTAACCAAAATGAGGATATTAAAACAACAAGATATGCAACAGTGGATGGATGGCTGTAGGAAATGTACCAAGTAGCCTCTAAAAAACAGTTAATATATAAACTGATTAACCATCTGCCTTTTTTCTTAGAAGATCATGGGGGGGGTATTTTCCATGGTTGGTATGGTTCTTTGATTCTTAGGCAGAAAGGAGTCTGAATCTATATGGACAAAGAACCCCTGAGCAGAGGAACGATTCAGAGATGTGGTACATCAATGTCATAAGTTTCTTTAACATGACAGATCACACAACAAGTTACTGTTTTGGAAGGTCCAAAGGAAGAGTTGAAACACTGAAAATAATGTTTGTTAATCTTATAAACTGATTGTTGTGGGGTAAGCCGGAAAGGATACTGGATAGGAAATAAGAGGAGTCAAAGTGGGTAAGACGTTCTTCATTTTAAATTGACCTGAGACAGGTGTGAGATATCGAGGGTCATTAACAAATTCACACCAACGTACAGAACTTCATATTGAATCGTACAGAAATTCCTTCTCCTTAGCCAGTGCTCCACATGTTTGGTGACTAAAAATCTCAATGTTGCATGCTAACCGACAAAGTGGAACTGCTCGTCTTCAAACATGGGATATTTGCTCCCATCTATAAATTATGGCCCGTATTTATACTTTTTTTGCGCCGCATTTGCGTCGTTTTTTGACGCAAAAACGGCGCAAACTTGCAAAATACCATTGTATTTTGTAGGTTTGCGCCGTTTTGCGTCAAAAAGCGGCGCAAATGCGGTGCTAAAAAAAGTATAAATACGGGCCTATATGTTCTAGACATATAGAAAAGAAGAAGACTGACTTCTAGTAGCCCTGGTGCCAGGCGAAAGGGTTTATTTCAATCCCTCTGTGATACAATGTAGAGGATAACAGCCTGAATTAAACGGATGTAGACCTGGCTGACCGCTTTGGCACCTGTGATATGGAATTATTTTACGCAATTAGTCAAGGGTTTTGGTATTTGTATATGCCTGTCTGTAACAGGAGTCTGATAAAAATGATTAAAGAACCCATCGTCACCCAAGAGATGAAGTCAGTGCTGTTTCACTGAAGAGATACAGAACTTTGAGGTGGCCTAAAGCAGTCCTTGAGAGTGAAGCATCACATTCAATGACACATAACATTAGTATCGCTCTTTCCTTGATGTACAGCTGAACTGTTTGGGTAATTGCTATGACTTGTTGCAGCATCAGTAAGGTGGGCTGAAGCCTAGCTCTTCAGCCATCTTCCTGCCTAGTATGGTGTTGGTATCTGAATCTATTGTCAACATTCTGGACATGTTGACAACCAGTGTTCATTCACTTACTTAGCTCTCAGGTTAAACCATAAACTCAAGTGACTACATTCGTTCACATCTGGCATCATTTGTCCAGCATCCACCTATGTTCTGCTGATTGACTTTCATACTGCAATAGACTTAAAGCGGTTTCTGCTGGACGGCTCACTCTTTCTCACTCACCTTCACAGACCCATCCATCATGTGTTGCTGGTCATGTGATTAGGCTACTTAAAGAAGTTTGGTGCTCAAACCCTCATACCAGTGTTTAACTTAACCAAGTGACTGTGTGTTCTTGCAGAACAGCACATGCATTTGCCATACAATACAGGATGGTGGTGGTTATAGAAATGCTAGTTGAAGGGAGCTTAATCTGAAAACGTAAAATATTCCAGAAGTCTTCTTTTCAAGCATTGCACTTCTATGTGCTGCACAAAAAAACATGAGAAAAGCTTTAACTATTTTCATGCATCAGACGGCTGAAGGCTGAGCGAAGCTGCGGTGCTTGTGTGTGTCAGATGGCTCCCAGCCATCCCTCCACAAGAAATCCATCTGGTATGAGCACCAGAGGGATGTCCTGCTGCAAAAAACAGCCTCAGGAGCTGGGGAACAGCTTCCTCAGCTTCAGAGGCTGTTTCTTTGTTTTCAGTAAAATGCCGATCAGCATGATCAGCTCATTTCACTGCCTTTCACTGCCTCAGTGCTCGCAGGGCTAGCTCAGCCCACAGAAAATTGAGGCAGATTGGAGATATATCATTGGAAAGGGGAGAATCTCTTCTTTCCAATGGTACCCTTCCCTAATGGATCCCTGCTTGGGAATCAGAGCAGGAAGGAGATCCCTAAGCAGGGATCTACCACTTGACATTAGGGCGGGGGAGCAGCCCCTTGGGCAAGGGCTTTTGCTACCCCACAATTTTTTGGGGCAATTCAGTCTTTCTGCCCTTACTGGGGGGCAGACGGGGCAATAGCCCCTGATCTGCCCCCTCAGGGGCGCAGAAAGACCACTAAGCACCAGGGATTCTTATTTTTTTAATATGTAGGGGTGAGGGCTGCCTAAAATGAGCATGCCAATGTTCCCACCACAAACACAACAAACACAAATGGGCACAGTTATTCTGCCACCCAAGGGGCAGATGGGAGTTATTACCCCATCTGCCGCCTAAGGGGGTCAGAAAGCCCACTAGACACAAGGGATTTGTTTTCATAAAAGAGGAGTTGGGGCTGCCTACAATGGGCATGGCCATGCCCCCACCCCACATAAATGGGGGCTGAAGTCTTTCTGCCCCCCCAGGATGCAGGCAAGGCAATAGCCCACTAGGCACAAGGGATTTATTTTTTTAGAAATGTTTAGGAGTAGGAGCTGCCCAGAATGTGCAGGGCCCCCACATCATCTGAAGGGGGCAATAGTCTTTTTGCTCCCACTGCGGACTAAAGCATCTCATCCCTATGGCAAACAAGAGGACATTTGTCTCTTTTGGGTGTTGATTTTATATATGGGCCAGGAGAGCTTGGCTAACTGCCAAAATCGTCCCGCTTGCAATAATGAATGGCTACACTTTTTGGGTTTGGGTAGGCTGCTGCCTGGAAAAACCTACCAGATCCAGACACTTCTAAAAATTAGACATCTAGGGGAGTCCAGGATGATGTGCTTCACATGCACAAGGCAACCCAGACGTGGGTCCCATGCTCATTGCGCCACTGGATTCAAGCTAGCTTGGCTGAAGAAGGGTGATACCCTGAAACCAGTCCTAGAATGCTTGTTTCTGGTCCAGGGAAGACGTGGCTTGGCAGTTTGGACTGGACTGTTCCCATGGGGAACAGGGTCAAGAATGATTTGCATATGGTTGGGTCCAAACTGAGGTGGCATGGTGAGCAAAAAAACTACGGATTAAACTCAGATCTTTGTGACTGGAGGTGAATGTTTTCATTGTTCAGCATTCCTGCCATCATCTGTTCTTTTTGTATTTGTCACCCTAAGTGAGAAGGCTATGCACATATGTGGGTCCCATGCTCACTGCGCCACTGGATTTAAACTAGTTTGGCTGATAAAGGGTGATTCCCAGAAGTTGGGCCTGGGATGTTTGTTTCAGGAAGAACCTGGCTTGGCATTTTGGGCTGGACTGTTCCCAGGGGGAACAGGGTCAAGACTGATTTGCACATGGATGGGTGCAACCTGTGGTGGTGTTATGAGCAAACAAAATTATGGATTTAACCCAGATATTTGTGACTGGGGGTGAACGTTTGCGTTGTTCAGAATTCCATCCATCATCTGTTCTTTTTGCATGTATTGCCCTAAGTGCTCAGACGTAGGTCCCATGCTCTATGGGCCACTGGATTCAAGCTAGCCTGGCTGATGAAGGATGATACATTGAAACCGGTCCTAGGATGCTTGTTTCAGGTCCATGGAGGACCTGGTTTGGCAGTTTGGATGGGACTGTTCCCAGGGGCAACAGGGTCAAGACTGATTTGCATATGGCAGGATCCAAACTGGGGTGGCGTGGTGAGCAAAAAAAACAATGGATTAAACCCAGGTCTTTGAGAGTAGGGGGTGAATGTGTGCATTGTTCTGCATTCCTTCCATCATCTGACCTTTTTGTATTTGTCACCCTAAGTGAGAAGGGTATGCCCAGACGTAGGTCCTGTGCTCACTGGGCCACTGGATGTAAGCTAGCCTGGTAGGACGCTTGTTTCTGGTCCATGGAGCACCTGGCTTGGCAATTTGGGCTGGACTTTTCCTATGGGGAACAGGGGTCAAGACTGATTTCCACATGGCTGGGTCCAAACTCGAGTGGCGTGATGAGCAAACAAATGATGGACTAAACCCAGATCTTGGTATTTGGGGTGATTGTTTGCATTGTTCAGCATTATGTCTATCATCTGTTCTTATTTGGGCTTCATTTGCACCCCGCACCATTCTCTTACCCACAACGCCCCGTAAACCTTCAACTCTGCCTTACGTCACGCATTTTCTGTGATGGAAACTTCCAGAATCCAAAGGAATCCACAAAATTCCGACCACCCAGCATTGCCCCGTTTGTAACGATAAAAACTCTGCCCCACTTGTGTTGCTAGATGTAGTGCCAGCGACAGGAACAGATCCACCCGTGGTCAATAGGAGTCAAGAGCTCCCATTGTCTTTGGTCTGATCCATTTCTGTTGCTGCACTAGGCCCAGCTACATAAGTAGGGAAGCTTTTTTATTGCACAGGTGGGCAATGCTGGGTGGTGGGAATTTTGTGGATTCATGTGTATTCCAGAAGTTTCCATCACAGGATTGTAGGTAAAATGCATGACTTCAGGCAAGGTTGTTGGTTTGCAGGGCATTGTAGGTAAAAGAAATCTAATGGAATCCATGCAAGTCATGCAATCCTGGATTCCCCTAGGTGTCTAGTTTTCAAAATGTATAGGTTGGCTAGGTTTTCCTTCGTGTCGGCTGAGCCAGCTGGGTCAGTTTTCGTTGGAAAAATGAACTGCGTTCATGTTGCGTTTTGGGCCTTTTCCTGTTGCACTAGGTCTACCCACAGAAATGAGGTGTCATTTTTATCAGGAAGCTTTGGGAAATGTAGAGTGGAAGAAATATTGGGGGCCACATTTATACTTTTGACGCAAAACTGCGCCGATGCAGATTTGCGTCAAAAATATTACCACTGGCTAACGCCATTTCTTTGCACTGTGCGGGCGTCAAATTTATACTTTGACGCACGGCAGCGCAAACGACAGGTGTAAGTCATTTTTTTGTACGCACACCGTAGTGTCACATCGTAAAGGAAAACGACGTTAACGTGGCGGAAATGACTGTGGGATGATTTATGACACCGCAAACCAGATATGCAGCGTTTTTTGACGCAATAGCGTCTAAATTCCCCGCAAACACAGCCATTTCAGCAGAGGAGAGCCAAAATGGATTCCAGATGCCTGTACAGACCCCAGGAAGATGACAACAGACCAGGAACCAGCCAGGAGGACCCACACAAGAACCAGGACAGGGAGAAGAAGAAAAGAAAGTGTTGCTTCAGTCCTACCAGGAAGAACTACAGAAGAAGAAGGACTGCCCTGCTGGACCCCTGGCCTGCACCTGGAACCTGCACTCAGAAGGACTGCACCAGCTGCACACTTGGGCTTCACCACAAGAAGGACTTTGCCTGGCTTCAACTGGTTCAATGAGGGACTCCCCGTTTGCTACAGGTGAAAAATTGCTAACCAGAGTCCCCTGCACCAACTCCTGAAGAAATCAACCAGCTGACCACTGCCCAGTGGCCAAAAAGGAGTTTGCGCCAGGTGCATTCTGGGAGTTTTAGTCTGCACCCCCAAGGATCATCTCAGAGCTTCTGGACCCTTGGGGTGAGCTGTGGACCCCAAAAGAACCTTAAAAGAACATCTGGGAGAAGCCCCAGAAGTTTGGAGAAGTTTGGAGTACTTTTGAAAAAAAGCTCCATAGAGGGACCGACCCGCTGCGGCAACTCTAGCCGGCTAGCCTTAACCGTGACCCGGCCTGATTTGCAGGTTCGTCCCGGTGAAGAAAATCTCCCAAAAAGAGACTAAATCCGAAGGTAAAAGGTTGACCGGGACCTCCCAGCCAGCGTATCCGAGGAAGGCTCCAGGGACGTCGGATCAAGATCCAGGTTTGTCCCGGTCAAAGGATTTTCACCTCAAAAAAACGACTAAGTCCCGCGACGCGAATCGTGAGAAGAGTTCCAGGAGGTCGGATTGGATTGGCATGTTCATCCTGCTGAAGAAAATCTTCAGAAAAGAGACTAAGGGGGTCATTCTGACCCCGGCGGTCTAAGACCGCCGGGGCCAGGGTCGGCGGGAGCACTGCCGACAGGTCGGCGGTGCCCCGCAGGGCATTCTGACCGCGGCGGTTCGGCCGCGGTCAGAAGAGGCAAACCGGCGGTCTCCCGCCGGTTTACCGCTGCCCTTAGAATCCCCCATGGCGGCGCAGCTTGCTGCGCCGCCATGGGGGATTCTGACACCCCCTACCGCCATCCTGTTCCTGGCGGTTCGCCCGCCAGGAACAGGATGGCGGTAGGGGGTGCCGCGGGGCCCCTGGGGGCCCCTGCCGTGCCCATGCCAATGGCATGGGCACGGCAGGGGCCCCCGTCAGAGGGTCCCGAAAAGTATTTCAGTGTCTGCTAAGCAGACACTGAAATACGCGACGGGTGCAACTGCACCCGTCGCACCCCTGCAACTACGCCGGCTCAATTCTGAGCCGGCGTCCTCGTTGCAGGGGCATTTCCTCTGGGCCGGCGGGCGCTCTTTTGGAGAGCGCCTGCCGGCCCAGAGGAAATGTCTGAATGGCCGCCGCAGTCTTTTGACCGCGGTGCGGTCATTCAGCGGCGGTACCCTGGCGGACGGCCTCCGCCGTCCGCCAGGGTCAGAACGAGGCCCTAAGTCCAAAGGTAAACTTTTGACCCAGGCCTCCCGCGAGCTGTAGCTGAGCAGGGCTCCATCGCGGTCGGCCTTAATCTTTGACTTTGCCCCGGTCGAGGTGCACCCAGATGACCCGATTGGCGTTTTTTGTTTCTAGGCGCTAAAAAAAAACAATAATTCTTTAAAAATTCATATCTCCGGTTCCCCTTATCCGATTTTATTCGTTTTTGTGTCATTTTAAAGATAAAAATATAATCTATATTTATAAATTGGTTTTGGATTTTTAAACTGTTTCCTGTGTTTTATTTAATTACTGTTTTGTGATATTTAAATGCTTTACACTCTGTCTGCTAAGTTAAGCCTTGTCGCTCGGTGCCAAGCTACCAAGGGTTGAGCTGGGTTTAATTTACTGAGACCTAACTGGACCTAAGTGGAGGTTAGTGGCCTATTGCTAAGTGTAGGTACTTACCTGCCCTTACCAACAACCCATTTTCCAACAGCCCTGGACCACATGGAGGAGATGGTGGCAGCCTTCATCCCTGAGGAGATTGTCACAGGGATTCAAGGTCAGGACAGCGCAGACTACCAGGAGACAACACAAATGCAGGGTAAGTCGCATGGGGAATTAAAATGCACTAATGTCAACTACAACTGGGGGGGGGATACCGACTACAAAATGCATGGAAGTCATCATATACATGGAGTGGCATGGGTAAAGGGGTACGGCACAGGGGCATGGCCTGTACAGAGAAAAGCTGGGGCACACCATAACACAACACCAGCAACAGTTCCATGGGGGTATGCTGCCATGCCAATGATGTAGCAAAGGTAAAGCCACGCCAGGAGGGAAGAGCACAATGTCAAACTGACATCCTGTCACACGTCAGCCACTATACCCCCACATTAACTAGGGCCCAATTAACAACCTCTAGCCATTCCGACAACTGGAATGTAACAGTGACAACATTTGCCACTACCACCTCCGCTGTGTGTGCAGCTCAAGTAGCCAATGGCAGTAACGTCCCCATGGATCATACACACCTAAATTATAGGGTTGAGGATGACAACTTTAACAATCCCCTGAAACAAGACAAATGTTCCAGTCCTGTCAATTGTGAATGCCCATAGTTGCCGCAAACATCAGCCAATGTCATCACCATTAGGAGCTACGCAGCACTAAGGTCACACCCATGCAGCATATGTCAGGGTCCATCCTGTGCCTGGGTCACAATGCAACATCCCAAATGTCATACTGCTCAGACAACAGCATTGAGGGGGAGGACACATGTAACTGATCACTGAAATACACCTGCACAGTCAGAGGAGGAAATAGGACACTGCTACGACTATCAGGGCAATCCAATCTCCACACATAACCCAACATCAGCTGTACACATTACCAAAGCTGACATCCATATTGTGCCATAACAATGCTATGCACAGTATACGCTACATTTCAACTACATATAAGTGGATGTGAAAGATCAGAGCATGGGGCAGGTCCAGATTGTTCAGTGTGCTGCTAGTGCCATCAGAGCACCCACAGCCAGTGAAAGGTCTCACCATGAGAATGGATGTAGACGGAAGGTTGAGTAGGACAAGAAGGTGGCAAATCACTATTTGGCCAAAACCAACACCTAGAGGAGATGATGCCGACAAGTCTAATAACTTACCACAATACATGTGACATGCAGGTGGGGCATAGGCCTGGGAGAATGCCCATCTGAAAGACTGGATCAATGAACAGGAAACAAGATCACAATGTGAAATCATCACGAGGCAGGCATGTCACATCACTAATGCCACAACACAGACACACTAATTGTACCCTATTTCATTGCAGAGGACAATGGATCTCCTGCGGAAATGCCTGTCCAGGACTACCCTGATGACATGGATGGCGAACTGGCAAACAACAGCCACCAGACCCTCCAAGATGTCCTTGGAACCCTCCAGACCCCACCTTCAGTCACAAGGAGGAGCACAGAACAAGCAGCCATCACAGAGGACCCACCTACCACCCCAATTGTAAGACCTGCCAGCTCCAATACAGCTGAGGACTCAGATGACACAGGCACCAGCTTTGAGAGAACTGTAGTCGGAGTACAGCGGGAGTTGGCCAAGGAGGTGCGGGTGGGATTCAAACTGTGGCAGCCAGCCTAGGGGGGTGCATTTGTGCATGATGTCAACTGAAGAACAGGCAGCAGCTATGCAAGGGCGAACAACTATCTTGCAGGAAGTAGAAAAAAGGCTGAAGGAAATCAGCACAGCCGTAATACAGTTGACCTAACACCTACAACAGCAATCCTGTCAACGTGTGCACGAATGCAACATTGAACCCCTCAGGGCCGACCTGGCTGCCTACCATCGTGATGTGGCTGCTATTCTTAAGAACCAAGAGATCCTCCTTGCAGCAGTACTGACCTGAAGACCCTCACAGGTAGCAGCTACCGTGATGTCTGACTCCACGTCTTCAAACACTGAGATGTGTGTTGCCCCTTCACAACCACCACCACGAAGGACAGAGGAGGCAACACACACCTCAGTGCAGCAGAATAGCAGAATATGAAAAACGTAAACTAAACAACTAAAACAGCCCAACTATCTCCAAACTATCACTACCCACAACAGACTCCCAAAAACAACAAAGACAATACAATAATAGACAATTGTACACAATAAACACTCAGACAGGATACAACAACAATATTTTATTCACAAAATGACAAGTAATGGACCACACAGGAGACAAAAGCACAATTTAACCAGACAAAACTCTCAACACAGCCACACAGTCTAGAAGAATCACAGACTGCAAAGTGAAAGTGAAAGTACACCCACTGTACATAATCTGTAAACAGGATATCCTATTACATCACTTCCTGCCTAAAATGGCGGGCGTTCTTATCGTTATGCGTCAAAAAAAAATGACGCATACAGTCTGGGTGTCATTTTTTCAACGCACAGGAGTAAAAATGAGCCCGCATCCGTATATTTTGAAATAGTCTAACACTTAACCAATTTTCTGAGGTACAGTGTGGAAGAGTCAATGGTGTTTTCAGGGCATTATGCGTCATTTTCGGGCATAAGCGTCATTTTTTGATGCATGTGCGTAAAAATTTCAGGGCATTAACTGGGTTTGGGTCATTTTACAATTTTAATGTTATGTAACATTTGTAACACAACTGAGATAGGCTGATTGCACCCACTTTGGTCTTGACGGTGTATGGGCACATGTGAGACATCATACTTCTGAGGACCATGATCCGCTACTTCATTAACAGGATTTTCACTCTTCGCTGACGCACTAGATGGCCATATGTGTGGCCTACATATATGTATTGCACAAATTGGGCATGTTTGGCGTCAAGAGAGGATAGCAATGTGACGCACATAAGTACAATACCTCAATGCCTATGGCTCAATGTGTGTGCATTGGCTACTAATGTAGTTGTTGACCCAGTGTGTGTGCAGCACAAGATGCATTATTGCAAATATGCTTGTATGAATGTGAAGTCAATGTGTCCAAACCTTAGATGCAAGTCAGTGTGGAAATGAGAAAGGACATGTGTTAGTCATACATGTAGCAACATCTGTTGTTTGCACTTCCAAGATTTTGGGTAACTTAGACACCACAAATGACAAAGCATGCACCGTATAAATGGCAGACGCTTGTTCATGTCAATGGTCCAAAAGTTGCCCATCACATGTCCTGGATATTTGGATACTGCTTCCTAGGCACTTGTTGGTGAACCCACCGTGAGTCAGGCACATATACAGGCTAAGTGGGTACCATGTTATTGACACCGAAAGCCCAAGGTGACCCTCAACTGTAATATCACACCATAGTTGTGGTCATATGACTGAGCCACAACTCTCCTGTGGAAGTGGTAGACCAGCAGACGAGGCAGCACGTGGCCACATGTTTCCAGTGATCAACTGCACAGAGGTGCCTGGTTCATGTGTGTGGTTCAATGTTGATCCTGTGTATTTTAGGGCTCTATGTTGTCACAGTTACGTCCAGGTTTCATCATGAGTCAGTGGCGGCTATTCCTGTATCTACTGAGTATCCTTCGGAAATCAATGGAAGTAAAGTCTATGAGGTCATGAGAACCTACATGGGGATGGTCCCACCCTGTCACTGCAGACGTGTTGTGAGGCTGTCAACAGTGCAACCTTGGTGTGCTGAGTGAGATCATATCTCAGGAGTCATGTTCCAGCAGGTGTCATTACAACATTTGTACACAGGTTGGCCTGTAAAGTTCCCACTGCATCTGGGAACATCATAGCCTCTGTGTTGATTAATCTTGCAGCTATTCAGCACGCACAGGCGATCAATATGTTGTGAGCAATCTGATTCAGCGTGTGAACTGTCAGGTTCCTAACATGTGTGGAATTTTCATGCACATTATCAGAGGTTGCTGGTTCTGCTGGAGGCACCATACCAATCCCTGCATACGGCCCTGGTACACTGTCACACTTTGTCGTTCATGCATACATGAGACCCAGACAAGGGATAGGCCATGATTTGGGTATTTGGAGACAAGTTTACAATTATGGTACAATAAAAAAGTAGATTATGCTATACAATGTTTTGAGTATGCATTGAGGAAGCACCTGACAAAATACCCCTGGAGGAATGTGAGGGTTGGGAAAGCAAGTGTGGTACATATGTAGACACAAGGAACCTTTAGGGTAACGCATAGACAGGTGCCTGTCAAGCTGACAGGATGCAGGGTCAATCAGGATCCAGCAATTTCACAAGGTACATACTCAGTGGTCTGACTTACACTGGTCGGAGGAAGAACAAGACAGTTGACATGGAAGACTGTGTTTGTCCTGTGTTTTGGAAGGTGACACATAACCCAAGGGCTGTGTTACACGGCTTATTTTTCTAGCAATGCATAACAGTGTAATCAACAAAATGGCAGCTTCTATGCTGTTCCATGCATCTGCAAGGGCAGTGCATGTTCAAATGGGTGGTCTGCATGGAGGTGCCCACAGGTGTGTGCTGCATCAGTTTCTCACAAGTCCTGTAGGTGAGATTTGAGTTCAAATGGCCAACAGTACCTTTCACATGGGAAGCAATATACAGGTGATAACAGGGCTCAGAACCTACAAGCCAGTGTATTAATTGACCTGACGTCCATGCAGTCAGATGTACTAAGACAATGGCATACAATACAAAAGGGTGAAGCACACTAGATTACTATTGTTAGTCTGTGTGTGTGTAGAGGAGGGAATATCTGGGTACACATATTACCATTCCAGGGACCTCTTCAGACAGGTGGGGCGAGACCAGGAACATGGGTGTGTCAGGAGTTAGGACATGGGCTGACATGTACATGGAATGTGTTGGACGCACTGCTTGTCATAGGTGTGGCACTTGTGCTGTCTATGTTCTGCTTATATGGAACTCTAGTCACAGATATTCCTTGCAAAGATAGGTGCTGTACAACTTACTGCTGTCAAGGGTCTGGTCACACATTCCTGTTACCAATGCAATAGCACATCCACTGCCTCATGTATGAGGCATTTTTTTCCCTTATAGACTGATGGTGTCTTACTTGTGTGCCATATGCTGTGATGAACCATGTTGCCAACATGTATGTGTAAAATAGGTGTGGTCCTCTGCTATTGCCCTTCAAAGGTGAAATGTACAGGATATATGTCATTTACAGTGTGTGTGTATGTGACTGTTGCATAATACGCATCACAATTGCTTTGGAATGTTCTGTGTCCTGATCTGTATGTCAGTAATGCTCCATGAGGCTACACTCTTATTCTGATAGCTAAAGATAAAGGTGAGCAAAAATGATTACCCAGACCATGATATGGTGATTATTATCGGTGTTTATTTACATCTGTTGCTACAGTGGACATCCCATACCTTTAGAAATATACAATGGATTAATTTAAACATCAGTGAGACGCTTACATTTTGCAAGGTGACAATTAGCCAAACCTCTCCATACGTTGTGATCATTGACGTATTGACATTAGACAGTACACTAATTTCAGATGTGTGACACGTCCACTGCAGACCTATCAAACATGGCTAGCGGTGTCACAACCTCAGTGTGTTCCTGTCCACATGTTGCTGTCATGGTGTATGTGTTGTGTGTCCTAGAGGGTTGCTGTACAGTGTGTTTATAAGTAGGTTTCTGTACTTACCAACAAGTAGTCCATTGCCATATCGTCCATCCTGGAAGTGTTGATTGATGGTACAGTGACGGAAGATGAATGAGTCATGGACACTCCCAGGATACTTTGCCATAATATTGGTGATCAATCCTTGGTGATCCACAATGGCCTGCACATTGATGGAGTGTGTGTGCTTCCTGTTGCGGTATAGGTGTTCAGTTGCAGCAGGTGGCACAAGGCGTACATGTGTGCAGTCAATGGCACCAAGGATGTGTGGGAATCCATTTATGAGGTAAACCCCCTGTTTGGTCTCCTGCTGCTTCTGCTGTGTGTTTGGGAAGCAAATGTGGCGGGGTGTGAGTCCAATGATGGCATCCAGTACTTTGGGCAAGAAGGCAGAGAATGATGGCTGTGATATCCCGGCAACCAGGGTGCCAGTGGTTTGAAAGGAGCCACTTGCCAACATGTGAAGTACAGCTAGCAGCTTGGTTTCTGTTGGGATGGTGTGGGGTGTCAGCAAGCTGGGTGCCAACTGTGGCTCAATGTTGCGCAGCAGCTGCTGAATGGCTTGCCTGTTCAACCTGTACCTCTGGATGATGTCATGTTCCCTGAGGCCATGAAGGGTTGTCCTGGTGTGTAATATCCTCTCCTGCCTTCTGCGTTGCCTTTGGGGTCCCTGCTGGTGTTGTGGTAGCTGCTGTTGTTGTTGCTGTGCTCTGTATCTGCATGCACGCTGGATAAGAAGCACCTCCATGTCTCCCTTTTGCTGCTCTGCTGTTACTTCTGTGTGTTCTGATTAAATACAGGTGTGTTTGCCCCATTTTAACGCCTGCCCTGACCCAGGCGTTCATTTTTTACGCAAATCGGGCTGTGCGTCATTTTCCGCCTCCGCCTCCTGACCGTTCAGGATTTTTGCCCAGAAGCATAAATACGACGCACGGGCGTTTAAGTCATTTTTTGGACAGGAATGCCTACCTTGCATATGATGAACGCAAGGTGGTTTCCCGCATCCAGAAAATGATGCACACAGCGGGATTTTGACGTCCGCGGGCTCGGGCATCAAAGTTTAAATATGGGGCAAAGTTTGCGCTGAATGTGCGTCAAAATTTTTGACGCATATTCGCCGCTGACAGAGTATAAATATGCCCCTGTGGCTCCCCAAAGATTCCAGAACTTTCCATAACAGAAATGTGAGGAAAATGTGTTTATTAGTCAAAGTTTGATGTTTGCAAGAGATTCTGGGTAAACAAATGAGGTGAGCACCACACATGAGCCCACCCTAGATACCCGTAGGTGTCTAGTTTTAAAAAATGAACTGGTTGGCTAGGTTTTCCCAGGTGCCAGCTGAGCTAAGGTCCAAAATCTAGAGCTACCTACATCGGAAATAGAGGGTCAGTTTTTGGTGGAAAAATGTGATTCGTCCATGTTGCGTTTTGGGCCATTTCATGTCACGGGAACTAGGCCTACCCACACAAGTGATGTACCATTTTTATTGGGAGACTTGTGGGAGCATATAATAGTAGAACATTTGTTATTACCAGTTGGATTTCAATAGATTTGTGTCTTTCAAATTTAAGCCAGTGTATGTGAAAGATGACATTTTGAAAAGTACCCTCCAAATTGTATGCTAGTACAGGTACCCCCAAATTCGGAGAGGTAGAAATAACCACTGCTCCCGAAGCCTATATCTTGTGCCCATTTCAGTAATACATAGATTTCCTTGCTACACATTTTCCTCTATGCCTACTTCACTATAAGAATTGGTCGATACTTGGTACTCAATGAAAAAACATTTTATAGTGAAGGTCAGTTGCTTGCTCTGGGTACCTTGGGTTCCTAGAGAACCTATAAAAACCTACAAACCCCATGTGTCCCTGCAACCAGAAGTGTCTATGGCAATAATGGTATAGTGCTTTTTCAATCTGCTATTGTGACAAAAAGCTACAGATTAAAATGTTGTCACAAATGTCAGTTTTTTCCTACTCATTTTCAATATTTCTTTTTTTCAACAGTTACTTTACTTGGGCAAAACGTGAGGGTGCTACACATATGACCCCTTGCAGAATTTGGAATTTTGTCTACTTTTCAGACATCTGTAGCTTTTCTGGATCACCAATGGGTTTCACACTGGTTTTCACCACAAACTGGAGGTATGTTGAGAGCACAAAATATAGGGAGAACAGGCTAAATCTTAGAAAAATGCTTAAACTGTGGTACAATTTTTCTTTTTTTGATTTAGCTCTGCATGTTCCTGAAAGCTGGGAAAATGGTGACTGTAGTACAACAAACAGTTGGTGGATGCCATTTTTGGGGAAAAAACAGACTCTTTTACCTGGAGCACTTTCTCCGTATTTTTCTCAAAAACGTCAGGGACATATTTAAACCTTTTGGTGCAAAACTGCTAACACAGTTTTGCACCAAAAAGTTTACCGCCGGTTAGCGCCATTCATGAGCACCAGCCAGGTGCCATATTTATGGAGTGGTGCAAACCGGTGCTAATCTTGGGCTAGTGACAACAAAAATTACGCTAGCCAGGTGGGGGTGGTGGTATTGAAATAGAAGGTTGTGCGTCAAAAAATGCCACTAACCAGCCTTGCATCATTTCCAGGCGCAAAACCATCCTAAAACAACTCCTGTCTTAGGAAAGACAGGAGTCATGCCCACCACCCCAATGGCCAGCACTGGGGACCAGTGTCCTCTGGGCATGGCCATTGTACCCAGTGGGCCCCTTGCTACTTACCTATACTTACCCTACTTACCTGGGATGGGTCCCCATTCTCTAGTTGTTGGAAAATGGGTTATTGGTAGGGCAGGTAGGTACCTACACCTAGCAACAAGCCACAAACCTCCACATAAGTACAGTTAGGTCTCAGTAAATTAATCCCAGCTCTACCCTTGGTAGCTTGGCATCGAGCGTCAAGGCTTAACTTAGGAGACAAAGTGTAAAGCATTCAAATATCACAAAACAGTAATGAAATAAAACACAGGAAACAGTTTAAAAATCCAAAACCAATTAATAAAAATAGCTTATATTTTTATCTTTAAAATGACAGAAAAACGATTAAAATCGGTTCAGGGGAACCGGAGATATGAATTTTTAAAGTATTATTATTTTCTAGCGCTTAGAAACAAAAAGCGCCAATCGGGTCATCTGGTTGCACCAGGACCGGGGCAAAGTCAAACTTTCAGGCCGACCGCGATGGAGCCATGCTAGGCTACAAGTCGCGGGAGGCCTCGGTTAAAAAGTTACCTTCTGACTTAGTCTTTATTTTGAAGTTTTTCTTCACCGGGACGAACCTGCCAGTTGAATCCGACCTCCTGGAGCCCTTGTCCGGATACGCGAAGTCGGTTTCCTCGGTGGTGATTTTTACCTTCGGACTTAGTCGTTTTTTCGAGATGAAAATCCTTCGACCGGGGTAAACCTGGATCTTGATTCGACGTCCATGGAGCCCTTCTCGGATACGATGGCTGGGAGGTCCCGGTCAACTTTTTACGTTCGGACTTAGTCTCTTTTTTGGATGTTTTTCTTTACCGGGACGAACCACGAAGTCTGGCCGGGTCGCGGTTGAGGCAAGCCGGCTAGAATTTCCGCGTCGGGTCGGTCACTTTATGGAGCTTTTTTTCAAAAATTCTCCAATCTTTTCCAAACTTCTGGGGCTTCACCCAGATGTTCTTTCAAGGTTCTTTTGGGGTCCACAGCTCACCCCAAGGGTCCAGAAGTTCTGTGATGGTCCTTGGGGGGTGCGGACTTCAACTCCCAGAATGCACCTGGCGCAAACTCCTTTTTGGCCACTGGGCAGTGGTCAACTGGTCGCTTTCTTCAGGAGTTGGTGCAGGGGACTCTGGTTTAGCAATTTTTCACCTGTAGCAAACAGGGAGTCCCTCCTTGAACCAGTTGAAGCCAGGCAAAGTCCTTCTTGTGGTTAAGCCCAAGTGTGCAGCTGGTGCAGTCCTTCTGAGTGCAGGTTCCAGGTGCAGGCCAGGGGTCCTTCTTCTTCTTTAGTTCCTTTCTTGTTGATTTCTGGAGGGGATCTGAGGTGTGGGTGCAGGTCTGCCAGTTTTATCCTTGCTCCTGGGTGAAATGCAGGGGGGGCCCTGGTTCTCCAATCAGGGACAGGGTCGTCCCCCTGTGATGACCACTTTCTGGGAAGTGTGGCAAAAATCCATCCCAGAAGGCAACAGTCTCTAAAAATCCAAAATGGATGAATCTGATTTTTGGAGGAGAGATCTGGCTGAGCCCACCCACTGGTGTGGCTAAAAATCATAAACACACCCCTCTCCTGCCCTCTCCTAATCTAATCAAGGGGGCACCTAGCTGTCTGGGGTTGCAGGATGTGGGGGTGTTGCTGGGTGCTGCAAATGTCCTTCTCTGCCTTTGAAGACCAGTTTGGCAGCCCTCCCCCTTCCTGCCTCACCATCTGCTGAGGGGAGATTCTCTCTCCCAAGCACATTCCTTTGTGTGAAGTCAGGCCACTTCACACCTCATTAAAGTAGCCTGGCAGAAGCTGCTGCAGGCTGGCCAATCAGAGCACAGCAGCAAAAACAATGCAGAGCTGAAATTGGCAACTTTTTAGGTAAAGTCTAAACTTTTTACCTGAACTGGTTATATTAAATCCAACAACTGGAAGTTGTGGGATTTATTATAACAATCAATTTGATACCAAATTCTTGGTACGTAACATTTAAGGAGACTTTAAAATTTAAAATAAAGTCTGCCCATTCTAGCCTATGAAGGCCATTTACTTCAATGAGGGAAAAACGAATTTGGCTGTTTTTACCTCACCAGGGCTTATAAATCTATTTTTATAAAGTCCCTGCTTATAGTTACATGGCACCCAGCCCTAGGGGCACATAAGGCACACCTTAGGGGTGACTTATATGTAAAAATAAGGTAGTTTAAGACTTTGGAAGTACCTTAAATTCCAAAGTCGAATTTGCATATAACTTTAATTTAAAAGCAGCCAGCAAGGCAGGCTTGCTTTTAAAATGACACTGGGCACCTCAGCAATGCACCTAGGTGTGCACCACCTATGCTGTGGTCCCTAAACCTACATGCCCTACCATATACTAGGGACTTATAGGTAGGTTAACTTAGCCAATTATAATTAGCCTAATTTGCATATCCATTTTACACAGAGCACTGGCCCTGGGACTGGTTAGCAGTACCCAGGGCACCATCAGAGTCAGGAAAACACCAGCATAAAGTGGAAAATGGGGGCAAAAAGTTATGGGGCCTCTGGAATCAGCCCCAGTTTCTCACACAACCCCCCCCCCAGCCCACACGCCCAGGAGACTCAGCCCAACCCTGGGAGAGTCTTCCTGGCTTGTTAGGCGAGGAAGACAGTGAAGAAAACTGGCTGTCCCTTTGCAGGGCCTACTCTGCCTTACATCCTCCTGTCAGGGTCTCTCCCTCTGGGTAGTGAACCCACCCCAACAATGAAAGGACCCATTTCAAACTGAAACTTCCCTCTAGGGGGGTCTTCCTCCTCTCTCTCTGCCAACTTGGGTAGTGAGGTGCCTACCTCCCCTACTCCAAACTTTGCTAGGGCAACACCTAGCTTACCCAAAGAGGTCACCCAACACTTGAGCAACCCCACCATGACCAATAGGGTCAGGGGGCCTACTTTGCTATTGGCCCTGGGGTCTGCCTCCCAGGCCAAGTACAGTGCTGCCAGGAAGGCTAGCACCCAGCAGAGGCTACTGACAGCTGTCAGTACCCAGAACCACACCCTAAGCTCTCCACTGACAGGTGGCTGAGCTGCTTTAGGGGCATCTTTGGGATCCTGGCACCCCTCTTGCTGTCTAGAGTGGGGGGCTACCACCTCCTGTGGCAGACACCCTCCTTCCACTCTCCCTTCTGTCAGTGCAGGGGCAACACCTTGCATCTGGACAGCTGCCTGACTACTCAGGACTTCCTTGGGGTCAGGTGAGGCCTCACCAGTGCCAACTCTGGGCTCCCCCCCTACTGGGGTAGAAGGCCTTTGGCTCCCTGGAACTCTCTTTAAGAGTGGCCTACCCTTCCTTTTCTTCTTTCCTTTTCTTGGGGACCCCTGTCTCCTAACTGTAGGGACTGACTCCCCAGGACTTCGGGTTGGGGGGGCGCCCTGGGCGACCACCCCATCTGTGACCAGACTCACCTCTGGGAGGTCATTGCCCAGGATACAATCTAGGGGAAGGTCAGCACTGACTACCCCCTTAATCCAGTCAAGGATACCCTCCCTCTCTAGGGGCACTATGGCTACAGGTTTGGAGGTGACCTCCCCTGTGGCTATCCTGACTTTCTTTGTCTTTCCTGGGACATACATGTCTGGGGTCACTAACCGGTCACTCACTATAGTGTGACTGGCACAGGTGTCTCTCAGGCCAGTGGTAGGGATCCCATTCACCTGAATGTGGTGGAAGTGCCTACTCCCACCCTCAGGGATCACCAGCTTACCATCTGGTCCTGTCTCCCAGCACAATGCTAGGAGGACTTCATCATCTGAGGAATCCTCCTCTATGGCTACACTGGACAGCCCAGTGCTAACCACCTTCCTTGGACAGGCTGCATCTCCTCTGAAGTGACCTGTCTGCTGACAGTCAAAGCAAGCCCTACTGACCAAGAGTTTTTTTAACCCTGGGTCTCCCTGTCTCTGCTTGTCAGAGTGGGAGTGGGATTTACTCTCCTCCTTCTTAGGGTTCTGGGGTACAGAGGGAGTCTCTGTGGTGGGCTTACCACCTCCCTCCTTAGGTTTTTGGGGACCTGTCCCCCCCTTCTTGGAGTCTCCCCCCTGGGACTTGACAACCACCCTGGTTCTCAACCACTCATCAGCTGCCTCCCCTAGCTCTCTAGGGTTGGTCTGCTTAGAGTCCACTAGATGCTGGCGTAACCTTTCTTGGATACAATTGGTCAAGATGTGCTCTCTCATGATCAGATTGTATAACCCCTCATAAGTATCTACTTTGTTGCCAATAATCCAGCCCTCTAGTGCCTTTAGTGAAATGTCCACAAAGTCAACCCAAGACTGGGTACTGACCTTCTGGGTGTCCCTGAACTTCATTCTATATTGCTCTGGGGTCAGACCAAACTTCTTGGCTAAGCACCTCTTCATACTAGGTTATGAATCTGCCTCCTCCCCCCTTAAGGTCAGAAGCCTATCCCTCCCTGAGTTGGGGACCAACTCCCACAAAAGGGAACCCCAGTATTGAGGCCTAACCCTTCTCATTTGGAGTGCCCTCTCAAAGGCCCCTAGCCACTTATCTATGTCATCCCCCTCTACATAAGCAGGAACCACCCCCTTGGGTAATCTGGGGCAAACTCCCCCACCCATGGACACCTCAGCTTCTTTATCGCTGCTTCCATCTCTTTTTTCTTTGTATGCCCACTTTTGCTTTTCTAGGGACAGCTTCTCTGCTTCCAAAGCTATGTATGCTAGCTGGGCCTCCAGCTCTCTGTCTCTGATGGATGGGTTCTCTCCTCCTGAAAGGACCCCTCTCCCACCACTAGCTTTGGGTCTGCCCCTAGTGACTGTATCTACTGAGGACCGTTCTTCCTCTTCCTCACTTAGGCTCAGATGCCTTCCCTCCCCTGAGTGTTAGAGTTAGCATCTTCCCCTTTTTCTTCCCCCTCTGGAGCTTCCTCTGTGCCTAGCCCTTGGGCCTCAGCCCATGCTGTCAGGGATTTAATCAGGATTTGCTTCCTGAGATCAGTGGTTGCAGGCAACCCTCTCTCAATACACAACCCCCTAAGCTGGACTACTGTCAGTGTGGGTAGGCTAGCCAGATCAAGCTCCATGGTTCCCTAGTTTTGTGTCAACAAAAACTTTTTGCAAAAATTGGTAACAAGAATTTAGACAAATTACAAAAATTCAATAATTGAAATTAATCCAAATTAATTAAAAAAAAAAAAAATTAAAAATTAAAAACAATTTTTGCACTAGGACAATTTAAAGGATTTTTAATTTGTTTTATCTAAAACTGTAACGTGATATTGAACACAAGTACAGGATCCCGTCGCTGCTTCCAATTATGTTGGAAAATGGGTTATTGGTAGGGCAGGTAGGTACCTACACCTAGCAACAAGCCACAAACCTCCACATAAGTACAGTTAGGTCTCAGTAAATTAATCCCAGCTCTACCCTTGGTAGCTTGGCATCGAGCGTCAAGGCTTAACTTAGGAGACAAAGTGTAAAGCATTCAAATATCACAAAACAGTAATTAAATAAAACACAGGAAACAGTTTAAAAATCCAAAACCAATTAATAAAAATAGCTTATATTTTTATCTTTAAAATGACACAAAAACGATTAAAATCGGTTCAGGGGAACCGGAGATATGAATTTTTAAAGTATTATTATTTTCTAGCGCTTAGAAACAAAAAGCGCCAATCGGGTCATCTGGTTGCACCAGGACCGGGGCAAAGTCAAACTTTCAGGCCGACCGCGATGGAGCCCTGCTCGGCTACAAGTCGCGGGAGGCCTCGGTTAAAAAGTTACCTTCTGACTTAGTCTTTATTTTGAAGTTTTTCTTCACCGGGACGAACCTGCCAGTTGAATCCGACCTCCTGGAGCCCTTGTCCGGATACGCGAAGTCGGTTTCCTCGGTGGTGATTTTTACCTTCGGACTTAGTCGTTTTTTCGAGATGAAAATCCTTCGACCGGGGTAAACCTGGATCTTGATCCGACGTCCATGGAGCCCTTCTCGGATACGATGGCTGGGAGGTCCCGGTCAACTTTTTACGTTCGGACTTAGTCTCTTTTTTGGATGTTTTTCTTTACCAGGACGAACCACGAAGTCTGGCCGGGTCGCGGTTGAGGCAAGCCGGCTAGAATTTCCGCGTCGGGTCGGTCACTTTATGGAGCTTTTTTTTCAAAAATTCTCCAATCTTTTCCAAACTTCTGGGGCTTCACCCAGATGTTCTTTCAAGGTTCTTTTGGGGTCCACAGCTCACCCCAAGGGTCCAGAAGTTCTGTGATGGTTCTTGGGGGGTGCGGACTTCAACTCCCAGAATGCACCTGGCGCAAACTCCTTTTTGGCCACTGGGCAGTGGTCAACTGGTCGCTTTCTTCAGGAGTTGGTGCAGGGGACTCTGGTTTAGCAATTTTTCACCTGTAGCAAACAGGGAGTCCCTCCTTGAACCAGTTGAAGCCAGGCAAAGTCCTTCTTGTGGTGAAGCCCAAGTGTGCAGCTGGTGCAGTCCTTCTGAGTGCAGGTTCCAGGTGCAGGCCAGGGGTCCAGCAGGGCAGTCCTTCTTCTTCTTTAGTTCCTTTCTTGTTGATTTCTGGAGGGGATCTGAGGTGTGGGTGCAGGTCTGCCAGTTTTATCCTTGCTCCTGGGTGAAAAGCAGGGGGGGCCCTGGTTCTCCAATCAGGGACAGGGTCGTCCCCCTGTGATGACCACTTCCTGGGAAGTGTGGCAAAAATCCATCCCAGAAGGCAACAGTCTCTAAAAATCCAAAATGGATGAATCTGATTTTTGGAGGAGAGATCTGGCTGAGCCCACCCACTGGTGTGGCTAAAAATCATAAACACACCCCTCTCCTGCCCTCTCCTAATCTAATCAAGGGGGCACCTAGCTGTCTGGGGTTGCAGGATGTGGGGGTGTTGCTGGGTGCTGCAAATGTCCTTCTCTGCCTTTGAAGACCAGTTTGGCAGCCCTCCCCCTTCCTGCCTCACCATCTGCTGAGGGGAGATTCTCTCTCCCAAGCACATTCCTTTGTGTGAAGTCAGGCCACTTCACACCTCATTAAAGTAGCCTGGCAGAAGCTGCTGCAGGCTGGCCAATCAGAGCACAGCAGCAAAAACAATGCAGAGCTGAAATTGGCCACTTTTTAGGTAAAGTCTAAACTTTTTACCTGAACTGGTTATATTAAATCCAACAACTGGAAGTTGTGGGATTTATTATAACAATCAATTTGATACCAAATTCTTGGTATGTAACATTTAAGGAGACTTTAAAATTTAAAATAAAGTCTGCCCATTCTAGCCTATGAAGGCCATTTACTTCAATGAGGGAAAAACGAATTTGGCTGTTTTTACCTCACCAGGGCTTATAAATCTATTTTTATAAAGTCCCTGCTTATAGTTACATGGCACCCAGCCCTAGGGGCACATAGGGCACACCTTAGGGGTGACTTATATGTAAAAATAAGGTAGTTTAAGACTTTGGAAGTACCTTAAATTCCAAAGTCGAATTTGCATATAACTTTAATTTAAAAGCAGCCAGCAAGGCAGGCTTGCTTTTAAAATGACACTGGGCACCTCAGCAATGCACCTAGGTGTGCACCACCTATGCTGTGGTCCCTAAACCTACATGCCCTACCATATACTAGGGACTTATAGGTAGGTTAACTTAGCCAATTATAATTAGCCTAATTTGCATATCCATTTTACACAGAGCACTGGCCCTGGGACTGGTTAGCAGTACCCAGGGCACCATCAGAGTCAGGAAAACACCAGCATAAAGTGGAAAATGGGGGCAAAAAGTTATGGGGCCTCTGCAATCAGCCCCAGTTTCTCACACTAGTGTCCCACTGGTCTGAGTGGGGGTGTTCCTTGGGCTTGGGGTGGACACCTGTGGACCCATTCCATGGTGTTTGACCATGGAAATGGATCCACAGGTACCCTAACGCCTGGTCTGACCCAGGCATTAAATAATGGCATTAACCAAGCTTAACGCCATTATTTGGGTCCGCCTCCCACTCGTGCGTCATTTTTGCATGGGGGATAAATATAGGGCTATGGGGATAGCATCATTTTTTTGGATGGAAATGCCTACCTTGCATCTCATTGACAGTTCAAACTCCTATATTTTGACACCAGGCGGGTCTAGCGTCAAAATATAAATATGGAGTTAAGTTTGCGCTGAATTTGGGACAAAAATTGATGCAAATTCAGCGCAAACAGAATATAAATATGCCCCTCTAAAAGTTGCTATATTTTGCTTATTTTTGCAGTCCCCTCCAGGGGAATCCACAAACTCTGAGCACCTTTAGAATTCCCAGGATGTTGAAAAAAGGACACAAATTTGGTATGGGTAGCTTGTGGACAAAAAGTTATGGATACCTAAGTGCAAACTACTTCAAATAGCCAAAAAAGGCCTCAGCACTGGGTGGAGGGGAGGGCATCGGAGGTGGCAAGCAGCAAAAGGGTTAAACAGATTGATGAGTTGAACCCATGCCACAGAAATCATGTCACTGGAAGGTTACAGCCTGGGTGGTTGAAAAGTTTACATTTGTAATGAAGCTACCTCAGAATAACCTGCAGTTCACAGGTCCCAGTGTCATTAAAGTAACTTAACCGGCTCCTGTACCTGTGTATCTTCATGCACTCTTATCTGTGTGTGTTCATACTGGAGCATGTGTGCATAAAATATTTTTTTTATGTGAGGTATTTGATACAGCTAGAACCTAACTTTAAGGAGCAGCAGAGGGGTGATGTTGCTGCTTCCAGGCTTGACGCTCTTGCATCTGCTTAGAGACTTCCTAAGCATAACAGGATTATGGCTGATGTGTAAAGCTAGGTGAGGAAGAGTAAAGGCACACACAAAAGGAACTTTTACTGTCAACAGTAAAGCACTTTGGGGCATATTTATGTGCCCCTAGTGCCACCGGAGCATCACTTTATCTGATGCTCCGATCAGATCTTTATCTGATGCTGGCGTTAAGCCACTTTTTGTGGCTTAACGCCACCCTGTAAATACGGGCACGTCACACGCAGCAATTTGCATGAAGGGGCATGCAATGGATGTTGCTGTGGGCGTGCCACAGCAACACCATTTGCATTTTGACGCTGCCCCAGATTTATGTGTTTTTGTAAACGTGAGGCAGCGCCAAAATCTAGTGCCACCCCAGGGGTGGCTTTAGCAAGGCGCAACGAGAAGGAATACTTGTATTCCTCCTCGTTTTTTGCTTTTTCTATGTGTGCTGCATTCTGCAGCATGCATAAAAAGAGCAAAATGCCAGAAATGATTGTTTATGTGAGGGAAGGTGTCCCTTCCTGCACATAAACAATAATTTCAACATTTTGCTTTGGCACTTCTGTGAGTGCTGCATTGTGCAGCACACACAGAAGTGCCAAATTTGCATCAGTGATTGTTTATGTGCAGGAATGAAACAGTCAAACCCATCAACTCAGACATCCTTGCACAATGGTGCTATGTAGCACAATTTAGCGTCAGTGCAGGGGGAAATGAAGGGGTGCGCCGTATTCTAATAAATAAGGGGCATACCTGCATTTCTAAAGTGATGAAGCGCTGCCAATTTTGGCGCAGCACCTCACTGCACCACTTTTCAGTAAATCAGGCCCCAAGTGCTGCAAGCGTTGTTGGGAGCAGATAGCAGTCTTTCACCTCAAAAAGTGAAAGTGATGATGCCCCTCATCCCATCATTTGCTGAATACTGGGCAGGCACAGCCAATTTGCAGTGCATGGGATAAGTTCATGGATCTTGCAAGAGAGCTGCTATGTTTTAGCCAACGTGAAGTGATCTTCATTTGCAGATAGAGGAGAAAGCATTCATGGATGGCTAAGATTGCATTTGCCATTACTAAGACATTGCTGAATTCAACTGTGCCAAAAAAAAAACCTTTGGATGACCATATCACATCTGCTGAGGTGCATGGTGTGGTGGGGTAATTTTCAGCCTCCTTAGCAGGAGGATGAAGAGTAGAACAAGACACAGCTTGCTTCCATAGGGATAAGTCAAGTCATGGGGAGGTGGATTGTCAGGCCCAGGTAAGGGAGTCCGAGGAGCAGTGAGGTCTGTGACTTCAGGAGAGATTAAGGAAATACCCAATTCAAAGAAGTAAGTTGAGACAGGGCTGGAATAGCACTCATAAATAAAACTGGAATTAATTGTAATATCAGCCACAAGTTGCATCTATTGAGCAAGGTTCAGCTTGGCCGTCAAATAACTCTCTTAAAAAAATTGAACAAATGGTCCCATCAGTGCAAATATATTGGCTGAAACAGAACAGGATTCCTAGATTCCGAAGGGCACTCATGACACATTGCAAACATTTTCATTGTTTCCAATCATGAGATGAGCATGACATGATCATCGCAAAACATTATTCTGCAAGTGAGGCAGGGAGGCAATGAATATAATATATAAGGGTCTGAGTGGGTCCCCAGGGAAGCTAAGAAGAAGAATGATCATACATTTGTTAAATACATATACTGCACAATACAAGCCTCCACCAGTGAGATTAATATGAGACATATGAGCAGGTTAACTAATATGTCATGCAACCTCACATGATGTCCTGAGTTGCTTGAAAGGACAAGAGCAGAACAATACCATATCTACTAAATTATGGTGATGCTGCTTTCTTCCCCAGTGCTGGCACTCTTTCAGGCTGCATAGCTTCTGGCACATCATACCTTTCCGACATAACAAAGGTGTCTGTGTGAATCCAGCATGGGTTTTGTACTGGAAGGGTACCTGTCCTGTACAAATTACCACAATTGATTTACTTTTAAATTTTCCCCACTTTGTATGTCAGCTGTACAGCACAGCATACATAGAAAGTTAGAAACATTTAGAGAATGAAAACTTTTCTCCCTCTTTGTGCCTGCTTCAAGTAGGCACAATTTTGGTGTAAAGAACTGTCTACTGATGTTAGTACATGGGGCTTTCAGTTAAAAACCATGGGAGGTTCCATATCAACACCCATGCACCACCCATGAGACGTCTTCATGAAGTAACACAAAGGAAAGCAAAAATTGCTTTGTTTTAATTTTAGGCTACTTTCCAGAACAAAACAAGTTTTGTGGTTGAAAGTAAACACTACTAAAACTTTACTACTAAACCTTATGGTGGTGTGCATAGTTTGTTGGTGTCTTTGCAAAGTATTGATTAGGCTAACAGAGTGAACCCAGCATGATTCTTCATTCAAGCCCATCCAGATATCCTAAGCATGGTTGACCTTTTTGAATTCAAGAGGACACAATGGGCAAAAACAAATCTGAAATGCGTTCTCGTTGCAGTTTTTTTTCTCCAGAATCAAAGGATCCAATATCAATATCAAAGTAATCAAAATGTTCCCTCAGCCGTACCACTTTTCAGCCCCAACTTAAACATCAGGGTAGGGACCTAAATAGCAAAGCATCTTTTGTTTAACATAAAGATATGGATGGCAGATGTTAGAGAACTCTCGGGACCCTGTCTGATTTTGGCCTCTATGTATGCACCAAATTCGGATCAAAAAGTGTTCTGAAATCAGCTCTCAATAGAAGATAACGCTTGGGTCAGGAGCTCTTTCCATGCAAGCGGACTTTAGTATGCAATGTGAGCCACCAATGACAAAACACATCAAAGGTTCCGGGTAACAGTGCAATTCCCTTTTTGGTGAATTGCTACTGTTGCCCTGAACCTTTGATGTGTTTTGTCACAGGGCAACAAAAGGGGAACAATGGCCAGTGCAGGTGCAAACATGTGGCTTTAGCACATAAAACCACGCAGTAAAAGGTTTGAAATCTCAACTCCATTTTTCAAGTGAGAGGGGACGATACCAGTTAGAAGGGGCAAAGATCCCCTTCCAGGTAGGTGGATAGTTTAACAGTGCACGTTTGTGGGTAGATGAGTGCCTGAGGATTGCATGGGACTCCCCAGATCTCCACCTGGGGATTGGATGCCAATCCCTCCACTATGCCCCCACTTCACATGTGGCACATAACCAGTGTACTTCGCTATCATCTGTTTATCTTTGCACCTGCATCTGACATACAGCTGCCTCTTTAAGATACTGAGGGCATGGCACTTAGGATACTATTGATAAAAAAATGTGTGCCAGCATGAGTCATCTTAAGAAAGGCACTACTTACGTGACTGTCTTTAATACCAGAGTGAGGCAGGCGCGAGGAGCTGCAAATACAGGCAGTGGCGTAGCGTGGGTTGTCAGCACCCGGGGCAAGGCAAGTAATTTGCGCCCCCTAACCTGGGGCAAGGCAAGTAATTTGCGCCCCCTAACCTGTGGATTTTAGCACTCGAGAGATGTTGCGCCCGGTGCGGCCGCCCCCCCCCCTGCACCCCCCACGCTACGCCACTGAATACAGGCACAGATGCGCACCTTTCTCCAAGACGGTAGGAGAGAACTTAAGAAAATGGACAGAATGTGTTAATCACACTCTTGAGCAGTGCATACATCATATGCCAGAATCAGTAACACTGTGGTGGCCAAAATATTTAGGGACTCACTTAGGCTTAGAGAGTAATGAGGCGTTAATGGAATAGATGCCCTTTCACACACCCTTGGCTCCTCCACCTCATTTTTAAAGGGAAGAACCATTTAGTTTTCAATAGCCAAGCCACTGCCTGCTCTGCCATAAGAAGCGGATACCCAGCTGGCCATTGGTCAAAGAATCGGCATCTTCATAGTGTCAGAAGGCCTCCTCTTATTTAAGGCAAGGCTTCCTGAACTATTTTTCAATCCCAGAACGATAATTTCAACTTGGTAGTCTCCAGCTAAAAAAATCACCAGTGTCCAATGTGCTGAGAGAAAACATTGGGGCATATTTACAAAGAACTGGTGCAGTATGGTGCTGCCCCAGAATTGGCAGTGCTACGCTGCATCAGTTCTGAAATGCAGGGATGCAGCGTATTTACAAAAATACAGCAAATCCCTGTGTTTCCCTCTGCGCAGGTGATATATATGCTGCCTAGCGCCAATGCAGCCACCCTTGCACCATAGTGCAAGGATGGCTGCGTTGCAGGCGAGATCGTTTTTGTGCAAGGAGGGACACCTTCCTGCACAAAAACAATCTTCAATCACGATTTGCTCTTATTATGTGTGCTGCAAAATGCAGCACACACGGAAAGAGCAAAAAACGAATAGAAATTAAAGTACCCTAGGGGTGGCGTTAGATTTTGGCGCTGCCATAGATTTATGATTTCTTGTAAATCTGTGGCAGCGTCAAAATGCAATGGGTGTTGCTGTGGAACACCCCCAGGAATACCCATTGCATGCAGCTTCCACGCAAAGTTCTGTATGTGAAGGGGCCATATTTACAAGGTGGTGTTATGCCACAAAAAGTGGCTTAACGCCACCTTGTAAATATGGCGCACTGCACAGCGCCACCAGAGCATCACAACAAGTGACACTCTTGTGGAGTTAGGGGCCTGTAAATATGCTTCAATGTTTTTACAGTTTTCAAACGTGCCCTCTCAGCATCACTGGGGAAATATATTTAAAAAATGTACACAATGGTGACTGGCCTGTCATGCATTCATGAAATGGCCAGTGTTTTAGCAGTTTCAATGAAACTGCTTCTGCTAAATCAGGTGAAGCACTTTGAAAAATCACTATCAGACCCGTTGGGGATCATTGAATAAGGTGGGTGGGTTGCAACCAACGGGAGTCATTGTAGGTGGGGTACTGGAGATATGGCTTTTGCTCCTCACTGTTCCAAAAGCTTGGCTGCCTGTCTGACAAAAATCAATGACCCCCTTAGAGAGATCTCAGAGAGGCAGAACATGTGTAAATAATCCCCTTTGGAGAACAGCATATTTATACTCCGTTTGCGCCGAATGTGCGTCGTTTTTTTCGACGCAAATTCGGCGCAAAACTAACGCCATATTTATACTTTGGCGTTAGACGCGTCTAGCGCCAAAGTATGGGCAAATAGCGTCATTTTTTGCGTGAACGCCTTCCTTGCGTTAATGAGATGCAAGGAAGGCGTTCCCGTCTAAAAACAGACGCACATAGCGGTGCGTGGTATTTATGCTCCAGGGCAAAAATCACTCCCGTGCGGCAGGCGGCGCAAAAAAATGGCACAAAGCACGAATAGCGTGAAATTTTAACGCCTGGGTCAGGGCAGGCGTTAAAATGGGGCAAACACACCTGTACTTAATCAGAACACACAGAACAAACAACAGAGCAGCAGAGCAGCAGAGCAGCAACAGGGAGACATGGAGGTGCTTTTTCTTCAACGTGCACGTAGACGCAGAGCCCTGCAGCAACAACAGCAGCCACAACAACAACAGCAGGGACCCCAAAGACAGCGCAGAAGGCAGGAGAGGATATTCCGCCCACGAACAACCCTGCATGGCCTCAGGGAACGAGACATCATCCAGAGGTACCGGTTGAACTGGCAGGCCATTCAGCAGCTGCTGACAAATATTGAACAGCAATTGGCCCCCACTTTAGTGACTCCACGCACTATCCCAACCGAAACAAAGCTGCATGCCGTACTTCACCTGCTGGCAAGTGGCTCGTTTCAGACAACTGGTGCCCTGGTTGGTGGAATCTCACAACCATCTTTCTCCGCATTCCTGCCTAAAGTACTGGATGCCATCATTGGACTGACACCCCGCCACATCTGCTTCCCTAACACAGTGCAGAAGCAGCAGGAAACAAAACAGGGGTTCTACGCCATCAGTGGCTTCCCGCACGTCCTTGGTGCAATCGACTGCACACACGTACGCCTTGTGCCACCTGCTGCGAGTGAACACCTCTACCGCAACAGGAAGCACACACATTCCATCAACGTGCAGGCCATAGTCGATCACCAAGGACTGATCAGCAACATTGTGGCTAAATATCCTGGGAGTGTACATGACGCATTCATCTTCCGTCACTGCACCATCAACCAACACTTCCAGGATGGACGGTATGGCAATGGACTACTTGTTGGTAAGGACAAAAATCTACTTATATACTCACTGCACAGAAACCCTCTAGGATAAACAACCCATACACCACAATAGCAACACCTAGACAGGAACACACTGAGGTACTCACATCACTAGCCATGTGTCACAAGTCACCATTGAACCTCTCACACATTTGAATTTACTCCACAGCTTAGTGTGAAGACATTCATGACTGTGGTTGCCTAAATGTCACCTTGCAAATTGGAAGTCTCACAATAACCTGTACACTAATACAATGCATAACTTTTAAGGGATGGGATGGCCTGGCTATGTTCATATGAACGTTTCTAATACCCTTTCATGTTTCAACTCTGCATGGAACTATCATCACACCCCCAGTGAGGACACACGGACACCTGTGTCACAAGTCACAATGCAAGGGAGGGGACACTGTACTTGAGAAACCAATACATCCTGCTGACAAACAGTTAGACAACAAACACTTGCTCAGCCAAGGAAAAAAAACAATGCCAAAGTTTCCACCAACAACCATAGGTTGTCACATTAGTACACAAAATAGTCACAGACAACACAACACAACTACTGCCATCAAAGATACGTACAACAGTGCCTCCTACATCTAATTGATACCATTCTGTGTTTCTCTTTCAGCTGATCAGGGGTAGGGCATCCAGCCTTGGCTAATGACACCATATGGGAACCCAAATACTGCTGCTGAGCGGGCATACAATGACGCCCACAAGAGGACCCGCAGCATTGTGGAGAGGACCTTTGGGATCCTAAAGTCAAGGTTCCGCTGCCTTGACATCACTGGCGGAAGCCTACTATACTCCCCAGAGATGGTCTGCAAAATCATATTCACTTGTGCCATATTACACAATATTTGTGTACAAAGGAACATTCCCCTCCTTGAACCGGACCCAGACATGCCTGAGGATGATGATGAGGAGGATGCTGGCCTGCAACAGGAGGGGGAACAACCTAACACCGCAGCAGGAGTGCGTAGGCGCCAACAGCTTGTGAACAATTTTTTTACTTAAGTTATTATAATCACTTGTATTCCACACTTGTAAATAAACACAGATAACAAACACCACATCATGCTTTGGCCTATTCATTTCTGACCACCTTTAGTTTGGAATAGCTGAAGATGAATGTCGTCTCATTGATCAAGAATGCCATTAAAATTCATCACACCAAAAATAAACATCACAACTGTATGCACAGAGGGTAGGATGTGACATGTTACATTACCATACACAGAGCCCAACAAGAGTACAAATGTGACAATTACACATGCCGGATCCAAACAACTGAAACAGTCTCTAATCCAGCCCAAAATTGGAGATCATTTGAAAGTCACATCACATGTGTTCAGAGACAGGGTGGGACCATCCATGTGTACGTGAACATGTCATCAATGGCTTCTCTCAAGTGTATGATGTGAGCAATACACAATTGCAACAACATCAGCTGCCACTAACTCAGGAGGAGACCTTGAAGTTACAGTGACAACATACACACAGACAGGTCATACTGGATCCACATTCCCACACACATGTACACATATGTCATACAACCAACCTAATATTTGAAAGTAGACCATCACAGTTGTGTCCCAGTTTGAACCTAGCAGGAAGATTGTAACATGACACTAAACCAGTTTATGCAGAAAGGGACACAGACAACCAAAATAATCTTCGCATTATCACATCGTGAACGCTGAGAGTCTTGCAAACTTAGGGGGTCATTCTGACCCTGGCGGTAATTACCGCCATGGCGGAGGTCGGCGGTAGCACCGCCAACAGGCTGGCGGTGCACCGATGGGCATTCTGACCGCGGTGGTTCAGCCGCGGCCAGAAACGGGAAGTCGGCGGTGTACCGCCGACTTCCCGCTGCCCTTGAGAATCCGCCATGGCGGCGGAGCGGATTCTGACACCCCCTACCGCCATCCTGTTCCTGGCGGGTCTCCCGCCAGGAACAGGATGGCGGTAGGGGGTGCCGCGGGGCCCCTGGGGGCCCCTGCAGTGCCCATGCCAATGGCGTGGGCACTGCAGGGGCCCCCGTAAGAGGGCCCCACAAAGAATTTCAGTGTCTGCTTTGCAGACACTGAAATTCGCGACGGGTGCAACTGCACCCGTCGCACCTTCCCACTCCGCCGGCTCCATTCTGAGCCGGCATCCTCGTGGGAAGGGTGTTTCCCGCTGGGCTGGCGGGCGGACTTTTGGCGGTCGCCCGCCAGCCCAGTGGGAAAGCCAGAATGACCGCCGCGGTCTTTCGGCGGGAACCGCTTGGCGGGCGGCGACCGCCGACCGCCGCGGTCAGAATGACCCCCTTAGTCATATGAAAATGGTATGCAACTTAGCTCCAAATCATCATTACTGCAAACGTCAAATGGGCTAATGAGATGAATGAATGGTCAACAGTCATTCATACCATATGGCCTTACATTCGCCCGCTGCTGCAGGTTTGCCAGGATATGATAAAAATACTCCATGGATACAGTAGCTATTCTGGATGGTCAAATCCTAGGGTGCTGGGGGCCTAACTCCACCTCTACCACCCCCAAAACATACAAGAATCATGTACTTGTGAACTAAACACATGCATAAGGCACATGTGTGGCCTCCATGTCACAAGTCCTACACAAATATGAAACACAAAATCATAATGGGACATGGTCAGCCCCATAAAAACTGAAAGTGACTCTCCCACTCCCTGTTAGGACTACAGATAAAAGCATCCCCATCATAAAGGTGGGGACATTTTGGATACGGAATACATAATGGTATCAAAAACATCATTTCAAAATAGCCATCAGCAATTACACCAAATATGTTGTCAAATATGGTCAATACATTAGTTAACGTATCCCAAACATCACAGTGTGAAGGCCGTCTATACATAAAAGTACGGACATTTGTCATATACAAACACAAATGTGTCTCACATCGCACCGTTTTACCATGACAAATCACCTTTCCAAAGCTAAACACATGAAGACATTTGGATAAATTTGCTCCATATTCTACGCATACAGCATGGCCGTCATAATTTGTTCACGTACATGAGTGCACACAATGCAGAGTCAGATACAAATGTATCCAAAAGTGTCTTGATATTTCACCTTCAAATTATTATTTACATCCACAATATTTTTGACTCTGCATCATGTGCACTACTGTACGTGTAAAAAAAACCACGCCCATGATGTATGCGTGGTGAAATTGACGCTACATGCATAATATATTGGTCATCTCATGTACAATTTGAAATATTAATATTCATATTTTTTTTTTTCACTCCGCATCATGTGCACCACTGTACGTGTAAAAAAAACGACGCCCATGATGTATGCGTGGTGAAATTGACGCTACATGCACAATATATTGGTCATCTCATGTACAATTTGAAATATTAATATTCATATCATTTTTTTTCACTCCGCATCATGTGCACCACTGTACGTGTAAAAAAAACGACGCCCATGATGTATGCGTGGTGAAATTGACGCTACATGCACAATATATTGGTCATTTCATGTACAGTATTAATTATTAATATTCATTTAATTTTTTTTCACTCCGCATCATGTGCACCACTGTACGTGTAAAAAAAACGACGCCCATGATGTATGCGTGGTGAAATTGACGCTACATGCACAATATATTGGTCATTTCATGTACAGTATTAATTATTAATATTCATATCATATTTTTTCACTCCGCATCATGTGCACCACTGTACGTGTAAAAAAAATGACGCCCATGATGTATGTGTGGTAAAAATGACGCTACATGGACAATATGTTGGTCATTTCATGTACAGTATTAATTATTAATATTCATATCATATTTTTTCACTCCGCATCATGTGCACCACTGTACGTGTAAAAAAAACGACGCCCATGATGTATGCGTGGTGAAATTGACGCTACATGCACAATATATTGGTCATCTCATGTACAATTTGAAATATTAATATTCATATCATTTTTTTTCACTCCGCATCATGTGCACTACTGTACGTGTAAAAAAAATGACGCCCATGATGTATGCGTGGTAAAAATGACGCTACATGGACAATATGTTGGTCATATCATGTACAATTTGAAATATTAATATTCATATCATATTTTTACACTCCGCATCATGTGCACTGTAATGCGTCAAAAAATATGACGCACATCTGTGTATGCGTGAAAATATGACGCATTACGCGAAAAGAAAAACGGCGGCCATTTTATGCAGGAAGTGATGTAATAGGATATCCTGTTTACCAAATCTGTACTGGGAGTTGACTTTCACTTTCACTTTGCAGTGTCAGAGTTATCTAGACTGTGTGGTTGTGTGAAAGGTGGTGTCCTGTGTTTTACTGCTTTAGTGTCCTGTGTGCCTTGTATTTTGTCTTTGTGTCAATCTTTTATTGTTGTCTAACATTGTCTCAGTCTGTTTAGTGTTATTTTGTCTATACCTGTGATAGTTTGTATTGTCTGTGGGAGTCTGTTGTGGGTAGCATAGTTTGGGGGGTTAGTTGGGCTATTTTTCTCCTTCTTCTTTTTCTTTCACACCTCTACCTTTCCCCATTTCCCACTTTTTCTTTCATTTTTCTTTTGTACTTTTTTACACCTCTCATCATGTCAGGTAGGCCTCGCCTGTCCAGGATGGGTGAGGACGAATTGGGGGGCTTCATATGGCTCGTAAGCCATTTCCTCCCACTGATGCTGGAGGCTGGGGGCCGTGTGATACAGGGGTATCACACGGAGGCGAGGAAAATCCGTTGGGAGAAGGTGCGCCATCACCTGGTCCGGGTCTACGGGAGTCTGAGGAATATACATCAACTCAAGCACCGCTGGGCAGATCTGATCAGCAGGGAACAGGACCTGCTGGACCACCTGGGACTCCGGATTGGTGGCTATGTTGGTGAGTACTAATCAATTACATGGGAATAATAGGAATGTGTGCGTGAACATGTGATGATTGGTAGCCAATCTGCAAAATAAGTAGCTGACTGCGTGTTATGCTAGGGAAACCTAGGCCCATGGGTATACACATAAATCCCCATTTTTGCTACACATGTACACCCAATAACAGCAGTAAAATGCAACATCTATTTGTATTTTGCTAAGTAGCCCCCTCTCTGCGTCACAAAATGATGCAAATGCTGCGCTACAAAGGTATACATATGTGTCCAAATGTGTATTTGTTGCAGGATGTGTATGAAGACCTATGCTACCAGGCCGATGCCTCATTTTTGCAACACATACCAGATGGCTGTAGCTGCATGGAATGTACTGTTGCATTTGTGTCTGAAAAGCAACACGTGAACTGCTCTATTTGTACTCTACTGGTCATAATGGCCAGTGAGTACGTCATGTAGAAACAACATACCTACATATGTAGACGCCATAGCTAGACCGAAAATTGCAAACACATGATGATGCTACACATGTGTGTTGCCTTCACGTCACATGAAGTTAGTCATGTTGTCCACACATATGTCACATGTGTGTCTGGTTGCTGTGTGTTGAACCTGTCCACATAGCCTGTTTGATTGTGAGTGGTCATGCAGTCCTCATGGAACCAGTTGTGGAATGTTTCTCTCTGGGATGCACATGCTGAGATGTATGGATCACATGATTGTTGGGGCCTACTAATGGAGGATTAACTTGGACGACACATGACTGTCCTGGCCACTGCATGAGTGTAGTAGGGTGTGTCACTGGAGCAGGAGACTCATCCAATGATAATCTAGAATACAAAGTCAGCCAGGCAGGATGAGCATGTGTGAAAGTGTATCATTACCATGTAATATTCACACACTGTCATTGTAACAGAAATTATTTGTCTGTTCACCCAGTCTGAGTATAATCTTCCTTTCATGCTTTACAGGTGGACCAGCCCCGTACACTGTTGGTGAGGTGGCCCATTTTGACGACCCCGATACCTACAGTGAGTGTTGCCTAAGTGCTATTTACATTGTTTGGAAATGAAGCATGATGGATTACTGTGTGTTCAGGATAATTCATGATTTGATGTGCTGGCCGTTCATTGGCTTTGTTGTTTTGGTGTGATATCAAATTGGAATAATGTTTCTGTAAAGCAATACCTAGTCATCTCTCAGATTGAGGGGCAGTAGGTCATTCAATTAGTGCGACAATTGGGAATGGCATGACTCATTTTGAATACACTGGTCAATGTTAGACTTGGTCAGGAACTTGCCATTAACTGAGTCAGCATATCAGACTGACAGTCTCCCAGATAGCTTAGGCACATGGCTTCGATGACAAGTGCTTCTTCCTAGTTGAGGATGGACTGTGTACACTGTAGGTCGGATCTTCCGGGGGCATGTACTTCCACAAGGTGACCTCGAAGTGTGTGTGACTTGAGTGCAATGGCCTATGTGTTCTGTTGAATCATGTGAATGGGTGTTCTACCTCCTCTGTGTGTGTTGTAAAACATGCCTCACTAATAGTATGTTATGTTGGGCTAAGTCATATCATTTTGACATGTGTGGACCTGGGATGTGACAAGGTTGGGCTGACTCCAACGTGTTGCTAGCCCTTCATAGGTGTTGTGTGTGAAGGCACATGCTTGTTGAACTTTCTGTACACTCCTGGTTGTGCATTGATCATGGGATTGTTGTTTGTTCTTCCCACACCACCCACAAAGACTGGGATGTTACTGTGAAACAGGGTACCTAGGACTGTAGCAACCAGTATGTTACACATACTTAACACCTTTTGTGACTTGAGTTTGTACCTAGGTCCAGATGTAGCAAAATGTCTACACATTGCAAATAGCATAATTTGATGTTAGTGAGTTGCAAACGTCTGTTTCCTAATCCGAAATGTTTTTGGTGGTCATGTACATATTAGCAAAATGCTTTTCTAAATGAAAAAAATAAAGGAGTTTACCAGCCCTACTTGCAAATCACAGTGGTAGGCAATCCCATTTGCTAACGAGTACGTGGTTGCAAAGTGAGTAGCTGTTATCATCCACTTGAAGTGGATGCTAACCAACTTGCTGACTGGAAGGGGTCCTCATTGTGAACCTTCACCTTTGTGAGTGGACCAAAATACTCCTGCACAAAACAGCCAGTGGTCTAGGGGAGCAATAATTATTGTGTAAATTACGAAAAATCAATTGTTGTGAATTTAAACAAATCGCAGCTCATTTTCCTTTCAGATAAAGGGCCTACACTTGGTGAAAAATAACTTGCTTCATTTAAAAGCAGTCACGTCTATGGAGTTCTGCTGTTCCCAGCAGGCCTCCATCCCCGTGAGTGCCCATAGTTGCTAAGGTGGTGCAAGTTGGAACCCACATCATTGATGTTCATGAGGTGGGATTTAGGGACCCCATAGTGACTCGCAGACGGTGTCAGAGACACCGTTCAGCTTTGCAATTTGCTAGTTGATTTCCCATCAATTCCTACATCTGGCCCATAGTGTCGACATATGATTCATGGCCAGGGGTTCAATCTTAGCACACAACTATTTCGAAATGCCATTGAGTGAGGAGTGTGATTCTTATCACATAGAATGACATATGTAGTGAAGTCAGTATGCGGACGAGCTGGTGCCATAATGTATAATGCCTTAGGTATGAATTGTATGAGTAGTTTAGGGTGATGTCATCCATCATGTAGAGACATGGATATGCTATATGTGATATGCCCTTCAGTATGCATGATTCACATGTACTTCCTCTGAGCCTTCCCGTGAACTATGTTGTAACAATTGCTGCAACCAATACATTGCTAGTAATGGACAAATTACCCATTGTGGTATTCAACCCACTGTAAATTCTATGCTCAATATTTGCCTTTTCTCTTCACAGCTGCAAACCTGAGTGCCGCAGCTCGCAACCAGTTTGAGCGCCGGGCAATGAGGTACAGCCACATCCTGCAGGTGCAGTGTGGGTATCGGAGGATGGCCCGCAGATACAATTCGGAACGGGCCTCCGGGGCGTGGTATGCCACACCACAGGCTCCCCCAACGGTGCCCCCAACAACCCCCGCCACTACATCCACCAGGTCTGGCCAAGTGGACCCAGCAACGGACCAGGCATCCTCATCCAGACCTGGACCCAGCCGTGTGGTGGGAGCAGGGCAGTCCCGTGCCCACACCACTCCACCAACACAATCCACCTCCACCGGCACCCAGACCTGCACTGACCCTCCGATCAACCCAGCGGACTTCCACGCATTGTCAAGGAAATTGGACAGGTTGATTGGAAAAGTTGACACCCTGACGGAGGACATGGCTGAGGTGAAGAAGAAGGTGCGCTCCATCCGGCGAACACTACGGAGGCCAAATCAGTAGACATTTTGCCCTCCAGAACTTTTACCCCTCCCCTCTCACCTCTTTCCTATTTCATACTGTTAGTTGGGTTTGGGGGGTTAGTTATAGGATAAGTGTAGGAAATTAGCTTAGTTAGTGTTAGGTAAGAGGGTGGGGGGTCCTTCTTCTTTATATCTTATCTTTTTGTGTGGGTGGGTGGGTGGGGGGCAATGTTGGGATTCCTGTTTAAAAAAAATTTAAAATAAAAAAAATAAAAAAATCTATAAAATAAAAAATAAAAAATATATATGTTTGTTTAGGATAGTGTAGTATGTGTGTAGGTTAGTAAGTGTTGTCCTGCATGTGTCTTGTCTCATAATGGTGGGTGGGGGGTTGATGTTTAGATCGTTTCGTTACTTGTGTAGAGTAAGTTTAGCTTAGGTTAGTTAGGGACAGTTGTGGGTTAGTAGTAGTCAGGTTAGATTAGTGTAGGTTTATCTTTCCCTTAGTTGCCTCTTTTATTACTTATTGGAAATAAAAAATTTGTTAACCCTTTACCTGATGCGTTAGGTGCTACCTTTTCATGGCCTTGACATCAGTGTAGCAGAAAGTTTTAGTATGACATTTGTGTCCTATGCTCGCTATCCCCAGGCTATTGAGGTTTAACATGCCAGCTACCCGTGTGCTAACTTGGTAAGTATCCACCATGTGGGAGAGCCACCATTGGTAGTGTGCATAGATCATCAAGATTTGGGGTTCGTATGTATCCTACTTCACAAAGAGTGCTTCCAGAGTTGATTTTGTAGGTAAATAGATAGGTCGGACAGCATTGTGAAGTTCAGGGAGAGCTTTGTAGATGAGTATTTGTTCACACTCTTGTCTTGTTGCTGTCATTGCTGACCTACATCATGTGTGTACTGCTTGAGCATGACTTTCCTTCATGGTAGTATACGCTGTAAGGGTGATTGATGCAGTGTAATTTGGTTATCATTCCTTTCATTTTACAGCATAATTTCTTGTTTTACTATTGCAAGGTGCCTACATTTCTCAGCCACCATTAGTTGTCTAGAATAGCTATGGATGGGGCCTCATTCTGTCCAACACAGCATGATTGTGTGTGCTTAGTCCCTACATCAGTTATTTTCCTCAGTCTAGTAAAGCTATGATGCAATCCTGGCCACTGCACAGATGTTTCAGTATACATGAAATCAGGACAGTAGTATAGAGAATCGACATGGTTGCCACACAGCCACTTTGGAGTTATGTACTGCACAGTTGAAGTGTGAAATGACACAGAGACACAATAGGTGTGCAAGTGATATTTATTTTTTGGTGGAGTAGTGCAAAAAGTCCATTAACAATGTTAGGTGAGTCCGTTCTGGTGCATTCTTAAATGGTGATCCTATTTACAGGGTGTGGATGATGCTCCTGACATGCTGGGGTGATGTCACAGATGGTGCAGAGGAACAGGAATTGCCAAATGGTAGGAGAGAAACATTTACAGCCAATGTGGACAAGTTAAACAGTGGATTGCCGAACAGTCATTGAGGGTAGTTGGAGTGAGGCTGGCATGTGTCAAAACGTAGGACCTTGGTCAGAGTAGGGCATGGTGCAGGGACTAGGGCTTCCGGGTACTCTTGCGAGTGAATGTTATCTGTTCCATGTCTTCTTCTTCTGATGTGTGTGTTGCCTGGTGTGTCCTTGTTGTTGTTGGTTGTGAAGGGGCAACACACACCTCAGTGTCAGAAGACATGGAGGCAGACATCCCGGGGGCTGATCCCTGTCCAGTTATGAAGGGCAGTACTGCAGCAAGGAGGGCGTGCTGGTTTTTCAGAATGGCAGCCACATCCCGATGGTAGGCAGCCAGGTCGGCCCTGAGGGGTTCGATGTTGCATTCGTGCACACGCTGACTGGCTTGCTGTTGGAGTTGTTTGGTCAACTGGATGACAGCTGTGCAGATTGCCTTCTGTGTTACTAAAAGTTCCTCCAACAGCGATGTTCTGGCTTGCATTGCAGCTGCCTGATCAGCAGTTGACAGCATGCACGAACGCACCCCCTCAAGGCTGGCTGCCATAGTTTGCATCCCCACCCGCACCTCCTTGGCCAGCTCCCGCTGGACCCCAACTACTGTTCTTTCGAAGCTGGTGCCAGTGTCGTCAGAGTCCTCAGCTGAGTTGGAGCTGGCAGGTCTTACAATTGGGGTGGCGGGTGGTTCTACTGTGGTGGCTGCTTCTTCTTGGCTCCTCCTTGTTACTGAAGGGGGGGTTTGGAGGCTTTCGAGGACCATGTCAATGGTCTCTTGTGTGAGGTTGATGGTCTTGTCATCCATGTCTTCAGGGAACTCATGGACAGGCATATCGGCAGGAGATCCGTGTTCCTCTGCAAAGAAACAGGATACAATTAGTGTGTCTGTGTTGAGATCATTTTGCAATAAGATACAAGCCTTTGGATGCCTTAACTTTGTACTCTGATTTTGTCTTGGTATCTGCTGTCCGTCATAGGGCATTGTTGTAGGCCTATGGCCCACCTGTGTGTCACATGTATGATATGGAGCTATCAGACATGCCTGCCAGGTCATCTCTAGGTGTTGATTTGTAATTATTTCGGAATATGCATTTTTTTGTCCTACTCCTCCCTCGGTGTTTCACTATTGTTATGGAGGGACATTTGTTTGGGTGGGCTCTCATTATCCTACATGTGATTCTTGGCTTTCTAGGCAGCAGGATAGCTAATGGTGTGGGGGATTAAGTTTGACCCACTTGTAAATAACTCTGTCACCCAGATATTCTATTTAGCTCAGACAGACTAGCAGTGCCTCTGGTCTCCCACAACAGAGGAATGTTTAGAAGTCCAAGCCCATGACATCTTTGGGACTTCTCAGGGAAGTGGTGGTCACTCAGGTCCTACACATTTCTATCTTTTCCGGTATGTTCCCATACACAAATGACACAGACAGTATTTGTTTGATATGAAGTTTCATTGTACAACTGACTTGTAGGAATTTAGGTGTGAGCCCCAATAACTAAAACAATACACACAGTTAGAACTGAAATAGTCCGCAGGAGAGTAATACATTGGTACACAGCTATCATGGTGCCTAACAGTTTCTACTCTCCCTCTGCTTGTTCTATGTATAGCACAGCATGTTAAGTTTGGAGCTTGGCTGTCTGAATCACAGGGGAGACATCATCCCTCATATCAGAGGAATGGGCTGGGATCTGGTTGTGCATCAGCAGCAAGGCAGGCAGCATCTAGATGTGATTTTCTGTTTGTAAACTCCCCCATGCGTGTCTTGGGACGAGGAAGTGAATTTAAAAGACATATGTCATTGTGATGACAAAGTTTCCCTACGCAGGAATGGCAAACCTTAACCCCTACCACATCTATCATCAACGAACCAGACGGTATCCTTGACTGGGGCACAGAGTGAATATGTTCTGGCAAACTCCAGTGCAGAAGTAGGCAAAACAGGGTGATTTGACTAATTGCCAACACCTTAGGACTGACTATTTGCTACATTAACTGATAGGAAGGGCAATGAGATTCATTTAGTGCAAAGTGCTCTGAGGCACTTAGATGTGAGCAAATGAGTATAAGTACATTCAGGGTAAGATGCACAAAGGCCTCCAGCCTGAGGCTATTGCGCAAAGTATACGTTTCACTTGCCACGCTACACTTTGACTGACTGTGGGTGTTGTGACTGCCCTGGCAGCACACTTGCCTCACAGGCCCTGCACCATACACTTTTTATTCACATTGCATGATCTGTACATGTTAGGTGGCATGACCTATGTATGTCAATGTTAGGATGTGGTATGGATGTAAACATTGTTGATGTTTGTATCTGATGGGGTCTCATGTGTGTCTTACTGGATTGGCCTGTTTATCGTATGAATGTCCTATTTTTTGGTTAGACTGTGCAGATGTGTTTCATTGACCAGTTGCCTGTGTCCCCTCGTCATGTTGTTGTCTGTGCAGTATTACATTTGTGATGTAGCATTGTTAGGCAGGCACGTGAGGGACCCTGACGTATGCAGCATGTGTGTGTCGTTAGTGCTGTGTGGCTCCTATTGTTGTTTACTTAGGCTTATGTATGTGTCAGTTATGGACATTCGGCATTTAAGTGTACTGGTACCTTTGTCTTATTTCTAGGAGTAGTTGCAGATGTCATCCTCACCCCCTAATTTAGGTATGTATGTTCCAGGGTGGGGTTCCTGCCATTTGGTACTATAGCTGCCCAGAGATGAGAGGTGTTATTGTCAACTGTGGTGGCAGTTAAGTTGTAGTTGTTGTATTTGCTACTGCATTACAGGTAGGGACCTAGTTGATGGGGAATAGTTTGTGCAAAACAAGTGCCTGGATGTGGATTCAGGGTAGTGTCCTTCCCACCTGTCACTGGTTTCCCTTGGCTCTCTTGTTGTAATTACAGGATGTCCCCGTGGGACTGTAGTGGTGGCAGTATTTTGTCGTGCCCCGGCTATGGTCAGTACTGGGCATTCCCCCCTGCCGTGCCCCTTTCCCCATGCCACTTCATATATGTGCTAAGTTACATGCATTGTGTAGTAGGTATCCCCCCCCTGCTTACAGTCCCCATTATTGCATTGTAATTCCCCATGCGACTTACCCTGCATGTGCGTAGTGTCGTGGTAGTCTGCGCTGTCCAGTCCTTGTATCCCTGTGACGATCTCCTCCGGGATGACGGCTGCGACCATCTCCTCCATGTGGTCCAGGGCCTCCTGTTGTGCTGGACTCCCCCCTCCAGTCTGCATTGCTGCCTTCCTGTTCCTGGCCATTTTCTCTTTGGTTCTACGTTTACAGTCATGCCAGCGTTTCTTACACTCGGTGACTGTCCGGCGTTCTTCAGCCACACTGTTTATCTTGTCCACAATTTCTTTCCAGATGGCCTCTCTCCTACTGAGTGGCAATTTTGAGGATATGAAAAGTTGGTGCTGGTGTTCCGTCACCTCTTTCACCAGGATTTCCTGCTCCTCTGCACTGAAGCGACACTTTCTTTTTTTCTTTAACATGTCCTGGTTCCTGTATGCTTCCTCCTGGCTGGTTCCTGGTCTGCTCTCATCCTCCTGGGGTCTGTTGGGGCATCTAGGATCCATTTTGGGTCTCCTCTCCTGTAAGTGCAGTTTTCGCGCAAAAATGTCACGCAATAGCGTGAAAAAAAACTGCGTTTTCACGATTGCGCTGTCGTAAATCGACCCACAGTGATTTGCGTCACTTTTACGTGGGTTTCCCTTACGACAGACCGACGCTGTGTGCGTCACGAAATAATGACTCCCACCTGTTGGTTGCGCCGCCGTACGTCAAAGTATAAATTTGACGCCCGAATGGCGCATCCAAATGGCGTTAGACGGCGCAAATTTTTTTGACGCAAAACTGCGATAGCGCAGTTTTGCGTCAAAAAGTATAAATATGGGCCAAAGTAACTTACTTACAGATAGTTGGTGGGTTTTGGGGATTAGGTCAGGGTCTAGAACTGAGTAATGTGGAGTGCATCGTGGCTCAGCAAGACCACAACATTTCTGAGGGAAGTGTCAAAGCTGGTAGATTGCAAAAGCAAACATGTGTGCAATAAAAGTAGAAGATAAGACGAGAAGAGAACAAGCGTAGGCAGTTCCAGACGTTTTACCATTTAGCCAAAATTTAAGTTGTCACCATTAGTGAGGAGCTATCTGAAAAAGTGACCCATGTTTGCAAATTGGGGCAGTTTTGAATTTGTAAAGAAAAGCTGTCTAAGTGTTTTGCAAGATATGGAAAACTGCATGGATTTGAGCTTGCTGCAGGCAGTGTTTGTTCTAATAAAGGAGAAAGTAACAGTAAAAACTGTCCTAGCAGATCATAAAAATGGTCCACAAACAGTCAAAAAAAGACTCACACACTGAACTTTTATACTGTTGAGTAGGCTCTCATTATTCTAATGAGAAAAATGGATTTGAGCAGCAGATTCGCCTGCGGTGTGGGATACTGAGTCTTAACCCACTACAGGTGACACATGTCACCCTAATCCGAATTTTGCTCTGGCTAACTAGCAGTGCCTCATCTCTACCCAAGAGGAGGGATGATTGGGCAGCCAAGCGCATGACACAATTGACTTCTCAAGGAAATCATGGTTACTAAGGTCTCATCCGTTTCCCTCAGTTACATTAGTCTCACATACACAATGACAAACAGAGGCAGTATATGTTTCAATAAGGTTTTAATGAAGCGATGGCATCTTAGATAACAAAGCATGTACTACAATAACCAGGACGATACAGCATGACAGAATTAGAATTGTGACAAGGAGAGTGAAGCATAGAAATAACGCTACCATATTGTCACTAGAGTAAATAGACTAATTCCTACCTAGGCTATAATAGAGCACAGCATGTTAAGCTCTAGTTCTGCCCTTGAGGTTCCTCTGGGAAGACATCATCCCCCATACCTGAGCAAAGGCCTGAAGTCTGCATAAGCAGCTGAAGCGAAGCGTTCAGCAATCAGCATACAGTCGTGGTCCTCTGGTTGGAATCTCCCTCTAATGTGTAAGGGACAAGGAAGTGTTTTTGTAATATGATAAAATAACTGATGTTCTGCGAAAATGTCCCTAGGTAAGGATATGTATTTTTCTATGAATACCAGAGACAAAACATTTACCACTTTCACCAACAACCTATCTTACTGCAGCCTTGAAAGAAGCACAGAGTGAACAAGAATGTCTTGTTTGAGAACGTAGTGCTGGCCTAAGCAAGAACAGCTAGATAGAGAGAAATAAAACAAGACCACCAATGTGGCTATTGTTGAAATAATAAATGAAGCTGATTAAAATATATCTAAGCAAAAGTGCACAGCGGCAGGCCTAGTGTGCTAAAATAACGTGCATGGAGCTGAGACTAAAATGGCCACACAACAATGCCAATGCATCGAACACTGCCTGATTTTCCTGTCGGCCAGTCTGACCCTGCCTTTTACCAGATGCTGTGCATGGTAAGGACTGGAAACGCAATTAAGTGAATTGCTACATGGGAGAGGATGTGGGGTAATGGCCAGAGCTGCCGATTTTGAAATTGGAGAACCAGGTTTGAGTCTAGGCGTCAGCTCAACATCCTGTGATTCTTGGCAAATCACTTAGGCCCTCATTACAACCCTGGCGGTCAGTGTTAAAGCAGTGGTAATACCACCAACAGGCCGGCAGAAAACACAATTGAAAAGAATTGAAAAAAAATTTAATCCCGACCATGGCGGAAACCGCCAACATAGACAGCCACTTTAGCACTCCGACCGCTACGGCGGTAGAAACAAACACCACGGCGGTAACCGCCAACAGACAGGCGGAAGACAAGGTTCCGCCCACTGTATTACAACACGCCTATCCGCCACCTTTTCCAGGGCGGTACCAAAGCTATCAAAAGCACGACAGAAACAGGACTTGGAAGTGAAACCACTCACCTCTCGACACCCAACGAGGAACCAGGACGCCATGGAGCCCGAACTACAGGTCCTGCCCATGCTGGTCTACCGCCTCTGGTATCAGGAGCAAGAAAGAAGCCGGCGACGACCACGGTGAGTACTGCACCTAGCACACAGGTGAGGGGGGGGAAGAGAGTGAGACACACACGCAACACGCAACACCCCCACCCTCACCCACCCGCCATACACACGAATACATGCAGCAACATTACATATACACCCCGTCACCCCCTGGAAGAACGTAAGGACAAAAGGAAATGATTGTAGCAAGTGTAATTGTTGAAATATCAGATAGGCCAAATTAAAAAATGAGTATATACAAATATGTACACCAACTGCACAAGTCTGGATATAAATTAAATCATTGTCCGTGGATCAGTGTCCCAAAATGCATGGGCAAAGCCCACACCAGATACCTGACTCGAAACGGAGAGAACACTGCAGGGGCATCAGATCAAAAATAAACAGGCACCTCAGGGGGAGGGGGGGCACCTCAGCCGGATGAACAGACGATGCCACTGCTCCTCTAGGGGGCTCCATGCCCACTGCTGTATCCTGGGGAGTGCAAAGCCACAGTCTCTCAAGTCCTTCCAGTGGGTGGTTTGCCCTCTGCTGTATCCTAGGGAGTACAAAGCCACAGTCTCTCAAGTATTTCCAGTGGGTGGTTTGCCCACTGCTGTGACATGGGGAGTGCAAAGCCACAGTCTATCAAGTCTTTCCAGTGGGTTGTTTGCCCACTGCTGTATTCTGGGGAGTGCAAAGCTACAGTCTTGCAAGTCTTTCCAGTGGGTGGTTTGCCCACTGCTGTATCCTGGGGAGTGCAAAGCCACAGTCTCACAAGTCTTTCCAGTGGGTGATTTGCCCACTGCTGTATCCTGGGGAGTGCAAAGCCACACTGTCTCAAGTCTTTCCAGTGGGTGGTTTGCCCACTGCTGTATCGTGGGGAGTGCAAAACCACAGTCTCACAAGTCTTTCCAGTAGGTGGTTTGCCCACTGCTGTATCCTGGGGAGTGCAAAGCCACAGTCTCTCAAGTGGATAACAGTCTCCACTGGTTCTGGAGGGGGTTTTGTGCCCAGAGTGCTTCATCCTGCCAAGAACTAAGGTAGTGGATGTCATTCTCCACTGGTTCTGGAGGGGGCTTCATCCTGCCAAGGACTGCCAAGGACTGAGGTAGTGGATGTCTTTGAGTGCTTCACCCTGCCAAGAACTGAGGTAGTGGATGTCAATCTCCACTGGTTCTGGAGGGGGCTTTGTGCCCAGAGTGCTTCACATGCAGTGTGGCAGGTCCCATTCCCTCACCTGGGTGTGTGTGCCACGAGATTGCCTGGGAACAGGTAGCATGATACTCCATGGAGGCACAGACACACTCCACCCTGCTGCGACTTCGTCTGCCACCTGCAGGTACAAACAGTGCTGGGAGTCATGCCTCATGTACGCTGGGCAGGGTCCAGGACGTCTCCTACAGCCTCGGACGGCTGCCCAATGGGGATGATTGCCATGCCAGCTGTGATAGCACTGTTGTAGCACGTCGCAGGGCTGGTGGCGGGGCTTGCAGCGGTGTCTGTGGTGGAGGTGCTGGCGGTGGTGCATGTGTCCGCACCTGTTGAGGGACGTCTCCTGCAGCCTCAGACGGCTGCCCACTGGGGATGATGCTGGGGACTGTTGCTGAGGCAGCAGACGTGCTGGTGGCGGTGCTGGTGGCGGTGTCCACCGCCGTACAGGTTGATGTTGTGGTTGACAGAAGGGGGGACTCTGGTCCCTCATCCGGAGCCACTGTGCCCTGTCCTGACCTGCTCTTCGGCTTGTGTCCGTTCCCCACCTTTGATGTCGCTACTGGTGCCTTGCCACTGTCTCCTTTTGGCTTGGAGGAGCCCTTGCTTGCTGGTAGGTGTGGCTCCTCCCTCTGGCATGTGGGCACCTTCTTCACCTTGGCAGGTGGCGGAATGGCCTGCTCCTTGGCCTCACTAGGTGGCACACTGACAGCCCTGATGGGTGGTGCCTGCGATGAGACCGGAGTTGCTGGGACTACTGTGCTTGAGGATTTGGTGGCTGAGGTGCTGGGCTGGGACCTGGACATCCTGGCCCTAGGGGAAGGACGTGGGGAGGTGTAGGGAAGAGGTCAAGGTTTGCGAGGAAGACACACTGGGACGGGAAGATGGAGGGTGTTTGGGAGTGGAGTAAGAGGTAGTGGTTGTAGGAGGTGTACGTTTGCTGAATTTGGGTGAAGGTGCATGGGCCGGAGGCTGTTGTGAGGTGGATGGCTGTTGGGTGGGTGTGTGCCTGCATTTGTGTAGTTCGGGAGGAGGGCTCACAGACACACTGGGAGAGGACACAGAGGATGTGTGAATGGTAGTGGGGGTAATGATTGCACGTGAGCGGTGTGTGGTGATGGGCGTGCTGGTGATGGAGGTAGTGGCTGAGGATGTAGTGCATGCAGGTGTGAGTGGAGACGAGACAGGGAGGGAGAAGGAGGATGTGGTGGAGGGGGACACAGTGGAGACAGTGGATGTTGGTTTGTCTGCATGGGGATGGTGCTTGTGTGAGTGCCCGTGGGATGTGTGGTGCTTGTGTTTGCCCTGTCCACTCTTGTGTGTTGATGAGTGTGCATGCTGGTCTGATGGTGTGCTTGGGATAGGCTGAGGTACAGGGGATTGGGTCTGGGTGGAGGAAATTGGAGGGGGGAGGCTGGACACAGGGACATTAGCTGCCATCAGTGCTGAGGCCAGAGCCTGAAATGCTCTCTGTTGGGCCGCCTGGCCCGAATTAATGCCTTACAGGTATGCATTTGTTTGCTGCAAATACCTCTCAACACCCTGGATGGCATTCAAAATGGTAGATTGCCCAACAGTGAGGCATCTCAGGACGTCAAGAGCCTCCTCACTGAGGGCAGCAGGGCTGACTGGGGCAGGGCCTGAGGTGCCTGGGGCGAAGGAGATGCCCACCCTCCTGGGTGAGTGCGCACGGGAAATACGCTGAGGGGCTGCTGCGAGGGCGGTGCTGGTAGGGGGGGTGTCGGCTGTACCTGTTGATGCGGTGGGCGCAGAGGTGCCCACCACCGCAAGGGAGCTCCCATCAGAGGAGGAGTCGCTGTCGCTGGTGTATGCTCCTGTCCCTGTCGTGGAGCTCCCCTCGCCCTCCGTCCCACTGGTGCCTTCAGACTCCGTTACTTCACCCTCCAGGGCCATGTGGGATGCAGCTCCCTCCTGCTCCGGTGCCACTGCTCCTCCGCCAGATGATGCTAATGTACACAAGAACAGGGTGACAAAACAAAAAGGGGGGGAAAGACAGAAGAGACACATGGTCAATGCATGCAACACCACTACCGTTGGCGGACACAACACACAGAGAGCAGCCCTATTCGCTAAGCCATGCACGAACAGTGCAGGGGAAAAGCACATGCCCAAGGGGGACTCTGTCTAGACCCATTTCATGCACAGCTGGAACCCATGGGAGCCTGACTAGGTGTAGAGGGCAAATACCACCTTTGGGGTTCGAGTGGGAATGAGCCTGCAAATCAATGGATCTACCTTTGCGCGTCTGCCCTGGCCTAGGGGAACCCACAGCCCACCACCCCCACCCAGACAGCTCGTCAAGTGCGCAGAGTCAGCAGAATGAGAGTGTACTCACCCCCTTGTGGCTGCTGTGATGCCCTCAAGCGCCCATCCAACTTGGGATATGCCACCGCCAGGATCCGGTACATTGGGGGGTCATGGTGCGATGGGCACCCCTTCCACGTTGGGAGGCCACCCCAGCTGGGCCTCCGCCGTCTTCTTGCTCCAGCGGCGCAGGCCCTCCCATCTTTTCCGGCAGTGGGTGCTCCGTCTATGGTAGACCCCCAGGGTCCGTACTCCCTTGGCGATGGCACGCCACATACCCTTCTTTTGGTGGATGCTGACCTGGAGGAAAAGTGAAGTTATAATTGATGTTATCCTCCCATACAGTTCTTCTCACACATTGGCCAAAAACCTCCCACCCTGGCCCAGACATACATACACACACCATCCTCACATGCTGGCCTGTCCCCCCTTCCCTCTTCCATCCACGACACTCCATACAATCATGTGCCATCCACCATGCTCACAGTGTACTCACCTGCTTGTCTGGAGGACCGTACAGTTGTGTGTACTGGGGGAGGACCCCATCCACCAGTTTCTTCAACTCCTCCAAAGTGAAGGCAGGGGCCCTTTCCCCAAACACTGTAGCCATTGTTGCTTCCAGACACAGGTCACAGCAGCACTTGCAGTGTAGGTCCTCTCCTGTTGAAGGTCAGGTATCAAGTGAGGGAACTGATAGAAAATGGCGGTCACGGCCGTGGCGGTGCGTACCGTCACCGCCGGCGTACATCGTCATTGGCTTCTGGAACCCAGAGGGCCCAATTATAACCAATGCTGAATTGCGCGGTGGTCTTCAACCGCTTACCGCGACGGTGAACAACGCCAGCGCAGTTACCTCATTTCCCCTTGTCCCACCTTACAGGTCAGGCAGCCGCCATTTCAGGGGGCCTCATGGCAGGCCAAATAACTGCATCACACCTATTTAGCCCAGGAATACAGACAGACAAAGACACATAGAGAAACTTTAACAGTTTTGCTAAACAGCCTTGTGATACCTAAGTGTTGTATGACCCTCTGCTCACCGTTCTCCTCCATAGGGCACGTCCACTGGGGCAGGTGATGAGATGGCGGCATCCTCCGGTGTACAGACCCCTGGTGGACTTGTCGACAATGGAAGACAGACACATAATTATCACTTACAGACTTGATTGTGCAACAATCCAGGAACTGTGTGCCCAGTTGGAGCCAGACCTGATGTCAGCTATCCGCCATCCCACAGGAATACCCCCTCCTGTGCAGGTCCTGTCTGTACTCCATTTCCTGGCCAGTGAGTCTTGTCAAACAACATTAGCCATGGCATCAGGGATGTCTCAGCCAATGATCTCTAACGTGTTGTCCAGAGTGTTGTCTGCCCTGCTGAAACACATGCGCAGCTCATTCATTTTCCCTCAAGTGGAGGATTTGCCCACAGTGAAAGGTGACTGCTATGCCCTGGGACATATCCACAACATCATTGGTGCCATTTATGGTACACATGTGGCATTTGTCCCCCCCGCAGGAATGAACAGGTGTACAGAAACCGGGAAAGCTACCATTCTATAATTGTGCAGATGGTGTGTTTGGCAGACCAGTACATCTCCCATGTGAAAGCCAAGTATCCTGGCTCAGTGCATGACGCTTACATTTTGAGGAATAGCAGCATCCCTTATGTGATGGGGCAACTCCAGAGGCACTGTGTGTGGCTAATAGGTGAGCCTAAAGTTCCCACACAGTTTCATTTGCTGTCTGGGTATGGGAGATTCACTAATGTTTGGAGTATGTCTAACAGTTGTCCCTCGATATTTGCAGATGACTCTGGTTACCCCAACCTGTCATGGCTACTGACCCCAGTGAGGAATCCCAGGACAAGGGCAGAGGAACACTACAATGAGGCACATGGGTGAACTAGGCGGATAATAGAGCGCACCTTCGGCCTCCTGAAGGCCAGATTCCGGTGCCTCCATCTGACAGGTGGATCCCTATACTACTCACCGAAGAAGGTGTGCCAGATCATCGTGGCCTCCTGTATGTTGCACAACCTGGCTTTGCTACAGCAGGTGCCTTTTCTGCAGGAGGATGGGCCTGATGGTGGTCTTGTAGCAGCTGTGGAGCCTGTGGACAGTGAAGAAGAGGAGGCAGAAGAAGAAGATGTAGACAACCGAAACAACATGATCATGCAATACTTCCAGTGAGACACAGGTAAGAAGATAGAACTGCTTCCCACATCTCATACTATTGTAGGACCTAGCATAAGTCTGCCTTTTTACCTCTGTGTATGGACCTTGACTTGTCACTTTGGCTTTCCATTTCACAGATCTGGGTCCCAATTTGTGCCCTCTGCTATGTTTACTCCTGGCCTACAGCTGTGTAACATTGGTATGTGGACAAGTACATTGACAGTGCTATATTCCAGAGATTTTGCAATTACACATTTGTGAAAGCACAGACTGACTCCAGATTCTTTGGTGATTCAAGGGTGTTTATTTTTGTGCTCATAAGTGGAGGGGGTTGTGAAATGGGCTGGGGTGATGGTGGAGGAATGTCCATGGCAGAGTCAAGTCTCTTGGTCTCACAGGTGCATTGTCCAATGGGGCATACGAAGTGGAGCAATGGCAGTTTAAGGTGGACAGGGTGACAAAGTGGGACAGAAGGGTGACATTCAGGAGGGTCTTATTTCCTGGCGGGGGTCTTGGCAATGTTCTCTATCTTGTTCCTGGATCTCAGGGACCGTTTGTGGGGCGGCTTTCCTTCTGCAGGGGGTGGGGTGCTGGTGGCATGTTGGTCCTGAGGCGGTGCCTTCTGTCCACTACCGCCGGCGGAGGTGGAAGGCTGTTCATCGTCCAGGCTAGTGTCAGGGGCCCGTTGGTGTGCCACTGTGTCCCTCATGGTGTTGACAAGGTCTGCCAACACCCCTGCAATGGTGACCAGGGTGGTGTTAATGGACTTCAAGTCCTCCCTGATCCCCAGGTAGTGTTCCTCCTGCAGCCACTGGGTCTCCTGAAACTTGGCCAGTACCGTGCCCATGGTCTCCTGGGAATGGTGGTAAGCTCCCATGATGTTGGATAGTGCCTCGTGGGGTGTCGGTTCCCTGGGCCTGTCCTCCCCCTGTCGCACAGCAGTCCTCCCAGCTTCCCTGTTATCCTGTGCCTCTGTCCCCTGAACTGTGTGCCCACTGCCACTGACCCCAGGACCCTGATTTTCTTGGGTTGGTGGGTTTGCCTAGGTTCCCTGTAGTGGTGGACACACTGCTGATTGATGTGTCCTGGGGACAGAGGAATGGGCCCGCTGGGTGGGTGCTGTGGCGGTGTTTACTGATGGGGGAGGTTCAGTGGTGGTTTGGGACTGTGTCAGAGGAACCGACTGTCCTGAGGTTCCTGATGGGCCGAGCTGGTCATCTTGATCCAGGCGTGCAGAGCTGCTGTCATCACTGTGGGCCTCTTCTGTGGGGGGAATGAATATGTCTGGCACCTCCTGTCCGGTGACGTTGGGTATGGGTCCTGTTGGGGTGTAAATGCATAGTTTTAGTATCTGTGTGTGCCATCTTGTGTATTGGGTGAGGTACCCTCTACACCTGTGCTTGCATCATTGTGTTTGCCCTTTTGTGATAGTTAGTTTGGGGTCTGTGTGGGTATCTGTACTGGTCATGCTTTGGTGACGGTGGTCCATGCATAGGTGTTGCATGCAGGGCCTTGGTATTGAGATGTGTGGGTTGTGATAGTGGGACATATGTGAGATGATGGAGTGATCGGAGTGAGGGTAAAGGTGGGGTTATGTGATGGCATGCAGGTGGGGTGTGGGGGATTTGGTAGTAAAGATTTGACTTACCAGAGTCCAGTCCTCCTGCTACTCCTGCGAGGCCCTCCGGATGCAGTATTGCCAAGACTTGCTCCTCCCATGTTGTTGGTTGTGGAGGAGGAGGTGGGGGTCCACCGCCAGTCCTCTGTACAGCAATCTGGTGTCTTGAAACCACGGAACGCGCCTTTCCCCGTAGGTCGTTCCACCTCTTCCTGATGTCATCCCGTGTTCTTGGATGCTGTCCCACTGCATTGACGCTGTTGACGATTCTCCGCCATAGATCCATCTTCCTCGCAATGGAGGTGTGCTGCACCTGTGATCCGAAAAGCTGTGGCTCTCCCAGGATGATTTCCTCCACCATAACCCGGAGCTCCTCCTGTGAAAACCTGGGGTTTCTTTGAGGTGCCATGATGTGGTGTGGGTGATGTGTGAGGTGCTGTCTGTTGTGATGTGTGGGAGGATGTGTTGGTGTGTGTTGTTTGAGGTGCATGGATGTTGTATAGGTGATGGTGTTGTGTGTCTGTGGATGCTGGTGTTGTGTTTGCTAATATGTCTCTCTGGCCTTCTTCCAATTTTTACATTGTAAGGGGTTTTGGGTAATTTGGGTGTGTTTTTTATAGTGGTGTGAGTGTGGTGTGTGTATGTGTTTCAGGTATGTGTATTTCGAATTGTCCAATGTAGTTGTGTTTTGTAAGTGTGTGTGTATTTTGAGCGCAGCGGTGTGTACCGCCAATGGATTACCGCGGTTGAATGACCACTGCGTTGATTCGTGGGTCGTGATACTGTGGGCGTATTCCTGTTGGCGTGACGGTGTGGGTTTTGGTATCACCAGTTTATCACTGACCGTTGGTGTGGCGGACTTGTGTGGGTGTCTGTATTGTGGCGGATTCCGAGATGTGGGTTGTGATACCTGTAGCGGAATTCCGCCGCAGCAACGGTATGTTGGCAGTCTTCAGCACGGCGGAAAGCAGGATTTACCGCCAGGGTTGTAATGAGGGCCTTAATCTCCTTGTGCCTACAAAAATGAATGTGCCCTGGTGCAATACAACAGGTGCAAGTGTTAAGAGCTCCAATACCTTCATGTCAAGTTAGTGCTATATAACTCTGCAAAAACAAAAAGAAAACAGTCACACCCCTGACAGACATGGGTCTAGTGTACACTGTGTCAACTGAACCAAGCTATACTTGGCTCATGAGCCCTAACAAGGGCAAACTTGGTCCTGAGTTGCTTGCGTTCCACTTCAGGGAGGACCCGGTTTGGCAGTGCAGGCTGGATTGAGTTGCATAGCTGGGTCCAAAATGAGGTGGCATGGTGCACAAAATAGCAATGGACTGGGATGCAGCTTGAGTAATTACCAGTGACTGAGATAAATTCAAGCATTCCATTTGTCACGTTTTGTATACTTTAGTGTCTCTCTAAGTGGGACAGATATGCCTAGACATGGGGCCTGTTCACACTGTCACTGGAACCAAGCTATACATTGCTGTGGAGCTCTAACTAGGGTGAAGCTGGTCCTGGGTTGCTTGTGTTCGAGTTCAGGGAAAACTTGCAGTTTAGGCAGGACTTTTGCAATTGGACCAAGTCAAGGCTGATTTGCATGTAGCAGGGTGCAAAATGAGGTACCATTGAGTGCAAAATAACAACTGCCCCTACTAAATACCAGTGGCTGAGATGAATTCATGAATTCCATCCTTCACTTTTTTTGTATACTTTTGTTAAAGGGGTAGTAGAAAGATGAACTAGAGACCCCGATAACTAGGGAATAATTAATGCTGACAATTAAAGGTTTGAAGTCCACTAATGCACCTCGAACGCAGGAGTTCATTACAACCTTTTACAAGTATTTTACACAACAAATAATTGGAATTCTAGTAAAGTCATCTAAAAGTATTTCTAAATCACAGATGGTCTCGCAGTTGTAACAACTGCAATCCTAAACATCTTGTTTTTCCTGTAGACCAATAGCTCTCCTAAAAGTAGATACTAATATCTTTAGAAACATATCAGCAGGAGATTACATCAGCTAGGGCTGGAGTAAATACACTATGACCAAGTGGGCTTTACTAAAGGTAGACACACTTGTGACAACAATAAACAAATAATAAATATAATTGGCCTGTTTATGATAGAAAAAGAGAAATGGTACTTCTGTCACTGAATGTGGAATTTAACATTAGACAGGGTTAGTTGTCTCTCACCAAAGGTGAGGCTAAAAGTCAGAGATCTGAAGGGAATACAGTTTGGTTGACACATTAGGACTAAGTGGCATATTTATACTCTGCCTGCGCCGAATTTGCGTCAAACATTTTGACGCAAATTCGGGGCAAATCCTACACCATATTTATACTTTGACGCTCGTGAATGCCAAAATTCCATTGTGTGCGTCATTTTCTGGATCCGTGACACCGCCTTGCGTTAATGACATGCAAGGTAGGCGTTCCCGTCCCAAAAATGACTTAAACAACCGTGCACCATATTTATCCTATCACGCAAAAATCCTGCACTGCTGGGAGTCGGAGTCGAAAAATAACGCCTGGGTCTGGGCAGGCGTTAAAATGGGGCAAACACAACACTACTTAAGGAAAACACACAGAAGCAACATCAGAGCTCCAAAAGGAAGACATGGAGGTGCTAGTAATCCAGCATGCACGAAGATGCAGAGCACAGGACCATCAGCAGCAGCTTCCACCACACCAGCAGGGACCCCAAAGGCAACGCAGAAGGCAGGAGAGGATCTTCAGGACCATGACAACCCTTCTGGGACTCAGGCAAAAAGACATCATCCAGAGGTACAGACTCAACTGGCAAGCCATTCAGCAGCTGCTGCGCCACATTGAGCCACAGTTGGCCACCAGCTTGCAGTCACCCCACATCATTCCACCAGAGACCAAGCTGCTAGCTGTCCTCCACATGTTGGCAAGTGGCTTGTTTCAAACCACTGGTGCCCTGGTTGCCAGGATCTCACAGCCCTCATTCTCTGCCTTCCTACCCAAGGTATTGAATGCCATCATCTCCCTCACACCCCGCCACATCAGCTTCCCCAGCACACAGCAGAAGCAGCAGGAGGCCAAATAGGGCTTCTACCAAATCAACGGCTTCCCACACGTGCTTGGTGCCATTGACTGCACACATGTACGGATTTTGCCACCTGCTGCAACCGAGCATCTATACCGCAACAGGAAGCACACACACTCCATCAATGTGCAGGCCATTGTCGATCACCGGGTTTTGATCACCAACATCGTGGCAAAGTATCCTGGGAGTGCAGATGATTCATTCATTTTCCACCACTGCACCATCAATAAACACTTCCAGGATGGACGATATGGAAATGGCCTATTTGTTGGTAAGTACAGAAACCCAGTTATATACACACAGCACAGCAACCCTGTAGGACACCCAACACATACACCACTACATTGACAGGTGGCCAGGAAGACACTGAGGTTGTGACACTACTAGGCATGTTTGATATCCTCACCCAATGGGATACACACCTATGGACAAATGACAGATGCAAATAACAACAGATGCCAGTCCACAGACACAAGGGAACAATTTAAAACCACACAGTGACAATGACATGCCATTAACTGCCAGTACAACTTGGAAGAATAATCTTACAATATCACATCAGTAACACTCAATCACACACCCTTCTAAACAATATGTACTGTGTAAGGGGTATGCATTGTGTTTCGCTGCAGGTCTAACACCATGACACACATAGCATGATGATGATGACTCCAATGAATGAAACATGGAATCATCGGGGCTGTACCAACATCTCACATCACTCCTGGTCTGACATTGCCCACTAACAATAAGCAAGCGGACTGTGCTAAGAACACATATTGATGTGACAATATTGCAAAGTGCACATTAGTACACATACGGTTTGAGACAATTACACAGATACACAACAGATGTACAGGCATATGGACCTTCTGACAATTAAACCTTCAACCCCACAACCAAGTTAGCCAGCTTAACTGGACCAGGTTCAGTAGTGTAGGTACACATTTGAACATGAGTCATGGGCAGATAAATAGGTCTGCATAGAACTTGTCACTCATGGGTTATTCGTGCATTGTCAATTGTCAACACGTCAGTGCTGCCAACTTATGGAGATGTGTTGTAAATTGTCCCCTAGCCAAATCAAAGGGCTTCACTGATGTTTAGCAAATTCTATTGGGATAGCCAGGCCATATAGATGCAACAGTGTTACCACCACTGTGGAACTGATTCTGTGTATGGAAGTATAATGTCACCCCCCCAGTTAAGACACATGGACACCTCTATCACATGACATAATGCATGGGAGTACACAATGTACTGCAAGTCTACAAAAATACCTCTGACATCCGGTCAATCAGCCAAACACCAGTTCAGATAATGAAACATCCCAATGCTGATGGTACATCCTAGAAGCCAGGATTCCACACAATAACACAAACACAGATGAGTCAAAGACAACACAAGAGAACAACTGCCATGCAAAGTGATAATCATGGTGCAAGCTCCATCAAACTTTTTCACTCATTTTCTCTTTCAGCTGATCAGAGGTATGGGATACAGCCATGGATCATGACCCCATTTGCAAACCCAAGCACAGCATCTGAGCGTGGCTATAATGAGGCACATCGGAGGACACGCACCATAGTAGAGAGGACCTTTGGCATCCTGAAGTCAAGATTCAGGTGCCTCGACATCACCGGAGGCAGCCTCCTATACTCACATGAAATGGTCTGCAAGATCATTTTGACCTGTGCAATCCTGCAAAACCCTTGTGTAAGGAGGAACATTCCCCTCTATGAACCAGACCCACAAATGCCTGAAGAGAAGGATGTTGTCCATCAACATGAGGGAGACCATCCAAACACTGCTACAGGATTGCGTGGGAGACAACACATTGTGCAAAACTTCTTTTAAGTCTTCTCACCATCACCACTGTCTTACCATATGTCATTAAACACCTAATGTAATCACTAAATCATGGTCTGGGTCATTATTTATGCATCACATGATCCCTAGGATTCATAATGAGAGTTTAGCCTCATGGAGCATTGCAGATATACATATTAGGATACTGAAAAAGGCACATCACATTTGATGGGTATGAATGTACACCCAACTTCACACACAGTATAAATGACATATATCCTGTCCATTTCACATTTGAAGGTCAATTTCAGAGGACAACAGCTATGGCACACATCCATGTTGGCAATATGGTTCATTGCAGCATATGGCACACAATTAAGACACCATCAATCATAAGGTAAAAAACTGCTTCATACATGAGGCAGTGGATGTGCTATTGCATTGGTAACAGGAATGTATGACCAGACCCTTGACAGCAGTAGGTGTGACATCAGCTATCTTTGCAAGGAGTATGTGTGACAAGAAGTCCATGTAAGCTGCAAATGGATAGCACGAGTGACCCACTGTCATGACCACACAAACTTGCCAAATCAAATCAAAGAAATGCTTGAGAAAAGCAAAGAGATATCCTCAGTGGAGACAGCAAAGCCCAAACTGGAAGAAGGTTTGCAGAGTAATCTTGCGCTTATTTCAAAGGAAGAATCAAGAAGAGAAGATTCAAGATGGCCGTCGTGAGTCCTGAAGGTCAGTTACAGTTCTAGTCTTGCAATCGGTTGGTTGCTAGGTTACGAGCTCACCAGCTGGAAGCTTCGCACTTCAACTGACGTCTGACAGGAATCAGCTGTGTGGAGAGAGAGCGCGCTTCAGAGCAGAAACTCCTGTGAGGTAAAATTACCCTTGAAGACTATTTTACAGAAAACGTGATAAATATTGTCAAGGTTTATTCGAGGAGTTTGATAGTAGACCGTTCCAGTGAAGGTTTGGCAAGGCTACAGAGTTTAATGTATGAATAAACCTTATGTTTACAAGGTTCCTGTTTAAGATACCAAAGTCAAAAGAAAAACGAACTTTAACAAGCAAGTATTTACAAATACCAAGGTTATAAACGAAGGCCGAGTTTAACGGAGAAATGAATGTTAACAAGTAAGCATTTACAAATGCAACGGTAATAAACCAAAGTAGAGTTTAAAGGAGAAACTAACTTTAATAAACAAGCATTCACAAATACAAGTTATCGACAGATGTCGAAGTAAGAAAGGAGAAACTAACTTTAATAAACAAGCATTTACAAATACAAGTTATCAACAGATGTCGAAGTAAGAAAGAAGAAACTGACTTTAATAAACAAGCATTTACAAATACAAATATTGACAGAAGTCAAAATAAGACAGGAGAAACAAACTTTCACAAGCAAGAATTACCAATGCAATAAACGTAATTGAACTCTCTAATGTAAAGTAGAAACCAACTAACATCAGCTGATTTGGAGAACGCATTATCACCAACTATATATATATATATATATATATAGCAACATAAAACCAATCTTTAACAAAGGTTGAGAAGTTCTTCCAGAATCAGTAATAAGCATTTTTAAGAAGAGCTTATCATTCATAGAGAGAAGCAAGGCTACAGAGAACTCAGGGTGAGTGAAGAAATAATAGAATTAAAGAGAATTAAGTGTTAAGAGTAGAAAGTGTAAAACTGATGTTGTATGTCCCTAGTAATTGCGACTGTGACTCTTGCAGGTGCTGCATCCAATCTTAGACGTGAAGAGGCAGACTGAGTATTGACGTTCATCATCTCTGTGGCAGTCTCTCTACAATCCCATTCCCCTTTCCCCCTCCGGGGTACTTAGCACGAAGGATTAAAATTCGTTGTGAGTAGCTCGGGTCGGGACTGAGGAGTTATCTTCTGCTTCTGAGGAAATCGAATTGAAGTATCCTGACACCCAGGTCTGACAAGCATTGCTCACAAGACATGCCCTGCGCATGCCATCCCAGGTTATAAGTCCTGCCACTGCCATGTTTTCAGTCTCTCCCCACCCTTCTTTAGGGGGCCCTGTAAATGGACTATTTGTACCCTGATAATCCTTCATCTACACACACTGAGACTCACATTCTGACTCCAGTGTGCTTCCCTCTTTAGTATAGCATGCCATAGTCATAGTTCATCTGTCTGATTGGACTTCAGGTCCGATAATGCACTGCCTGATAGTCTGTAGGACCTGTAATCACCTGTCCATTTGCTTCCCATGTGAAAGGTACTGTTGGCCCTTTCAACTTGATTCTCACCTACAGTACTTGTGAGAGACTGAAGGTGCACAGACCTGTGAGCACTTCCATGCAGACCAGCCATTTGAACCTGCACTGCCCTTGCTGCTGTCTGGAACGGCTTAGAAGCTTCCATTTTATGTATATCCTTGTTGTGCATTGCCGTATAAATCACTTGTGTAACACAGGCTTTGGGTGATTGTGTAACGTTGCTCCCCACAGCACAAATACAGTTTTCATTTTCCACAGTGTTGTTCCAGCTTTTCCCAGTCAGAGTCTGCTCACTGTGCATTTGCCTTGTTCATGTTAGTTCCTGACAGAGCCTCCATCCTGTTAGCCTGATTGGTTCCTGTCTTTGTGTTACCATAAAGGTTCCCTGTGGCAACATTTGTCTCATAGTAGCTTTCCATGCCCTCACTTTCCTCCTGGGGTATTGTGTCTGGTAGGTCAACGATGAACCCTCAAATAGATTGTATAGCGTAATCAGTTTACTTATCGTATCATGGTCTGGGACATGTCTTCAAATAGCCTAATCCCGGCCCTATCCCTTGTCTGGGTTTCATGTATGCATGCGTAACAAACAGTGACAGTGTACCATGGCTGTATGCATGGATTGGGTATGGTGCCTCCAGCTCAACAAACAACATTTGCTAATGTGCATGAAAGGACAAAACATGTTTGTGCCCTGATGGTCCACACACAGATTCACATTGGCTGCAACCCAATGATGGTGCTTGTGTGGTGACGAGCTGTGAGATTAATCAGCACAGAGGCACTGATGTTCCCGATTGCACTGGGAATTTTAGAGGCCACCCTGTGTACAAATGTTATGATTAAACCTTCCGGTTTTAAATTACTGATCCATTAACTTTGTGAGCACACCAAGGTTGCCCTGTTGTCAGTCTCACAAAACTTCAGCAGTGCCATAGATGGACTATCCCCATGTGTGTTGTCGATTCCTCTTTGGCTTTCGTTCAATTCTGCTTTGAAGATACTCTGTTAATGGAGGGAATGGCTCCACAGACTCATGAGGAGACATGCACGTAACTGTGACAACATGAAGCCCAATAATGACACAGGGTACACACTGGCCACACACTTGAACTGGACACCTTTGTGCTATTAACCACTAGAAATATGTGAACACATGCTGCTTGGTCTGCTGGTCCTCCACTGCCACAAAAGAAACATAGGTAATTTATATGACTCAAACTGTGGAGTGACACTACATTGTTGAATTGGTTTTGGGACTCTGTGTCACAAACACTGTACATACATAGCGTTTCAAATGCCTGACTCATGGGTAGTATACAAACAAGTGACCAGGAAGTGGTATCCAACATTCCAGTACATGTGATGGCTTAGTCTTGTAACATTGCCATTATCAACCATCCTCTATCTATCCTGTGCATAGTTTGTCATGGGAGATGCGTTTGTCCCAAAAGTCAGGGAAGTTCACACACCATTAGTTGCTACGTATATGACAAACACATTTTCTGGCTCATTTCCACACTGAATAGCATCTAATGGTTATTCACATTTACAACACATGCATACAAGCACATTTATGAAAACACGTCTTGTGAAGTTCACACAGAGGCCCAACTAAAATTAAAATAGCCATTTCACAGTCATTGACACACAGGTAATGAGTTAATGTATTAAGTTGCGTAGCCTTGCTATCCTCTATTGATGCACAACCTGCTCAAACTGGGTAATACTAATTGTATTCCAAAAGTTTGGGTATCTATTGCGTCAGTGAAGAGTGCTAATCCGGTACAACAACTAGAGGATCATGGAAGATATTCATAGGATTTGGGCGCTCACAGTAAGTCCAATCAAGTAATAGTCCAATAAGTTTATGGTATGGTGCTCATGACAAGAGGATCTCCCTTAGTCCTCCCATGTTTCAAGGCAAACACACAGAAAAAGAACAGGTGTCAGAGCACTCATGATATTCCTAATTAGGAGTTATTGATGTATCCAGTCTTCTTAGTCATTCAATCACCGACTCATGTTCATCTCAGAGTCCAAATTTTATTCTCAATGTATGGAACTCTCCATAAGTATAGTACAGTACAGCCAACACGTGTTTCATCCCATGAGAAGTTAATCTCTTAAGGACTTCATCAGGGCTTAATTAGAATTAGTCAGTTTAGTAGCGAAATATCCAACAAGGCCATTGAGCAACCTTAAGTTCTATGTTGCATCCAAAATAAAGTTGCACCGAGGTAAATTCCAAATCAATCTTCTGTGATAGATTATCAACTTATATATGGGGAACCGAAACGGAGTCAAAATGCATCCCGCTACGTCCCAGTCACAATGAGCCACATCATTGTGACTGGGACGTAGCGGGATGCATTTTGACTCCGTTTCGGTTCCCCATATATAAGTTGATAATCTATCACAGAAGATTGATTTGGAATTTACCTCGGTGCAACTTTATTTTGGATGCAACATAGAACTTAAGGTTGCTCAATGGCCTTGTTGGATATTTCGCTACTAAACTGACTAATTCTAATTAAGCCCTGATGAAGTCCTTAAGAGATTAACTTCTCATGGGATGAAACACGTGTTGGCTGTACTGTACTATACTTATGGAGAGTTCCATACATTGAGAATAAAATTTGGACTCTGAGATGAACATGAGTCGGTGATTGAATGACTAAGAAGACTGGATACATCAATAACTCCTAATTAGGAATATCATGAGTGCTCTGACACCTGTTCTTTAACTAGAGGATCATGGTCCGCAGTAGTGTGATTCTCCACATGTGCCCAAACACTGGAATGCACAATGCAGGTGCAAGCAGCCTATCTCTGTATAGTTACAGCTGTCATGTACTATAAAAATGTGAGAAATGACCCAAACCCAGTAAAAGACATAAATTTGACGCATACACGTCAAAAAATTGCCGCATATGCGTAGAAAAATGACTCTCACAGCCATGATACATCCATTGGCCCCGAACAGTAATTCCTACACTGTACCCCATGAAATTGGTTACCAATGCTAAATATTTTGAACTATGGATGCGGAGTAGTTTTTAAGCATTTCCGTAAAAAAAAAAATTACGCACAGACTGTCAGCGTCATAATATTTTGACGCATCATAATAAAAGCGCGCCGCATTTGAGGCAGGAAGTGATGTAATAGGATATCCTGTTTACAGAATTGGTACAGTGGGTGTACTTTCATTTTCATTTTGCAGTCTGTGATTTTTCTAGACTGTGTGGCTGTGCTTAGAGTTTTTTCTGTCCCAATTTTGCTTTTGTCTCCTGTGTGTCATCCTATTTGTCATCCGTTTTATTTGTAATTGTCTCAGTTGTTCATTGTAAGTGTTTATTTGTCATATTTGGTGTCTAATTTGTCTTTGTACTGTTGGGAGTCTGTTGTGGATATTGTTAGTTTGGGGATAGTTGGGCTGTTTTAGGGTTACTTTTCTCTCATTTTCCTCCCTTCTTTCACTTTATTATCCTCTGAACCCTTTTTTTTCTCCTATATTTTCTCTCATGTTGGGTAGGCCACGTCTGGGGAGAATGGGTGAGGAGGAGCTGGAGGCATTTATTTGGCTGGTGTGCCACTTCCTCCCCTTGATGATCGAAGCAGGTGGCAGGGTGACACAGGGGTATCACACAGAGGCGAGGAGGCTCCGGTGGTCAAAGGTGTTGTACCATCTGCGTCGCATCTTCAACACACCGCGCAACAACCACTGACTAACGCGCCACTGGGCTGACCTTGTTGCCAGAGAGCAAGACCTGCTGGACCACTTGGGTATTGTGATTGGTGGCCCTGTGAGTGAGTACAATTCAGAGTGATATGCACATTTAAATGCTCTGTAGTGACAGAAGCAGATTTGTTGATATGCTGCAGGCAATGTTTTTGGACATGTGGAATGCAAGTTAAACATACAGTGGCCCTGAGTTAAACAATAATTGCTACACATTACCATCATTTGTTGACGCAACAGCTGCACTAACTTACAAAACACAACTGGATCTTGTAAATTAGTGCTGTCTTCACGTCAATAGATGATGCTAATGCGGCTCAAACATATGTTTTATCCATGGTCTGTGTGTGTACCAGGAAAGAGATGTTTTTCACAAGCTAATTCCAAGAACGTATGTGTTCCCCAATTATTTAGAATACATGTCTGAACTGTATTCCGGCCCATATGTACCAATTTCTTTCTAACCTCCCATAATATCTTAGGCTGATAGTTTGACTTGGTTGTGCCGCAATTAAATTATGAATGTATGCCAAAGTAATGCACACGGGTTCATATCTAAATGTTTGGTGCTACTTTCCATAGCTGTGGCATATAACATGAAGCAAATGATACAAATTGAGCGATAACAACTATCTCTGGCTCTCTGTTCATTGTACCTGTGTTTTTTATAGATTGGTCTTGGGCACAATAGCTGGAACAAAGCTAATGCATTTCCCATCTGTGTTACTCTATAGCCATGCACTTCTCATAAGTCATGGGATACCTGACTTTGGGGAATGCATGGTCACAATGTATTAAGTGCATGATGTTGTGCAAGGGACCCCTGACCAATGCCATCATACATATAAAGTTCCCTAATACTTTGCTAGTTTACGTTTGGTACACCCCTGCTGATCTAGTGCAGCATATGTACAATGGCTAACTTCCCAGTATGGAGGCTATCACAGACATGGGTATATGCTAAGATCAGAAGATCAGCATTCCTGTGACTGCTGCCATTCCGAAGGTACATACAAATTGAAACCTACATCATCATGATTGACACAGTGGTACATTTGCTAAACCATGTTTCAATAATGTGGCAGTGTCAGTTTGCTGTATGCCCGCTGATCTCCCAACTTGGTAAATGTAAGATGATGAATGTGGCTAACTGTGATTTCCAAAACTCATTATAGGTACACAGGGCAATGAGTGACACATTTCAGGTGTAATGACTACACCTGTGCCCATGCATTCTGTCATGGATGACCACAATATACACTGTCAGCATATATTTAATTGTTGTATTAAAATATTAAACATGGCCAATCCATGTCTTGCCTCAAATTGTCATCAAGTAACGCACAGGATCCCTGCCATTGTGGTATCATAGGGGGCATATGTGGCTCAGGGAACACTGTTAATGTAGCATATGTCACCTACACACAACACAGGCCCTACATGTAAGGGACCATAGAAAGCATAATAAATCATGACCTTCAATCAACCCACATGAGCATCACACAGTAACTGATTGTCTCTTGATGCACAAGCCACAATACCTGAGTGACTAGTATTGCAGTGCTCCAGGAATGTGGCTTTGCATGCCTCTCATTACTACAAATGATGAGAGGAGTACACTCCATAAATGAGTCTGCAACCAATTGATGGAGCATGTTTGTCACCACATGATAGTTAGGGCCACTGCATGTATGCAGATGTGTGTGTATCACTCACTGGAGTGAAAGGGTCTATACATGTTTTCAGTGCTATGTATGTTGGAGTATCATCATGCCTGAGAGGCTGGACTTTCAGATATAATGTCACACGCAGTCATTTTATTTGAAAGTGTTGTACAGTGAGCAAACATTGAGCACATTTCACCTTTCCATGCTTTACAGGTGGACCTGCCCCTTAGACAATTGGCGAAGTGGCTCGATTTGCGGTCCCAGACGTATCCAGTAATTGTTGATATTTCTGTTCTGTGTTGTGTTTGCAGCTGTTGTTGGACACATAGCAAGGTATGATGTGATGGCACATGATCTGATATGTAACTTGACTGGAGTTTCACTTTTTTTTCCATATTTGAGTTGGACAATCAGTAGCGTATAGTCATATTTTGGGATTGTAATGCAGCCCTGTAGGCAGGGTCATGTGAATGGGGTGAGATTTGTTGTTAACTTTTTTATAAGGAAAATTTAGCAGAAGGCCATATTCATGATTTAGTCAGCAAGTCAGACCCTGAATCTCACAGAATAGGGATGCCAAAGTCTTACCCACAGACTTGAGCCTCACTGTTCACTAATGAACATGTTTGACTGTATGTTTGACTTCCCAGCAGTATGTAGCTCCACATGTTGTGCTACTTGTGTGTGGCACTTGAGTAAAATGTCATAGGTGTGCATGCAGCTCATGCCCAGATGTGTGCTTGCATCTCTCTGCTTGTTGTAGGACAGGTATTAGTGGTATCAAATGATGTTGACAATTGTCTGCAATTACAAACAAAAATGTGGATGGGATTGTCCAAGGTTTGTGTCTATCCTAGTTGGACACACTCCTTACCTGTGGTGGACTGCCTAAACCCATGTACAGCTGTCCAAAGCTTCCTGGGTGTCCTTGATGTTTGAAAGTATGTGTTGCTTGTCCATCCCCCCCTGAGGCACAGGCTTAGGGTTATGAAATGTGTACCTAGGTGTGATGATCCAAGTTTAGTACACAGACATGTAAATCTGTAAATCACTTGTCCAAACCTAGGATACCCACTCTTGATTAGCAACTGCATACCATCCTGGCAATTCCATTTACAAATCACAGATCTTGTGGCCCTTGATTGTCATCCAGAAGATAGTCATTAGTTGGCCTGTCACATGTAAGGGACTTGCAGCATTTTGTTTACGTGAATAATGGCTGAACAATGATGCTTAGATCATTTAAGTTGGTATACATCTTTTAGAGCATTGCTGTGCTGTTAGATAGGACATGTGTAGGCTGCGTTGGCATGTACTTCCTCAGGGAGAATCTGTGATCTGTATGGTGATATGGCCTGTTTCAGCTACATCATATGTATTGTCTGATTCTCATCAGTAGCTATATCACACAATGAAGTACCTAATGTTTGGCTTTATCTTTTTTAACAGCAGCCAATATGGATGCCAGCCAGATCTGTGAATTCCAGCAGCGGGCGATGCGTTACCGCCACATTCTGGATGTGGAGTCTGGGTTCCGCCACATGGCACGGCATTAACGCCATGAAAGAGCCTCAGGGGGGTGGAGGGCATTTGCCCAAGGGTGCCCTCCTGTGTCCACTACAGCCGCCACAACCAGCACCACCAATATGACCCAGGTGGCACAGAGGATAACAGCCATCTCTGCAGGACCATCAACTTCCTCAGCTCCAGGACCACTGACAGCAGCACCTGCACCTCCCTCTCCAAGCATGGCACCACCAACTGGACAACCCTCAACAACTGGCACTCAGACCACCCCTGCTGCAGTCATTGACACTGGTGATTTTCGTGCTATGCAACGTGACATGCAACAGATGTTGCGCAAACTGGAAGGGCTGCAGCAGGAGGTGTCACAAATAAATAAGAGGGTGCGTGCCATTAAGAAGACCCTGCTGAGGGCGAACTTGTGAATCTGATACCCTCACCCATGATTCCCTCCCTCCTCTTTCCTGGTTCTTTTAATTAGTGGATTCAGGGGGCTTAGTGTTAGGTTAGAATGGGCTGTTAGTTTAGTTAGTAGTAGAAGGTTGGGGGTGGGGGTATGATATTTTTACATGTTTTTTTATGTATGTGGGTGGGTGGGTTTTGGATGATGTTGAGGTTTTTGTGTATTAACTAAAAAAAACAAAAAAATAAAATAAAAAAATATGTAAAAAAATACAAACAAATATATATTTGTTTAGTATAAGATAGTTTGGGGCATATTTATACTCTGGTTGCGCCGGAATTGCGTCGTTTTTTTTTACGCAAATCCGACGCAAAACTAACTCCATATTTATCGTTTGGCATTAGACCCGTCTAGCGCCAAAGATCTTGGAGTTTGCGTCATTTTTTAGCGTGGACACCTTCCTTGCGTTAATGATATGCAAGGTAGGCGTTCCCGTCTAAAAAATGACTCCGAGGCATGTGCGCCGTATTTATACTCCCGGGCAAAAATGACGCCCGGGAGTGGGCGGGTCAAAAAAATGACGTCCAGCCGCTTTAGCGTCATTTTTTAGTGCCTGGTCAGGGCAGGCGTTAAGGGACCTGTGGGCTCGGAAGGAGCCCAGAGGTGCCCTCCCATGCCCCCAGGGACACCCACTGCCACCCTTGCCCACCCCAGGAGGACACCCAAGGATGGAGGGACCCATCCCAGGGAACTTAAGGTAAGTTCAGGTAAGTATTTTATTTTTATTTTTTCGGTGGCATAGGGGGGCCTGATTTGTGCCCCCCTACATGCCACTATGCCCAATGACCATGCCCAGGGGACAGAAGTCCCCTGGGCATGGCCATTGGGCAAGGGGGCATGACTCCTGTCTTTGCTAAGACAGGAGTCATGTCAATGGAGGGTGGGAGTAAAAAGAAAATGGCGCAACTCGGGTTGAGGCAGATTTTTTGCCTCAGACCGACTAGCCCCATTTTTTGACGCCCAAGCTCCATTTTCCCCTACGCCGGCGCTGCCTGGTGTAAGTAATTTTTTTTTACGCACACCAGGCAGCTCCGCCGGCTAACGTCATTCCATAAATAAGGCGCCCGCAAGGCGCTTTGGAATGGCGTTAGCCGGCGTTAAATTTTTTGACGCACAACTGCGTTGGCGCAGTTGTGCGCCAAAAAGTATAAATACGGCCCTATGTGTTTAGGTTAGTATATGTTGTCCTCCATGTGTCCCGCATATAAGGGGGGTGGGAGGTTGATGTTTAGAGTGTTCAGTTAAATGTGATAAGAAAGATAGTTAGGGCCAGTTGTGGGTAATGGGTCGTTAGGATAGGTTAGGTTAGTTAAGGTGTTTCCCCTAGTTTTAGTATCCTGTTTTACTGTTAAATAAATATTTAGGTACTCCTTTACAGTATGTGTCATATGCTTGGGGATCAGAACCTTGGCATGGGTGAACAGTGTCAATTTAGTATTTGCATTTGTGTTCCATCCTGCATCCAAATCCCAATTGAGCTGTCACATTGGCAGCTACACCAAAGCTATTTCTCTATGCATCTGCCATCTATTTCCTCCACCAGTAAAGCTTACTATGGATCCCAATATGTTGTTATGTTTGGATGTATGTTTTTAATCTGACATACTTTGAGACCAGATTTGGTATTGAGGACACTGTGTTATGTCTGCCTGCAGCCTGATGGTCATGTGAACCCTGATAAGGTGAGTGGTGGTATAATCTAATGAAGTATAGAATACATTACTCACACCTATCATTTGTTACATTGTACAACCAGGTTACTTATTTGTACGTACACTCATACACATCCATTCCTGCAGTATGGTATGTGTGAGGAAAAATTTGAGTCAAATGTCACATACGTAAAGATTGTCTGGAAGAAAAATTAGAAGACAATGGGGGTCATTTTAACCCTGGCGGTGGGAGACCGCCAGGGCTTAAGTGGCGTCCGTACCGCCAACAGGCTGGCGGTACGGAGACCCATATTATGAATGCGGCGGTAGCGCCGCGGTCGCACCGCCGGGGCCGGCGGTTTCCCGCCATTTTAGCCCCGGCAGTGATAATCCGCCAGGGCAGCGCTGCAAGCAGCGCTGCCCTGGGGATTATGACTCCCCTACCGCCAGCCTGTTTCTGGCAGTTTGCACCGCCAGGAAGAGGCTGGCAGTAAGGGGAGTCCTGGGGCCCCTGGGGGCCCCTGCACTGCCCATGCCACTGGGCCCCGTGCAGCTTTTCACTGTCTGCATAGCAGACAGAGAAAAGCGCGACGGGTGCTACTGCACCCATCCCACGGCCACAACACCGCCGGCTCCTATGTTGCGGCTGCATCCCCGCTGGGCCGGCGGGCTTAAACTAGGTTTGCCACCACCGGCCCAGTGGGGATGTTGTAATGGGGACCGCGGGACCCCCAATATTTTTCTGCTTAGACATCCCACGAAGAAGACTTAGGTGGTCATTCTGACCTCGGCAGTAAAAGGCGCCTACCGCCGGTCAGAAATCCTCCATAATTCCGCCGCGGTCGCAGTAACCCGCCACGGTCATTCTGACCCGCAGCAGCCAAACCTCCGAAAATCCGACAGCCACAACAGACCGCCAGACCAGCGGTCGGCGGAAAAGTGGAGGTGACCAAACCTCCACCGTCACGCCAACAGAAATACGCCCATGCCATTACGACCCACGAATCCACGCGGCGGTCTTTCAAACGCGGTTTTCCATTGGCGGTACACACCGCCGCGGTCAGAATACACACAAACGAACAAAACTCAGCCACGTTGGCCGATTTGAATTCCACACACCTGATACACATACACACACCACTCCCACACACACAATACAATATAAAACACACACCCACATCACCCACAAACCCCTACGACCAAAAATTCAGAAAGAAGCACTGAGAGACACATCAGCGATCACAGAATACCATCACACAGAGGCACACTACACCATCACCCACACAATATCCACACACAAAACAACACACACCACCACACTCAACACACTTAACTACACATACTCCACCCCACACATCATACACACCACTCCATGGCACCCCAAAGACACCCCCGCTTCTCAGACGAAGAACTCAGGGTCATGGTGGAGGAAATCGTTCGGGTAGAGCCCCAGCTCTTCGGCACACAGGTCCAATACACCAGCATTGCCCGGAGGACGGAGCTATGGCAGAGGATTGTCGACAGGGTCAACGCTGTGGGACAGCACCACAGAAATCGGGAAGACATCAGGAAGCGATGGAACGACCTACGGGGGAAGGTGCGTTCCATGGTATCCAGGCACAACATCGCCGTGCAGAAGACTGGCGGAGGACCCCCACCTCAACCCCCACAATTTACAACATGGGAGGAGGAAGTCTTGAACATCCTGCATCCTGACGGCCTCGCAGGAGTCGGCGGAGGAATGGATACTGGTAAGTTGAAGCTTCACTACTGCTTCCCCCCCACCTGCATACCAAATCATACCCCAACCCTCACCCCCATCCTCGAACCCCACCCTCACCCCCACCCCCATCCTCACCCCCACCCTCACCCCCACCACCATCCTCACCCCCACCACCATCCTCACCCCCACCCCCAGCACACCTATTCCCTGCCAATGTCTCACCATCCCAACCCACACATCCCAAAACCTAGGCCTGCATGCGTCCACTAAGCATGGACACCCATCACCAAAGCATGCCCAATGCATATACACATCCCCCCCACAAGCCACCCTCACCAAAGCCCCCACACACGAATGCCAGCACTTGGGGACACGGGAACCCACAGATACACCCATATGCCACACATTGAAACTATAACCATACCTCTATACCCCTGCAGGACCCGACCGTCAACACACCGCCACGGAGGGCCCAGAATTCTCCACACCCCCCACCTAAGAGGCCGTCAGCGATGACAGCAGCTCTGTCGACCTGGACACCGATGACCAGCCCGGACCATCGGGGACCTCTGGACAGTCGGTTCCCCTCACACAGGCACAGGCCACTACAGACCCAAACCCCTCTGGGAACACCAGCACAGCTCCCACTCAGCGGGCCCATGCCTCTGTCTCCAGGGCGCGTCAATCTGCGGTGTGTCTACCACTACAGGGCACCCAGGATAACCCACCACCCCAACAACAACAGGGACCTGGGGGCAGTGGTAGTGGGCACACCGGCCAGGGGGCAGAGGCCCAGGGAAACAGGGCAACTCGGAGGGCAGCTGTGCGACAGGGGGGGGACGGGCCCAGGGAACCCACTCTCCACGAGGCCCTCACCAACATCATGGGAGCATACAACCGCTCCCAGGAGACGATGGCGACGGTACTGGCCCGGTTCCAGGAGATCCAGGTACTGCAGGAGGAACACTATCGGGGGTACAGGGAGGACATCAGAGCCCTCACCTCCACCCTGGTTACTATGGTAGGGCTGCTGCAGGACCTCATCAACACCAGGACGGACACTCAACAACAACAAAGGGCCCCTGCCACTAGCCTGGACCAAGAACAGCCAACCACCTCCGCCGGCGCTAGTGGACAGGAGGCCCCCGCACAACAGCAGCCCACCAGACCCCCACCTCCTGCAGGAGAAGAACCACCCCGCAAGAGGGCCCTGAGATCTCGCAAGAAGACAGAGTAGGATGTCAAGACCCCCGCCAGCAAAGGATACCACCTGATGTCATCCCACTGTCCCACATTGTCACCCTGTCCATCCTTGAACTGCCCATGCTCCATCTCTCCACAGGCCTCTGGACAATGCACCTGTGTGACTGTTACTCTGGACTCTGCCATGGACATTCCTTCACCATAGCCCCCACCCACTTGAAACCACCCATCCCATTTTGAGCACTGAAATAAACACCTATTTTGCACAAAACTATCTGGAGTCTGGCTGTGATTTCAAAATATTGTAATTGACATGACAGTGCAAATATGTCCTTGTACATAGTGAAGTCAACAAACAGCTGCCACAAAGCTGTAGTCCATGGGGAAACGAAGCACAGGACTCGTAGTGGGGACCCCAGATCTGAAATAGGGAGGGAAAAGCCACAACTCAGTCATCATACACTGGGGCAAATAGACAGGCAGCAGAGATGCAGGAGAGTAGTTCACATTTACTAAATTATGTTTGAATTGTTACCTGTGTCCTATTGGAAGTACTGTTCAATGATTCTGTCCCTGTTGTCTGTTTCAGCCCTGTCGTCTTCCTCCTCGTCACTCTCCACAGGTTCCACAGCTGCCACAACACCACCGTCTCGACCATCCTCCTGCAGGAAAGGCACCTGGCGGCGCAAAGCCAGGTTGTGAAGCATGCAGCAGGCAACGATGATGTGACACACCTTCTTAGGTGAGTACATTAGGGATCCACCTGTCATATGCAGGCACTTAAACCTGGCCTTTAGGAGGCCAAAGGTGCGTTCGATCACCCTCCTAGTACGCCCATGGGCCTCATTGTACCGTTCCTCTGCCCTGGTCCGGGGATTCCTTACTGGGGTCAGTAGCCACGACAGGTTGGGGTACCCAGAGTCCCCCAATAGCCATACACGGTGTCTCTCTAGCTGTTCCATCACGTAAGGGATGCTGCTATTCCTCAGGATGTAGGCGTCATGCACTGACCCTGGGAATTTGGCATTTACATGCGAGATGTACTGGTCAGCCAAACACACCACCTGGATGTTCATGGAATGGTACATTTTTCTGTTCCTGTACACCTGCTCCCTGTCTCTTGGGGGAACCAAAGCCACATGGGTCCCATCAATGGCACCAATGACGTTGGGAATATGTCCAAGGGCGTAGAAATCACCCTTCACTGTAGCCAATTCGCCCACCTCAGGGAAAATGATGTAGCTCCTCACGTATTTCATCAGGGCAGACAACACTCTGGATAACACCTTCGAAAACATGGGCTGAGACATCCCAGAAGCAATTCCCACTGTTGTCTGAAATGACCCACTTGCCAAGAAATGGAGTACTGACAGGACCTGCACCAGAGGGGGAATCCCTGTGGGTTGGCGGATGGGGGACATCAGGTCGGGCTCCAGCTGGGCTCACAGTTCATGTATAGTGGCACGGTCAAGCCGGTAGGTCAGGATAATGTGGCGTTCTTCCATTGTCGACAGGTCCACCAGCGGTCGGTACACGCCAGGATTCATCCGTCTCCTCGCCAAACCCAGCAGACGGTGCCTAGGAAGGACAACATGGAGCACAGAGTCAAGCAACCCACAGGTACGTACTCACAGCTTGCACAGTAAACGATTCTCTATGCAGTGAATGGCGTGTCTGAGTGGCTATGCAAGGCCTAGGCCTGTGTGACGCAGTTGAAATTGAGCCATGTGGACCCTCGAAATGGCGGCTGCCTGACCTGTGAAGTGTGACAATGGGATGTGAGGTCATTGCGCTGGCGTGGCACACCGCGGCGGTCGGCGGTCGAAGACCGCGGCGCGAAGCCGCATTGGTTAACATTGAAGCCTATGGGTTTCAGGAGCCAATGGCGAAGGGCGCCGGCGGTGGCGGTACGCACCGCCGCGGTACGCACCGCCGCGGACGTGACCGCCATTTTCTATCTACTTATCCACTCGCGACTTGAACTTTCACAGGAGAGGACCTACACTGCAAGTGTTGCTGTGACCTCGGTCTGGAAGGGACAATGGCTGCTGCGACTGGGGAAAGGGCCCCTGCCTTCACTGGAGAGGAGTTGGAGAAACTTGTGGATGGGGTCCTCCCCCAGTATGCGCTACTCTACGGTCCTCCAGACCAACAAGTGAGTTTAATTCAGTATGGATTTGGGGCCACTGGCTGGCTTGGGGGCCTGGCGGGGGGCCTGGCGGGGAAGGGGGGCATGTTGGGGCTGGCGGGGGGCCTGGCGGGGGGCCTGGCGGGGATGGGGGGCATGTTGGGCTTGGCGGGGGGCCTGGCAGGGATGGGGGCATGTTGGGCCTGGCGGGGGGCCTGGCGGGGATGGGGGGCATGTTGGGCCTGGCGGGGGGCCTGGCGGGGGGCCTGTCGGGGATGGGGGGCATGTTGGGCCTGGCGGGGGGCCTGGCGGGGATGGGGGGCGTTGGGCCACTGGCAACGAAAATGCAGACAAACTTGAACGTGGTATTTCTCCCTCCCTGTACGTGTCACATAGGTCCGCGCCCATGAGAAGATCGGGATTTGGCGTGCCATCGCCAAGGAAGTCCGGACCCTGGGGGTCCACCATCGACGGGGCACCCACTGCCGCAAGAGGTGGGAGGACATCCGCCGCGGGACCAAGAAGACCGCCGAGTCTCTGCTGGGGATGGCCTCCCAACGTAGGCGGGGTGCCTGCCGTCAACTGACACCCCTGATGTTCCGGATCCTGGCGGTGGCCTACCCTGATTTGGATGGGCGCGTGAGGGCAGCACAGCAGACACAAGGGGGTGAGTACAAGCATTATCTACTCTGTTGTCGCGCAGTGGAGGTGTCTGGGTGGGGGAGGAGGGCTGTGGGTCCCCCTAGGCCAGGGCGATATCTGTAGGCTGGGCACCCCCGTAAGCCCCTGTGTCCCCAGCCACCACCCTCAGTAGTGTGTCAGTACAGCCATCCCTGGGCCGTGTCATCCATGGGTGCAGTTGTCAACTCTAGGCGTGTAGGGCATGTTCCACGGAATGCGTAGCGGACCCCAAGTGCGCAACTTAGTGCAGGGGGCATCTGTGTCTGTCATGTCCGCTAACTGTACCGGTGATCCATGTACTCAAAATCTCTTTATTTCTCTCTCCCCCCCCCTTTTTGTTTGTCTTTTTGTGCTTGTGTGCATCAGCATCATCAGGCGGAGGAGAAGTGGCATCGGGGCAGGAGGGAGCTGCATCTCACATGGGCCAGGAGGGCCATGCCACAGAGTCTGACTGGACCAGTGAGACGGAGGGCGAGGGGAGCTCCACAACGGGGACGACTGGACCCTGCAGCGACACGGACACGTCCTCGGAAGGGAGCTCCCTTGCGGGGGTGGCACCATCCGTGCCCCCCGCCATTACAGGTACAGCCGCCACCCAGCGCACCATCTCCGCCCTCCCAGCAGCCCCTCAGCGTTCGCCCCGTGCCCGCTCTGCCAGGAAGCCGGGCATCTCCTTCGCCCCAGGCACCTCAGGCCCTGCCCCTGTTACCCCCGCTGCCCTCAGTGAGGAGGTCATTGACCTCCTCCGAACGCTCATTGTTGGGCAGACTACCCTTTTGAATGCCATCCAGGGGGTGGAGAGGGAGGTTCATCGCAGCAATGCGTACCTGGAGGGCATTCATTCGGGTCAGGCTGCCCATCAGCGATCGTTCCAGGCTCTGGCCTCAGCACTGACGGCAGCCATTGTCCCTGTCTCCTGCCTCCCTCTACTAACTCCCTCCTCCCAGTCTCCTGTTCCTCTGCCTGTCCCACCCACACCATCAGACCAGCCTGCACACACCTCAACACCCAAGAGCAGCTCATCCAAACATAAGCACCACAGATCACGCAGACATTCACACAAGCAACATTCCGATGCAGACATGCCAACAGTCACTACCACCTCTGTGACCCCCACCTCCTCGTCTCCCTCCTCCCTCCCTGTGACGTCTACACTCACACCTTCATTCACCTCACCATCAGCCAGTGTTTCCATCACCAGCATACCCTCCACTACAGTCCGCACACGTGCAGTCACCACCCCCACTGCCATTTACACGTCCCCTGTGTCCTCTCCCACTGTGTCTGTCACCCCCTCTTCCACACCACACAAACGCAGCCACCCACCCACCCAACAGCCATCCACCTCACGACAGCCTCCCGCTCCTGCACCTGCACCCAAAGACAGCAAACTTGTCTCGCCTACAACCACATCCTCTCCCTCCACTCCCATACCCACTGTACCTACCACTCTCCATTGTCCCAAGAAAATCTATCTCTCTACTGCTACCTTCTTTCCTGACCCTGAGCCCCCCCCCTCCTTCTCGTCGGGGTAAAAAGAGCACCTCAGCCACCACCAGCCCTGCAGCCCCCTTGACAAGGGTGCAGGGGTTTTGGAGCCCACCAGCCCGCAGGTCTGGATCTTCGCCCAGCAGCAAGGGGACAGCCAGCCCACCCCCTGGGAAGAGGAGCAGAAGGCGGAAGGGCCGCCGCCGGAGCCCGGATTCGATATCTCCCCAGGACACTAGCCAGCCACCGTCAACAGCCACAGCTCCAAAGGGAGGAAAGGGCCACAGACTCCCGACTAAGGAGGGCAAGGGCAGCAAGGCGGAGAAGTCAGGCAGCAGGCCTGCTGCCCATGGAGGACCCGTCACAGCTGCCCAGGAGGAGCCCGCAACCCCCATAGCCGCTGCCCCGGGAGGAACCGGCACAGCTGCCCCGGGAGAGCCCACCACCCCCATAGCCGCTGCCCAGGGAGGACCCAGCCCAGCTGGCCAGGAGGGCCCCACCACCCACAGCCCAGGTGGGCATTGAAGGAGCACCATCCCCGCTGCCCAGGAGGGCACCACCAGGCAATGAGCAGTTGGCCATAGAATGGCCGCCGTCTCCAGCACCGCTCCGCTGGGGACCGCTGTCTCAAGAACCGCTGAACTGGGCCCTTCAAGGCAAGAACCGCTGAACTGGGCCCTTCAAGGCAAGAACCGCTGAACTGGGCCCTTCAAGGCAAGAACCGCTGAACTGGGCCCCGCCGTCTCTAGCACCGCTCCGCTGGGGACCGCCGTCTCAAGAACCGCTGAACTGGGCCCTTCAAGGCAAGAACCGCTGAACTGGGCCCCGCCGTCTCCAGCACCGCTCCGCTGGGGACCGCCGTCTCAAGAACCGCTGAACTGGGCCCTTCAAGGCAAGAACCGCTGAACTGGGCCCCGCCGTCTCCAGCACCGCTCCGCTGGGGACCGCCGTCTCAAGAACCGCTGAACTGGGCCCTTCAAGGCAAGAACCGCTGAACTGGGCCCTTCCAGGCAGGAACCGCTGGCCCTTTGGCAGACGTGGCAGGGCAGGATCTGTCTCGGGCAGGGCTGCAGGATGTCCTCTGGCCAACATGCCTCCTCCAGTGGCAGTGGAGTCTGTTATGGACTGTTTGGACTGTGGCTTTGCTCTCCCCAGGATGGCCCAGTGGGCAGGCCACCCACTGTATGGACTGTTTGGACTGTGGCTTTGCTCTCCCCAGGATGGCCCAGTGGGCAGGCCACCCACTGTATGGACTGTTTGGACTGTGGCTTTGCTCTCCCCAGGATGGCCCAGTGGTCATGGAGTCCCCTCGTGGATCTGGCGTCGTGTACTCAAGTGGCTGAGGTGCCCCCCCTTCCCTTCCCCCTGAGGTGCCTGTCCTTTTTTCTTTCTGATGCCCCTGCAGTGTTCTCTCCGTGCCCCTTTGCTCAGGACCCCTGTGGTCCACGGACAGTGGTTGGACTACATTTAGTAGCTGTATATATTTTGTACATAGTTTATTTATTTATTTGGATTACTGCTGTCCATTTTTCAATATATCTGCCCGTTTGAGATCTCTTCTTTTGGTCTTTGCATTATTTCGGAAGGGGGGGGTTTGTGGGTTGTGACAGTGATCTGTGGGAATGCATTGATGTGTGTGTTGTAGTGGGTGTGGGTGGGTGGGTGTGTGCCGGTAATCTTTTCCCTCCCCTCTCTCGTAGGTGCAGTACTCACCGATGTCTTCCGCGCCGCCGGGCGTGCTCCTGGTACAGGAGCAGGTATAGGAGTGCGGGGATGACCTGCAACTCGGGTTCCATACTGCCGGAATCTCGCGTGGAGTATGTGGAGGTGAGCGTTTTCCCGTTCGTAGTCTGTTTCCGCCGTGTTTTTATCGACGGTGCTCCCGCCCCGGAAAAGGTGGCGGATTGGTGGGTCGTGATAGGGTGGGCGGTACATTGTCTGCCGCCTGGCTGTTGGCGGGGACCGCCGTGCTGTTTGTTTGTTCCGCCGTGGCAGGCGGAGTGTTAATGCGGCGGGCTGTGTTGGCGGTTCCCGCCAGGGTCAGAATTGCATATTTTGGACCGCCGGCCTGTTGGCGGGTTGGCCGCCGCTTTATCACCGACCGCCAGGGTCAGAATGAGGGCCTTATTCTGTCTAACACAGCATTATACTGTATAGTTTCTATTTACCTCAGAATTATTCCTCAGGAAAGGCAGATGATGGTACAATCCACACCACAGTGCATCGTTATCAGCCCACATTCTTTCAGGCCAGTTGTATTGACATTATATGGGCATTGACATGAGGCAAACATCACTAATCTCCCTCACGTTTGATGTGTCACATTACATAGAGACAAAGTGGTTGTGTAAGTGCTATTTATTTTATAGTGCTGTATCGCTATTTTGCATAGTCCAGGATTGTGAGTCCATTAATGTGACACCTTCCATTGTGATCCTACACAAGTGCAAAAGGACATGTCATCGGACATGCTGGGGTGAAGTGTCATACAGTGAAGAGGGACATGAATCGCCAATGAGGTAGTAAGAGACAATCACAGGGCATAGTGTTAAGGTAAACAGTGGGCTAGAGAACAGTGCTTGTGAGCAGCTGTTGCAAGACTGGCATGTTACAAAGCACAGGACCTTGGTTATAAGTGGCCATGTGGCATGGACTGGTACTACCGGGTACTCTTACAGGGGAAGGTGATCTGTTCCACGTCTTCATCTTCTGATGTGTGTGTCGTCTTTTCTGCCCTTGGTGGTGGTAGGTTTGAAGGGGCAACACACACTTCAGTGTTTGAAGACGTGGAGTCAGAAATCCCAGTAGCTGCCAACTGTGGGGCTATTAAGGGCAGTACTGCAGCAAGGAGGAGCTGCTGGTTCTTAAGGATAGCAGCTACATCACTGTTGTAGGCAGCCAGGTCGGCCCTGAGGGGGTCAATATTGTATTCGTGCACTCGTTGAAAGGTTTGTTGTTGGAGGTGTTGTGTCAACTCCCTTACTGTTGTGATGATTTCCTTCACACTTTGTTGAAGTCATTGCAAGATTGATGTTCGCCCTTGCATGGCTGCTGCCTGTTCTGCAGTTGACATCATGCACGAACCCACCCTCTGTAGGTTGGCTGCCATATTTTGAATCCCCACCCGCACCTCCTTGGCCAGCTCCCGCTGTACTCCAACTACAGTCCTCTCAAAGCTGGTGCCAGTGTCGTCAGAGTTCTCAGCTGAGTTGAAGCTGGCAGGTCGTACTATTGGGGTGGGTCCTCTGTGATGGCAGCTGTATCTGTGCTCCTCCTTGCGACTAAAGGTGGGGTCTGGAGGGTTCCGAGGACATCTGGGAGGGTCTACTGGCTGATGTTTGTCAGCTCGTCATCCATGTCATCAGGGAATTCCAGGACAGGCATATCCCCAGGAGAACCATAGTCCTCTGCAATGAGATATTGTACAATTAGTGTGTCTGTGTGGTGGCATAATTGTAATGTGACGTGCCTGACTTCCTATTTGTTGCACATTGGGATATTAGTTCCTGTTCATTGTTCCTGTCATTAATATTAGCATTCTCCCAGGTCTATGCCCCACCTGCATGACACATGTAGTGTGGGCAGTTTGGGGCAATATCAGCGTCATATCCTTCAGGTGTAGGTTCTGCCCAAATTGTATGTTGCCACCTTCTTGTCCTACTCAACCCTCCGTCTACTTTCATTCTCATGTTGTGGCCTTGCACTGGCTGTGGGTGTTCTGATGGCACTTGCACCACACTTATCAATGTGGAACTGCCCCAGTCTCAGATATTTCACATCCAGCTATATGTTGCTGAGACCTAGCATATACTATGTATAGCATTGGCATGGCACACTACAGATGTCAGCATTGGTAGTGTGTAATGTTGATGTTGGGGAATGTGTGCCACATTGGATTGTACTGATGGTCCTAGCAGTGTTCCATTTCCTCTTCTGACTGTGTGGGTGTATTTCACTAGCCAGTTACAAATGTCCTCCCCCTCAATGCTGTTGTCTGAGCAGTATAACAGTTGGGATTGTTGCATGGTGTCATTGCAGCTATTGTGACCCAGGCACAGGGTGGACCCTGACATATGCAGCATGAGTATGACATTACTGCTGTGTACCTCATAATGTTTATGACAATGGCTGATGTTTGTAGCGACTATGGACATTCACATTGACAGGTTTAGCACATTTTTATTGATTACAGGGGATTGATAACGTAGTCATCCTGAACCCTCTATTTTGGGTGTGTTTGATCCATGGGTATATAACTGCCATTAGCTACTTGACCTGCACACACAGCAGAGGTGGTAGTGGCAACTGTTGTCAATGTTAAATTCCACTTGCGGATATGGCCTGGGACTGTTATTTGAGCCCTAGTTCATGTAGCAACAATACCAGCTGTCACGTGACAGCAGGCCAGTTTTACGTTGTATCCTATCCTCCTGGACTGGCTTTACCTTTCCATCATCCTTGGCATGGCAGCATACCCAATGCAAATGTTGTTGGTGTAGTGTAGTACTGTGCCCCAGGTTTCCTCTGAACAGCCCATGCCCCCGTGCCGTGCCCCTTTGCCAATTCCACTCCCTGAATATTATGACTTCCATGCATTGGGTAGTAAGTAGGTGCCCCCCTCCTGCTTACAGTTTACAAATGGCCATTTTTGTTCCCCATGCGACTTACCCTGCATCTGTGTTGTCTCCTGGTAGTCTGCGCTGGCCAGTCATTCAATCCCTGTGACGATCTCCTCAGGGATGACAGCTGCCACCATCTCCTCCATGTGGTCCAGGGCTTCCTGCAGTGCTGGACTCCCACCTCCAGTCTGCAGTGCTGCCTTCCTGTTCCTGGCCATCTTTTCCTTGGTCCTGCGCTTGCAGTCATGCCAGGGTTTCTTGCACTCGATGACTGTTCTCCATACTTTAGCCAGACTGTTTATCTTGTTGACAATTTGTTGCCAAATTGCCTGACAAAAAGTTGGTGCTGGTGTTCCGTCACCTCATTCACCAGTATTTCCTGCTCCTCTACACTGAACCGACACTTCCTTTTCTTCTTCTCCCTCTCCTGGGTCTTGGGTGGGTCCTCATGGCTGGCTCCTGGTCGGTTGTCATCTTCCTGGGGTCTCGCAAAGCTTCTGAGATCCATTTTGGCCCTCCTTTGCACATTTTGCAGTGTTTGTGCAGCTTTTTGATGCAATTGCGGTAAAAAAAGGCACGTATCTGGTTTTCGACGTCATAAACTGGCTCAAAGTCATTTTCGCCGTGTTAACGTCATTTTTCTTTACGACGTGACGCATTGCTTTGAGTAAAAATAAATGACTGTGGTTTGCGCCGCCATGCATCAAAGTATAAATTTGATGCCCGAGCGGCGCTAAGAACTGGCGGTAGCTGTCGTTAAACTTTTTGATGCAAAACTGCGTCGGCGCAGTTTTACGTCAAAAAGTATAAATATGGCCCTAAATATTTTTAAATAATTTACCTGAGCTCAGATCAGCTTACAGATGAACATTATCCTCACAGATAAACATATATAAACTTGACAGGTGTGTTTCATCGGCCCATTTCTTTTTGCTTTATCAATTGAACCTATATCCTAGAAGGTGTGAGTTAACCCAGATGTTGCAGGGATTCAATTAAGATTTGGTATTTTTTAAGTGAACTTTATTGCTATTTCGTAGTTTTAACAAAGCAATAGACACATTGCTGACAATCTTTATCAAGGAGGTGCAATGTAAACTGAGCAGGGATTCCTATACACTGAACTTTATAACTCAGGAGGAGCCTCTAATGGCAATAATCTGCGCTATGTCAAACTCAACGGCAGCAATCGGACTCTTATCCTAGTATGTGTCTGGACCACCTCATCTAAGTGACTATAAACAAAGACAGTTAAACCATTAAGGTAAACAATGGTGAAATGGGGAGTGGGGAGGGAAGAGGGCAGGGAGGGTGCGGTTAATGCTTAGATAGGTTCCAACAGTGGTGTTAAATTCTGAGGTTGGTTAGACCAAGGATCCACCACCTTACTGAATTAGCAGCAATGAAAAGTACTGTGGCAGCGAGTCAATGAAGGAGCCTCTTTAATAATCGCCTCCGTATGGGAAGTGAATGGGTTTGTGGGTGCCAAACCCCAATAGTCAAGTGAACCCCAATATTTTCAGACACCCGAGGTTTTACCATGGTGCTTTAGCGCTGGGTTTCCATTTATATAGTGGCTAGAGACACCACCCTCTTTCTTCAAGCTCATCAAATTAGCAGAGTACAAATTAACACAACCATTATGGTGACTGAGCCCACTCAAAAAATGAGCTCTAGATCAAGAAATAATTTTAAAGGATTTATTACTGAAAAAATCTTGCAAGGCTTTAAAGAAAATGTAGTAAAATGTAATAAACATACAGAAAGGATGGCAAAAACAGAATTAGAATATTAATCCATAGTTAATCAGTTGAATCTCTAAATTTAGGGGATAAACACACAGAGAGTTGTAACAGCATTCTAAGTAAGGAAAATCTCAATCAAATGACAGTCTTAGTAGGAAAACGAGAAGTCGCTCCCCAGACTTCAAAACCAGGGGTTTTTACACACATTTTATGCATGAACAATTAGCAAACTGCAAATTCACCATAGCATGATCATTATTAGCTCACTTTGACCAAATCAGAAGAAACAGCGTCACAAAATATAACTTTAAAACTAACCCATTTCTTAGGGTAAGATAAATCTTCCCCTAGCTCCCTCAGCAACGGTAGTCCAGAGATGTGGAAATACAATGTATAACATTTCTAGACAAGTGCTCATACAAAAGAATGTCTACTGCAGGCCTACATTGGAAATTCCAATTGAAATCCTTAAAAATTATACATAGGGAACACAAAGAAAGAATAATTCACAATACATGGGCCCAGATATAAGAGGGCGTAGCGCCACTCAAACGACACATTAGCATAATTTTTGTGATGCTAATGTGGTGTTAGATGGCTAAAAATGCCGCAACATATTTACAAAGTGGTGCAATGTATGCATTTCGCCACTTTGTAACCCTTTGTGTTACATTATGCTTGCGGCAGGAATAACGTATACAAAGGGGGCGTTCCCCGGTTAGGAGGGGGGGGCGAAAAAATGGTGCAAAGAAATCTAGGTGATTTCTTTACGTCATTTTTTTGGCACTTTTAATGCCTGCTCTGAGCATTCGTAAAAGGAGGCTCCCATTTGATACAATGGGCCTCTGTGTGCTTTGCAGGATGAACATAAACATTTTTTATGCTAATCCTGCAATGCGCAGAACTAGCATCAACAATTCTGACACTAGTTCCCTAACTACTGCCAATACGGCGCACATATGGTGGCGTTAGGGGGGCACTAAGGGGTGCAAAAAAAGTGGTGCTGCACTAGGTGCAGAGGCACTTTTCATAAATATGCCCCAAGATTTCTAAGCAGAAGCACCTCTGACGTCACACCTGCTGTGGTCGGTGGAAACTTGATAGATGATTTTCAGAGCGTCTCAGATTTGGAGGAGAAATTAGCAGGGTGAACAAAACACCAGAAAACAGTTTCCATTTTTAAGCAAAAATGGTGACTCACTCGAAAATATGACATGACTAAATTATGTTTAAACACAATTCTGAACTATATTTCTTTGTTGTTTAAATTGCAATATGATCAGTTCATCAGTTATGCCTATCTACAAACTAATAATAATATAATCATTTGCCACGCAGACTTGCACTTCAGAAAAAGCCTTGAGAGTATTGCAATGCTAAATGTTGCTGTGGGAGAGGTGTCTGGAAAGCCATCTTGTTGAAGGTGGCTGTTAAGCATTCTTTGTGGGATCCCAGGCCCCTGCCATTTTATAAGCCCACCAGCATCTACCTTTTGCAATATGAAGCTTTCAGCAGCTTCCCATTTAGGAAGGGATTGAAAACAGGCTGTCAAGGAGGGAGTGGATGTGGATTTCCAGCAGGAGGTGATCGCTCTCCTGCTGAAGAATAATGCCAGACTGATAGCGGGTGAAGCTGGTCGATGTTTTTTCTAGCACTTTTAGACTCCCAGTGCTATTAAAGGCAGTTGAATGGGATTGGTTTGACTGTGACAATGGAAACCGTGGTCACTGTATAGGTGCAGTAGGGCCTAAGGAGGAGGCTAGACCAGAGCATGTGTATTTGTGAGGTCCACTGCTTCAGCATTACAACGGGGGCACATGGGTGGGTGATATCTGCTGAAAATATTTATTTAGCACCACAGAGGAGAGATAGGCTATGTGCAATATTTAATATTGTATTAGCTTAAACTTTACACATCGGGTGGCTACACATAGAACTTTAGTGCACCCCCAATCTCTGTCTGCATTGGTGACCCATTTGTCCTTCAGGAAAGTCAGCTTTGGGAATGCTAGAGGGATAAGCACCTTATGAAACCAAAAAACATGTCAGGTAGAGAATTAGCTGAGGGCGTGTCTCTACTAGGGGGGTCAAGGTGTGCCATATTCTTTGTATCACAAGATGTAAAGTGATGAATAGGAGGATTTAATCTATATGCAAGCTACATTTTTCTGTGAGTTCTTTGAAAGAGAGCCACTGCTCCTGGTCATACAGATCAATGATGGTTATTAAATGTTTACTTCAGGAGTGAAGATGCCTAGTAGGTAAGGGTCCTGTGGGATTCAATAGTCCCTGCAAAGGGATAGCCCAGGCATATGGTTTCACCTGCTTTGTAGGGGTTAGGGCACATATAGAACATTGCAGAGCCCCCGGAAGAAAAGAACGTCTAAGCCTTAAAATATTGTGGCGTTAAGCCTAGGGACAGGTTTGCATTGTCTTAGAGGAGGCATTGAAGAAGTATCATCTTCGAAAGGGCAGTGCTTCCTATCGGAGCCAAAAAAACAACTTCTAAATGGTCAGCTGGGTGGTGATAGATGTCACTGTTCTTGTAAAATTACCCTCAAACAGATCCAAGTCTACTTGGTATATTCTGATACCTAAGTACAGAAACATACATCGAATATGTAGCATGTGCAAAGTGAGGGAGCAGGTGGAGAAGTCATTGTTCTGTGATTTCATGGTGCGCTTTGTTGTCAAAGGAGATTCTGAGGTTTCTGGCGTGGTCGGAGGGAGTGGGTGTGGGTCCTAGGTTTGATGGCCACCAGGAATCATTATATGTGTTGCCAAAGATCGGTACTTCCTTCGTGTCTGTGTTCAGCTGTAGGCAGTTGTTCTTCATCCAATCAGTGATGCTTGTCATGCACTGGTAGAAGCTGGTTCTGGTGACGGAAGGTCAGTGAGTGAGAGGATGAGTTGGGTGTCATCTGTGTAGGAAATTATGTTGAGACCTTGGGATCTGACGATGTTGGCCAGCGGTGTTATATATGCATTGGGCTGAGGGATGACCCTGTGGGACACCACAGGTGATCTCCTTGGGCTCGGAGATGAAAGGTGGGAGGTAGATCTTCTGAGTTCTTCCGGTGAGGAAGGAGGTGATCCTTCTGAATGCATCCCCTTGGATGCCAATGTGGTGGAGTCTTTTGATCAGCATGTGGTGGGATATGGTGTCGAAGGCTGCCAAGAGGTCGAGGAGAATCAAAGTTGCTATTTGTCCTCAGTCATAGAGGGTTCAGATGTCATCGTTAGCTGCGATCAGGGCAGCTTCAGTGCTCTGATTGCTGCGGAAGCCAGATAGGGAGACATCGAGTAGTTTTTTCTGCTTCAGGTATGTCATGAGTTGCTTGTTGATGATGTTTTCCAGTACCCTCACTGGGAATGGGAGCAGGGAGATTGGTTGGTAGTTTTTGGGTTTGCTGGGGCCAGCAGAGGTTTTTTTTAGTAGTGGTCTAACTTCAGTTTGTTTTGGGGCATCAGGAAAAGTTGCAGTGTTTATAGAGGTGTTGAACATGGTGGTGAGTTTCTGGCCAATCCTTTAGTTTCCAAGGTTGAAGATGTAGTTCGGGCATGGGTCTGTGGGAGATCCTGAGTGGATGGATTTCATGGTGGAGGTGATGTCCTGGCTGGAGAGGATGTTCCAGATGGTCAGTATGTGGTTTGTGTCGATTAGGGTGGTAACGTATCTGTTGAGGAAGTTCGTAGGTGTGGGATGGGGTTCAAAGTTTTTGCATATGGTTGCTATCTTGTTGTGGAAGAAGTGGGCAAGGTTGTCACACAGCTCCCGAGAGGGTGTATTGTTGTTTTCGCAGGCAGCCGGGATGGAGAGTTACTTAACCTTAACGATGATGAAAAGTTCCTTGGTGTTGTTGATGCTGGTTTCAATGCGTGTGGTAAAGGCTATCTTCTTTGTTGCCCTCAGCACGCGGTGGTACAGGTTGGTAGTGAAAAACTCTTACATTTGTTTTCACTACTGTGAGGCCTACCACTCAAATAGAATAACATTAGGTTGTCTTATTATGTGTGATCAGTGCTAACCTTTGAATAGAAGCAGGAAGGAATTTCATGTTTAGTGTCTAAGAAACTGTAATTTAAAATTATTTTGAATGGTAAAGTCACAATTTTAAAAATGCCACTTTTAAAAGTTGAGATTTTGCCTGCCCTAGCTATTTTGTGCCTGCATCTGGTTCCTGGGTCACATAACTTGGTGTAGTTGGCAGTTAGATTTTGTATATTCCTCCCAGACAGCCACACAAAAGAGGGATTAGGTGCACCTGGATGGGCCATCACTGGCAGATGGGGGGAGCAGAACTGGGCACAGTCCCACTTGCAATTCAATAGGCTGTGCCCTGATTTTACACACAGGGCTTCACACCAACCCATTGTTGCTTTAGTCAGGGTGAAGACAGGACAGGGGAGGCAGGAAACTCCAACCATTTTTAAAGGAAATTCTATAGAAAACATTCCTATTTCAACAAAGGCACTAGGCATAAAAATAGGACTGTCAGACTCACTCTTTAATTCACTTTCTGGTCCTGTGGAAGGACTTTCAGAGGACTGTCTGCTGCTGTGGCCTGCTGTGTAAGTACACAGGATTGATCTGCTGCCTCAAGCCTACCTTATACCCTCAGAGACATGCCCTGCTGTTTGAGCTCTGTTCCACCCCTTGAACCAAGTACTACCAGAGTGACTCCAAGGGCTATTTGGCCGGTCTCCTTGTCAGAGATTCAGGGACAGGAGCAGCTCCAAGTATCTTGAACCTGCACCTGGGCCCTGCCTGAGTGACTCTCGATCCTCCAAGTAGTGCTTCCTCTGCCCTGGACCTTTGGAAGAGGTGCTAAAGGTGCCCAGATATCCAAAATCCAAATAGGTTCGGCTAAAAGGTATTCTGAGAATCAAAAAGGGATGGGACCTTCTTGCTCATCAATCCACCCAAGATGCATCGCAATTGCTGGCAGCTGGCATGGTAGCATTTCACCCCATCATTCTTTTGCCCACTGTACCTCCTCAGATTAGACCCTGCTATATCCGACCGTGTTCCGTTAGGAATAGTCCAGCCCAAGCTGATCACCAGGTCTTCTCTGAACCATCACACAAGCAACACAAGACCAGTTTCACCCTGACTAGGGCTCTTCAGTCAGGTGTAGCTTGGTTCCAATGGCACAGTGACCAAGAGACACTCGTCTGGGCATACCCTCGGAAACTGAGGACAGAATGGTGACAGGCTCTCTTATGGCTCTCGGATCCTTTGAGTTGTCAGCACCTGTTTTGTCTTGTTGCATTAAATCAGAAAATGTCTTGATCTTTCTCAAACTGGCAGCACAGTCGTCTGTGCATTAATATCTGATAGATTGCATCATGTGAACATCTTGTAATTGGGCATCCCCGATAAATGGATTAAGAGACTGCAGCCAGTACAAAATGCTGCAGTGTCTTATTCTAGGCATTTACAGATGTGAATCTGTCACCATATATTTATATGAATTTCACTGGCTGACAATTAGAGAAAATATCTTTTGAAAAGCATTTTTTGCACCAAGCGTTCAAACAAACATGGCCCAGAATACTTGATAAATAGGATTCCACCCCCTTAGGTTCCTGTCAGTGCACTGGTTTAGGGTACCACGTTTTTGAAAAGTTAGATGTGGAGATTGCTTTTTTTCTGGCGTGCCAAGAAATTTACTTCTTTACTCTTTGAAGAGCATCTCCCAGAAACCCTCATTCAGGAAGGCTCTTAACACTTATCTCTTTGCCTCGGCATAGGATGATGTAGTAATGTGACCTCTGAATGTCTTTAGCACCAGGATGCTGTTCGAGTAACTGAGCGATTTATAAATTCATTCATCCTCCTCACATGGATGTACAGATTAAAATGTTAAATCAGTGAATTGAACAGTTCTGAGATATCACGCATGGGAAAAAGAAGGGCAATGGAGGGAGACATTGTTGTTGGCAATGTTAGCATACAATAACACAAAGCATTATTCCTTTGGGATGTCACCTATGTTTTATGTGAATGGTTATCATTCTGGAATATTTCCTTAAGATCAGTCTTTGTAGCCCTCTGTTCCGCCAGTGCAAGATCATTTAACTGCATTCATTGATATCCAGAGGCCTTAAAAAAGCTAAGGATGCTTACAGGTTTTATGCTGATCGTAAAAGAAGCCCTACACCTCATTATGTTGAGGATATGAAATCATGGTTGCTTACTAAGAATTTGCATTCGAAAAAGTCTGTTTACTTGCAGAATAAGGGCTTGATTTAGGGTTTGGCGAATGAATACTTCATCAAAAATGTGGCGGAAGTCCCATCTGCCTTACTACAAGTATATTATACCCTAATGCATGCGTAATAATGTGGTTGTTATTTCCCGCCATATACTATAGGTTTATGGGAAGGGGTAGAACAGAAACAATTTCACTGTTTGGTGTGTCTAGTTTAATGTAGTATCCTCAGTTTCTTTTACAATCCTGTACCCGTTACCTCCGTATTTGGGCACTCACCTGAGAAAGCCTAGCTCTTCCTGGAGTGTGGTAGGACCAAGGGCCTCTCTGAAGGTTTTTCTCTACAGGAGGCTCCCTCAGGGTGTGCATTTGCACCTGAATCGATGGAGCTGCTTTGGTCCCCAACAAGGACCTTCAGGTAGTATTGTGCCCTTTTCCTCCTTCTTCTGCATCTCTGGTCGGTCTTTCCATGATCTCCTCCACAAATCTCTCCATGTCCTCCTTGCCACGCTCCATCCTTGGCATCTGTGGTTTAGAGATTATGGGGGTTATTACAATTTTGGAGGAGGTGTTAATCCGTCCCAAAAGTGACGGTAAAGTGACGGATATACCACCAGCCATATTGCGAGTCCATCATATCCTATGGAACTCGTAATACGGCTGGTGGTATATCCGTCACATTTGGGACGGATTAACACCTCCTCCAAAGTTGTAATAACCCCCTATGTCACCAGCGCATAGTACATAGGACTTTAGATGCAAGACGTGAAAGAAGAGGGTTGCACTAGCTGATGGATTGGAATAGTTTTGGACCTGAAGAATGGTCATAGGATTGAGCTTCCAATTTTCAACCTCCACAATTGTTGGTAGACTTCTATGCAAGACATCCTGATAATCCTGAAGCCCCATCGCCTGGATGACAGATCTTAGGTGGGTGCTATATGAGATAAAGTCTGATCTTTGGTTAGGGAAGCAGTACTTTGAAGCTGTTCATGGTGTGTACCTGTGAGAATTTGGGTTGTTGGTTGACTGGGGTGAGAGCCCTGGTCAAGCAGTAACCACAATTCTTGTCAGAGTATGGCACAAGCAAACTCCAAATTAACCTGTGCACAGAGCAGTCAGGTTTAACTTGATGGCTATGCATAAAGTATTCGTACAACACTTCGAGCAGTAAAAAACAAGTGAAACACCACACAAAAAGGATCCCACACCAGGTTAGAAGAATAGAACTTAATGGAACAAATACAACAAGACCAGACAACTAAAATCCAATTAGAAGAGCTTAAGTTATGAATTTCCAAAAGAATAAGGTGTAAAACAACACTTAGAAATAAGAAGCACCACTTAGAAATAAGAAGCACCAACTATGGATATCTTGTTGCGCTGGATCAGGACAAGTCAAAAGTTCAGGCCGATCTCAGAACCAAAGTGCCTTAAATCCTGCTTGCATGGGTTTGAAACAAAGATGTGCTGTGCAGCCGGTGCATTGCGTTGGCTCCGAGATGCAGCAAGGCTGCGGTGCCAGATCCTGATGCATGAACCTCGAGAATCCTGTTGACAAGTCCTGCGAGGTAAAAGATGCTTGGTGTATTTCAGACAATGCATTGGTTCTTAGCCACGCAGTAGCAACGATGCAAAGTTTTGGTGGCTTTGTCAAGGCTGCCATCAATGACGGATGCAAGGAGCTTGCACCGGGGAAAGTGTTGTGCAGTAGCAGTTCTGAAGGCGATGTGCTGTTCCTAAGATGCAAACATGCAAAAGGGCTGCATCGGTTCTGATGCATGCAGTAGAAGTGATGCACTGGTTCTGTTCTACGCAGCAGCCGCAATGCGTTAGTGCTGCTCCTGCAGCAGAGGATGTGTTGGTTTCGCTAAAGCAAACACCTTAGGCCCAGTTCCAAGGGCCCCAAACTGTGGTGGTACCACTTGCCAGGACAGACTCACAGATGGCAAGAGTCCAGGTACAATAGTGTGGTGGTTAGAAGTCTTTTCTGTCCCTGGGACTTCAGATCAGGAGGCCAGCCAACTAGCTCTTGGAGTCACTCTGGGTTATCAACATTCAGGTCCATTCCTTCTCCCTTCCAGTCAGTACAGCAAGGCAGGAGTCCAGCAGAGTAGCAGTCCTTCAGCAGCACAGCAGTGTTTGTTCCTGGCAGAGTATCCACAGGTCCAGAAGTGTACTCAAGTGGAGGTGTCAGAGGTCCAGTACTTATACTCAGTTGTGCCTTGGAAGTGAGGGAGACTTCAAAGATATGTCTTTGAGGTGCACAGGTCCCTGCCCTTCCTGTCCTGGCTCCATACTCACTACAGGTGGTTATGCAGCCCTTTGTATGTGGACAGGGCACAGCCTATTCAGATGTCAGTGAGGCTGTGCCCGGCTCCTCCCTGCCATCCTGCCCAGGCTGGCCCATCAAGGCCCGTCAATTCACGCCTAAGCTCCCATTGTGTGTGGTTGTCTAGGAGGAATACACAAAGCCCAGCTGTCACTGAAACCCCTAACATGTCAGCAGAGACAGGCTGCATGCACCAAATGACTAAAGTAAAAAATGCCAACTTTCTAAAAGTGGCATTTTCAGTATTGTAATTTAAAATCCAACTTCAACATCAGTTGTGTTTTTAAATTGTGATTCCAAAGACACCAAATGTGGAAAATCTATCTCTCCCCAATTGGAGGTATACTTATAAAAGGTTATAAGGCAACTCCAGTGCTATCCTATGGGAGATATAGGCCTTGCTGTAGACTGTCCTTACCAGGGCATGTGAAACTTAAAGGTACATGTCAAACTTTTTACATACACTGCACTCTGCCCTTGGGGCTGCCTATGGCCTACCTTGGATGGAGAACTTATATGTATTAAAAAGAAAGGTTTGGGCCTGGCAAAAGCGTTTTTTGCCAGTCAACATGGCAGTTCAAAACTGCACACACAGGCTCTGGAATGACAGGCCTAAGTCAATTCAAAGGGCAATTTAAGGGGATGGCACAATCAGTGCTGCAGGTCCACTAGTAGCATTGGGCACACGTACTGCATTGTACTAGAGACTTAAAGGTAGATTAAATATGACAATTGGGCATATGCCAGTCCAATAATGTTTTAGGGAAAAAGCACAAGCACTTTACCACTGGTTATCAGTGGTAAGGTGTGCAGAATCTCAAGGCCAGTAAAAACAAAGTCAACAAAAACAGTAGGGCTGAAGTCAAAATCTCAGAGGTATACCATGCCAAAGATGCCAGGTCTAACAGTACCTCTTAGAGAAGGAAAGGATGGTGGTCGCAGTGTTGAGGCTGATGGGATTCAAGTTGCACATGTGTAGTGAATGTGTTGTGTGGCAGGGCAGTGGAAGTGAACAGTGATTTCCACATTGTCAGACTCTCAAGAGTGTAGAGAAACAGCGACCATCTTGGATCTTCAGATATAACTTTCTTCGTTCACTGATTTCTTAGCTAGACAATCATGTCAAACTGTTGCTGCTGCTAGGACCTTGCTACATGGATATTGGATTTCAAGTGCCAAGAGGTATTGCTTCCTAAAGGATTGTACTATGTTCAATTGGATTACCAAGAAGTATCCTAAAGTTATGTGTTATTGAACATGAATTCTGAGCTATTCCTTACACATGTATTGGAACTCTCAAAACTGTAGTTGTGTGCTGCTAATGAAGGAAATGGACAGACTTTAAAGTATGCATATGTATATATTTTGATGAATGTTGTGAACAAGGTATTTAAAGTCCAGCCTTTGTATACAAGGGTGTTAATGATATACCTTATCTTTCAGTTCTACATAAATCAGGTGGAGACTGTGCTATTCTTTCAAAAAGTGTGTAGTGACAAACCTTAAGGTATTTATTCTAAATACAGGCAGAAGTGTTTATGTTCATTTATTTTCAAGATGCTGATGTTTAGTTTCCAGGACTTCCCTGTTTCCTATCAAGGTATGTAGTGTGGGTTATACAGAGATATTTTTGTAGCATATATTTTGTAACATATATACTCACAATTATAATTATGTTTATTATTCTATGCAAAGTCACGTAAGGCATCTCTTATTTAATCCAGTAATGCCTCCTAACCAGTTCTCACAGGAGTCATGCAAATCATAACTCATATACTACATCATATATTTTCCACTGCTGCTGGATTGTTTGGATCCTCAAATCTCTTAAGGTTAGCCAACTTCCACAAAACTCCCATTGAATGGAGGGAAAAACTTTAACTCTTCTAAAGGGATTTTTTTTTTCATTTTATCTTTGGTGGATTTAAGGACCATGTATACTCAAACAATCTGTGAACTAATGATCTGAATATAAAACCATAGTCCTTCAAAGCCTTCTCAACACACTTTTCTAAAACAAATATCTGAGAAACTACTTAATGGATATTCACCAAATAAAGGAAAATGCACTGCTATGAGTCAAGTTCAAGAATAATGACAAACCTGGTATAATACCACTCAGTGTTTTTACTGTAGTTTACAGCAACGTTTCCTGCAGAAGTAAAAAAAAATAATTTGTTTAGCCCACCTCTCTCACATTTAGCTTACCCCTCCAGATGGATTTCCATGAAAGTTGGCATGCCACAACCTATTCACTGATGCTATTTGATTGGAAAGGTTCTTGCAGATTAGCGACAGGATTCCAAAGTCATAAGCAAACCAAATTCATCTTTTAAATTAAAATGAAACTTAACCATAAGTACTCCATTGCTATAACCAACTGCATAATACTGTGGAAGGTGTACATACAGATAGAGGATAGATATGAGGTAAACATGGAAAATGGTCCTAAATTGACAACATGGGTTCTGGTGACATCATAAAACACAAGGGTGAAGGCTAAATGGTTTGAAAATGTAATCAAAACCTCAAAATAACATTATGCAAACATATTACAATTATTCCCAATTATGCATGTTTATATTACAAGTTTATTTTGGTGTAATTATCATAATTTGTTTTTTAAATGCTGAATATGTATTTAAAACTCTAGGTGAAATACTAGACGAACAACGTACCCACAGCTAACTAACTGATCAGATGTGACAGTTGTAGATTTCTCAAGTGGAATACTTCTAAAGATGGTGCATAGAGTACATTCCTCAAAACGGGGAGGTGGGTGGGCATTAACAAATCTGTGGTCAGATAGAGTATCCACTAGAAGCAGCATTACCAAAAGTAAGTGACTTCTGATGGACACTTCTAACCCAGATTCCTCAACCTGTGAATGGATATCAAAGCAGTACCTCCCAATGTGGTGGGTTTGTAGAAAGGCTCATACCAGGAAATCCTGGAAGCCGAAAGGCAAGTTGCCCTTCCTGCTGGACCTGGCTATCAAAGCAGTAGTGTTTCGTGAATGCCTGGAGTGGCAACCACGTCAGGCCCTGACACATCTCCAGAAAATGTACTTTGCAGGCCAGTGCAGTGGTATCAGCCTTGACTCTGATGGAATAAGCCCTCAGGCACTCTGCTTGGTGGCCTGTGCATAGCAAATCTTTATACAGAGACTATCCGCCTTAATATGGTGTGGTCCTTTTCTGCACTGCCTTACTCTTCTTCACCCCGATGAACTGCACAAAGATCTGATCGTCCACTAGATGGTCTTTAGAACAATCAACATAAAAGCTCATAGATCTTTGGAGTTCAAGCAGTGGAATCTCTCCTCCTCTTTTTTGGGGGGAGGCAGAGCAAAGAATGCCAAAAATGTAATTGACTATTTGACATGACAGGGCTTTTTACCAACAGCATTAGTAGCAAAACAAAGCTGTGTATCAGCTCAAATTGAGTACACAAAATAAAAAATAAGTTCCACAGTGGCATTACAAAAGGTTTGGGTGGGAACATATAGACCAGACCTTCAAGGAAACGCAGCCCAAAAGCTGACTTAAACAAGTCAGTTGGTTGAGTAAACACAAAAAGCCTGGAAATCCAACAAGTAACCTATAACTGTGACCATGGCAAGCTCTCGCTGGACGAGAGATAGCACAAAAAGCCGAAAATCTAACAATCTTACTTCCAGTAGGTCAATGTCGTGGGAATTTCACCAGGCTACAAACTTGACACAGCAGAAATAGGTTTTGTAGATGGATGCCTGCCCACTACAATGACATCCACTACTGCAGAAGGGAGATTAGAGGTAGTCAACTGTCACCATTCAATCTCGACACATGTAGATAGCAAAGGCCTGGGTGCAGGAACCTGCCAAACTACTGCAACAGAAGATTCTCCAGGGCCACTAGCCTGATTGGAGGACAGATGCTCATGGCCAAACATTCTGGGTACCTCACTCTCCTGGCCTAATCCAGAGCCACCAGGATGATTTGAGCCCAGTTGCTCTTGATCTTCTTCAGAACTCAGGCTAGGAGAGGCAGAGGCAGGAAGGCATACAGATGTGTAGTGCTCCACTCTCAAAGGAAAGCATCTCAGAGGGAGAGAGCCTCCTTGGAACTCCATCTTGCAAAACTGTTGACACTGAGCATTCTCAGCTGCAGTGAAGAGATCTAGCAAGGACTGTCCCCTTTGCAAAATGTCTCCCTGTGCCACCTCCAGATGTATCTGCCATTGATGATGTGCAATGCATCACCAACTGAGTTCATCCTCCCTGGTGTTTAAACGTCCTGCCATGTGGTTCATTATCAGAGAAATGCCCTGTCAACTCAGCCAGTTCCATAAGTGCAGGGCATCTTGGAACAGAAATCAGGACCCTACTCTGCCTTGCTTGTTGCAGTATCACATGGCAGTGGTGCTGTCAATAAGCACCTGGATCAGCCTCCCAGTAATGGATGTTAGGAAGGCCTGTAAAGCCAAGTGAATGGCTCGCAACTCCAGCAGAATGATGTGGTGGTAGAGCTTCACCAGAAACCAGAATACTTCAAAATCTAATAGTGATATTTCCATTGCCACCATCAGCTCTGGGTGGGGCAGGGACATGGAGCTGCCGCTGGTCCAATTACAGTTGTGCAAATGCAGACGTGCAGAAGTGAACTGCCCATTGTTGGGGCATTCCTGACTGTGCTCTGTGGGCCATGGAGTGATAGCACATTTCTATTCAAAAGGCTGCCCAAACTGTGATGCCTATGTGGAAAAGTACGCACACAAGTGTTGCAATTGAGAATAAAAAAGTAATGTAATGATGTAGATGAAGATGGCTTAACAAAAGAAGCTGGTTCCCAAGGGTGAAAATGGCAGTCAGCGATGGTGGCTACAATGGGCACAGCTGTCCTTTATCAGGGCTGGGCTAATAATCAAACTGAATTTAGTATGCGAGTTCTGATATGCATGGCGTTATACGAACCTGTGAGTTATGCATATTTGAGTGGTTTTTCAGTTTTAATTCATAACCATAACTGCGCATTAACCATCTTTTTAAAAGTGAAATGCTTTAAGTTTTTTTAAACACGTTAGTGTGTTACAAGTGACGCTACACATCTCCTGGTCTGCAAAGTGCCAGGCGATTGTGATGGGATATGATCACCTACCATTTGTAATAGACGCCAGGGATTTTTCCACAATCACTTTGGGGGGGTAGTTCAAATGATGTTCATAATGGGGTTTACCCTTTCGTGCTTTCGGTTATCCTGCATTCCATAAAAGTATTTGCTTTTTCCGAATAGCAAATACTGTATCATGTAGCGTGTGATCCCCGCATAGTGGATACTAGGAACTGAATTGGCTGCACTGGTCACATTGTTTGCGGGTGCTCATGATGGGGCTCAACATATCATGCTGTATGTCATCCTGCATTCTTTACCGGTTTTTGCCTTTTGCCCTGTTCTAGTTCTGTTTTATGCCACCCATGTATTTATTAGGGATACTGTGAACTATGTGCCTCAGGTCCTCAAGGAGAGGCACAATTTGAGAGCTTTGGAGTAGAGGGTGAAGGTAACATGAATTTCTCAAGGGGCCTGTCACTGTCATAAATGTTTTTTGACTACAAACTAATCCAACGTTCTGCCTCTCTACAGAGCGCATTGAGGAAAGAATGCATGTGTGCCAATTGCATTACCATTTTGTGTCAAAGTGTATGAAGGTAGGCACAGTTTTTGAAATAGTTACTGTAGCTTAGATTTAATGTGTGTAATGTTGCTCATGTGAATTTCATACTGTCCATATTGTTTTTATGTTTGTAAGTACTACTGTGCATGTATTATTTTTAGCATGGTGTATTGTGACTTTCAGTGGTGGTAAGTTTCATTTTTGTGGTGATCTTGATTTTGGAGGTAACACTCTTTTGGTTCTGTCAGTATAAAGGGTGCTTCATTGGAGTCTGTTGTAAATATATTGTTATTGAATGTCATTTTTCCTGTTGGTTTTGTAGTTGGTAGAATAGGTTAAAATGTTGGAGTGTGCTAAATTTTACTTTGTTTCATTGACTTTTATATTATTTATATTGTATACTTTTCTTTGTTCATTATGATTCACATTTTGTCACTCCTACTGTTAGAGAAGCAATATCAGTGCTTCACTTCAACAGTTTTTTTGTGTGTTTTTTTAGCTTTCCCCATTTAAATTTTTTTGGCTCTGAAATTTCAGATCAGTTTTAGGATCTTACTCTGCTGAAGGGCTTTATTTACAAGTCAACTGTGTCCTCTTACCGGTCTCCTGACTAGGGTTGCTGTCTGGCCGTTTATTTACTGGCATGACCAATATTGTTCAAGCCTGTCACAAAATTAGGAAAACCACCTAAATGTAGTATTTTTCTCCCTTATCAGTACATCATTTAAAAGTAAGCATAAGGAGAAAGTAGTTCAAACTGTGTTCTACGACTGACTTAATGATTCCTGATTGATAATTAAAATAAACAAAGACAGAAAAGCCATTTAAAAATTAATACAAATTATTTTATATAAAGTTCTATTTAAGTATCACCCTGGCCCTTTTCAGAATCTTAAAAAGTGAACAAATGGCTGGTATTTTTCCCTGGGAAAGGTGACAACACCACTCGTGGCCTAGTGAGGTGTGCGCCATTGTTCTCTACTAACATAGTTAGAGTTTGTTTTCTGCTTCTGCAGAACATGCTGCATTTCAGTGATAACACCCATAGCTTTCCAGTGGACAATTCAGACTATATAAAGTTTGTAATGTGCTGGACCACTTTGCTGTGCTTTACAAAGAAAGTTATATACAGGGAACAATCATAGCTGTAGACGAGTCTCTAATATTTTACAAACGATGGCTGTTGTTTAAGCAGTGTATCAAAAGCATAGAACTTGGTATGGTATTAAACTATGAAAGCTCTGGCTATACCTGCAGCCTAGGAGTATACACAAGGAAGGACTGTGGCATTTCACCACCTGGTTGCCCTAAGTCATTAGCAACCAGTAGAAAATTGTTTGGGATCTTGTGAGACCCCTATTGAATACGGGGCACCACTTGTATCTTGAAAATGTGTACACAGGAATTTCAATAATCAGGGAGTTGTTTTCTATGGCCACAACTGTTTATGGTACAATGAGGAGCAAGAGAATAGGGTCTCCAGTGGAGCTACTTAACATGACTTGTAAAAGGGCAGTGCCGTACTTTATGTTGTAAGGAACTGCTAGCCCTTACATTCCACAATCGCAGACAAGTGTATCCATACCTGATGATCCAGCGGCCTAATTGCATTCTGCACTGCAACAGAGACATCGGTGGGGTTGACAAGCACAACCAGATGCTTCAGCATCATGTAAGGCCTGTGACAGATATGAGAAGCTGGCTGTCCACCTGATGCAAATTGTATGTAAATACAATTCATATATTGTGTATTGTAATTCATCTTCTGGATGGAAGATGTGCTTTCTTTGATTTGAAAAGTAAATCTAGTTGTCTGCAAGCATGTTTCATTTTAAACTGGGGCTTTCCCTACTGAGTTGGAGGGCATTTTAAGCTTAGTTAGGTAACTCTTTCCCAAACGCTTTCTACCAACGAAGGAGAAACACCAAAATGTGAGGTATGTGCCAGAAAGGGAAGCAGATGAGGCACCAATAACTACTGTTCCCAGTGCTACTCAAATCTTCTCTATGTCACATCAAATGTTTTATCATGTGTAACAAAAAGGAGAACTCCTGAAAAAAAGGATGTTTTTTAGTTGTACATTTCAGACACTGAGCCTATACTGACTAACAAACTAACTAACCAACTAACTAACTGACTGACTAACAGTTAGGAACACATTAGGCTTACTTGTGGGCTGCTTGTCCTGTTGATCCTCCATCAAAACATGGTTGATATTCCATATGCTGTATGACAAGTGCATTACAGTCAAAGCACTGCACATAATGGTATATCTGACATACGCCACACTGTCACAAAGTGCCCTGTGCCCCAAATCCTAAAATCCTTAATAGTTTTGGAAGTGTTCTTTAGGGAACTTAAAAAAGTCTGCCCCTGCATGTTTGTATTAGTGTCAAAGGTATGTATACTCAAACAGTCTGAGGAATCTGACCCACAAGGCATACTGGGACACCCCCCAATTTTCATATGTACACTGGAAGGAGTTGAATTCAGCACAGCAAGTGTGATAAAAGTGCATGAAGGACACATCTTCCTGAGCCGCAGGTGGCTGCCAAAAAGAGGTGTTAATAAAGGTTCACATGGCATGTACACAGTACTAGTCAGTACTTCGAAGGAGACAGGTAGTATACTATTATTGTAGATTTCTTTTCATTGGGATGTCATGAAGATTGTCGAAGCACCAACCTACATCATGTTGGGGTATTATGTAGAGGTTTGCTGGTGGTGTGTTTGCATGTTAATTGGCTGCTGACTAAGTTAGTGATGGTGCAATTTGTATCTCAGTAGGGCAGTGTTTGAATGTGATGGGCCCTTGAATGGCTGTGAAAAGTTGATATGAGTGTTGTATTGTGTTGGGCCTGTGGCTGATGGAACGAAAGGCATTATATGTGGCACCTGAAAGATATGTGAATAGACGGTAAAGTTGTTGGTGCCTTGTTGAGGCTTTACAGCTCAGTTCTAGTAGTCATGGGTTCAATATTTTGATACTGTTAGTAGTATTTGCTCTTTGGCCCTAGCATTACTGGGGTTTCTAAACCCAACTGGTATGAGTCTGTACTTGAGCAGTGGATGGCCTCTGAGGAAACCTAACAAACACAGACATTTCTGAAAACTAGACACCCAATATAATTTAGGATGGTTGTACTTATGTGGATCCCATGATGCCTTTTTTTCCAGAAGGCCTTGCAAACCTCAAACTGAAAACACACACCTTTCAACACGATCCTATGAGGGAAATTTCTAAAATCTCCAGGGATCTACAAATTTCCCAAAACCCTGCTTTCCCATGTTTGTCCCGGTAAAAAAAATACCCAACCTGTGTGGCTGAACCCAATGTCTGAATGGTGGCTACCCACATTGCAAAAAACATTGATTTTGCTGGGTGAAATGTTATGTTGTCACATTGTTTTTTAAGGTACTTTTGTGTTGCAGCTGCTATGCCCAGCCACACAAATGGTGTGCCGTTTTGATTGAGAAACATGTGGGAACACAGAATAGTAGAACATTTGTTATTACCAATTAGAATTATTTGCGTGTTTGATTTCCAAATATAAACCAGTGTGAAAGAAAGATGACATTTGGCAAAATACTTTTTGATTCACTTTATGGTATGAGTAAACCCAGATTCAGAGTTTTGCAAATAACCACTGTTCCTCAACTCAGTATTGTGTGCATCTTTCAGAAATACATGTTTCCTTCATACCCATATTTCATTCTTTATATTTTAAAGTATGAATTGCTTCCTGGTCAGTACACAATCATGAATCATTCACAGCTTCAGCTCAGTTGTTGGCTCCGGGTATTGCCCTGTTTTGGTAATCCTATAAACCCTATATATCCCCTTGACCGGAAGGGTCTATCGGATGTAAAGGTAAATGGTTGTTGTAAATCGGCTGTTGTGACAAAAAATACTGAGGAAAACATTGTCGACAATGGCTATTTTTTCCTACTCATTTTCATTATTGTTTAGTTCACTGATTAGTTACTTTGAGAAAACATTGAAGATCTGCAAAAATGACACTTGTTGAATAAAATGTTTGCCTACTTTCCCTTTATAAATGTGATTTTTTCAGAATCACCCCAGGGTTTCACTCCTTTTCCACCACAAACTGCAAATAGGTTGAAACCCAAAAATTAGGAAAAATTGACTACTTTAAACAATGTAGTAAAAAAATGTTTTTTTAATAAAACTCTGCCAGTTCCTGAAAGCTGGCAAGGTGGCGAGCCAAGCACAGCAAACCTTTCGATGATGCCAATTTTAGAAAAAAAAGTATACCTTCTTGCACAGCACTTTTTCCTCATTTTTCCCAAAAAAGCAAAAATTTGTCACAGTTTTGGCATTTTTCTCTGTTACCTCTAGGGAAATATGAAAACCATGGCTATTTTTAGATTCCTTAGGATTTTAGAAAAAAGGACCCGAATGTTGTGTTTTTTCCTCTAGTGAAAAGAAACCGTTATGAAGGTGTAAATGCAAAGTGCTCCAACATCCAAAAAGGGCTTCCTACCACGAATGGGAAGGCTTAGCAGCCTAGTGGTTAATACAAAAGATGTTTCTTGCTTGAAAATACTGCAAGTTCATAGGCATTGGCATCCCAATTTTTAGCACATTTGGATGAAAAACGACTAATACTGCTCAATACAACAAACACTAAATAGTAACTTTGAAAAGACCATAACACATTCTCATATTTGCTTACCCGAAAAACTATGCAGATTCTTTACTTCACCGTATTTTACAAGCAGTTCATGTTATTTCACGCTTGCCAGTAAAATACAAATATCGCCTGAAGGGAGGACAAATTTCAGTCAGATTTCCTTCCCTGGTCTTTAACCATGAAAGTATTTTCAACATAAACTTCACTGCTGTCCATTGTTTAATTAGCTAATCCTTCATAAAAGCAAAGCAAACCCTGGATATTCTGATTGGAGTCAGGACCCATTGGCAGCTGATTATTTCAGGAGAAGCTTCAAAAACCCTGAAATTAACCACTGCATATTTTTATTCAGTGGTCTATTCATGAAAGCTGAATATGCTAATTGAAATCCAGGCCTATTGTTAGTTCTAACTTGCTGACTGAAAATTCTGATGTCTCTGACTCTTAGAGCTAGAATAATCTTCTTAACAAAGTAGACCCTGTTTTTGAAACTATCCTGTAGTTTTAGCTTGATAGTTCTGTTTATTACAATCAAAGAAAATATATTCTAATGGATACTTCTAGCTGCCGATTCCTCACCTTGTGAATACCCCCATGCACCAGACTGGATCTGAGGATTTTGCTCAGCATTGCTCGTGTGTGTTGGTATATGGTGTAATGGGGTCCCATGTTGGCTTCATCTTGCCTTGAAAGTGACACCTACCGCACATATAGGCACCATCCTTGCATCCTTGCTCACTGATGCCAGTTTCTGTCTCTCCGCACTTTCAGACATGGATCCAGAGCTCCATCCCTCAATATTTTCTCATCTTGTTTGTGACCTTTTCCGCTGTTTGCCCTCTCAATTTCAGGACACATTGAATATGTTCACATTGCTTTACATTTTATCTGAACTAGATACAGAAGACTGGATGATGGTGCTGGAAATGCAGGATGCCTATTTTCACAGTCTAATCCTGCAGACCCACAGGCATTATCTGCCGTTTTAGATGAGACAAGAGCATATTCAGTTTTCAATGCTCTCCTTTGGCCCTAGCAGTGTCCCTCAGGTGGCTACAAAAGCAATTGCAGTGGTTGTGTTACATCTACAGAGGTTGGGGGATACCATTCTTCCCCTACCTCAGTGACTGGCGGTTGATGATGGCTCATCACAGCCAGTCATAAACCATCTCTAGCTTACAGCAAACATCCTAACATCTTTGGGGTTCTCAGTTAAAGTGCTAAAATCACATCTGACTCTTTCGCAGAGGCTCTAGTTCACTGGAGCTGTTCTGGATAAGGTGCAATTGCGAGCCTCTGGATCAACAAGTTCGGGACATTCGGGCTATGATCCTTATGTTTCAGCCTCCATTCTGGGAATCAGTGAGAGTGTCTTTAAGACTTCTTGGCCTATTTCAGCCTGGTAGTAGACTCTGCCAGATGGCGCCATGTTCCCCCAGGGCAGTTGATAAACCAGCAGCTGTTCCCTGAGCAGCCTCTTATATGACCTTGTTGCACCAATGGCATTTTTTTTTATTTGAGCTGATTCTCGCCTTGTGGTGAACATGGATACTGTTCATTTTAATGTGTGAACACACTGCAAGCCTCTCTCTTCATGCTCTGGGTTCTCCAGAACTGTTCAAGAGCGGGGGCTTCATGAAGGTTTAAATAAATTAATGCAGCTGGCTTTACTAAGTGAATTTGTGAATCACACAAACACATGTATGTAGGAGTGTTTACTAACTTTATAATGATACCTTGCCTGAAGACTCGTGGTCAACAAATTCACTCACGATGTATGGTTTCCTAGTTTTTTACTATTGGCTACCATATATCACAGGTATGGAACACTCAGCAGTACCCTTTCCTAGTACATCTGGGAATGCATTGACATATGAAAACAATGTATGATTTTCTGTCCCCATTCATTGATATCACAAGTATCAGATTTGCAAAACACCTGAGATATGATTTCTTCATAATTCAAAATGATGACATGGCAACTCTTAAAATGGCAGAGATAACCCCTTCTCACATGAGTATTAGGTAGGGTCATCCACACTGAGCTGAAGAATGACAAAAGCCTTATACCATTCCTGGCACAGTAATACAGCGGGGAAAAAATAAAAGCAGTCACATGTGTTTTGCTCTCATTAGAACTTGTCATAGAAGCATAGCTTTGTCCAGACACTGGCAAGCAACCAGTTCAAGTCAAAACAATGCCCTTTGAGGCTTAGAGTGGTACATAAATTATGCAAAAAAAGGAAGTAGAGAACCCCAAGTTGTTCCCAAGATTTAGGCAGAGAGCAGCACCTTTATATCGAGCACTCTACACCACCACCAACACACTGCTTAACTCAAATGCCTGTTTTTCTAGCAGAGTTTGTAAGCATAGGATAAGCATAACGCCTTCCATTCCAAGCTAAAAAGTGATAAAGCCTTCTGCCATTTTTGCATAAAAGTTTTTAAGCACATGTGTGCTATGTGTGATATGTCTGATAGTGATCCCTGCTGTTTGTGCTTGCTCTGCTGCCCTTACCTTGTTGATTGGGTTGAGTTTGGTGTGTTTCCGCCCTTGTGACTGTTTGCGGATTATACTTATGGGGGCGTCTCTTGTGGCTGTGTCTTCGAATGCCTGGTGGGCTGTTGGTCTCTACTAAGCTGGCCATGCTGAGTTTTTTTGACCATTGTACTCTGGCGGTTCCTTGCAAGCTTTATGTGCACTACCGTGTTCTCTTTACTTGATGTATCGTCTACAGAGCGGTTGTTTGTGTTGTTCTGTAAAATTGCATAGATAAATAAATAAAATAAAAACAATAAAAATGTAAGCACATGATTAGTTGGTGCTATCCATGGCAAGCTGAAAAATGACAAAAGCCTTTTTACCATTCCAGACACAGTATTACAGATTTGGATTGGTAAAATACCATCCAAGCCAACCTGAAAAGAAATAAAGCAACCCCTGACACGTTTTCGTTTTTTTGGCGCACCTCAAAGAGACATAGCTTTGTGCAGACACAACAGAACACCCAAGTATATATCAAAACACAGTGCATGGAATAGTAAAAGGCTTTTGCTCAGCTTGGATGGCACTAGCTAATCATATGCTTGAAACTTGGGAACCAGTTATAGCTATCTCAAGTAACTATAAATTGTGCTGTAAGGTTACTATAACTATAACTCACACCTCCACCAAATCACAAAAGCTCACTTTCTGGACCAAGACCTAGCTTCCTGACAAATATGGTGTAAATACCATTCAGCAATAGTGTGATAGCGCTGTTCAAAAAAGTCTATGGAAAATGGATGGGGGCTTTGTATTTTGGAAAGTCTTGTTATCAATGATGTCATTTCAGATGGTGCGTGGATCTTATCAATGATGTTATAGAACATGTCATGAGTGATGTAATATGTGGGGTAATTAGCTGTGCCCTTACGAGCAGGGAAACAGTGTCCTGGGAGCGGGCTCCCTACGACACCACAGTAGAGCCGTCCTTGGGCAAGAGGGTCCCTGGGGCCTTTAGTGGCTCTGGAGAGGAGGCTGCATGCTACCTCCCCTTCATATATGTATGTCAGCCCCGGGGATTGGGTCCCCATAGCTTTTATAGGCTCAATGGAGGAAGCTGCGCAGGCCCTTCCTCTTTAATATTTAATCCGCCTCAGGGATGGGGTCCCTGGGGCATCAGTAAGGCTTGGGGAGGGGAGGGCCTCCCCTTTCATATTGTGCCAGGCCCTGAGTGATGAAGTCCACAGGGCCATGAATGGCCTAGGAAGGGTGGCACACTCCCTCCCTTATTCTTACATTTCAACCACAGAGACAGGGTCCCAGGCCTTCGATGAGGCTCAGGGAAGGGGGCCACATATCCCCCCTCCCTTTTGTATACACGGCAACCCCCAGACAAAATTTCATTTTTTTTTACATGCTGCAATCCTGCAGGAGTCCCACATGACTCACGCAGGATCAAGGCATTCATGTTCTTTTTTTATTTTGGCCTCAGTGGTTCCCTCTAGAGTGCCCCACAACGGCTAGGGGGAAAGGTATTGCTACCCTGCCCCCTATAAAAAATTTTAAACAAACTCAGGAGAGGGGACTAAGTACTTAAGTCTTGTAATGGCTGTCTGCAACATTTTCTCTCATGTTGCAGGCAGGCAGTCAAAGGGCTTGCTCCCACAGGAGCCTGACTCCTACAGGAGTGAATAGGCCAAATGAAAAAAAATACTTCTGAACCAAAAAAACGCTCTATTTTTCAAATTGTTTTCAAGGGACTCTCTTGAAAGCCGCTTGAACCCAACCGCCCAGATATACTAATATTTTTGTTGCTTAATTTTTCAAAACCTATTGAACTGATTTACTCCAAATCACAAAAGCACACTTTCTGGACCAAGATCTATCTTCCTGACAAATATGGTGTAAATTCCATTCAGCAATTGTTGCAATCGCGCTGTTCAAAAAAGTCTATGGAAAATGGATGGGGGCTTTGTATTTTGGAACCCCACAATTGCCCCTTTTTTCTCAGTACCCACTTGTTATCATTCATTGTTACTTTAATTTGGCTAAAGAGCCATAAAAGTATTACATCCATTACAATAAAACACATTAAAATAAAATATGCGGTCATCAAAGAAGATCGTTTCTAAGCAATAAATATACTAGTTAGAAGCCCAGACTCATACAATGCACTGCAACCTACTCTGGGAAGTTTCTCATAAAGTGAGCAGCAGATATAAAAATGTGAACATAGTCGTTATCGCTAATCTCATACTTAACAGAATTACATAAAATACTACAGGATTTTCCTTATGAGCCCTTGATCTATTTGGTTAAGAATCATTGGGTGGCATCACTTGCGATCTGGTTTTCCATGCCCAAAGCAAAAAACTTGAGATGGCAAACACAATCTGTTCTTTCATATCACTTCTAATAATCCTTAGCGCTTCCCCATAGTGTTGCACACCAATAACCTTACACACTGCATAATCCATTTCTTGCGAGGCAGTGCCTAGCTTGGAACAAAAAGAAAAAGTGTTCCTCTGTTTTAATATGCTGCGCGTAGTAAGGACAGTGAGTTGGTAACCAGCCTGTTTTATCCCACTTTGATGTAAATGGTCTTAACAGTAAAACACCACATCTAAATTGTACATGCAGGGATTTAGCGTGGAACAAAAAAATCTATCCAAGTAGAAATGAAAGCTAGGGAGATATTTGTAGTTGAAAAACTGCCCAGTTATATTCCGTTCTGCCTGATCAATCCAGATCTGTATCATGACACATTCCCAGTAAATTATTTTCAGTTTCTGAGGTCTCCTTTAGCTATCTCTGCTGGGGAGTTCCATATTTGACCCATTTTGACCATTTCACACACATTCTGACTTGCCTTAGCCACAGTGTGCAAACTTGCTTATCACAAATGACTGGAAATGGTAAAGCTGCGCTGTAGGGAGCCAGCACAACGGTTAACAGAAACTGCACCTAATATAACAATGGTTTTACAAATATTACCAGATGGATGCTAATTAATGCTAGGTCATCTCTCAATGGTATAAGGGGAGTACCCGGAGGTAAATTAAAAAGGGCCATAATCAATTTATTTTCTATCTGCGTGAGCACAGTTGCATCAGCATAGCCCCATAACTCCGCCCATAGGTAGCTGCTGCCACAGTCATGGCTCTGTATACTCTAAGGGCAGGTGACACAGACCCCTCTGAGGTGGCTTTATACTTCCTTCCAATCGCAGTTGCCCTAGGGTAAAGAATAGTTTTACTTTTCCCCATTTGTGGCGCTCAGGACAGATTATTCGCCAACCTTACTTCTAAATAGTCAACATTTTTAACCCATTCCATAAGGTAACCCTTGATTGTCATCTTGCCTCCGAAAGACCGGTGAGGGTTTATAAACTTAGATTTAGATGGATTTAATGATAGACCCCTAATTGAGCTCCAATTCAGATTGTAAACCTACGGAGGCCAGAGATTGGGAGCGTGGCATTGGCAAACATGAGGAGCCGGACAGGGACACCTGCAGACTTAGGCGCATCGTGCTTCCACTGAGTTAGTCATTCAACGACTCTGTTAATGTAAAGACTAAAATGTGTAGTTCCAAGCATGCATTCATGCCTGATTACATAGTTTATGGGAATCTTAGTCAAGAGGTTTCCTGCCATGTTCCAGCATACATTTCAGCATAGAGGACTTTCAGAATCCAAAGAAGGTCACCGGGGATGCCATTGGATTCCAGGGCCCTCTATAGGTTGTGCCTCGGAACCAGGTTGAATGTCTCCCTGAGATCTATAAAGATGACATAGATATGATCCTACTTCAAGGTAACACACTGTCTTGAAGCAAAATACCTGATTGAGGGTACTAACCTTCCTCCTAAGGCCTGCCTGTGTATCTTCAAGGATGTGGTTATCAAGTACCCAAGTTTGAAGCCTAGCCAGGACCTGCCTTCAAAACATTTGCTGGTGTTGTCTATTATACTTATGAGTCTGTACTTGGTTGGCACATCCCTACTCCCCTTCTTATAAATCGATATAATGGCAGCTCCACACCAGGATGAAGGAATGGCCTTGCCTCTCTTGATGGAATTACTCAGAGCGTTAAGGTATGATACCCACACTTCAGGCTGTGATAAATACATGTATACAGGATTGCCATCCAGTCCAGGAGCCTTTTCTTTCTTCATTAGCTTATACGTGTTTGCCATTGCAGCTAAGGAAAAACTAGTAACCTCATTTCCTTCATTACATTCCACCTTTTTAGTGAGAACTGGGGTGGAGTTCAGTTACCCAACCCTTATCTTGAGCCTTGTCCTGATCCCACTCTCAATGGAGCCTCCCAAAGTGGGCTACTTACTTATCTGGTTGGACCACTGCTTCAAAGTGATTATCAACAGCACGGGAGCCAATCAAGACTAACTCCTAGAAATTATGTCCCTATTCTTTAGGGCATCTGTCAGTTCCTTCCACTGCTCTGATTCCCAACTGCTTTTGGCTTTGGTCAGGGTTGCCTTGTATATCTTCTCTACAACGCCTATTTCTGGGCAGCTACCCTTCTGTTGTAGCTTTTAATAAAAGGCTTTTTGAGTTGCAACAAGATTTTTTGGCAGCGTCCCCTCCACCTTTCCTTCACAAAGAGATTCCTCATTTGATCCATCAGTTGGCAGTGCAGGGTAACAAATTTAATATTGTTCACATCAGTTGATTCTATCAGGGACGTTTGTCCCACAAACCTCTTATATATGTGTGTCTGAACCATGGTAAGAGTGCCTGTGCGCATCTTTATTGAACTTATCTCAGCACTACAATATGGGAAGAAAAAAAATAGATGTAACAAGCCTATGATTAAAGAAACTGCTTACCTTAAGATTTCAGATCCCTGGAATGCTCCTAATGCTCTTCTGCTGGAAGAAGGAAAAGAGGTTTCAGTGAATATTTTAACTGACACCCTTTTAACTGCAAAAAAGCTTCACAAGAACAAAAGACTTATCTTTGACAGGAAGTGCAACAATGTAGAGGTAAATCAATTGTCAACATGTAATTTGCAGTCATTGGACAGGTTTGTGCATTTCATATTAATGTATCTGTGATCTTATTTATGTTTAGACTTTGATAGTTTGACTTCAGGTAATAACCTTTAAGAAAAAGGCTGAGCAGCACACAAGAAGGGGATAGACCTGAAAACGGCCATATAAGATAGATATCCACATTGAAGAAGCCTAAGCTAAGTGAAGCTAAGATAGTGAATTCATGTGTAATCATCTTTAATTTTGTCTGTACAGATCTCCTTCCCAGCTGTTCTCCTACACCAGTTCCCTTCCCCCGCCTGTAACTTGCACCCCGTCATGCACTGCTCTTGATCTCACATATTACTTCACTCATGACATGTTAAATGAAAACACTGATGACATCACTGATGACATCACAAATGACACTATTGATGGTATTATTGATGGAATCACTGATGACATCATTCAAGTATTGTGGCAGAGTGTTTTAGGCATTATGGACTGAAAGCAATTGAACAAACTGCACCTGCACCCAATTTTCTATCACCAATCAAGTGATAACAGGCATAACCTTTAGCAACTTGCAAGATATACGGGCCCTCACCATGACTTCGGTGGACGGAAATGCCCATCCGCCGAAGTTCCGACGGGAATTTTGCCGCCATTGTGGCTGCCTCCCCGCAGGGGCCATTACGAGTTTCCCACTTGGTCAGCGGTTGGAAACTAAATTTCAGCCCACTGACCTAGCAGGAAATGGCCTACAGCATTGTCTCCAGCTCGTAATAGAGCCGGCGGCAATGTTGTAGTGCCTAGGGTTCACCAGGACCCTTTGCAATGTTCACTGTCTGTGAACATTGCGACAGGGCTGGCCAGGGGGGCCCTGCACTGATCATGCCAAGTGTGCATAGACAGTGCAGGGGTGTCCCTGGGGCACCCTGCACCCTGTCTCCACCAGCCTTCTCATGGCAGTGCTACCGCCATGAAACAACCAGCAGAGAAGTGGGTAATACTCCCCAGGGCGCCGCTGCTTGCAGCACTGTCCTGGCAGATTAGGACCGCCAGCAGTGCTACACCATCATGGAGATGAAAACTGGCAGTGCCGGGGGTCCGACCACGGCGCTACCACTGCGGTCATAATGTGGCAGTCAGACCGCCGCATTGGCGGCGGTCTAACCACCACAATAACCCTGGCAGTCATTAGACCGCCAGGGTCGTAATGTGACCCATAGTGTATCACCGGTCTCATTTGTGGATGTCACCCTGTTTTCTGCTATTCAACTGCCTAACAAATAAAATGCCTCCCTACACTTATAGGGTGTCACCCTCTTCTTAAACCTTGAACACCCTACAGAATGGTGTTCATTCTTTTTCATATTAATGGGATTACACTCCTAGAAGATCTCACATGATGTGCAATTTTGAGTCAAGAGATTAGCCGGTATGGATTAGCCACTGATACAGCACCTTCAGCCAGGCCGCATGGACAACCGTAGCTTGGTAAAAGACCCTACATCCATTACTGAGAAGAGCAGAATGGGTACAACTTTTTAGCCACTGTTACAACCACACTGTGAGTTCCACCATTTGTAAGTGGTTCACCCCTATGTTGTACCTTCTTTAATAATGTGCAGTGTGTCAACATCAGGACGGTGCGCGCTCTACAGGCGACAAAAATGCAAAAACCCACTCTTTATGCAAGAGCATAATTCATACATTGTGTTTATATGCAGTATGTTAACCTTTTGCATTGCAGAGTTTAACCTTGAAAAACACTATTAATGATGTTTGCAATAACTGTTCATTTGCAAGGTATTGCTGCAGGCTTACTGAGTGTGTTAGGGTGTGGTCCCTTTCTAGGACCTTCTAGAAGCTTTCCCTGCAGCATGACTGGGTGTGGTTTGTGGGCTGGGCTTGACTCTATATAAGGGAGCCAGCCCAGCTCCACGTGCTCACTATTCAGAGGTCCCGGTGCAGAGCAGCAGCAACTTCCTGAGCTCCTGTTCCGGAGGCCTACCTTGATATTCAAGGCCTGCCCTCATTATATTGGTGATCCTTGAGCAGGGCAGTAAGGAGGAGGTCGGGCTGGGCCCCGACTCCCGTTCTCAAAGACATTCGAGTTTTGGGCCTAGTTGTGAAACTCTCTGTGTGCGTGAGTGTGATTTCATGGCATTTGCATGTTCTTGTTCGAATCGGCAGAGTGCGCGATTCATTTCTAACATGTAAACCCTGGCATTCAGATTGGCAACAGTGTGCGCGATCATTTCATGGCATTTGCATATTCTTGTTCGAATCGGCAGAGTGCGTGATTCATTTCTAACATGTAAACCTTGGCATTCAGATCGGCAACAGTGTGCGCAATCATTTCATGGCATTTGCATATTTTTGTTCGAATCGGCAGAGTGCGCGATTCATTTCTAACATGTAAACCTTGGCATTCAGATCGGCAACAGTGTGCGCGATCATTTCATGGCATTTGCATATTCTTGTTCGAATCAGCAGAGTGCGCAATTCATTTTTAACATGTAACCCTTGGCATTCAGATCGCCAACAGTGTGTGCGATCATTTCATGGCATTTGCATATTCTTGTTCGAATCGGCAACAGTTTGTGCAATTCAACCCTGGCATAAAACTCTTGGCTTTTATATCAGCAGTGTGCGCGATCATTTCATGACATTGAAAACTTTGGTGTGCCGTGTTTGTTGAGGTGCACACATTTATCCTGAGCTCTTGGATTTCTTTGAAATGCTTAATTCAAACATTCTTTGTGCATATTAAGTTCCTAATACAGTTCCTGTTGTTTCCAGGGAATGTTCAGATAGCCTTTGTCCTCATGTAAAAATGCAATGTTTATTCTGAAACATTATTGAAGAAGGTTCTTGTATTCTAGACAGTATGTGATATTTCCTGAAAAGCTCATATGAAACATTGTATTAACCCATTCTTCCAGGTACCTAGATTTCTTGAGGTCTAGTTATAGTCATTTTCTTAGGTTATCCATGATCACAGTATAAGAACTCTTAGAACCCTACTCTATTGAAAGTCAATGTGATTATATCTTGACATTGTGTTGTTTAACCTCTTGCTTCCTACAGGTCTCCTTCCCAGCTGTTCCCTACCTAATCCCCTTTTCCCCCACTTGGACTCTCTTAGGGGGTCATTCTGACCCTGGCGGTCTTGGACTGCCAGGGTGCAGAATGACGGAAGCACCGCCAACAGGCTGGCGGTGCTTCCAAGCCCATTCTGACCGCAGCGGTAAAGCAGCGGTCGGAAAACCGGGGCCGGCGGTTTCCCGCCGTTTTTGCCCCGGCTGGGCGAATCCGCCAGGGCAGCGCTGCAAGCAGCGCTGCCCTGGGGATTCTGACCCCCTTACCGCCAGCCTGTTTCTGGCGGTTTTCACTGCCAGGAAGAAGCTGGCGGTAAGGGGTGTCCTGGGGCCCCTGGGGGCCCCTGCACTGCCCATGCTACTGGCATGGGCAGTGCTGGGGTCCCCTAACAGGGTCCCTGCAAGCTTTTCACTGTCTGCAGCGCGACGGGTGCAACTGCACCCGTCGCACGGCCGCAACACCGCCGGCTCCATTCTGAGCCGGCTTCTGTGTTGCGGCCTCATTCCCGCTGGGCCGGCGGGCGCTAACTTGGTTAGCGCCCGCCGGCCCAGCAGGAATGTTGGAATGCCAGCAGCGGTCTTTTGGCCGCATGGCGGCCGATTGGCAGTTCCCGCCTGGCGGGCGGCTACCGCCGCCCGCCAAAGTTGGAATGACCGCCTTAGGCTCTGTGGTATTTCTATTGGAGCTTTGGAGCTGTATAGTGGTGGACATGTTGGGAACGTGCGCAGGCCCCGAGGATCTGGTCTCCCTGACACAGTGCCTCAAAATCACCAGGGATAGTCTGCAAATAAACATCTACATCCTACTAGCTAGCTACTTTAAAATATGGCTCTGCAACTCACATCACATGTGCTCATCCTTTCCCTTGTTGAAAAATAGAGTACATATTGTACCAATACATTCAGAGATAAATAAACAGAGCACCATATAACTTTTAGCATGCAAAACATACTTGAGACCAGACTACGAAGTTGGTGGTCCGTCCGCCGGACCGCCAACACTATGGTGGGGGTGCATCCCACTAGCAGGCAGCCTTCCCATAGCTGTATTACGATGTTTTTGCCAGACCGGACAGTGGAAACAGTGCAAGGGCATTGGCCTCGGCTCTCATTGAGAGCCAAGGCCAATGCTGCTACATACAGAACACTCAGAATGGGCGCTGTCAGGCAAGGCAGACAGTGCACATTCCAAGCATGCTGACAGGGGGCTCCTGCACTGCCCATGACAGAGTCATAGTCATGGGCAGTGCAGGGGCCCCTCTATGTCCCAACTCTGCCTTTCTGCCATCCATTTCATGGCGGGGACTCCACCATGAAAAGGCTGGCAGAAAGGATAGTCGTGATTAGCACGGCACTCAGCACCCCTGTTGCTGACCACAACTTTCACAGCCGCCAACCGGTCAGGATCTCTGATCCTAGGGGTGGTGGCTGTGTGCTGGCAGTCCGACTGCCAGCATTGTAATGTGGAGGTTGGACTGCCAAGGTTGCAGTGGTTTGACAGCCACCATGGGTACGGTGGTCCATGGACTATTGTACTCATAACCAGGTCCTTAGCTCCAGGGTTTAAGCTATTTCCCTTCTATACACACAGTCATTTTATTCTGTATTTGGCTATATGGCCTTTACTACTAGTTTCTCTTTTTATGCTGTAATGGTTTGTTGTGTATTTAGAAAAGCAGTAATACTGATGATGTCATCATTGATGTCATCAGAGATTTCATTTGAGAAGTCATCAGTGATATCATAAATGGTACCAGGTGACTGAAGTGACCTTTGGGCCAGCGTCTGTCGCTCCCCCTGCATGGCCACTGCTGCTGTTACTGCTGCTGCTGCCTGCCTTCTCACAGAGCCTGCCGCTCTGTGTTTGAGGCGTTTGTCAGGTCTGTCTGCCTGTCATCTTTAATCCTTCTTTTTGCTCCGCTTTGACAATTTCTGCCTTTTTAACTTAGTTCCTTCCTTTATTGCTGTACTTTGCCGCTTTTTCCTCTTTTTTGCTCTCTGTCTTGCTCCTCGTGTTTTGCCTGCCGCTGCTGTCACCACGGGCCTGTCCGCACCCTCATGGCATTTACCGCCCTCCCGCCCTCCTGCCTCCCAGCTGACCAATCCCCCCTCCCTCCCCTTCCTAAAGGTGCCCGATGTGTAGCTCGCCAATGGAGCAACAAAGGCACCCTAACGGCAAGGCCATCTGCGCCCATCCGTGCCTGGACCACACCCGGCACCATGGTCCTTGGATCTTGCACCACCCAAAGATACAATGCCAAGACCCTCCACTCTCTGAACCCTGGACGCCGGACCGACTGTCACTCTGTCTCCCCCAAGAACACTTCTGGACCTTTCTCCAGCCACCATTGCCACCTCACTTGCTCCACTCACCAAAAGCCAACCACAACAACACAAGAACCATCTCAGGATCATCTCAAATGCATCCTCCTGAACGTCCACTCCCTGCACAGACACGCCGTAGAGATTTGGGACCTTTTAGACACCACCCCCCTGCACATCGCATTTTTCACAGAGACATGGACCAGCACAACATCCAGCCCGGACATCGCCATCCCCAGAGACTACAAGCTGGTGTGCAAGGACCGCCCTTTCAGACCTGAAGGAGGCATAGCTATCGCCCACAAGGCCACCCTCCGACTGATGGTGAACACACAGGAATCCACCCCCATCATGGAGCACATGCACTTTCTAATGCACACCACCCCAAAGACCACCACCCATGGCACCCTCGTATACAGACCACCCAGACCACGAACAGCGTTCAGCGACGCCATGATCAACCTCTTATCCCCCCAAGCACTCAGCTCCAGCAACTACCTACTCGTAGGATACCTCAACTTCCATATCAACTATCACAGCGACCACAACACCACAACCCTGCTTGAGAACCTGAACACAATCTGACTCAGGCAACTGGTTACTTCACCAACACACACTGCTGGACACACTCTCTACCCCATTATTTCCGCAAGCAGCAATGTCACCATCAACGTCGTGACCCCGCTACACTGGACCAACCATCACTGTATCCATTTTTATATCTCTACTCCCACAGCGAACACTCAAGCAACACACCCAGCCTACAGAAGATGGAATCACGTCCCTGAGCAGCAACTCACCAGCTTCCTCACTAACTCTCCTCCACCCGACACATCAGAAGCCAATACATCTGCATGGAACCTCTGTGAATGGATCACCAACTGCGCCGACAGCCTAGCTCCTCTTCGAATGACCACAGAGAAACACTTCTCCAAAAAAAACAGCTTGTTCACCCTTGCTCTCCAGGAATCTAAGCACCCATGCAGGAGGCTGGAGAAGAAGTGGAGAAACAGCAAGTTTCCACAAGACATGGCAGTTTGCAAAACTGCCACCAGATGCCACCACAACCTGATCAGGACCACCAGGAAGGATGCCTCACAAGTCTGCATCAACTTCACCTCTCACAACACTAAAGAACTTTTTAACATCATCAAAGAATTTGCCAAACCTCAGGCAAAGACCAATAGCATCCCCACATTTACTACAGTTTCATACCCCAAGACCCTCTGGATCCACCAAATACACCCCTGCCAGGATCAGCCAACCCCACTCAACTCCTGCACAGCTGGACCTCCCTCATGACAGACGACACCCTCTCCATCATGAGAAGGATCCACTCAGGAGCCCCGACCGACCCCTGCCCACACTACATCTTCAACAAGGCCAGCACTGCGATCGCACCAGAACTCTGCAAGACCATCAACTGCTCCTTTGAAGCAGCAACCTACCCTGAATCCTGGAACCACGCTGAGATTCGCCCACTTTAAAAAAAAAACACAGCCAACCAAATCACCTCAAGAACTATCACCCCCATCTCACTGCTACCTTTTCCAGCTAAAGTCACTGAGAAAGCAATCAACTCTCAGCTACACCAACACATCGAGGACAGCAACATCCTAGACGTCTCCCAATCAGGATTCAGAACCAACCATAGTACTGAAACCGCTCTGCTCGCAGCTACAGATGACATACGCTCCTCCTCGATCTTTCAGCCACCTTCGATACAGTATCTGACCGTACACTAAGCATCAGACTACACGCAACAGGTATATGAGGCAAAGCACTTTAATAGATTCACAACTTCCTGTCTGATAGAACACAGAGAGTCAGTCTCCCACCTCACCAATCAGAGCCTACCAACATCAGCTGTGGAGTACCCCAGGGATCATCGCTGAGCCCCACACTGGTCAACATATACATGATCCCACTCGTCACTGTCATCAAGAACTACAGGATTAATATCGTCTCCTAAGCCGAAGACACCCAGCTGATCATCTCCCTAACGGAGAATCCATCAACAGCCAGGAAATATTTCAGAGATGGGATGGAAGCTGGGGACAATTGGAGGAGGGAAAGCTGCCTCAAAGTGAACACCGATAAAAGTGAGATCCTCATCATGGGACCCTCACTGTCAGCCTGGGACAACTATTGGTGGCCCTCCACACTAGGCAAACCCCCCCCAACAGACCACGCACGCAACCTCTGCATCATCCTTGACTCAATGCCCACCATGACCTACAGAGCCCCCCAGGACAATGGGCCCAACTACCTCAACAACCGCATCAACTGGTACACCCCTTCTAGACCGCTCGGCTCATCCCAACAATCACTTGCCAACGTACCCCGCATAAAAAAGTCCTCTGCGGGTGGAAGATTGTGTTCATACCTGGCAGCAAAAGGATGGAACACCTTACCACCGCACCTCAGACAGTTGCCATCTCTGCCTTAGTTCAGGAAGGACCTCAAGACCTGGCTCTTTGACTGATAATTGAGGTCATCCCTCAGCGCCTTGAGACCCTATGGTTGAGTAGTGTGCCTTACAAGCCCATGATTGATTGATAAATTGATACCATTTACCATGCCATGAGTAATGTAAAATTTGAGCTCTTAAGTAGTGAAGGGCGCAAGTTACAGTTAGTAGACTCAACTATAACTGGTGAATGTCAGTGGTTTTTAAATGTTAGTTCTTGTTTAAGATTGTCATCTAACTATAACATCACTTTAACTTTCCTTCCAGTAAATTTCTGGGAGTTCTTTATCATATTCTAAATATGGGACGTGTAACACTTTCCTCAGTTGTGCAACCGCAGTGCGCTTGGTGTACGCCTATTCGCAGTGAGGGTTGGGCACAAGACCTCCAGCTAGACTTTGCACCTAACCCTTACTCCTTCATCACACAATCTGTATTTGTGGGCAGAGGAAATTGGGTGCAGAGCTTTGTATCTGGAGAATGTGATTTTTATAGTGTTTTTTTTATTGTTTATTTTGTTAACCTTTTCTGAGAATAAACTTTTTTAATGATGTTCAACTATGGTAATTTTGTACTTTTAATTTGTTATTTAGGGTAATTTTTTATTTCTTTTTTGTACAAGTCTTTGTATTTTTTTTTTTAGACAGTCTAAAAATGGGTTTATTGTTGTGAAGAATGTGGGTCCTTCCCAAGTAATAAATCAGCATGCTTCCAGTTACTGGGAAGCAGGTACCACACTGTAGCACTTGTCTCTCTCAGGCTAGCGAGGCAGAGTAGTCCAAGGTCTACTCAGAAGAGATGGTGTGGCTAGTACCCAGTCCACAGTCATGCAACAAACAATACCCAATAAATCTTTTTCTAGTCAGTGCTTTTACTTGTAAAAAAGAGAAAGTACTTTATTATGCATACACCCCTCAATATTACATGGTAATTTACAAATATACATAAGAGGATAGTTGGAAATACCTATGGTGATGCCTTCCTAGAAGTTCAAACATATAGTGAGCCCTCAATCCTATAACCACAATGCCCCCAACATATACTATAAGTATACGAAACAGTGATGGATGGCTTGAATTAATCTCAGCCACTGGTAATCACCCAGGGCTGCATCCCAATACATCATTATTTTGCACATCTTCTCACCTCAATATGGGCCCAGCTGTATGCCATGAGTCTTGACCGTGCTCCAATAGGAACAGTCTAGCCTGAACTGCCAAGCCAGGTCCTTCCTGAACCGGACCACAAGCACCTGAAGACTGGTTTTGCCCTAGTTTTGGTTTACACAGCTGAGTACAGCTTAGGTCCAGTGACACAGTGTGTGCAGGACTCGCATCTGGGTACACCTGTCACACTTGGGGTGACACAATAAGTATGCAAAACAGTGATGAATTGAATGCTTGAAATTATCTCAGCCACTTGTAATCACACGGGCTGCATACCAATCCATTATTAATTTGCACGCCATGCCACTTCACTGTAGTCCCAGCTATTTCTAAGCATTCTTAACCCTGCTCCAATAGGAATAATCCAGCCTGCACTGCTAAGCCAGGTCCTCCTTAAACCAGAACACAAGCAACCCAGGACTGGTTCTGCTCTAGTTATGGGCTCATCAGGCGGGTACACCGTGGTTCCAGTGACACAATGTGCACTGGACCCACATCTGGACATACCCGTCCCACTTAGGACAACACAATAAGTATACAAAACAGCGATGGATGGAAGGCTTGAATTAATCTCAGCCACTGGTAATCAGTCTGGGCCGCATCCCAATCCATCACTATATAACAAACCATGCAACCTTATGAAAAATTAAGGATTAGGATGCAGCTCCAAGCGATTGCCAGTGGTTGATATTAATTCAAGCATTTAATCCATCACCTAGTAGTTGTCACTGTTAATACCCTATGTGCAAGGGGTAGGCATGGTATGCAAAAAATGATGGATTAAGATGCAGCCCTGTGCGCTTGCCAGTGACTGGGATTAATGTAAGCATTCCATCCATCAGCTTGTTGTTGTTACAGCTGAAACTTTAAGTGTGATGGGTATGGCCAGATGTGGGCCCGTGCTCTTTGTGCCACTGGAACCAAGTTACACCTTGCTGATGAGCCCTTATCATGGCGGAACCAGTCCTAGGTTGTACTCTGGTTCTGGGAGGGCTGGGCTTGGCAGTTTGAGCTGGATTGTTCCCATCAGGAGTAGGGTCAAGCCTGATTTGCATATGGCTGGGTCCAAACTGAGGTGGCATGGTGGGCAAAAAACTATGGATTAAGATGCTGCCCTGAGTGATTGCCAGTAGCTGAGATTAGTTCAAGCTTTCCATCCATCACCTTGTTGTGGTTGCACCCAACCTATACTAAGTACAATGTATTGGTGTAGTTATTAACAGGCAAGTCTACTTGCTTCAACAGGGTATTGTAATATTAATAAAAGCAGAACTATGTCATACTAGGCTGGTTCAAGATTATTAAACTAGTATGGTATGGTATGATGGTATGATTGTTCAATGACATTAATTGACATAATGATATCATGTTAACCTTGTCATTATCAAAAAAGCATTTCAGAATATCCTCCGTTAAACAATTTAATGATTTATTATTGATCCTATGATTGTCAATAAAGCCCATCAAGCATCCAAATGACCTAAATTAAGGCATGCAATGACTTATTGTCAATTGTGTCATTGTCAATACAGCATTACAGTTTCAATCAAATCTTTTTTATTTTAATACGGAGATTTTAAAACTCACCAGCAAAGAATCTAAACCTTAAGAGCACCTGGGTAAAAGTCCAAGCTTTAGCAGTGCTTAAAATAACATAACAACTTTCTTGGGGTCATCAGTTCACCTCCCAGGGAGATGCAGGGTGACCTAGAGAAAAAACACTTGTGGGGAATTCTAGGGGGGCTCTCCCACTCATGGCAGCACCACAAACACTCTGCTTGATGTTGGTGGTGCCACTGTCCTCCCAGGGGTATCACAATAAATTATTATGCTAATATTTGAGCAACCCAGGGGATTCTGGAGTGTTCTTCAAATCCAGGGATGAATAGTTTATTAATGGTTTTACACTACAGGGAAATGCTTTCTTTTCCATTGTTTTTAAAGATTGCCACAGGCCTAATCAGGGCACTCACATCCTTTCTGTGAGAGGACGGTTCTGACTACCTTGTCCACCATTATTTTTGTTTGGTTTTGGGTCACCTGTTTTTTGACATTTTACTGTGAAGGTTGGGACTCGCCCACAGTAAACTCATGATAAAATGGACTGCACATGTTTACCACCATGCCACCTTATTAAGCAAAGGCTGATGTGATGCAGCAAGAGTAAGTGGCCCAGGGCTATTTACACTTGATCACGTGTGCACACGTGTGTGCACCCATGTGACAACTGCGGGGGATGATTCCTGGTGTGTGCAGCTCAAGAACTGCGCTTAGGGAGCCTGGCGAAGAAGGAACCATGCGTAGTGGGTGATGACCTTGAGTAGGCCTTCTGAGATGGGTGTACACATGTGGGGGATAATCAGTGTGCTTACTGTCTTGAATATAGTGACACTCCATTATATGTCAATGGGAAAGACTGGCCTAGGGAGCAACTCCAGTTCCCTAGGGTCCACAGACTCCAAAGCAGGTCGGGATCTTGTTCTTCAGCAGGAGCATTTCAGGTATTCTCAGAAGCAGCTCCTCTTAGGGGTCAGAAGGGCGTTGATTGACTGCTTTCATCTGAAACCCACACTGGGATATAGATATAAACATCTTAACTATGAAATCCAATGTTTGGTGCATTTAAAAACATTTGTTTGGTGGTGCTTCCTACTGAGGTAGGCTGGGCTGCAAGACCTTGTAAATGCCATCATGTACGGAGGGGGTGGGGAGTTTCCGTGAAGAGCTGCAGCACTCAGTACTGAAAGTGCACATTATAGACTGACCGGTCTCTGGACTCGGCCAGCCTGACATGCGCACTGCAGGCTTCTCAGTTTATATCCGCTAGGCCTAGAAGGCAGGGGCTGGGCTAGCTAATTCAGCCCTCTGTTTCTTAAGTGGAGTATAGAGTTGCCTTGTCCAACAAATCCAGGTGCTGCTCTCTTGCTATTTAATAAAGTAAACATCAGAAGAGCTAATTCAGCATTGGTTGTGTGGCACACAGTGTCAGCACTAGTTGTGTGCCACACAGAAAGCTCCAAGCTCCGGCACAGAAAAGCCAGATAGTGTAGGAGTCGGAAGAGTGTATAACATGGCCAATCATTGTGCTTCTTTATTTTAAAGCACACGATTGGCCATGTTGTTTTTCCTATTATCCTCGCCTGGGCTTTTTTCAAACAGTATGCGAATACGTGAAGACACAGACTAGAGAAGTCTGTGCTGTACTGACAGCAGAACTGTTATGTACTGGTCGTCCCTGAGAACGTGGGCAGATTTTGTGTGCCTTTCATTTGATGCTTCTACAAGGTAACACACACTGCAGAGAGGTAAGGCGCCTGCGGCCGTCTTACCGGACAAGTGCGCAGTGGTGTTACTTTTTCAGATTGAATAGCTGAGATCGATGTGAGATGGATGCACATACTGCGATTAATTAAGCACAAGCTGAGTGGGACTGCCCATTAAGAAAAAACACAGCATGTAGGACAGGCGACATGAGAAATGCCTTCTCAACATGGTCACGTATTTTCACCAATTGCTTAATAAAAAATTAATATTGACTAGGCAATTTGACCGAAAGTAAGTTAAAATAATGAGTAACACCAATAGCAAAATATGTATAGCTGGACTAGTTTCAGGATTTCTTTTTTTACCTAAGACATTTGGTGCCAATACAAAAAATAAAAAGCTAAACAAAAAGTGTGCGGAATTTTGAAGAAAACAGGCATGACTAAGTGCTTGTTTCAGTTTAGATACAAGGAGAGCATTTCTGCATTTCAAACTTTGGGTTGTGTGCTTTTTCAATCAAAAGCGTGTGGCAATATTTTTCTGGTTACCTGGGGCATTATTCCATGAGGTTAGGATTTGAAAGTTCTGCTTTTTTATATTTACACAAGCTTTTGGTATATTACATTATGGGCAAACTACTCCCACGAGGCTTCTAACACGATTATGCCATACTAGCACACAGACATTCGTTTAAATCGACAGTCCCTGCAACTAGTCGTCATGGGCTGGGGCACAAAACTACAATCCACTCCAACATCATTCATAAAAAGCCACTAAAATAAAAAATATGTAATTTGAAATAATATTTGTAGTGCCGCAGCAGAACTCTAAAATTAAAGGACATTTTACAATATTATCTTGCAATTTGCGTGTAAAGTCCCTCTCCTTATATTTGCTTGCATGATGAACGCCAAGACCATACCATTTGTCTTTTTTTCACTTCAGATTGTCTGAAGCACTGCTGCCTAGAAACCATGAACTAGTTAGTATTCTGTTCCACTACTGTCACTCGCTTTGCTTGCTCGGTGACGGTCAATGGTGACTTTCACGCCCCATCACTTTAAAAAGCAACAAGCTGCCACTGCTCCCCATTCGAATAAACAGCGGACGAGAGGATAGGAGCCTTGCGCCTGCCACCTTCGCAGACACAGGCTCAGGCTGCAGGAGGAGTGTCAAGCCTAGTCCTTTTTTTATTCCCTGGGAACTAGGGCCCCTGAGGGAATGCACAAAGGAAATATCGCAATGCTCAGATTGTTTGGTCTCAGCCTACTAGAAGATGGGGACCTCCTGGAGCAAAAGAAATGGTGGAGATGGGAGCTCCAGGAACATTTGTTCCATTGCTTTTTAATATGATGTGGTGACCCCCGGGGACTATGGCCCTTCCCGGATGTTTGGAAAGGTTCACGGAGTGGAGCACTACATGCGTATGTTCCCCTTTCATACTCCCTGGGAACCAAGCGTCTTTCGGTGCTTTCATACACCGTGGTTGGCCTTTTTGGGTGTTTTGGTCTCCGTTTGTGCCCAGTTACCTGCTCAAGCTACTAGGAGTGATCTTTTCATGTATCCTGTTCCCCAGCAGGGCCCTGGGGGCTTAGGATGTGCCCACCCTGCCCCCTTACGTGGCCTTTCATATTTTTTCAGAAGTCCTGTAATCGTTGCCACAACATATTTTTCATGGTGTGGTCAGCCAATCAGGATCTGGTCTTTCACTTTAAATTGGCCAATGAGCATAGCTTGACTCCAAAGATAAGGTTAAATTCTCTATGACCCCCAAGCATCCCTTAAAATGCTAATTTACTGAAAACGACTGAACAGATTTGTACTGTTAAACTATTTTCTGATTATAGTCATTCGTGCATATGAACATAAATCTATTACAACTGAAACATAAACATTTAGATGTTTTCTGCCCTTCGCTTCAAAAGGCTTCAATCAACCCTTGACTCCATCTTCAAAATTATTATCATAATAATTGTTAGAAATCGGGTATTTGGTTGGCAATCAGGTTACCCCCTGTCCAAGCAAGGACCCTCACTCTCATCAGGGTAAGGGAGAATCACACTCAGTTAACATCGCTCACCCCCTTGGTAGCTTGGCACGAGCAGGCAGGCTTAACTTCAGAAACAATGTGTAAAGTATATGTACCAACAAACACAAAAATACAATGAAAACACTACAAAATGGACACCACACCAGATTAGAAAAATAGATAATATTGATCTAACTCAAACTGACCAATATCCAACATACACAATTCAACATATGAATTTTAAAAAGCATAAAAGTCTTAATACTTAGAAAACTGTGAGAATGCTGTTGTTACACAAAGTAACTGGTTAGCGTAAAAAATAAAGCCCCGTGGGCGAGCGTGCATCTGAAAAGGGTAGCATTGCGTCAATTACTTACTCGCAAGTGAGGCTGTGTGTCATTTCCTTCTCCAGTCGGGTTGGCAATGCGTTGTTTTTCTCTCTCGAAAGAGAGCAATACAACGATTTCTGGACAGAGCACCTCAGATCCCCACAGAGTCGGGTTGACTTGGACGCCCAGAGAGGATGCGTGGAAAATCCGGTCGCATGTTATCAGAAAACCGCGCTGCATGGGTTTGCGTCATTATCAGTCTCCTTACGCGGGTGTTGCACGCCATTTCCCCATCTGCGATTCGTCGATCTCCCAGCCAAGATGCAGGTGGCGCATCGATTTCAGCTGCGAAGCCGGTGCCATGTCGTTTATCAGCTGCGTTGCGGAAGGTGCGTCGAAAATTTCCCTGCACAGTGTTCTGTGCGTGGAGTTTCAATTCTTGTCTGCCAACTTCACATTTCAAGGGCCCAGGAACTGGATGGCACATTGAAGTTCAGTTTTTTTTTCCAAAGTTTGCTCCTACTATAACAGGGGCATCGTAAGAATTTCGGAGGCCCTGGATCAAATGTAATTTGGGGGCTCCTGTTAGGAACAACTATGAATTTATGATTGAATTTCAGCTCTTTCATGCAGGTCACTGACAGCGCACAGACACACTAGTGCAAACAGTACATGTGTTTCCAACTAATATTCATGGATAGTGATGTGTGATTTCAAAATTATGATACAGCAGTAGCTCACTAATATTATTGAAAATAATCTTTGTAACTCGTCCCCATTTCTTAAGTGAGCTCCAGTTCTAATCCAAAAGAAGCTATTTATGGATGTCTCTGCAAAATGCTAGTAGAATCGCATACATAACAAACATTAAAAGAAATTAAAAGAAAACAGTATTTAAAACAGTCTGTTTAAGAATTATTCAAGGTCGTCAGGGCAAGACTCTGCAGAACAGAGCTTGCAATAGCCAGAATGGGCTCCTGAAAGGTTAGGGGCCTTTCAGGGGGGTAGCTTTGGAGGGTGGAGGTGAGGTGTTTGAGGTGTTACAGCCCTCCCCCCAATAAATGTAATTTCTGGTAAATAGTTGGGCACAAGTGCTTTCAGTTGGGTATTGTGAGATGTCAGTTGAATTTCAGCAGGATTTTGTACATACACACAGACAGAAAAGCACACACAAACTCACTCTCTTTTGAAAGTCCTCAAAAATCGTAGTCATTTTACAGAATATTGTGTTTTCTCCCTCACTACGCTTACCAAACTTCATTCCTCTCCCTTTCCACATCTCCTTGGGCCCTTCTCATCAACCCTGCTTATCCTATAATGTATTTAAATGTTATATGGCAGCTTTATTGTTGCAAAATCTGAAGCTCAAACCGCCCCATCTTACTAACCAAGCTGCGCCCCTGGGCCATGGACCAGGGCCCACTTTGCCCATGCCTTAAACACCTTTGTACAGTAAGGTTCAATTCTAGTTGTGCCGGAACTTTTGGCTTAACTGAACTTCTTGCATCTTCTTTAAGCATTGCCTCATGACGTGCACTTCACTTTGGTTCAGATGAAACATACAATTGCTTTAAAATAATGTAAACTTTTTTTTAATTATGCCTGACCGTTTTTTAAGCACGTACTACTCCCAAATCCACAGTGCCAGATTAAACCCTATGGAGGCTACTAGGCATTAAAATCCCCCCCACTCGCAAATTATCATCTAATACGTTTTTAATTTTACCAACCAACAATTTTAGTAAACCAATTTTGTTGCACAAAACTAAACATTACGCGTAGTTTGCACCAAATTTGTTTTACAAAGTGACAGCTGACAGAAGATGAGCTTTTAAGAGACAGACTGTTATGTGAATCTGATGTCTATGATTTATGTACTTTAAGTTGTTAAAGGGTACATTACATTAATACAGCATTTTCTTTGTAGAGTCCTTAATGTAAAGCCTTCCTTTATTTGAGTTGATTCATTTTTTTCTAACTTTTGGAAACAATTTAAGAAAGCTTGATTGTAACTTTCTTTCAAAATCAAATCAATATTATTTTGATCCAGAAAGCTTGATTGTCATTTTCTTTCAAAATCAAATCAATATAATTTTGATCCATTGTTCGTGGGGCCCCTAAAAGGAGTGGGACTCATAGGCTGGTGCCTACTTTGCCTATTTGGTAATCTGGCACTGCAAATCCACATTAAACTGCATGAATACAGTGTCACATCGCAAAAGTATTGTAGGTCCAAATAAAAAAGGGAATAGATATGATTGCTTTTATTATATATAAAAATCATTTTCTTTTAGTTGTTCAGTTTTTGGAATTTCTCCCATTCTGAGATAAAGGACATGTTGTTCCCAGAGAATGATGACAGATTTTACATTATAAGTTAATGAAGCATGACTCCTAATGAGAGAGGGTTGCGTACAGAATCCTGCAAGCCGAATTTCACATTCACAACTATTTGAATCCAAATAAATATACATCTGTGGATGGCCCACAAATTTAACTATAGAGTGCCACGTGGAATATTGGTGAAATTCAAAGAAAGGATTCATTCACATCCTTTAAAAAAAGCCTTTTGTCTTATGAAAGAAAAGTGTGTCCTCGAAGACAACGAGTAATGGGTGAGATGGACAAAACTATTGGCTAAATCATAGGATTTACAAATGCAAAATGTTTTTTTAGCAATTCACTACTACTCAGATTTTGCAAATCTGAAATGCATTTCCAACTCTTAAAATTGATTAGCGATCCACACTGAATCGCAATTCGGAGGTGGTATAAAACAGGGGTGTATTAAACTCCCCCACAAAGCCTGAGGCGCAGGGAGGGACTATGTCTAGTTGGAGGCCATGCAATTGGGCTCTCCTTGTGTGTTGCTTCACTCTTCAGAATAACAGAACTATGCACTTCAGGATAGTTTAGGGCACAATGTGAAACAATCACTCTTACACACCTTAGTAAGTAGAATAATCAAGTTTATTTATGGGGCAAGTTCTCATATAGCAAAACTGACCACACTAACATATCATGAAAAATAACATGAGAATAACTGTGAGAATATAAACACACTGTAATATTGTGAAAAATAACACGAAAACAACTGCAAGAATAAGTGCATATTACACACGCACACACACAATATGCTTCAATGCTTATAAATTGAAAGGCTTCACCGAAAAGAGATTCTGCATCCCTCCGCCGCACACAAAGCCGGGGAATCCAAATCGACTGGCACAGGGAGTCTCTTTCGAGACAATCAGTCCTCCTGGCGTTGCGTCCAACCCAGAAGAGAGTTCCTAAACCAGTCCATCAGGGCACCTGACCTTTATAGTATTTACTAACGCCCAGGAGTCTTTTCTAGAAAAAGACCCCCTCCTTTACAAATTGTGCAGTCAGCGGTACCTTTTTCACTCTTCGAGACGTCTCCTCGGAACGGGCCAGGTTCCCAGAAGAGGGCTCCAAGGTGAAGCATGCATTCCTCCCTGAGTACAGGCGCATCCCCCTGTTGTCCTGATAGCTCGTGGAATTTAAATAGCGCCCTTCGTATCAGGAAGATGGAGCGAGGTTGAGAAGAAAAGCACCACACCCTGCAGCTTGCAGAAGCATGTGGAAAAACACAGAACAGTGCTTTACGCACAGAACCAGACTCGACAAAATGGAGTCGTGAACCAATGTAAAATGGAAGCAGAGGCCAATGGTCCATAGTATATTTCATTGTCCTTACCCTGCACCACTGTTCACCTTGCACGTAGTGCATGTAGCAATACACCTTGCCTGGAAAAAAGAAGCAGATATGAAGCCGCTATGCTTCAGATATGTCTTGATTCGAGTCGCCAGTTTTCCAAGAGAAAAAAAAACAGCCATTTGTAGCTGTTTTAAGTCTGCAAAGGCCTGGATGGGACAATAAATAGGACTATGAATAAAATGGTATGTATTAGTTTCCAACATCACTTTTCTATATTTGTTCACTTTAATTATTAGCAGCTTTAGAGCCCATTTAAAAGTCCTTTCTCTTTATATTTGCTGTTTAAAGCATGCACAGATAAGAGCTAAAAATACCAGCTTTTGGTGATTTTGCTTATTTTTGTACCGGTCGAAAAGCGGTCAGTTGGTAACCCCAGCATGATGAAAACAAAGCCTGCTTTCTGTGCTCGTTGCAGTGTGGGGACAGGCCTTTGGAGGATAGATTTTGGTCTCCTTGCTGGTGGGCGTTTGACACAATGACCTGCGCAACTGCAAACTGCACTTTCCATCCAGACTGCACATATTAGGCAGTTATTTTCACTTTCATTCCTGCTATACATCTTACGTGTGCTTCTGCTTAAAGAATTTCACCATGACGACTGCAAATGGTCATTATCTTTAAAATGCAAGTTTTAAATCTAAGGACAGCAGAGCATCTAGATGTGTCTGTGAAAGCTCTTGGCTGCTATGCTAATCAAAGCACACATTTACAGGACAATGCCTTTATATTCCGCATTTAGGTGTTTCCTAATGATTACTGCATTTTCCACATTTTCCACATTTTCATTTGCACCACTCTGTCAACGCTCTTCATTCTCCCTCTTCCCTTGAAATTTACTCGGTGGCCTGATAAGACTGTCACCTACCACATTACAAGCATGGGAAATAAAAATGTACTATGCTACTCCTGTTTTGGTAATGAGAAAGTCATCTTTGAGGGTATAGGAGCCCCACACATCCCTAGGCCCTGGTACCACTGCACCTGCTGCACTTTATGATTCTGCTTTTTATGGCCCTGATTATGACTGACTGGGAGGTGTGATGCTATTTATTGCACCAATAAAATCAGACTCCCATGATTCATAATATATTGGTCCAAAAAATTTCAACTATGCCAAGTTTTTGGAATTCTCTTGACATTTTGGTGCTTACCACTTCAAAATCTGCATGTTATAGGAAATATAATACTTTTTGCCCTGTTAAATTCTGGCAGGTTTGACATGCCAAAATTGCCAGAAGCAGTAAACTCCTACAACTCAGATTTCTGACTTCTGTGTAAAAAGAGGTTTGCGCAGGGGTTCAGAAAAAACATCCCACTGATAATTTTGGCTTATATCACAATTGTCCTAAAGATGTTTTGCCCTCTCTCCAGGTAAAATCTTCACTTGCAGATTGAAGAGGGCTACCGCATGGCGACCCCAGGCGTACGGAGATGTGAAAGATTTCGTTAGAGGGATGTAGTTAGAGCAAGGCCCATTACTCGACCTTGTGATTTGGCCAGAGGGTGCAAATACATTAAACTACATTACAGTGAAATCTTACCCGATTTATCATTTGTTGGTCGGCTTTCCTTTGTATGAATTGGTTCTTGATATCTATGATGTGTTAAAGTGTCCCGGAAATGTTTTCCAGCTAGGAGACCGCAGGGTACTAGTCTGGTTGTGTGGGTAGGAATAGGACAAGTCATAAGGAAAAGACCTGTGTATGTGTGTATAATCCATAGAATAGAGGAGGTGGTCACCAGAAAATAGTGAGGAAATGGGGCAGGTTATACTTGGAGGCCTTGATACAAATCCTATCTCTCTCACTTTCTCTATTTTCCCTTTCTCTCTTGCCTTCTCAACTTCTCTCTTTTTCTTCTTGTCTCTCTCTATACTCAGTATTTTCTGACCTTTTTTCTCTCACACTCTTCCTTTTGCATCCCTTGAATAACTTGTGTCACTTTCTTTTGTCTAATTTTAGTCAAACACACACATATACACACATAGCCATCAGTGCCTGTACTTTATTCCTTGCATTGATATTATTTTGATGCTGCTTGGCCTGCACCCTCATTTGCTCTCCTTGATCCATATTTCTCCCTATTTCCTTGTCACTTCTCTTTTCCCTCTTTTCTGTCTCAGTTTTCTACAAGACTGTACCCTTGCAACTGCTATCACTCTGTCTAGCTGAGCGTTCTTACTCTGTAACTCCCACTCTTCGCTTCCACTATGTCTCGTCAATGGCCATGACATTCTTGACAGAATCCTCCTCTCCTGAGTTTCTCTGTTGCTTTCTCTCCCTCCCTTCCTCATTTACTTGAAGAGTACTTCCCGTGCCTCTCCTTTTCTGTCAGTGTATGTGTTCCCATCACCACCTTTTCCTTTTTTTAGCCTTAGTGAGTGTTTGGATTTGTGGGAGATAGTTTGTGAGGCAGAGCCTTGTTGGGTAAATATGCTGCATGGATCTGACCCAAGCTGTTGGGGATGACCACCTTATTGGTGAATGTGCTCTCTGTGATATTGCTTAATAGGCGTAATTTACATGACATGGGCGACTATACGCAATAGAGATAATTGTACCTGATGGGGGTGACACTGTCTGAGTTGGGCTACTGTGCCTGATGCAGGGAACTGCATGACTGTGATTATTCTAACTGATGAGGATGATTGTGATTGATCATGAGACTACCAGTAAATAGTGGGCCACTTAAAATACCACTAATGTGAGATCATTCCTTTCTAATTTTCACAGATTGTTTTTACCTGCTCCCATTATATGCATTCTTTTTCTGTTTTACCCTTTTAAAGCACTAGAACGTTTCAAGGACATGTGCTTTCCTTCCCACTCCACCTCTGAGAAGAAATAACATTTCTATAACAGAATTGTAAGGAAAATATGTGATTTCAGGCAAAGTTGGAGGTTTGCAGGGCAATGTGGGTTAAAAAAAAACTAATGAGATCCACACAAGTTATTCCATCCTGGATTATCCTAGGTGTTCTAGTTTACAAAAATGTACAGGTTGGCTAGGTTTCCCTAGGTGCTGGCTGTGCTAGGGTCAAAAATCTTGAGCTTCCCACATCTGAAAAACTGTCAGTTTTCGGTGGAAAAATGTGTTGCATCCATGTTGCGTTTTGGCCCCTTTCCTGTCTCAGGCACTAGGTTTACCCACACCTGTGAGGTACCATTTTTATTGAGAGACTTGTGGAAATGCTGGATGGAAGAATCTTTGTGGCTCCCCACAGATTCCAGAACTTTCCATAACAGAAATGTAAGGAAAATGAGTTTTTTAGTCAATGGTTAAGGTTCAGCGAGAATTCTGGGTAAAAAAACGTTGGAAGAGCCACGCAAGTTAGCCCAAACTAGGTGTTTAGTTTTCATAAATGTACAGGTTATCTAGGGTTCCCTAGGGGCTGGCTGTGCTAGAGTCCAAAATCTAGAGCTACCCACATCGGAAAAGCAGGGTCAGTTTTCAGTGGAAAAATGCGTTGCATCCATGTTGTGTTTTGTCCTGTTTCCTGTCACAGGCACTAGATCTACCCACACAAGTGAGGTACCATTTTTATCAGGAGACTTGGGGGAATGCCAGGTGGAAGTACGTTTGTGGCACCTTGCAGATTCCAAAACTTTCCAACACAGAAATTTGAGGAAAATGTGTTTTTCTAGTCTATGTTTGAGATTTTCAGGGAATTTTTCGTAAAAAAACATGGGGAGAGCCACGGAAGCCAGCCCAGCCCGGATACTCCTCAGTCTCTAGTTTTCATAAATGTACAAGTTGTCTAGGTTTCCCAAGGTGCCGGCTGAGCTAGAGTCCAAAATCTAGAGCTATCCACATCGGAAAAAGAAGGTCAGTTTTCAGTGAAAAAAAGAATTGAGTCCATGTTGCATTTTGGGCTGTTTCCTATCTTGGGCACTAGGCCTACCCACACAAGTGAGGTACCATATTTATCAGGAGACTTGTAGGAGCATAGAAAAGTAGAACGTTTGATATTTCCAATTGAAATGCGCTGCATGTGTGCCTTTCAAATGTAAGCCAGTGCATAAGATAGATGACATTTTCAAAAGCACTCGCCAAATTCAGAGATGCAGAAATAACCACTGCTTCTAAGTTCTATATCTTGTGTCCATTCCAGAAATACATATGTTTCCTTGGTACCCATTTTTCACTTTGCCTATTTCGCTATCAGAATTGGTCTATACTCAGTACTCAATGAAAAGCTTTTGTGTGTTACAGCTCAGCTGTTTGCTCCGGGTACCATGGGTTCTTAGAGAACTTACAAACCCTATATATCTTCGCAACCAGAAGGATCTAGCGGACGGTATATGGCTTTTGTCAATCAGTAATTGTGACAAAAAGTTACAGATGAAAATATTGTCAGAAATGGTTGTTTTTTACTACTCATTTTCATGTTTTTATTTTTTTATTTCAAATGCTATTCTCCTTGGGAAAACTTTAAGGGCTCTACACATATGACCTCTTGCCAAATTTGGAGTTGTATATATTTTTCATAAATCTGTAGCTTTTCTTGATCACCCATTGTAGGAGGCTGGCCTGGCTTGTAGTGGGTACCTTGTGGTACTTACACCTTGTGCCAGGTCCAGTTATCCCTTATTAGTAGATTAGTAGTGTTCTAGCAGCTTAGGCTGATAGACGTAGCTATAGCAGAGCAGCTTAGGCTGAACTAGGAGACATGCAAATCTCCTTCTATACCACTTATATCACTTAGCACTATATCACAAGAAACACAATACTCAGAGTTACTAAAAATAAAGGTACTTTATTTTAGTGACAATATGCCAAAAGTATCTCAGAGGATATACTCCCTTACACACAAACCAAAATCAGGTAAGTAAACAGTTAGAAAAGTAGTGCAAACACTGTAGAACACAATAGAATGCAATAGGAGACAATAGGCCTAGGGGCAACATAAACCATATACTCCAAAAGTGGAATGGGAACCACGAATGGACCCCAGGCCTATTGTAGTGTGTAGAGGGTTGCTGGGAGTGTAAGAAAACACTAAGGGTGTCCAAGATACCCCAACCCAAGACCCTGAAAAGTAGGAGTAAAGTTACCCTACTACCCCAGAAAGACAGTAAAGTCGAGATAGGGGATTCTGCAAGGACAACAACTGACTGCAAAGCACTGAAGACGGATTCCTGGACCTGAGGACCTGTAAAGGAAGGGGATCAAGTCCAAGAGTCACGCAAGTGTCCAGGGGGGCAGGAGCCCACTAAACCCCGGATGAAGGTGCAAAAGGGCTGCCTCTTGGTGGAAGAAGCCAAAGATTCTGCAACAACGGAAGGTGCCAGGAAACTTCTCCTCTGGTCAGAAGATGTCCCACGGCGTGCTGGAGGATGCAGAGTTGTTTCCACGCAGAAAGACCGCAAACAAGCCTTGCTAGCAGCAAGAGTTGTGATTAAAGCTTTTGGGTGCTGCCAGGGCCCAGGAAGTACCAGGAGGACGCCCCTTGGAGGAGGAGACAGAGGGGGTGCTCAGCAACAAGAGCCCTCGCAGAAGCAAGCAGCACCCACAGAAGCACCTGAACAGGCGTTCAGAAGATCTGAGCATGACGGTCGTCTCAGCACAACAAAAGGGAGTCCCACGAAGTCAGAGTCCAACTCAGAAAGTTGGGTAATGCAGGACAGAGTGCTGGGGACCTGGTCTAGGCTGTACACAAAGGAAGTCTTGCAAAAGTGCACAGAAGCCCTAGCAGCTGCAGTTCACGCAGTACACAGGATTACTGTCTGGCGTGGGGAGGCAAGGACTTACCTCCACCAAATTTGGACAGAAGGGCCACTGGACTGTCGGGGACACTTGGATCCAGCTTTTGTGTTCCAGGGACCACGCTCGTCAAGATGAGAGGGGACCCAGAGGACCGGTGATGCAGAAGTTTGGTGACTGCGTTGGCAGGGGGAAGATTCGTCCGACCCACTGGAGATTTCTTCTTGGCTTCCAGTGCAGGGTGAAGGCAGACAGCCCTCAGAGCAGGCACCACCAGGAAACAGTTGAGAAAGCCGGCAGGATGAGGTGCCACAATGTTTATGGGCAGGTTTATGCAAGGAGGGCACCATCTGTGCCCTTCAAAGCATTTCCAGAGGACAGGAGAGGCTACTCCTCTCAGGCCCTTAACACCTATTTCCAAAGGGAGAGGGTGTAACACCCTCTCTCAGAGGAAATCCTTTGTTCTACCTTCCTGGGACTGGGCTGCCCAGGCCCCAGGGGGGCAGAAACCTGTCTGAGGGTTGGCAGCAGCGGTAGCTGCAGAGAAAACCCTAGAGAGTTAGTTTGGCAGTATCCGGGCTCTATGCTGGAGCCCCAGGGATGCATTGAATTGTCCTCCCAATACCAGAATGGTATTGGGGGGACAATTCCATGATCCTAGACATGTTACATGGCCATGTTCGGAGTTACCATTGTGATGCCACATATAGGTATTGACCTATATGTAGTGCACGCGTGTAATGGTGTCCCCGCACTCACAAAGTCTGGGGAATTTGCCCTGAACAATGTGGGGGCACCTTGGCTAGTGCCAGGGTGCCCTCACACTAAGGGGGTGATTCCGACCCTGGCGGTAAAAACCGCCAGGGCCGGGGTCCGCGGGAGCACCGCCAACAGGCTGGCGGTGCTCCTTTGGGCATTCTGACCGCGGCGGTACAGCCGCGGCCAGAAACGGAAAGTCGGCGGTGTACCGCCGACTTTCCCCTGCCCATGGAAATCCTCCATGGCGGCGCAGCTTGCTGCGCCGCCATGGGGATTCCGACCCCCATACCGCCACCCTGTTCCTGGCGGTTTCGGCCGCCAGGAACAGGATGGCGGTATGGGGTGTCGTGGGGCCCCTGGGGGCCCCTGCAGTGCCCATGCCAATGGCATGGGCACTGCAGGGGCCCCCGTAAGAGGGCCCCACTCTGAATTTCAGTGTCTGCTTAGCAGACACTGAAATTCGCGACGGGTGCTACTGCACCCGTCGCACCCCTTCCACTCCGCTGGCTCCATTCGGAGCCGGCTTCATCGTGGAAGGGTGTTTCCCACTGGGCTGGCGGGCGGCCTTTTGGCGGTCGCCCGCCAGCCCAGTGGGAAACCCAGAATGACCGCCGCGGTCTTTTGACCGCGGTACGGTCTTCTGGCGGTTCCCGCTTGGCGGCCGGCTCCCGCCGCCCGCCAAGGCTGGAATGACCCCCTAAGTAACTTTGCACCTAACCTTCACTAAGTGAAGGTTAGGTCATATAGGTGACTTATAAGTTACTTAAGTGCTGTGTAAAATGGCTGTGAAATAACATGGATGTTATTTCACTCAGGCTGCAGTGGCAGTCCTGTGTAAGAATTGTCTGAGCTCCCTATGGTTGGCAAAAGAAATGCTGTAGCCCATAGGGATCTCCTGGAACCCCAATACCCTTGGTACCTAGGTACCATATACTAGGGAATTATAAGGGTGTTCCAGTGTGCCAATCAGAATAGGTAAAATTAGTCACTAGCCTGCAGTGACAACTTAAAAAGCAGAGAGAGCCTAAACACTGAGGTTCTGGTTAGCAGAGCCTCAGTGATACAGTTAGGCACCACACAGGGAACACACACAGGGCAGACTTTATGAGCACTGGGTTCCTGGCTAGCAGGATCCCAGTGACACAGGCAAAAACAAACATACATACAAGTAAAAAGGGGGGTAACATGCCAGGCAAGATGGTACTTTCCTACACCCATGAGTTTTACACTGGTTTACACCACAAGTTGGAAGTAGATTAATAGCACAAAAAATAGGGAAAATAGGCTAGCTCTTAGAAAAATGCAAAAACTGTAGTACAAAGTTCGTTTTTTTGATTCAGCTCTGTACGTTCCTGAAAACTGGCAAGACAGTGCCTTTAATACAGCAAGCCGTTATTGGGTACCATTTTTTGGGAAAAAGCAGATACTTTTATCTGGAGCACTTTGTCCCTATTTGTTTAAAAAAAACCTCAAAATATTGCCTATTTTCTCGGTCCCCTCAATGGGAATCCACAAACCCAGGGTATCTGTAGCATCCCCAGGATGTTGGGAAAAAAAAATGATGCAAATTTGGCATGGATAGCTTATGTGGACAAAAAGGTATAGAGGCCTAAGCATGAACTACCCCAAATTGCCAAAAAAGGGCTCAGCACTTCGGGGATAACAGCCAACGGGTTAAGTCCAGTCAACTTTTTAATAACGATGCTTGAAGAAAGTACTTTATACAACTACATTTATAAATGCCATAGAAAAACACAAACTTTACTTCCAAGTAAGAGTTTTCGGATAGTTTTGCACCAAATAAGCACATGAATGCCAAACATTTACACAGTGCAGGAGCCCATCATCATTTTCTCCACGGTGGCACATTATCACGGCATACACCACTGTCAGCAACACACTAGGGAGTACAGGACAAAGAAGAAAGATTACTGTGGGGAAGCGCTTTGCAGCCGGGGACTCTGTGAAGGGCAGGAGCCCTTTAAATTTCTTTCGCGCTCCCGCCGTCGCGGGAAGCGCTTTGCAGCCGGGGACTCTGTGAAGGGCAGGAGCCCTTTAAATTTATTTTGCGCTACCGCCGCGCGGGACGCGCGCGGGCGGCGCCCGGGCAAAGCCCGGGCCAAGGGCGGGCCCGTCCTTGCCCGTCATTGCCAGGAAGAGGCTGGGCTGGGCCCCCCCTCTTGCATCTGCTTTCCGAGGGCCCTAGCTTATAAAGGAAAGAGAAATACTAACCGGAATTGAGAAGACAAAGGAACTATCGTCCATCTTGACCCGGCCAGTGGCTTCTTTGGGAAACCTTGGGATTCGCCTTCAGCCTTCGGTGGGACACCAAGTGTAGGAATATCCCAGGAGCTACCATACGCGGGACAAACAAGTGACAATTTATCCTTTTATCCTTTTATCTTTTTCCTTCTTTTATTTTCTTTCTTTTTTAAATTCTAACTTATACTCAAACAGATTGCTACCTGTCGGCAAAGTGTTCTCTATACATTTTACTTTCTGCCAATTCGTTTAATTATCTTAGATGGGGTGGTGCTATTTTGGTGCACACAATTAACTAAGTGTAACTTACCTTATATATAAATACCCCATTTTCCTCATACCGGATTTAGAGTGACATCACATAAAATATGGGGAAAAGGAAGCACTCAAAATTGAGTCACCCCCCAAGCTTAAAAGACAGTACCTCTATCTTAAAATACATTTCAGGGGCCATGGGCATGATAGATGAACAAATTGCTAATGTAGAGGGGAAAATTCTGACATCCAAAGAACATAACACCCAATCTCCAACGGACGTGGTGATAACTGATGATTCTACAAGGTGTAATAATGAAGCACTGAACAGAGATGCAACAGATAAAAATGGATGCATTCAAAATATCTCAGACTCAATTCTCTCATTAGATGACCTTTCACCTGTAGCTAAACGCCAAAGGAAGCCGGCGCCAGAGAAGGCAGACAACACCCCTAAAAAATCTCTTAAGAATGATTCGGTACCCACACTCGATAGAAAGCCCCTAAGGAAGTCATCTCGGAAGAAACTTCCAATTAAACCAGTAGATACAATTAGATTTCTCCTGGCCAACCTCTGTGACCTAATAAATAGCATGAAATCATAATTCGGGGCCAAACTGGATTCCCTGTTGGAACGCTTAAAAGTAGTGGAGTGCAGGGTCGAGGCAGGCATGGGATTTGTAAAGTCCTTACACCCAGAGGCTTTACACGACCTAAAACAAAACCCAAGCCTAATATTGCCAAATTCGAATTTCGAGCGAAATTCTCAATCCATACCCCTAGATAAGGTTAATGACCCACACTCATTCCCAAAGCTCTTGATTAAACCACAGGTACCATTTATATCAGCAAGTACTAGCCATATACACTCTACTCACAAGCCCCACACCAGTATACAATCATTCCCACCAGTACCAACTACTAATCATAAACAAATTTCCACATTGCCCAATACTCCCTCACTAACTAGGACAAATATTCCCCAAACAGACAAAGGAAGGTCTCATTTTATTGAAACAAGACCCCCGAACTCTACATACATACCTAGTGACCATTTACATCTTCCTCCGGAGGCAACTCCATACATTGTGGTCCTGACAAATGTTCCCCCTATAGGTGATCAACACCGGGAAACGTGGCCGGCATTGAGGAATAAGGCCCTGAATTGGATAGGAACACGTTTGGGTCCTGGGGGGGTGGGGGTCCTATTTAACGATATAAAAATGGTAAGAAGAGTCAAGTGGATAGGAAACAGGGAAAAAGTAGTGGAAGGAGACTGTGTGGTTCTTTAATTCAAGACCCGAGACTTGGCGCATAGTATCATCCACAAATTAGGTGCTAGACAAGCCACTTGTCAAGGAATTTCACTGCTACCCTTGGGCTTCTTTTATCCAAGATCTTCGGGGCGCAATGTTAGGAATCTGCAACCCGTAAATGAACAAGTACCAAATACCCTGGACCACAGTCCTCTTAGTAATAGATTTCAACCTCTTACAACGCTAGAAGATTTGGATTGACTAAACAGGAACAGGATAGATTTTCCATATGATCAAGCCCTGGATGTAAATAAAGAAAGGCCTACCGAGAATAGGGGAGATGTATTCCGCGAGAAGGTACCTGATAGGAACATCATAGACATCCGTTTGAATCAGGGAAACCAACTCCCTCCAATAATCCATACTCAAGATGACGTACCACCCTTACCATCTATAGAGGAGGCGCACCCCCAACCCTATCAATATATGGGAACAACTATACTTTACTGGAATGTGGCAGGCCTAACTAATAAGATCAATAACGAGCTTTGGGTGAATTTTATTGGGGATTTTCCTTGTATCTGTCTTCAGGAGACTTGGACATTAAATCCAGTCCACATAAATGGGTACAAGACATTCCATACACCAGCTGTACAGGCCAATCACGGCAGGCCAAAGGGAGGCCTATGCACATATATCTCAAACAAGGCATGGCTACGTAACCCAAAAATGCAAATCACAAAAACCTGTTATCAAATGATTGAATGCAATTTGGATCAGAACAAGCACCTAGTACTCATCAGCTTCTATAATAATGCAACGCATAGAGAAGTCCCCAAAATTTTTACAGAAATGGGTGAGGACCTAGAGGAAATATGTGCGAGCAACAGACATGAGACTCTTATTATATGGGGGGGCGATTTTAATGTACATCTTTGCAAGGAACCCACAGGAAAGGTGTGTGGTTGGGATACCGAAGACATCGGCGTAGGACCGCACTTTTCACATACCATTCAAGGAGAGGCAATGAATTCAGTGGCCCAAAAACATAATTTGTCTCTTGTAAATGAATTACTTCCCAAAGAACTACAGCTTAAACCAACTTTCAATGCAAGGGGCGCAAATACAGTTATTGACTATATTTTAATGTCAACACATTTTGTACACTATTTTACTAACTACATAATCCACGACATCGCAATAAGCGACCATTTCCCTCAAAGCCTGGAACTCTCATTAATCCCTGCCACACAGGCCAAAGCCAGAGAGGCAACGATGGTAAATGATATTGTACTAGCCCCGGGTAATGGTTATATACTGAGATGGACTCAGACTGACCCTCAGGCATTATTAAAAGATATACTACGCGAACATACCCAAGTGTTCCTTGATTGCCTTAGTGATGACACGGCCCCAGGACAATGTCTAAGTGCTTTCCAACAGATAACCTACGCCGTAAAAAAAGCCCTCACGTCTAGGACAGGAGGGGCAGGGGGCAAGAAAAGGGAAACCGGCTGGTTTGACCACGATTGTATGAAAGCGCACACAAGACTAAAAAAAGCCCTAAGTGCCCCCATAAGATGTCAGACCGAAATACGTACCTGCAGACTGGCATACAAGACAGCCACAAAAAAGAGGAAACTCGCTTTGAGAGGGAAGTTATGGGACAATCTACACAGAGCTAGTCTGACGAAAGACAATGCCCTCTTCTGGAAAATAATAAATACTCCCGTTCTAGGGGACAATAATACCCCTAGAATGGAAATTGCAATCTCGGAAGAGGACTGGATCACGTACTTTTCTAAGATATACTGTCAACCCAATGACAGAGTTCCTCTGGACCTTCTAAAAGTCCCAGACCCTGAGGAAGATCGACACCTAGCAGTATCACCTCAGTTTACCTTAGAGGAGGTAGTAGAAGCTATAAACACAAGCAAAGCCGGGAAAGCGCCAGGGCCTGATGGTGTTCCAATTGACCTATATAAAGCTAACACCGACTTATGGGGCCCTCTATTGACGCAGGTACTGAGGGCCATTTGCACCCAAGGCCCACCATCAACATGGCGCCATTCTATCATCATACCCATATACAAAAAGGGGTATCGCCTGAACCCAGCCTGTTATAGGCCAATTTCTCTCCTCGATACATCAGCCAAATTAGCGGGGAGAATAATCCTAAATAGACTCCAAATATGGTCGGAAGAAAATACCATTCTATCCCCAGTGCAGTATGGCTTCCGCACAGGACTAGGTACAGTGGAACAGGCTCTGAACTTAACTATCCTAGTGGGGAAGTATACAAAGACCAGAGAGGGTAATTTGCACCTGGCCTTTATAGATTTGTCCTCAGCATTTGACTGTGTTTTGCATGAAAAGTTATGGGATATTCTAATAAGCATGGGGGTCGAACCAACGATAGTCCATTTCATAAGAGATCTGTATACTGGGTGCAGAGCAAGTGTAAGGTACGGGATGAGAGGGGAATGCACTAAGTCTTTTGGCATATACAGAGGGGTGCGTCAAGGCTGCGTTCTCGCACCACTTCTATTTTCATTATACATAAACAATCTAGAAAGTGAATTGATAAGCAATTGTAAAGACCTTCCACAAATAGGCAATCATCCCGTCCCTGCACTCCTTTACGCAGATGATGCAGTACTCATGGCCAGGACACCGCTAGCCCTCCAGAAACTCCTAACCACTTGTATAAATTACATGACAGCCCTGGGCCTCACAGTCAACCGTTCGAAAACGTTCATAATGAACTGTGGCAGGAAACTGAGCAAGTCCTATAAAATCACTATTCACGAGGACAAGGTGAAGATAGCTCCCACCTTTTCATATCTGGGCATAATGTTCGACAAACAGGCCACCTGGGCACACTGCGTGAAAACAAAAAAAGACCAGATTATTAAAACAACGGCGGCCTTGAAGATTTTTTCCAAAAAACTAGGGGGGATCTCCCCGTCAAACATGGTAAAAATCTACAAAGCCAAATGTATCCCGGCGGCTACTTATGGAGCATGTATCTGGCGGTATACGAACTGCCATGCGATTCAGTTGGTGGAAAATGACTTCCTGAGATACCTGCTAATGGCACCAAATAGCACGTCATCATATATTAGCCATTCGGAACTAGGGGTCCACTTTGTAACTGATCTAATTAAGATACAGCCTCTATTATTATGGCATAAAGTGTGGACCTCTGAGCATACCGGATTAAACCAGGCCATACTATCCGACTGCATGAATCTAACACACTCGCTTAGAGTTCCCTGGCTAAGATATATTATGACCTTTTTTTAAAATATGGGCTGCGAAGCATATTACCAAAACCCACAATCACTGGAAAAAATAACCAGGAGAGATTTGAGGGCTCTGACTTTGAAGCACTTGGATGAACAGAGATGGGAAGTGGAATCAAAAAAATCTACAGTAATGTCTAACCAACTAATTCTGTCGATGGATGCAGTCCAGCCCTACTTAGTAAGCGTGGTAATTCCCCGACATCGATTTGTCCTTACAAGATTCCGCTTAAATATCTTCCATCGGCTAGTAACCTTTCTGATTATGTGCGACTGGAGTACAGTTTTAAGAGTATGTCCATGTGATGCAAAAGCTCTCCAATCTACAATGCATGTGGTCCTCTTTTGTAAATTTTATGATATTCCAAGAAAACGTATTTTATTGCCTTTTTTTAGATCGACTAATTTGGGTCAGTGCCGCGACGCGTATTTCAGCTTACAGATTTTATCCTCTATTGAAATGTGTGGAATTTCAGCAAACTTTTTATGTACAGTACTCTCTGTAAGGAAGTCTATGGGCGTACTGAACTAATTTTATTTGAAAAATTTGGAATTTCCGGCAAACTCCTCACTCTCCGGAAAATACTGTAATTGAACTCGATCTTGCACTGATGTAAATTTATCAAGTTTTATATACCTGTCCTTGAATGAATTAACGATGTGTTTTATTATCTTCCCTATTTATTTATAATTTTTTATATATATTTATCAATGTACTATTACTTGATACTTTTATGGCCTGTTGAAAGCCGAATAAAGTCTGTTTGATGATGATGATTACTGTGGGAAAATATTTTTTCGTTCTCTGTGATATACAATGGACTTGCTATGTTGCAAGATGAAGAAGCAGATATATTTATAAAGGGTCCTTCACTAGACAGACATTGCAATTGAAGTATAGTTTTCGTAACACAAGGATTTGTGATGGATGCAACTACTTTCTCATGGGAAGCCTATTTTTTTTAAAAGTACTCTAGAGTATTTTTCTTCCAGAAGTGCTAAAGCATCTGTATGTATTAAAGCTTCCTATTATTCATGTGATTAAGCCCCAATGTAAAGAGACTAGTGATCCCACCATGCCAGACTAGCACCTCTGAGAGGCTAATTGTGCAGAAGGCAGAATTAAGTTCCAATAGCTAAGGGGTAATGTAGATGACTCAGAGATCTGTGTGAATCCTCATGTTACAGGTTCAGATGTCAGCAAAGTAGCAGGGGCAGGAGTGTTAAAGTGCCTGCTATATCTATCCAAGTGTTACAGGTTAGAGGACAAGGGAATGAATGTCTAGCATCGAAAGGAAGTACACGCTAGACATTTGTACTATACAAATTGAAGCTTTCACTCGTTCACTTACTCTTTCACGTTGTCTCAGACCTGGTTAGGTTTCATCGACGCTTGGGAAATTGCTTTCCAGAATCTCATCAGACAATTGTCTTTGAAACAAAGGCTTCACTATCAAAGCAATAGGGAACATTTTATGGGGAACAGTATTTACAGTCGAGTGATGGGTGTGATTGTACATGTTCCCCTGAATAGAATCCTAGTACAATATACATTGAGTTAATGTCCAATATAATGATTGTATAACTGAAATTGTGGAAGATAAAATGACTGCAGGAAAGCTAGAAGAGGTGATTTGTGCAGGATCAGACCCATTGTTGACATTTCGATTTCTGGGCAATCTCCTAATTAAACAGTCACTGGGGCTTACTACTCGGGTCTATGGGAGAGGTGAACCATGAGCTTTCAGGGAATTCAAGATACTCAACTTTCTTTACTGGATTGTATCAAGCCATAATTGAGAGGAAGGATGAGCTGCATCTGTTCAGAGACATGAAGTAAGGAATTAAGTTATACTGAAGTACTGTGATGCTGATAAAGATGTACAATATTTTGTGTTGTTAGTACCTGCAAGATAATTATTTCAGTGAACAAAATAATATTCAGTGCAAATGATCAAAAATGCAGTTTCTACTTCAAAAATGTGAAGTCCACCATTCCTGTGAGGCGAGGGATGTTGAGGCTGCCTCCTAGCTCCTACTTTGTAAATCAGTCTAACAATACAAAGGTTTTTTCCGTAGCACTTTATGACACTTTCCTATGCTAAACTCATATATGTTACTACTGTATTTTTTTTACTTAGGGAGACGTGGTGTGGGGAGGCCAATCAGCATACCATGCATGCCTGGCTACACCACTGACATAATAGCGGCATTACTTGCTAATTGTGATGCAGATTGGTATGTACCAATGGTTTGTGGTTGTGACTGTGGTTGCAAACAATTGGCCTGTGACTGATACCTCAAAAGAGGTGGTAACTCATTTACAACGGAGAAAGGGTCGTCAAGGGACCCTCCCCTATGAGAATCCTGCCGGGTGACCTCAGGGGACAGGCTCTCCCAATGTCTTCCCAGAGGTAAACAATTATTTTTTACTAAAGCAGCACAGCTTCTTATAAGGAACACAAGCTGCTTTAAAAAAAGGTGTCCTTTGAAGAATGTGTCTGTAGCCAATTGCAGGGGGTCAAACATGGCTAGCTGCCTAATATTTATCTGTCAAGTCATTCTACAACCCCCCAACAACTGGAGGTTTTGTGACCCAACCTATTAGTACATGGATCACATCACAAAATCAAAGACAGGTCACAAAAAGTCAGTGCTCAACTTTTGACCACTTCTTGCGACCTCCCCCTTCGTAGATTTGGCCCTATTTCTTTACTATACTGTATGAAATTGGCATGCTGGAGTAAGTCCACCCCGTCTACCCCAAAAAAGGCACACATGTCCATGTTAGTTAGTTGATTCACCTTGGGCAACTAGGTCAAAGCAGCAAGAGAAAAAGCACAACGTTTTCTTCAGCAGCACAAATAAGCAGTGGTACATGACAAATTTCAAGGTCCAGATTAAGTTTAAGTAAAAAACGAAACATTATTTTGAAAGTGAAAACTAAAAAAGCAGATCGGTCATGGTGTTCAAAAGTATGACGAAAAAATGAATAATGTCCTTTGGAAACAGTGGCTCCATAATTAATCCGGAGTTTCTTATTGGGGTAGTCTTAAGAGGAGAAGCATGAAGATTTATCTTCTGACGTTAAAGAGTTATGCATGAAACGTTCCCAAGATCAAAGTAGAATTCACTAATAGCCAAGAGGAAGTTGAACAAGAGTTGAGCCGGCACTCATTTAGGCCCGTATTTATACTTTTTGACGCTAAACTGCGCTAACGCAGTTCAGCGTCAAAAAGTTTTGCGCCGGCTAACGCCAATCTGAAGCGCCATGCGGGCGCCGTATTTATTGAATGGCGTTAGCCGGCGCTAGCAGACCGGCGCTGCCTGGTGTGCGTGGAAAAAAAACACGTACACCAGGCAGCGCCGGCGTTGGGGAAAATGGCGTTAGGGCGTCTTAAAATGGTGCAAGTCAGGTTGACGCCAAAAAATCGCCTCCACCCGATTTGCGCCATTTTTAACAACGCCCAGACGCCATTTACATGACTCCTGTCTTAGTAAAGACAGGAGTCATGCCCCCTTGCCCAATGGCCATGCCCAGGGGACTTATGTCCCCTGGGCATGGTCATTGGGCATTGAGGCATGTAGGGGGGCACAAATCAGGCCCCCCTATGCAAAAAAAATATATAAAAAAAAAAAAAAATTATACTTACCTGAACTTACCTGAATGTCCCTGGGATGGGTCCCTCCATCCTTGGGTGTCCTCCTGGGGTGGGCAAGGGTGGCAGGGGGGGTCCCTGGGGGCATGGGAGGGCAGCTGTGGGCTCATTTTGAGCCCACAGGTCCCTTAACGCCTGCCCTGACCCAGGCGCTAAAATCCGGAGCAAATGCGGGGTTTTTTGCCCCGCCCACTCCGGGGCGTGATTTTTGCCCGGGAGTATAAATACGACGCATTTGCGTCGCAGTCATTTTTTTAGACGGGAACGCCTACCTTGCATCTCATTAACGCAAGGAAGGCGTTCACGCAAAAAAATTACGCTCTTTCCTCATACTTTGGCGCTAGACGCGTCTAACGCCAAAGTATAAATATGGCGTTAGTTTTGCGCCAAATTTGCGTCGGAAAAAACAACGCAAATTCGGCGCAAACGGAGTATAAATATGCCCCTCAGTGCCTTCAGCTCAAAGTAGAGGCACTTCGTGCTCAAAACCATCACTACATTAATTGATTCTCAAGCAGGAAATATGACAGGATGAAGAGATTGCCTCTTGAAGAGGCTTAGGGGGTTATTCTAACTTTGGAGGAGTGTTAATCCGTCCCAAAAGTGACGGTAAAGTGACGGATATACCACCAGCCGTATTACGAGTTCCATAGGATATAATGGACTCGTAATACGGCTGGTGGTAAATCCGTCACTTTTCCGTCACTTTTGGGACGGATTAACACCTCCTCCAAAGTTAGAATAACCCCCTTAATGTGGGTTCAATGGCTGATGCTTTGAATCAGTCTCCATTTTGATGGAGATGTTGTTGCAGGTTTTAAGGGCAGAAAGGGGCAATATCTGTTTCCTAAAACTCTATTCACCTCTTTGCCTCTATGGATTGCTCTACCCAATGTGGTCTTCTCTGTGTAGTTATTTTCTGGTAAAGAAGCTCCCTCTAGTTTCAGAATCTTCTCAGCACTGAAACATCCAGATGCAGGTTCCACCACTGAGAAAGTTTCCCAGTGAATCCAGGTCTTACCATCCCTGTGCACAGGACAGCCAAACTGCTCTACCTAGTTTAGAATCAAGTCCTGAAAGAAGTACACCATATCAGATTGGAAAAGACCTTCCAATGTTCTGACTGGCAGAGGAATGTCATTTTTATCTGGCAAGAAGTCTTCCTGCTTCTGAATCCCTGTGTCTATACCATTGACAGGTAATTCCTACCAGAATATCAGATGCCACTGGCGTTCCAATAGCCCCTGCAGCCTCCATGATGCAGGGGGGCCCGAGCTTCAGGTGGCCACCTCAGCACAGTACACTGTGCACGGGCAGCAGGCCCCTGGCCTGAGAGCTCCTGACTGGATGGGGAAGAGGGCCTCTCCATGTACTTTGCAGGCAGGTCCCTCAAATTTCGTTACGCCACTGTCAGATACCTAAAAAGTTCATACTCTCCTCTCTCCAGCTTTTGCTGTAGTCTTATGTAGCATTTGAACTGAAATTCTTGGAAATAAATTAGATTCCATAAGAGATAGCAAGAATCAGCACTCTTCACCCGAAGTAGTTCTCCATAAAGAAAAAATAGAGGAAAATATTAATACCCACTCAATTTAGTGATAAGAAATAAAAGGCAAGAGACACGAAAACTCAGGAGGTATGCAAAAAGATACAAGTAGGCACAATGGCTCTCAAGGGTAGGCACATAGGCATAGCATACTAAAAGAGGAAAGCAGCAATGTCTATTGCTCATTCTGAATAGAAAGTTTTCCTCTATTTATGTGTGCTGTAGAGTGGTAGTTTACTGAAAAATTAGGACATCATTTACGATTGTTTGCCGCAGGTCAGCGCAGCACATCACTTTGCTGTGCTGCCCTGCATCAAAAGAAAAGGTCAGGAATGTGCTGTATTAATGAAATAAGGCACATTCCTGTCCCTTCTGCCTGGCCCGGCACACAAATTGGTGCCTAGCGCCAACTTAGGCACCCTTGCACCCTGGTGTAAGGTTCTCTGAGTTGTTGGCACAATTGTTTTTGTGCAGGAAGGGACACCTTCCTGCACAAAAACAATCAATGGAGGCATTTTCCTCTTTCTGTGTGTGCTGAAGAATGCAGCACACTTAGAAAGAGGGAAAAAGTAAGAGAGATAAAGTTATTTCTCATCATTACATCTCCCCTGGGGAGGCGCAGTTTTGACATATTCCCAGGTTTACACATCCTTGTAAATCTGAGAATGTGTCAAATGCATGGGAAAACCTACTGCCACACCAATGGAAAGCTTCCCTGGTGCAGAATGAGGCAACATACCGCTTTGTGCCACCTTGCCTTACTCTATATCTGTGAGGCCCTGCAAAGCCACGCGGGGTGGCTTTGCGTCATCTCATGAACATGAATAAGAGGCCTGCGCCATCGGAGCGTCATAAAAAGTGAAGCTCCAGTGGCACAGGTCTCTTGTAAATGATGCCCTTAGTGTCTCTGTTTAATATTCTGCTGTTGATCTCATTCAGCTCTGCATTGTGCCCATGTGTCATACTTGTAATGTTGCTGTGTTTTAGAGCCTTATGGGAGTTGTAGTCACATGTACTTAAATGGAGTATGAAAACTCACAGTTGAGTACGGCTGCTCCAGGATTTCTGAATATTATTGTGCTGCAATAAAAAGTTCAGCCCAAACCTCGCTAAGTACATATTGGCACATTCTGCTGGTATTATCACGGGATGCTGCATTAAGAGGTAGAGACAGAACGCCTGATTTAGCCCTGTTCCAGAGAGGAGCAAGATGTTGGTAGAGACACTAATAAATATATGTCCAGACAACAAATTAAGATGAAATCCTCCCCTCCTTATCCTGGTAATGTGTGTGTATATTTGACACTATATTGTACACACAGTCCACTGAAGAACACTGGCTAAACATGTGCAGGCCATCAGATCTTCTACCATTTAACAATAGGCCAGATCTGCTAAATTTGAAATGCCTCCATAAAGTAGACTGTTTTTTGGGCAAACCGCCGTACTGGAAATCTAGGCAGGTGCTGTACAGGTATATGGGCTTTCTGGGAGCAGGTGGTCTACAAGGTGAAGAGTGTGTTTGGGATACAGATCGCAAGAGTGCCTGTCATGAACCCTCCTCTTTTGGGGCCACACAATGTAGATTTCGTTAGCCACCTTAGGTAATTTTCACCTTTTAAAAAAAAAATCTGTTTATTAAGTATTGTGCACACACAACAGTACATTTCGCTATTAAAAATGTTACGATCTGTTTACACACATTTATAAGCTTGTACGGTGCGATTGCATAATGACGTGCTGAAATATAACTTAAAACTGTGCAACAAGTGGTTAGAGTCACAACTGAATACCGAATAGTGTATGCTGATATCACACATGGTGCTGGCTACACCAATTGGAGGGTAGAGGTAATTTTCACCTTAACAGAGAAAATGAAATTGAAAGGTATTTCCCAATTGCCAGATAATGTTGTGCTCTTTCAATATAGAGATAATAGACTTGCCCTGAACCTCCAAGGTTCAGCAGGCAGACGAACCTGTGTGGATCCTGGCAGAATGGCAGTGGTCGGAGTCGTAGGCAGCCAAGGCAGCACTGAGTTCAGCACAGCTGTGCTGATCACGAGTCCCCTTTGTGCCAACCTTTTCATGCAGGGTGCCTGCCATGAAAAGGCTGGTGGAAGGGCACTGCTGGGGGCCACGAGGGGACCCCTGAACTGCCCAGGACCATGTAGTTGGCAGTGCAGAGGCCTCACTGCCCAGCACCCTTGGAATGTGCACTGTCTCCTACGGCAGACAGTGCGCTTTCTGAGGGTGCTGGGGGCCCCCCTATGTGTGATGACATTGGCCTCAGCTGCATGAGCTAAGGCCAATGCTACCACACTGTTTCACTGGGCTGACTGGTGGAAACCTCCTAATTTGGAGGTTTCCGCCAGTCAGCCCAGTGAAAACATCATAAGAGGGCCGGGGGAAGCGGCCGGCTCCGCAGCAGTCTACTCCCCACGGGGCTGGCGGACCGGCAGTCGGGCTGCCAGCCTTATAATGAGACCCTTAGATTTCAGACGTTCCTGCTTCGTACATCAATACAATTAGGCTTGAGCTGACCATAAATGTTCACTTTTTCTGCTGCTCAAGGAGCACTCAAGTGGCCACATTTTGAATCCCCTTCAGCTTGTGCATTGAATTATTTGACAGATATGAGTAATTGGAATTAAAATAATCAAGTTATGTAACACATTGAACTTCCCAATAGTCAGTTTGAAAAAAAGGTCAATTATTGAAGGCGAGCTTCTTTAAATTTCATAGTTGATAGAAGCAGAATTTTAACACCGCCTTTGTCAGAGGAGTCAAGAATAGTTTAGAGCCTATCATGAATCCTGCATTCTTTGCTAGTTGGAGAGGTAGTGATTATTCAACAGAAAATATTTTAAAGCCCTTATACTAGAAGGTCATCAAGCCCTGTTGTCTACTGATGCCAAAAAGGCTTTCAGTACAAAGAAATGGTTTGTGGGGATCGTGAGCCTGTTCTACTACCTGATTTCACAGCCACAGGCTGTCAAGTTGCAAATCATAGGCTTGGCAAACCTAATGGTGAGTCTTCCTGCATATGTTCTATTGTCTAATTGGGTGAGTACTGGTTAGGTTTAGGGACTATTACTACTTGCACCACTGTCAGGATTACACATTCCACCGTCATGTGAAAGGGGACAGTTTTTATTTTCTTGACTTCTCAGCTTATTTTCTTGTCTTCTGAGTTGTTAAAAGGAAGCAGTCACATTTCTTGTGACATTGGGAAAATGGCATGCAGTTAGGAAACAGGTAATTTTCTAAATGTTGCTAATGTCAGCAGATCCTGTGATCTCCTTTATTAACATTGCCCTACCCTACGTGTGCCATGAGCAAAGGTAAAGGTCAGTGTGGTGATCATTACATTTGCAATGTCACCCTCATGGATTAGGGCTTCTTGTTTTGAGATTACTCAATAATGACAGACATGGTTGATTTATTTCGAGTTGACTTTGTTGAAGTCAATTACTGTTTATTTCTCTTAGACCGGAATTTATTAGCTGGCATTGTCAAAATTAGTATTTTCTCTTCTGTGTTTGTAATTTTCCTGTCAGTCACAACAGTATTGACTAATTGCACTCAGAAGTCATCACTTAGGTTTGTTAATGCTGAACAACTTCTTTTAACTCCAAATATCACTTCGGATCTGCAGCATGATAGCTGTGTTTCCTGGTATGCACAGTCTACAGGGCTGCTTCTGGTGTTGGCTGGCGAAGTGACGGGGTAGTTTCTCTGCTGGCTTTCATAGGAGCATAGCTCTTTAAATGTGGAATCTACTTTTTTTCTCACAACTGAAGGAAGGAGGGCGTAGATGTTTGACCTAAAGAGGGTTGCTGTCCATTGGTCCGTTTCATAAACCTTATTTGAAAGCATGTGTTTTGGTAGTAAATGGAAGAGGGGCAATGGGGATGGTTGGAAAATTAGGACTACTCACTTCAAAATGGTTGGAGCACAGGAGAATGTAGGAGGGACAGTCTACCACAAGCACTCACCCACAAAAGTGTAGGCCCATTGCTACTCACACTTTATCCTTATAAAGGTAATACAGCCCTAAAAGTGACAAACAGTAGTAAATGTAATGGAACCCAACGTTGAGGTAAGTCAAGCACCACACATGGCCTCTCACAGGCACTGCAACACAGTCCCATAGAATCTAATAACAGTAGGTAGTTAAAGTTACACAATCTCGGCGCAAACCTAAATCCATATTTATATTTTGACGTTACACACGTCTAATGTCAAAATGGAGGAGTTTGCACCATTTTTTGGATGAGTGAACATACCTTGCGTCAATGAGATGCAAAGCAGGGATTCTCATCCAAAAAATTGTGCTATCCCCACAGCCCCATATTTATCCTCCCATGCTAAAATGCCGCACGGGTGGGAGGAGGGGCTAAATAATGGTGCTAAGCTTGCTTAGCCCCATTATTTAATGCTTGAGTCAGACCAGACGTTAGGGGACCTATGACCCATTTCCGTGGTTAAACACCATGGAATGGGTCCACAGGTGCCCTCCACAAGCCCAGGAACACCCCACCTCCACTAGAGGGACACCGGAGGACTCCCTCCCAGGTAAGTACTTTTTTTCTACATTTTGTTTTGTCGTTGGGGGCCAATGTGCAATGGCTATGCGAAAGGGACACTTGTCCCCTGTGCTGGCCACTGGGGTGTTGGGCATGACTCCTGTCTTTCCTAAGACAGGAGTCATGTTTTTGGTTGTTGTGTGCCAGGAAAAGACACTGGTCTGGTTAGAGGCATTTTTTTGCCAGGCTAGCGTCATTTTCTGATGCACAACCCCCTCCTTCCCTACCGCAACTGCCATCCGGCTAGCGTCTTTCTTTAAGACGCTAGCCCAAGTTTAGCTCCGGCTTGAGCCATTCAATAAATACAGTGTTGTGAAATGACGCAAGCCGGCGCTAAACTGCATTAGCGCCGTTTTGCAGCAAAAAGTATAAATATGGGTCCTAGTTTCCATAAAAAAAAGCATTGTTGAGTTGGCTATATCTTTAGCGTTGTTTGATGAACGTTCCTGAAATTTTCCCCCCAAAGAAGTGTCAAGTTGGCTGTTGTTTTGCATGGAAAAATTTGGAGTGATCCGTCAAGTGAGAGTTGAGAAAACGGGGGTGGCAAACAAAGTGTGTTTTCCATGTTAATTCTTATAGGGATTTTGAACACCTCTAGAGCCAGAACCACTGGGCAGAATTACACCAACTTTGACAGAAAGGTAGCTTTTTGTCCAGAAAGCACACGTTTTGTTCTTTGGTGTATATTCATTCAGTAATTATTGAGATATTAAAGAAAATCCAAATTTGTAAATCTATAAAGGTGAATACTTCACAAAAAGTCCCGATCTTGTGCAGAGAATTGATTGGCTACCAACACTTCAGCCAGGAAGTGTTGGCAACCATTTTAGGACTAAGCTTCAGCTGAGTCCCAAAAAAAAAGCAAAAAAAAAAAAAAGGGGCAGAGTAGGAGTACCCCAACCCCCAAGCCTTGTTCCTGGGATCTACCTGGGACCCGACGAGGGCAAAAAAGCATTTGTTTTTAATTCACAGGCGAAATTCATGAATATTTGAGAATTTTGCCATGAATTAAAATAAAAAAAACAATCGTAGTCTCACATGCTTGATATAATTGTAGTCCCAGGGGCATGGCAAGTTTACTAAAAAGAAATGAAGAGGGCCCATGGGGCCTTCCTCTAATGGCTTATTAATGCCCAGAGGACCACCACCTCCCGGGAAGTACATGTAATAATATGTGGGGGGGGGGGCTGCATGGAACTCCCGGGCCCCTGGTACCACCACCACCCTGAGGCTATTACAAATATATAATGTGGGTGGGACGCGCAGACCCTCCCGAGTCCCAGGGGCCACCAGCTCCCTGTGGCTATGACAAAAAAATTATGCAGGGGGCTGGGTAGACCCCCTGGCCCCAGGGGCCACCACCTCCCCCTTGGGCTATTCATTAAAATGATGCAGGGGCGCATGGACCCCCCAAGCCCGGGGGACCTCTACCTTCCTGGGGCCAATTATTTAATTAAAAAGAAGGAAGGGTTCATGCAGGTCGCTTCCCGGGTCATGTGTGGCCGAGGGGACCACAACCTCCCCAGGGCAGGACCATGCAGAACAATGGAGGGGGGCCATGTGGTGCCCCGTCCTGGAGCCATATATGGCCCTGGAGGACCAACACCCCTCAGGGATTCTGCAATCTTCTGAGATGCCCACCCTCGGGAGATAGCTATTTGTTTTTGCTTGGGGGAGCTGTGACATGCTCCCATCAAGCAAAAGCAAACAGTCTGCTATTACTATTAGCTATTACTAAATGAAGGATGGCAGTTGTTAAACCTACACCCGTGGGTATACACTAAAGGAAGTCTAATATTGCGGTCAGATGAGGGAAACAGACTTTGCAAACTTTCCTGCACTGCTAAGTATGGTGAGAGGACGATTGTGATCATTAAATGACAGAACGTGCAGTTGATGTATTCAGATGTTGCCTGGTTTGCTTCAATTGATGAACTAAATATTACTATAATATGGGATTAAAATACACAGGCATGTCAAACAATGCTATGAATGTTATGAAAGAGAACTTAATTGGATCTAACCTGGAGCAGTGTGTTCTCTCTCTTGCCACGCCTAATGTTGTAATGTGGGTGTGACGGCAGATACTTAAACAGTGTGGGGAAGAATGGCCTGTTTGTTATCTGGAATTGAGAAAGGCATAAATCACCGAAAACGCGCTGCCAGGCCAGAATTATTCTTCGTTCTGAAAACCTGTGAGTGCTCCAACTTTCCATGTGTGGATTGTTCGTTTTCATATATCTATATATTTATTTATATATATATATATATACGTATATATATACATATATATATATATACATATATATATAGAGAGAGAGAGAGTGAGAGAGAGAGAGCACGTTAGAAATGGAGCATAGTTGGCAATGGTTTGCACCCTGTCCAAGTAGGGACTCTCACTCTAGTCAGGGTAAGGGAGCCACACAGCTAAGAAACCCCACAGTAACACAACACAAAAGTACTCCACACCAGTTTAGAAAAATAGCCAGTATTTAACTGAGTCAAACAAGACCAGAACAACAAAATTTCCCAAATATTCAAGGAAAGATAGCACTTTGTAAAGGTTTTGATGAGTCTTAATCCATTGGAATCAATGGTTATATATTTTTAACAAACAGTACCTGGGATGAGTAAAAAACAAAGAGGAGGTGAGGTGCAGAGGAGGTGAGACGCCAATAAAGCAAAGCGTTACATCAGTTCCTCAATGCGCCGGGGAGATGATGCGTTGGTTCCTTACTGGTGGGGAAAGTGATGCATCGGCTCTGTCCTCGCAGGTGAGGCAATGCGTCGGATCCTTCCTTGCAGGGGAGGTGATGTGTTGGTTCTCTCCTCGTAGGAAAGGCGTTGCATTGGTTTTTTAGTCTTGCAGCCTCGGTTCCTTACCTGGGTGTGGGGTTGATGAGAAAGTGAGGCCCAGGGGCAATGCGTGAAAAATCCAGATGCACTGTCATGGTGGAGCTGCAGTGGAATAGGCATTGTATTGATCCAAGAGGCACTGCGTCAATTCTTCCATCACAAGACAGGCACTTCATCAATTTCTTAAACCACAAGTCATGGCATTGATTTTCAGCTGCAGCACATCAGTGCGTGGATTTTCTCCCTCAGGTCACCAGTTTTCACTTCCAAGGGCCCCAAGAATGGAATTAGCACAACTTGGCAAGTCAGGAGTCCCAGCAGAAGAACCCAGCACTGGCAGATAAAGTCTTTGATGTCTCTGAGACTTCATAACAGGAGGCAAGCTCAGTTCAAGCCCTCAGAGAACCTTGCAAAGCAGGATGTAAAAGCGAAGTCCAGTCTTTTCACTCCCAGGACAGAAGCAGCAAGCAGCAGGCCAGCACAACAAGGCAACAGGCAGAGTGGCAGTGCATCCTATATCATCCAGCTCTTCTTCCTGGCAGAATGTCCTCAGTCCAGAAGTGCTCTAACTATGTGGTGTCAGAGATCCAGTACTTATACCAATTTATATATTTGAAGTAGGCATACTTCAAAGAGAAGTCTTTGTAGTGCACAAGACCCTGCCTTTCCCTGCCCTGGCACCAGACACACTCCGGGGGGTAAGAGACTGCTTTGTGTGAGGACAGGCACAGCCCTATTCAGGTGCAATCGTTAGCTCCTCCCACCACTCCACTTCAGAAAGACCCACCAGGAAATGTAGGGCACACCTTAGCTCCCTTTGTGCGACTGTCTAGAGTGAATTCACAAACAGCCCAACTGTCATCCTGATGCAGACGTGTATTCCACAGACAGACAGAGACACCAATCGGTTAAGCAAGAAACTGCTCACTTTCGAAAAGTGGCATTTTCAAACCTACAGTTCAAAAACCAACCTCACCAAAAGTTGTGTTTTTAAATTGGGAGTTCAGAGACCCCAATCTCCACACCTTTATCTGCTCCCAATGGAAAATTACGCTTAAAATATATTTCAAGGCAATCCTCATGGTACCCTGTGGGAAAGATAGGCTTTGCAATAGTGAAAAACAAATTGAGCAGTATTTCACTATCAGGACACATAAAACACACCAGTACATGTCCTACCTTTTAAAGACACTGCACCCGGCCCATGGGGCTGCCTTGGGCTTACTTTAGGGGTGACTTACATGTAATAAAAGGGAAGGTTTGGGCCTGGCAAGTGGGTACACTTGCCAGGTCGAAATGGCAGTTTCAAACTGCTTGCACAGACATTGCAGTGCCAGGTTTGAGACAAGTTTACAAGACTACACATGTGGGTGGCACAATCAGTGCTGCAAGTCCAATACTGGAATTTGGTTTACAGGCCATGGCCACATATGGTGCACTATACTAGGGACTTACTGGTAAATCAAATATACCAATCATGGACAAACCAATCACCAATTCCATTTTGACAGAAAGCACTTGCTTAGCACTGGTCAGCAGTGGTAAAGTGCCCAGAGTCCTGAAGCCAGCAAAAACAAACTTCAGCACAGGGTCAAAACCCGAAGGTCAGAAGCAAAAAGACAGAGGGAACCACACAAAGAGCTGACAGGACTAACACATGTCCACCCAGCTGAAAGCTAGGAGAACTACCCAACCTCTTTGGAGTTCTCATCACTAAGGCGGAAGAACCTGGAAAGACCATCTGCATTGGCGTGTTCTGTTCCAGTGCGGTGCCAGCGTAAAGTCCATTCCCTGTAGGGAGATGAACCACCTCAACAGTTTAGGATTCTCACCTCTCTTCTGCACCAGCCATCTGAGGGGCCTGTGGTCTATCTGAACCTGGAAGTGAGTCCCAAACAAGATCTTAGCATCTTAAGCACCCAGGCCACAGCAAAAGCTTCCCTCTCTATTGCACTTTACCTCTGTTCCCTGGAAAGTAACCTCCTGCTGATGAAGGCTGTAGGCTGATCTAGGCCCTCTCTATTTAGCTGTGAAAGCACAGCTCCCACACTATCCTCTGAGACATTGGTCTGCACCACAAATTCTTTGGAAAAGTAAGGAGCTTTGATCACGGGTGCTGTGCACATGGCATCCTTCAGGGCATCAAAAGCAGTCTGGCATGCCTCTGTACAGATTACCTGATGTGGCTGCTTCTTGGAGGTCAGCTCTGTCAAGGGGGAAACAATGGTGCCATGCCCCTTGACAAATCTCCTGTAGTATCCGGGGAGTCCTAGAAAGGCCATCACCTCTGTCTAGGTCTTGGGGGATGCCCAAGTCAGAATGGTGTAAATCTTGATTTGTACATGTGCCATGTGGCCGCTCCCTACCTGGTGTCCCAGGTACACCACAGACACCTGCCCTATCTGGCTCTTACTGGCCTTGATAGTGAGCCTGCACTCTCCAGGGCCCTCAACACTTTCTAATTGTGGTGCTGTGGTCCCCTCATCAATGCGCCAGGCGGATGCTTCGTCCTTCGTGAGGGGAGCTCACATGCTCATAGGATATCTTCCAACTTAACATGGACCAGCACTCACAGGGTACAAAAGTTCTTTATTAACAGAACTTAAATAACAAACAAACTTGTTTCACCTAGGTCAATGGGTGCATTTTTTTGAAAGACAGGTCTTTAAAGAGACCGGCTGATTTAATTGTCTCAACATTCAACATAATGAATAACAGACTAAACAGAGATGCCTCCACTACATTTAATTAGAGCATAGCAGTCATCTTTACCTTGCTTCACATCCACCATAAAATATGTTTAAACATATATAGGTCAAGTTGATACCTTTTGCGCATAAATATATATAAACTTTACTGCCACCTTGACTTTGCATTTCAAACTACATGCCAAGGCCTGAACTCCCCTTTTATTATACCTAAGTCACCCCTAAAGAGGACCTAGGTAGTCTTATGGGCAGGGTGCTGTGTAAGTAAAAGGTAAGACATGTTTTTCATGTCCTAGTAGGGACAAACAGCTTAATTCATTTTTCTCTACTGTGAGGGCTGCTCCTCTCATAGGTGGGCCTGGCTAGATTTTGCAGAGTCAAACTCTGCGTGACTCGGCAAAGTGTTTAAAAAACCTTGCTGTGCTACGCCGAGTTCCATGAGCGGGCAGAGTTTTCTATTGCACCCATTCGTGTTGCATTTTATGTCCAACACAACGGGGAGTATGTCCTTGCATTGAAAATTGCAGGCGAATGGCACAACGCAGTTCGCCTGGCCACGGCCACCTTGTTTTCTTACTCTGTTCATGATACTGGGCCTGTTTTTGAATCTCTTTCTAATCTTTTTGATCCTCCTCTCTCCCAATGAATCTACCCCTCATTTTTATTTATTGAATTAGTATGTGTTTTTGTGTCTGTGTATTTTGCATTTTTTATGGATTTTTAAATTTTTTGTTATTTTTCACTTTACATCCGTACTTCTGCCTTGGCAGCAACTGGGGGAGCGGCAGTAGCAAGCCCCTCCAAACAACCAGCAGCAGCAGCCACCTACTTTGTGGATGGAGCACTGCCAAATCCAGCGTACCACCCAGCTGGGCGTATATCCTTGACCTGGATCAGGACCTGCTCGACCTGCTAGGCATTGAGATTTCGGGGCTCAGTGAGCATTAATTATGTTATTTGTTGTGTTTGTGTTCTACAATGCTAACTTTTTTCCCAAAAAGCATGTTTCTCACAGTCAGAGGTGAGTTACATTTAGTTTATGTTCAGAAAATTATTATGTGATCCAGTTTGAGCTAGGCAGGTGCTCGGTGCTAACTAATCATACTCATCAGCGCTCGCTTTGGCTAATTATTAAGGAAGCCAGTGCAATGCAAACTCCTCTGTCCTCCTGTCACCATAGTGAATTAGTGATCTCAGTGAGTTAGTGTTCTCTGTGACTTTCTTTATGTAGTTAGTACAGTCCCAAACAATTTCACAATGGTGTGTAGTACTAGTATGCACCTATGGATTGCAAAAAAGGGATACTGAGTTGGTCCATGAAGGGGTTTGAGAACTGAGAATAGAATCAACGATCATTCAATAAAATGCATTAGTTCCAAATGTAGTTTTTGTTAAGGAAATTTGGACTAGGGATTTTAGAATTAGTATAGTCAACCCAACGTTTTAGATGAAAACATTTACTGTGTTTGCCTGTTATAATAATTTTAAGGAGATGAACTGAACCACTAATCAAATTTTTTATCTTCTTTATTTCTTACATCAGCACCCAGGGGCAAGAATAGGGGCAGAGCCTAGGTGAGTGCGGGAAGAGTTGGGGAGGAGGCGCCAACCACCAGCTCCACTGCCGAGGTCTCTGCTCACCCCAATAAGTCCTATTATTTATTATTATTTTTTCATAACTTTTACCTCTTCCCACTATTATACTACTTTTAATTTTGCCTTGTTTATTGTTTGCATATTGTCTCCTTTTTTTCCAACTCCCCTATCCAATTGTTGTTTAATTATTGTTATTTCTCCATTATCTTTTTTTTCCTTATTTCATGTGTTTTTTTGGTAACTAACTTTTTCTGGTCTGCTCTAGTCTGTAGATTTCTTCTGCTTTGTTGGCAATCTTACCCTCTCCTTTATATATCTTGTGGTGGTGTAAGACTAAGAACTGATTTTTGGTACCCTACTGTCTACTGTGAAGATTGCAGGCCTAAGTAAGCTAGTATTCTAAATATTACTCACCATGTATGTTTTGTTAGACCTTGCACCCTTGGCGTGGTTTCCCCTGTCCTTTTGCCTCTGCTTCCTGTATTGTTGACTGTGTGCTGGACTTCATTTTTGCTGGTTTTCGTACTCTGGGCACTTTACCACTGCTGACCAGTGCTAAAGTGCAAGCGCTCTCTATCTAAATTGTGTTGGTAGGTGGCCTTTCTATGATTGGCATATTTGATTATCTAGTAAGTCCCTAGTAAAGGGCCCTAGAGTCACCAGGGCCTGTAAATCAAATGCTACTAGTGGGCCTGCAGCACTGATTGTGCCACCCACATGAGTAGCCCTGTACACATGTCTCCGACCTGCCACTGCAGTGTCTGTGCAGTTTTCAACTGCCAATTCGACCTGGCAAGTGTATACCTACTTGCCCGGCCCAAACCTTTGCTTTTACTACATATAAACCACCCCTAAGGTAGGCCCAAGACAGCCCCATGGGCCGGGTGCAGTCTATTTAAAAGGTAGGACATGTACCTGTGTGTTTTACATGTCCTGATAGTGAAATACTCCTAATTTTTTTTCAGCACTGCAAGGCCTATCTCTCCCTTAACTTAACATAGGGTTTGCTTTAAACATCTTTTAAGTGTAATTTTCCATTGGGATCAGATAGAGATGTGAAGTTTGGGGTCTCTGAACTCACAATTAAAAAAAAAATCATTTTTTGGTAAAGTTGGTTTTTAGATTGTCTGTTTGAAAATGCCACTTTTAAAAAGTGGGCATTTTCAGGGTTAACCATTCAGTGCCTCTGCCTGCCTGTGGAATCCACGTCTTGTTCAGACTGGCAGTTGGGCTGTTTGTGAATTCCCTCTAGGCAGTGAAACAAAGGTAGCTGAGGTTTGTCCTGCATATCCTGATCAGCCTTTCTGGGATAGAGTGGGAAGGAGGAGCTTACGCCCACACCTAAAAGGGCTGTGCCTGTCCCCACACAATGCAGTCTCCAACCCCCTGGAGTGTGTGTGGAGCCAGGCCTGGGCAAGGCAGGATCTTTTGAACAACAGAGACTTTACTGTGAAATTTGCCTGCTTCAGAGGCTAAAATGAGCATAAGTAGTGGACCCAAAACCCCAGACTTTTAGAACACTTCTGGATCAAGGAGAAGAGATAAAGAGCTGTGAGGAGGAGTACTGCCTCTTTGCTGTGTGTGCTTTGCTGGTTTGGCTGCAGTTGCTACTTCTGCCTGAGAGAGGACAAAGACTCCACTTTGCTTTGTATTCTGCTTTTGAAGTTTCTCCAGGGGTTTGGACTGAGCTTGTCTCCTGTTAAGAAGTCTCAGGGACAGCAAAGACTTCACTTGCCAGCACCTGGGTACTCCTGCTGAGGATCCTGACTTGTCATGTGGTGCCAAACCAGTGACTGGGCCCTTGGGAGAGAAAGCTGGCCTGCAAATCAAGAAAAAACATGCACACTGACTGTAGACGACTCCAGAACTGGCACGGATGCATGACTCCATGCCGCTGCATACAGCCCAAAGCTGTGGTCAAGAGTGCAATGACTCCTCCAGCAGCCATGTCACCTTCACTCACACCACCAAACTCCATTGGACCGACCACCACTGTGTTCATTTTTCCTTCCAGAAACCCATCACCTACCACCAACAGCATCGGATCCCTCACCACAAGTGGAACAAGATCTCCAAGGACCAATTGATCTCCAACCTCGCCCACACCCTACCACCCAACACCGGCGACCCCAACACCGCCACCCTCAACTTCAAGCAATGGCTCAACGACTGCGCCAACACCCTCGCTCCACTCAGGAAAACCACCAACACCTGCACCAACAAAAAAGCTCCCTGGTTCACCGCAGACCTTCAGGCCTCCAAACGGGAATGCCGGAAAGCCGAGAAGATCTGGCGCCTAGAACAAACTGAAAGCAACCACGCCGCCCTCAAATCCGCCATCCGCACACAAAACCAGCTCATCAGGACCACCAAAAGATCTTTCTACAAAGAACGAATTGATAACAATGCACACAACAGCAAGGAGCTCTTCTACATCATCAAGGAACTCACCAACCCCAAGTCCTGCTCTGATGAGCCCCCCACTCACAAGACCTCTGCGACTCCCTTGCCACCTTTTTTCACCAGATCACAGTCATCCATGACAGCTTAGCACCGCTGTCCCCCACCACCACCACTGCCAAGGTCGACCCCAACGCACCCATCCACACCAACATCCTGAGTGCCTGGACCCCCACCACTGATGAGGAAACCACCAAGACCATGAGCAACATAAACTCCGGCTCACCCGCCGACCCCTGCCCTCACCACGTCTTCAATAAAGCCAGTCAAATCGTCGCTCCCCAGCTCCGGACCATCATCAACAGCTCCTTTGAGACTGCCATCTTCCTGGAGAGCTGGAAACACGCCGAAGTCAACGCCCTGCTCAAAAAGCCCAAAGCCGACCCGAAGACCTCCAAAACTACCGGCCCATCTCCCTACTCCCCTTCCCTGTGAAGGTCATCGAGAACATAGTCAACAACCAACTATCCCGCTTCTTGGAGGACAACATCCTACTCGACATCTCTCAGTCTGGATTCCGCAAGAGCCACAGCACCGAGACCGCCCTTATCGCTTGCACCAACAACATCAGGAGCAGGCTCAACAAACGTTGCCCTCATCCTCCTTGACCTTTCCGCAGCCTTCGACACTGTCTGTCACCACACCCTTCGCACACGCCTCTATGATGCCAGAATCCGCCACAGAGCCCTGGATTGGCTCACATCCTTCCTCCCTGGAAGAACCCAAAGAGTCCGCCTCCCCCGTTCCTGTCTAAAGCCACCAAGACTATCTGCGGAGTCCCCCAGGGATCCTCACTCAGCCCCACCCTCTTCAATGTCTACATGGCACAGTTCGCCAACATTGTCCGATCCCACAGCCTCCACATCATCTCCTACGCAGACGACACTCAGCTCATCCTCTCTCTCATGAACGACCCTGCAACCGCTAAGATCAACCTCCACACCGGACTTCATGCCATCGCCAACTGGATGGAAACAAGCCACCTGAAGCTGAACTCGGAGAAAACCGAGATCATCATCTTCGGCTCCAACAGATCAGCATGGGATATCTCCTGGTGGCCTGCTACTATGAGGTCTGCCCCAACGCCCACCACCCATGCACGCAATCTCGGGTTCATACTGGACTCATCGCTCTCTGTGAACCAGCAAGTCAACACCATCTCATCCTCATGCTTTAACACACTTCGCATGCTCCGCAAGACCTTCAGATGGATCCCTGTTGAAACCAGAAGAACGGTCACCCACGCCCTCGTCAGCAGCAGACTGGACTACAGCAACGCCCTTTACGCAGGAACAATGGCCAAGCTCCAGAAGAAACTCAAGCACATCCAGAACGCCTCAGCATGACTCATCCTCAACCTCCCTTGCCACGAACACATCTCAGCCCACCTCAAATACCTCCACTGGCTCCCTGTCAACAAACTCCTTATCCACGCTCACAAAGCTCTCCACGACGCCAGACCTGCCTACCTCAACGAGCGTCTCAACTTCTACATCCCGACACGCCAGCTCCACTCTGCAACCTCGCCCTTGCAACCATCCCCAGCATCCACCGGACCACAACTGGTGGCAGTTCCTTCTCCTACCTTGCCGCCAAAACCTGGAACTCCCTCCCTGTCAAACTACATCTGACCCAGGACCTCATGACCTTCAGCAAGCGCCTCAAGACTTGGCTCTTCGAGCAGTAGCCGCCCCCCCAGCGCCTTTAGACCCTTCCGGGTGAGTAGCATGCTTAACAGACTACGGATTGATTGATTGATGACCCCAAACTACACCGCAGGCCTGATGCCACCGCAGCCCAGCTGAAGTCCTGCAACATCGTGAGTCCCAAGTGCCGTGTTTCCGACGTCTGTGACACACGACTCCACTGTGGCACATGTAGCTCTGTGGGGAGACTGTGACCCTGAGACTTCTCCCCACTGCATCTTGACCCACCGGATTCATCAACCCTACTTGATCGTAAGGGACCGACACCTTGCACCGGCACCGCATCACCTCCCCTGTTTTGCAGTAAGGAGTCAACGCCACCCCAGATTCATGCACTGGCTTGTTTTCCTGGTTGCAAAAACAACAAGTGATGGACGGAATGCTGAACATTGTCAAACATTCACCCCCAGTCACAGATCTGGGTTTAATCCATCGTTTTTTTGCTGCCCATGCCATTCCAGTTTGGACCCAGCCATATGCAAATCAGTCTTGACCCTGTTCCCCATGGGAACAGTCCAGCCCGAACTGCTAGGCCAGGTCTTCCCTGGACTGGAAACAAACATCCTGGGACCGGTTTCGGGGTTTCACCCCTCATCAGCCAGGCTAGCTTGAATCCAGTGGCATGGGAAGCACGGGACCCACGTCTGGGCAAACCCTTGGCAGTTCGGTCTGGACTGTTCCCATGTGGAACAGGGTCAAGACTGATTTGCATATGGCTGGGTCCAAACTGGGGTGGCATGGTGAGCAAAAGAACGATGGATTAAACCCAGATCTATGACTGGGGGTGAGTGTTTGACAATGTTCAGCATTCCGTCCATCACTTGTTGTTTTTGCTTTGTCACCCTAAGTGGGAAGGGTATGCCCAGACGTGGGTCCCGTGCTTCCCATGCCACTGGATTCAAGCTAGCCTGGCTGATGAGGGGTGAAACCCCGAAACCGGTCCCAGGATGCTTGTTTCCGGTCTAGTGAGGACCTGGCTTGGCAGTTCGGTCTGGACTGTTCCCATGTGGAACAGGGTCAAGACTGATTTGCATATGGCTGGGTCCAAACTGGGGTGGCATGGTGAGCAAAAGAACGATGGATTAAACCCAGATCTATGACTGGGGGTGAGTGTTTGACAATGTTCAGCATTCCGTCCATCACTTGTTGTTTTTGCTTTGTCACCCTAAGTGGGAAGGGTATGCCCAGACGTGGGTCCCGTGCTTCCCATGCCACTGGATTCAAGCTAGCCTGGCTGATGAGGGGTGAAACCCCGAAACCGGTCCCAGGATGCTTGTTTCCGGTCCAGTGAGGACCTGGCTTGGCAGTTCGGTCTGGACTGTTCCCATGTGGAACAGGGTCAAGACTGATTTGCATATGGCTGGGTCCAAACTGGGGTGGCATGGTGAGCAAAAGAACGATGGATTAAACCCAGATCTATGACTGGGGGTGAGTGTTTGACAATGTTCAGCATTCCGTCCATCACTTGTTGTTTTTGCTTTGTCACCCTAAGTGGGAAGGGTATGCCCAGACGTGGGTCCCGTGCTTCCCATCCCACTGGATTCAAGCTAGCCTGGCTGATGAGGGGTGAAACCCCGAAACCGGTCCCAGGATGCTTGTTTCCGGTCCAGTGAGGACCTGGCTTGGCAGTTCGGTCTGGACTGTTCCCATGTGGAACAGGGTCAAGACTGATTTGCATATGGCTGGGTCCAAACTGGGGTGGCATGGTGAGCAAAAGAACGATGGATTAAACCCAGATCTATGACTGGGGGTGAGTGTTTGACAATGTTCAGCATTCCGTCCATCACTTGTTGTTTTTGCTTTGTTTTCCTGGTTACCAAAGGTACTTACCTGGGGGTCCGAGCGAATCAGTAACCGGCACCGTCCTCCTCGCGAGTGGTGTTGGACTGTTGGAAACGACTCCGTCAATGATGTTGTGATAGGCCCAGTTGGAGTAATTGTGTTTCTAAGTGTTGTTGCTTAAGAGTCCACACACACAGATCACTAACGTTCCACTCCCTTACTTGAATCATAGACGCTCTTGGGTCTGTTGGCCGAAGGTCGAATCTAACCCGTACTTGATTAGGGAAATATATTCATCATTTTTAAAGCTTTTTGTAGATTACGAGGAACAAGAAGTCTCTGATATTCCTATTATGGTTATCCACAATAAATTGGTGGATTCCCTAGAGGGTATCTTTTATAGGGAAATCCCTTCTAAACCTAGACCTGTTGACATCCCTCGTAGGGATTGGTACAATCAGGATTGTGTGCGAGCAAGATCTAATTTAAATGAGGCTGTAAAAAACTCTACTCAAGAGGTTATTAAAGAGGCCCGACGTAGGTATGTCAATGCCCTGAAACAAGCAAAAAAAGACTGGGATAATGAGATATGGCAGAAGCTGCTTGAAGCAGTTAAACAACAAGATGATAGTTCCTTTTGGCGGCTGTTGATCTCCAGCTCGAAAAGAGGTAATGATGATATTGGCATGTATATTCAGCCCGAAAGATGGGTGTCCTTTTTTTCTGGAATTTATGCTCTGCCTGCACCGCAAGCTCTGGAGGTCCCTGGATATAATGAGTGTTGGGCTGTTACCAAGCCTCCAACTGAGAGCATTGTTTTTACCTTAGCCGAAACAACAGCTGCAATTAATTCTTTGAGGCCAGCTAAAGTCCCTGGTCCAGATAAAATTCCAGGGGACCGGTTTAAATCGGAACCAAAGATATGGGCATGGTACATTAACTTATTGTCTAATGCCATAGCAGCTGGTAGCCCTATTCCAGATTCTTGGCTTGGTGCAGAAATAATTCCGATTCACAAAAAGGGTGATGTAGGCTCACCTGCAAATTATCGACCAATCAGCCTTATCGATATCCTTCAGAAGACGTTTGCTAAGCAAGTCTTGGATAGGCTTAATGATTGGATTCAGGATAATCAAATCCTATCCCCCTTACAGGCCGGTTTTCGGCCTAAAACTAATACCATGGACCAAGTCTTCAGGCTGTCATTACTATTTTGGAAGTATGTCACCCTATCTAAGCAAAAACTCTATGTTGCCTTTGTAGATCTAAGATCTGCGTTCGACTTTGTCCCAAGAGAGAAACTATGGGGAGTACTAAACAAAATCGGTATCCCAGGAAACTTGGTGCATTTAATTCAAAGGTTACATGAAAAAACATTCGCACAAGTTAGATGGGGCAATCGGGGGGAACTCACCGACAAAATAGATATTAGGAGAGGAGTGCGCCAGGGCTGTGTTCTCGCCCCAACTTTATTCACATTGTTTATTAACGAGGTGGTGCAAGTCGTTACCAACTGCCAAAATGATGCTCCATCCCTGAATAACCACAAAATTCCAATTTTACTATTTGCTGACGATTCCCTCCTGATCTCCAGAACTCCTATGGGTCTCCAGGTACTTGTGGATAAGTTTAGTTCGTTTTGTGGTGACTATGGACTTGAACTTAATCATAGTAAAACTAAACTTATGACCCTGGGCTGTGGCCCTACTAAGAGATATTCAATTTTCTACAATGGAACCCCCCTAGGCATGGTAAGCTCCATAGATTATTTGGGGGTGAGAATCAGCAACAATCTGCATTGGGGGGCCCAAATCGATAAAAGTCTAGCTCTTTTGGCCCAGAGATCTGGGGCTATTCTACACTTCCACAAGTCTACCTCTGAGAGAGTGATTACTCCAACCATTAAAATCTACCAAGCCAAGGTGCAGAGTGCTGCGGTCTATGGGGCAGAAATCTGGGGGTCCTCGAACACCGGCAAGTTGGCAGTGGGGGAAAACAACTTTGTAAGGTCATCTTTGGCCTGTCCTCGTAATACCCCACTGCTGCCAATGTTCTGGGACCTTGGCTTGCCACGCATCTCAGATGTAATTGCCCTACGACTATTGCTTTTCTGGGTCCGTGTATGGACCACCCCTGAGCTATCCACATACAAGGAGTCTATTCAAGACATTCTAGATAGACCAAATGTTCTTACCATTCCTTGGTTTAATCACATCTCAAAATGGTTTTATAGATTGGGTCTTAGTGAGTTTTGGAGCCATCCAGAAAGTATAAGGAAGGATCAGAAGAGCCATTTGAAAACTGTTTACTGAATACATGTCAGGGAAAACTACCTGCTGTGCTCAACACACGGCAGATTGACTTCACAATTCTTTGATTTTAAATGGTACCCGTATCTGGAACGATTTATGGATACAATTCTTGACCCATTAAGTAAGAGTCTATATATTCAGTTCAGATATGGTTGTCTGCCTCTTAAATCCTATGACAGTCCACGGAGTGCGACTACAAGATCTGATCCCTGTCCTAGTTGCAACCACACTTCTGAATCTATTGTACATTTTATGTTCATATGCCCTACTTATTTGTTTGCGCGACGGAAGTGGTTACGACCTGTGTGTAGGAATATGGGGATAAGATACTGTATTGTTGCCTTAAGGATCATGATGAGGGATACTTCTCTCCCTTTATCCTGTGCGGTTAGTAAGTACATTGTAGCTGCTTGGCATATACGTATTAATCTTCTGGGGAAAAATGATGATGAGGAACAAGTTTTTAAAAAAAAAAGAGGAAAAAAAAAAAAAAGTGTTTTAGCTGTTAAATTCTAACTATACACCTAGACTGAAATAAAACCCCATGTTTAATTTAAATGATAGGTATTAGGGGGTTAGGTGCACTTTTTTTTTTTTTTAGGAAATTAATTTTATGTGCTTTTAAGGCTGAAACATATGTTTCTTTTTTATTTCATTTTTATCCCTTTTTTAACTTAATTCCTATTTCTTTTTCATTCAATTGTTGGTTGTTTTGCTTTTATGGTTGAAAGTAACCGAATAAAGCTATGTGTTGACGTAAAAGTGTTGTTGCTAGAATTTAACCATTTAAAATTCATATCTTTGCTTCTGTATGTTGGATGTTTGTCTTTTTGGTCTTGTTTGATTTAGATAAATATTGGCTATTTTTCTAAACTGGTGTGGAGTCCTTTTGTGGTGTTTTCACTGTGTTACTGTGTGTGTTTGTACAAATACTTTACACATAGCCTCTGAGATAAGCCTGACTGCTTGTGCCAGGCTACCAAGGGGATGAGCAGGGTTTTTCTGAGCTGTATATCTCCCTTGCCCTGACTGGAGTGAGGGTCACCAACTAGACAGGGTGTAAACTGACTGCCATCCAGAGACCCCATTTCAAACATGTTTGTTGAGTAGGCTTTCTTGTTCTTGCTCATGCTCTAACAGTTAACAAGAGAGTGGCCATGGTCATGGACTACCCCCCAACTCCCAATCTTGTGCTGTGTAATTCATTTATACAGTATACCAGTAGTTCCAGTGACAGCACAGCATTGCTGGAAAGTATAAGTTCCCATTGCATTTGCCAACCAGCATCATATGTATTTTATTGACCATTATTATTCCATCCCTTCATTGTGCTTCAATGATTCAGCTTCGTCATCATCATAGGCTGTAGCTCTGCCCTTCCCTTGTGAAATGTTTTGGTTGGCTTGATTACCTGGCTTTTCTAACACTGTGAACCAACAAAATGCCCAGAGTGATATTTTGGATAGAAGATACTGCAGTGCTACCTGAACTATAGTGATGTATTGTGGTTGTATTTTTTTAAATGAAACAAATTAAGGGGTGGCATATCTGGCATCTAAAAAAATGTATATTTTTTCTATCCACACAGAGTGCTGCTGGCTCAAGTGCTGCTGTAGAAGGAGATTCGGTTGGAGGGGGAGAAGTGGCAGCAGGGACGGGCGGTGGTAAGTCACATTGCTTGCTTATTGACAGTTACTATTATATTCACTAGCAACAAGGGCATTGTCGTGACTCGTGATTGTGAACCCACTGCTTTACCAGCCACATCGGTGGTTGAGTTAGGGCCTCTTCTATCTATAACTCAACATAATGTACTCTAAAAATGGTGGCTTGATGGGAATCGGAAAGAGCGGAAGGTTAAAAGAAAGGATGGATGAAATGAGTGAAAGGAAAGGGTGCATGTGTGGAAGAAAGAATGTTGGGTAAATGGATGGATGGATGGGTTTAAGAATGATTGAAAGAAAGGGTGGATACTAAATAGATGGATAACAGATTGGACATTTTGGTGAAAGACTGAATGAGAGAAACTAAAGCCTAAATCATGCTGGTTATGGGAGAATATAGTAGAAAGAATGAAAAGATAATCTAACAATTGCTTGGATGAATAAACAAGGGAGCTCTTCTAAAGAGGGACATGGTGCTCACCTACTTCGCTTACTTTGTTTTATGGTTATCAAAGCTCTTGTTCAAAGTGGGGGTATTTTAATTATTATTCTAGTCCCTTGACTCACAGTATTTGTTAAGTGAGGCAGGTATGTATCCCACCCATCATCATTCATCAACCCCCTCCCTGCCCATGGCATTTCACCACCTATGACCGAAGAAGTGGAGTATGGTTCAATGGTTCAATTTGTGACTGTAGTGGTGGCTGTGCAATATGCATCAGCTTCAATTAATGTGACATTTACAAAGTTTTCAATGCATTGCAAACCGAACACACAAGGTCTGCTTCCCTTTGCCCACTTAGTCACCCCTTAGTACTTCACTCCTTCATTCTTACCTAAGTTCTTCCATCCCAGCCTACAAAAAAAAAAAAAAATCCATGCTTGGTATGTGCCACATTGTTACGGCTATGTGAAGGGATTCCAAAATGTATTTCATGGTTTCCCACAACTGATTTATTTTATGCCAGTTCATATTTTTTCCTTTAGACTTTCATCTATTACTGTGACTGAAGCCAAAGATTAAGCACATGACATAAAGATGATTAGTGAGACCCCAATATTCTATGACAAAAGCTTTACCTACCTGCCTAATCCCCCTAACTTACCCTGCAGTAGAGTAAATCAAGTTTCCTTTCCTTTCTGCCCAGCTAATGAATTTGTGGGAAATAATTTGTGGTGGTGGGCGAGGCCAGTAAGTAAAGTGGGACTAAGTGCTTGATTTGATTTCAAGTTTGGCATAAGGGATACTCTGCGACAAACATGCCCAATACAATCTATATAGTTGTCCCTTTCCCTGTAGTGCAGTGCATCATTTTCCCCACCATCTACTTACGGCAGACAGGATAATAAAATTCACATTCTATACGTGATATGTGTGACAGGGCCAGATGCATCAAATATTTTTGAGATTGCCATCGGCCCACCGGGCCGTTTGCAAGCGCAAAAATACATTTTGGTATGTATCAAGTCCAATTTGCGATTCGGTAACTTGTCACCAAATCATAAATTGGATTTGCGCCTAAATACCTATTCGGTTTTAGGAAAGGGCGTGTTAAGGGCATCCCTTCCTAATACCGAATCGCAGAGGTATTTATGATTTTTTTGTGACCGTGAATGCAGTCGCAAAACAACCGCAGTTAACCCATTTACAAAGGGGAAGGGGTCCCTTAGGGAATGCATGCAAAAACATTTTTTATGAGCAGCCCGTAGTCCCACGGACCACCACCTACTCTTAAAAAATGAAAAGAAAACTTTTCATTTTTCTTTTTTAAACACATCCCCAGGCTGCATTTAAAAAAAAAAAGTTGCTTTATTTAAAAGCAATCACAGACCTGGTGGTCTGCTGAGCCCAGCAGGCCACCATCCCTGTGATTGTAGCCATTCGCAAGGAGTGCAAATTGCGGCCTACCTCATGAATATTAACTCCTGGAGTTTCATACATTCCAATAGCGATTGCTTAATTGCGATTCACAAAAAATTGCAATTTGGTAATCACTATTGGAAATCAGGATACATCTGACCCATAGGCCCTCATTTTGACCCTGGTGGTAAATCGCGCTTACCGCCACGCTGACAGCCACCAGCTTACCACTGCAGCGACAGATATCCGTTCACCATATTATGACACACACACACACCAATTGGACAGAATCCAGCCACAGACACAAATCCACCAGCCCAAAGGTCAGTGATAAAGCGGCGGTATCAAAACCCACACCGTTACGCCAACAGGACAACGCCCACCACATTATGACCCACGAATCACCATGACGGACATTCAATGGCGGTAAACCATTTGCGGTCCACACCTCCGCGCTCACAATGGACACCCACAGACAAAACAACAACACATTAGACGATTCAAACAACACACACTGACACCCATACACACACCACACCCACACACCGACACCACTATAAAACACATATTCACATTACCCGCAACCCTTCACAATTACAAATCATAGCCACCAGACTGACTCCAAGACCACTGCCACAACTACATACACACACCACATACACCTATACATCCCTCACGCACCCCACTTCACACTCCAACACATTACCAAACACACCCTTATCAACACATATCACAGAACACCCATGGCACCACAAAGGCACCCCTGTTTCACTGAGGAGGAGTTAAGGGTCATGGTGGAGGAAATTGTCATGGTAGAGCCACAGATATTTGGAGCATAGGTGCAGCAGATATCAATAGCCAGGAAGATGGAGCTATGGCGGTGAATCGTGGACAGGATCAACACTGTGGGACAGCACCCAAGAACAAGGGATGACACCAGGAAGAGGTGCAACGACCTACGGGGGAAGGTACGTTCCATAGCAGCAAGACACCAGCTTGCTATACAGAGGACTGGTGGTGGGCCCCCACCTCCTCCCCCACAACTCACAGCATGGGAGGAGCAAGGCTTGGCAATACTGCATCCTGAGGGCCTGGCCGGAGTTGTAGGAGGACTGGACTCTGGTAAGTCAACTTTCAACAATTATTACCCCCTACCTGCATGCTACCACATACCCTCACTCTCATGAATCCACTACACCCCACACACTCCACCATCACAGCTCTCTAATCCCAATGCCAAGCCCTGTATGCTGTACCAATGCATGGACATCCCTCACAGCCCTGCATGGACACTCATCACAAAAGCATGCGCTGCATAGAGAGCTAACAATCCCACCATACACCAACATACACAAGTAAAAACTGGCAGGGCAGCACCAACCACAGAGGGGAAGCCAGGGATATGCAATATGTCATACACATGAAGAATAATGCATCATTTACATCCCCACAGGTACCCCAGCCAATGTCACAGGAGAGGAGGTGCCAGCACTATTTAATCCCTCAACTGAAGAAACCCACAGTGATGAGAGTAACTCCGGTCTTCAGGATCTGGAAGATCTACCTGGCCCATCAGGGACCATTAGACAGTCGGATTACCCAAGCCCAGTCACAGACCACCACAGAGCCCCCGCCAACAGGAAACAACACAACAGCACCCACCCATCGTACCCAAAGCTCTGTCCCCAGGACATGTCAATCTGCAGTGTGCCCACCTGTACAGGGACCCTAGGCCACACCTCGCACACAAGACAATCAGTGACCTGGGGTCAGTGACAGTGGGCACACCGTGCAGGGGACAGAGGCACAGGCCAACAGCGACACTGGGAGGACTGCTGTGCACCAGGGGGAGGAAAGGACCCGGGAACCAACTCTACAGGAGGTTCTCTCTGAGATCCTGGGAGCATATCAACATTCCCAGGACACGATGGGCCATATCCTATCCAACATGCAGGCGAACAGGCGGCTGCAGGAGGGGCAGTATCAGGGTATCAGGGAGGACTTGCAGGCATCAACAACACCCAGATCTCCATAGCAGGGGTGCTGGAAGACCTGGCCAACATTATGAGGGAGGCAGTGTCACACCAGCAGGCCCCTGCCACTAGCCATTCATTTGAACAGCCCTCCACGTCTGCTAGTGGCCAGGAGGCCCCACCTCTGGACTCACAGGCCACCAGCACCCCTCTCCCTGCAGAAGGTAAACCACCCCGCAAACGCTCCCTGTGATCCAGACAGAAGCCAGAGACACTTGCCAAGAACCCCCCCTCAGGAAATGAGACTCTCCTGATTGTCCCCCTTGTGTCCCACTCAGTCACCCTGTCCACCTTGAACTGCCAATGCTCCCCTTCCTATGTCCCCTTGGAAAATGCACTTGTGCCATAAACAGACTGGAACAATACCCTAAACATTCCTCCATCATCACCCCATCCCATTGCACTTCCCCTCTATATATTGGCACTACAATAAACACCCTTTAATATAAATCGATTTTGAGTATGTCATATATTGATTGAAACAGGTACAACCAGTGCAAATGAACTGTACATAGAATGAGCATAGTATCAATGACCTGTAGCTGGCTGTTGTGATCACACCAGGAGTATTTGTCAAATCACCAACATCTGCAAAATGAATAGCCAGAGGTAACAGTAAGTGGGCGTAGAAGTGGGAAATACCAGCATGCCAATGCCACACAGAATACAACCAAAGTCATTGAAATGTAAAGTTGCACTGTCTCACCTGTGTGTCATTGTAAGTACTGACGGATTACGGATGTTCTGTTGTCCACATCCTAATCCTCTACCTCCTCATCCTCACTGTCCACAGGATCCACTGCTGGCACAGGGGCATCTCCAGTCTCCTTCTCCTGTAGAAAAGGGACATGGCATCTGAGGGCCAGGTTGTGCAACATGCAGCATGCCACCACTATCTGACAGACCTTCTTGGGTGAGTAGCAAAGCGATCCACCTCTCAGATGGAGTTACCGGAACCTGGCCTTCAGGAGGCCAAAGGTCCTTTCAATGATCCTTCTGGTTCACCCATGTGCCTCATTATAACGTTCTTCTGCCCTTGTCCTGGCATTCCTCACAGGGGTCAGCAGCCATGATAGGTTTGGGTAACCAGAGTCACCTACAAATATTGAGGGACGATATTTAGCCACACACTAACCTATATAGCCAATACCATAGGCATACACCAACATATACTGGGTAGGAACCAGGGCTCACCTACTAGCCACACCCTGTGCCTCTGTAGTTGTGCCATCACATTTGGGATGCTGCTATTCCTCAGAACAAGGGCATCATGAGCCGACCCTGGATACTTAGCATTGATGTGGGAGATATACTGGTCCGCCAAGTACACCATCTGCACATTCATAGAGTTGAAACTCTTACGATTCCTTAACACCTGTTTATTCTGGTGGGGGGGTACAAATGCAATATGTGTTCAGTCAATCGCCCCAGTTATATTGGGGATATGTCCCATTCCATAAAACCCAGCCCTCACAGTGGCTAAATCATCAACCTGGGGGAATGCAATGTAGCTGCACATATGTTTTATCAGGGCAGACAACACTCTTGTCAGCACTATTGAGAACATTGGCTGTGACATTCCTGCTGCCAAGCCTACTGTCACTTGGAAAGAACCAGTTGCCAGGAAATGGAGAACTGATAGCACTTGCACAGGAGGGGGATCCCAGTGGGGTGACGGATAGCAGCTATCAGGTCAGGCTTCAATTGGGCACACAGCTCTGTGATTGTGGCCCTGTCCAGTCTATAGTTGAGGATAATGTGCCTGTCCTCCAGTGTAGCCAAGTCCACGAGGGGTCTGTACATGGGGGTATGTCTCCATCTCCTATTCATCCACAGCGGTAGGTATCTAAGGGACAAAAGAGTGAGGAGGCTGTCACAAACTGAACAATGGAGCCACAACAGTAGTCGCAATCTGTAAACATGTAATGGGACAGTGCATTTTTTCAAGTATGTGCCTATTAATCCTGTGACGCAGCATTATTCCATAGGCCTGCCCCCCCCGAAATGGCATCCGCCTGTCCTGTGTGGAGGGACAGGTGGAAGTGAGGTAATGACGCTGACGTTGTGTGCCGTGGCGGTAGGCGGTCATGCACTGCTGTGCAATTCCTCATTTGGTATAATTGGGCCTTATGGGGTACAGTGGCCAATGGTGATCTACGCCAGCAGTGACGGTATGCACTGCCGCAGACATGACCGCCATTTTCTATTGGATTCCTCACTTGTTTTCTGACCTTCCATAGTAGAGGACCTACACTGCATGTGCTGCTGTGACCTGTCTCTGGAACCTTCCATGGCCCGCGTGACCGGGGAAAGAGCCCTAGCCTTCACCTCAGAGGAATTGGTGGATGGGGTCCTACCCCAGTACGGACTGCTGTATGGGCCTCCAGAGCAACAGGTAAGTACACTGTGGGCACGATGCATGTGGCATGAATCCATGGCGGTGTGTGTGAAGGCATCGTGTAAGGGGGGAGGGATGTCCTCTTGGCTGGGTACATGTTGAATGCTAGGCTATGTGTGTGCCAATAGTGGTGGAAACGGTTGTGGTGGGTCATTTGTGATACTGGCTGGACTGTTTGTCTAATGGTGTTCTCCTGTTTGTATTACCTCTGCAGTTCAGCGCCCATCAAAAGAAGGGTATATGGCGTGCCATCGCCAAGGACGTGCGGACCCTGGGGGTCTATGGCAGGCGGAGAACCCACTGCAGGAAACGGGGGGAGGACCTAAGACGCTGGGCACGGAAGACCGCGGAGGCCCAGCTGGGGGTGGCCTCCCAACGAAGAAGGGGTGCCCGTCGGATCCTGACCCCTCTGATGGCCGGCATACTGGCGGTGGCCTATCCAGAGCTGGATGGGCGCTTGAGGGCATCACAGCAGCCACAAGGTGGTGAGTACAGTGGCCATCATTGAAGGAAACGGCTGGAGGGGTGCTATCCGGGTGGTGGTTTTGTGTCAGTGGGTGCCCCTAGGCCAGGCCAGATATAGCAGCGTAGGTCCTCTGGTGGCTAAGGGTCTGAAGGGGAAATACTGCCTACCTAGCTTGTTAGCATCCACTTCTGGTCAGGGCTGCGTAGGTCCAAGGTGTGCTGCAGTTGGCGTGTGTGCTCCTCCTCATGCCTTGGTGGCAAGCAATATCACTGGTAGTGCAATGCATAGTGCGTAGGCCTGTTCCCTGTGTGTGAGGGTGCTGTGTACGCCAACAGTGGTGTTGGTGCAGTCATTGACCCAGTGTATCCTTTGTCTCTCTCCTCCCCTTTCTTGTTTTGTCATCCAGCAGAGGCACAGGTTATGGAGGGAGCTGCATCCCACAGGACCCAGGAGGCAGAGTCCACCGAGGCTGAGGGCACCACTGAGATGGAGGGAAGCACCACGGCGGAGACTGGAGGGGACAATAGAGACTCAGATACTTCCTCTGATGTAAGCTCACTGGTGGTGGCGGACACTTCTGTGACCACCCCAGCTACAGGTACAGCCACCACCCCCGTACCAGCACGGCCTTCCCAGCAGCCCCTCAGCGAGTTGCCCGTGCCTGCTCACTCAGGAGGGTGGACATCTCCTTTGCCCCAAGCACCTCAGGCCCAGCCCCAGTGAGCCCTGCTGCCCTGAGTGAGGAGGCTATTGACCTCCTGAGATCCATCTCTGTTGGGCAATCAACCGTTGTGAATGCCATCCTGGGGCTGGCAGCCCAGGTGCAGCAATCTAATGCATTCCTGAATGGCATTCGCAGTGGATTAGCGGCCCAACAGAGATCGATCCAGGCTCTGGCCTCCTCTCTGATGGCAGCCATTGTCCTTGTTTCAACCGTCCCCCCTCAAACTTCCACTTCCCAGTCCCATTCTCCTCAACCCCAACCCGTTCCCAAGCACACAGCCAGGCGAGCATGCACACAAGGCAACACCCAAGAGTGTCACAGGCAAACACAAGCACCACACTTCATCCCAAAGGCACTCACACAAACACCATTCAGTTGCAGACACAACAACATCCACTATTTCCATTGTCTTCACCTCATCCTTCTCCTCCACCTCCCACCCAGGTACGTCCACACTCACACCTGCATGCACTACATCATCATCCACTACCTGCATCATCACCACACCAAGCAGAACACATACCTCACTGGCAGACACCTCCACAACATCCGTGCACACGACCCCTTTGTCCTCTTCCACTGTGTCTGTCCCCCCTCCTAAAGTACACAAACGCAAGCAATAAGACACCCAACTGCCATCTACCTCACAACAGCATACCACCCATGCACCAGCACCCAAATCAAGCAGACAAACATCTCCAACAACCACTCCTTCATCCTCGACTCCCATTAATTCTCCCTCTTCCCACCCCAATGTCCCTAAAAAGCTTTTCCTTTCCATGCTTGACCTCTTCCCAACCCCTTCCCCCATCCTGCACATATGGCCAGGGTATCTAGGACCCAGTCAAGCACCTCAGCCGAACAGTCCACATGCCCAGTTTCAGTAGCACCTACTCATGGCGGAAGGATTCCAGGCCACAAATACAGAAGGGTAAGGAGCCTGCACCAGCTAGCAAGAAGGTCAAGGAACCTGCACCAGCCAGCAAGAAAGGGAAGGAGCGCTGCACCAGCCAGCAAGTGTGGAAAGGAGCCTCCACCAGCCAGCAAGAAGGGGAAGGAGCCTGCATTAGCCTGCAAGAAGAGGAAGGAGCCTGCACCAGCAGCTGTCACAGAGCCCCCACCGCCAGCTATGGTTGTGCAACCATCAGAGAATGCAGGGGCTGAGCAGGAGCCTCCCACGACCACCACCACAGTGTAGCCATCGGAGGGTGCAGGGGCTGAGCAGGAGCCTCCCACAACCACCACAGTGCAGCTGTCACTCCCGGAGGACGCCATATGATCCAGCCTCCATGGCTATTACCGCCACTTTATCACCAACCTCCAGGGTCGTAATGAGGGCCATAGTATCTTATTTGTTATTCATCTGTTTCTTTGGATTAAGGGTAAAAAAGTGAAAGGCATTTGAAGAAAAACAGGGCCATTGGAATTAAACATAGATAAATACCCCAGCTGCCCAGCTGCTGACAGTAGCAAAGTACCCGAAGTGCTGGCTTGCATGCCTCCATTATTTAGCACAACAACTTGTACTCCATAGTGCATAATGCCTTACTCATAAATGATAGGTAATTTATTTTTATTTTTCCCACTCAAAGTGTCTGTTTAGTTACTATAAACATTTGGTGTTATTCTGCCTCAATTCATTTTGGCCAGACAGTCAGTGCTTTTTATGTGAGGTATGTGTGGGTAAACAAATAAAATTGGAGCTGTGACTCTCCTAATCATAATCACGTCAAATTCCAATGTCCCTAGGGTATCAGCAGTGTACTGCTATTATGCCACCCACTACTTATTTTAAACAAGTGTTTGCATAGAGCATTGATTACAATTTGTCTTTTTTCTTTTTTGTTGCTATAGATATGCCTGCTGGTCTTCCAGCACCACCCACCAGGGGGGAGATAGCAGGCTACCTGTGGTGGCAGAAGCTGGAGTCCATCCAGGCAAAATACTGGTGTCTGGTGGTCCTGGAGGATGAAGACAGAGAAATAGCTGCCTCTGACCCAGGCCCCAGTTCAGCATGCAGGGCATTGCTGGAGCGCATCCTGCGGTGGATAGACAGTATTAAGAGATTGCTCGGCAGGATAAATCAGAGCCTGGTCTATCTCTGGACCCAAATAGACAATGCCCTCTTCTGAGCCCTTTTTTCATTTTTTGTTTTGGTGGGAGGGACTTGTTGTGAGTGGAGAGTGTGGAAAGGGAATGGGATGAGGGTTTTTTCACTTTGGACTTTCGTTCGGCTTTTGGGGGAGGGGCCATTTGTTTGGGGAGAGGGGTGAGCCTATTGTGGGTAAAAAGAGTGTGTGTTCTATGTGTAAAAAATAAAATTGTTAATTTATTTTACTTAATTTATGCTTCAAATGTTTATTTTGGTGTTTTAGTTTGCAAAACTGTCTTTTACTGCAGCCTGTTTTTTAAATCTGCAAAAAAAAAGTGTATGTCACATACTTATACCCTTGCTCTACTGCCCTCTGTAATTATATAGACCCCTAGGGGATGAATCCCATTGCCTATTTTGCCTACAAAAACCTAGATACACACGCACAACATATTCTTCAGTAGAAGTTATGTACTAACTAAACAAATTCACTTCAATCCATAGTTCTTCTATTATCTGAGTTGAAGAAGTGAAGGCTGATACCTCAGTTTTCTTACTGCAGGGTTTCCCCAAGGTGGCATCTTATCTTAAGGGGGTAGTAGTAGTCATAGCAGGCAAGAGTACTAACAGGGAAGACACAAGGTGTTACTCCCACCCATGCAAACCCCAACTGCAGAATTAATCAAAGTGTTATCTATCACTGTCAACTATATTGAAAGAAAAGAGAGAGTTAGTGGGTCATATATTATATTAGAACTTTAGGAAGACTGAGACCAGACTATCACAATATAAGTATTTGACACATCACAAAGAGGACCTGCTATGATAATAAAAACTAGCAATATCAACTTCTTCTGAGCAATGGGGAGCTACTATTTAATGAAAACTAAACTTAGGAAATTAAATCCTCGAGTCAGCAGAAGTGGGCTCAGAGTCAGGAGTGTTTGGACAAGGCTAAGCATTTTCACAACACAAGGCCTTAATGATGATATTGATGGGGCCAATGTGGAATATTGCTCGGGTAATAGAAGGTCATGCAGTGAGATGGTGTCGCTTTCCCCACATCCGCCCCAGAAAGTATGTGATCCATTTACAGTGTAAAATTAAGTCAAACCTCAACAAATCACAAAGCCTGGGGGAATAGTGTTAGGGGCTCAATAAATGGATGGGAAAGGAAATTTTGGGGAAAGGTGTGACAAAGACAAACACTACACAAATGAAACCATGACAATCTTCATCGGGGCACTGAGAAGCACACCATCATCAATCTTTTGCTGGAACGAAACGAAGGGATAAGTATGACACAGTCCAGTTAAATGCATTGCAAACAGTACTTCTGCCCCAGATGGCCCCAAGATAGTATATATCTAAATGTTATGTCTTCCTGGTTTGAAAAATACAAATTATGGAGGTTTGAAGTTAACCCACCCAGTTCTAAAAATTATGATTGTTAAGAGGAAAATGATACTGTATTGCCAAATTAGGCGGTGCATCTCCATTCTTCTTGAAATGTCTGTCACTCTTGGGTGCCTGGCTAAACCTGTCTGGTAGGTTAGCTGGAGTGCTGTGCTTTCACCAAGACTTGTTTGTGCAGGAGAGGGCTAGGAGAAGGCCTGCGATTGAAAACTCATGAACTATATTACAGAGTAAAGGAGAAGGACAAAACGAAGCAAGGTAAGCTTTATAAGTATCCAACAACAAAAAAGAGAGGGTCTAAAGTGGGATGGGAGGTTTGGAAATGAATTCCTGGTCCTGTGTATAATACTCCCATCAGATATGTAAAGCAAAAAGGTATATACACAGTTACAAGGGTGTAAACCAATAATTCAAAGGTTCCAAGGTGTTCAAATCTTTGAAGCAAGAGCCCTCACTCACCATCTGGTGATATGCTTCATCATAGGGCTATGCTCCACTCAGGCCGGCACTGCAATGCCTGATGGACCCCACAGGGGGGCTCTTTGCCGGAGATCTTTTCGATGGTAACCAGCCAGTCAAAAAGGTGTAGTGATGTAGGATTGGTATGCAAAAGAAAAGTGCTGTTAAAAATGACTAGAGGTAAAACATAATTTATTGTGATAACCAACCTCTGTCAAGATTAAAAACAAAAGTGAGGGGAGACAATAAATTAAGGTCTAAACCCCCCTGATCAAATAAGAGATGAGTATCAGTAGTTATCACTAATTCCCTAAGTTTAGAGTATAGTGAAGTAGATACAGGATCCCCTGTACTACTCTTAAAGCATAGTCAACATGTTTCTCGCTTAATAGTCTTAATGATCTGTTGCGATTCGTCAGGACCAATACACCTACCTAATCCTTAGAAAAATAACCCATACTTGGGGGGATGATATTTAGCAGGAACCTAGAGTTATGGAGAGAAACAACATGATTGGTAAACAGGTAGCGAACACTCAATTATGTGCGGTGAGTCAACAAATCAAGGCCGCATACTCGTGAAGACTCCCTTCCGTGATGTGCAAAAACGACAGTGAAGGAAAAAATGTTGATATTGAAATATACACACAATGAGGCGCAATTGCCACAAGTGCTTACCCTCCTCATATAAGTGGATGGGCCCCATCGGGGAAAGTACCAAGCTTGCGTGGTCCAATATGGTCTAAGTATTTAGATGCAAGATAAAGAACTGTTAGACTGAAAATATACATCATGTCAATACAAGGTCAGGCCAAAAACGCCCCTATGAAAAGGAAAATGTCTTTGATGCGTTTAGAAGGTACATCCTTAACTCTATCTTGAAAAAATAGAAAGGTGTCTAAAAAAACAGTTTATTTTTAATATCAACCAGGTATATATCCTACTAGTGAAATCTATCACGGAACACTCACTTCATGGCAGAGAAAATAAACATGTCTATATGGTGTATGAACAGAAAAGTTAAAAATCATTTAATCTGATCAGGTAAGCATAAATAAACATGGTCTAGACTTCCCTACAGGGAAGCACTTTTCTAACATGCCGTATAGTGCAATGTATACATGATACATCCAGTTCAAATCAAGAAAGTAGTGTCAAAAAGCCAAGAACCAACGATTTGTAAAGGCCAATTAAATATGTATGTATTCTGGGTACAGGAATGCCTTCAATAAGATAATAAGATAATCGGCACAGGATTGCCAGGCCCAACCCTATTTAGTGCTTCAGAGATTAGGAGCATTCAGGACTCTGAGGGTCACGGAACTCTGCCTCCGCCGACTTCCGCTGAGTTTTTTTCCAACTCCACAGAATTCCACAGAGTCGGACTACATGAACTCTACTCAGGCCTAAATATTTGATCTTTTTGGAAGTTCTCAGACCTGGTATTTCATATGTTGTCATCTTAGAACTCTGTCTGCATGCCTTACATCCGGTACAGGGCTAGACGCCCCACACCCTATTTTCATTGGGTGTACTGTACGTTTTGCTAAAATGACTTATACCAATATATTTTTAATAGATGTACTCCATCTGTAGGATACTGATGGCTGATTGGGTAAATTTGGACCTAATGTCATATCTGCCTGTAATATGCACCAGTTTCTATGAAATCTTAGAAATTCGTTTATAGTTTTAATCTGTTCCCCCTTCTGTCTTGGATTTTTCTCTTAAGAGGCCCCCTCTTTAAATATTTGCACTTTCGCTTTTACTGTCCATAATAATTTCTTGGGATACCCCTGAACCTCAAACCCCTTCATAACATCTCTTGCATCCATATCATATTCTTGTTACCGAGTACTGTTCCTTTTAGTATGAAGCAGCTACCAAAAGGGGATGCTCCATTTCAACTTCCAAGGATGATTGCTTCTGGTGTGCAGTAGGGAATTCCCTGAGTGGGTCTTCTGTATAATGATGTACATATTTTTTTGTCTGCTACAAACACTTGCAGATCCAAGAATGTTACTCACTCCAAGCTGATTTCACTTATGAATGTTAAATTAACACTATTGGAATTCATGCTCAAGACATATTCTTGTGCTGATTCTCTTGTTCTCCTCAAAATAATTAAGAGGTCATAGATATATCTGACCCACATTATTACCTGTTCCAGCAAGTGGTCATTTCCCTTTGACCAGGTTAATGCTTCTCCCACCAGCCCAAACATGTATTTGCATAGCTGGGGGGGGGAAGCAGGGACTCATTGCTGCTCCATGTATATGCCAATAGTACTGGCCTGCAAACAGAAAAATGTTGTTCCTTATGCAAAAATCTATGAGTTGTAGCAACATCCTGTTGTGTGATGTGTTGATAGAATTCCAAGGGTATACTTTATAGGAAAAACACATTGGCTTTCAGGCCATCTTCATGTTCAATGCAAGTGTAGGGACTATTTATGCCTATTGTAATCATTAAAACGTTATCTTCCCAAACTATATTTTGAATTTGCTTCCGGAAGTCCTTTGTTTCCTTACTATATGAACTATGGCTTCCCACAAATAGAAACAAAAAATGATCCACATCAAATGATGTCTTTTTGACTATTGTAAGTTCCAATAAACTTGATTTTGAGGAAATCATTAGGTGCCCTGCGGGACATGTAGAATGTTTGTGAACTTTTGGAAGATGACCGAAGGATGGAGTCAGTGGATGTTGAGATCTCAAATACTGGAACTCGTCTATATACAACATTCATTTATGTCACCACACCTCTAGCATGATGTGAAATTCTTTATACTCTTTAGATATTCCTCTCTCCTTATTGTTAGATAACATTGTTATTCATTCAACATAGCATGAAAAAAATAATGTACCCTCCTTTGTCTGATGGTTTTCTGCCCACCTAGTCATCCTTTCTCAGATTCTGCAATGCCAACCACTGATCTTGGTAGATATTTCTGTAGTTATTCCTCCTCCCTTTTGTGTCCCAAGTGTGTCAATTCTTTAATTAGAATGTCATGGAAAATATTCACTGCATACACTGGAGTCTGTGGTATATCTTTGGGTTTAGGTTTAAATTTGCTCTGTCCCTCACTTTCTGTAATTACAATTGTTCCCGTGATATAGGTGTCACTTCACGCTCATTTTGTGAGAAGAGCAATTCATTCTGTTGACTCTCTAATGTCAGAACCGTACTCAGATCTTCTGGCAGAACATCTGTTAAATTCTCAATGTTCATGTTATTTGCCACCCTCATTTCTCCTTTCAACTTGAAATGTTTATGTAAGTTTAATCTGGATATGAATTTAGACAGATCAATGTGTGTTTGTGTGTAATCACATTTTTGTGTAGGGCAGAAAGTCAGACTCAGTTTGAGCACTGACTCTTCACTTTTGGTCAGTTTCCGTGGGCTTAAGTTCACTATTGTGAGATTCTCTGAAGATATTTTCTCTTTTCTCCCCATTTGCTCCTTGTGATCCTCAGTGAGATCATGTTTCCAGTGTTTCCTTGATCCCCATCTTGTTTTTCTGCTCCCTTACCATCTGGCAGTCTGTTGCGTTGTGCTGTTTGTTGGCATGACAAAGATTCACTGAAAAAAAACAAAGGTTACATGGACTTTATAGTTAGGTTGGCTTTTTACCAACACAAAACCATAGAAATTCAGCGGTTATAGTTATACTTATGTTGAGAAACATTAACTTGTGGCCTAAAGTTACTTTACGGCATGAGCTATAGTTTCTTCAGAAAAGTACAAATATAAGTATAACTATAACTGCTGAATACATATGGTTTTGTGTGGGTAAAACGTCAACGTAACTATAACATCCCTGTAACCTTTGCTTTTTCAGGGAATTTCTATTTTCTTTTACCATAAAGTAATATATAATTACCATACATTAATACAACCAGTGCCACTTATTGCCTTCGTGCGTGGCAGGGGTTTGGCCACACACACTGTATCCCCACCGTGCATGGCCATCAGCTGTGCATGGTGGAGGGTTGGCCAAGGGGCCAAACCCCCCCGCATGCACCCAACTCCACTGCAAATACCATGTGCAGTGGGGATATGGTGTGTGAATGGGTGAGGTTTTTTTTTTATTCATTGGGCTTCGGATCCACTGATCAACCATGAACTTAGATGGAGATTGCACCGTGTGCCATGGTGGTTCCACGAATCTGCCAAAAAAAAATTGGGCAACTTTTTCCCATGAGGGGTTTCTAAGGGATTTCTCCATGTGACCCATGGGGTAAGGATACCTCTATCCCGACTGCTCACGTGTGGTTCTATTTATGTTTTTTTTCCGGAGGCCCAACCAAGAAATAAAATGGTAGCTGCAACGTTCCTTTCAGGTTGGAGCCAGGCAATCAGGGCCTTGGTCTTCATTCAGATTCGTGGGTACCATGAAGGATCTGCGCCCCTAGATATCTAGATAATATTTTCTTTATTAACTCCGAAACTACTGAACACCACATTAAAAAAGAGCTCTTTCCAGACCAAAATCTAGCTTTCTGCCCATTTGTTGAAATGTAGTTCCATTTACCGGTTCGGGCTGTAGTCATGTCTAAAAAAATGCAAAACCCCCATAGACATTGCAAGCACCAAACCCCTCACCACAAACAGCCTTAGGCCATGTGCAGCAGGGATTTTCTGTAGGAACTGGCCTGCGGCCAGACTTTCCAACCAACTCCCTATTCGTAGCCAACCGTGCCATGCAAGGCTTTTGGCGCAAAATCCTGGCCTGTGATCAGGCCCTATAGCCTAACCCCCAAAGTTCCCCTCCCCCAGAGCCCAAGATGATTATTGCAAGAGGTAAGAAGGTCCCCTCCCTGGGGCAATTTAAGCCCCAGGCCCCATCCCCGGGACCCACCTAATTAGTAGACGGGATGGGGGTTGAATGGCTTCCCACCCTGGGCTGATTATTTTACCTAGGACCCCATCCCCCAGGGCCCCTCCAATGATTAAAAGGGGGAACAGGCACAGGGCCCCCTCCCTGTGTTGCGATTAGCCCCAGGGGTCTCATCCCCTGGGGCCCGGCCAATTCCTGAAAAGGGGAGGGGGGCGTGAGCCCCCACCCCAATATGATTTTGACCTCAGAGACCACATGCCCCATAGCCAATTGGGCTTTGCAGCCCCCCACCCCGAATCAAGTTCGGCCCCAGGGACCCCACCCTCTGGGGCCTGGCCAAATATATTTTATATGTGGCTCCCTCCCTGGGACGATTTTGGTACCAGCTACCCTATTCCCCGAAGCCCAGCCAATTACCTCATTCCCCAGGGCCCGCCAACTTATTCCTAGGTGCCCTGGCCCCACCCATGGCACCCAGTGTGCAATAATAGGGACCGCAATGAAACTTGAATGCCCCAGCTGTCCCAACTGGCTCCCCGCCTCCTGCAGAAGCTAGCATTGCTCCCACACTTAGGAACCTGTAAGAAATGCAGCTCCCTGTGTGCAGGAGAAATGCTTTCATTCATTTCCCTGCCCATAAGACAGCAGGTAGGGAAACAGATGAAAACTCCACTCCCAATGAGCCAGTGTTTGTTCTCACTTGGTGGAAGCTGTCATAGCTCTCGCCAAGTGAAAGCAAACTGCTATCTCCCGAGGGTGGGAACCTTGGGAGATAGCAGGAGCCGGCCCTTGGGATGGTGACCCCTATGGTCATTAATGACTCCAGAAGAGTGGCTGCCCCTCTTGCAGTTTACCTGGGCCGCCCCGGGTGGTGGTGGTCACCAGTGGTGGTCCCCAGGGCTATATATGGTAACCCTCCCAGTTTTAGTTATTTTAATGGCTGCAGGGAGATGGTGGTCCCCAGTGCCTGGGGGTCCTATGTGGCACCTCTTTCAAGTTTATAAGTTTACCCCAGGGAGGCAGTGGTCCCAAGGTCTTCAATAAGCCCAACATGGGGGATCTGCGCACCCCCCCCTTTTTTAAAATTCGAGCCCTGGGGAGGTGGTGGTCCCTGGGGCTCATTAGAGCTCAATGGAGGTGGATCTGCACTGCCTGCCTCATATATTTTTCAAAAGCCTCAGATGTTGGAGCTTCAAAGTGCCTTAGGAGGGGGCCTTCTTCCTTTTTTTTATAACTCTTGCATGCTGTCAGGACCTCTCCCACTTGGGGGCTATATCATAAACAAGCGCAGGAGACAGCGTTTGTTTGTTTTTCTTTTAAATGTTTGCCGAATTTGCGTATCCTCCACCATTTTCAGTGAAACTTTTAAAAAAATACTTTTTTGCCCAGGTGGGACCAGGTGACTCCAGCGCCAAGGCTAAGGGGGGCAGGGTATTCCTACTTGCCCCCTTTTCTATTTTTTCATTTTTTTCCATGACTCAGCTGAGACTGAATCCTAAATTGGCTGCCAATACTTCCTGTTTGAAGTGCTGGCAGTCAATTAGATCTCAGAATGAGCTCTCTGGGATCCACGGAGCCTCGCCGTTCCAAGATTTCTATATTGAATTTTCCTTTAATAACTACTAACCTACTAAATGGATTTACACCAAATAACAAAAAGCATGCTTTCTGCACCAAAGCTAACTTTCTACCAAATTTGGTGGAATTTCGTCCAGCGGTTCGGGCTGTAGTCATGTTCAAAATCCCTATGGGATACTGCATGGGGGAAATTAGTTTTGAGACCTTCTTTGAGCAATCACCCCAAAACTTTCCAGACAGCAAGTGAAGTGAGTGGCAAACTAGTTTTGAAAACTTTGGTAAGATTTGCCAAATCACACCAAAGTTATTGGTAAAACAAAAAAACACGTTTCTTATATTATTTTAACATTTAACAATAAACTGAATGTAATAATAAAATGTAATTTAACTTTTACACTTTTACATTTTTGTTATAAAGTAAAAATAATATAAAATAATTTTGCACATACATTTTAACAACATGTAATACATATTAGATACAATAAAAATGTAGGTGGGATTTTTGTAATTATAAAATATTATTTAAAAATGAACCAATTATATTTTAATGAATTCATTTTGAACTGCTCATTCATTTTAATGTGGTAATGTGCTGCAACATGATTTTTTATTAAATCTATATTTATGATATTTATAATTTAAAAATAAATGTACTTCAACTTTTACATTTTTGTTAAAAAGCTATAATAATGCAAATTAATTCTGCTCATGAATTTTAACAAAAAGTAATAAATATTAGATATGATAAAAAAGTGGGTGGGGTTTTTTAAAATTATTAAATATTATTTAAAAATTAAACGATTATGTTTAAATGAATTACTTTTTGACAGCTGATTCAATTTAATGTGGTAATGTGCTGTAACATGTTATTATATCAGTTTTATATTTATACTACATGTTTTAAATGATTTCAAATTACTATTCATGTTACATAATATTCATTTTTTAAAGAGTAATTAATATTCCAATAGGGAGATCTCCGACATGGTGGCAGAGATCTCCACCTACTTATGAAAAGTTACTGGTAGTAATTTTACATTTGTAAATCTTGTTGTAGCTGGCTCCACCAGCATTAATCCACACTCAAAAATGGTGAATGGCAAAAAGTGTATAGTTAAAACAAACTGTGGTAGTGATTATGCATGTCAGTATATCTACAAGTCATGCTTAGCTTTGTTAATCAGGCCTTAAGTGTTCTAGATGGTCCTTGCCATAGATGCTTTCCAGTGGTTGTCACATTTGAATGTTATTCCCAAAGAAGGTAAGGTGTGCAATTTTCTCCCAATTTCTTCTTGCTTATGAGGATTTTGTTTTCATCTTTGTAGTCTTTATCTGTGTCCCAGGCCATTATTCATGTACTTGCCTGGCTGGATATGATGTCATTATCTTTGCACTGGGCTACTTTGTTCAGGGGGAGGGGTGGGGTGTTGAATCAAGACATATAAGATGGCTACAAATGTTTATTTATTCCAGAGTTATTATATCCCATGTTTGGGCATTTCATTCTGACAGGCATTAAAAGAGTAGCAGTACCAGGGGTTATTCTTGCTTTATTTCTGATAGGGTTGCAGCTTTGTAGTCATCATTCATATCTAATATGAGAGAATGAATTTACATTGATCTCTTGTATACGTCATGCAAGATACAAACTGATATTGACTTTGTAAAACATGTTTATTCATTTAACCAATTGAATGCTGGGGGCATGTTGAAAAGTCAATAAACAGTTAGGACCTGATTCACAAAGGTAACTTATCCTTTTGATTAATTTACTCTTTTGTGTTAAGTTACTACTTTTGGCTTTTCATAAAATCCAAGTGTATGTAACTACAAAATTAAAACATTATATTGCCAAGCACCACTCATAGGCCAACAGCTGGTACTTAATCACCCTCCCATTGAAAATAATTGTAGTACGAAATAAAAAACACATCAGAAATAATATTAAATTAAATTACATTATTTTAAATAGTTAAAGTACAAACAAGTGTGATGTTCAAAATGGTACATATTTTTTATTTAGTGATAAAATAGTCAATACCCTGTTTTGAATTTCCAGATTAATGCAACAATAATATTTTATAAAAATGTAACTGAAATGTAGCCATACTATTTTAAATAATTCTGTGCATCACTTCTAATAATTATTAATGCATAAAAAAATTTAAGGTTCTCTATAGAATGTTTTTTTAATTAAGCTTCAGAAAAATAATGATAAATTAATTTAATGCATTTCTATTAATTGAAGATTTATTTCAGAATGAGGTTATTAGTGCATTAAAAAATTACATAAACTTAATTTTCATTGGCATGTTCTATACAAATACTTTTAATATTTTTAGTTAAATATAATTTTCCCTATTCTTTACCACAGAGAGACTTGACTGTCTAGGTGGAGAGCCCTTTAGCACCAAAAATCAGATCATTTACAGGACTGATGCGCCAATCAAGAATTGTCAGATCTGCCATGTTTGAAGAGCTCAAAGCTGTGCTGGAGGAGGTGTGGCCCTTTAAGTTATTTTATCCACATTATGTGAAATTGTTCACAAAATACAATAACTCTACAAAGTGCACTAAGCAACAAACACAACACTAGGGATTATGAAAATGGGAATGTTTTATTTAAAAGTACATATCTATAATGCTAGTTTATAAGCTTTTCCCTGACATCCTTTGCTGCAAACTGTTGAGTTCAGAGGGTGTGGAATGTAAGGGAGAACATTTGCATTTGCAAGCTTTGAGAGTTTAAAACAAGCAACTGCATAGCATATGTGATAAAAAAATGTAGTATGAGGTCTGTGAATTCCCAAATTTTGCCAATTAGTAGAAGACCAAGAGATAGAGAGCTCACAGATTTTCATAGGGTAGTCTCAAAGACCTTCATCACAGCAGAGATCTCAAAATGTCCTTGCCTGATAGCTGCCATGGATCAATAGGAGTAGAGAAAGACATTGTTCTTATATCAGACTATTGGCCTGATTTAGAACTCGGGATGCGTTACTCTATCACAATGGTGACAGATATCCTGTCTGCCAAAAACTAAATCCCTGATTATTGAATGGGATTTATATTTTGGTGGATGGGAAATCCGTCACCGTTGTGGCGGGGTAACCTGCCCACCGAGTTCTAAATCAAGCCCTATATGTTTTCCAAGAAAATACAATTGGACTGAACCACCAAATCAAAGTCCAAAGGGGGAGGAGGCATTTCTCACTAAAGTCAGGAATGTCTAATTGCTCTGCAGTTGATACATCATCATATAGGGGGTCATTTTGACCTTGGCTGACGGCGGAGGCCGTCCGCCAAGGTACAGCCGCTGAATGACCGCACCGCGGTCAAAAGACTGCGGCGGCCATTCAGACATTTCCTCTGGGCCGGCGGGCGCTCTCCAAAAGAGCGCCCGCCGGCCCAGAGGAAATGCCCCTGCAACGAGGACGCCGGCTCAGAATTGAGCCGGCGTAGTTGCAGGGGTGCGACGGGTGCAGTTTCACCCGTCGCGTATTTCAGTGTCTGCAAAGCAGACACTGAAATACTTTGCGGGGCCCTCTTACGGGGGCCCCGCGGCACCCCCTACCGCCATCCTGTTCCTGGCGGGAGACCCGCCAGGAACAGGATGGCGGTAGGGGGTGTCAGAATCCCCATGGCTGCGGAGCGCGCTCCGCAGCCATGGAGGATTCACAAGGGCAGTGGTAAACCGGCGGGAGACCGCCGGTTTACCCTTTCTGGCCGCGGCTGAACCGCGGCGGTCAGAATACCCTCGGGAGCACCGCCAGCCTGTTGGCGGTGCTCCCGTGGTCGGTGACCCTGGCGGTCACCGGCCGCCAGGGTCAGAATGACCCCCATAGTCTGCAGTCTTGGACATTGTTTAGTCATCTACTGAAAAAGAATCTACATTAGGTATATGCTGCAGTCTTTTAAAGGTGGAATTGGCTTGAGTGTATTTTATTTAAAAAAAGGCATTTAACTAGTGTAGCTGCAGTCCTTTTGATGATTCAAGTCAGAAGGATGTCAAGAATACAGTTTCTCGTTCAAAAGGACACAATCTGCTTTTCTTCAAATTACAGGCTTAGGCTTTCCTAATTAACATGCAATTCCATGGTTACAATGTAACATTGCCCTGTGTAACACGTTGTTATGAAGCAATTAATGCTAATTTACATTAAATGAGCAATACAGGCTATGTAATTGAGAGCAACCAACTTAGGTTATATCTACCAACAACGAATTATCTATATAGAGCTCCCAGTTGTATGGTACCTATTTCTTTTTACTTTTTGCCTGTAGTTATTCATATATGTTTTTTACCCATTTTATTGGTTGTTATTGACATTTATTTTGTGTTTTGAGAATAAATGGAGTCGTAAAATGGTACATTTCTATATTTATGTAAGTGATAAACAAACATTCATACTTTGAAGCCTGTCGCATTTTAGCAAATTAAGCAGCTAAATAAAACTCTACATCCACGAATAAATATTAGCGTTGTCTAGAAGCCTGTTTTAAGGAAATCTCATCCTGTGTTTTTTAACTCCTTATGCTGTCTATCTGCTCAGTTGTTGGCCTGGAATTCATGAAGGACAGCATGGACAGTCACTCACAAGAGGCAACATTTTCTGTATTTTTCCACTTATAAATATGAATACTGACAGAAAACAGACTATTTTGAGTCCGCGTTTATCAGTAAACATCAGTGAAAATGAAACACTAGGAGACTTATTGACATGGAAACCTACTTATCAAGTTATAGTTCCTGTTTATAAAAGAACCAACTATTCAGGAAGGAGGAAAAGAGGTCATGGAAATCCAAGTTCTATTTAATCAAAAAATAACATTTTAGAAGTATGCAATATTCTAAAAGTTCGAAACATGATGCCATACATTATAGAATTTCATTGCTGCCTCATTTAAAATTTAGGGCCTCTTTACGAGTGTGGCGGTCCGAGGACCATCATGGGACAAACAAACTTACATAGAGGATGCCACCGCAATAGCGACATTCCCCCTGAGCGTATTACAATGTTCACACAAAGCAGACAGTGCGCATTCCGAGGGTGCTGGGCGGGGGGGCCTGCACTCCCCATGCCCCTGTGGCACCTGGCACTGGCTTTCCACCAGCCTTTTCATGGCGGGGTTCCCACAATGAAAATGCTGGTGGAAAGAGGGGGTGTAATTCGCCGGGCGGTGCTGGTTGCAATCATGCCGTTAGGAACCATATCCCCGGCAGGGACAGCGGTCCCCTGGCGGGTCCACCCGCCAGGTTTGTAATTGGGTGGTCGGACCATCAAAGTGGCGGCAGCCCGACCATCAACATGAGTGTGGTGTTCCTCGTATTTGTTGTTTTATTACCATGAGCTCAAAGACATTTTAAGGCATGGGCAACATGGGTAATTGTCCAGGGTCCCACCTTCAAAGAGGCACCTGGGGAAACTGAACTTTCTCTCTCTCTATCTCACTTCTGTCTAATTCTAGGTCTCATCACATCTTCTTCTTTCCACCCACCGCTGTGTCTGACTCTTACACTCTTTGCACCGTGTCATCCTAAGGACTTTGGGGGCCCCTGGAAAGAGGCATTTTAACTCTTTTTCTATGACTGTTTCCACAAGTTTGCCATTACCCTGGCTAGGGAGTTGTTCTGAACAGAGGCCTCCAAAATATGTCTTGCCCAGGGTCCCAGGAATCTTTAGGACAACACTATATGAACTTACAAGATTAACCAGTTTAGGTACTTCACATGAACTGAAGCTAGCAACATTTTACTTTGCAACATAGAAAAAGCGTGATGATAAATTTAAAGATATGAAAGGAAACAAATAACTCTTTCCAACCGATTTTTCATTTCTTTGGGCAGAATTTATTGTTTTGGCACAGTTGAAGTAGTGCCATAAATTGTCGGCACTCCTGCCTCCTACTCACAATTCCCCCTGCCCTGCTTAGAGTTGAGGGAAGAACTGGGTTTATGTCAGCTGATCTCCCCCTGGCTCATCCAGTATAAACCATTGCCCTTGAGGCCCATACTCCACAGGCCATAAAGTCAAAGTAACAGTCGGAGGATCAGACAGGGAGAGGATGATTGTTCCTAGTTTTCCTTGTGTGGGATCTCCAAGCCATGCATGGTGATCCAGGTAGAGACATTGCATAACATCCCTCACACACAGGGAAAAAGATCACTGTGCTTCAGTGCTGTTGAATTTATATTTTCATGAAACAAACTCCCAATTTCACAAGAATAATACTTAAAGATTCTCCTGCTGATGTTAGTTCGAAGCCTCATGTATTATTTAGCTGATAAAACTATGTTGCTGTATTATGTGCATATAATTTAGGTAAGGCAATTATGAGGTATGTCATTCATTGTATTGTTCAATGGTGCTCACACTTTGTATTATTGTGTAAACATCTTTAGTGTATACGTCTCTTTTAATTTTTCTCCAAAAACAAGCTCTTTAAAAGTTACATGCTGATTTAAAGTTTTACCAAAGGAATTTCCCAAGGAACAGTGAGTGGATGTACATTCTCTGCAAGACTGGTGATGGAAATTTACCCTGTGACTTGAGCTATTCCATTCATTTTATACTCAGGAAAAAAGTGAAACACATTTTTCAAATTTTCAAGCTTTTCTTGTTACTGTCTTTTTTTTTCGTTCCACTACTCTCACTGAACGATAATTTGGTATTTGGTTCATCATCTTCATCATCATCAAACAGTCTATTCTTATTGGAAGTACTTATTGGATGTACAAACAATCCGTTTTGTGATTACTAATTGGGAAATTTAGCGACTCACAATTAGGAAATTGCAAACTGGAATGTACATAGGATTATGTGTCCCGAATTGCAATTCGCAAATCATGCAAGTCACAAACGTGTGGGTCACAAGTAGCAATTTCCTAAATTTTGAATGGAATCACCAATTGTGATTCCCAAAATGCAAATTGCAAATGCATTCACAAGTTGCACATGCCCCCACAAGTACAGAAAAGTACTCCCTGGGTCAGGTGAATGATCCCCAAACCAGGAAGTACTCATCATTGCCATCTTGTGAAAACTACTGAGAGGAGATGGTGCAGATGTCTGCTGAAAGAGGTTTGTTTAGAGGGAAGGAGGGCACAACTTGTAAAAAGCATGGCAAGGAAGGATGCTGATAAAGAGTCTAAGGAGGGGAGAAACATTTTCAGAAAACAAGTTAGAGATCCTTACTGTGGAATGCTGCAATAACCATGAGCAGCCCTTTGGCATGGCCTCTATGACCGTCCCAGAGGCCCAAAAAAACTAAAATCTGTCTGGACATGCAGGCCCAAATAAATGCTAATGGAGTGACACAGAACACTTGCTAAAGTTGCCCTAAGTGGGAAGGGTATGCCCAGACGTGGGTCCTTTGCTCAGTGTGCCACTGGATTCAAGCTAGCCTGGCTGATGAAGGGTGATACCCTGAAACTGGTCCTTGGATGCTTGTTTCCGTTCCAGGGAGGACCTGGCCTGGCAGTTCGAGCTGGACTGTTCCCAGGGGAAATAGGGTCAAGACTGATTTGTATATGGCTGGGTCCAAACTGGTGTGGCATGGTGAGCAAAAGAACAATGGATTAAACCCAGATCTGGGAGCAACATGGCGTCCGTGTAACTGAGAGGTTCGCAAGCCCTGCCCACCAGGAACCGGAGAACACAGTCGCCGCAGCTGAGCGGCTGAGCGGCATGGATTGCGCACCAAGCAGTGAAACGAGGGGGTAGGAGCCCCCCGGTTGCCGCCACCTCGCCGGCGAGGTCCAAACAGAGGGAGAGACAAGGCAGCGGCAGCGGCGCTCGGATAGAAGACTCGCCGAGCGCCGCGTAAATCAAGAGAGTCGCCCTGAAGCCCCCGAACGCGCGCTGGATCTCCATGAAGCCCAAGGCTTGAGGTTTTCCCGGGAAAGCAAGTAGAAGGAGAGAGGCAGCGGGAAGCAGCGATGGGGGTGTGCTTTAGAGGCACGGTACCTGCTCACACCCGGAGGAGAAGAGGGTGTGGTGAGACTAGGCTATGTCACTGACTCTGAACTGTTCACTGGAAGAGCATGCAGCAACCAGGTGCTGGGAGGATGGCAAAATGAAAACTTACCGACGGTATGTACTGCAAGCAACTCGCTCTCTATTCAAAGTATAAAACGGACGGAGAATACTTAAAAATGTACTCAACATTGTTATAAATAGTAATGCTACAATTGAAATTTCAACAGTCTGATAATTGATACAGTCTGATACTGCCTGATATTGCCTTCCTCTCTAAAGGGGCGGGGAAAAAGAAAGGGGGGAGATTAAACCACTCAGCAATCGAAGTAAGAGACATTATTACAAAAAAGACGAATCTGTTGCTGCTGGGAAAAAGGGGGAAAAAAAAAAAAAGGGGCGATCAGCAACATTTAAAAGTATATAAAGAGAACTGAATGACTCGGGCCCTAATGCTGTTGGATGCACAAGTCGATTTATCTAGGTGCCCATATACTCCCTCACGGCTTCTGGGGAGTGTGATTAAACGGGCAATATCCGATGCGTTAGCGGCAGCAGCTGGAATAACAGGATTTCTGAGACTGTTATCTCACGTTCTGAATACAAGTATGGCACCCAAAACTACTCGGAATCTTGGGGACAAGACCAAAGGAGTTAAGATGACACGTGTCGGAAGAGATAAAGGAGATCTAGTGGGGGTAAACAAACGCCTGGCGTCAATAATAGGCAAATCAGCTGGGAAAAATATGCCCGGGTTGGGGAAAGATGCCAAGATGAGCGATAGCACTACCCCCCGCTGGAAGTCAAGGGGAAAGGCAAAAGTAAATCTATTATTATGACTTTTCTTGCAGGAGGGGCGCAAGTTAGCTCCTCTGCACACACAACCACCCCCTCTGAAAATAAACACATCGGGGAAAGAACCTACTCTGCTGGGCACCAGTAGCAAGAAGATGTGTATCGAAAATAATGAAAATTAGGGAAGGAAGTGCGAGTGCATCAGGACCCTCAGTAGATAGTGAGGACCTATATAAGATTTTAGGAAGCCCTAAAGGGTGGAATAAAGCAACTGGAAAAGACCCCAAGTTTGTGGACTGGGGCAAAGATAGTAGTGATAAATTCTACTCTTTGACAGAAGAGTCTGATCTCAGCAGCGGCGATCATAGCTTCGGTGAGTCTGACGGCAGTGAGACATCTGAGACTGGAAATAAATCATCAAGTAATGAACCTACAGTGCGGCAGCTGCGCCGACAGTGGAAATCCGTAAAATCACGGCCCTGTTCTCAGGAGGATTTCGAAAACTCAACATCTACGGGTGGTAGGACTCTAAAGTGGGATTATTCTGGTATCGGACTAGCAGATACTCCTACCACAAGTAATCAGGGGTCAGTTAATGGCAATATGGAAGCAGGCACAGGAGCCCCTGCAAGTAATTCGTCTGCGACGGGCACCGAGGCTGGGATGCTGCAGTCAATATATAGTTCAATGAAAGAGCTGCAAACAGAGACCAGGATCGAAAGTCGGCGTGCAAGGGTCGCTACAAAGCGACTGCAGGGAACGGTTCGTAAGGTTGCAAAATCATGCACAGAAATCAAAGCTAAGTTATGCTCGATGGAAGAAAGGATAGTGGCATTCAAGAAGGATGTCGATACCCTTAAGGAACAGAGCGCTACAAGAGACGACCAATTGACAGATGTAATGTGGAAACTGGAAGACTTTGAGAATAGACAGAGAAGGAATAATCTTCGATTTTTGGGTATACCGGAAGGGCTGGAAGGAAGTAATATACGAACTTACATGGTCAAGCTCCTGCGCGGGGCCTTCCCGGAACTGGGGAATTGGGATTGGGAGAATGAACTTCAGCGGGTCCACAGGTTTCCGGCAACCCGGCGGAAGGCGGGCCAACGGGCAGATTCTAAATACCCTAGAGCTATTTTAGTCTACTTTGGAAACTACTTACTACGACAGGAGGTATTTGATAAAGCTTGCCCTAATACCCCACGCACTGTGGATGGGGTTACCTTCTTCACTTGCAGGAGATGGCAGCTCCGACAGCTCATTAAACCATTTTCAGACAAAGGAGGGGAGGCCTATCTGTTGGCCCCTGCCCGACTTAAAACAGTAATGAATGGGAAAGTGAAAGTATTCACCTCAGAAATTAAAGCAAAAGAATACCTGATGGGGGTGAAGCAGTAGAGCGCAGAGACACATAGAAGGCAAAGGTGCTCAGGGGACGGGTGGGCCCACACACGCACGACACCAACTTTCAGGCCATCAGTGGTCTGATTGCTCAACAGGATGGGGGGCCAGTCCCGGGGAGGAGGGAAGTTTGGGAGGGGGTTGGAGGGGACTGGTCTGGGGTGGAGGAAGGGGGGAGGAGAAGGGGAGGGGGAGGAGGAGAGGGATGGGGGAGAAGGGTAGGATATGGTGGGTGGTGACAGAAAGGTGGGGGAATCAAAATGGAAAGGAAAGGATTGGTTTATTTTTGTATAATTATGATATCGTGTTTATTGCATACTTTTATGGCTTTTAGCCGAAATAAAGTTATTATTGATTATTATTGATTAAGGGAAGTAAGAGAAACAGAAAAAATAGGAACAAGGGAGCAAGGCGAGAAGAGAATTCAAGAGATTGTGCAGTCAGATAGGAAGACCGGGGGGGGAGAAAGAGAAAAGAAAAGAATCAAACAATAGCAAATGGCTAGACTTCGAATTGCCTCAATTAATATATGCGGATTAAATGACCCTCGTAAAAGAAGGAGAGTGGTTGAAGAGTTAGAAACCTTTAGGGCAGACGTCTACTGCCTACAGGAGACACATGTGGAGTATAAAAACTTTGGAATTCTTGGTTCGTTCGGTATGAGAGTGATTGCTCGGTCAGAACAAGAGGTTAGAACTAAAGGGGTGGCAATATTAGATCGGACTAATAAATTAAACTTCATTAGGCAGAAGGCGGACAGGGGCGGGAGATGGGTGATTGTAGAGTGCAGCTATGGGCGTGGTATTTTACACTATGGGGGTCATTCTGACCCTGGCGGTCACCGACCACCAGGGCCAACGACCGCGGAAGCACCGCCAACAGGCTGGCGGTGCTTCCTGGGCCATTCTGACCGCGGCGGTAAAGCCACGGTCAGAAAAGGGGAACCGGCGGTTTCCCACCGGTTTTCCCCAGGGCCGCCATGGGGATTCCGACCCCCTTCCCGCCACCCTGTTCCTGGCGGTTGTTACCGCCAGGAACAAGATGGCGGGAACGGGTGTCGTGGGGCCCCCTAACAGGGCCCCATAATGATTTTTAGTGTCTGCTTTACAGACACTGAAAATCGCGACGGGTGCCACTGCACCCGTCGCACACCAGCAACTCCCCCGGCTCCATTCGCAGCCGGCTTCATCGTTGCTGGGTCTTTCCCGCTGGGCCGGCGGGCGGCCTTTTGGCGGTCGCCCAGTGGGAAAGCCAGAATGGCTGCTGCGGTCTTTTGACCGCGGTGCGGTCATTCGGCGGTTCCCGCCAGGCGGGCGGCGGCGGTTGGAATGACCGCCCATGTTCTTTATACGGGGTAGTCACGGACGACCCAGTAGTATTGGATACCCTCGCTATTGAGGTAACAGGATGGGCCCCTCCCTATATTCTATGTGGTGACTTCAATTTCAATGGCTCTTGGGAGCGACTACAGGATTTATTAGCATCCACAACCAAGAAGTACCAGGGGCGTAAACTTCGGGTATATAAGGCAATGGTCGCCATCCAGAAAGAATTAGGATTGGTGGACGCTTGGGCAAAATTATGTAATCTGGACCCCGGATATACTTATTATTCGGCTCCCCATGCGAAATTAGCACGACTCGATTATTTTTTTATATCTCCTGTATTATTAAAGAAAGGAAGGATGGAATTATATCCGCGGGCTATATCAGATCATAACCCCTTTGTATTCGATCTGGAATTGGATGGGCTTGAGCCGAAGGTTAGGAGATGGACATTTGAAAGAGGGCTCCTTAAGGACCCGGAATACTGTGAGTATATGAGAAAGTGGATAGTTGAATTCTTGGGGTTTAATCAGTGATCAGCTCCAGCAGAGATAGTCTGGAATACCCTAAAAGCAGGAATTCGAGGGGAAACGTTGAGTTTTAGTCTTAAAAGGCAGAAAAATTCCCAAGGCAGAATAAAAGACTTGCATATGAAGTTGAGGGCAGCAGCAAGACAACTGATTCTAGCTATAGAAACTGGGGTGGATATAAATAGGGCTGAGGAGGAAGTCGCTATAGCTAAAGCAGCAATCAACGAGGTTATTGCACAAAAAATAGCGGAGAAATACTGAGCACAGCGCTCACAAGGGTATGAGTATGGAGAAAAATCCGAGCGCCTGCTAGCAATAAGGGCAAGTCAGAAAACAGCATCTGGGGTCATTAGAGAGATTAGAGATTGGCAAGGACAGATATTGTCAGACGTGGATGGAATTAGGACGGTGTTTCACAGATATTATACGGAACTATATAATGATACATCTGTACATTCGGATGAAGAAATCCTGGAATTTTTATACCCCATTAAGGTTGATAGGCTTTCTGAGAGCGGTCGTCTATACATGGGAGATCAGATGGATATCTCGGAAATTGATAAGGTAATGAGCGAACTTGCTACCGGAAAAGCCACAGGCCCTGACTCGATCCCCTTAGAGTTTTATAAAACTTTTAAAGTACTACTACTCCTAGTGATGATAGAGCTATTCATTCAGGTATAGAATGGAGGGGAAACCCCCACATAATGGGATATGGCCAACATAGTAATGTTCCTGAAGAAAGGGAAAGCCACACTAAACCCGGCTTCATATCGGCCGATCACATTAATCAACAGTGATGTTAAAATATACTTAAAAATATTGGCCGCTCGATTATCTGTGGTGATTAAGAAGTTAGTTACCCCTAGGCAACATGGGTTTGTCCCGGGTAGGGGTACTACCAATCATATTCAAAGAGTTCTCGTGCTCTTCGATGCTACCGAAGTAGCAGAGAAACTTATGGCAGTCGCATTATTAGATGCATAGAAGGCGTTTGACTGGGTGAACTGGAATTACCTGTGGTATGTAATGGAGTACTATGGACTGGGGAAGAAATTTATCGCAGCAGTAAGGGCTCTATATAGATCACCGGCAGTGAAAATACAATTAATGGGAGGACAATCCGAGTGTATCCAGGTCAGGAGAGGTACTAGGCAGGGATGCCCATGCTCTCCGCTCCTGTTTGCTTTATATATAGATCCCCTGCTTAGACAGTTGGAAGAGAATAACAGGATTCCACCGATACGTAGGCAGGGATGGGATACAAAAGTCCTAGCATACGCGGACGATATAGCTATACTAACCCCCTCCCCTGATTCGGCGCTGAGAGAGGTTGAAGTGGTGACGAGGAAATTTGGAAGAGTTTCCGGACATCTGTTAAATAGAGCAAAAACGCAGTTACTGGCTAATCAATATATAAGCAACCAGGATACTCGGAGGGTTGATCACGCAGTATATCTGGGTATAAATATTACATCAAAAGTAGGAGAAATTGTTAATCTGAATTTGGATCCCATACTCGCGAAAGCTAGAAAAGATATGTGCAGATGGAATAATCTACATATGACTATAGTGGGGAGGTGTAATATGGTGAAAATGATCTTCCTCCCTAAATTGTTGTATCTGTTTCGTGCTGTACCACTGAGCTTTACAAATCTTAGATTTAAGGAAATAGATGGAGTGATTATGAGATTTATCTGGGCATATGGCAAGTGTAGAAGAGCAAGTAAATTTATGTCTTTACCTCGAGAAAGGAGAGGGGTGGTCCTTACTGAATATAAAATTATACCAAATGGCAGCAGCTTTTCAGTATATGCGCCCATTATTGGGTCTTAAGAAAGAAGGGACCGCGGAAGAGGACTGCCCTAATATATACGAATTGCAGGTAGGAACAGCAGCCAATGGGTGTTTGGTAACATTTCATGAACCTGGATATTATAAGAAAACTCGATACAAGGTACTGGAGGCGGTCTATAAATGTTGGCGATCGTGGCAAAAAAAGAAAGGACTCAGCAGATATAACTATTATACCATAATTGAGAATAATCCATTGCTCCCCGAAATATTTAAGGATAGTTATATGGCAAAGTGGGCCTCCCTAGGCATAGAGATGTTAGGGAACCTCTTTGACCATTTTGGGGTCAAAGCGTTTGGGGATCTACAGGAGCAGTATGGCTTAGAGCGAAGGGACTTTTTTAAATATCAACAGATACGAGATTTCCTGGCAAGAAAAACAGGGGGTGCGCAGAGATTTGGAAGTAACCAACTGTTGAATGACATCTTGGCCAACCCAAACATAGCAATCAGGTCGATTTATCCATTATTGTTGGCAGAACAGCCCGACGACTTAGAGAAATATAGTGAGAGGTGGAGAGAGAAGTTAGCGGATGGGAGCAATAACTTTATAAGTTCACTAGAGTTGGGATATACTATCTTACTCTCCTCTTCACTGCAAGCACAGCATTATAAGACCATGTTTGACCTGTATCATACTCCAGCTCATCTTGTCAAATGGGGGAGCTTATCAGGAATAAACTGTCCGAGATGTGGGATGTATGGAACAGACATTGTACATATAATGGCTACATGTGGGGAACTAACGGCTTTGAGAGATGGTATTCAATCTGTCTTGAAAGGGGTCGTGGGATATGATTTGGCTCTTACCCCCGAGATCATGATCCTAGGGGTCGCTGTAGAAGTAGGTGGTCCTCATAGAGCATTTATCTTTGTGGCCATGGCAGTGTATTGAATATGTATATCGTCTGCGTGGTTGAATGTACGACCTCCGTCTTGGCAGCAATGGCTGGGTAGATTTTTGTCTGTATATCATTTGGAGATGGCACTGTACGAACGCAAGGGGAGACGTGCTAGGAAGAAAGGGAAGGCAATATGGGGGCCATTCCAGGACTGGATCCTGGCTCATTAATGATTAATGTTCAAACTAAACCCAGACTCTCCTCCCCCAACCTAACCCAATCATCTGGAAGTCTCCCCCGTCTGGATTAGTTAGGCTGTTGAGTTTCTCATTATCTAGGTTGTATATATATATTTTTTTTCTTTGGTTTGAATTCCTTCTATTTGGTGTAAATTGATGTATGAGTACAATTGCTGTATGATTCCTTTCCAATAAAAATAAAAAACAAATTAAAAATAAGGATTAAACCCAGATCTCTAACTGGAGGTGAGTGTTATGTTGCTAAAGGAGTGACACAGAAGTCAGTGGATGAAATCTGCAAAAAGTGGTATAACCTCAGGTCAAAGACGAAATAAAAGGTGATCACTCACCTGGCAGAGAGTCGTGCTCCAGGAGGAGGACCTTCTAGAGTACAACCACCCACAGCCATAGAAACGCTAGTTAAAGGCACACTTGAGCCAGAGGCAGTTGGCAGATTCGGGCATTTAGACTACTCAACAGCAAGACCAAACCCAAATAAGTGCATCTTGTCCACTGGCCTTTAAAAAAATTATAATATGTATTCAGACACATGTATAGTCACTGTTCGCTGCACCAACACAAATGCATTATGAGACATGTAGTACACTGAACTTAATGTATGTTTCAGGTACATTTTATTGTACAAAAACAACTTATAAATGTTATTTCTATACAATCAAGCTCAAAAACATAATTGTAAGTATTTTCTGCACCACTGACAATGCTGCACAGCACAAAGAAGGGGCTGATTTAGAGGGAGGTGATGCCACCCATATGGATGAGGAATACCATCAAAATGACACTTACCGTGGACCCTTGACATCACAAGGACACATCAGTAGTGATGTATGTGCTCCGCAGCCTACATCAGGACAGGAGGTTGCACAGCCAAGCATAGACGTAGCTCTAGCTCCTGTAGTGAAACCACACCAGCAGCAGCAGCTTTTTGGGACATGGTAGACCACGACATAGGCCAAGATCTGCCACACAACCAATCCTGTCCAATCCACCAGGAGTTGACAACACCTAGGTATTTGAAGGCATTGAGAACTCTGTGTTAGAGCTTTAACGCCTGCAACAAAAACAAATACAAATCATGAACAGGAAGTTACACACCATGCAACAAACAAAGGCCAAAATGTAAGAAAAGTTAGCGTTGCCTTTGCACCATTTATTAATGCAAAAGTGGCGTTAATCCAACACCATATTTATAAAGGGACGCTAGAGCAGTCTAGCACCAAGTTGCTGTATCTAGCGTCATTTTTCAGGAGCGCCGCTGTTCTGTTTATCAACAATGATATGCAAGGTAGGTGTTCCCTCTTAAACAATTACGCCAGCTTGCTAGTGCCATATTTACAAGCCAACAGAAAAAAGATGCGCACCTAGGATCATCTAAAAAAAATGGCACTAACTTCCATTAACGTCAAAATTTGCCTGGTCAGATCAGGCATTAAAATCACAACTAGACACAACTACATAAGGAAAACACACAGAAGGAACTCTGGCAAACAACTGGACAAAATGGACCTGTTACGGCTACAGTTTGGCACACGGAGATGAGAACAGAGACAACTCCAAGTGCCACCAGCACCACGGCACCACTCTCAGTCACCACCACTGCAGCCACAAAGGCAGCGCAGAAGGAGGGAGGGGATATTTTGTCATTGCACATCCATTATTGACCTCAGGGAAGAAGAGGCCATCAGACTCTATCGCCTCAAGCAGGTGTCCATCATACGGCTGATCCACCCTATTGACCCTGACATCATGGCAAGAGTGGAAAGTCCTACAACCATACCACCCAAGCTCTTGGCTGTGCTCCGCATGCTGGCCTCTAGATCATTTCAGACCACTGCAGCACAAGTGTGGGGTATCTCACTACCATCCTTTTCTGCCTTCCTCCCTAGGGTCCTGGATGCAATCATCTGCCTCACACCCCACCACATCCTATTCCCCAAGACCCAGCACCTACAGCAGGAAACAAAACAAGGATTCTACCAAATTGCTGGGTTCCTGCATGTGCTGGGTGCAATGGAATGCATACATGTCCAACTTGTCCCCCCTGCTGCCCACCTTTATTGGAACAGGAAACACACACACTCATTGAATGTGCAGGCCATTGCAGACCATTGTGGGATATTCACAACATTCTCGCTAAATATCCAGGCAGCATCCATGATATCTAGATCTTCAGACACTCAATAATAAATCAACTTTTCCAGGATGGACAATATGGCAATGGCCTACTCGTATGTAAGTCAGCATACACTACATAACACAGACTATACTCTAAACACGTGGGGCAAATAATACATACTCCCCACAAGACACACATGGATCGGAAAGCACTGATGTTTGGAGACCAACACATATTCCACATGCATCACTCCAACGCATTCAGTGACCATCACCCACACTTATGGCTACATGTACAAGTCCCTAGCACCACCAGACTGTCACTTTTGATGATGCTCTGAAGGAGCTATGCCCTCTGTGCATTCAAAAGGTGAAGTCAAGCCACTATATGTGTTCCTATGTATTGTGGAAAATACAGATCCTATCACTTTAGAGTGGAATTGGTCAGCAATGGGTTTTGCATTGGCCATGCCACCGTCAAACAACTTGCATATTGGCACTGCCCCCACATTTAACACTATGTAGAAACCTGAGACTGCAGCTATAGATAATGCCACCCTAGTGGAGGCATCACCATTTACCTATCCAGAAAAATACCTGATGCTCTCCTTGCGTAGACTTTTCTCATGTGCGGTGCATACTGCAGTAGACATTGAAATAGGATATTGCCATCATTGATAGATCATGTGTAGGAATAGACACATACAGCACAGCAACAATCGAACTAGTAAATCCGTAATTTTACTAAAATGCTACAAGGGTTCCCTCGGTGGACTTTGGCAGCTGAACTAGTGCCAGCATTCTGGTAGAGGTCAGAAATACACAATATCAAAGAGACACTATTTTGCAGGGCAGTGCAGAAATGCCCCTCATACCCTGTCCTGTCCCACAGGTGTCTTTAAACTTGTCACATACATGGCAATACATCCCAAACAACTATGCCACATTTTCACCACATACACATATGCATGCTAGCCAGGAAATTGCTACAACAACTCTTTGTGCAAGGGAGGGCTTCCATGTCCAAGTGGGTGGGATTCACATGCAACACACAGCGCGCAACGCCTGTCTCATGGCACCCACCACATAAATTAGGTATAACGTTTGTCAACATGACTCGTCTGCAGGTCTAAAGTAAGGGGTCTAAGGGACAAATATGTACAACACCACACATATTCCGCATGGGTAAACTGTCATGCCAGAAAAAACATACATTCAGGCCCCTGAGGCACAACCCATTACTGGAAAGTACTCCACCACTCACCAATACAACCATGCATGAAAACAGGAACATACACAATGCTAGATGCACGTCAGATTCACCACTCCACTTAAAAAAACCAGTGTCTGGACATTTAGCAATAAACACAAATGCACGTCTGACATTAGTTCTCCCATTTCTTTGCAGCAGACCGTGGTTACGGCATCCAGCCATGGGTTTTGTCTCCATATGCAAACCCACATACAGATGCTGAGAAGGCTTACAATGAAGCACACTTTAGGCCCAGAAATGTGGTGGAGAGGACATTTGGCATGCTGAAAACCAGGTTCAGGTGACTAGGTCTAACTGGAAGGAGTCTATTATATTCACCATCCCTTGTGTGCAAAACAATACTTGTATGTGCAATTTTGCACAGCATCTGTGTATAGACCAGTGTCCCCTGGGATGAACAGGTAGAGGTCCCCAGGGAGGAGGATGAGGACAATGATGCACAACAGGAAGACATGGAACAACAAAACGCTGCTGCTGGAGCATGCAGAAGGGACAATATTGTGATCATCTTCTTCACTTAGAGACTGTATTCTAATCATCAATGAACAAAGTTTTTGTCAATAAATAAATTGAACTCAGATTTGTCGCGGAGTACTTCTTTTCACCTTCACATACCTTATCAACTCACCCACATCTTAGAAAGCACGACTAGACCACAAAAGATGTAAATATATCAGGAACACACTTTGCAACAAGAAAAATACTACACACAATGCACTACTACGTGAATGTGTTGGTGAAATGTTGGCATGGCTTTTTGTACACATAAATTACATTCCCACACACATATTGTGTTTGGTTGACATTTGACATCAGCAACCCAGGAAAAACATTTGAAGACTGTTTTACAGATGTTTAGCATAGGTAGGACAAGAGTAGACAGTACCTACATAAGTAGGTCTGTGTCTGCTATGTAATAAATTAATGTCTGAATGTCATAATCACAGGTGACAACTCAAAACCTACCCCTCAGTGGCACATACATGTATGTCTAATAGAGAGTTAAATACAGAGGACAAACACCTGAATGTCTCGGTCTGTCAGACTCTATCCAGTTTGTATTGTGCATGTATGTCAAGAAACGTCAAAATAAGTCACAAAGCCTTCGCAAACTGTGCATGTGATGAACACAGACATGTTAAAACTTGCATGTTCTACTCATAGCTGTCAGGAGTAGTCACACAATCAAAATTCAGTCATAGTGCATGCAACAAAGGTTGGGGACTGCAGCTATGCTCATGTCAAACAAATAAATGCGGAAGGACAGCAGAGACACTGCTTTATTTAACTGTCACATCCAATATGCGCAGGACATTTAAATACTCCTCAAGTGCTGTGGCTCGGGTGCAGTGATGTGTGGGGGTCAGCCATCTCATCTTGCAGACACAGGAAATAATGGCAAATATTTCTTGGCCTGTAGAACAAGCAATGTCCATTATCAAAGTTGACAAGTATGACTGACTATGACGTACATGAATGAAGGGACAGTGAGGATCATGAAGATGTGTACCAAGGGGGCTCTGTAGAAAGTGTGCTTGCAAAGTTGACCTAGAAGCATACATCACACAATCTGCCTTCAATTTGTGTGATTGATCACACATTGTCAAATACTCAACTAACTTACTAAACAACAATATTGCCATGTAACACCAGACACATATTTATACACATTGTGTAGGACATTGCATATCCCAGTCACAGTGCCTACAACTACAACTGTGTGCTAGGCTAGCACAACCAAATGTGACAGAAGTGAGTGGCAAATTACACTAGCGGTACCCTGGGTCTGCAGATATGACCCGGTTCCAATATCTACCAATGACCTAACAATGCATCACAGAAACAAATCTCACATATGAAGACATAGTCATGTCAATCCCTAGTAAATGATGAGACAAGTCCAACACAAACAACCTGTAAGTCTGTAGTACATAATGGGCAAGGCTGACATCAACAACCTAAAAGTCACCAAAACGTAGTTGGGCATGGGACTACAATTGTGCAGTTGACTGTGCACTGATAAATTTAAACTTGAGGGTGCCATCCCACCATAGCCAGAGGGGGCTACCTCCATTTCTGGCACAGTCAGGGGCCTGTTACTTCTGCACAGTAAACTGTACTAAGGGGACCACAGTCAACTTGTGCGTTCACCAGCAACAATGGGGCTGTGTTGGTGTACAAAATGCAACTGGAGCACTGATGGTTAGCCTGCCATCACTGCCTGAGAGCAGGCCTGCCATACTGATTATGTGCTAAAAGGGAAATCTGGCAAAACAAAAGGGTGAGTAATTGTGAGGTCAAGGGAGGGGGGAAAGGGAGAAGGAAGTGGGTCAGCTGGAGACCAAGAGAGGAACCCTCAGAGACCGAGCCCCAGCGAGAGAACACCCCCGGCACGAGCAAGATGTAACAGCTAAAGATGTAACGGGTAGAAACAACATCGTTATAAATCTTAGCAACAGAACCATTGACACAATTGAGTCAAAAGCTCTTAATAAGGGACTAGGCTTTGTCCCAACTCCCAAAATAGACCTGTTTAAGACAAGAACTGAACTGGCAGACTTTTTTCCGCAAACTTCGCCTAAAAACTTTCTTCTGGGAGAAAACCACCCCAGACACTTATAAGAATACAGGCCTACGACCAAAACACTGTAAATTCTGGCTTTTGAAAAATCCGTATCTCGGAAGATAGGGACTTTACAGGAATTACCAAATAATACCTTTCACAATATGAGCTCGGAAGAACTAGGAGCTTTAAAACGACTGACGTCTTATCCCACAATTATGATCAAACTGACAGATAAGGGCGGGGCAACTGTGATCCTACCACAGCAGGCCTACAAAGATGACTGTTTTCGCTTGCTGGGGAACACACAGCCTTACAAACGCCTATCCAGGGATCCCACATTAGAAATCCAGGAAGAAATTGCCTTCCTGTTGTCTAAGCGAACGACTGGCTGACAAGACAGAAAGCAGCATTCCTGGTACAAACTAACCCCAAAGTGCCATATTCTCCCAAAGGTACACAAAGAGAAGAGTCCCCCTCCGGGTAGACCCATTGCCTCGGGGATTGGCTCCATCCTGGAACCCCTTTCACAATGTTGTGATTTTTTCCTACAACCCCTGGTCAAAAAGATCCCAACTTACTTAAAAGACACAACTGATGTCTTAAATTTGCTAAATACCATGACCCTTGACAAAACCTCTGAACTCCTGAATAAGCTAGATGTGGATTCTCTCTACACAAATATTCCCTAGGAAGCTACCCTGGAGGTCATCCGCGATCAATTGGAGGGTACAAGAGGTGACTCACGAACACCTCGGGAACTCATTCTAGATTTAGCCCACATGGCATTGACTAGAAACTACTTTGAGTTCGAGAAGACCTTCTATCTACAGATACATGGGGCATCGATGGGTAGCACCTTTGCTCGCAGTCTAGCTTGTCTGTATGTAGATAGCTTTGATAGGCAAGTGGTGCTCAACAACAACAATCCATTTCTTAGGCAGATCAGATTGTGGAAACGCTACATAGATGACATCCTATTGTCCGGGACAGGCACTGCGAGTGAGGCCTGTACCTTCGCTAATTGGCCGAATACAGCAAACCCCTATCTGAAGTTCACATTGACGATAGGTATTAATGAGCTGCCCTTTCTTGACCTAGGTATTTATGAGAAAAAATGGAACATTAGCTATTGAGGACCATTACAAGCCTACAGACCATAACAATTTTCTTCCATTCCAGAGCTTTCACCCGAAGTCTTTACGAGAAAACTTACCTGTTGGTCAGTTTTTACATCTGAGACGCAATTGCTCGGATCTAACAGACTATAGGAAACATGCAGAAAGATTATCCAGTAAACTTCTTGAAAAAAACTACCCAGTGCATCTCATTAGGAGAGCAGACAAGAGAGCACGAAACAATAATAGAGAGCAGCTGCTAGATTTTCCACGAACAAAGCCAAAGACGGAACAGATCTTCTGTGTTACTACTTTCAACCCCCTCTGAAACAAAATTCAGAAGATAATTAAGGAGGATTGGAAGATCCTTACATCGGGTGGACTCCCATTTGAACAACCCCTACATGCCTACAAGAGAGCGACTAATATACAAGACATGGTGGTCCACACATGACCATTAATAAAGACATCTTCCAAGAATCAAGCAATACTACCTCCTGTAACAGGCCATCACCCTTGTGGGTAATGCAGTGTTTGTCAATTCACACGCAAAAACACCATAGTGGGCTTGGGCCTAACAACGCCTTGTGTATTGAAATCCTTTGCAAACTGCAATAGCAAGAATGTGATTTGCATGATTGTTTGTCCCTGTAGACTGAAGTAGATTGGTATGACAACAAGGAGAGTGGGAACCTGCATCTGTGAACACAGAAGTACCATCCGCTGTAAACGGGATGCCACAAAACTCACCAGCCACTTCATCAGGAGTAGCCATTCCCCAGATGACCTTGAATGGACAGTTCTAGACAAGCTGTCCCCTACAACAAATAATATGAACCAGACACTTCTCTACTATGAACAGAGATGGGTCTGGAGATTGCACACAGACAGCATGGGACTAAATGATGAAATACCTTGGTCATTACTAACCAAATGAGAGGTTGTATGGACAGTACCCCTCAGTCTTCTCCATAGACACTAGCCCATGACACATGTCCTAGAACTGCTTCTCCATTGGACTCACAGTACAAGTCTTGTAGCTTGGTTTCCCCGTCTCCTTCTTTCAGCAGTTCGCCCTCCCTCACCCTCTCTCCTCTCTTTCCTTGCCCTTTCCTCCCGCTTTGGTTTCTTTTCTTTTCTTTCCCTCGTTGGGGTTCCCCTCCCCTCTTCCCCGTTTTCTCCCCCCTCCACTCCCACCTTCTTCTTACATCTTTTTCTACCATAATCTTCATTCTTTAGCCCCTCTTTAGCCCTCCTCAACCCTTTCCCCTGTCCTTCCCCTTCTCTTCTTTTCTGTCCAGCCCCCCTTTTCTCTTCCCTCCACCTCCCACCTTCCTCTCTCCGTCAGCGTGACTGCCGGCGACCGGTATCCCAGGGAACCAAGGAACTTCTATTCCCATGCCCCTTTGTGATGAGTGACGTAGCTACTTCGCGACGTCCACCCACCGCACATGCCTCAGTTGCAGCGCGTCTCTAGGGAGCAATGGGACTACAGTTTCCATGCTCCCTAGAGCTTTCTGAACGTGGTCACGCCATCACGCGATCTTGCCACTCGTGGCGACGCACCCCCCCACGCAACCTCCCCATCAGTGCTCCTGCCGTGCAACGGGCTACAAAACTTGCTCCTCCCCGACCCGTATTCCTGAGCGGTCGGGGAGGGAAATGGAATAGGTGCAGAAGAGAGCGCCTCCTTTGGAGTAGTGAGTTACCTTGGAGCTCATTTTGCGCAGCACCAGCTTGAGCAGCCAGCGGCCCCTGGCACAGATAAGACTACCGTGTTTGCTTTTCATGTGTGGCAACTGCATTATCTTGTGTGTGTTGTGCTTTTAAAGATATTGTTAAAGATATTATTACGTCTTACTGGTATATTGCCCTATTGCATCACTGGATAGTCAGCTGCAATATTCTCTTGTGTGTGTGTTCCTTCACAGAAATTATCATATCATCGATACATTTTTCCTTAGAGCCTTAGTTCTATACCTTTCGCCCAGCTAATGGGCGACCCTATGCTATACTTGTTTCATCCCAGGACTACTTTTTAGCACATACCTAACGCATACATGTTCCTGAGTTACCTAGTTTGATAGCATGAGTGCTGTCTATCTCCCCTTCCATGAGTTCACTTCTCGCTTTGGCATGTCTCCTCTGTTTTTAGTGTGTGACTATAAGGGGACACTCCTCCTCCCATAGACCTGGGGCTAATTGCCCTGCAGGAATAGGGTAAGATATCTCTTTTCCCTCCCCCATCTCTGGGGCATTATACCCCACATATAACGCAACTTCTTTACTTTGATATTGGATGAACGTGTGTTTACTTGAGCATGCTGTGACTCTTCTTTGTGTGCTGTGGTTTGCTGTGTTACACCATGATAAAACCGTATAAATAGTATAGTGGTGTATTTGTTTTATTTAGGCCCCGTGGTTTAGCTTTCTACAGGTAGGCCCTCCTCTTTTTTACTTCTATTAGAGCACCTCCTAATGAAGTAGCCCCACTATACACTTTTCTCTCTGCACTTGCATTTTTAGTGAATTAATTTAGGGATCCCAGGCCCTGAAGAATGCCCCGAGACCTCCTTTGGCTCTTAGCAGTGGGCAGAAACATGTTGGCCATTAATTAATAAATAGGTGACCCTGCAAGTCTTTACCCTCAGTAGGCGTCCCATCACTTGTTTTGAGTTTCACCAGCAGTCACCATGAATAAAGGTGTACTATTACACAGGTGTCTGACTAGGTGTTTTTGTACTTATTGTAGCACGACTGGATCCCACATTTATCCAGATAACTTTAATCTCAGCACTCCCTCCAAGTTATTTTAACAGTGAGGTTGAGTCCGTCCGGGTGGCACTGTCCTATCCAGATGGGGATAGGTGGTCATATGATGAAGCAAGACATTATAAAGTGTTTGAGACCACCTAGTCTGAAAAAGGAAACTTTTCTTCTTCACCCTCAGCAAAGCAATACTTAGCACAACAACAAGTCTCAAAGTCTGAGACTGAAGGGACCAGGGCAATCTCTTTACCATTGGTCCCCTAAGAACACCCCATACTGCTTGTGTATATGAGTAATTGTTCAGTCAAAGTGTATGTGATAACCAAATTCTCACTAAAATGTCTCCCACATGTCCCACCTAGGTGGTCCAGGCTTGGTGAGGCCTATAACACTGTGCATGGACAAATAAGAACATTCACCATATGGCATGATGTCTGTTAAAAATAAAAATTCTGAACATACACACAGTACACATGTCTACATAAGGGAACATGTTAAACACTGATATGAGCGCACAGCTTTGCTAAGATGGTGCAAAATCATCCATGATGGAATAGAAAATTTGTAGCAGTCACAGCCCTAAACACACCACTCTAGTGTGCATTACTGATCACACATAAAAAACACTTTTCACTCACTACCATTTCACATACCTTACAACCATGACATATGTCAGTACACCATTTCCAAGAAAATACATGCATGGGGAACTGTACGTTATACATGTAGCATAAAATCATGGTGTCTGGCCCTAGAGAAGCACCAGAGTTTGTCACACACTTGCACTTATATAGTTCTGGGTTGTCAGATCAGAAACCAAGCCAAGTCACCACCATCCCTATGTAAACATTTGTCAAGGGTATCATGTGCATGAACATGTTTCACACAAGAACCAGCTATCATGTGCTGTGTGGTGAAACAAACAGTGAAAATACTGAAATGATGTTGTGTGAGACCAACAATAGGAGTTTCATCACATATGTACACTCACAGTACACATGTCAAAACATGAATGTGGGAAAATGTGTCATACAAATGCACATTTGCAACCACTATCAGTCCTCCTATGCATCGCACATACCTACATACATATGGAAACACATTTCATTATTTCCAGTAAAAAAATGACAATGCATGCATCCATGTGTAGCCATGTCGTTCAATATAAAAGATGCATGGCACCTGTGTGTGAAATTTTATACTGAGTGCCAGATTTAAGAAGGACCTAGCGCCATCTTGCACAACAGATTAGCGTCATTTTTTTATGCTAATGTGGCGTTAGGTTGGCAAAAACGCTGCGCCATATTTACAAAGTGGGAAATGCTAGCATTGCTCCACTCTGTAAACCCTTGCATCACATTATGCCTGCACCAGCCATAATGTATGCAAGGGTGGGGTTCCGGTGTTAGGAGGTCCAGAAAAATGGCACAGTAGAATCTATAAGTTACCACAGTGCCATTTCTAATGTCATTTATAATGCCTGCCTAAGGCAGGTGATAAAATAAGGCACCCATTGTTTTCAGTGGGCCTCCTTTCACTTTGTAAGATGAGCATCAATGTTTTTAGTGCTGATCCTGCAAAGCACAAACTAACATCAACAATTTTGACGCTAGTTCCCTAACCTATGCCATGGTGCGCCGTATCATAACTACAGCGCACACATGGTGGCGTTAGAGGGGCGCAAGAAAAGTGGTGCACCATGACATAATGAGCCACTTTTCATAAATTTTCCCCTGAGTGCCCTGTCCACCTACCCCATAAAATTCATGCATGCCGTCATGCGTCAAAAAATTTATGCATTTGGTCATTTAAAACTTTCACATATACAAAAATTGACGCATGGCACCTGCCTGTCTAAACTAAAATGTTATACCTCTCAGCCATCCTTCAAAAAGTGATGCATGGCTGTTATGCGTAAAAAAGACAGATGTATAGGGCGTGTCCAAGCTGGTTCAGTAGAGCTCCGTGGCCCGCCAGCCATCCAGCCATCCAGCCTCATCCTACCTGACCCCACGTCCACTCCAAGGTTTCTGGGGGCCGCAGCAGAGAAGACAGAAGCCGAGGGATGGAGGGGAGCCTCCTGGTGATATGGAGGAGGCCGGCAGAGCTGGCAGGATGCACTTGCCACAGACCTGCCTGACCTTAAAATGGCAGGCACCACCTAAGCCGCGTTAGGGCCTTGAGGACCTGAATAGTGATCCGGCACAGAGCCGGGGGCCTCCAAGTCTACCTTCCCGGGCTGAGACGGAGGGGTGGCTGCTGGGAGGGGAGCTCTGGACCCGGCTGCTGTGCTGAACTGCCAGGCGAAGAGGTGAGGAGCCTGCCCGGCCTGCCTGACCTAATGATGTTGGGCGCCGCCTGACTTGCTCTAGGCCCCAGCAGACGCCGTGAGGAGTGCCCCGAGGGGCGAGGAGGGCTGAAGGAGGCCACAACAGCGGAAGCAGACAGAGGTAAGGCAGGGGTGGCTAACGCAGGGGTGCAGGAGGAAGTTCCCCCTCCCCCGTGATCACAGCAGAGGAGGAATAGTTGGTGGGGGGAGGCTGGTGACTTGGAGGAGGCCCCCCCTCCTAGAGCAGTGCGCAAGAGGCGGGAGACCCCCTGGGCCCTGTGGACTGAGGCCCTTGGCTGTGAGACCAAGGTCTGGGAGGGCAGAGGGAGTTGGAGGCACATGGGGGGTCGTTGCGGATGTAGCCGGCTCCAGGATCCTACCCTGTGTGAGGAGCAGCCCGTCTTCTGCCTCCCCCTGATTCGTGGACCATGGACCTGGACCCCTGGGTGCCCCTTCTGTGATGCTGGGCCAAATAGACCTGCTGCGGCTGCGGCTGCGGCTGCGGCATGGTGGAGTGGGGGACTGACGGAGGCCCGTGGCATTGAGGCCTCCTCCAAAGGACATCGGGGGTCACCGCCAGGCCTGCAGTTTTACATACCCAGGCCCAGACTACAATGGATCAGTACACGGTCCCCACCCCTTTGTTGGTTGGTACAAATAAAGCGGCTGTTCCCTCCCCAGAGCCCGTGGCATCGTGAACAGATCTTGGTGCCATCCTTAAAGCAATCCAGGACTCCTGAGAAGCTGTAGAGCACAAGGTCAATGAACTCCTCGTTGACCTCTCACTCATCTGGCAAGATGGGAAGAGTCTCTGAATCAGAGAAACTCATCTCTACAGCCAAAGACGAGGTGGCTGTCCTCAAGTGCCAGGTTTCGAGACTTACCTCCTCAGTGGAAGAGCTGCACGAGCGGGCAGAGGATGCTGAGAACCGGACCCGGCGTAATAACCTGCGCTTGGTGGGCCTGCCGGAGGCTTTGGACATTCCAGATCTGACTGTGGCGCTTGAGGCTTGGTTTCATACCTGGATGCCTCCAGTGAAATTGTCTCCCACCTTTATTATAGAACGAGCACACTGATCAATGGAACCGCGCCCGCTGGTGGGTGAGCCGTCCCGACCCATAATCCTGAGGATCCTGATCTTCAGAGACCGTGATGCAATTCTGCGTGAAGCCTGGAACCAATCAGACCTCCGTTATCAGAACTCCAAAATTCTGGTCTTTCCAGACTACTCCAGGGCAGTGCAGCAAAAGCACGGGTCCTTCGAAGTGGTCAAACAGAAACTGCAAGCGCTGAACTTGCGGCATAAGCTGCTTTTTACTGCCCGCCTAAAAGTTTTTTTCCAGTCCAACGACTCACCGGAGCAGGCCTGGGAGTGGGTGGCTGAGAGACCTGTCCTGAGGCCCCTAGCATGGAAGGGGGGCTGGTGGAAGAAGCTGGAACCCTGGGTGGCCCCCCTTCTGGCCCGCATGCGGAGGAAACACTCCTGCTCCTCGGCAGTTGCGTGTGGTGGCGGGGGAGTGGAAGAGCGGGCCGGGGGCCTCTCCGCTGCTCGAGCTGCCGGCAGACGTGGCACTGGACTTTGACCTGACGGCCACCCTGGCCCTGTTTGCATCTGCGGAGGACGTTCCGATTCCCTTGGGGTGACTGGGGCTGGAGGGGAAGAGGACCAGAATTTGAGACTTAGGCCCATATTTATACTTTTTTAGCCCCACATTTGCGTCATTTTTTTACGCAAAAGCGGTGCAAATGTACAAAATACCATTGTATTTTATAAGTTTGCGCTGCTTTTGGGTCAAAAAGCTGCGCAAATGCGGCGCTAAAAAAGTATAAATATGGGCCTTAGTTTGGAGCGCTTGGCTGAGGCTGGCCCCCGGGCCAGGTATTGGCAGTAGCTCGAGAGACTCGAATGGTCTTATTTTGTTTTCATAGTGATGGTCAGGTTGCACATCCATGAACATGGCACTGCTACATCTTGAGGATCCTCCAAAATGTCAATGTTGTACTTTGCTAGGTTGAAATACTGTTGGGCAGGGGCGACAGATGCTTCAGAGATAGAAGTATGGGGTGGGGGAGTTTGGGTGGATCATGGGGAATTGCAATGTGTTGTTGCTTTTGTACTAATTTTGTTCTTTTCAGGTTAGACCCGTACACAGTGAGACACATGCAGGCTGACCTGTTACCCCAGAGCATCTAAAGGAGCTCCGATTCTTGGGAGCTCGGCCCCCATGGTGGGCCGGAGTTGCATTCAATGCCATTACCCCTACCTGTACTATGTCCATGATACTCTCCTGGAACGTGAAGGGTCTATTAGACCACATCAAGAGAGCTACGGTCCTATATTACATAAAGAGATATCGCACTGGGTCATCCTCTTACAGGAGACCCACTTGGTGGGAACCCAGTGTTTGTTTCTCGGGTGCTTCGGTTGCAACAGGGTGCACCACTCTGGTTTCTCCAGGGATGATACATATGCAGGTGGATAAGGTCCGTATCGACCCCCAGGGGAGATATATTGGAGTGGAGGGCCGCCTGGCAGGCCGACAGGTCAACTTCATCTCATGCTATCTATCTCTGCAGCTTCTTCGGCCTACACTGGCAGGGCTGCAGGCTATGCTCCTTTCCCTACCTCTGGGAACTACTATTCTGGGAGGGTACTTTAACGCGGTCCCAGACCTGAGCCGAGACACTTCCACTGTCCCACATATGGGGCGTCGCACGGACTCAATGTGCCTGGTGAACTGGGCAGGCTCCTTGGGCTTGTGCGACGCATGGTGGGCCTGGCACCCGCAGACAATGGCGTTCACCCACTGGTCGGTGGCCCACCACACAGAAGCTCAGATAGATCTAATATGGCTTCCGACGGTGGAAGTCCTGGCCTGGACTTCGGTGCACATCCTGGTCTGTGGTATCTCGGATCATACGCCGGTCCTCTTGAGTTGGGGTGCCCTAGCGTAGAATGTGCGACCCATGTGGTGCTTCAGCACCTGGTATTTGAAAGACCCTGAATGCATCAAATGAATTGACCAAGAACTATCGTACTACTTCCGAGAGAACAAGGGCTCGGTGACCTCGAAGGGGACCCTCTGGGTAGCAAGTAAACCTACCTTGAGAGGGAGTATTAAGGGGTACATCAGACGGCTGGAGGCCTAGCGGGCACAGTGGATCATAAAGCTGGAGGTTGATATAGCGGAGCTGGAGCATCGCGCTGGACGACCCGGGAGGAGGATTCGAGGCAGCAGTTTGACTTTTGACATGTGGAGTTGAGGCAGGTGTCCCTTGCGGAGGCTCGACAGCATTGGAAGGCATCGACCCAAAGAGTCTATGAGCTCTGACAAAACCGGAAAATTGCTTTACTGGCTGGCAACCCAAGATGTCTCAGCCCAAGTGGTACTCCTTATCAAGCAGGCGTACCATAGGAGGACCTGCTGCCAATCGCCCACACTTTCACCTCCTACTATGAGTCCCTGTACGCCCGAGTCCCTCAGCCCATGGTGGAACAGGAAAACCCTATCCTGGGTGACATTCCGCTGCCTTCTCTCCCGTCATCCTTGGCAGCAGATCTAGACCTACCTCTGTCAGAGGAGGAGGTGAGGGAAGCCATCTCTGCACTACAATCCGGGAAAACTGCAGGGCCTGACAGATATCCAGTCAAGTACTACAAGCAAATTTGATTGCATCTGATATCTCCCCTGGTCAATACATATGAGGAGGCGCTCTGTTGCAGCTCCTTTGCCCCAGGTCAGGATTGTGCCACAATTGTGGTCATACCCAAGGAAGCCCTGCCCCGGGACCAAATTTCATACTACCTGCCCATCCCGCTAATAAATGCAATCAATAAGATATTCGCAATGGTCCTGGTGACCCAGCTAGTATGTACGCTGGCCCACCTGGTCCAGCCAAATCCATACCACGAATGAGCATGCATCATTGTCTTAACTGGGTTCAGGCGGCGCTGTCGTAGGGGAGGATCGGCTGGGTGATGAGCTGGCACTCCTTCTGGTAGACTTTTGCAAGGCCTTCATCACCCTGGCTTGGAACGTCTTGGATGGGGACCTCATGTGGATGGGCTTCAATCTGAAATTCAGGAGCATAGTCCATCTGCTGTATCATAGCCCCTCAGCGTAGGTGCGGGTAAATGGCATCCTTTCAGATCCCTTTCCGATCAGATGGGGGACATGTCAGAGATGCCCCTCTTCCCCTATGACTGCCCTAGCCATTGAGTCGCTGGCCTGCCTCCTCCTTGGGGACCCACTGATCAACGGGTGGAGGCGGGGGACTAGCCATGAAGATAGGGTGCCCATATACGCAGATGATGTCTTGGTGTTCCCGGAGAGGCCCCGGCGCTCCGGCCCTCGCTGCCTTGAGCTTCTGAAATTGTATGGTGAGGCCTCGGGCTATGTTTAAACCACAGGAAGTAATTTCTGTTGGAGGTGTGGGACGCCGTAGGGGGAGCTAACTGGTGCCTGGACATCCCAGTAGAGCGCAACACCCTCAAATACTTGTGGATTCACCTCTCCCCACTCCTGGATCTGGCATGGCAGCTGAATTTCCACCCCCTATCCTGCGCATTGAGGGAGGATTTGGCACGCTTGGGTTGGTTGCCCCTGAACCCATTGGGTCGAGCCCCCCTTTTTAAAATGATCTGCCTCCACAGCTACTTGTACGTCCTGACAAACTTTCCCTCATTGGTGCTCCGGGCCTGGTTCCGATCCCTCACCTCAAAGCTCACCTCCTTTCCTTGGGGGGGAGTGCGCCAACGGGTGGCCTTTTGCTAAGTGCAGAAATCACCCTATGTGGGTGAAATGGGCATGCCGGACCTCTGCATCTTTTACTTGGCGGCTCAGTTGATCCTGATCAATGAGTGGTTTACTGGGAAATGGGATGACCCAGCCTACCGCTTAGAGCTCAGTTACCTCGGCTTAGAGGGCCTGTTGGGAGTATTGTATGGTGATCCAGTCCTGCAGGGGGCCCCGGACTGCACGTAGGTGGCAGGGCGGTGTTGGCGGGTGGCGCTGAGGTTGATGGGCTGGGACCGATGCCTCACCAAGCTGAAGCCTTTGTGGCAGGGAGCATGGTTGCAGCAGGTATCCCGATTGGAGGGTTTTTGACCTTGGGATGCCATTGCAATTACATACTTGGGGCATGCCTGTATTGGGGATACTTTGATGTCCTTTCATCCAGTTCCCAGTTTTTCTGCTTCCTTCAGATGTGCCACGTCTTGTGGACCCATCTGTCACCCAGTCTCTCTCTCCCAGATCACAGCCCTCTTGAGGTGAATCTGCTCTCGGGCGTTTGGGCAGAGGGGTTATTACCCAGATCTATCGATCCTTGCTTACTAATGCACCTGACGGTCTCGTTCAGTTGCAGTACAGGTGGGCGGCTTGGGTGTGAGAGCTGGATGAGGATGACTGGAGGGAGGCCTACCTAGCACCAAGGGAGATGGCCATTTCCGCCAGGTTAAGAAGGATTCACATAAACTACTTCCGTATGTTATATCTGTCTCCACGGAGACTCCAACATATTCCCCTCTGCCTGTATGAGATGTGGCCAACTGGGGGTGCACAAGTTGCTTGTGGCATTGGAGTGTCTGGAGATACGACCCATTTGAGCAGGGGTGGAGCAGGATATCTTGGTGGTCCTTGGCTGTCCTCCCATTGAATTGAATGTGATGGTGGTGCTTCGGGGCCTTCTGGAGGAGCTGGGGGGGCTGAGGGCTAACCGAATATTCATAGGACTCGTGTGTCTGGTGGCCAAGAGAGACATTGCAAAGTTCTGGAGGGTCCCGACGGTACCATCACTCTCGAAGTGGCGATCTGGAGTGGATTGGTGCTCTCAATTAGAAAAGTCAGTCTATGAAGAGCGGGGCTGTCACCACAAATATGAGAACAAATGGGGAGGTGGCGGGCGTACAGGAGGCTGCCTATGTGAAGTACGTTTTCATGTTCTGTTGGGGAGGGTGGCCGACTGCGGACAATATTGATTTGCTTTACACAACAGGGTCATCATGTACTCACTGGTATGTAAGTATTTTTCTTCTGTTTCTCTGCTGCGTTTTATGCATATTAAAAACAATAAAATTGGTTATAAAAAAAAAGAAAGACGCATGTTACAAAAATGGGAAGTGATGTAATAGAACTTCCTTGCTCCACACATGGAACTGTGAACTTACTTTCACTTTCCCTTTACAGTCTTTGTGTCTGTGCTTTGGAGAGGTTGTGTGGTGCTTGTGCTGGTGTGAGGAGTGGTTACATTTGTGTCTTTTGTGCTGTCTGCTGTCTGTGTTTTGTCACTAAAGTCTATTTTGTTGTGTTCTTGTCATGTACTGTTATTGTCTGAGTATTGTTGGGTGTTTGTCTTTAAATAGATAAGCTTGTTAGACGGTCCACATACCTGTCTCGGCAAGGCGGTCTTCCAGGAGGTGATGGGTCTCAGCATTTTCCACTGCCAGGACCACACCGCCATTCAGGAACCGCGCGCCATATTACGTATCACAATAGGGCAGGCGGTGTCCTGTTGGGGTGGCGGTGCTGGCGGTGGAAATGTCTGGCAGAAATCCAATATAACTAATATATCGGTCTTCTGGGCCGCGACTTCTGCGGTCTTGTGAAAAGACAGCCAAAGTCGTAATGAGTGCCATGGAGCCCATGGGTGGCCGTGTCATAATGGGCTACAAAACAGAGACACAGAAGCAGCGTTGGGGCAAGGTGCTGTTCCAGCTCACACATATCTTCTCAGTCCTGTGGACTGCCCACTAGCTGAAGCACACATGGGCGGACTTGAGCTCCCGGGAACACTACCTCCTAGATTGCCTGGGAATTGAGGTTGGCAAAACTTGCATGACTGTTGCATCTGCATGACAGCAGGCCATAGGGGTTACTTTACCGTGTCATTACGAAGGTTAGGACTGCAAGTAGTGTGTCTGTGCCAACCTGCATCCATGAGAAGGGCAGCAATGCACTTCAAGCTGACAATTAACACATTCCGGTCTTTGTACCCTGTGTTTCGCCTGAATGATTTGAAGTGCACCAAAGAAAACACATGTATCTTGGTGCAAGGTTACATGTTTACCGGGCACTACTATCCATGTCCATCAGGGGCTTGACTGCTGTGGTATTTTGCATAGTCATGCTAATTTGATGACACAGGATTATGGGAGTCATGAATTTGTGTGTTACTTAAGTCATGTATGTGCAGAGTGATCCAACAATGTGTTATGCTTCTGAAAATTGTCAGTGCACTGTCCTCTGCAAAATGTTACTTGTGTAGTAGACACATTTACATATGTTTCAAACCCATATATGTGTGGCCTTACGTATTAGTGTAGTCCATATATGCACGGCCTAACAATGTCTTTCAAGCTCACATGCAATGGGGAGAACTTGGTCATTCCCTAACCTGATTCATCTAAGTTAATCAGCCAAATATATGGAATGTGTAGCATTTGTCCATTGTGTTCTTTGTTCAACATTCACAGGTCTATATTTCATGTCATGTCTTGCAGGTGGACCTGCCCCCTACAACATTGGTGAGGTTGCAAGATTTGCACAGCCCAATGCTGCCAGCAAGCGTTAACTTATCTGTCTAATGTGTAGTGCAAGGGTTGTGTGTGAGGTTGTATGATATGTGCAATGCAATGTTAAAATAGCATGTGTGGCAATTAGGACAACATTATCCATCCTTGGATATTGACAGTACGTCTGATGTCATGTTGAAGATGTGGAATACAACAAATTCATGCAATGGTGGCACTTAGTGCTGCAAGGGCCTGGTGATTTTTGGAAAAGGTGTATACACGCACAAACACAGTGATGTCAGTCAAGACATGTGGCAGAAGTGCCAGGTAAAAGAATTTATGGATGTTGGCAACAAACTGGTCACAGCACATGTTACTGCACTGTGTGCCACATGTAGCACACAGTAGGTCTAATCATGTTATGATTAAGGACCATGTGAAGAGGTCACTAAGGGGCTTATCAATGAGCCACTTGCGCTGCTGGTGCTTCACTTCTCTGTAGTAAAAAAGTGATGCATTGTCCATAGTTAGTTAAGTCCACATTGAAGTTCCAGCCCTTGTTCTGATGAGTGTGCTACATGTCAATAGATCAAAGCAAAAAGATGTATTCAGATGGATATACATGAGCTATCCTGCATGATGAGTGCGGCCAAGCATGGCCATATTACTGGTGTATGGGATGTGCATGGTAAATGTTTACCTGGTACTTAGGAGATGTTACAAGCTTGTGCCTTGATTGTGTGCAATATTGGTTTGCCTTCATACCTGGGACGTGAACAATATGTTGAATATGGTAGTGATGCAGGATTGTATAAACTTTTACCTTGATGGTGTTTAGTGAGTTGTGGTGGCCAAAGTTTGTTATCTGACGTTGCTGTTTCCATTGCATGCTTGTTCTTTCTCTGCCCAGCGCAAATTTTGATGACATGTTTCCTTCATGTTTTAGCGGCCACAATGAATCCAGAACAGAAGAATGCTTTTGAAAAAAGAGGCGAAAGGTACAGGCACCTCCATGCCGTTGAGAAAAAGGGTACCACCGGATGGCCGAAGCGATCAGAGTGAGAAAGCATCGGGGTCCTATCTGGCATTTCCTCAGGGAGGATCAGTCAAACAGGCTGCAACCAGCATCCACACAAGTGGCAAGTCAAAGCGGAACAACAGGGGTTGCTCTGCAGGTTCCGCTCCCTCAGCAGCGTCATGTCCCTAGCCAAGACCTGCAATCAAGGCTCCTGCATTTGAACAGGAAATGAGGAAGGACATGACAGACCAAAAGTTGAGGTTGGACAAATTGGAGGCAAAAACGGAGAAGATGTACAAGAAGCTGCAGTACATCAAGAAGAAGGTCAAGAGGCACTGACTTAGGACCCTTACTTGTCATCATTTCCTTCCCTTACCCTAGTTTTAACAGTTTCTTTTAATATTGGGTTTTAAATAGGTTAGTTAGCGTAGTGTAGGTTCATTTTAGGACATAGGCCCTCATTACAACCCTGGAGGACGGGGGAGAAGTGGCGGTAATACCGCCAACAGGTCGGCAGAAAAAAATTGGTCATCTCCACTCCGACCGCCAGGGCGGTGACGACCGCTGGCTGGAGACTTCGGTCACCAGACCCCCGGCGGTATCACGACCCTGCATACCGCCATGGATTTCAGGTGGTTTGGAACCGCCAAGAAATCCATGGTGGTAGGCACTATCAGTGCCAGGGAATTCCTTCCCTGGCACTGATAGGGGTTTCCCCCACCCCTATCTCCCACCCCTGAGTTCTTCCCCCACACCCCTCACCCCCCAAAGGTGGCAGGACCCCCCTCCCCTACCTACCCCCAACATGCACAGACACACACCCCCTCCCCACTCCTACCCCCAACATGCACAGACCCAAACCCATACACACACACATACACTGCAACAACACATACCCGCACACATACAAACTGACATGCACACAGACTGACCCGCACACATTTCCCATACACACAACACACCCCCTGCATGCATACACACACTCACACCCCCCCGCTACATACTCACACACATACCCCCATGCACGCACACAACACCCCTCCACCCCCTCCTCTAACGGACGATCAACTTACCTTGTCCGTTGATCCTCCGGGAGGGGACGGGATCCATGGGGGCTGCTCCACCGCCAGCACCCCGTCACCAGAACACCGCCACACTGAATCATGGGGTGTGATTCGGTGGGCAGTGTTCTGATGACGGGGCGATGGAGGTGGAGCAACCTCCACTTCCCTGCCGACCGCCAGTATGGCTGCTGGCGGCTCTCCGTCTGAAAAAGGACGGAGGGCTGCCAGCAGTCATAATACGCCGAGCGGAAAACCTCCTGCACTGGCGATCTTCAGCACGGCCGTCCCTCGGCGGTCTTTGAAAAAGACTGCTGCGGTCGTAACGAGGGCCATAGTATAGTTAGAGGTGTGGGTATTTGGATTGTTATTGTTTTGGGGTTTTATTTGGGGGATATGTTCTTGAGTATATGTGTAAATAATTTAAAAAAATAAAACAAAATAAAAAATAAAAAAGATATATATATTTGTTTAGGCAATAGGTTTAGTTAGTCAATGTTTAGCTGTAGTTGTAGTTGTAGTGAATCCTATCTTGTTTTATTGGGAAGCAGGAGTTGGATTAGCCTTCTGGCTTGCAAACCTGTGCCCCCGTTTCCCAGTGACGTTTACTCTACTTATCTTGCTCTGTTTTAGTGCAATTATTTAATTCTATCTTTTCAAGATGGCTGCAGTGTTTTTAGTTAGGACAATGTTTTAGTTTCATGCTACCAGTGCCATTCTGCTAAGGCGTCACTATCAGCACCAGAGATAGATAAGATGTAGGTTTTCACATTAGATACTTTTCCACTTTGTGCTTTCAAGGGAATTGTTTATGTAATTGCCACCCCAAGCATGTTTGGGAACAGTCCTACATCATGGATCTGAGCAGATTTGTATAAATGTACCTCACATAGACAGGTAGTCAGAGGGATTCCAACTAGATGCCATCGCTGATATTGATGCTCCACGTCAACTTGACACTGACCCACTCTTCGTGTCCCTACGAAGTGTGAGCCAGAGACCTCATTCCAAGGTAACAAGGGTTGGGGGGCTATCCTTATGGATACCGCATTGGCAGATTAGGTTTAACACACCTAGCTCTCTTTAGGTTAGATATTAGGTTCATCATACTAGGGTATTAAGACATATTTCACATCACATGTAATTTTATGATATTGCAAGATGGTGGGGGTCTTTTTATTAATGACTCTTGTTTTCACAATTCTGTTTCTTGCACTGTTCATTATCCTAATCATTGCAGTGCACGCAATTGGTCGTAGATTGCAGTTTTGTTAATAAAACCTACTGAAAACTTTACTGCATCTCCCTCATTGCCTGTGTTTGATTGAGACATGTTGTTAGTGTGAGAAAGGGGTAACCTACGTTTAACCACGACACTCCCTGAGATGTCACACTCTTGAGTCCATGCTTAAAGGCTTCCACAAATCATATACTGTTGGGGTTTTTGGTGAGGTGCTGCTTGTGAGCCGGGAGGGTTGGGACGACAGTTGCGACTTGTTATAGGACTAGCATAGTCACCTACGAACATAAGTACTGTCAGCAGTCTTGCCTAGAGCAAGAGTCAAACTACAACATAGTTACTGTTGTCCTAGTTGAATGATGCCTCTTAAGGGGGGTGGGAAGGTCAATGTTTATCGTGTGGCGTTACATGTATCGGATAAGTTAAGGTATGATAAGTTAGTAGGGATAAATTATGATTAGATGGTTTAGGTTAGGTAAGACTAGGTTAGTATGTAGTTTAGCAAATTGTTGGGTTGAAATGTTGTGGTATTATTAAATCTTGTTTTTTACTACAATATGGTCTCCATAATGATTAACTATCTGGGTGGTATTATGTCTGCACAGCTCATTTTAGACAAATGTCTTTGGTGGGGCATCCAGTATTGATTTACATGTGTGACTATGTGTATCCCCTATTGCCAAGTACCTGTCAGATTGTCAGCGGAATAACATCAGCTGCTCAACACAATATTCAGCACTGTACGTGACACTATGGTTGTGCATGGATACCCATCCCAAAACAGATTATCTCACACCATCAGTTTATGTTGGTAAGTATTCTGACATTCATTGGTTAAACGTTTTGGACATTTTAGTCCACCTCTATTATAAAATTGATAATGGGACACTCATGGCTGCCCCTCACAGTTTGGCATATGTCTAAGTTGATTGTCACATCAATGTTGTACTGGAGCAACATTCCTATATTTTTCCTGACACTTGTGTTCTACATCATACAAGCCATAGATAAACTTGTATGGTACCTGTTTAAATATATCCTTGGAGACTAAGAAATTTGGTGCCAGTCCACAATGCTATTAGTCACCCTAATGATGTTTCTGTCAATGTGTGTGACTTGGTGTCTGACACAAAGCCACATGTTTCCTTTTGTTAAATACTCAGTGTATTGGCTTTACACAATGCACACAGTTCAAACATCTAACGGATCACCAATAATAATAACACATATGTTACTTTACTAATGTATTTACCTGTGCAAGTTTTGTTTCACATGATGTACAATGTACACTATATTAACCCCATGGGAGATCCCAAGCCATTGAATGTCCAGTCAGAGTCCAAGGTGGGGGGACATGTCTTGAGAAATGTGTAGGAGAGGAGTGCATCACTGAGGAGGTGTTCAAATTGCAAATAGGTTTGACACCATGACAGTCCATTCGTGATAAGTCAACAGTGGTAGAGTGAAGAGGGCACATTGCCAATTGTTACAACACTGCATGACCTTAAGCACTGAACTGAAGAGATACTGTCCATGTGCCACAGACTGTAGCTACCGGCTGGTTTTTCTGGTGAATGATGTTCCTTCCGCATCTTCATCCCCTGATGTGTGCGGTACCTCCAGTACCATGTGTGGTGCTGGTGTTGAAGTTGAGGGGGGCACACACACATCTGGGATAGAGATGTGGAATCAAAGGTCTTGGCAGCTGTCATGTGTGGGAAAATGAAAGGCATCACTGCAGCAAGGAGGAACAGCTGGTTTTGCAAAACAACAGCTACTTCACTGTGGTAGGCAGGCAGGTTGTCACTGAGGGAGGCCAGCATCCACTGCATAGACTCCAGGACATTTTGTGTAGCTCCCAGCCTGTCAATCATGCTGGTGCCACTTTGGAGGACAATTGATCGAGCCTCTGCCTCTGGACACCAGCTATGTCAGCCAGGGATTGCTGGAGTCCACGTAGCAGAGAGTGGGTGCCTCTAATGGCAGCAGAAATTTCCTTTTAAAGACTGAGGCAGATCCAGACTCTCTCTAAGCTGCCCACGATGGTCACCATCCCCACCCACACCTGCTGTGCCAGCTCCCCCTGGACTCCTATAGCTGTTTTCTGAAAGATAATGCCTGGGTCCTCGGAGTGCTGGGCTGTGACTGTACTGGTCGGTACAGTGTGTTGGTTGTTGGGTGGTTCATGTGAAGACCTTGCAACGCTGTGTGTCCTCCCTGTGACTAGAGATAATGTCTGGAAGGCACCCAGGACATCCGGAAGAGTGTCCACATTGATGGTCTGCAGCGATTCATCCAAACTATCAGCAAAATCAAGGAGGCAGCTCCACAGGACGTACGGCATCATCCTTTGCAATGGGATAGTGAAATTTCAATCTTGGACTGTAGTGGCTGTTGACATGGCTGTTGACATGAGTCATCATATTCTTGATACTGGTGCCTTAGTGCCATGGTGCAGACCCACATATAAAGGCACGCATTTATGGGGCCCTAGTGGCACACTGTGCCACCTGAGCATCATTTGTATGCATTCTCCATTGGCTCAATCTGCCAGTCCACATTTCCCAGTCTGTTAAACCTATCTTGCATACCTTGTCATGACCTAGTATTTATGGGCCCCTGTCACACCTGACACTGCATGTAGTTTTTCTCCTATCTTTTTATTACATCCAACACATGATACAACAAAGCAATCATGTAGAATAACATCGAACCAGTGCGTGTGCACATAAGTAACTTAAATTGCAATATCTCAGAGAGAGCATGAAACAAACACATTTCGAGAATACATTATGATTACTAGAGTATGGCTTAGAATGTATATAAAGGCACACAAACAATAGTAGGTGAGCAATGGAGGCAGTTCAGGAAGCTCCAGGAAATGTAAGATGTTGACTGTAGGTCCAAGGGGAGTCAAGTATCAGGAGGCCGGGTTGAGGATATTTTTAGGTAATCGCCTACTCTAGGGATTGCAGAGGACAAGCTTCCCTTAACGCAGTTCAGAACACATCAGCAGTTCTCAATGTCAGATAAGGAGTGTCTCTGGTTGGCAGATATATCCGTCTGTGAACCATAAGGGAAGGGGGACGATTCCCGTCATTCAGGGTGGGTAATTATCATTCTTAGCCTCAAAATTAAGTATATATGTATCCCAATGTCCCATCCCAGTCCTCAACAAGCCCTTGTTGTGTAATGCTTGTAGTGTATTGGCTTCTGCAGGAGCCCAGAACAACAGGAACCGCAGCCATTGCTTCTTGTCTGGCGCCATTGGGGCTTTCCTTGCCATACTGATCCGACGTTAAAAAAGGACAAATGCTAGACTGAAAAATCTATGTAACTGTTTAGATCCTTTGCCTTTGGGTCTGATTCCTAACAAACAAGATTAAGGCGTAGGGTATGGTCCGCCATTTTTGACGTGTGTGCAGTAACTTCTGCCCAAACTTTTTACAATTGAGGGCACTCCCAAACCATGTGATAAATCCCTGCACTGGGCAACCAGCATCAGGGGCACTTAGTGTGAGTATCTGGAAACATGCAGCCAATCCGGTGTGGCAGCAGGGATGCTTGATGTAGAAAGTTAAAGTACGTATATAAAAATTAAGGGTTGAGGGAGACTTCTTTAATCTGACGGAGTGCTTGCGTCCAAGCTTTGTCTGTGAGGGAAGGGTTCAATACCTTATCCCACCTGGTCCTAGCCCAAGTTAGTGCAGTTGATGATGTGGCCATAAGAGAGGAATATCACATGGACACTGCGTGACACGCAAATCCCCATGTAAGGAGTATGTGTAAGGCGGGTGACAACGCAGGTTCCTTCTCCCCAGCCCTCCATGTCAGCTGCAAAAGGTGCTTGATGGCACAGTAGGAGAGGAACAGTCCAGGACCAACATTGCATTCAGTCCTAATGTCTTAGAAAGATAGTAATGAGCCTTCTCGGAAAATACTTCCTACTTCGGTGAATCCTGCCGCTCGCCATGGCAGTAGCAGGCAACGCATACCAGCAATTTGGTCTATCAGTATAAGAGGGGCATGTGGAGCCGAAAATCCTTTTCTTTGTATATATCGTAGCTTACAATGTCGGGCTACCCGCATCTGGAGCTGCTCATTTTGAGGGTGAGATTCGCAACCTACCAGCTTGGTAAGCACATGAGCGTCACCCAGCACATCCCTAGCCGCCATTTGTTCCGGGGTAGCCGACGGAGAAAACCATCACATGGGCCATTGCAGCTGTGCCGCTGCGTAGTATAATTCGAAATGTGGAGCACCCACCACCCTCTGTCAATGGCAACTGTATGATTGATAGGGCCACCCTGCGTCTACCTGCTCCCCATACCAGTTCCAGGAGAAATCTGTCAAGTTACCGAAAGAAGGCTTTTGCAATCGCAACAGGGAGGGCAGCAAAAAGACATAGTAATCTCAGAAGGATCAGCATTTTGGCAACCGCTGTGCAACCAAGTGGTGACAGAGGCAGCGAGCTCCAAAAGAGTAGCGAGCCCTGTATAGAGTGGACCACCCGTTCCAGGTTGCCATCCAGAAGAGCATTCTCAGCGTGATATATATGTACCCTGAGGTATTTAAATGAGTCAGGACACCACTGAAGCCTGAAGCTGAGTGCCAACCCTCTATTATGTTCAGATATGGGCTTGAGTGAGAACAAAACAATTTACCACAGTCAATCCTGAGGCCGGACAACAGGCCAAAGTAGTCTATTAATGACATCAGTCCTGGTAGGGTTGACCCTATCTCTCTCAGAAACACCAACACTTCATCAGCATATAATGATACTATGTGATAGGACGTCAAGTCCCTGATCCCCAATCATGTGCCCGGAGGTGTAGGTGAGAAGCCAGGAGATCCATTGCAAGAGCGAATAGGAGAGGGGATAGTGGGCACCCCTAGCGAGTGCCACGCTGAATAGGGCAGCTGTCCGAGATCAAGTGTTCTGTCTTAACTCGGGCAATAGGGTTAGCATATAAAGTGCACATCCATCTCACAAAGCCAGGCCCAAAGCCCATATATTCCAGGGTGCTCATTAGGTAGTCCCAGCCAAGGGTATTGAATGCTTTTTCGATATCAAGAGACACTGATACCCCACCATATGTCTCATCTGGTGTGACTGTGACCAGTCGCAGCAAGCACCTGATATTTAGGAATGTATTTCATCTAGGTATGAACCCCAACTAGTCCAGTTGGATAAGGGTGGTAAGAAGGTGAAGCAATCAATTGGCAAGGATTGTCCCAAGTATTTTACAGCCAAGGTTCAAAAAGGATAAGGGGAGGTATCAGTGGATAGCGACCCTGCTTGTGTAAGACTACTATTATGACTACTATTATGGCTTCCCACATCGTGGCTGGTAAGCGTGTGGCTGCATGAGCCTCCTAGAACACCTCCAGTAGATACCGGGACAGTGTTGTAGAGAAAGTTGAATAGTACTCAATGGGCAAACCATCAGAGCCAGGAGCTTTACTTCTGGTGATCTGTGACAGTGATTGTTTGATCTCTTCTAATTGGATGGGTGAGTCCAGGTCAGTCTGTTAGAGGGGAGTAATGTGGGCGAGAGGTAGTCTGCATAGGAACTTGAGTATATCATCTAGGGTAGACATTGGTTACGCCGCACAGAAGGAACGGTAATAGTCACAAAATTCTGTGTTAATCTCCTACTGTATATTGAGCATTCTGCCATCTTTACTTAGGGCCCATATCAGTGTGTGCTGATTATCTTCTTTGACTAGCCAAGCTAGGAACCTGCCCGCCCTGTCGCCCTCTTCATGGATCAGAGATATACGTTGTCTATAATCATGACGGCTAAGGCATGCCTCTGCTTTTCCATATAGCTTACGCTTGTCCTTGAGACGTGCGGTGCCCGCCAGGTTACCCACTGCTTCCTATTCTAATTCGTTCAAGGAGCATTCTAAAGAGGCCAATTATGTGGTGAGAGAATGCCGGACACCCGACAAGGCAGACATACAGTACCCTCTCACGACCCCTTACTGAGCTTCCCATTCCATCACTCTAGAGGAGTGGAGCCCTTATTATTTGTAAACTACTGGACTATCCAGCAAGATAAATCAGCCTTGAATGGGGGGTCCTGTAACGCTTCGGGCTGTAGCCACCATGTAGGAATGGGTGGAATGAGTCTCCCACATTGCAGTTTTACCTGCAAAGGGTGGTGATCTGACAAGGTGAGAGCTAGGTATCCTACTTGGGTAATGAATGGAATCAGTGCACCAGTACCAAGTATTATTTCTAGCTGTGTGTGTAGGTTATGAACTGGTGAAAAAAGGAGAATTCTGGGTCCATTGGGTGGTTTGTAGGCCATATGTCATGGAGGTGTTGACACTCTAGCCAAGTTTTAAGGTGTTGGGATAATTTGATGCAAGGAGCAGAGCATAGCGGGAGTATGGAGTGGACAAGGTCAAGGTCTACTACACAGTTAAAGTCTCCCCCCGTAGAATAGGAGTTTGTGGGTCAGTGAAAAGCAACAGAGAAAAGACTTTAAAAAACACACTGATTGGAATTTGAAGCAGAAAGGCCCTATGAGCACATATCGGTGTTTAGTGGCTACATTGGGTACCTCCGGGGCAATCCATATGAGTACCCCCCTGGCAAACGGCAAGGATGTGGTGTCGTAAACCTGGCCCCTCCATTTGGTGTGTAATATGCGTAGTTCAGTCATTGTGAGATGGGATTCTTGTATCATAGCAATGTGCGTGAGTTGGTGCTTAAGATATGTGTGGACCTGATAGTGCTTAACCGGTGTCACTAAACCCCGCACATTCCATGTGATACAATTATTGCGTGGTATTCTATTGTATAACGCATCAGTCATGGATTAAAATGAAGCCATAGAAATCAGGGGATGATCCCATTGCCTGTCAACAAATGTGGATGACATACATGCAGGATTGGGAAGAAATCTAATGTGAGTGCACCATCTGTGTGTAGGAGTGCGTGCAACAACAGTACAAAAACACTAAAGAAATCACGTAAAGCAAAAAATAGAAAACATTTGTCTCCCCCCGGTCAGTTGACAAACCCGTCCCTGGCCATAGTACCCTAACAAGAAAACATTGAAGCATAAACAATACCAAACAATGACATGAGTTCATTTAAAAAATCCTGGGGGCATAGAGGGTGGTGAGTCCAAGAGTTCATGCCCACGGCCTGCCACAGGTGCTGTCCCACCCAGCAATAATGGGAAAATGTAAGTTACCTAATCTGCTGCACCTGTACCCGAGACACCAACCATAAGTGTCAGTGTCAACTCTGTCACAGGTCTTCGGCTGATCTTGGGGTCACTGTGGGCACGAGGAGGAACACTGTCGCAGTTAGATCCAACTCCTGTGCTTCCGAGTTGGAGTCCAACAGGTTGTCCCTCTAAAAGGGATCAAATGGGATACCACTGAGTCGTGAAGCCTCCTGCACTGCCCTGGCTTGTTCATCAGACGCTTGATCACGTGTGGATCGGTGTTTGCCACCGGGTTTCCACTTTCAACGGGGTCTGCGAGGAGTCAGCCAATCTCCCCTTGGGTATATTGTTGTTCGTCTGTTGGTGTCAGGTCCAGATGTGCTCCAGTGAGGAGAACACATAAGTGGCCTAACCGGATATAACTCTCAGTTTAGCACTGAATAAAGGGCATATTTGATACAAAGTTCTCTGAGTTTTTGCTTCACTTTCTAATAGGAATTGCAGAGTTGTTGTACTTCAGCCATGAAGCCTGGATAAGCCGTAATCAAAGCATCCAAAAAATCTCATGGGGCCATGCCCCCGGAAAGTTTGGAGCACCAGGTCGCGATCACGGAAATTGAGAAGTCTGGCAATAATCGGCTGAGGCGGAGCCCCAGGGGGTGAATGTCTGCCCAGGATTCTATGCACCCTCTCTATGGAGAAGAGTTTGAGGGTCTTCCCGGCTAGCAAAATTTCCACATTAGAACCCTCAGCTTGCTCAGAAAATCCCAACACCTGAATATCATTGTGACAGGATCTGCCCTCGGCATCCTCAGCACTACGATGTAGAGTAGCCACCTTTGCTCCTAAGGATTTCACCTGGGATGGTATACCTTGAATTGTGGGGCATATGGAGGTCAGAAATGATTCCTCGTCATCTACCCGGTCCACTAGTTTTTGGTGATCTGCTCGTAATAAATTGACATCCAGGGAGGTAGAGTAAATTCTTGATTCTAGCGAATCTTTTCGAATTGCACAGAGTGCGTTTTAAGAGTTGTTCCTAGATGTTGCAGGGTCTCAGTTGCACTCTCCCTGGAGGAGGGGGTTGACAAGAATGCGATCATGTCTGACATCATAGTTCTCGCCGATTTTGGTTTCACCACAGTGGCCAGTATGAGCAGGAATCACTGATGTGCCCAAGAGGCATCCAATTTTCTAAAGGTCACCTGGGACTGTGGTGACACGCGCAAGACGCACTCTGCTAGGCTTCACCTTGGGAGAGTAGCCTCAGAATCAAGGGATCTCCACATCATTCACATCTTCCACTCGCTCCCGTGACACACCCTCAGGTTCCAGCCTGAGGCAACATTTGTTGAGAAATGAATTTCTGAGGAGATATGCCGTGTGAGTAATGAAGCAAGTGACCAGGAGATGGTAATGCGCTACACAGCAATAGATGCAACTAGGTCAATCCCTCAAAGTCCCACCTCCAATATTCAGGTCAACACGGTGTTGCAATGGACAGAAAGAGGTGTGTTGTCACCTCCATTGGGGGTAGGCTGCCAATGTAAGTAGGGCTCTCAGTATCAATGCCTTGATGGTTCCCCGCTATATGACACCAGTAAGTCCATGGATTTATAATAGCATGAGCCTGGGACCGGGCAGGACAACAACTCACAGGTCGCCTCCGAGGGTGGTATCTAGCAGTGAATTCCATCTATGAGCCTCATTGAACCGCAGGGCGGGCGGTGGTGCAATCAAGATCATAACATGACATTCTATGTGTATTGTTGGGGGTCATCCCATGCAACATATCTGTAACCCACCCAGCTTCGGATGCCTTACAAATTTGTTACATCTGGGTTTGCTTCAGTTTTGTCCAAGAATCTCAAGGGTGGTGTAAGAGTGACAAGTGGGTGTGTGAGAACTTTGTATGTCCCATGAACTTAGTTTTTCAATGTGTGTTGCACTGTGCATCACACATAGGGCAAAATCCTGAGGCACCACTTTCCTTGCTTCCCACTTTCCCCAGCTTACAACATCATGGAAGCACCTTATTTTCATTATTGTTCACCATGGTGGACATTTCCACATTAGCCTCATCAGTTATGGCACTATTGTCGTGCTTTACTTCATTGGCACCATAACTGAAGGCACTAGTGCCTCAAAGTAAAGGGAGGTTCATTAATTACAATGGGTGCATCACTTTAACACCTGCCTTTGTCTGGCCTTGCTAATGACATTAAAAGATAGCACAGTGAAATATTTCTAAATGTCATGCCCCATTTGTTCTGCCCTCCCTAGTGGGGGGCTGACCCTCTTGCATACATCATGTTTGGCACAGGCATATTGTGTTGCAGGGATTTACAAAGTGGAGCTACGCATGCATTGCACAACTTTGTTAGTGTGGCAAAGGGGGAATGGGCAGCTTCAGGCCACATTGGAATCAATCGAAAGGATGATAATGTTGCACTAAGGCTTTGTAAGTGAGGCCCCTACTGAGATGGTGAGACCACTTGTAGCTGATGTTATGCAAGAAGGTTTGTTCATAACACCAACCATCCTCACTACACAGGCAACCTTGCAGCATGGTGAGATGGGAGTTACCTGTACAACAGCACAGATGATAATCACAGCCAAATATGTTGTGTATAATCACATTTGTGCCCATCCCCAGTGGTGCATGGAGGCATAACCCAGTTCTTGCTAGCCCACCCTGTGCAACAGACCTTGTACATGTTGCTGAATGGGTGTTACACATGAGCAGCTGTTACAGTTGCAACAGTGAAGGAAGTGATGTGAGGGGTGAGAAATCGTTGGTGCATATAGGGGAAATGTGTGGCCATTATTGTGACCCCATGCAACCCCATTTGCACGCATACAATGGACCAGATATATGGAAAAGTGACACATCAGCTCTGATGCACCACTTTTTCTGATACCCCTACCGGCACCTAACGACAACATGATTACGTCATATTGAACATACAGCGCACCATGGCAGTAGTTCGAACAATAGCATCAAAAATGTTGACGCTATTGTGGTGCTTTGCTACACTAGCGTGCAAGGAGGCCCATTGATTTAAATGGGTGTGTCATTTTAATGCCTGCTCTGAGCAGGCATTAAAAATGACTGAAAAAATTGTGTAGTGAAATCTATTAACTTTCACTGTGCCATTTTTCGGGCTTCCTAGCGTCGAAACGCCTCCCTTGCATAAATTATGCCTGGCGTAGGCATCATATGGCGCTAGGGGTTACAAAGTGGTGTAATCCATGCAATGTGAATTTGGTGCAGGCGAAATGCCACCTTAATGCCACATTGCATTAAAAAATATGCAAATGTGGCTCAAAGTGGCTCTATGGGGTACTTAAATTTGCCACAGTGTGTCCTATGTGCCTCCCCTTTCTGCCATATGTTAGTTACAAGATTGAACCCCACTGCAACAACTTACCCTGCATTTGTGGTAGTTCTTAAAAGACTGCACTGTCCTGTCCTGTGACTCCAGTGACCACCTCCTCCAGGATGACTGCTGCTATCATCTCCTCCAGCTCAACCAGCTGCTCCTAGGGTGCCGGACTTCCACATCCGGTCTGCAGTGATGCCTTTCTATTGCTGGCCAGTTTCTCTTTTGCAATCGTGGCAGGGCTTCTTACAATTGGTCATAGTCCTCCTCACCTCTGCCACACTGTTGACTTTATCAACTATTGACTGCTGTATGGCCTCCCTCCTACCTATTGGCAATTTGGAGGTGACAAAGAGCTCATGTTGGTGCTCCGTCACCTCTCTGACCAAGATGTTATTCTCCTCCCCACTGAAACAACACTTCCTCTTCCTTTTCCCCTTCACCTGTAAGTCAGTCAGTCCATCCTGGCTTGTACGTGGCTGATTGGGGACTCTCCTGTCCTGCATTCTCCATCTTGGGTCCTTGTGGAATTTTCGCAGGCATTTTTTGACACTACTGAAGTAAAAGCAGCGCTAGCATGATTAGCCAAAGTGCTGCAAATCATGCTAATGGCACTTTTGAAGCATTACCGTCAATTTTCTTTATGACCTGTCACAAAGGTTAGCATAATTTTTTATGCAAGCCTTCCCTTAGCACTGTGTTGCACCATATCATAAATACAGTGCACGCATGGCGCTAAAGAAATTAATTATGCGGCATTACATTTTTTGACGCACAATTGCACCAGTGCAGTTGTGCATCATTTTTCTTAAATTTGGGCCAATGTCCTTTGGGTTTGCCAATGTATTCAGATAATTAGCATAAAATCAAAAACAAATGGACATAAAGATGGACAGCATGACAGCTGCAATAGAAAAGTTGTGTGTCCAACTTGCAGACACTGACATAAACCAAAAGCAGCGGGAGAAGCACAATACTAAGAGATTGGACAATCTAAGCTGCTCAATTGGCAGATTGGCACATATCTCAACTACCTTCTGTAGGAGGACAGTTAACGTCCAAGTTGAAATGGGCCACATTTGTGGCAATGTAGCAAGCGGTTTGCAACTCATCGTAACATCCTTAGAGGCAATGCAAACTGAACACCTTGCAGGTGGCCCAGCTGGTGACGGGCAGGGGAGAGAGGACCATTCTAGCATCAGTAGAGTGTCCTCTACAGATGCCTTATCCCAAAGATGCAGCAGCATGTTATAAGAATAACAAGCAGGAAGCAGGGGAAGAAAGCATTGATGTGTTTTTTTTTGTGTTTCTCATATTTGCAAATGGTTATCCGGTGGACTAACCAGCATTGCACAATTTGCTAAATCTTTGTTTGTTAATGAAGATTTTAACATACATACCTGCCATCAAAGGTAATTTGATTTCAAACATCTACATTTGTCTGTGTTTGTTAGTATGATCAAATGCATTATAACTGTTGACTTACCTTCCAAAATAATTGTTGGCAATGTGGTCTTGTCTCCGCCTTCTCGCCACTAACCACCTTTTTTCTGCTCGCTGCTGTAGTGCAGGTGCACTATCATCATCTTCAGACTCAGAGTCTCACACTGTGATGTGTAGTCTTCTCCTTATGGCAATAATTTTGCATGATGTTTCTGGTGCATGATCCAGTGCTCCTCCACTCCTAACACAAAATCTGTTTATTAACAGCCTCTACGTCTGCTCAATTATCCCTCTGATGCGTATATGTGCAACATTGTGGCGCTGCTCAATGGGCTTATTTATTGAAAATTATGGTGTGTCCCCCGTGTTTGAGCTGTTGGGAGATGCCACTCTTCCTGAACATGAAGGAATCATGGGCGCTTCTGGGTTACTGGGATACAATGTTAGTGATGATGCTGTGTGTATTACACACCACTTGTATGTTAAATGAATATCTGTTCTTGCGGTTTCCAAAAATATATTCCAGGTGCGATGGTAGGCATATGGCCACATGTGTGCCATCCACACACTATACCACATGCACAGCATTGGCAATCCTATAAAAAATAAAATTTTGTGGCTTGGATTTCAGTGGCATTTCTTTGTTGATGTATTGCTTGATATATATTAACATGGCATTGAGGAATGCGTGAAAATACAAATGTACGCTGACACACACCACCAGCAACAGCAATGACACCCTGGTAACTACCAGATGCTAAAGCGTGTAGTGGGCACAGCACCTTCACATGTGTGGAGATGGAATTACTGCACAGTGTGTTGCTATCAAAGTATGGTCTCAGGAGTGCAACGAGATCCAACATTTTAGCACTACTCAGCCTGTGTTTGTCATAGATTTTCTCCTCTATTTAGTTGAAGATGGTCACTCTGGCTATAAATATCCTCTCCTGTCTCCTCCTCCTCAGCTGGGACAAAATCCTCACTCTCCTTGCATTAACATACAATACTGCTCTTTTGGAAAGACCATGATGCTTATTGGGATTTTTAAATAGGTTGCAGTCAGTTACCACCTGTTCTGACTTGGTGCTAATTTGCACATGCTAAATTGTGAATATTTTCCCAATCCATAATTGGGACTGTATTGAACATACTATTTGTGACTCACTATTGTATTTCCTAATAGCGATTTGCAAAATACAGTCACAAAATGTAGGAAATCACAATCCATTTGCTTTGCTATTCACAGTTTGCGAATGGGTTTTGTACATCTTGATTACTCCAAATAGCAGTCACAAAGGACTTAGCAACTGATTTGCAAGTCGCTAAAGCTACGCATATCTAGCTCATTATATCAGAGAATATTGATAAAGATGGACATAGCAATAACCACTTTAAACTAAGTTCATTCTCCAAAGGTAAAACAGGTGGTGATACGTTTCAAAGTTGAGGTATGTGCACTTGAGATAGGAGACAGAAATGTCTCTTGGGTCCGGTGCCCACCTTAATTAGAAACTAAATAGTGCAGAGGTGTGGGTATTAGGACAATCTCAATAAATCCCTTATAAGTTGTACAACACATCCTCTTGCACAAAGTACAATTACTATCTTTCAGCTTACAGGAAAATGGGCAATCTTAAAATAGTAATGACTGCACCACTACACATAAATGCAAAAAATGCACTTCAATAAAAGCCCCAAAAATCCACAAATACATTAACACACAATCAATCAATCAATCAATCAATAATATTTATAAAGCACGCTACTCACCCGTGAGGGTCTCAAGGCGCTAGGGGGGTGGGGGTTTACTGCTGCTCGAAGAGCCAGGTCTTGAGCTGCCTCCGGAAGGCGAGGTGGTCCTGGGTGGTCCTGAGGTTGGCGGGGAGGGAGTTCCATGTCTTGGCCACCAGGTAGGAGAAGGATTTCCCACCTGCTGTGGTGCGACAGATGCGAGGGACGGCGGCGAGTGCGAGGCTGGTGGAGCGAAGTTGACGGGTGGGCGTGTAGAAACTGAGGCAACGGTTGAGGTATTCGGGTCCCTTGTTGTGGAGGGCTTTGTGTGCGTGGGTGAGGAGCCTGAAGGTGATCCTTTTGTTGACGGATAGCCAGTGCAGGTATCTCAGGTGGGCGGAGATGTAGCTGTGGTGGGGTATGTCGAGTTTGAGGCGGAGAAGATGGGGTCGAGCGTGTGTCCGGCGATGTGGGTGGGGGTGTTCACCAGTTGCTTGAGACCGAGGTTGGCGAAGTTGGCGAGCAGGGTGGTGGTGTTGGTGTCGTTGTTCTGCTCCAGGTGGAAGTTGAGGTCTCTGAGGAGGATGTAGTCTGGCGAGGCTGGGGCGTGCGGGGAGATGAAGTCTGTGATGGATTCGCTGAAGAGGGCGCGTGGTCCAGGGGGTCTGTAGATGAGAGTTCCTCTGAGGGTGGTCCTGGGGTCGGTGTTGATCTGGAAGTGCATGTGTTTGGCGGCGAGGGGGGTGTCTTCGGTGGAGGTGGTGACGTTGATGGAGTTCTTGAATATGATGGCGAGTCCTCCTCCGACTTGGTTGGTGCGGTCTCTCCTGGGATGGCTATGGCGATGTCGGGGGCCGAGGAGGCGTTCATCCAGGTCTCAGTGATGAAGGCGACGTCCGGTGCGGTAGAGTCCAGGAGGTCCATAGTTCAATGGCGTGCTTGTGGACGGAGCGTGCGTTGATGAGGATGCATTTGAGGTGGTTATTGGCGCGTGCGCTGGCGGGCGGGGTGCAGTCGCGGTGGAAGGTATGCTTGCAGGTAAAACATGCGAAGGGTCCAAGAGTGCGTTTCGGGTTGGCTTGGAAGCAGGTTGTAGAACGTCCCGGATTGATTGCGTGGAGGGAGGCAGGGTCGTAGCGGTGCTGCGGGGTTTGGGAGTGCTGGGGGCCAGGGGTCGTGGCGCTGGGCGCGGTCCAGGTGCGGACGGGCGCAGACGGGCTTGCCTTTGGCACGCCAGTGGCGCGCCAGCGGCCACCATAAGAGAGAGGAGGGGGGGAGGAGGGGTCAGCTGGGGGCGGGAGGCGGGAGGGGGGTGACGAATGGGAGCAGGGGGGGCGGGGCCACATGGGGGGTGGCGGCGGGAGAGCAGAGGGCGGGGGGCGTCAGATAGAAGGGAAAGAAGAGAAGGAAGGGAAAGTGTGAAAAAAGAGGAAAACCCACAGGCCAAGGAGGCAAAAAACGAGGAGCAAGGGCAGGAGGAGAGCAGAGAAGAAGCGAAGAAGAATGGACGAGGGAGAGAGCGGAGAAGGAGGAGGAAAAATGGACTACAGAGGAAGAGCAGAACACTAAGGAAATGGACACCAGAGGAAGAGCAGAAAACGAAGGAAAATGGAGTGCAGAGGGAGAGCAGAAAACGAAGGAGAACGGAGTGCAAAGGGAGAGCAGAAAACGAAGGAGAATGGGCTACAGAGGAAGAGGTGAAAACGAAGGAAATGGACACCAGAGGAAGAGCAGAAAATGAAGGAAAATGGAGTGCAGAGGGAGAGCAGAAAACGAAGGAAAATGGAGTGCAGAGGGAGAGCAGAACACTAAGGAAATGGACACCAGAGGAAGAGCAGAAGACAAAGGAAAATGGAGTGCATAGGGAGAGCAGAAAACGAAGGAAAATGGACTGCAGAGGGAGAGCAGAAAACAAAGGAAAATGGAGTGCAGAGGGAGAGCAGAAAACGAAGGAAAATGGACAGAGAGAGGACAGCAGAGGTACGAAGAGAATTTGGAAGAGAGAGAGCTCAGAAGACAGAGGTGAGTAACGAGGGGCTGGACAGGGGGGAGCGCAGGGAGTACTTACGGTTTGCTAGGAGGTGGCAGGTGCCTGGGCAGGTGGAGCTGCAGCGGCGGGGGAAGCGACCTACCCTAGGGTCAACTGTGATTGAAATGAAAACATTTCTCCTTGTTAGTGCCTGCTTCAAGAAGGTGTAATTTTTTGATGCAGAGCCCAGCCTGGCTATCTCAGTTTATCGGACTTTGTCTCAAATACTATGGGTTCTTACATCGATCTGTCCAAGTTACGACCAAGTAACAGTCCCTTCACACAATCACCACATTGCAATTTGCATTGTGTAAAGATGATGTTTCCAGCATAAAATAACTTTTGAGTGTAAAGTAAGAATCTTTACAAGAGTTTACACTCCTTTCTATCACTTCAGCCCAGCACAAACTTAGTTAATCTGGCCTACAGTTTCACACTACCCTCATCTCAACTGAGTAAGTCAGAACTGAACTTTGCAGACTACAAATATGCGTTGGATGAAATTGGAACCTAAATGAGGTGATATACGTTTATGTGAAATAAAAAAAGGATTGATCAAATATATTCTAAATTACTTTAATCAATAATTACTATATTTGATTGTAGAAATGTCTGTTGGAAGTGAGTTAGCGCTGAATGATCACTTATCTGCTAGCAAGCCGACATTAAAGTTGTGTTTGCCACAGGACAGTGATGTTTGTCGGCCAGATTATGTGAAGAGTGCAACACTTAGGGTCATATTTATACTCTGTTTGCACCAAATTAGCATACATTTTTCTGACTCTAATTCAGTGCAAAACTAACTCCATATTTATACCTTGGTGCTAGAGCCATCTAGCGCCAAATTTATGGAGTTAAAGTCATTTTTTGGAAGTGGAAACCTACCTTGCCTTAATGAGATGCAAGCTAGGCGTTCCTGCAAAAAATGACTCTATGGCCTTAACGCCATATTTATACTCCTGTGCAAAAATGGTGCACGGGAGGGAGGAGCCCCATTTTTTAACGCCTGGGTCAGGACATGCGTTAGGGGACCTGTGGGCCTATTTCCATGGTGGAACACCATGGAATAAGCCCACAGATGCCCTCCCAGACCCCAGGGATACCCACACCCACACCAGAGGAACAGCGGAGGATGGGGGACCCCATCCCAGGTAAGTACAGGTAAGTATTTTATTTTTTAAAGTGCCATAGGGGGCCCTGAAATGGCCCCCCATACATGGCACAGGGTGCAATAGCCATGCCCAGCCATGCCCCTGTCCCCTGTTCCGGCCATTGTGGTGGTGGGCATGACTCCTGCCTTTTCTAATCAGGAGTCATGTGGCATGGTAGGTTTAGCGCCATAAAATGACGCTAATCTGGTTATAGTCATTTCTTTTTACTCTAACCAGCCTAGCGTAAGTTTTTTGGTGCTAATCCCCCATCTCTCATACCGCCACCCCCACCCGGCTAGCAACAATTTTTTTTACTGTAGCCCACCCTTTGCGCTGGCTAGAGTAATTTCTTAAATATGATGCCCGGCCGGCATCCAGGAATGGCACTAGCCGGAGCTATACTTTTTGCTGCAAACCTGCACTAACGCAGGTTTGCGGCAAACAGAATAAATCAGGTCCTCTATTCTTGAGGGACTTTCCCGCCTCCCTTGTGGAGGGGTGGCACAAACCAGAAGCCATAAATACTGCTATTGTTTTAGAAAGAGGCTCTCCAGTACCCAGGCTGCCAATAGGATGGAAATAATAAGTGCCTAGTTAAGTGTCAGACAGGCATTGCCCAATGCACAGGGCATTCACTACCCATAATAAATAAATCAATAGGATTACTGAGAATAAAATGATGTCTGCATTCCTAGACCAAGGCTACACGTCTGCTGTGACTTCTCCCATCATTTGCTTTGAGCAAGTGCCACTTGATAATGTGATTTTCCCAAAGAGCAATGTATCAAGCTAAAGCTGCACAGCGGTTTTGTCATGAATATAAATCTACACAAGTTTTTGCTTGCGTCGGCGCTACAGCCTTAACAATCAGCACAATTGCAAAATACAGATATTTTGTTGGCATGAAAGTTACTTTGTAACATTGCTCAGGCCTCTCATTTCTCATTCCAAGTGTGAATTGTTATGATAAAAATTTGTTTTCATAATTATACTTCATCAAGTAGTGCAATTGTAATTGTGTTGTGCGACCCTCACCACGTGATAAACAATTAATAAATAGCTCCCGAGCAGCAGGGCGTGGTAGTGAGATAAAGCCAGCGAGTGCTGCTTCAGAGTGTAACCATGCCGAAGCGTCTGCTTGACATTCTGTCCTAGGCCCATGCTCTATTAGAGTCTACCCTCGCTGAAGCACATCCGCCATCTACACTAGCATGGTCTGCGGCCACACTCTATCACCCCGAGTGTGGTGCTGGGGCCCCATTCACCACATGCTGCTCCATGCGAATCAGTGTCAGCTCCCCGCCCTCCACCACGCGCTCCAACCTCTTCGGAGGAGCCAACACCCCAGCAACAGCACTCCTGAAAAGAAAAGGAAGCCTGAACTCTGGTATGCCCCAAGGTCCGCTGCTCCTACTTGCCTTGCACCTCATGCAGTCCACCTTTGCTAGGCTCAAGTAGGACAAAGCAGCCCCTTCCCCATTTGGGCCCTCTACAAAATCACAGTGAAAAGGAACAGCATACAACAGGCCCCACCTTCAAAGAAAAAAAAACAATATCCCAGCTGCACCAGAGCCCTTGCAAGCCTCCAAGATGAGAGAACAAGGATGGTGCAATGAGTCACAAGCACGCCCCACAAAGAAGGAGAGGTGTCCCACACGAAAGAAAAGCAACACAACTACACCCAAGTCACCATGTACAAAACATCACTCACAAGATTACACACCTACCTGGTGATCCAGAGTGTGACACGCCGTCATCTCTTTGGTGCAAATCCCTGCTATACAACCTTTTGTGATGTTGGCCCAAGCCTCCTGATGGCAAAATTGGATGGAGAGAGTAGAGCTGTTCTTTGAGGCGACAGCCATAGCAAATGAAAGAAAGCATACTATGATCGTTCATTTAGGCGACAAAGCAATCCACAAAATAGCCAAAACTCTCAACGAGGATACCCCAAAAACACACAGAACATTCATTGATGTGCTCAATGATACTTTGAGCCCATTGCAAATAGGGACTACACACTCCTCATCTCCTCCCAGGCTTGACAACTACCAGAAGAATCTATCTATACCTTCTAAATCTAAGTAAAGTAGTTGGCCAGCAACTGTGGATTTCAAAACAAAAACGAGGAAATACAAGTAGAAAGCATCCTGGGATGTGCCTCAATTAAACTGAGAGAACACATATTTCAAGAATCTAGTAAGTCACTGGCAGATATCCTCACAATGGGTAAATCAAAAGAGCTGCCCAAGGCGGGTGCCTCTCATATGGAAGTGACTCTCCAAGGAACAGTGAAAGCAGACCTGGTGAATACATTCATGCCCAGAAGAGGCCTCAACAGACCAAAGAAGACAATATCATATCCTATAACATGTGACTACTGTGGAGGGCCAACTTATCGCTCAGCAGACTGCCCAGCAAGAGGCAAATGATGTACCACATGTGCAAAGTTTAACCACTTCAGAAAGGTCAGGCAATTTAGTAAGAGCAGGACACCACACAGGACTGTCAACATACTGACGAAAGCACAAACGACTGCCAGTGACATGGATGATGACGAAGAGGCAGAACACACAATGCATTCAAAGTTCACAGTGGGAAATGCCACCAAAATGCACATTCACCTCCTTAGTGTCCAGATTGGAGACAACACGGTCACTGTCATTGTTGATATGGACACCGCATCCCCATCATGTCAGCGAGGACATTCACAGCCATTACTTCTACACCACCCTTACAAGCTGCAGCAGTCAAGGTTTTTGCATATGAACAAGACACTACCCTACCAACCAGAGGGAAATTCAAAACAGATATTTCCCACAGATCACAAACAGTAAATGCACACATCTACAGAGCGCAGGGAGGCCATGGCATACTGCTGGGTCATTGCACCACCGAAGCCCTAAGAATTATCACCTTTACTTTTGGTGTTCATCTGGAGAGTATAACCCCAAAACTGGCAGAGTTTCCTGTAGTATTCAACAGAGTTGGGTGCTTAAAAGTCAAACTCCACATCAACCGCTCGGTCCAGCCGATGCCATTACCTCATTCAAGACTGCAAGTGTGCCGAGAACTGGAGAAGCAAGAAGCGACCGAAATTACAGAAAAGGTGACAGGGTCCCATTGTTGTCACTCAAAAACCAAAACAGCCGGGTGAGGTCTGCATATGTGTCAATATGCGGCTCCCCAATATAGCAATAAGAAAAGAACGACATCTGACACCCACCATCGACGACCTGATTGGTGAACTAAGAGGAGCATGCTAGTTCTCGAAAGTAGACCTGAGATTGGGCTACCACCAACTGCCCTTGGACAAGAAATTGAAGTACATCACTACCTTCTCTACCCACGTAGGACTGCAGTGATACAAGAGACTTAACTTTAGTATCTCAAGTGCTGCAGAAGTGTTTCAAAACAATATTCAAAAGCTGTTGGCAGGCCTACTGGGAGTGATTGACGTTAGCAATGACATCCTTGTATATGCCTGATCCATGCCAAAACAACAGACTCAGATAAGCCCTCCAAAGGCTGCAGGACTCTGGACTCACGCTACACAGAGCAAGTGTGAATTATTGAAACAGAAACTACAATTATTTGGACACACTTTTGCTGCTGATGGAGTGGTGTCAGACCCAGCGAAAGTGAGACACATTAAAGAAGCTCCGCCGCCATCTATGGAATCAGATGTCCACACCTTCCTGGGGATTGTAAACTACTGCGGCCGCTTCATCAAGGATCTGACATCCCAGACCCAGCCACTCCGAGATCTGACCAAAACGGCAGCTCCGTGTGTACAAGGTGAAGAACAAGAGAGATCATTCAATGCCATCAAGGACACCTTGTCAACAGGCACAACCCTAGTTTACTACGACCAGGGAAAAGAGACAACTATTGCCATAGATGCTGGCTCAAATGAACTAGTATCCATGCTCATGCAGAGACCTGAAGATGGTGAGTGGGCTCCAGTGGCATACGCCAGCAGATCTCTTACCCCAACAGAACTAAGATAATCACAAATTGAAAAGGAGGCAATCACAACCGATTGGGGTTGCCCTCATTGTCATCTGTATATGTATGGACACACCTGCGTGGTCACTACACACCATAAACCACTCATCCCCCTTTTCCGAGGGACGGCATCAAAACCACCATTGTATATCGAAAAATTAATGTTGCAGCTAAAAGAATATAACTGTGAAGTACAATATCGAACGGGGGCCACCAACCCGGCGGACTACCTCTCAAGACGTCCCCAAGCAGCAACACCTCAAGAAGAGGAGGAAGCAGATGAGACAGAAGAGTATGTTCGGTGTGTACCCAACCGATCCCGCCCCCTGCCCATGTCTCTAGGGGCCATCACCCAAGATGAATGCCTCCAAGAAACACCACAAGCAGTCCAAACAGGACAATGGCAGACTCACAAAACCAACAGGGCGTAACATACACCAGAGGCACAACACATTCTAGACAGTCTTCACCATGTCCGACATGAGCTGGCGACCAACTCAAGCTGTCTCCTGCCATGAACATGGCTTGTCATCCTGAGCAGTCTAACCAACAGGCAGCACAGCTGGCACATGCCAGACATCAAGGGATGGTCAAAGCAAATAGTCACCTCTGTGCCAAGGTGTGGTTCCAGCTGATGGATGAGCTGGTAGAGATAGTGGCACAATTGTGCCCATGGTACCAAGTGTACGAAGAAACTTCAATGCCTGCTCTAGTTTTCACAGAATGCAAACCCCAACAACCCTGGGTGCGGGCAAGCCTTGATTTTGGCAGTCTATCAGATGGCCGATACATGCTTGTCCTCACAGACAACTACTCCAAATACCCAGAGGTAGAGATTAGTGACTTGCAAAGTGCATGTGATGTATTACCGAAACTAGAAAGGTTGATGGCCACCCATGGCATGCTACAAGAACTAAGGACTGTTAACAGCCTGCCTTTCCAAGGCCAAGAAATGGCAGCATACTTGAAATCTCTGAACATAACTCACAAGAAAGTCACACCTCGCTGGCCCCAAGCCAATGGAGAGGAGGAAAGCTTCATGAGCTCGCTGAACAAAGTCAGCCAGATTGCACACGCTAACCAACAACCCTTAGAATAGTACATATATTCATTTCTAAGAAACGATCGCCAAACACCTCATTCCACTACGAATCATGCACCTCGCCATCATCTCGTGGGCTGGATTACCCAGAACTCCATACCACATCATCCAGAGTAGGTTCCAGCACCCTTCGATGATTAACGTATGTGGAGGAAACACTGCAGCCCTAATGACAGAGCCAGCTGGCACCGACAAGCCTGGGAATCCCCTACAACAGTGGTTCCCAACCTTTTGACATCTGTGAACCCCCACTTTATCACTACTGGAACCCGGGGACCCCCACTAAATCATTAGTGGAATCAGAGCCCCCCCACTGAGTCATTACTGAAAGCTGAGGTCTTAGGGGGTCATTCCGAGTTTGGCGGGCGGCAACCCAGTCGAAAGACCGCGGGGGCCATTTCGACTTTCCCGCTGGGCCGGCGGGCGACCGCCAAAAGAGCGCCCGCCGGCCCAGCGGGAAAGGCCCTGCAACATTGAAGCCGGCTCCGAATGGAGCCGGCGGTGTTGCAGGGGTGCGACGGGTGCAGTTGCACCTGTCGCGATTTTCACTGTCTGCAAAGCAGACAGTGAAAATCCTGCTGGGGCCCTGTTAGGTGGCCCCACGACTCCCGTTCCCGCCATCATGTTTCTGGCGGTGAAAACCGCCAGAAACAGGCTGGCGGGAAGGGGGTCGGAATCCCCATAGCGGCGAGGATTCTCCCAGCCGGGGGAAATCCGGCGGGAAACCGCCAGACCCGGCTGGGCGACCGCAGCTTTACAGCCGCGGTCGGAATAGCAAAGGAAGCACCGCCAGCCTGTTGGCGGTGCTTCCGTGGTCGTCGACCCTGGCGGTCGACCGCCAGGGTGAGAATGACCCCCTTAATCTGTTAATATTATTTAATTTTCTAAGCAGTCGCGGACCCCCTGAGGAGGCCTTGCGGACCCCCAGGGGTCCCCAGACCACAGGTTGGTGTCCACTGCCCTATGACTTGGTAGTGAGATAAAACCCACAAGTGCTGCTTGAGAGTGCGACCGCACCAAAGATACTGCCTGACATTCTGTCCTAGGCCCATATTCTATTAGCATCTGCACTCTCTATGTTTGAGAACGGCAGACATTACAATCCTAATGGGTCTGATGTACAAAGTGCATTTGCAGTTGCAAAGCTTGCATTTTGAAAAATTGCAGGCTTTCAGGCTACAAAAGTACAAGCCACAAAAAACTGCAAGCACGTTGTGAGCAAGATAAGTCTTCTGACTTGCAAAGAATGTTTTACTACTCATCCTGACTTGCAAAGAGGAGGGGGCATGAAAGGGCCTCAACCTCCTCATTGCAAGTCACAATGATAAGTATTGATGCTTTGAGACATGCAGCTACCAACAGGCAAAATTGAGTGGTAACCCATTCAAAAGTGGAAGCTGTCACTGCATTCCACATTGTAAAATGGTGACAGGGGACCTCTAGCAGAGCAGACAATGGTCTAGAGGACCACTGCATGTTCTTCGCAATGTCACCAACTGTATGACAACCCTTTTTGTTAAAAGAAGCTGATGTCCCTTTAAAAAATATTGATTGGAAATACAGAGGAGAAGGCCTATCGTCCGCTGTAGTTGTGTGGATCCTAAATATTGAATACAGATCATCGCAGGACAATAATATCAAAGACAAAATATCCAGGGACAAAAAATATCAAAGGGTAAGTATGTATGGATTTTCCTCACCTAACACCAATGTTATATAACAGATTGCTGGTTACCACTCTGCAAAAAAAAAGTTAATCCAGCCCAGATTGTTCCTGAAAAGTTTCAGCTGGAGTCATCAAGTGGAGGCCGAGAAAAGAAGGGGGTCCCAAAATGCAGTTTCCCCCAATTCATTTTTCCCTAGGAGAATTGATCAGTGATAAAGGGAAAATGGCTGAACATAATTACAGTAAGGGCCTGATGACAATCTCAGCAGCATTGACACCAAGGCTGCCAATACAGTAGGGGTGAGGCTGCTGTCAAGGCGGAACGATTGTGTTACGATGTTTCTGCCGGTCAGCACGGTGGAAACTGTGCAGTGGCACTGGCCTCAGCTCTCCTAGTGAGCTAAGGCCAATGCCATCGCACACATGCACCCTTGGAATGTGCACTGTCTGCAATATGGTCTAAGGGTGCTGGTAGGGGGTCCATGCACTACCAACGATGTGGTTGTGGGCAGTGCAGGGGCCCCCCTGTGGCCCTCAGCACTGGCTATCCACCAGCCTTTTCATGTCAGGGACCACGCCATGAAAAGGTTGGCAGAAAGTGAAGTTATGATGAGCATGAGTTGGGCACCGCCGTGACTGACCATGGCTTCAACTACAGCCAACCCATTGGGATCCCAGATCCCGGCAGAGGCGGCGGTCTCCTGGAAGTCCAACCTCTTGGATCATAATCTGGCAGCTGGACTGCCAGGAGTCCAGCGGTCCGACCACCACCGCGAATTTGGCTGTCTGTGAACCGCCAAACTCGTAATCAAGCCCGAAGTTTGATAGAATGCGAGAACTTGGTCCAGGAAATGTGCTTTTTGTAATTGGTGTAAATACATTCCGCAGATTTTGAGAAAGTAAGGTTCATCACTTTGCATGCCTTGGCCGTTGAGCTGCAGTTAAAAAACGTAAGCCTTCTGATTAGCTAAGAGGGATTTTTCAGAGCAAGCACTCCAATTGGCAGCCGCATCAAGAAAGGAAATGTTGAGGCAGCCGTTAGAGGATTAAAGGTTTCAGGGGCAGATTAATGGAAAGTGACGCAGCATCGAGTGCAGTGCCACTTTCCCTGCCATCCCTAGCACTCCCCCTACCGCCACCATGTGTACACCGTAGTCATAGCATAATTTTTCATGACCCTATTGATGTACTCTGCAGGAGTAGCGCCTGCAATTAGAGTCATTTCAGGTAACTATAACCCGTGCCCTAAGTTAACTATAACTTGCCAATGCACAATTTTTTTATTTTTTTCTGTTGCCTGTTAATGCTTCATTTATATTTTTAATAATGTTATAGAAGTTGTCATGGGTGCTGTAATGACTGAAGTAATTAGCAGTGCATGGCGAGAGTTATAATTACCTTAGGGCACAAGTTATAGCCACTTGAAATAGCTCTAATAACTCTAACTATAACTGTGACTTTCTCTGGTTTTGTACAAGTATATTCGGAACTTAACTATCACATCACTGTAACCTCTGTTTTTTTCAGTGAATTTCAAAGTTTTTTTAAATTTTATTTTTTTATATATATAACGTCCCTTTTCCCTGCCGTAGCTTTTCTAAACAATTTAGTGCTTAAAACATCATTCTCAATTGATATCTCCACATCCAAAAATTGAATATGTGTTTTACTATGTTGTTCACTCCATTTTTAAATTATATTAATTGTTGTTTGAAGCAGTCACAAAATTAATTGCAGAGCTCTCATCTCCTTTCCAAATCACAAAAATGTCATCAATATAACAGCACCATTTTCATTTACTTATAGGCTCTCAGAGGTTTTTGGATCAGAACTCTATATTATTTGCAGTACAAATGGACATTGTTTTGACATTCTAATATGGTGGTCACTTTAGATGTAATTTGTTTGTGTTGTAATGCGAGTCCGTTTTCAATGTTGGTGAATTTTTGTATTTCTTATCCTAATTTTATTATCACCCCATCCGTGATCAAGGATACGGCTGAAACGGTTTGGGGTGTCTGTACCTTTCCTTCTTCTAAGTAAGGATATGCTATTGTTATAATTGGACTTCCTGGTTCCATGGTCGGACCGCCACTGATTATGCCTCGGTATTCCAGGACTCGTTTGTTTTGATATATATATAGAGAGAATATATATATATATATATATATATATATATACATATATATATATACACGCTCCTTGCTAATTGTAGCAGTGTTGGTGTGCTCCTAACTGCCATTGGTGCACGTTACGGCATGACCACCTGCATGCCTAAAATCCAAACAACGTCCTCACCCTTTATGAGAGAATAGCATTCATAGTGTGGATTTTTCACTCCCTCTGTTTATTTCAGGCCGCTCGCATCAACGCATTTCAGTCCATAACAAACCTTGATATTGATTACGGGCACCCTATTGAACACCAACATTTAAACACAAATTAAGTAGAAAACAAAAAAGGTCTAATACATTTCTCTGCTTATTACAAGTTAGAGGTCACCATCTTAACCTTCCTGTTATTTAATTAAGCTGTTCTATGTATCAGACTGCCAGGAACCATCCATCGCTAGACTGCTCATGTGCTTTGGATGACTCCCAGTCGCCCGCGCACATGGCACTGGAAATTTCACTGGATTTTTCCAGAGCTTCCCCAGCAACAAAGGCTAAAAACATCTCCACCCTATAATGACACTCAGCTCCCTGTGCGTGCTAACGTCATTACAGGGGGAAATGAAAGTAAAAGGAGCCAATCTGCTCATTCACTTTAATTTTCTTCGGTGCTGAGGAGCATATCTCAGCCTCAAGAGGGCGATCTCCAATCAGTGATTTACTTGGCCAGCAGAGAGAGGGGTGTGGCCCCTTGGGCAAGGTTTTTTGCTCCCCTATTTTTTTTTAAATACTACAGTCTTTCTGCCCCTCTGGGTAGCAGAGGGGGCAATAGCCCCTAATCTCCCCCACCCCCCGGGCACAAAGCCCACTAGTTCCACTGGACTTTTTGTTAATTAGGGTAGGGAGAGGGCTGCCAAGAATGAGCAAGGCAATGTGCCCACCCACCCCCAAAACTAAGAACAGTAATTTTTCCCTCGAGGGGGCAGATGGGGGTTATTACCCCCGTCTGCCTCAGGGGGACAGAAAGCCCACTTGATACCAGGGTTTTTATTTGAAATATAAAAAGGGTGGGGCTACCAGAATGGGCAAGGCAGTGCCACAAAAGTAGACACAGTCTTTCTGGCCCCTGTGGATGGCAGATAGGGGTTATTACCCCCAATCTGGCCCCACAGTGGGGCAGAAAGCCCACATGCCACCATGGATTATTTTTCTTAGAAAGGTCTGGGGGTAGCACGGCAATACCCCCCACACCCACCCAAAAAATAGGCACACTCTTTCTGACCCTCCTGGGGGCCAAATTGGGGGCTATTACTTCCAATAAACATCCGGTGGGGCAGAAAGCACACTGGACACCAGGGATTTTTTTTTTATTTTTAATAAAAGAGGGTTGGGGGCTGCTCACCATGGGCATGGCTATGCCCTCACCCCACATAAATGGGTACCAAAGTCTTTCTGCCCCTCCAAGGGGGCAGATAGGGTAATTGCCCATGATCAGCCTCCAGCGTGCAGACAGCCCACTAGATCCCAGGGAATGAAAAAAATAGAGGGGTGGGGGCTGTTCCCAACCATGGGCATGGTTTTGCACCCACCCCAACTGAAGGGGGCTACAGTCATTCTGCCCCCCTGCAGACTAAAACACCTCATTCCAATAGCAAGCAAGAGGACATTAGACTCTTTTCAATTTTACATATGGGCCAATAGAGCTTTTCTAACTCTCAATATCATCCCATTTGCAATGGTGAGCGGCTGCACTTTTTGGACCTGGGTACGCTGCCACCTGAAAAAACTTACTTGGCACTTCTGAAAATTAGCCATCTGCAGGAGTCCAGGATGGTGTGTTTCACATGCAACCCTACACCATTTTCTTACCCACAATAACTGCAAACCTCCAACTTTGCCTGAAATCACACATTTTCCCTACTTTTCTATGATGGAAACTTCCGGAATCCACAGGACTCCACAAAATTCCTACCATCCAGCATTTCCCAATATGTACTGATAAAAACACTGCCCCACTTATGTGGGTGCCCAAAGTAGAGTCAGCCTAAAAATGTATGAAAAAAATGCCCTTGTGGACTTGCTTTGGTTCTTCCTCAATTTCTACACGTTTTTGGCCCTTCCTTGTTACAGGCACTAGGTCCACCTACACAAGTGATTATCGTTTTTAGCGAGAGACCGAGGGGAATGCTGAGTGGTAGGAAATTTGTGGCTTCTCTCAAATTCCATCACTTTCTGTTACAGAAATCTGAGGAAAATGTGTTTTTTAGACAACTTTTGAGGTTTGCAAGGGGTTCTGGTTAACAGAACCTGGTGAGAGCCACACAAGTCACCCCATCCTGGATTCCCCTGGGTACCTTTTTTTCAAAAATGCACAAGTTTGCTAGATTTCCCTAGGTGCCGGCTGAGCTAGGGCCCAAAATCTACAGCTAGGCACACTGCAAAAAAGGGTCATTTTTGGGTGGAAAAATGTGATGGGTCTCAGTTGCATTTTGGACAGTTTCCTGTCACGGGTACTAGGCCTACACACACATGTGAGGTACCATTTTTATTGGGAGAGTCATTGGAACACAGAATAGAAGAACAAGTGTTATTAACAAATAGCTTTCCCTCCATTTGTGCCTTCCAAATGTAAGACAGTGTGTAAAAAAGAACTCATTTTGAGAAATGCCCTGTAATTCACATTATAGTATGGGTGTCCTCAAATTCAGAAATGTGCAAATAACAACTGCTTCTAAACTCCATATTTCGTGCCCATTCAAGAAATACATATGTTTCCTTGATACCTATTCTTCACTCTTTATAGATAACTAAATGAATTACTGTATAACTGGTACACAATAAAAACCATTGCAAGGTGCAGCTCAGTTATTGGCATTGGGTGCATGGGGTTCTTGGTGAACCTACAAGGCCTCCATATCCATGCAGCCAGAAGGGTCCAGCGGACATAACAGTATTTTGATTTCAGAAATTTGCCATAATTAGAAGTTACAGATGAAAACACAATTGGCTGTTTTTTGTCAACTCAATTTCAATATATTTTTTTTCAACTGTTACTTTCTATAGGAAAACCTTGAAGGATCTACACTAATGATCCCTTGCTGAATTCAGAATTTTGTCTACTTTTCAGAAATGTTTAGCTGCCCGGGATCCACCATTGGTTTCACACCCATTTCTGGCATTAACTGGAAGGAGGCTGAAAGCACAACAAATAGGAAAAATGGTCTGTTTCCCATTAAAATATTAAAATCCCAAAACTGTGCTGGAAAATGGGGCTTTCTGATTCAAGTCTGCCTGTTCCTGAAAGATGGGAAGATGGAAATGTTAGCATTGCAAGCCCTTCATTGATGTCATTTTCAGGGGAAAAAACAGGTGCTCTCTTCTGCAGCACTTTTTTCCCATGTTCCCAAAAAATCCAAAATGTAGCTTTATTTAGGCTAATTTCCCGGTGCCCTTTAAAAGAATCCATAAACCCTGGGTACCTTTAGAATCCCCAGGATGTTGGATAAAGAAGGACACAAATGTGGCATGGATACCTTATGTGGACAAAATGCTCTGGAGGCCTAAGCGCAAACTACCCCAAATAGCCTAAAAAAACCTTAGCAATGGGGGGAAAAAAGGCCTAGCAGCGAAAGGTTTAATACAAGGCGTATTAGGAAATTTATCTTGATGACGTACTTCACCCATCCATAATTACTTCATGTTAATTTGCTGTAATATGAAATTAGTAAACAACGCAAAAGCTAAATAAACAACCATTTTTTTCACATACGGTTTCAAATGAATTCAATATTTAAATGCAAGCAATATGCAGGTAAGTATGGTCATTTCAGAACACAATCACTGTCCATATTATTTAAACTTTCAATTGTTAACATCCTATTGGGAATATATTATCACAAAATATATTGCCCCAGTGGGCAAAATCCACCTCCCATATGTATTCAAACCATACCGCTCCAGTGGCCTACAATGTAAAAGGCAACTATTCCAATTCCACTTCATAATGTGGAAGTGTCCTGTCATTGCCTAAAATCCTATATTAAAAAATTATAAACTCTCAAAATGATGAACAATAAATCTTTCACAACAAAAAGTATAATACATATTACTTGTCTTCCTTTCCTCCACAAAAGTCCATTGCACTTGCTAGCGCAGGTGTTTTAATGGAAATTACTAATGAGAGTTCATGTATTCTGAATCATGGATTAGTGTAGAAAATGTAATATCCTAGAAAATAATTCACGCATTTGAAAATGTGATCACAATGAGAGGCCGCCAATGATCACAAAGTATACTTCTTAGTGGTTTACTAATTTGAAATGTAGAGTACATGTTTAACTAATGTAGTAATATGTCATATTAAGAGTTATGCATCATGTATTATTTTATTAATTGTTGGCCTTAACTTAGCCGAGGTCTTGGCCTAGTTGCCCGGCCTCATGTCAAGCTGTATTTCTTAACGTTTAATAAAAAGGCTGTTCAGAGAATTAAACTGTCATTTTAGATTGTGCTGTCTAAATGTGCTCGTAGCTAAAAGTTTTCTCATGAGAACTGATTGCTAGAAGATGCTGTTCTTGCTAAATGTAACATTATGGGCCTGATTCTAACTTTGGAGGACGGTGTTAAACTGTCCCAAAAGTGGCGGATATACCACCTACCGTATTACGAGTCCATTATATCCTATGGAACTCGTAATACGGTAGGTGGTATATCCGCCACTTTTGGGACAGTTTAACACCGTCCTCCAAAGTTAGAATCAGGCCCTATGAGTGTAAGACTGACTTTATCAGGAGGAGAACAATGGAGACACTGACTGGAGTATAAGCTGCAACAATATTGTTACCTGACGAGCCGGATGATGAGGACATTGCAAGAGAAGCCAATCAGCGACATATGAACAGAGTATTGGTAGAATTCATAGATTTGAAGTTTTAGTTTTATTGGACTAAGGTGGTCATTCTGACCCTGGCGGTCTTTGACCGCCAGGGCGGAGGACCACGGGAGCACCGCCGACAGGCCGGCGGTGCTCCAATGGGGATTCCGACCGCGGCGGTAAAGCCGCGGTCGGACCGGCACCACTGGCGGGCTCCCGCCAGTGTACCGCCGCCCCATAGAATCCTCCACGGCGGCGCAGCTTGCTGCACCGCCGCGGGGATTCTGACCCCCCCTACCGCCATCCAGATCCCGGCGGTCCGACCGCTGGGATCCGGATGGCGGTAGGGGGGGGTCGCGGGGCCCCTGGGGGCCCCTGCAGTGCCCATGCCACTGGCATGGGCATTGCAGGGGCCCCCGTAAGAGGGCCCCTACATGTATTTCACTGTCTGCCGCGCAGACAGTGAAATACGCGACGGGTGCAACTGCACCCGTCGCACAGCTTCCACTCCGCCGGCTCGATTCCGAGCCGGCTTCATAGTGGAAGCCTCTTTCCCGCTGGGCTGGCGGGCGGTCTGAAGGCGACCGCCCGCCAGCCCAGCGGGAAAGTCAGAATTACCGCCGCGGTCTTTCGACCGCGGAACGGTAATCTGACGGCGGGACTTTGGCGGGCGGCCTCCGCCGCCCGCCAAGGTCAGAATGAGGGCCTAAGTGTGAACATGCGATCCCTTGAGCAATAGGGACTTGGGAATTTATTTGAGGAAATTTAACTTAACAGGATTGCACTGAGAAAAAACCAGCACTGCGCATTTTGCCATTTGCCAAGCCACTTTCTCTATTCTTCTTTAGGGTTTACCTCTATTCTTTCAAGTTGCTTAAAGATTTAGGCCCTCATTCTGACCCTGGCGGTCGGTGATAAAGCGGCGGCCAAGCCGCCAACAGGCCGGCGGTCTAAAATATGCAATTCTGACCCTGGCGGGAACCGCCAACACAGCCCGCCAACTTAACACTCCGCCCGCCACAGCGGTACAAACAAACAGCGCGGCGGTTCCCGCCAACAGCCAGGCGGCAGACAATGTACCGCCCACCCTATTACGACCCACCAATCTGCCACCTTTTCCGGGGCGGGAGCACCGCCGATAAGAACACGGCGGAAACAGACTACGAACGGGAAAACGCTCACCTCTACGCACTCCACGCGAGATTTCGGCAGCATGGAACCAGAGTTGCAGGTCATCCCCGCACTCCTATTCCTGCTCATATACCAGGAGCACGCCCGGCGGCGCGGAAGACATCGGTGAGTACTGCACCTACGACACAGGGGAGGGAAAAGATTACCGGCACACACCTACCCACCCACACCCACTACAACACACACATCAATGCATTCCCACAGATCACTGTCACAACCCACAAACCACCCCCCTCCGAAATAATGCAAAGACCAAAAGAAGAGATCATAAACGGGCAGATATATTGAAATATGGACACCAGTAATCCCAATAAATAAATAAACTATATACAAAATATATACAGCTACTAAATGTAGTCCAACCACTGTCCGTGGATCACAGGGTTCCTGTGCAAAGGGGCAAGGCCCAGTCCCACGACAAGAACTCCACGGAGAGAACACTGCAGGGGCATCAGAAAGAAAATCGGACAGGCACCTCAGGGGGAAGGGAAGGGGGGGCACCTCAGCCACTTGAGTACACGACGCCAGATCCACGAGGGGACTCCATGACCACTGGGCCATCCTGGGGAGAGCAAAGCCACAGTCCATACAGTCCATACAGTGGGTGGCCTGCCCACTGGGCCATCCTGGGGAGAGCAAAGCCACAGTCCAAACAGTCCATACAGTGGGTGGCCTGCCCACTGGGCCATCCTGGGGAGAGCAAAGCCACAGTCCATACAGTCCATACAGTGGGTGGCCTGCCCACTGGGCCATCCTGGGGAGAGCAAAGCCACAGTCCAAACAGTCCATACAGTGGGTGGCCTGCCCACTGGGCCATCCTGGGGAGAGCAAAGCCACAGTCCAAACAGTCCATACAGTGGGTGGCCTGCCCACTGGGCCATCCTGGGGAGAGCAAAGCCACAGTCCATACAGTCCATACAGTGGGTGGCCTGCCCACTGGGCCATCCTGGGGAGAGCAAAGCCACAGTCCAAACAGTCCATACAGTGGGTGGCCTGCCCACTGGGCCATCCTGGGGAGAGCAAAGCCACAGTCCATACAGTCCATAACAGACCCCACTGCCACTGGAGGAGGCAAGTTGGCCAGAGGACATCCTGCAGCCCTGCCCGAGATAGATCCTGCCCTGCCACGTCTGCCAAAGGGCCAGCGGTTCTTGCCTTGAAGGGCCCAGTTCAGCGGTTCTTGAGACGGCGGGGCCCAGGTCAGCGCTACTTGCCTTGAAGGGCCCAGTTCAGCGGTTCTTGAGACGGCGGGGCCCAGTTCAGCGGTTCTTGAGACGGCGGGGCCCAGGTCAGCGCTACTTGCCTTGAAGGGCCCAGTTCAGCGGTTCTTGAGACGGCGGGGCCCAGTTCAGCGGTTCTTGAGACGGCGGGGCCCAGTTCAGCGGTTCTTGAGACGGCGGGGCCCAGTTCAGCGGTTCTTGAGACGGTGGGGCCCAGGTCAGCGCTACTTGCCTTTAAGGGCCCAGTTCAGCGGTTCTTGAGACGGCGGGGCCCAGTTCAGCGGTCCTTGCCCTGAAGGGCCCAGTTCAGCGGTTCTTGAGACGGCGGGCCCAGTTCAGCGGTTCTTGAGACGGCGGGGCCCAGTTCAGCGGTTCTTGAGACGGCGGGGCCCAGCGGAGCGGTGCGTGAGACGGCGGGGCCCAGTTCAGCGGTTCTTGAGACGGCGGGGCCCAGTTCAGCGGTTCTTGAGACGGCGGGGCCCAGCGGAGCGGTGCGTGAGACGGCGGGGCCCAGTTCAGCGGTTCTTGAGACGGCGGGGCCCAGGTCAGCGCTACTTGCCTTGAAGGGCCCAGTTCAGCGGTTCTTGAGACGGCGGGGCCCAGTTCAGCGGTTCTTGAGACGGCGGGGCCCAGGTCAGCGCTACTTGCCTTGAAGGGCCCAGTTCAGCGGTTCTTGAGACGGCGGGGCCCAGTTCAGCGGTTCTTGAGACGGCGGGGCCCAGTTCAGCAGTTCTTGAGACGGCGGGGCCCAGCGGAGCGGTGCGTGAGACGGCGGGGCCCAGTTCAGCGGTTCTTGAGACGGCGGGGCCCAGTTCAGCGGTTCTTGAGACGGCGGGGCCCAGCGGAGCGGTGCGTGAGACGGCGGGGCCCAGTTCAGCGGTTCTTGAGACGGCGGGGCCCAGGTCAGCGCTACTTGCCTTGAAGGGCCCAGTTCAGCGGTTCTTGAGACGGCGGGGCCCAGTTCAGCGGTTCTTGAGACGGCGGGGCCCAGGTCAGCGCTACTTGCCTTGAAGGGCCCAGTTCAGCGGTTCTTGAGACGGCGGGGCCCAGTTCAGCGGTTCTTGAGACGGCGGGCCCAGTTCAGCGGTTCTTGAGACGGCGGGGCCCAGTTCAGCGGTCCTTGCCCTGAAGGGCCCAGTTCAGCGGTTCTTGAGACGGCGGGGCCCAGTTCAGCGGTTCTTGAGACGGCGGGGCCCAGTTCAGCGGTCCTTGCCTTGAGGGGCCCAGTTCAGCGGTTCTTGCCTTGAAGGGCCCAGTTCAGCGGTTCTTGAGACGGCGGCCGGTCTATGGCCAACTGCTAATTGCCTGGTGGTGCCCTCCTGGGCAGCGGGGATGGTGCTCCTTCACTGCCCACCTGGGCTGTGGGTGGTGGGGCCCTCCTGGCCAGCTGGGCTGGGTCCTCCCTGGGCAGCGGCTATGGGGGTGGTGGGCTCTCCCGGGGCAGCTGTGCCGGTTCCTCCCAGGGCAGCGGCTATGGGGGTTGTGGGCTCCTCCTGGGCAGCAGGCCTGCTGCCTGACCTCTCCGACTTGCTGCCCTTGCCCTCCTTAGTCGTGGGCCTGTGGCCCTTTCCTCCCTTTGGAGCTGTGGCTGGTGACTGTCTCTGGGTGGTGTCCGGGGGATATGTAGAAGGCGGGCTCCTGCGGCGCCCCTTCCGCCTTCTGCTCCTCTTCCCAGGGGGTGGGCTGGCTGTCCCCTTGCTGCTGGGCGAAGATCCAGACATGCGGGCTGGCGGGCTCCAATACCCCTGCACCCTTGTCAAGGGGGCTGCAGGGCTGGTGGTGGCTGAGGTGCTCTTCTTACCCCGACGAGAAGGAGGGGGGGGCTCAGGGTCAGGAAAGAAGTTAATAGTGGCGAGGAAGAGCTTCTTGGGACAATGGAGAGTGGTAGGTACAGTGGGAATGGGAGTGGAGGGAGAGGATGTGGTTGTAGGTGAGTCACGTTTGCTGTCTTTGGGTGCAGGTGCAGGAGGGATAGGCTGTCGTGAGGTGGATGGCTGTTGGGTGGGTGGGTGGCTGCGTTTGTGTGGTGTGGAAGAGGGGGTGACAGACACAGTGGGAGAGGACACAGGGGACGTGTAAATGGCAGTGGGGGTGGTGACTGCACGTGTGCGGACTGGAGTGGAGGGTGTGCTGGTGATGGAAACACTGGCTGATGGTGAGGTGAATGGAGGTGTGAGTGTAGACGTCACAGGGAGGGAGGAGGGAGACGAGGAGGTGGGGGTCACAGAGGTGGTAGTGACTGTTGGCATGTCTGCATCGGAATGTTGCGTGTGTGAATGTCTGCGTGATCTGTGGTGCTTATGTTTGGATGAGCTTCTCTTGGGTGTTGAGGTGTGTGCAGGCTGGTCTGATGGTGTGGGTGGGACAGGCAGAGGAACAGGAGACTGGGAGGAGGGAGTTAGTAGAGGCAGGCAGGAGACAGGGACAATGGCTGCCGTCAGTGCTGAGGCCAGAGCCTGGAACGATCGCTGATGGGCAGCCTGACCCGAATGAATGCCCTCCAGGTACGCATTGCTGCGATGAACCTCCCTCTCCACCCCCTGGATGGCATTCAAAAGGGTAGTCTGCCCAACAATGAGCGTTCGGAGGAGGTCAATGACCTCCTCACTGAGGGCAGCGGGGGTAACAGGGGCAGGGCCTGAGGTGCCTGGGGCGAAGGAGATGCCCGGCTTCCTGGCAGAGCGGGCACGGGGCGAACGCTGAGGGGCTGCTGGGAGGGCGGAGATGGTGCGCTGGGTGGCGGCTGTACCTGTAATGGCGGGGGCACGGATGGTGCCACCCCCGCAAGGGAGCCCCCTTCCGAGGACGTGTCCGTGTCGCTGCAGGGTCCAGTCGTCCCCGTCGTGGAGCTCCCCTCGCCCTCCGTCTCACTGGTCCAGTCTGACTCTGTGGCATGGCCCTCCTGGGCCATGTGAGATGCAGCTCCCTCCTGCCCCAATGCCACTTCTCCTCCGCCTGATGATGCTGATGCACACAAGCACAGAAAGACAAACAAAAAGGGGGGGGAGAGAGAAATAAAGGGATATTGAGTACATGGATCTCCGGTACAGTTAGCGGACATGACAGACACAGATGCCCCCTGCACTAAGTTGCGCACTTGGGGTCCGCTACGCATTCCGTGGAACATGCCCTACACGCCTAGAGTTGACAACTGCACCCATGGATGACACGGCCCAGGGATGGCTGTACTGACACACTACTGAGGGTGGTGGCTGGGGACACAGGGGCTTACGGGGGTGCCCAGCCTACAGATATCGCCCTGGCCTAGGGGGACCCCCAGCCATCCTCCCCCAACCAGACACCTCCACTGCGCGACAACAGAGTAGATAATGCTTGTACTCACCCCCTTGTGTCTGCTGTGCTGCCCTCACGCGCCCATCCAATTCAGGGTAGGCCACCGCCAGGATCCGGAACATCAGGGGGCTCAGTTGACGGCAGGCACCCCGCCTACGTTGGGAGGCCATCCCCAGCAGAGACTCAGCGGTCTTCTTGGTCCCGCGGCGGATGTCCTCCCACCTCTTGCGGCAGTGGGTGCCCCGTCGATGGTGGACCCCCAGGGTCCGGACTTCCTTGGCGATGGCACGCCAAATCCCGATCTTCTCATGGGCGCGGACCTATGTGACACGTACAGGGAGGGAGAAATACCACGTTCAAGTTTGTCAGCATTTTCCTTTCCAGTGGCCCAACGCCCCCCATCCCCGCCAGGCCCCCCGCCAGGCCCAACATGCCCCCCATCCCCGCCAGGCCCCCCGCCAGGCCCCCCGCCAGGCCCAACATGCCCCCCATCCCCGCCATGCCCCCCGCCAGGCCCCCGCCAGGCCCAACATGCCCCCCATCCCCGCCATGCCCCCCGCCAGGCCCAACATGCCCCCCATCCCCGCCATGCCCCCCGCCAGGCCCCCCGCCAGGCCCAACATGCCCCCCATCCCCGCCATGCCCCCCGCCAGGCCCAACATGCCCCCCATCCCCGCCATGCCCCCGCCAGGCCCAACATGCCCCCCATCCCCGCCATGCCCCCCGCCAGGCCCCCCGCCAGGCCCAACATGCCCCCCATCCCCGCCATGCCCCCCGCCAGGCCCAACATGCCCCCCATCCCCGCCATGCCCCCCGCCAGGCCCAACATGCCCCCCATCCCCGCCATGCCCCCCGCCAGGCCCCCCGCCAGGCCCAACATGCCCCCCATCCCCGCCATGCCCCCCGCCAGGCCCAACATGCCCCCCATCCCCGCCAGGCCCCCCGCCAGGCCCAACATGCCCCCCATCCCCGCCATGCCCCCCGCCAGGCCCCCCGCCAGGCCCAACATGCCCCCCATCCCCGCCATGCCCCCCGCCAGGCCCAACATGCCCCCCATCCCCGCCAGGCCCCCCGCCAGGCCCAACATGCCCCCCATCCCCGCCATGCCCCCCGCCAGGCCCCCCGCCAGGCCCAACATGCCCCCCATCCCCGCCATGCCCCCCGCCAGGCCCAACATGCCCCCCATCCCCGCCATGCCCCCCGCCAGGCCCCCCGCCAGGCCCAACATGCCCCCCATCCCCGCCATGCCCCCCGCCAGGCCCAACATGCCCCCCATCCCCGCCAGGCCCCACGCCAGGCCCCCAAGCCAGCCAGTATCCCTAAATCCAGATTGAATTAAACTCACTTGTTGGTCTGGAGGACCGTAGAGTAGCGCATACTGGGGGAGGACCCCATCCACGAGTTTCTCCAACTCCTCTCCAGTGAAGGCAGGGGCCCTTTCCCCAGGTGCAGCAGCCATTGTCCCTTCCAGACCGAGGTCACAGCAACACTTGCAGTATAGGTCCTCTCCTGTGAAAGTTCAAGTCGCAAGTGGATAATTAGATAGAAAATGGCGGTCACGTCCGCGGCGGTGCGTACCGCGGCGGTGCGTCCCGCCACCGCCGGCGCCCTTCGCCATTGGCTCCTGAAACCCATAGGCTTCAATGTTAACCAATGCGGCTTTGCGCCGCGGTCTTCGCCCGCCGCCCGCCGCCCCCCGCGGTGTGCCACGCCAGCGCATTGACCTCACATCCCATTGTCACACTTCACAGGTCAGGCAGCCGCCATTTCCAGGGCCCACATGGCTCAAATTCAACTGCGTCACACAGGCCTAGGCCTTGCATAGCCACTCAGACACGCCATTCACTGCATAGAGAATCGTATACTGTGCTAGCTGTGAGTACGTACCTGTGGGTTGCTTGACTGTGTGCTCCATGTTGTCCTTCCTAGGCACCGTCCGCTGGGTTGGGCGAGGAGACGGATGAATCCTCCCGTGTACCGACCGCTGGTGGACCTGTCGACAATGGAAGAACGCCACATTATCCTGACCTACCGTCTTAACCGTGCCACTATCCATGAACTGTGTGCCCAGCTGGAGCCCGACCTGATGTCCCCCATCCGCCAACCCACAGGGATTCCCCCTCTGGTGCAGGTCATGTCAGTACTCCATTTCTTGGCAAGTGGGTGATTTCAGACAACCGTGGGAATTGCTTCTGGGATGTCTCAGCCCATGTTTTCGAAGGTGTTATCCAGAGTGTTGTCTGCCCTGATGAAATCCGTGAGGAGCTACATCATTTTCCCTGAGGTGGGCGAATTGGCTACAGTGAAGGGTTATTTCTACACCCTTGGACATATTCCCAACGTAATTGGTGCCATTGATGGGACCCATGTGGCTTTGGTTCCCCCAAGAGACAGGGAGCAGGTGTACAGGAACAGAAAAAGTTACCATTCAATGAACATCCAGGTGGTGTGTTTGGCTGACCAGTACATCTCGCATGTAAATGCCAAATTCCCAGGGTCAGTGCATGACGCCTACATCCTAAGGAATAGCAGCATCCCTTACGTGATGGAACAGCTACAGAGACACCGTGTATGGCTAGTGGGGGACTCTGGGTACCCCAACATGTCGTGGCTACTGACCCCAGTAAGGAATCCCCGGACCAGGGCAGAGGAACGGTACAATGAGGCCCATGGGCGTACTAGGAGGGTGATCGAACGCACCTTTGGCCTCCTAAAGGCCAGGTTTAGGTGCCTGCATATGACAGGTGGATCCCTAATGTACTCACCTAAGAAGGTGTGTCACATCATCGTGGCCTGCTGCATGCTTCACAACCTGGCTTTGCGCCGCCAGGTGCCTTTCCTGCAGGAGGATGGTCGAGACGGTGGTGTTGTGGCAGCGATGGAACCTGAGGAGAGTGACGAGGAGGAAGACGACGGGGCTGAAACAGACAACAGGGACAGAATCATTGAACAGTACTTCCAATAGGACACAGGTAACATTTCAAAGATAATTTAGTAAATGTGAACTACTCTCCAGCATCTCTGCTGCCTGTCTATTTGCCCCAGTGTATGATGACTGAGTTTTGGCTTTTCCCTCCCTATTTCAGATCTGGGGTCCCCACTACGAGTCCTGTGCTTCGTTTCCCCATGGACTACAGCTTTGTGGCAGCTGTTTGTTGACTTCACCATGTACAAGGACATATTTGCACTGTCATGTCAATTACAATCTATTGAAATCACAGCCAGACTCCAGATATTTTGGTGCAAAATAGGTGTTTATTGAAGTGCTCAAAATGGGATGGGTGGTTTCAAGTGGGTGGGGGCTATGGTGAAGGAATGTCCATGGCAGAGTCCAGACTAACAGTCACACAGGTGCATTGTCCAGAGGCCTGTGGAGAGATGGAGCATGGGCAGTTCAAGGACGGACAGGGTGACAATGTGGGACAGTGGGATGACATCAGGTGGTATCCATTGCTGGCGGGGGTCTTGACATCCTACTCTGTCTTCTTGCGAGATCTCAGGGCCTTCTTGCGGGGTGGTTCTTCTCCTGCAGGAGGTGGGGGTCTGGTGGGCTGCTGCTGTGCGGGGGCCTCCTGTCCACTAGCGCCGGCGGAGGTGGTTGGCTGTTCTTGGTCCAGGCTAGTGGCAGGGGCCCTTGGGTGTTGTTCAGTGTCCGCCCTGGTGTTTACGAGGTCCTGCAGCAGCCCTACCATGGTAACCAGGGTGGTGTTGATGGCTCTGATGTCCTCCCTGTACCCCCGATAGTGTTCCTCCTGCAGTGCCTGGATCTCCTGGAACCGGGCCAGTACCGTCGCCATCGTCTCCTGGGAGCGGTTGTATGCTCCCATGATGGTGGTGAGGACCTCGTGGAGAGTGGGTTCCCTGGGCCTCTCCTCCCCCCCCTGTCGCACAGCTGCCCTCCGAGTTCCCCTGTTTCCCTGGGCCTCTGCCCCCTGGCCGGTGTGCCCACTACCACTGCCCCCAGGTCCCTGTTGTTGTTGGGGTGGTGGGTTATCCTGGGTGCCCTGTAGTGGTAGACACACCGCAGATTGACGCGCCCTGGAGACAGAGGCATGGGCCCGCTGGGTGGGAGCTGTGCTGGTGTTCCCAGAGGGGTTAGGGTCTGTAGTGGCCTGTGCCTGTGTGAGGGGAACCGACTGTCCAGAGGTCCCCGATGGTCCGGGCTGGTCATCGGTGTCCAGATCGACAGAGCTGCTGTCATCGCTGACGGCCTCTTGGGTGGGGGGTGTGGATAATTCTGGCCCCTCCGCCGCGGTGTGTTGACGGTCGGGTCCTGCAGGGGTATAGAGGTATGGTTATAGTTTCAATGTGTGGCATATGGGTGTATCTGTGGGTTCTCGTGTCCCCAAGTGCTGGCATTCGTGTGTGGGGGCTTTGGTGAGGGTGGCTTGTGGGGGGGATGTGTATATGCATTGGGCATGCTTTGGTGATGGGTGTCCATGCTTAGTGGACGCATGCAGGCCTAGGTTTTGGGATGTGTGGGTTGTGATGGTGAGACATTGGCGGGGAATAGGTGTGCTGGGGGTGGGGGTGAGGATGGTGGTGGGGGTGAGGGTGGGGGTGAGGATGGGGGTGGGGGTGAGGGTGGGGTTCGAGGATGGGGGTGAGGGTTGGGGTCTGATTTGGCATGCAGGTGGGGGGGAAGCAGTATTGAAGCTTCAACTTACCAGTATCCATTCCTCCGCCGACTCCTGCGAGGCCGTCAGGATGCAGGATGTTCAAGACTTCCTCCTCCCATGATGTGAATTGTGGGGGTTGAGGTGGGGGTCCTCCGCCAGTCTTCTGCACGGCGATGTTGTGCCTGGATACCATGGAACGCACCTTCCCCCGTAGGTCGTTCCATCGCTTCCTGATGTCTTCCCGATTTCTGGGGTGCTGTCCCACTGCGTTCACCCTGTCGACAATCCTCTGCCATAGCTCCGTCCTCCGGGCAATGCTAGTGTATTGTATCTGTGTGCCGAACAGCTGGGGCTCTACCCGAACGATTTCCTCCACCATGACCCTGAGTTCTTCGTCTGTGAAGCGGGGTTGTCTTTGGGGTGCCATGGGGTGGTGTGTATGATGTGTGGGGTGGAGTATGTGTATTTAAGTGAGTTGAGTGTGGTGGTGTGTGTTGTTTTGTGTGTGGATAGTGTGTGGGTGATGGTGTTGAGTGGCTGTGGATGTTATTTTTTGGATGCTGGTGTCTCGCTCTTGCCTTCTTTACGAATTTTTTAGCGTAGGGGTTTGTGGGTGATGTGGGTGTGTGTTTTATATTGTATTGTGTGTGTGGGAGTGGTGTGTGTATGTGTATCAGGTGTGTGGGATTCAAATCGTCCAATGTGGCTGGGTTTTGTTCGTTTGTGTGTATTCTGACCGCGGCGGTGTGTCCCGCCAATGGAATACCGCGTTTGAATGACCGCCGCGTGGATTCGTGGGTCGTAATGGCATGGGCGTATTTCTGTTGGCGTGACGGTGGAGGTTTTGTCACCTCCACCTTTCCGCCGACCGCTGGTCTGGCGGTCTGTTGTGGCGGTCGGATTTTCGGAGGTTTGCCTTCTGCGGGTCAGAATGACCGTGGCGGGTTTCCGCGACCGCGGCGGGATTATGGAGGATTTCTGACCGGCGGTAGGCGCCTTTTACCGCCGAGGTCAGAATGACCACCTTAGCCTTTTCTGAACTTTGATGCTGAAACCTGATGCCTTGCTGACTGAACTGATGTCCTGATGACGAAAACTATTTTAGCTTGCTGATCCAATTGAGAAGTAGTCTTGTACCAATGTGTTTGTTATGCCTATTTGCTTTTTCTTTCTTGGTACCAACCGCACTGTTTTGATAGAGCCATAGTTAGATGTTTTCTGAATTTGTGTTTACTAAATTGTTTTGCATGAAGCCCAACATTCCGATGCTAATGTGGTGTTAGTTAAGGATTCTCACTAATGATAATGTTTGATGTATTTCGTTGCTGAATCTAAATGTATGTGATATCGTTTGCACAATTATTCTTGTTATTAATTTGCACTGTAACCTTAGAATGTGTAGTAGTTCAAGCTTTGATTAGATTGCGTTTCTTTCGCAGGTTTGGACAGCCAGTGTTATTTCTGTATGTGTATCATTTGATTTTGAGATTATCTTATGTGACATTAGCATTGTTAATATAGGGAAATAAATATTCTAACTTTTACTAATGGTGTGGTTATTCATGACTGAGATGTCATGGTGTGTGACAATTACTGACTCCATTGATTTTTAATGCTATTGATTATCATTGTTGATGATATTGATTAATTATTGATTATTGATCTGCATGTTCTAGAGTTATGGTGGGAACATCTTAATTGCGAGTCAAAAGGTTAATCGACCTATTTTCGCCCTCTTGTAAGTTTACTTATTAAGTTCTGACACGCTGACACACTCTAAGGGCCTGATTAAAGAAAAGTGGCGCTGCATCCAATGCAGCAACACTTTCCTTGCACCCCCCTACTGCCACCATGTGTGCGCCGTATTTAATATACAGCGCAACATGGTGCAGGGAAGGGGCAATATTGTCAAACATTTTTATGTTAGTGATGTACTGTGTAGGATTAGCTACAAAATTTGGGCGCAAATCCTGCACAATACACAGAGGCCCATTGAAAGCAATGGTATGCCCCTTTTTAATGCCTGCAATGTGCAGTCGTTAAAAGTAGCTGCACAAAAAGCCATTTTTGCTGTCGGGAACACCCCCCTTGCATACATTATGCCTGGTGCAGGAATAATGTGGCGCAAAGGGTTACAAAGTGGTGCAATGCATGCAACGCGCATCTCATTGCCCCTTAGACTGGTTGCTCAATGGTGTATGGCACCTATTGCTGGTATCAATGTTTGACCACAAGGTCACAGGTTTAAAGGTACCCTGTGTTGGGTAACAGCCAACATCCCTGTCATTTAAGAGCTCACAGAAACTCTGTTAAGTTGTTTATGTTCCACTGATGATACATTTTAACAGCCTGCACATTTCAGTTCCAGTGGACTGACTGCCTGTCTACTTCATTTCCAATGAAACACCTGCTGATCTGTTTACATAACGTTCAGTGACCCACCTTTTCAACTGCATGTGCATTTTGTTTATGGTTTATTTGCCTGCTGAACAACTCCTGCCTCAATCTCTTTATCTATGTGCTTGCTGAACTACCTGTGAATTTCATTTCCCAACTGTCTTTGGGCATCGTTCTCAGTGCCTGCTGGACTGGCTGTGCATTTCAACTCCAGTACAGGTAAACATTCACTGAGGTGTAGGCTGAGCTCACTGTATATTTTATGTCCCTGTCTGATCATTACATCCCCATCAGGGTACCTGCTGAGCTGTTTTCTTACCTTGTCATTTAATAGGTAGGGAGGTGTCTGCTGTCTAGTGGACTGACTGCACATTTCATTTCTCTGCCTTTTCTTTCAGTTCACTCAGACACATCTGTTAGGCTGCCTGCACACCTACTTTCTCTGCCAACACATCACCTCTCTGCCTGTAAACTTCATTACCACTGACACTGACGTGTTTGCTCAGTTGCCTGTTTCTTTTTCACTCCCAGTACATTTTATCGCTGTCTGCTAACCCTCATTTCCAGGGACATGCCTGTTGGACTGCCTGTGCGTTTCCTTTGCTGTCTTTGCACTGCATCCCATGACAGTGCGCCTCCCTGGTTGCCTCTCACTGCACCTGTGCTTGTGCCTCTCCTTTCATGCCTTTGCTCTCCTATCCCATTCCTGTGTAGGGCTTTCCTCTGTGCCGTAGACCGCTACCTACAGCTTTCTGCTCCTGTGTCTCGGGCAGCACATGTGTGTGCCCGGCTCTCTCTGAGCTCCACACACTCAGCCAGGCAAGTGGGTACCACCTTGGGGAAACTCCAGCCAAAGCGCACACCCCATTGAGAGATGCACCAAGGAGCCAGGCTCTCTGACATGTGCCGAGGCGTCTCTTCCTAACCTAGTCCGGTATTTTTTATGTGAATATGTGGGCGAACAAAACATGGTTATGCTTCCCTTTACAGCGAGACGCAATCATTCAATTGTTTTAGATATATATGCAGATTTTCATGCAATATGTTTAGCATACCTGATCCATGTATAGCAGAGTATATGCACGGCTCTATGTTTGTTGGGACAAGTACACTGAATAAAGGTGAACATACGAAACCACAGAAATTCATTTTAAACAAATGAAACCATAGAAATTCACTGGTTATAGTTAGAGTTACCTCAAGTAACTATAACTTGTGCCCTAAAGTAACTATAACTCGTGCCCTCGCAATGCACAGTTTTTTTGTCAAAAATGTTACTGCAAATATTACATTGATATTATCAATGATGAAATCAAAGATGTCATGAGTGCCGTAATTTGTGGATAATTCGCAGTGCATGGCGAGGACGAGTGCTACAGTTATTCGAGGTAACTCTAACTACAACTGGTGAATTTCTATGGTTTCGTATGTTTAAAATGTGAGCCTAACTATAACGTCCCTGTAACCTTTGGTTTTTTAAAGTGAATTTCTATGTTTTTTAACATTTTATTTCCTAACAATAACGTCCCTGTAACCTTTGTTTTTTTAGGGAATTTCTATGTTTTTTTAGACATACAGTAATTTTCATTACTGTACCTTAATCCAGCCGCCGTCATGCACAGCCCTGAGGCCAACCCCCTAAAAGCCCCCAACCTTTCACTATGCACAGCATTCACCTGTGCTCAGAGGAGGTTTCCCACAAGACCTGGCCTGCAGCCAGACCCTGCAGCCAACTCCCCTAACCACCCACCCCCATGCTGTACACAGTCCTTTGGCTGTGCGTGTGGTAGTTGCCCGAGTCTCTCTGGGTGCCAGAATAGGTTTGAGAGGATGTATCTGGAGGTGAGAGTGGCTGTGATAGTGTCTGGGTGTGAGTGCAAACATCAGTGTTTTAGTGGGTGTGTCAGTGTATGTGCAGTCTGTGAGTGGGTGCTGAGGCTGTCAGTGGGTCTGTGAGTGGGTGTGTGAGAGTCTGAGTGGGTCTCTGAGTGGGTGCATATTTGAGTGGGTCTGTGAGTGGGTGCATGAGGGTCTGACTGGGGCTGTGAGTGAATGCACGAGGCTCTGAGTGGGTCTGTGATTCGATGCATGAATGTCTGAGTGGGTCTGTGAGTGGGTGTGTAGGTGTCTGAGTGGGTGTGTGAGTGTGAGAAACAGATTGAAAGAGAGGGTGAGAAAGAAAGTTAGAGGGAGAGAGATAGCAAGTTTTTTAGGCTTTGATGTGATAAATACTGAGATTTTTCTTCGGAATTTGAAAAGAAAAATGTATTTATTATTCAAAAAGAGTAAGATCACCTTCCAGTATAAGCCTTAAACATTTTTACTTAAAAAAAAAAATAGACAAATGAGTCCGGCTGGACTCAAACCCTGAATGTTCAGTGTGAAGGTCTGTGACCTTCACACTGAGCTATTCAATTTGTCTTTTTGGGCTAAATGGGACCATTAGGGAGCCCACAAGGGCTCCCCACGCGGTGCCTACTTATTTATTTACGTATCTATTTTTAATGTTAAACAAAATGCCTTTTTCTGTTAATGTATTTTATAAGAAGCCCTTTACGGGCTATCTAAGACAGCGGGGGGAGCCTCAAGGCCTTCCCCTGCAGTTCCATTGCTTCAGCAACCAAAGAGTTGCTTTAAGCAGCAGCTCCGTGGTTGCTGAAGCAAACCTTTCATCTCTGTCCTGCACGCAGGGGACAGTGATGAAAGTTTCGGTTTTTGACAGCGAGACCTGCTTGACAGCTCCCGCTGTCAAAAACTGAAGTGTTTGCTGGGGCTTGGCTACAAAGCTGCAGCCAAGCCACTGCAAACAGCTATGTCCTGGGGATGGGCAACCAGGGACATAGCAGGAGACTACCCCAGGGGGTGGCGGTCCCCAGGGCCACCAATGGCTCAATGAGGCAGGCCGCCCAGCCCCCTCTAACATGTTAGAAGCCCTGGGGAGGTAGTGATCCCCTGAGCTTGGAGGTCCCAAAGGGACCCCCTTTCTTTTTTTAACTATTTGCCCCAGGGAGGTGGCGATCCCCAGGGCATCGGGAGGGCGTGTGGCCTCCTGCATTATATTTATTGATGAGACCCAGGGAGGAGGTGGTCCCAGCGCCAGTGGTGGTGCACCCCCGCATTATATTCACTAATAGTTCTGGGGAGGTGGTGGTCCCTGGGGCAGCGGGGCTGTGGCCCCTCCGCATAAGTATTAAGAGCCCAGGGCAAAGGGGTGGTGCTTGGGCCCCCCACATATTATTCATAGCGCCCGGGAAATGGTGTTCCCTGGGACAGCAGGGGGCTTGTGGCCCCTTACATGAGATTTATACGAGCTGGGGAGGCGGTGGTCTACGGGGCAGTGGGAGGAGGCCAGGATGCACCCCCTGCATTATTCTGCAAAAGCCCCTCAGGACTTGGTCCACCCGGGGGCTTTAAAATGACGAGGTGCGGAAGCATGCACTTCGTTTGTTTTTAAATTTTTGCCATGGATTCACAACCCGTTGTGACTATGCAGTAAAAAGTTTAAAAAAATGCTTTTTAGCCCTGCGTGGTCCCTTTGGGACCCCTGCACCAGAGCTAAGGGGTCAGAGTGGTATTATACTACCCCCTTTTCTTTTTTTTTTTACCTTTCTTCTTGAACTCAGCTGATGCTGAGTCTCAACATGGCTGACAATACTTCAACACCTGCCTTGCCTTGTTGAAGTGTTGTCAGCTGAGAGGATCTCAGCACAAGATCGGGAGGGGTCACAAATCCTTTGCATCCCTATATATACACATTTCTCAAAAACTACTAAACAAATTTACACCAAAACAAAAAAAGGTTGCTTTATGGACCAGGATCCACCTGCCTGCCACATTTGGTGTAATTCCAGCCAGAAGTTTTGGCGATATTGCTGTTCAAAATCCCTATGGAAAAATGAACGGGGAAAAAGTGTTTTGGAACCCCCCCTGGACGGATCACCCTAAAACTTTCCAGGCAGCAGCTGAAGACCCTTTGCCAGGCTGAGATGGCTGAAGTGGTGAAACCACACCAAGCTGCTCATTATAATGCGATAAAGACATTATAAAGTAGCAACCTTGGCTGTGTTGTTTGTTTTATAGTTGTTGATATAGTCTGTTAATGTAGTTGGTGTAGTTTTGTAGTGTAGTGTAGTGTTGTTAAATTGTTTTGTTATAGTAAAAAAGTTTAAAGTTACTTTTGATTTCATTGCTTAATACTTGCAAACATGTTGCTGCATGTAAATGTATCAATATGGTGCTTTGGTAATATTTTACACTACAGAGCTATAGAAATGGAGAAGCCAATTATTTTGCTATGCAGCTATAGTTACTTGTCCTGCAAGAGTGAGGTGTTCCCACAGAGATCAGTCATTATGCATGGTGTAGCATAGGGAACTCTGAAAGAAAAGAGAGGTATCGTCACAGAGGGCAGTGTATTATGATACTTTAATTTTACCACTAGCCTCTTTTATCTGTTCTTGGCCCAAAAACAGAGGCATGACAAATCTATGTCCGATGGGTTGTGAGACAGTTAAAAACATTCAACATTTTTGTTTTGTAAGGTGTATAAAAAACATCGTTCATGATGGATTAAGCCTCTGTGCAAACTCTGGATTTAGGAATCATCACATAGCCTTGAGGGTGTGCAAAACTAAGACAAGTGATTCCCTTATGTTTTCAGTTGTCAGTTATCTGTCAGCAGTATGGCATTTTAGATCTACGTTTTTAACAAAGATGTAAATATTTTTATTGTACAGGCACCTATTATATTTAGGGGCAGTGGTTTGTTGCTAGTAATTCACACTTTTTACAAACTCATTCTAGCATTACTGAAATGTATTTTAAAGCAACACAATATTTTTATATATTTTTATGAATGTATGACCATGTAATTGTTGACTTTTAATTATTTGATATGAATGTTATATTTCATGCATTTTTTGGCTCAGTGGAGCCAAAATACAGGAGCAATACTACATATGGGTGTTGCCATGGGGATGTGTCTGAAACAGAGGTGAGTATGTCTCCATAAGCTAATATGGACACCAGTTGTCCAATTCACAGTCCTTGAGAGAAATAATACATTTTATACTGTAAAGGTAAGAAGAGAGGTTTGTGCCAAGAGAACAGTTTTAACCCACAGACTACTTTGCACATACATTAGCCTTGTGGGATGTCTCACCTGAGAGGGCAGTGTGAAGGGCAGTGTGTTTTCATATCACAGTCTCCAAAGTTCTTATGCAAGACAGGCTTTTTGGCATAAAGGTAATTTCAACTATATACTTTACTTGTACATCTGTCATACTGAGGAGAGCTGTGACCAGATAGGTAAGCCACTTTTCACACCCTAATTTCCACAAGCATTATCCAAGAGACAGATCACAGAAGAGAGGCCAATCTTTCCACACACTGTTTTATGTAGAGTTATCATGCAATGTACTTGTGTAAGGAAACAGGATAGCTTCTCCCCACAACCTACTATACATACCTGTTAGCACGAGAAAAAATGTGAGTAGATATGCATTTTCCTCAAACCCTACTACAGACACTTCTTACCTGCTAAGATGAGTTAGCAGAGAGGTGACTTCCTTCCCAGACAGCACTGCATATTGCTGTTGTTCTAAGGAGAGGTGTGAGGACAGAGGCCATTGGCTCACTACACAATGCTGTACATCCTAGTTGCCCTGGAGATATGTGCAGAAGGCGGGCACTTATAATACTGGAAAAGCCTGTCCTGTGCAGCCCTGCTTGTCTCAGAGGAAAAAATTATCTGCTTGAATAAGCAGCAAAAAAGGTCTTTGTTCAGATATTCAGGGTTGTTATCTGCTTCAGCAGTGAGCAGCTGGGCAGGCACAGTTTCACCAGGTTGAAAAGATTGAGTAGTCAGTTAACTGAGGAGTTGTTAAGCTCTGACCACGGTCTGAGCCCGAGCACGGTATAGAGGGTGAACAGCCTTTAATAACACCACATCCCAGTGGTACTCATGCTGTATTGCTTGTTCTTGCTGCCCCTGCTAAACTCCTTTTTGCATATTTTACAAATCACATATTCACCAATACTTTTGTCCACTAGGCCTCGTTTCATGAAATTGCCAGACCAACGACTCCTTGGGTAGCTGAAGTGGCTGAGTTGCAGGAACAGAAGTACGGTTCTCACCTGGATCGGAGGATGACATTCTGGTCACAGAAAACCAGCAAAATCAGAGAGCTAGCCAAAATAACACAGGAAGCCCCAATAGCCAAGTAAAGCAACAAGGAAGGAATCTTTCTTTGCTAAAAAATGACATCCATATGAACCAATCACAATCCTTTCTTAGGATGTCGTTCCTCTCCTGGGTGTCTCCTGGTGTCTTGATTCTCTCACAAGTGCCGTAACTTTGTAAACAAAATAATTAATACAATATACAGACTGTACTGACTTTATTATTAAATATTAGCATTCAGTAATAACTGACCGGGTGAAAAAGAACTCAGTATAACAGATTAGAGCAACATTTTTAACTCTACGGTCTCAAGAGTCTCCCACAACTCACCCTCAAGCCACCTGCAAGAGCAATCACATACACACATAGTTGACTGTATAGGAAAAACTGACCAGTGTCCTTTTGAAATATAAATATGGTGTTTCTGTAAAGACAGATGCAAAGATTATGAAAACTATGCTGGGAATATTTTCGAATGTGTTAGTTACAACAACTAAGAATTTGAACATACTTAGCACAAACATTGTTGGAGTAGTTAGTTTCTATGTGCTTATAAATATATTTCATTTTTTTAAAGAAAACCTTCAAACTTACCATAAAAAACAAAGGCTAACGTAACGTTATAGTTAGGAGAATTTCTCAGTGACTTTAACATTTTGAACTAAAAAAACACACAGATATTCACATATTATAGTTAGCAGTACCAACTATAACTTGGGCCCCCGCCATGCACTGCTTCTGATGTCACATATTACATTAATCATGATATGTCCTATGGCATCATTTATGACATAATAAGATCACTAATTGGCTGCAACTGCCCACATGACTGCAACAATACAGTTAACAAATATCAAGAAAGCGATATAACACCACTGATCACTCAAGAAATTGCTAAGTGCTCATCACCTCGTCGAGAATAAATGCCAGCAATGGAACTTCTCTAAGAGGGAGAAATGTGCAAGGCTGTGCAAGGATGATGCCCCTTTTAAAGGGATCCAAGTGGTGAGCAGATGTCTTCTGTGAAAGGTTTTTGCAGATTGAAAATGTGATGCAAATCAATATCTACTTCTCTACTAGCAGAACACAGAATACCCCTTTCCATCAGGTACACCTAACCTTATACTTTTTTATATCCAAAATTGACGCCATGCAGTTAGATGTTTCAATATATATCAGAAATGTTCTTGCAGAATATAATCTGAGAGTGTACAACAGGGAACTATAGACCTTACATGCCTACATCCATTTGCGAACCAAAAGGTGCAGTTTGCACGCCAATTGGTTTGTAAATGAATGTGCAATTGCATTGCAGCCAAAGTACTAAGTATTAATTGCATTGCAGCCAAAGTACTAAGTAATAATAGATCTGTCAAAGATTGTTTCTACACAGAGGGTCAGAACATGACCCGCTTAAAGAATATTCATTAGGCAGGTTGCAGGGAGCAGTGTCCAACCATCCAATTAGCTGTAAATGCTAGGGTGGAGGCCTCCAAGATTGACAATTGCACTCCATCTATGAATTTGCATTACCAAATGGGAAACATAGGCCCTGATTTTAAAAAAAGTAATGCTGCATCCACTACAGCACCACTTTTTTTGCACTCCCTACTGCCCCCCTAACATCACCATGTGTGCACCATGGTGGTAGTTTGAGAAATAGCACCAAAAGGTTTGATGCTAGTTTGGCGTTTTGAAGGATTAGCGTAAAAAATGTTTACACTAACCCTGCAAAGCACATTGAGGTCCATTATAAACAATGGTGTGCCTCCATTTAATGCCTGCTCTGTGCAGGTGTTAAAAATGGCAAACAAAATGGTTTAAAGAAATCTTTTACATTTGTTTGCACCATTTTTCCCGCCCCTCTAACGGGGGAACACCCCCCTTTCATATATTATTTTTGGCACCGTCATTATGTGGCGCAAGAGGTTACAAAGTGGTGCAATGCATGCATTGCGCCACTTTGTAAATCTGGTGCTGCGCCCTGTTGGGCAACATTAGTGTAAAAAAAATTACGCTAATCAGGTGCAAGGAGGCGCTAGACCCTCTTAAATCGGGGCCATTATTTTTTAAGAAAAGCAGCCATGCCCGTTAAAGGGGCTGGTGACGTTTAGAAAAAAAGATTCCCATTTGGGAAGGCATCAATGAGCCATCCCCTGGAGCACTGTTACCACCCCAACTCAGAGGTCAATAACTGCTCAATGGTTTGAGGGCACAAATACAGTCACAAACCACAGACACCTACAAAAGAGAAAGGACATACTCCATTCATGGCTCCTCATATTTGTGATTTGTGAAGTGTTGCAAACGCCCCTTCATGAGTTAGAAATAATTTTCAGACTCCACAGTGGGCTTTTATACATTGTTACAAACCGTTTTGCAGTAGCAAACCATGTAATTTTGTAAATACTAGGGTTTGCAAATGCAAATGGGCTTTGTACACCGAGCTCTAAATTCTATAGAATGAGAGCAAACAAGCTAAGTGAAAGATGATGACTTGTCTACAAGCAGGTGATGGGGGCATTGTCAGAATTATGAGGAAAGAGAAAAGGGATGTTATGGAGACTTAATAGAGATCAGTGGTATTGAATAGGAAGTATGTCAGACAAACTGAAGTGGAGTTAAATAAGAAAGACTGAGGGCCAGATGTACTAACATTAGGAATACCAATTTCCAAATTGCGATTCTCTCCAATTTGCAATTAGAAGAGCCATATTCCTAATGCATTAAACTCTTTTGAATTTCATTTTGAATTACCAGTGAGTCGCAGTTGGACCTACCTCATGGATATTAATAAGATAGGTCACATTTTGTGACATACTAGGAATGACATCCATCACAGGGATGATGGCCTGCTGTGGTCAGCAGACCACCATGCCTGAGATTGCTTTTTAATAAACCAATCGTTTTTTTTCAAATGCATTCTGTTTTCCTTAAGGGGAAATGGGATGTGTTTAAAAACGAAAAATTAAGCTTTTCAGTTTCATTTTTTAAGAATAGGTAGTGGTCTGCTCTTATAAAATATTAGTATTTGTATTCTTGAAGGGCAAGTTGTCCCTGGGGACCCCTTCCCATTTACGAACGGGTTACCACTGTTAGGGTTTGTGCACAGCAAAGAGCATGTCCCCTCTCACTGCACTAGTGGGTTCTGTAATAGCTCCCTTTTAAACTTACTATTGAAAGCCTTTCTTGTTATCTCACCTTCCCCCCCCCTAGGCTTCTGTGTATGTTGTTTAATGTGCTGTTTTGTTTACACATTGGGCCTTGCTTTTACCAAGGCTTCTTTAAAACACTCCTCTCTAGGCCATGTGTTAATTTAACTCATTTGCATAATAACTGAAACTCTGTACACCTTTCAAGAACATGTGCAGCATGTGAGGACCACACCCAGCTCTTCAAACCACACCCAGCTCTGCACACCTTTCAAGAACATGTGCAGCATGTGAGGACCACACCCAGCCCTGTCTATAAAAGGCAGCCCCCGAGCCTCGCCCAGTGCTTGTGCTCGTCTACCTCCCGCTTACCTGAGGACAGATCCCTCGGCGCTGGCACTCCTGCTCTCTACAGACTTTCATTGGCTTCAATGGGCGCAGCTGCTGGCTCTTCCTTCTTCCGGTTTCCGGTTCCTCCTTGCCTCAGCCTCTCTCCTACAAGCAACCTGCAAAAGAGAAAGAAGACAAGGTTAGACTGATCAGTATCTCTTGCCAGCAACAAGTAAGTGCAAAACTTTTATTACCTGAAAGAACTTTGACTACAATTTCTGGATTCGTGTATAGACAATTTGAAACAAGATACCTTCCACGAACATTGTGATTCAAACTCTTTGTTACAACAATACTTTGCGGAACTTTGTGAAGCAAACATTTTTTTATGGAACTTTTAAGAATCGAACCGTGGAAACCATTAACAGCAAGGCAAACAGTAAATCAAGGACTTGCACAAATTACATGCTGTATTTTGACGTAAAAGTACAGTATTTGTTTTATAAAAGATTCTGGAAATATGGGAAAAGTGAGTCTGCTATTGGCAATTTAGGCTTTAGTTATATTAAGATGAATGTTTGATATTGATAATTCTGATAACGGTATTTGTTTAATGTTTTAGAAGCTTTAGAGTAATAGAAAGCACATCCCAGAGCAGTAACACATTCCAAACCTGGAAACTAGAGACCAGGATCCAAGAGGTACTTTTAGAAGAAAATTTCTAATAAATAAAGGGATAGTCAGGAACCCAGTTAGGAATAGGATGTACTTATCTGTTCTTTGTTTATGTTTCATTAGGCACCAGTTTCTACAGAAGTCAGAGAGGGCCGCAGATTTGTGCAGTACTTCAACAGTGGAAACACAAGAACGCTGTTGTCTCTTTATTTTATTGTATCCACTTCCCCCCTTCCCTTGAGCTTCTGTTCTTAGTGCACTGTTTTAAAAACTAGTGTGCTGGAACAAGCAGTTTCAGGGTGGGGTCGGATTGTCTTCAACCTCCATCAGAACTGAACAAGGACTCAGGTGAGCTGGGCTTTGACAACCACCCTTTTAAAACTGGCAGTAATGTATTACTGTTTTGGGACCAGAGTTCAGTCGTGTGAGCGTCTGGGTTCCCCAGACGTGGACAGAACGTACCCCGGGGGCACAGTCGAGACCGCCGTCACTGACCCGGAAGGAATGCACACAGCTGGGGCCAATCTCCAGAGGGCAAACGCGGAAGTGAAGAGGGTTTTAAAACCCGTGGGGACCGAGCGATGAGGAGTGGAGTTTTCTTCTGGAGGGGAAGATGGGGCCGTGCAGGAGAGTTGGCTGAGCAGACCGGATCAGACACCTGGGGAAAGACGGCGCCACGGAGAGACTCCGAGCAACCCCAGAGTGAAGCTGAAGGAAGACTGGGAGGAGAGACAGAGCAAACAGATCAGCCACGCTCTGGAAGAGCGTGGCCCAGGCAGGTACGGAAAAAAAACAAAGCGGGAAACTGGGAAAACAGGGATTTGGATTAATTCAGAAAACAGAAGGAGTGAAGTGGGAAACTGGGGTAGTTTAACTGGGGCACATCCACAACTATTGTTTAAGTCTTAGTTTATCGGAGGGGGTGTTTCCATTATAACATGCACTGATTCACAGGGCACTGGAATGGATTATAAAAGAGAGAGTTTTAAAAGGGAAACGAAGGAAAGGAAAGTACTTATATATATAAATGAAAACACAAAAAAAGGAGAGACCAGACAGATATAATAGTATAAAAAAGAGACAGAAGGACACCAAGAAGTTTTGGAACCAAGGAAAGAAGGAAAGGAAGACGATAACAACAAGAATAGAGAAAAGGCATAAAATAGAAAGGAAGAATATTGATGACTTAATAACAGACATAACAGAGAGCAAAAGACCACTTCAAGTAAAGGAACTAGAAGGACATAAGGAAAAAGAAAAGAAGAACAGGGGCAGAAAAGACAGAGAGAGAGAGAGAGAGTAACACCAATAATACCTACCTCCTAAAACAATCCTTCTATGATTTTCTTTCCTCCTATGTGCCTCCTGAGTCTCTTCCTGGAAAAGAAGACAGAGCAAAGTGAAGAAGTGGAAGAACAAACGAGAGGAAAGAAAAGAAGAAAGAAGGAGAAGAAGGAAGGAAAAAGAAACACTTTTAGACCAAAAGACTGTATCATAACTATACAAAAAGATATAAAGTCATAAACCACTGTAACGCCTACCTGCCTCCATTTCTCTGACCCTGTCACAAGTCGCAAAACAGTAATATCACCATACCAATTGAGTATTTGGAGGCGACACCCTTAACATTCCCCTTCCAAAAGCCAAATCTCAACTGCAAAATGCACTTCAGTAACAAGTTACCAAAGTGCATTTTGCCTTTTGCACATTAGAATAAGCATTTTTCTGGTTGCAACTGGAAAAATTATTTGTACATTTGGCCCTGGGTGCTCAGAATATAAAATATCAACAATTACAGGATTTGAGCATTCAACAAAGGCAATCCACTAAAGAGAAAGCCCTTTCATAACCTGTGAACTGAGTCAGGGGGCACAATATTTTGAAGGGTGCTATCATATTTTGAAAGCCATGAAGTTTGTTGAAAGCCATGCTGATATGGCCCTGTGCTGTCACAAAGCACCTCTTCGATTTTCAACATCCTATGCTCTGTGGTCCTGGTGGAATACATTACTGCACATCACACGAGCATAGAACAAAAACACATCCCAATTATTTGAAAATAACTCTGTTGTATCCAAAGCAATCCCAACAGATATGCGCGGCACCAGCTGCAACTTACAACATTGCTCATGGCCGACAAGGAGACAATGGACGTAATAAAATTGTTCTTGAGTAAGAAAGGCAAACCATAAGACACAAGCCCCTAGTCATTGAAGAAGAAAGGACTACAACAAAGGACTATAACACCTTTGCTTTCTTTTCGTCATCACGTTTTGCATACAGGATCTGAAGCCATGTTTGAAACAAAGTGTGAAACATAGCAGTTAAATTATACATACTAATAATACCTATCACTAACTGTAATGTATCCTTTACTAACAACAGATGTTGTATTATTCTAGGAGTAGTTATTGTTTTTAAATTTAATTTTAAATAAATAATGTACACTTATCTTAGCCCTGTAATTAACCCTTACCCTCATCTATGTTAATATTTAAATATCATAATTAAATTAAATTAAATTAAAATAAATGCCATTCCCATGACAATCTACCCAACTCATAATAGAGTGGGCAGACCATCAATTTGGCAGACAAGGTACTCCTGCCTTTGTGGCAGAGTACCCTGTCCACCATTTGCTGTACAGTAATAATGTGACTAAGATCCATTATGGCTTGAAAGTGCACAGATGGATTCACTATATTAAAAAAGGGTAAAACTAGGATATGTGAAGGTCCCATGATTGTGTTTTATTTTTCTGAATGATTTGTAACAATTCTAATGAATGCTGTTCACGATCTTTCTTTACATGGTCATTGGATAGGATAGCCTGCATAATTTAAGCAGATGATCCTGTACTTATTGAAAGGACAGGAAATGCCTTACCTAGGTTATTGCACTATTATGAGGCTATTGTAGGAAATGACTGTCCCACAAATGATGCCAGGTGTAAAATAAAAGTAAACAATATATTCTGAGAAGATCAGCTTGTTTCACGGAGGCCTGTTTAGACCAAGTCTCTGCTTTTGATTAACAGGGGTTAGGTTCAAGGGTAGAAGAAATTGATTAGCTGTCAAAATAAAATAGACTTTAAATGAGTCTCGGGAAAGCCCTGGTATCAGCAAGAGACGTTTAATCAAAGATCAAATCAACCCGATTGTGTCAGGTTCCTCAATGGACAGAGTTCTATTTGCAGCCTTGGAAGACAGGAAAATCTACAAGTCCAGGTTTTCACTGTCCTTCATCTGACAAATGTAGAGGCAGTCCCTTTTGGTAGCCACAATGCCGCTGGCAGTGGAACATCTAAGCAGACAGTGCCCTACAGAAGGAGCCCACAAGAGGAAAAACCCCGAAGGGAAAAAACCTCTAATGGCAATCAGAGCCTCCCGGGAGGCTGATGAGGACTGGTACTGTTGGAAGAAGACCATGACTGCAGCAAAGCTCTGAAGGTGCAGATAAGGCTAGTGGAAATGCTAGAAGTGTTCAGAAGGGAGGCAACAGGAGCAAGAATCACCAGCAGGAGCAAGGAGACACCAGCAGGATAAATGAATCACCAGCAGGAGCAAGAAGACACCAGTAGGAACGAAGATACGTCAGCACGAGCGAGGAGTTTACAACACAAAGGACAAAGACAGTTTTGCTCCTTATGTACCCCAAAACAGGAAGTGACATAGAGGAAAACATGAGGTCACCATGATGAATTAGGAAATGCTGGCAGGAATGCAGGCTAGAGCCTCCGTGATGGATAGGTTAAGTGAAAACCCTTCCTCCTGAGTTCTGCGAAGAACAAACTACAGATAATATGCCACCAAGGAGAGGAATGCCTTCAGTCCCCCCAACAAGCAAGGAGAAGAATGGCCCTCCGTTGCCCCTTGCAGGACACTCCAGGCTGCAGGCAAGTTTTGGGGGCATCCCACTATATAACACGGGATGCCAGGGAGGCAATGGAGTGAGTCAGTGGTCGTTCTGCAACAAGCTGCATGACAAAATGTTCCAGATCATGTGCCAACTTCTCAAAAAGGCCTTTCAGCTAAGCCACAAGTACACTTTCTGCCTAAATATCAGAGGTCTGTTATTGTAACACTAACTTCGGCTTCTGCACATTCTTCCCTCACACCTCCCTTAAGCTTGCAAAGCTTCACTTTTCTGCTTTTGACCTTAGCCTCATCCTTTATGTTTGCCTGCACAGCTGCTGTCTATTGCTCCGTGCATGAGGTATTTTGCAAGCATGCATAGCATCTGTATCGGAACCAGGTCTTCCAGTGCCCCTTTTAACAAAAGCAACATAAGAGAGTCGCTCATCTGTAATTAACATTCATCATCGCTCTCACTTCATACCCTTTTGCTTTCTTCTCCCTTTATTATGCCAACATGTGCCTTGCTTTTGTCTTTTACATATCTTACAAATTAAGGTCTCCTTTCTTGAAACAACATTTTATAAAACACACCAGCAGCTGACAAATCACAATAATAGTCAAAATTGTACCAATCACTGCAAGCGCTATTTCTAAAATATAGTTAACCCTGCCTCCAGTTACTGATGTTCTCCCACAAACCTGGATTTTATAGCTCAAGCTAATTCTTTGCTTCCACCTCGATGTTATAAATTGCTATTCACACATTTCCTTAATTATCAGGAGTCAAAGTGTACCACTCTGGTCAAACCATCTTACAAATACCCCCGCCCACCTCCCTTTGTTGGGTGATACCTAATCTGAAGAAGTTTTTTCTGGATCACTCTTTACCTTATAGTTACCAGTTCCTATGTCTTCCATAACACTTGACAATCTTTGAATCTGTGCCACGTTCATTCCTACCCCTCGTCCTAGAAGTAGTACTCCTAAAACATCCCTGAACCACTTCCTTTTCTTTTCTCACCTTTCCAATTCTCAATCGCTAACTGATATTATTTTGTTTCAGGATTAATACCGGATCTTCCTTAACACAGCGTAGGGCAGGATAAGCATTATCGAACCAGCAAGACCCTCCCTTCAAATTCTGTAGTAACCAGGATTAAATTCTAACTCCACAAATAAAATAGAGGGTTTTAAATGTCACAAGCTATTTCGTATCTGAATTGTTTGCTAATGAGCCAAAAATTCCACTTGCATTCAGCATATTCTAATGCATTGTTTTGCACAGTTACCTCTTGAAGGTGTAGGTTGAATTCAGAAACGCAACCACTCTGTGAATAATATTTCTGTCAATCTCACAGAATACATTTAGTCCTGCAGATGCACAATCAATTTTGTCATGCAAATAACAAATCCAGAAATATCATTATGATGAATGACTAAACCATATTCGGAATCATTTACTGGCAATGGCTGCATCTTACTATGATTTCCTGAATGTCAGATTAAGCAAAAATGTTACGTTAGTAAAGGAAAGGGCAGCATGTAATGTAGGCAGACCACCATTTGTACTTCCTGGGAAATGTGCACATATCCAACAAATAGTTATATGGCAACCTTGTTGTTAGCCTATAATCATCTGCACAAAAATGTTATCTTGAAACGGCAAACCTTTCCCTGGAGTCAAATACATTATCTCCCTTTGCTGTACATGAAAGTTTATTATATTGGAAAATAATGAGTTACAAATTAAGGATAATTTGCACACACACAGAACCCCATGACGTTATATTCATACCACTCACCATTATTACCACTATATAAAAAGAGACGCTTATCCTCAGTTTCTTCCTGCTCGGAGAGTCCTTCCTTTGTTGTTCATCGATCGTTTGTCTCCAGTTTTCCACCCTTCTTTCTTATCTTCCCAGGTCGGAGTTCACAGATATGGCGGCTTTAATCATGAAAATGGGTATCATCTCCATTTTCTCTGTCTGAATCTCTTGGTTGTCCATGTGCTTTGACTGCTAGGGTTGGGACACCAGAGGTTACTAGCACTTGTGTATAGCCCGCTGTTGGCCCTTGCTACCTGGTAGGCGCAGGGTCCTTTTGCAGTGACTGCTGTGCATCCAAATGTTGCATTCTTCACCCTTAAGAGTTGTGTTGGTCATCAACAAAACCTAGTAGGGTCCTTGCCAGCCAGGATATAAAGATTACTTTTTCTTACGGAAAGAAAACAAATAATTTCTTGATTCCCGTCTACGAGGTGTTCTCATTCCATGGTTCTTATATTAAATCAGCTCCACGTTTAGTTATTAGTTTATTTAAACAAATAGTATGTGTGGTTGATAGTGAAAAGTAGGCTCACAAATATAAATGAAAATGCAATTTTGGGGTGTGCAGTCATAATGAAAGAGGGATGAAGATGAGTACAAACAAAACATGTTAATATCATCCGGCCACAACAGACAAATATTCTTGCAAGAAACAAGAAACCATAAAGGTACTTCCAATTTTACAAAAAGGAATGATGAGATTATAGACGGGCGACTTTTCTTTTTGAAGTTGGATTGTTGTAACATGGATGTGCTAGATTTAAATGATCTATTTGGAAAACAAAAACCGCGAAAACTGTTTAATAGTATTAAAAGATAAAGATAATAAACTGGTTAAAGTTTGTATGCAGGCTTTCAGGAAAACAGTGAAATAAAAACCCATACTTCCGTGGTTAAAAATGCCTGCTGTGTGATGCACAAGATAATAAGGGTATTATATTCTTTTTATGTGACAGTTCATTGTCTTTAGTACAGAGTCGTCTACAACACTTTATAATTTAAATGCAAAGTTTCAGAAATATAAGACAATATTAGACTTGTACTTGTTTGGTTCGGGATTCCTGCGGCGTGATTCACAGCATGGCCACAACACTGCATATGATTTATGTAGCAGTTCATTACTGCAGTTGTGAAGGCAATATAACTGTCCTGTTCATAACTGCCGAGGACAACAGGGCATAGGCGGATTAAATCTGGGTCCAACCTTGCGTCATCAAAAGGCCACTATTGTCCACAATGTCAGACAGGATAAGGTCATGCCTGGGGTTGTGCATCTAATAGAGGAAGAGAAAATAAAAAAATAGTGAAAAAAAAACAAAAGAAGAGAGATTCAGGGAGAAAGGGAAAATATAAGATTAGCAGAGCTGCAAAAATGTAATCAAGAAGTGTATATATGTGTGGTCAATGAATGGAGAAGATAATTCATGTCAGTGGCTGCTGATTGAAATAAAGCAAAAATGGGACTACTGGGAGATGTATAAATTTCTCTACAAGAGGTGAGAAAATGTATAATTTTTATTCACAGACAAGAGGTCTGGCAAGAGAGGTTAGACCTCAGAACTGTCACTAATGTAAGTTTTAATTTGTCATTTCAGAGGCATAGTGCTCTACATAATGACAAGGAATAAAAAATAACGAATCTCTAATAGTAAAAAAGACCTTCTGGTAAGTGGTGAACAGAAATTGCCAGTTCTTCATGAAAATGCTTTCAGCTGTCACAAAAAAAGTTGCACAAATGCTTGTAATGCCAAATTCTGTATTTCGATATATATTTTATGGTACATGAACCTTTGTGATACATTTGTGAAATTAATTAAAGCATGAAATCTCTCCACCTTGCACATTCTCTCTCAGAAAATATTGGGGATAGAAGCTTATCATCCCTGTGAACCAATTCCCCATGTCCTTCAAGGCACATGTTGCCTCTTAAAATAGCTAGCCTGGTTATGCCCAATGTCTTCAGTGTCCTCTAGTGAATATGTTTGCAAATCCCACCCAAATCCTGAAATTTCAATAGATAAAGCTGCTAATGAATATTGAAAACTAAATTGCTCTAAACATTGCTCTAAAGGGTGGTGGGAGCATTATCCCTAACTAAAATCTGTGTACATTGGCCAAAGGTGGCACAGCAGTAGAAACTGAAAATTATCAGTGCCCATCCATCCTTTATTAAAGATAATTGGAGGTATCCAAGAGCTCTCTGTGGCTTGTAATGTCTCCAAAACAATGTTGAAATCACTGCATAACAGCTTTTAAAAGTTGTTTGGAACATAACGCATCAATCATCTAAAGGATAAAGATATTTTGGGAGAACTTCCATTTTCACTAGAACTCTAATGGATAAATTGTCTCAATCTTAAAATCGGAATGTATTTTGGATTTTAGTGGATTATAATTTGTCTTAAATACCTTGTTTGCAATCCCTCGTCACACTGACAGACAGATTTTGCACCTGCTCCACACATCTATTGTCCATAAAATCTGATAACCCCCAGGTTGTCAACTGAGTTTTGTATGCTTTAACTTCATATCCGAAAACAGTTCAAAGCTGTACTGCCTTCTCCTCTGTTATTAGTACTATCATGGTTGATGAAGAATATTATCTGCATGGCCCAGAAAATCATTTGTAATGCCATTGGTAATGACAGTTGAAATCCGACATGTCAATGTAATGATTTAGGGGGTCATTACAATAACGCGGTAAAAGCCGCTTACCGCCGTGCAGAAGACCGCCAACACACCGCCGCTGCCGTGGAATTCTGCCACGGTCATTATGACCCACAGCTCGGAATCCGCCAAAATCCAGATACCAACACAAGTCCACCACACCAAAGGTCAGTGATAAACTGCCGATAACAAAACCTCCACCGCCACGCCAACAGGAATACGCCCACACTATCACGAATCCACACAGCGGTCTTTCAACCGCGGTATTCCATTGGCGGTACACACACCGCTGCGCTCAAAATACACACACATTTATAAAACACTACCACATTGGACAATTCCAAATACACACACCTGATACACATACAGACACCACTCTGACACATCCAATACAATATAAAACACACACCCACATCACCCACAAACCCTTACGACCAGAATTGCGACAGAAGGCCAGAGAGAGACACCACCAGAAAGAACAATAGCATCCACAGTCACCCTACACCATCACTCACACAACATACAAGCACCTCACACAACACACCTCTAAATATCACCCACACAGCACAACACACACCACCCCACACATCACCCACACCACCCCATGGCACAGCAAAGACACCCCAGGTTCTCTGAGGAGGAGCTCAGGGTCATGGTGGAGGAAATCATCCGGGTAGAGCCACAGTTATTCGGATCACAGGCGCAGCACACCACCATAGCTAGGAAGATGGAGCTATGGTGAAGAATCGTGGACAGGGTCAACGCAGTGGGACAGCACCCAAGAACACGGGATGACATCAGGAAGAGGTGGAACGAACTACGGGGGAAGGTGCGTTCCGTGGTCTCAAGACACCACCTTGCGGTTCAGAGGACTGGCGGCGGACCCCCACCTCCTCCCCCAGAACTCACTACATGGGAGGAGCAGGTCTTGGCTATACCGCATCCTGAGGGCCTCGCAGGAGTAGCTGGAGGAATGGACTCTGGTAAGGCAAATCTTTACTACCTTATCCCCCCACCCCACCTGCATGCCATCACATACCCCCACCCCCGCCCTCACCCCCATCACTCCAACTCCTCACATATGTCCTAATATCACAAACCACACATCCCAAGCCCTGCATGTAACACCAAAGCATGGAAACCCATCACCAAAGCATGTCCACTGCACATACCCATACACCCCCCTAAACCATTATCCCACAAGGTCCTACACAGGGATGCAAGCACAGGGGTACAGGGTCACCCACCCTTTGCACACCATGGCACACACAGATGCAATAATCATGCCTTTACACCACTGCAGGACCCCTACCCAACGTCACCGGACAGGAGGGTCCAGACATGTCCACTCCACCCACAGAAGAGGCCCACAGTGATGACAGCATCTCTGTCCAACTGGATCTAGATGACCAGCCTGGCCCATCTCGGACCTCAGGACAGTCGGTTCCCCTCACACTGGCACAGGCCACTACAGAGCTTCCCCCCTCTGGAAACACCAGCACAGCACCCAACCAGCGGGCACATCCCTCCGTCCCCAGGACACGTCAATCAGCAGTGTGTCCACCACTACAGGGAACCCAGGCTAACCCACCACCCCAACAACACCATGGACCTGGGGGCAGTGGCAGTGGTCACACTGTTCAGGGGACAGAGGCCCAGGAACACAGGGGAACTGGAGGGCTGCTGTGCGACAGGGGGAGGACAGGCCCAGGGAACTCATTCTCCACGAGGCCCTCTCCATCATCATGGGAGGCTACCACCATTCCCAGGAGACAATGGCAACGGTACTGGCCAAGTTTCAGGAGACCCAGCGGCTGCAGGAGGAACTGTATCTGGGCTTCAGGGAGGAACTAAAATCCATCAATTCCACCCTGGGCACCATTGTAGGGGTGCTGAAGGAACTCATCAACACCAGGAGGGACACTGTGGCACAACAAGGGGCCCCTGACACTAGCCTGGACGATGAACTGCCCACCACCTCCGCCGGTGCTAGTGGACAGGAGGCACTGCCACAGGACCACGACACCAGCACCCCACCCCCTGCAGATGGAGAACCACCAGCAAGCGGTCCCTGAGATCCAGGACAAAGACAGAGAACAATGCCAAGACCCCAGCCAAGAAATGAGACCACCCTGATTTGTCATCCTTCTGTCCCACTTTGTCACTCTGTCCATACTTAAACTGCCCCAGCTCCACTTCCTATGCCCCTTTGGACAATGCACCTGTGAGACTAATAGACTGGACTCTGCGATGGACATTCTTCCACCATCACCCATGACCATTTAACAACTCCCTCCACTATTTAGCACTTAAATAAACACCCTTAAATCACAAAACAATCTGGAATCAGTCTGTGCTTTCACAATTGTGTATTTGCAATAACTGAGGGAAATAGCAATGTCCATTGTATTGTCAACATACCTATGTCACACAGCCCTAGTCCATGCGGAAACAAAGCAGATGTCACACAGTAGGACCCACATCTGTGAAATCGTAAGGGAAAGTGACAACTCAGTGACCATACACTGGGTGAAAATGACAGACAGATGAGAGGCAGTAGAATTAAATCAGATGTAGCAGGCTGTGTTGTCTTCTTACCTGTGTCTCACTGGAAGTATTGGTGGATCACTGTGTTCCTATTGTCTATGTCCTCTTCTTCTGCTTCCTCGTCATCACTGTCCACAGGCTCCACAGCTGCCACAACACCTCCATCTGGATCATCCTCCTGCAGAACAGGCACCTTTCGTCACAAAGCCAAGTTGTGAAGCACACAGCAGGCCACGATGATCTGGCATACCTTCTTTGGTGAGTAGAATAGGGAACCACCGGTCATATGAAGGCACCAGAACCTGGCCTTCAGGAGGCCGAAGGTCCTCTCTATAATCCTCCTAGTTCGCCCATGGGCCTCACTGTAGCGTTCCTCTACCCTTGTCCTGGGATTCCTCACTGGGGTCAGTAGCCATGACAGGTTGGGGTAACCAGAGTCACCCGCAAATGGCGAGGGACAACTGTTAGACACACACTAACTCATAGGGACATCCCCAGACCCAGACACCTATTCACACTGCATAGGGTCCATGTCCTCACCTAATAGCCACACACGGTGCCTCTGGAGTTGCCCCATCACACAAGGGGTGCTGCTATTCCTCAGAATGTAAGCGTCATGCACTGAGCCAGGAAATGTGGCATTCACATGGGAGATGTACTGGTCGGCCAAACACACCATCTGCACATTCATCGAATGGTAACTCTTCCGGTTTCTGTACACCTGTTCACTCCTGCGTGGGGGGACCAAGGCCACATGTGTCCCATCAATGGCACCTATGATGTTGGGGATATGTCCCAGGGCATAGAAGTCACCTTTCACTGTAGGCAAATCCTCCACCTGGGGGAAAACGATGTAGCTCTGCATGTGTTTCAGCAGGGCAGACAACACTCTGGACAACATGTTGGAAAACATAGGCTGGGACATTCCTTATGCTATGACCACTGTTATTTGAAAAGACCCACTTGCTAGGAAATGGAGCACTGACAGCACCTGCACTAGAGGGGGGATTCCTGTGGGATGGCGGATAGCTGACATCAGGTCTGGCTCCAACTGGGCACACCGTTCCAGGATTGTGGTACGATCAAGTCTGTAGGTGATGATCACATGTCGCTCCTCCATTGTCGACAGGTCCACCGGCGGTCTGTACACCGGAGGATGCCGCCATCTCCTCACCAGCCCCAGCGGACGTTGCCTATGGAGGAGAACAGCGAGCAGAGAGTCAACTAATTCTGAGGTACGTAAACACAACTTAATCGGAAATTTTTTGCAAATCGACATATGGCTGTATTAGTGTTTAAGCAAAGCCTAAATATGTGTGACGCAGTCCAAAATAATGCCATGTGGGCCCCTGAAATGGCGGCTGCCTGACCTGTACAGTGGAACAAGGGGATATGAGGTAACTGCGCTGGCGTTGTACACTGTCGCGGTAGGCGGTCGAAGACTGCGGCGCAATCCTGCATTGGTTAACATTGGACCCTATGGGTCCCAGGAGCCAATGACGATGTACGCCGGCGGTGACGGTACGCACCGCCACGGACGTGACTGCCATTTTCTCTCTGTTCAATCACTTGATACCTGATCTTCGACAGGAGAGGACCTACACTGCAAGTGCTGCTGTGACCTCAGTCTGGAAGAGACAATGGCTCGTGTGTCTGGGGAAAGGGCCCCTGCCTTCAGCACGGAGGAGTTGGAGAAACTAGTGGATGGGGTCCTCCCCTAGTACACGCTACTCTTCGGTCCTCCAGACAAACAGGTGAGTACACTGTGAGCATGCTGTATGGGCAATGGCTGTTTGGAGTGGTGTGGATGAAAGATAGGGGGGGGAGAATGAGGCGTGCATGAAACGACAGTGAGTGCATGTGCGTCATGGCAAGGGTAGGGATGCGGGCCCATTACTGTGACGGTGCGGACGGTTATATCTTCTCCTTTTCCCCTGTACTATTGCTGTAGGTCAGCGCCCACCAGAAGAAGGATATTTGGCTTACCATCACCAAAGGAAGTCCGAACCCTGGGGGTCTACCACAGACGGAGCACCCACTGCCGGAAAAGATGGGAGGACATTCGCCGCTGGAGCAAGAAGACGGCGGAAGCCCATCTGGTGATGGCCTCCCAACGTGGGAGGGGTGTCTGTCGCACCATAACCCCCCTGATGTTCCGGATCTTGGCGGTGGCGTACCCGGAGTTGGATGGGCGCTTGAGGGCATCACAGCAGCCACAAGGGGGTGAGTACACTCTCATTCAGCTGATTCATCGCATATTGTAGGTGTCTGGGTGGGGGAGGTGGGCTGTGGGTTCCCCTAGGCCAGGGCAAGTTTAGTAGGCAAGGTCCCTTCTGAAGGCAGGCCCTGTGGCACCCCACCCCACCTGTGTACAGAGCCAACTACACCTAGTCAGGCTCCTGTGACTTGCATGTGTGCAGCAATCGGGCATAGGCCTTGTACCCCATGTCCCTGTGATCAATTAGGGAACTCAAAGTGCATGGCGCAGTGCAGAGGGCTGCTGTGTCTGTAGTGTCCGCCAACGGTAGCGGTATTGCATGCACTCAACATGTCTTTCTTCTGTCTCCCCCCCTCCTTTTTGTGGTCTCCCTGTTCTTGTGTGCATTAGCATCATCAGGCGGAGGAGCAGTGGCACTGGAGCAGGAGGGAGCGGCATCCCACATGGCCCTGGAGGGCGACACAACGGAGTCTGAATTCACCAGTGGGACAGAGGGCGAGGGGAGCTCAACGTTGGGGACAGGAGCTGAGACCAGCGATACGGACTCCTCCTCTGATGGGAGCTCCCTTGTGGTGGCGGGCCCATCTGTGCCCCCCTGCATCTACAGATACAGCCGCCACCCCCTACCAGCACCGCCCTCCCAGCAGCCCCTCAGCGTTTGCCCCGTGGCCGCTCACCCAGGAGGGTGGGCATCTCCTTTGCCCCAGGCACCTCAGCCCCTGCCGCTGTCACCCCTACTGCCCTCAGTGAGGAGGCCATTGACCTCCTCAGGTCCCTCACTGTTGGGCAGTCTACCATTTTGAATGCCATCCAGGGTGTAGAGAGGCAGTTGCAATAAACCAATGCATACCTGGAGGGCATTCATTCTGGTCAGGCAGACCAACAGCGAGCTTTTCAGACTCTGGCCTCTGCACTGATGGCAGCCATTGTCCCTGTTTCTAGCCTCCCCCCTCCAACTTCCTCCACCCAGACCCAAACCCCTGTACCTCAGCCTATCCCAAGCACACCATCAGACCAGCATGCACACACGTCAACACGCAAGGGAAGCTCAGGCAAACATAAGCACCACACATCCCACAAGCACTCACACAAGCATCATACACATGCAGACATACCAACATCCACTGCCTCCACTGTGTCCCCCTCCTCCTCATCTCCCTCCACCCTCCCTGGCTCGTCTCCATTCACACCTGCATGCACTACATCGTCAGCCACTACCTCCATCACCAGCACACCCACCACCACACCCGGCACACGTGCACTCACCACCCCCACTACCATTCACACATCCCCTGTGTCCTCTCCCAGTGTGTCTGTGAGCCCACCTCCAAAGTTACACAAACGCAGCCACACACACACCCATCAGCCATCCACCTCACGACAGGCTCCAGCCCATGCACCTTCACCCAAAGTCACCAAACGTACACCTCCTACAACCACTACCTCTTCCTACACTCCCAAATCCCCTCAATCTACCCGTCCCAGTGTGCCCCAAAAACTTTTCCTGTCAAACCTTGACCTCTTTCCCTCACCTCCCCTACCCCTTCAGTCTCCTATGGCCCGCCTCTCCAGGTCCCAACCCAGCACCTCAGCCACAACATCTGGGGGAACAATGGTGCCAGTAGTAACCGGCTTCTGGAGTGCGCCAGGCAGCAGTGCAGCCAGTGTGGCAAGGAGCCAGAGCACGGACAGTCCCCCACCTCAAAAGCAGAAAAAGTTGGCCAGTGCCCGGTGGGAGAGAGGAAAAGAATCTGCCACCAAAGCCGCTCTCAGGGGTACAGTTGGGAGTGTGGAGACAGCTGCGCCACCATCCAAGGTGGTGAAGGGGCACAGTAAAACCGGTAAGTCTGGGAAAACCTGCACGGCGGACAAGACCGCAACAAGCACCGCTGCCAAGGACACCTGCGCCACCAGCACCACTGCCAAGGACACCGCCGCCACCAGCACCACTGCCAAGGACACCGCCGCCACCAGCACCACTGAACAGGACACCGCCACCACCAGCACCGCTGAACAGGACACCGCCGCAACAAGCACCGCAGGCCAGTGAGCGCCAAAGATTCCGATGCTACTGTGGCCGCCACGAGCAGGGTGAAGCACTCTGGGCACCAGGCCCCCTCCAGAACCAGTGGAGAATGACATCCACTACCTCAGTCCTTGGCAGGATGAAGCACTCTGGGCACAAAGCCCCCTCCAGAACCAGTGGAGACTGTTATCCACTTGAGAGACTGTGGCTTTGCACTCCCCAGGATAAAGCAGTGGGCAAACCACCCACTGGAAAGACTTGAGAGACTGTAGCTTTGCACTCCCCAGGATAAAGCAGTGGGCAAACCACCCACTGGAGAGACTTGAGAGACTGTGGCTTTGCACTCCCCAGGATAAATCAGTGGGCAAACCACCCACTGGAGAGACTTGAGAGACTGTGGCTTTGCACTCCCCAGGATACATCAATGGGCATGGAGCCCCCTCGTCGATCTGCCATCGTGCACTCATCCGGCTGAGGTGCCCCCCCTTTCCTTCCTCCTGAGGTGCCTGTTTTATTTCTATCTGATGCCCCAGCATTGTTCTCTCCGTCTTGTTCAGGTATCTTGTGTGGGCCTCGCCCATGCATTTTGGGCCCAGTGGTCCACAGACTATGATGGTGGAATCCCTTGGACTTGTATTCTTGGTGTATATATTTGTTTATAGTGTGAATATCTTTATATATGTATATATTTTTGATTCATGTATTTGAATATATTGCAATCATTCGACTCATTTCCTTTTGTCCTAGCATTCTTCCAGGTGGGGTTAGGGGGTGTAACTGTAATGTATCATGATGTATTAGTGTGTGTGTTGTCGTGGGTGAGGGTGGGGGTGTTGCGTGTGTGTGTCACTCTTTTTTCCCTCCCCCTCCCCTGTGTCGTGGGTGCAGTACTCACCGTGGTCTTCGCCGCCGTCTTTGTTGTTCCTGGTAGAGAAGCAGGAAGATAAAGGCTGGCAGTATGTGGAGCTCGGGTTCCATGGAATCCTGATTCCTTGTGGGGTGTGTAGAGGTGAGCGTTTTCCCTTCCAAGTCCTGTTTCTGCCGTGTTTTTGTTCACGGTGAATCCGCCCCGGAAAAGGTGGCGGATTGGACTGTTGTAATTCTGTGGCCGGTACATTGTCCTCCGCCTGTCTGTTGGCGGTTACCGCCGCGGTGCTTGTTTGTACCGCCTTGGTGGTCGGAGTGTTAAAGTGGCTGTCTATGTTGGCGGTTTCCGCCACGGTCTTGATTCCCCAAAAAAATTCCGCCGGCCTGTTGCTGGTTTTACCGCTGCTTTAACACCGACCGCCAGGGTTGTAATGACCACCTAAGTGTCTTAGGCCCATATTTATACTTTTTTGGCGGCGCATTTGCATAATTTTTTTACGCAAAAGCAGCACAAACTTGCAAAATACAACTGCATTTTGTAAGTTTGCGCCGTTTTTGCACCAAAAAGCGGCTCAAATGTGGCGCTAAAAAAGTATAAATATGGGCCTTAATTTATAATGTATACAAAGCTGGAGACAGTGGACAACAAATGCAAAAACAACAGATGATGGACTGAATGCAGAACAAAGCAAACATTCACCCTCCCCCCCAAAGTCACAGATCCATGTTTAATCCATCAGTGTTTTTGCTTGCCATGCCATCCCAGATTGGACCCAGCCATCCGCAAATCAGTCGTGACCCTGTTCTCAGTCGGAACAGTCAAGCCCGAACTGCAAAGCCAGGTCTTCCATGGACCAGAAACAAACATACTTGGGCCAGTTTCAGGGTATCACCCCTCATCAGCCAGGCTAGCTTGAATCTAGTGGCATAGCAAGCACAGGACCAACGTCTGGGCATACACTTCCCACTTAGGGCGACAAATGCGAAAACAACAGATGATGGATGGAATGCAGAACAAATCAAACATTCACAGTGGGCATCCTGACATACACCTGGAGTAATTTCAAAATATTTTCATGATTGTCTGTTACTGGCCAGCTACACTTGCGGTTGTCTGTGCAAACTTTAAACAGTTCAATGATCTTTGTTGCAATATTCTTGGTCTGCAGGACTGCCCAAAGGAATACCCACTAGACACAGTCAAAAACCTTTTCTGCAGCTAATAATACATGACAACGTGAGCAATTATTAGAATTAGCCCAATCAGCATAGCCCAAGTAATTTTTTAATAAACAACCATTCCATGGTGTGGTGTAAACCGTAGTTGATTCAGGGATGCAAGTGAATTGATAGCTCAGTTCATTTGTGTGGTCTAAAAATCTGTAAAGAGCTTGGCATTGATGTTTAACGCAGCCAATAAGATCCTATCAAGTTGTTTTTGCTTTTCCAGATTTTGGAAATACTGTAATATATACTAATGAGGCTCTCAGCGCCCATTAAGGTAGGAGATATTTCAGTTTTGTTTTCCACAGAGACCACTACACATGTACGGCCAGTTTCCTCCATCTTTTAACCACTGGGCACTTATCAGAACACCTTTGCATTCCACCCTCCAATCCCTTGACATCACACTCACAATTGCATGAGACAAGTCTAAACCACTACATTAGCCTTTCCCTTTATATAAATAAGCAAAATTTATACTTCAAACTACACTAACATTGTATACCACCCAATGAATAATTTGGCTCACTAATGAAGAAACAAAGCAGGTAAAACAAAATAATAAGGAACTATTTACAATAATTCTACAATTAAAAGAAGGTAACACATAACAAATCTGTACATCATGTTCAAATAGATTTCATTTAGATACCCATAGTAAGTAACTCTTTAAAATAGTATAACACATTACGATCGTAACATGGTAAATCAAGGTGAACTATCCATGCACAATTTAAGCTCCTGGGCACAGGTCAATTCAACGATATCTGAAACGTGTTTACCTTTGTCTACTGCTTCTATGGAGATATATATTTTGTTCCGTCTTATTTACACTGTCAGGTTTATTTTCAAGGCTACCATCCTCACTATTACCTTGGTCACTTAAGCAATTCGTCCCATCAATTCTTTAAAAAAATTCTTTGACCTTAACAACTTTATTAACACTCCACCAATTTCACATTTTAATCCTAACTACCACATATTTTAGCAATAATCATTGGCTATGTAAACTTAATGTCTCCCTTCCTTTTGTGGATAGGTATCTTGATTCAGATTTTATCACCAACTTTCATTTGGTGAGGACATACTCTTTGTTTTGGTCAAAATACACTCTGTTTGTTCTGTACCACTTGAACATTTCTCCTCACAACTCCATCAACACTTTCCAACACATTATGTTTTACCCACTTGGACATCCATCCTGGGCATACTTTGGAAGAAGGTTTCCTGACACGCAGCAATACAAAAGGAGAACACTTTGTGGATGAATGAGGAACTGTGCGATAGTACCATAGCATGTATCGCACTGCATTCTTAAATTTGACTTATTCAATTTAGCTCATTGTATGCAATTCCCCAACACGAGTCATGCATTCAACACAACCATTTGTTTGTGGATGATAGAGTGAAGTTTTGATTTGTTTGACATTTCCTTGCTGTAAAAATGTTTCAAATTCAGTACTTACAAATTGCACCCCATTGTCTGATACAATAAACAACAGAAAACCTTCTCGTAGAATGACATCTCTTAAAAAATCAATCACATTCCTTGAAGTGGGAACTCCCATGAACCTCACTTTTGGCCATTTTGAAAGGTAATCAATCAGGACTACAGCAAACTTTGATGAAGCAGGCGATATATTGAAAGGACCTATCAGGTCAATTCCCACGTTCTTTTGTGGTTTTGAGGACAATTCAATGGGTTGTAAAGGTAGATTCCTTGTCTTAAAACCTTTTTCACAAGTGTTGCATATCACACATTCACTTATAAATTCATCAACATGCTGGTCCATAGTGGGCCACCAAAATGTTCTGCATAGTCTAGGCTTTGTAAATGTTCTACCTAAGTCTCCGTCATGTGCACCAGAAATTATTTTGTGTCTAATGCTTTCTGGAGGTACAAACTTCTCACCTCTCATCAGCATGACATCTTCGACTGACAACTTATCAGAAACCTTTACAAATGTTTGAAACTGATTAGATACACTACTTTCTTTAGGCCACACACATCTTATGAACTTCATGACCTGTGTCAAGATTACGGGGGTCATTCTGACCCCGGCGGGCGGCGGTCGCCGCCCGCCTGGAGGGAGCCGCCATATGGCCGCTCCGCGGTCGAAAGACCGCGGAGGCCATTCTGGCTTTCCCGCTGGGCTGGCGGGCGACCGCCAGAAGGCCGCCCGCCAGCCCAGCGGGAAACCCCTCCCCACAAGGAAGCCGGCTCCGAATGGAGCCGGCGGAGTGGGTATGTGCGACGGGTGCAGTGGCACCCATCGCGTATTTCAGTGTCTGCAAAGCAGACACTGAAATACAAAGTGGGGCCCTCTTACGGGGGCCCCTGCAGTGCCCATGCCATTGGCATGGGCACTGCAGGGGCCCCCAGGGGCCCCACAACACCCCATACCGCCATCCAGTTCCTGGCGGGCGACCCGCCAGGAACAGGATGGCGGTATGGGGTGTCAGAATCCCCATGGTGGCGCAGCAAGCTGCGCCGCCATGGAGGATTCTGCAGGACAGCGGAAAACCGGCGGGAGACCGCCGGTTTTCCTGTTCTGACCGCGGCTGAACCGCTGCGGTCAGAATGTCCTGAGGAGCACCGCCAGCCTGTTGGCGGTGCTCCCACATCCCCGGCCCCGGCGGTCCTTGACCGCCGGGGTCGGAATGACCCCCTACATCCTTTGACAATTCACTCACAGCACACATACCCACTAAATCAATAGCTGCTATAAAACAATTGTCAATATCTTCCTCATATTCCTCATTGTCATTTCCTAGTTCCTCTTTAACTGGGAAACTTGATAAAAAATCTGCTCTGACATTTTTGTTGCAGGGATATACTGAACTTCAAAACTATACTGCAATAATTTGGTGGACAATCTTGCAATAGGTGGTGCTTGATCTTTGATCTTGTCCATTGTCAAAACGGAGACTAAAGGGCTGTGATCCATTCAGAAAACAAATGTATTTCTCCAAATGTAGGGATGGAATTTCCTAATAACCAACCAGCATGCTAAAAGGTCTTTCTCAATAACTGAAAAATTTACTTCTGAGTCCCTCAGGACTGTTGATGCATAACCCAAGGTATTTTCAACACCCTCCTTCACTTGAGTTAGAACATCACCTACACTAAAACTCCTGCAATCTACGGTGATAATGCACTGAATTTTTGGACCAAATGGTTTTAAAATCTTTGACACCACCAACTGGGATTTAATCCACTCAAATGTTTCCTGACAATCCGCATTCCATACAAATAATGCATGTTTTTTCAACATGTTAGTCAATGGTTTCATTTTCAAAGCATAATCAGAGATAAAACGTGAGTAAGACTCTCACAATCCTTTAAAGATTTCAAACCTGCCTTGTCAATAGGTGGTGATGCATCAGCAATGGCTTTGACCAACCCAGGTTTCAGTTCCACCCCATGTTTAGACACTACATGGCCCAAATACTTAACCTTATTTTTCAGAAATTTACACTTTTCACTTTTTAATACAACTCCTCTTTCCTTCATTATTCTTAAAACTTTTTGTAAAATGGTATATTGTTCCTCTCCTGATGCTGCATGACTCTAAATATCATCCTGAAAAACAGCTATGCCATTAACATCTTTTGGCATTTGAAACATTATCCTTTGAAATATGGCAGCTGCTGACGCCAAGCAAAAAGGCTACACCATTGAAATGTACCTGATGGTATGCTGCAGCTAAAACCAATTTTAAAAACAATTTGGATTATTCTTTTATGGCTAGCATCTAAGTTATTTTTGGTAGAGGATGCAAATCTACCCAAATATGTTTATTCAGACTGTTAAGATCAACACATACTCTCAAAACACCATTTTTTTCCTAGCTACTACCAAAGTTGACAACCATAGAGAGGCTTACATTGGTTCTATAACACCTTTCTCAAACAGTTCATTATATCCTTCTCCAATCTATCTCTCATGCTGAAAGGCACACGCTTTAACTTGTGCTTGGCTGGAATTACTCCCTCTTTCACCTACATGAGATGGGTAAGTTCCTTAATTGTACCCAGTTTCCCAGAAAATACCAAACTCTTTCTTTAAGCCATCTAAATAATCTTCTGATTCCATGACAGACATTTGCTCTTTGGTCCCTAGTTTCAATACCATTTGGAATAGGCCTTGATGGAACCATCCTAATATGCATAATTCCTTTATTACAACATACATTTTGCCAAAAATGTTCCTAACTTTGACTTCTAGGATATCTTCAGAATAACCTGCCTCAAGAGACGTGTCTCCCCATACTTCCTTAAATAATTCTTGCATTATCATCGTAATTCTAGCTCCTGAATCAACTAACACTCTGATAACCTTGTCACCCACACCAATTTCAACATATGGATCTATGCATGTGGTTGGATCCCCACTAACTATCTGATCATTAGTAACCATGTCTCTCAGTTTGTCCTGTATTTTGTTAAATTCATCCTCATCTACTTCTGTAACATTGGTTACACCTGCGCTATTTGGGTACATGTGGGAATTATGATAACTGTTGGTGCTGCATTTGCCACTTTGGCACACTCTGGCAAAGTGTCCCAACTTGTTACAAATCCTTCATGTCACATTCTTTGCAGGACACCTTTTTTCTTACATTTGGAATGGTTTTGATTTCCACATCTAAAGCATATATTGGTTTGTTTGAAAAATGGCTTACTATCACCCTTGATCAATTTCAATGTCTTTTTTCCTTGGATTTCACTACCCCTATTGCTTCTGTTGTTTTGCTCTCCAATTCATTGGCAGACTGCTTACATGTCTCATTGCTTTTTGCCACTCTTATGGTCTCTTCAAGAGATGGATTCCCATAGAGAGTATTTTTTGTTGAATAGTTTTATCTGCGTGCATTTAGAGATTCATTGATCTCTTACTAATTGATCACTCAATACTTCAAACTGACAGTCAGCTACAAGTTTCCTAAGTGCAGTAATGTAAGTATCAACATCTTCTCCAACATTTTGCTCTCTTTTAAAGAACTTGAGGCACATTACGACCCCAGCAGTAAAAACCGCCTACCGCCGCAGCAACGGCCACCAGAAGACCGTTGCCGCAGCTACCAGCTGTCTGCCCTATTACGACCACAGCTGGATTTCCGCCAGAAGGATAGCGGAAATCCGGCTGTGGCCATGCTGGCGGATGGCGGTAAGGTGGCGCTGATGCCAGCAGCAGCGCCATGCCAGTAGACTGCCGCAGACCGTATCATGACCCGTGATACGGCCTGGCGGTGTTCTGCTGGCGGACTCCCTGACAACATGTAAGTCGGGTGCTCTGACAGGGGAGTGGGGTGGGGGTGTTGTGTGTGTGTGGGGGGGGTGGGTGTATGTCCGTGCGTGGGTGTATGAGTGTGTGTGTTGCGTGTTGTATGTGTGTGCATGTATGGATGTGTGAGTGCGTGTATGTTGTGTTGTGTGAATGCGTGTGTGCTTGTATGTATGTCAGTGTGTGTGGATGTATGTGTGAATGGATGTATGCATGTGTGGATGAATGTGGGAATGAGTGTGTGTATGTTTGTGTTCGTGTGTGAATGAAGGTGCATGTATGTAGTTGGGGTCTGGGGAGGAAGGGGGCTGGGGGTAATCTGGGGAGTGGGCGTGCAAGACCCCTGTCAGTGACAGGGAAGGTTGCCACGAAAACCATGGAGGTAGGCGGGGTCATAATCCCACAGGCAGGCAAGTGACAGCCGCCGGGCTGGAGACTTAAGTCTCCAGCCCGGCATTCATTACCACCGTGGCGGTTGGTTTGTGTTTGATTACTACCAAACTAGGTTGAATATCAAATCTAAGTTCAAGTTTCTGAACCGTTTCCAGGTAATCATCTACTTCCCCTCCCTCGTTGACCTCCAAAGGTGGTCGATGTTTGTATACAGATCTTCCTTCAAATTCCAACAAGTGTAACAATAAGAATTTCTTCCTTTCAGGGTGAAAATATGATTCACCGATTGCTCCCATGTACATCTCAAAAGCATCATACCAAATTTTCCATGCAATAGATTGTTTCCTGGTGTTTCTAAAAATGGTGGTGGTGGGTTTACTGATTGCATGGTGACATAATATGCGTAAGATGCTCAGAAAGTGTCAAATAGCCTTGAATACAATATAACAAATATACTGAATGAAAATATATATATATTTACATGTATTTTTATTATACTATAACACACTGAAAAAGGTGTGCGCATCAATATCCTGTGTTTGTTGAGGTGTGCGCGTCTCCGTGCCCTTGGTATGAAAGTACGCAAGTGCATTGACCATACTTTTGATATGGTAAAATCAGGTATGTCGATGAGCACTCGATCAGAGTAGATATGTCGTTGAGCACTCAGCTGAATCACTCGATCTGAGTCAGATACATCAGGGTGCACTCAACCGTAGTTAGATACATTGCACAACAATTTCACGATGCCGGTGTACGCGGGTTCAGCGGCCTCTGAGTTCGTCATCAAATTCCTTCTGGTAATGAGGCTCTCAGCAAGCATTAAAGTAGGAGATATTTCAGATTTATTTTCACATAGACCGCTATACATGTACGGCCAGTTTCCTCCATCTTCTAAACACCGCACACTTATCTAAAAAAAACTTACATTCCACCCTGGAATCACTTGACATAACACTCCCAATTGCATGAGACAAGTCTAAACCACTGCATAATAATATTTTAGTCTAGATCTAGGACATATGTGGGGATTGCTGAGGTCATTAGGAATAATGGGAATAGGTAGGTGGTCATCTTCTGATATACTTAGTACATTTCCACTGGTAAAAGTGACCCAAACTTTGACCTTGATGTGATAGCTTTATCTATACATTTTGTATTTCTTCTGCAGCTAATGGTGCAGTCAAGAAAGATATCTATTCTTCTTTTAGGGTAGTGTATTGACCGTACTTAATAGATCATGCATTTTACATTAAACTTTGTAAGCCTAAATCAACTGTGTTGTGATTGCTGGGGCATCATTGTGTTAAACTCCTCCTTTGTCTGTAATTTCCTTAACAGCACATAATGCTTCATGGTCAAGGCTACAAATTTGTCACCTAATTCGGAGGTACAGAATCTGGCCTTCAGGTTTTTCTTGGGTAACTTGTGTAATGAAGCATCATTCAGCTTTGCACAATTAAATTCCTACTTTTTGTACAGTTACTCCCTGCCTCATAGCCCTTGCATTTAACATTTCCACAGAAGCTAAGAACATTTGTCTTTCCATCTCTGCTACAGTGCTAGAGACTAAACACTAAGCTAGACTAAACTAGAAATTAAACAATACCCTGTGCATTACATTTCATTGTGTCACAGACTATATTAAAAGGTGCTATTCCACTTTTAGAGAGGTAAAACCCCTCAAGGGCCAATGCCAAGTGTCTAACAATGACTGCTGAAAGATCTATATGAGCAAGGTGGTGAGGCAAGTGACTACTGCATCAGCTCAAGTGCATGATCCAAAATCATAATATTTTGTATATCTGTGTCAACTGTACTGATGACAACTGGTCCAATGGAACCAGCAACAGATCGATGCACGAATATTGTTTATACAGATTAGAGTTAGCGTTGAACCCTGAGTAAGTTGGGTTGTTTAGCTCCATGCATCCACCAAGCCTAGGACCGACATGAACATTGTGTTTATTTCAAACCATCTTGGTTGATTTAATTTTGACATTTTGATAGTGGCACATACGGATATTCAGTCATTCAATGATACTCAGTATGGCATTATTGAATTTAAACCATGTAATAAAAACCCAACCTTGAGTTTGATTCTGTGCAGCACACTTAGTGGGTTTAATAAGGTAGAGTCTATAGGTATTGGGCTAAGGTAAGGGCCACTCTCCTTTAACAGTTATACAGGTGCGATAGGCTTTGGAATGTGAACAGTAATTTGCCCCGGGTGGCTGCTGTTGGGCACTTTGACAGACCCTGTGTTTCCTCCTGATGGTGTGCCATGGACTCTGCAATGGCCCAGTGGACCTCTGTGTTCTGCCACTGTGAAACTACTGGGAGTAATGGGGCTTTCCAATGCATCGTAATTGTGTGCCTGGCTAAGCTTAAGGCCAGGACGATAGTGATTGGCCACTCCCCCTGTTTTCCACTGTTTATAGAGGCCTAGTAGGCAGCTGTCAACACAGATTAAGGCCCTCATTACAACAATGGCGGTAAATGCCACCTACCGCCGTGCTGACGGCCGCCAACATACCGTGACCGCGGCGATATTCCACTACAGGTATTATGACCCACACAGAGAAATCCGCCACTATACAGACACCCACACAAGTCCGCCAGACCAAAGGTCAGTGATAAATTGGCGGTACCCAAACCCACACCGTTACGCCAACAGGAATATGCCCACAGCATCAGGACCCACGAATTACCGCAGCGGTCTTTCAACCGTGGTAAACCATTGGTGGTACACACCGCTGCGCTCAAAATGCACACATACTAACAAAACTACACCACATTGGACAATTCAAACTACACACACCTGACACACATACACATACCACACACTCAGACCACTATAAAACACACACCCACATTACTCACAACCCTTTCAATGAAAAAAAAGGATTGCCATTGGAGAGAGACACAAGCCAGGAGCACCCACTCAATCTGAGCCACAGAACACCATCATCCATACACCATCCACGCACCTCACACCACACACCCCAACACATCACCCCACACACCCTCACACATACCACTCACACCACATCCATGGCACCCCAAAGACACCCCAGGTTTTCAGAGGAGGAGCTAAGGGTCATGGTGGAGAAAATCATCAGGGTAGAGCCACAGCTATTCGGATCACATGTGCAGCAGACGTCCATTTCAAGGAAGATGGATCTATGGCAGAGAATTGTGGACAGGGCTTCTTTTTTTTTTTATATATATATTTTTTATTAACATTTTACTTACAAACAGACATAATTTCAGTACCGTTTACATTACTTGTTTCTATGTTCACCCTTATTGCTTCGTCATACATTTTGGGTTATGCATCAATATCAGACTAGTTTTGGTAACAAATCATTCGTGGTTGAGATACTTCTCATGCATATAGGCATTGATTTTTCATAGTCATTTATGTAGTAGTTGCCTGTCTGATTCCATTCAGAACTCTGTACACGATGGTGGTATGCAGTGCTAGTACGGTGCTGTGTTGGGGCGGTCCATTGACATTAGTTTATTCAGTTCTGAGTTAATCCTTAATTACTGAATCTAGTAATGTAGGGGGGAAGGTCTCTACATGTGCATGCAATGTGCTGATGCCATTATGCTCACTCCTCCACCAGGTCTGTTATGCTGTGGTGCAGTCCGACTCTTTCTTCTTGTGCCTACTATGTTGCTACTAGACCTGCCTTCCCTTCCCCTATCTACCCAGCTTGCCACTGTGTGCTCCTTGCTCCTGATTTCTATTCTAAGGAGGAGGGTCCGTCGTCTCTCCATTGGTTCCCCTTTCCTGAATTTCCCGCTCCCATTTATCTAAGATTTCCTCCCAGTGAGGAGCAATGGGTTTCAGGCGTAGCCCCTTCATCTCCTCTCGCCTCAGTGCCTGAAGTTCAGCTCTCGCCCACCTCGAGACATCTCTTCTCCAGACCTCCAGAGGGGGGCTTTCAGAAGATTTCCATCTAATAGCAATCTGCCTCCTAAATAGTACCAGAGCCAGGTCTAAGAATCTTGTTCTTACCGATCCAGTCGCTGCTCAGGCATACAGTCCCATCAGACATGCCGCTGGGGATTGATCCAGTTCCCTTTCCAGCAGCGACCCCAGCTTGTCTAGCAACTCTCCCCAGGCATGTCGGATCTCAGAGCACCGCCACAGCAAATGGTCCAGGTCCGCGTCTAGTTCCCCACACCTGGGGCATGCTCTAGTTTCGCCTCCGTAAATTATATTTAGTCTATGTGAGGTAAGGTACGTCCTGTGTAGGTAGTTGTATTGGATATAGCGCAGTCGTGTGTTTCGTGATACCATCTTGGGGTAGGACAGTGCTCTCTTCCAGGCCGAGTCCGTTAAGTCTTCCCCTAGAGTTTTTTCCCAATGTTCTCTTAACGCCTGTAACGGCATCATGGAGCTTTCCATTTGGGCCTTATATAATTTAGCTACCAAGTGGGATTCATCACCCTGTGTTAGGAGGTAATGAAGGATCTTATGAACCTCGGGTTCTGCGTTCACAGTGTCCCAGAGTGATTTTATGCGGTGTGTTAGGTATTGATACGACAGAAACCTCCCGCCCGGGACATTATTTTTATCAGTCATGTCTGTGAAAGTCCTCATTATCCCGTCCTGGAAGAAATCTCCAACTGTCTGTACCCCGGCCGCGCCCAGACTCCCAGCCCGTGGCCAATTAATGTTTTATCTGGGGAGGTTTGCACCAGTACTGTTACGGGAAGGGCTGGTGAATAAGCTACTCCCACCCCTACTCGTCTCGAGCAGCGTTTCCAGCAGGTTGCCGCAACCTTCATTAGGGCACTTTCCTCCCCCGTGCTCCACCTCGAGCAATGCCTATATCCTGCACTCCAGTGTTGGTGCATCTGTCCAGTTGGCCTCTTCCCCTTAGCCATCCTGCTGTCCACTGGAGTTGACAGGCCAGGTAGTACAGTTCAAAGTCTGGTACTCCCAGACCCCCCATGAGTACTGGCCTAGTCAGGGCCGATAGGAATGTGCGCTTCCGGCCTCCATCCCACACCAGATCCCTGAGAAGTGTATTTAGTTCGTGAAACCATGTCGAAGGCACGAGCACCGGGAGGTTGGCAAAGAAATAGAGAAGGCGTGGGAGCATGATCATCTTAGAAAGGGACACCCTAGCTGATATGGTTAGTCTGAGTGATCTCCAGAATCTCACCGAGGAGCGGAGCGAGCGCAACGCCTTGCCCAAATTACCCTCGCGGAGGTCTTTTAAGTCGTGAAACACCTGTACTCCGAGGTACTTAAAGGTGCGCGGAGCCCACACCACATCCTCGGGGCAAGAGGAGGGTCACTCACTGCCCTCTACCATGGGAAAGACAAAGGTCTTACCACGATTAAGGCGGAGTCCAGAGATAGCACCAAAGTCATCTAATATTCTCAATGCCCTTGGTAAACCAGTCTCGCCATCTCTCAGATAAATTAATACATCGTCCAAGTAGAGTGAGATGATGTGTTCAGTTTGTACCCACTCCACTCCGTGCCCCTTCCCTCTATCCGGAACCGGGCCGCTAGTGGTTCGATTGCCAGGGCAAACAACAAAGGGGATAATGGGCATCCTTGTCTAGTGCCCCTGTGTACAGGGTACGTTTCCGAAATTATTTTACCTGTTCTCACTCGCGCCAGGGGATTTGTGTATAGCAGATCCACCCAACGCACACAGCCCTCACCCATCCCCATCTGGAGCATCACGGAGCGCAGGAAATCCCATCGTATCGAGTCAAAGGCTTTTTCAAAATCTATTGCCAACAGTGTCGACCCCTCTGGCTTTGCAGCTTGCGGCATATGTAAAAGATTAAACAGGCGCCTCAAATTTAGGGAGGTGCTTCGCGCTGGTATAAATCCATTTTGATCTTCATGTATTAAATTGGGGATGTGGCTGAGGAGTCTGTTGGCCAATAGTTTACTCAAAATTTTAAAGTCACAGTTTAACATTGACAGTGGTCGAAAGTCTGTCACTGAGAGCTCACCAGTGTTCCGTTTGGGCAGGGGGACCACTAAAGCTTCTCTCAGTGTCCCCGGCAATGAACCCTGTTGGAGGGCCTCCGTATACGTTTCAACTAACCTGGGAGCTAGCAGTGCGGAATACTTCTTGTAGAAGTCCATAGGGAGACCATCCGTACCCGGGATCTTCCCCGCCGCCAGCTGTTCTATGGCCTCTTTTACCTCTTCTAATGTCACTGGTCCCCCTAGGCTATCCATGTCCTGTTCTGCCAGAGTGTCCAATGGTAACGTCCCCAGGTAATCACTGAACCTTTCTATTTCCAGGTTCTCTGGTTGTCTGTACAGGTAGGTGTAGTAATTCCTAAAGGCTCCATTGACCTCACTTGGTATATGTTTATGTAGTCCCTTCGCATCTTTAACGCTCACTATAGGCATCCCCTCTCCACCAGGTCTCACCAACCATGCTAGCATCCTCCCCGATCTGCCCTCCTCCGCTTGTATTGAGGTTAGGTACCTTTGTGTGTTGTGGCATCTTAACTGTTCCTCAGTCTTAGCGTGTGAATCCTTCGCTTTTCTGAGTCTATCGCATTCTAAGGCAGTTCTGCTCTCTTTCTTTTGGATGGTTTTCTCTAAACCTATTAGCTCACGCTCGAGAGTGCGCGTAATCCCAACATTCTGGCTCATGCAATGCCCTCTTACTGCTACCTTTAGTGTTTCCCATTCCACTCCTCTAGTTGACGTTGAGTCAGAGTTGGTGGTGGTATGATCTGTGAGAAAGGAACGCAATGTCTTCCTATATGCTTGGTCCTCCAGAGCGGCTGGGCCCAATCTCCATAATGGTATAGGGGGTCTGTCCCTAGTTGCTCGCCAGGCACAAAGTAGTGGGTTATGATCAGACAGAGTGCGCCCCAGATATTCAGTGTGTCTCATGTTCTGTGCTATCGCTGCCGAGCAAATCACCCTGTCAATTCTGGTGTGTAACTGATGTAAGTGTGAGAAGTAGGAGTAGTCCCTTTCTTGCGGATGCTGCGCTCGCCATACATCCACCAAACCCCAGCCCGAGCCCATTCCTCCAAGTGTTTAGCTATCTTATGCATTGTTGCTCCAGCCAGTGGTGGGGTGGAGCGGTCCAGTTCAGTATCCAATACACAGTTAAAATCCCCTGCTAGTAGCAGCTCCCCCCCTCTCTGGCGCGTAAGGTGACTCGATAGGCACTGCATGAAGGGTATCTGGTCCTGGTTGGGCGCATGGATACTGCTAGTGGTAATTGTAACTCCATGTAATATACCTTCCACAACCACAAACCTGCCTTCCTGGTCTATGTCCACAGCTTTTGCCTCAAAGGGGACCCCTGATCTTACCCATATCAGTGCTCCCCTAGCATAGGCCGAGTATTTAGTAGCAAATATCTGTCCCCTCCATCTACGCCGGAGTTTGTCTACTTTGGAGGTGGTAAGGTGAGTCTCCTGCAGCATGGCAATGTGCACCCCCCACCGTTTCAAGTACGACACCACTCTGTACCTTTTAGAGGGCGATCCCATTCCCCTGATATTCCAGGTCAGAAAGTTGTATTCAACCATACTAGATTAATTAGGATGAAACTGAGTTCTGTTGCGCCCCTATGTGTTCCCTCCTCCACTTCTCGTTGTGGATGACTGTGTACTACGTTCATAGTGTTTTCATCACCATCAAAAAAGTGCAAACATAAACCCCAACTCCCGGACCCCGGGCACCTCTCAAAATGTAGGTTGCCCATAACACATTGCAAAAACGAAGCAATAACAGCAAGTTAATTAAAGTTCTCACCATCCTGTCTTGTGGCCGAGAAACTAGTGGGGGGGTGGATGCGTGTCCGTCGGGCCTCATTCACATGACACTCCTCACCTCATGTTCAGGTTGTGGACCAATTAACCTAGCTCATCCGCAGTCTGTGGGGTTACCCTTGGCGCATCACCTGGGCCAACGGAGCCCCCGTCAGAGGACATGAATGCACGATCCGAGTCTCCACTACCACTATCAACCAATGGAGTGCCTCCACAAACGGAGGCCGCCGCATTCAGGGCGTCTATCCTGGCCAGTTCCTTTTGGGCTGTGGTTGGTCTTGTCCACGATCTGTTTCTGTTTCGCTGTTTCTTCTGACCCCTTCGACCCATGTGGGCCATGCGCTCGCTCTGGACACGTGGTCCCTCCGCCATTCCCTTCGATTCCAGCCACTCCCATGCCTCCTCAGGTGTCCGAAAAAACATAGTTTTGCCGTCCAGGGTTACCCTTAGTTTGGCCGGAAAGAGAAGAGAGTATTGTATCCCAGCTTCTCGGAGTGCCCTCTTCACCGACGCGTAAGAGGCCCGTTTCATCTGCACTTCCATAGTGAAATCGGGAAACAGCATTATCGTGGCATTTTCGACTTTGAATGGTCCAGTCACTCTGGCCCTTTGGAGTAGGGTATTTCTGTCCCTGTAGTGCATTAATGTGGCTATCACCACCCTTGGTGGCCTTCCTGGTGGCAGTGGGCGCGAGGGGACTCTGTGTGCCCGCTCCAGGGAGAAGAAGGGCGAAAGAAGCTCCGGGGGCACGACCGTGCGCAGCCATTCCTCAAGGAACTCTACCATATTTGGTTTCTCGACACCCTCAGGAAGACCCACGATCCGTATATTATTTCTGCGGCTTCTCCCCTCTGCATCCTCTACCCTACGTTCTAGTTGTTGCACTCGTTCCGTTAGGTGTAGGACTGTGGCGGCGAGGTTATCTTGTTTCGGTGCGAGCTCTGTCAGTGCTAGTTTCAGTGTCTTTCACTCTGTCCGCTAATTTGTGGTGGTCGGCTCTAAGCAGACCCAGTTCGACCACTATCTGGTTGATGTCATGTCTCAGAGTGGTTTTTGTGTCTTCTATTGCACCTAGGATTTTGTCAAGGGTGGTCTGTACCGTGGATTGTGCGGGGTCCTCCATCTTCTCTTTGTCGTAGTCTCTGGTGGTGTTACGGCCCTGATTTTTGCCTCTTGCCCTGTGCCTGGTGGTCATGCCGGACATGTAGATCGTACTTCAATTGTCAGACAGGTGGGAGATTACTCAGTGCCTCGTCCCTAGGCTTATAAGATCACCTCCAGCTGTTCTCCACGGTATTGATAATGCGATTCTTTGCAATGGCTCTGACTAGGGGTGCACCAATCATCAGCACAGATCAGGCTTACTGTCAGGCGTTACTTTCTTTCTTTAATGGAGTGGCAGGAGTGCCCCTCAGGAGATCGTGACACCAAGCCAGTCGTCTTCCACTAACAGGCGCTGTCTATGTGTATGACCCCAGCTGTCGTGGCGCTGTATGGTATTGCGCTCCGCCCCCAGGCCAGGCGCCCCCGCTCCGCGTTGTCAAGGCAGGGCCTTAATCAAGTTAGGATTGTGCGTTCAGTTCCATGGGCCTCTGTCTCTCGCCAATGGGCGCGTTCTGACTCACCACTGCGGCCCAGGGCTGGGTGCTAATTTGCCGCTCCGTGTGCACTCTCCCGGTTCCTCCCGTGGCTGTAGTCCACTTGCCTCAAGGTTATGGGTCTAGTCCGATTTTCCCTCTGTGCCGCTGCGTCGGCTCTGCCCCCGCAGCCTGGTCCGTCCTCTTCAGTATAGTGCCCAACAAACCAGTCGTCTTCCGCCCGCAGGCACTGTTTCCGAGGTTTACCTTTGTGTATGACCCCGGCGGTTGTGGCTTTGTATGGTACTGCTCTCTGCCCCTTGGCCAGGCACCTCAGATACACGCCGTCCAGGCAAGGCCTTGTTCAAGTCGGAATTGTGCTCTTGTGCGCTCAGTTTCCGCGGGCCTCCATCTTCCACCTACGGGCGCGTTCTAACTCACCACCGCGGGCCAGGACAGGCTGCCAATCTGCCATACAGTGTGCACTCCCCTGGTTCCCCCTAGGGCCGTGGTCGGCTTGCCTCTGGGATCTGGGTCTAGTCTGATTCTCCCTCGTTGCCGCTGCGTCGGCTCTGCCCCAGCAGCCCAGTCTGTCCTCTCCAGTATAGGCCTCCGGCTTACCAGAAGTGATAGCGCTCCCCGGGCCGGGTCGCAACATCCGTCCGGTAGTGCCTCCAGGGGTTTCGTTTTAAACCACCAAAATGCAGCTATTGAGGTACCTCCGCGGCTCCGCAGGTATCCAACGGCAGGACGGGCCCAAGATTAGGCCCTGCCGCCGGCAACCCACACAGCGCTGCTGCTCCACTCCTCACCTCGGTGCCGCTCTTCCTAGGTCAATCGTGCACACTCGGGATCACCACTATAAGCCCGGAGTCTCCTCCAGCGCGCCGCTCCAAGTCGGCAATCCTCCGCGGGCCCCAGCCCCTCGCTCCGTTCCTCTCACTGCGCCCGTGGGTTAAGACAGCTGGGAGGCCCCGGCCTCCGGCCGCCGCTGCCGCGGAAGCACTCCAATTGCCATGGGCCAGGGGAAGCACTCCAGCCAGCCCAGCAGGCATGGGCATGACAGAAGCCCTCCGGGAGTGCGAGCCGCTCCTCGCATCAGCGTCCTACCTCCGCGGCACAGCAAGGCACCGCCGCGCCTCACGGGCCCGTCCGGGCCAGGCCTCCAGCCACGCCCAGGTTCACTCCTGAAGTTGTCCGCGGGCGCCTCCGAGTTCCCAGGCGCTAGCCGGCCGCTCCTCGCCGGCGCCTCAGTATCCCTCTGCACGGCCAGGTCTACTGACTCAAAGGGGGAGTAGATTCAAGCAGGATTCTGTTAGGCCCCGACAGAGCCTCAGGATTATGCGTCCGCCATGTTGGTGTGGTTGGCCACGCCCAGAATTGTGGAACGCCGTGGTACAGCACCCCAGAACAAGGGATGACATCAGGAAGAGGTGGAATGACCTACGGGGAAGGTGCATTCCGTGGTTGGAAGACACCAGGTAGCTGTACAGAGGACTGGTGGTGGACCTCCGCCTCCTCCCCCACAACTAACAACATTGGATTGATCAAGTCTTGGCGATCATGCATCCTGAAGGCCTCGCAGGAGTAGCAGGAGGACTGGACTCTGGTAAGTCAAATTTTCACAACTTTATCCCCCACCCTACCTGCATGCCATCACAAACTCCCACCCCTACCCACACCCCTATCACCCCACCACCTCATACATACCCCACTATCACAACCCACCCATCCCAATACCAAGCCCTGCATGCCACAACAATCCATGGACCCCCATCACAGACCTGCATGGACACTCATCACCACAGCATGCCCATTAGAGAGAATCACCTAGCCCACAAAATCACCACGCAGACAAGGGAAAGCTGACAGGGCAATAAAAACCATACAGGGAAACACACCCATGCACATGATGGCACACGCAGATACAATAACACTGCATTTCAACCCCACAGGACCCCTACTCAACATCACCGGAGAGGAGTTGCCACCAACATCCAGTCCCCCCACAGAAGAGGCCCACAGTGATGACAGCAGCTCTGCACGCCTGGATCACGATGACCAACCTGGCCCATCATGGACCTCTGGAAGAGTCGGTTACCCTGTCACAGTCCCAACCCACCACAGAGCCTCCCCCTCAGGAAACAGCACCCACCCAGTGGGCCCATGCCACTGTCCCCAGGACACGTCAATCAGCAGTGTGTCCACCACAATAGGGACCCCAGGCAACTCCACAAACCCAGGACGATCAGGGACCTGGGGTCAGTGGCAGTGGGCACACAGTTCAGGGGACAGAGGCACAGGACAACAGCGAAACTGGGAGGACTGCTGTGCGACGGGGAGGACAGGCCCAGGGAACCCACTCTCCAGGAGGCACTCACCAACATCCTGGGTGCATACCATTATTCCCAGGAGACAATGGGCCAGATACTGGCCAAGTTGCAGGAGGCCCAGCGGCTGCAGGAGGGACGGTACCTAGGGATCAGGAAGGACCTCAAACGCATCTACACCATCTTGGTCATTATTGCAGGGGTGCTGGCTGACATGGCCAACACCATGAGGGAGGCAGTGGCACACTAATGGGCCCTTGACACTAGCCACACTGAAGAACAGCCCTCCACCTCTGTCGGCGCTAGTGGACAGGAGGCCCAGCCACAAGAACAACAGGCCACCAGCACCCCACCCCCCGCAGAAGGAGAACCACCCCGTAAACGGTCCCTGCAATCCAGGCAGAAGCCAGAGAACATTACCAAGACCCCCGCCAGGAAAGAAGACCCCCTGATTGTCACCCTTCTGACCAACTATGTCACTCTGTCCACCTTGAACTGCCATTACTCCCCTTCCTATGCCCCCCCTTGGACAATGCACCTGTGATACCAAGAGACTGGACTCTAACTGGGCATTCCTCCACCATCACCCCAGCCCATTGCACATCCCCCTGTACTTATGAGCACTTAAATAAACACCCTTGGAACAAATCCAAATCTGGAGTCTGTCAAATGATTCAAAATGTATTAGTACAACATTATGAAAGCATTGCAAGTCATATGTACAGTTATATTTACATTGGAATTACCTTTTGTGGGCAGCAGTAAACATACCAGAAGCCAGAGTGGGCCACAGAGATCTGAAAATAGAGATGCCAAAGGGTAGAGTAAGTGGCCATAGTCATAGGGAAATCAGGCTGCCATGTACAATGTCCAACAGAAAACTGAAAAGTTGAGTGAAGTTACAGTGTCTTACTTGTGTGTCACTGGAAGTACTGCTGTATAATATTACTTCTGTTCTCCACATCTTCCTCTGCCTCCTCTTCCTCACTGTCCACAGGCTCCACCGCTGCCACAAGACCATCTCCAGGCTCATCCTCCTGCAGGAAAGGCACCTGGTGTCTCAAGGCCAGGTTGTACAACATGCAACATGCAACGATGATCTGGCACACCTTCTTGGGTGAGTAGTACAGGGATCCACCTGTCAGATGGAGGCACCGGAACCTGGCCTTCAGGAGGCCAAAGGTTCTTTCAATTATCGTCCTTGTTCACCCATGTGCCTCATTGTAACATTCCTCTGCCCTTGTCCTGGCATTCTTCACTGGGGTCAGTAGCCATAAGAGGTTGGGGTAACCAGAGTCACCTGAAAACATCGAGGGACAACTGTTAGACACGCACTAACCCTTAGGGACAACCCCATATCCAGACATCAACTTATACTGGGTGGGGACCTTGGGCTCGCCTATTAGCCACACCCGGTGCCTCTGGAGTTGGCCCATCACATATGGGATGCTGCTATTCCTCAAGATAAATGCGTCATGCACAGGGCCTGGATACTTTGCATTCACATGGGAGATGTACTGGTCCGCCAAACACACCATCTGCACATTCATAGAGTGATAGCTTCTTTTATTGCTGAACACTTGTTCATTTCTTCGGGGGGGGCACAAATGCTACATGTGTACCATCAATGGCACTAATGATGTTGGCGATATGTCCCAGGGCATAAAAGACAGCTTTCACTGTGGCCAAATCCTCCACCTGTGGGAATACAATGCAGCTGCGCATGTGTTTCAGCAGGGCTGACAACATTCTGGTCAACAGATAGGAGAACATTGGCTGAGACATCCCTGATGCCATGGCCACTGTTTTTTGGAAGGAACCACTTGCCAGGAAATGGAGCGCTGACAGGACCTGCACTAGAGGACAGATAGCTGACATCAGGTCTTGCTCCAATTGGGCACACAGTTCTTGGATTGTGCCCGATCAAGTCTGTATGTTAGGGTAATGTGTCTGTCCTCCATTGTCGCAAGGTCCACCAGGGGTCTGTACACTGTAGGATGTCGCCATCTCATAATCATACTCAGCCTATGGAGGAAAACGGTGAGCAGAGGGTCATATTCACACATCTATTGAAATAATGATGCATTTTTTCCTTTACAGAACCAGTATGTGAATCCGAGGGTCAGTTGCTGTGCCAATGTCGGTTGTGACGCAGGTAGGTGCCATGCCCTGTGCCCCCCTGTAATGGCAGCTGCCTGACCTCTGAGGAGGGACATGTGGAAATGAAGTAATTCCTCTGGCGTTGTGCGCCGTTGTGATAGGCAGTCGATGACCGCTGCACAACTTCGCATTGATTATCATTTGGCCCTATGGGTTCCAGGAGCCAATGGCGATGTACGCCGGCAGTGACTGTACGCACCACCATGGACGTGACCACCATTTTCTATCTATTCACTCACTTGCTACCTGACCTTGAACAGGAGAAGACCTACACTGCAATTGCTCCTGTGACCTATGTCTAGAAGCAACAATGGCTCATATGTCCGGGTAAAAGGCCCCTGCCCTCACTGTGGAGGAGTTGGAGAAACTGGTGGATGGGGTCCTACACCAGTACATGTTACTCTATGGTCCTCCAGACAAACAGATGAGTACACTGTGAGCATGATGCGTGGGCCATGAATGTATGGATAGCTGTGTGTGTAAGCCACATGTGGGGGGGCTGAGGCGTCCTGGCCAGAGTGCTGCATGTATGGTGGTCAATGTATGTGCGTCAGGGGATGGGAGGGATCTGGTAGGCCATGAGTGTGACGGTCTGAACGGTGCAACTAATTCCCTTTTCTGCTGTCTTTTCCATGCAGGTCACCGCCCATCAGAAAAAGGGTATTCGGCGTGCCATCGCCAAGGAGGTGCAGACCCTGGGGCACCCACTGCCACAAACAGTGGGAGGACCTGCGCCGCTGAGAAAAGAAGACGGCGGAGCCCCAGCTGGGGCTGGCCTCCCAACGAGGAAGGGGTGCCCGTCATACCCTGACCCCCCTGATGTTCTGCATCCTGGCGGTGGCCTATCCGGAGTTGCATGGGTGCTTGAGGGCATAACAGCCGCCACAAGGGGGTGAGTACAAATTCAGATTCATTATTTTGCGTGCGTTAAGGGTTGACCTGGGTGGGGATGTGGGCTGTGGGTGCCCCTAGGCCAGGGCAAATATGGCAGGGTGGGTCCCTTGTTGGGCAGGCTCTGAAGCACTCCAACCCCAATAGTTTTAGTGGGCATCGACTACTGGTCAAGGCCCTGTTTGTTTCAGGTGTGCAGCTGATGGCGTTAGGCACTGTACCCCCTGGGCTGGTGACTAGCATTCTAACTGGTAGTGCATGGCATAGTGCATAGGGCTGTTCCCTGTGAGTTGTGTACATCAACGGTAGTGTTGTTGCTGGCATTGACCAAATGTATCCTCTGTCTCCCCCCCTTTTTGTTCTGTCACCCTGTCCTTGTGTGCATTAGCATCATCTGGTGGAGGAGCAGAGGCACCGGTGACGGAGGGCGCTGCATCCCACATGGGCCTGGAGGCCGAATCCACCGACGGTGAGGGCACCAGTGGGACGTAGGGCCAGAGGAGCACCACGACGGGGACAGGAGGGGACACTATATACAGCGACTCCTCCTCCGATGGAAGCTCCCTGGTGGTGGCAGACACCTCTGTGCCCATCCCAACAACAGGTACATTCGCCACCCCCCCTACCAGCACCGCCCTCCCAGCAGCCCCTCAGTGTGTTTACCATGCCTGCTCACCCAGGAGGGTGGGAATCTCCTTCGCCCCAGGCACCTCAGGCCCTGCCCCAATCAGTCCTGCTGCCCTCAGTGAGGGGACTATTGACCTTCTGAGATCCCTCAATGTTGGGCAGTCAACCATTCTGAATGCCATCCAGGGTGTCGAGAGGCATTTGCAACAAACAAATACATACCTGGAGGGCATTCACTCTGGCATGGCAGCCCAACAGAGAGCATTTCAGGCTCTGGCCTCATCACTGATGGCAGCCATTGTCCCTGTCTCTAGCCTCCTCCTCCAACTTCCTCTACCCAAACCCAATCCCCTCAACCCCGCCTATCCCAAGCACACCTTCAGACCAGCATTCACCCAAATCAACACACAGAAGTGGCTCAGGCAAACACAAGTACCACACTTCATCTCACAGACACTCACACAAGCACCATCCCCATGCAGACACATCAACATCCACTGCCTCCACTGTGTCCCCTCCTCCTCCTTTTCCACCTCCCTCCCAGTAGCGCCTCCGCTCACACCTGCATGCACTACATCCTCATCCACTACCTTCATCACCAGCACGCTAATCACTACACACCCCTCAGTGGCAGTCACCACCCCCACATCCATGCACATGTCCCCTGTGTCCTCTCCCACTGTGTCTGTGACCCCTCCTTCCAAAGTACACAAACGCAAGCACCCACCCACCCAACAGCCATCCACCTCACAAAAGCATCCAGCTCATGCACCTGCACCCAAACTCAGCAGACAGACACCTCCTACAACCACTCCCTCTTCCTCCACTCCCAAACCTCCTCACTCTTCCCACCCCAGTGTCCCTAAGAAGCTTTTCCTCGCAAACATTGACCTCTTTCCTACCCCTCCCCCTGTCCTTCCCCCTTGGACCAGGGTGGCCAAAACCCAGCCCAGCACCTCTGCCACCAAGTCCACGTCCGCTGTGGTTCCTGCAGCTGTCAGAGGCTCAAAGGGGGCACCCGTCAGCCCAGGCTGTGTGGCTCTAACCCCTGCCAAGGCCAAAACCATTCCGCCACCTGGCAAGGTGAAGAAGGGGACAGCATTCAGCAAGGGAAAGGAGCCACAACCACCCAGCATGGCCACCTCAAAGACTCCAGCTGCCAGACCCAAGGTGACACCACCATCTGCAAAGGTAAGGAAGGGGCACAAAACACCAGGCAAGGTACTTCAGCCATCCCAGGCTGCAGGTGAAGGCCTGGTGGCTACAAGCACAACTGCCAGCACCGCCACCAGCACCACTGCTAGCACCGCCAGCATCCCAGTCGCTAGCACCACCGCAAGCACTGCCACCTGCACCACCACCTGAACCACCGCTAGCACCACTACTGTCAGCAGCAGCCCCGAAGCTGCAAGAGAAGGGCTGGAGCCTCCCCCCACCACTGGCAGCACCGGCACCTGCACCGCAGCCAGCACCGCCACCTGCACAGCTGCTAGTAGCACCACTACCAGCAGCAGCAGCCCAAGAGGGCAGCCGTCGCTAGCACCACTGCAAGTACCGCCACCTGCACCGCTAACAGTAGCACCACTACCAGCAGCAGCAGCCCAAGAAGGCAGCCCTCCGAGGCTGCAGGAGAATGACTGGAGCCTCCCCCCACCACTGGCAGCACCGCCACCTGCACCGCAGCCAGCACCGCCACCTGTACCGCTGCTAGCACTGCCGCAGGCACCGCCGCAAGTACCGCCACCTGCACCGCTGACAGTAGCACCACTACCAGCAGCAGCAGCCCCAGTGGGCAGCCATCCGAGGCTGCAGGAGAGGGGCTGGAGCCTCCCTCCACCACTGGCAGCACCCCCACCAGCACCGGCACTACCACCAGTTTGTAGTCGTAGCTGCCACCGGATGGACTCTAGCCCTGCCTCCATGGAGTATCATGCATCCTGGTCCATGCAAATCTCGTGCCTCAGACACCCAGGAGAGGGTGTTGCATCACTGGGCACAAAGCCCCCTCGAAAACCAGTGGAAAAAGGCATCCACTCACCCTATCCTTGGCAGGATGAAGCACACTGTGCACAAAGCGTCCTCCAGAACCAGTGGAGAAATGCATCTACTCAGCCCTTCCTTGGCAGGATGAAACACACTGGGCACAAAGCCCCCTCCAGAACCAGTGGAAAAAGTCATCCACTCACCCTATCCTTGGCAGGATGAAGCACACATGTGCACAAAGCCCCCTCCAGAACCAGTGGAAAAAGGCATCCACTCATCCTATCCTTGGCATGATGAAGCACACTGGGCACAAAGCCCCCTCCCGAACCAGTGGAAGAAGGCATCCACTAGAGAGACTGTGGCTTTGCACTCCCCAGGACCAAGCAGTGGGCAAATCACCCACTTAGAGACTTGAGAGACTGTGGCTTTGCACTCCCCAGGACCAAGCAGTGGGCAAACCACCCACTTGAGAGACTGTGGCTTTGCACTCCCCCGGACCAAGCAGTGGGCAACCCACCCACTTGAGGGACTTGAGAGACTGTGGCCTTGCAGTCCCCAGGACATTGCTATGGCCATGGAGCCCCTCGAGGAGCAGTGGCGTTGTCCCATCTTCTGGCAGAGGTGGCCCCCCCCCATTCCCCGTCCCCCTGAGGTACCTGTGTGTTTTCGACCTGATGCTCCTGCAGTGTTCTCTCCGTATTGAGGCAGGAGTCAAGTGTGGGCTTGGCCTATGAGTTTTGGCCCAGTGACCCACGGACATTTTGAGTGGACAATGTACCCCCTTCTGTACATATTGTATATTTTTGTAAATACTGTTCTTTAAGTTATTACGTATATCTGCCTATTTCTAATATATCACAAATTTGACTCAATTCCTTTTGACCTTGCGTTCTTCCAGAGGGTTACGGGGTGTAAATGTAATGTTGATGCATCTGTTTGTGTGTATGGTGTTGTGGGTGAGGGTGGGGGTGGGGGTGTTGCGTGTTGCGTGTGTGTGTCACTCTCTTCCCCCCCGTGTGCTAGGTGCAGTACTCACCGTGGTCGTCGCTGCCACCGTTCGTATTCCTGGTAGATGAGAAGATTTATGGGCAGGACGTGCAGCTAGGGCTGTAGAGAGGTGAGTGGTTTCCCTTCTGTGTACTGTTTCTGCTGTGCTTTTGATGGCATTGGTACCACCCCGGAAAAGCTGGCGGAAGGCGGGTTGTAATGGGGTGGGTGGTACATTGACTTCCAACTGTCTGTTGGCGGTTACCGCTGCGGTGTTTGTTGCTACTGCCGTGGCGGTTGGAGTGTTAAAGTGGCTGTATGTGTTGGTGGTTTCCGCCCTGGTCGTGATTCCATTTTTTTTACCGCCGGCCTGTTGGCGGTATTACCGCAGCTTTAACACCGACCGCCAGGGTTGTAATGAGGGCCTAAGTCTTCGATACCCATAGCTCTAAAGGGCATGCAGACCTCATCACAGAAGGAGCGGGTGACAGGGCAATCCGAAAACATGTGAAGGATGTCCACTGTGGGGTTATGACAGTGGGGGCATTCGACCTGTCTGTGTCGCGCCGCACCGCGCGGCGCGGCGCGAGCCGAGCGTTCGGCACAAGCCGCGCGTTCGGCTCGGGCCGCGCTTCGCGTCTTTAAGACGCGGCGCGCTCCGAGCCTTTCCTGCACCCTACGAGGCCCCAAGGCTTACTTGGGGCCTCGCGCTGCTCTCTCCCTCCGTTTTGTTGGGGTCTCCTGACCCCTCTTACCTGTTTGGGCTCCTTTTCTTCTTTCTTCTGTCTTCTTTCTTTTTGGGTCTGTTTCTTGCTCTTTCCTTTATGTCTTTTCCCCTTCCCAGGTTACCCTTGTCTTCCCAGCATTCCTCCTTCCCTATTCTCTATGGTTTCTGATCCAGTCTATTCTATCTACTTTTCCCTATCTAAGATGGTGTCCTTTTTCTTCCTGTGGGTCACTTCCTGTTTTATGGTATTTAAGGGTGGTGTTTTCTTCTCCTCTTTGCGCTGCAACACTCTCTGTTCAGTTAGTGTCCTCGCTCCTGATTTCCTAGCCTTTGGTTCTGGATTTCGCCATTTCTGTGTTATTACGTCAGTTCTTTTTGATTCCTGTTCCTCTGTTCTTGTTTCAGGAATCCTCTGCGAATCTTCTTGGAGGTTTTTTCCTCTTCTTCTGAAGGGGTTTTTTCCCTCTGGCGCTACTTTCTCACGGTCACGGTCTGCCCTTGGCGTTCCTTTGCCTACAGCACCGCGGCTACCAGAAAGAGTCGCCCCTTTTTGGACCAAAGTCGAACTCTCAAGATCCACGCCTCAAGATCTGCAAACTCCAGGCGCAAGCAGCACGTGAGTCGTGACAGTCTGGTATGGTTCTAGCTATCCAGGAGATAAGTCTCCGCCCAGAGCCCATTGTGTAGAGTGCTTCGGTGAAGGGATATGGAGTGGGTTCAGAGGTTGTGATCCCCCAAATTCATCCTAGTTGAGCAACCAGACACCTGTGAAGCAAGAACTGTCCCATCAGGAGGCCTTTCTGTTCAGCTATTCAGACAACAATTCAAATGGGATCAGGGTGCCCTCCTGGAACAGGTCGCTAAGCATGCCCCCCCCCACAGGACTCACACATCTTCATCGCTGCCTGGCTCAATCTCCAGTGCATATGGTGTGGCGTCAGGGGGGCCAGTAGGGCAGACATGAACATTGTTATGACATTCATAACATGGTCTATCCTAATGTGATATTGTCTATTGCACCAAGGGTCAGATTTAAGATTCAGTTAAAGTCCCAATGTAGCACTACATTTTCAGAGCCCTGAGATACTTCACTAAAAATGTACGGACATACCTTTGAATTATGAGGTTTGTAAATTCTTATTATGGTGAATATAGCTTGTAAATATTTATCCACCATCCTTATTTATCGATTTTAAACTGAGCTCTGAATATTTGTAGGTCAAACGTTATAAAGCTAACCCAGCCATTGAACCTGTCTGCACAGATAAACTTACCTAGCAGGATCACATTTTTTAAATTCATTTCCTAGATAAATAGGCAGCCTGGGTTTCTTGTAAGCAAGCAATGTCAGCTCGCATTCTAAGTAATTCCTGCAAAGCTAACTACTTTAACATTTTTGTTTTAACTTTTACTATCCAAGCTCCTTGTGCTATTTAGTTTTGAGAATACATACGCTTCTGTCACTCTTTGCCAATAGTTTTCCCCCTCTTTTTACTCCATGTAACCTAGGAGTTCTGAAAGTCTCCATTCTCTAGTTCTCCCCTTCCCTCACTTTCACCCCTGCATCCCCCACTTACATCGTGCCTGGGCTACCTCTATATGGCAGAGCAGAAGTAGTCCTGCCATAGTGCCTCGAGTGAATGCGGTCTTTGATCAGGAAAATGTGCAGCTCTTGACCCGTAGTTAATAATCTATCCTTCCAGTATTTCTATTAAGTGTGTTTGATTACATATGCCTACAGCATCGAAGTAAAAATGCCCTATCATTTCAACTCGCCACTGTAAAAACTGACCATGCCCACATTTGTGCCACTTTTATATTACCTTTGTAAAAGCCTTGTACCACCTCGCCAAGTCCTTTGCTTTCGATCTGTTGTGGTTCAAGGAATTTCTGTCCTCCAGGTGAGCTGCATCGCAGGCACTTTAGCCCTGCTCATTCCTTGTCTTTTTGCTCTTGGTTCCCTCTCTTTCTAGAAAGTAACATCTCTGTGAAGATCCTAGTAATCTTTCCACTCCTGGTCTGTATTACACTCTCTGCCTTGCTGCTGCCATTGGTATTACTGCTGCCACAGCTTTCACGCCCCTCCTCAAGGCTTCCCACCGCCACCTTGTTAGGGAGCATGTTAATTAATAAAATGTGAAGAATTAAACTACTACTTAAAAGAATAAAGGGGGTCATTACAACATTGGCGGTAAAAGCCCCTTACCGCCGTGCAGAAGACCGCCAACACACCGCAGCGATCGCGGAATTCCGCCACGGTCATTATGACCCACAGCTCGGAATCCGCCAAAATCCAGACACCCACACCAGTCCGCCACACCAAAGGTCAGTGATAAACTGGCTATAACAAAACCTCCACTGTCACGCCAACAGGCATACGCCCACACTATCACCATCCACGAATCCACGCGGCGGTCTTTCAACCGCGGTATTCAATTGGCGGTACACACCACCTCGCTCAAAATACACACACTTTTACAAAACACAACCACATTGGACAATTCCAAATACACACACCTGATACACATACACACACCACTCCCACACACCCAATCCAATATAAAACACACACCCACATCACCAACAAACCCTTACGACAACAATTCCGTCAGAAGGCCAGAGAGAGACACCACCTGAAAGAACAATAGCATCCACAGGCACCCTACACCATCACTCACACAACATCCATGCACCTCACACAACACACCTCTAAATATCACCCCACACATCACAACACACACCACCCCATGGCCCCACAAAGACACCCCAGGTTCTCTGAGGAGGAGCTCAAGGTCATGGTGAAGGAAATCATCCGGGTAGAGCCACAGCTATTCGGATCACAGGTGCAGCACACCACCATAGCTAGGAAAAGGGAGCTATGACGCAGAATCGTGGACAGGGTCAACGCAGTGGGACAGCACCCAAGAACTAGGATGACATCAGGAAGAGGTGGAACGACCTACGGGGGAAGGTGCATTCCGTGGTCTCTCTTTAAATACTTTATTTCAGCTAAAAAGCCATAAAAGTGAACAATTAACACCATAACATATCGATTTGTGGAAAGAAAAATAAACAAAATACCATATTATACATATTAAAATCCCAAATGAATTTTAAAATCACATGTTTTTAAGACAGTACAATACAAACATTATTATTCTTTAAATCTTAAAATCCTATCATTTTAAATCTAAAAAGTTAATAACTCGTTATCTTGTTCCAATCAAATCGAATAATAAATTATTATAATAGATAACTAAGACCAATTTTTAAATAAGCAATTATAACAACTCTCTAGTTCTTATAGCCCATGCGCTTTGGAGATATAATACTATTTTATCATTTGTATCACTTATCATCAATCGCAATGCTATTTTCCATTCCCTTATCCCCAATAGTCTGCATAACGGGGCAATCCACTTCTTCCTCGGGGCCACATATCTAGGGCAAAAGAACATAAAGTGCGCGAGTGACTCTGTAGTTTTTTTACAAAAATGACAAAATATTAAATTCCGGTCCTCCGCTCTCCATCTCACAGGAAATGTCTTAAGCGGAAGGATCCCTAACCTGAACTTAATATAAAGCACTTTAACATAGAGGGGATTTACATTGTCCATATATACCTCAAATTTAGGGCTACATTTATGGTCTAGGAACTGCAAGGACCGACTTCCTTTACAATTATACCATATTTGGAACAAAATATTCTCCCAATAACACCTATTTATTCGGTCTTTTACTTCCTTGGTCAGATTCTGAGGAGCACTCCAGACCTCTTCCATATTAAGAAGTTTACACATGTCCCTAATGTGTCTCAACCATGGGATCTTTACTACACATTCATCTACTAAAAACTCTTCTAATGCTATCTGGAGAGTAGACAGATGCTCAGAGGTCCAAAGGCGAACCCAATACTTGAGTGGTCTTAATGCAATTACGTTGTGTATCTCATTTAGAGCTAAATCAAATCTGAGGGTGATGAGAGGGGCACTCATTGGCAATCGTAAGAAATTTCTTAAGAAGCGATTTTCTACTATAGTCAAACACCTAGAATTAGTGTGTCCCCAAAGCTCAGCACCATAAATTGAAGCAGCAACTGCTGCTGCTTTGTAAACAGTAATAGCAGGTGATATCTCCCCTTCTGAAATATTGGCAATTTTCCTCCCTATCGCTGTTGACCTCTGCCTAAGGGCCATTGAACTCTTTTCAATCTGCGCCGACCATCCTTGGTCATCACTTAATCTAATCCCCAGATAATCAAATTGACTAACTTTCTCCACTAATTTGCCTGCTATAGTCATTTTCCTCCTAAAGGATTTATGCAGATTAAAAACCATAAACTTTGAGTTGATTGGGTTTATTTCAAGACCTCTTTTAAGACAGAATTGATAAAAAGCATCCAATTCATTTTGCAAGCCCATAGGTGTTCTCGAAATTAGTAAAGTGTCGTCAGCGAACATTAAAATGGGAACAGAGGCTCCAGCTAATTTTGGGGCGTCATGTTTACATTTTAGTAGTTGGTCCGCCGCACCGTTAATATAGAGATTAAACAATGCTGGGGCCAAAATGCACCCTTGTCTCACCCCCCTATTAACAGGTATAGCTTGTGTTAGATCACCACTTTGGGACCAGCGAACTTTGGCATACGTCCCCTTCCGTGGTCTCAAGACACCACATCGCGGTACAGAGGACTGGCGGCGGACCCCCACCTCCTCCCTCACAACTAACAATATGGGAGGAGCAGGTCTTGGCTATACTGCATCCTGAGGGCCTCGCAGGAGTAGCTGGAGGAATGGGCTCTGGTAAGTCAAATCTTTCATTACTTCATCCCTCACCCACCTGCATGCTATCACATACCCCCACCCTCGCCCTCACCCCCATCACTCCAACTCCTCAAGTATGTCCCAATATCACAAACCACACATCCCAAACCCAAGCCCTGCATGTAACACCAAAGCATGGACACCCATCACCAAAGCATGGCCACTGCACATACCCACACACCCCTCTAAACCATTATCACACAAGGTCCTACGCAGGAATGCAAGCACTGGGGTACAGGGTCACCCACCCATTGCACACCATGGCACACACCGATGCAATAATTATGCCTTTACACCCCTGCAGGACCCCTACCCAACGTCACCGGACAGGAGGGTCCAGACATGTCCACTCCACCCACAGAAGAGGCCCACAGTGATGACAGCAGCTCTGTCCAACTGGATCTAGATGACCAGCCCGGCCCGTCTGGGACCTCGGGACAGTCAGTTCCCCTCACACTGGCCACCACAGAGCCTCCCCCCTCTGGAAACACCAGCACAGCACCCACCCAGCGGGCCCATACCTCTGTCCCCAGGACACGTCAATCAGCAGTGTGTCCACCACTACAGGGAACCCAGGCTAACCCACCACCCCAACAACACCAGGGACCTGGGGGCAGTGGCAGTGGGTACACGGTTCAGGGGACAGAGGCCCAGGGAAACAGGGGAACTGGGAGGGCTGCTGTGTGACAGGAGGAGGACAGGCCCAGGGAACCCACTCTCCACGAGGCCCTCTCCAACATCATGGGAGCCTACCACCATTCCCAGGAGACGATGGCAACGGGTCTGGCCAAGTTTCAGGAGACCAAGCGGCTGCAGGAGGAACAGTATTTGGGGTTCAGGGAGGAACTCAAATCCATCAATTCCACCCTGGGCACCATTGTAGGGGTGCTGAAGGAACTCGTCAACACCAGGAGGGACACTGTGGCACAACAAGGGGCCCCTGACACTTGCCTGGATGATGAACTGCCCACCACCTCCGCCGGCGCTAGTGGACAGGAGGCACCGCCACAGGACCACCACACCAGCACCCCACTCCCAACCCGCAAGCGGTCCCTGAGATCCTGGACAAAAACAGAGAACAATGCCAAGACCCCGCCAAGAAATGAGACCACCCTGATTGTCATCCTTCTGTCCCACTTTGTCACCCTCTCCATCCTTAAACTGCCCCAACTCCACTTCCTATGCCCCTTTGGACAATGCACCTGTGAGATTAATAGACTGGACTCTGCCATGGACATTCCTCCACCATAACCCCTGACCGTTTTACAACCCCCTCCACTATTTAGCACTTAAATAAACACCCTTAAATCACAAAACTATCTGGAGTCATTCTGTGCTTTCGAAGATGTGCATTTGCAATAACTGTGGAAAAATGCTATATCCATTGTATTGTCAACATACCTATGTCACACAGCTCTAGTCCATGAGGAAACAAAGCAGATGTCACACAGTGGGACCCACATCAGTGAAATCGAAAGGGAAAGTGACAACTCAGGGTCTATACACTGTGAGAAAATGACCGACAGATGAGAGGTAGAAGGATCAAACAGATGTAGCAGACAGTGTTGTCTTCTTACCTGTGTCTCACTGGAATTATTGTTGGATCACCATGTTCCTGTTGTCTATGTCCCCTTCTTCTGCTTCCTCGTCTTCACTGTCCACAGGCTCCACAGCTGCCACAACACCTCCATCTGGACCATCCTCCTGCAGAAAAGGCACCTGTCATCGCAAAGCCAAGTTGTGAAGCTTACAGCAGGCCACGATGATCTGGCACACCTTCTTTGGTGAGTAGAATAGGGAACCACCTGTCATATGAAGGCATCTGAACCTGGCCTTCAGGAGGCCGAAGGTCCTCTCTATAATCCTCGTAATTCGACCATGTGCATCATTGTAGCATTCCTCTGACCTTGTCCTGGGATTCCTCACTGGGGTCAGTAGCCATGACAGGTTGGGGTAACCAGAGTCACCTGCAAATATCGAGGGACAACTGTTAGATACACACTAACTCTTAGGGACATCCCCAGACCCAGACACCAAGTCACACTGTATTGGGTCCATGTCCTCACCTAATAGCCACACACGGTGCCTCTGGGGTTGCCCAATCACATAAGGGATGCTGCTATTCCTCAGAATGTAAGCGTCATGCATTGAGCCAGGAAATTTGGCATTCACATGGGAGATGTACTGGTCTGCCAAACACACCATCTGCACATTCATCGAATGGTAACTCTTCCGGTTTCAGTACACCTGTTCACTCCTGCGGGGGGGGACCAAGGCCACATGTGTCCCATCAATGGCACCTATGATGTTGGGGATATGTCCCAGGGCATAGAAGTCACCTTTCACTGTAGGCAAATCCTCCACCTGAGGGAAAACGATGTAGCTCCGGATGTGTTTCAGCAGGGCAGACAACACTCTGGACAACACGTTGGAAAACATAGGCTGGGACATCCATGATGCTATGGCCACTGTTGTTTGAAAAGACCCACTTGCTAGGAAATGGAGTACTGACAGCACCTGCACTAGAGGGGGGATTCCTGTGGGATGGCGGATAGCTGACATCAGGTCTGGCTCCAACTGGGCACACAGCGAGCAGAGAGTCAAACAACACTGAGGTACGGAAACACAACTTTATATGAATTGTTTTTTTAAATTGACATATGGCTGTCTTAGTGTATAATCAAGGCCTATATATGTGTGACGCATTTAAAATTAATGCCATGTGGCCCCATGAAATGGCGTCTGCCTGACCTGTAAGGTGGGACAAGGGGATATGAGGTAATTGCGCTGGCGTTGTACAACGTCACGGTAGGCGGTCGAAGACTGCGGCGCAAACCTGCATTGGTTAACATTGGACCCTATGGGTCCTAGGAGCCAATGACGATGTACGCCGGCAGTGACGGTATGCACCGCCGCGGACGTGACCCCCACTTTCTCTCTGTTCAAACACTTGATACCTGATCTTCGACAGGAGAGGACCTACACTGCAAGTGCTGCTGTGACCTCAGTCTGGAAGAGACAATGGCTCATGTGTCTGGGGAAAGTGCCCCTGCCTTCAGCACGGAGGAGTTGGAGAAACTAGTGAATGGGGTCCTCCCCCAGTACACAGTACTCTACGGTCCTCCAGACAAACAGGTGAGTACACTCTGAGCATGCTGTATGGGCAATGGCTGTTTGGAGTGGTGTGGATGAAAAATGGGGGGGGAGAATGAGGCGTGCTTGAAACAACGGTGAGTGCCTGTGCGACATGGCAAGGGTAGGGATGCGTGCCAATGACTGTGACGGTGCGGGCGCTTATATCTTCTCCTTTTCCCCTGTACTATTTGTGTAGGTCAGCGCCCACCAGAAGAAGGATATTTGGCGTGCCATCGATAAGGAAGTCCAGACCCTGTGGGTCTACCACAGACGGAGCACCCACTGCCAGAAAAGATGGGAGGACATTTGCCGCTGGAGCAAGAGGACGAGGGAGGCCCAGCTGGGGATGGCCCCCCAACGTGGGAGGGGTGCCCGTCGCACCATGACCCCCCTGATGTTCCGGATCCTGGCGGTGGCGTACCCAGAGTTGGATGGGCGCTTGAGGGCATCACAGCAGCCACAAGGGGGTGAGTACACTCTCATTCAGCTGATTCAGCGCGCAGTGGAGGTGTCTGGGTGGAGGAGGTGGGCTGTGGGTTCCCCTAGGCCAGGGCGAGTTTCGTAGGCAGGGTCCCTTCTTAGGGCAGGTCCTGTGGCACCCCACCTGTGTATGGAGCCAACTACACCTAGTCAGGCTCCTGTGACATCCATGTGTGCAGCAATTGGGCATAGCCTTGCAAACCATGTCCCTGGGATTGATTAGGGAACTCCAAGTGCACGGCGTAGTGCAGGGGGCTTCTGTGTCTGTAGTGTCCGCCAACGGTAGCGGTATTGCATGCACTCTACATGTCTTTCTTCTGTTTCCCCCCATTTTTGTGGTCTCCCTGTGCTTGTGTGCATTAGCATCATCAGGCGGAGGAGCAGTGGCAACGGAGCAGGAGGGAGCTGCATCCCACATGGCTCTGGAGGGCGTGACAACAGAGTCAGAAGCCACCAGTGGGACGGAGGGCGAGGGGAGCTCCACGGCGGGATCAGAAGCTGAGACCAGCGATACGGACTCCTCCTCTGATGGGAACTCCCTTGCGGTGGCGGGCCCCTCTGTGCCCCCCGCATCTACAGGTACAGCCGCCACTCCCCCTACCAGCACTGCCCTCCCAGCAGCCCCTCAGCGTTTGCCCCGTGGCCGCTCACCCAGGAGGGTGGGCATCTCCTTCGCCCCAGGCACCTCAGCCCCTGCCCCTGTCACCCCTACTGCCCTCAGTGAGGAGGCCATTGACCTCCTCAGGTCCCTCACTGTTGGGCAGTCTACCATTTTGAATGCCATCCAGGGTGTAGAGAGGCAGTTGCAACAAACCAATGCATACCTGGAGGGCATTCATTCTGGTCAGGCAGCCCATCAGCGAGCTTTTCAGACTCTGGCCTCTGCACTGATGGCAGCCATTGTCCCTGTCTCTAGCCTCCCCCCTCCAACTTCTTCCACCCAGACCCAAACCCCTGTACCTCAGCCTATCCCAAGCACACCATCAGGCCAGCATGCACACACCTCAACACACAAGGGAAGCTCAGGCAAACAGAAGCACCACACATCCCACAGGCACTCAAGCAAGCATCATACACATGCAGACATACCAATGTCGCGTGGGCTCTCATTATCCTAAATGAGACTACTGGATTTCTAGGTAGCAGGATCGTTCCTGGTGTGGGGGACTGAATCTGACCCACTTAGAAGGACCTCTGTCACCCTCGATCCGGTTTTGCTCCGGCTAACTAGCAGTGCCTCATCTCTCCCAAGGGGAAGGGATGATTAGGGAGCCGAGCGCATGACATCTATAGAACTTCTCAGGGAAGTTGTGGTCACTCAGGTCCCAACCAGCCCTCTCATTTACCGCATGATCTCATATACAAATGACAAAGACAGTTTAAGTTTTATAGATTGTTTTTAATAAAACGACTGTATTTTAGATATTAAGGCATGAGCCGCAATAACCAGAACCACACAACACAGTAGGATTGAGATAGTCACTATGAGAGTGAAACATAAAAATAATGCTATCATGGTGTTAATAGATTCTATTCTCTCTCAATAGATTATATTTAGAGCACAGATTGTTAAGCTATTAGCTTGCCTTTTAGATTCCCTGGGAAACCATCAACCCTCATACCTGAGCAAAGACCTGTGATCTGGTTCAGCATCTGCAACGAGGCAGTTAGCATCTAGTTGTGGTTCCCTGGTCGGAATCTCCCTCTTCCGTGTACTAGGACTAGGAAGTGTTTTTATAACTACCACGCCGGTGTTCTAAGAATCTTCCCTACGTAAGAATGTACACTTTCTACGAACCCTAAAGACTAAACTCCTACCACGTCTATCAGCAATGTACCAGACTGTATCCTTGACTGAAGCACAGAGCGAACAAGAATGTATTGTTTGAGAACTCCGGTGCTGAAGTAAGCTAAACAGTATGATAGAAGAAAATAAAACAAGACCGTAGAACTGGCTATTTGAAAAATAACAGTACGAAGCTAAATAAAAAGCATTTAGAGCAAAGTGCACAGAGGCTCTATGCTGCGAGCAAAGGAATAAAATACATCCAGGGCAAAGTGCACGAAGGCCTAAAGCCCAAAGCTAACGCGCAAAGGATACATGAAACTGACCACACTACACCCTCCCCTTGTCGGTAGCAAGTGGTTCTAATCAAAAACGAGAAACAATAACATGCCCCAGATACAAAATACAGTTCGGCAAGTTCAGAGGACATCAAAGCATAAATGTATGTCTAAATTTGTATGCATGTGACGGTAAAGCCAAATCATTAAAATGTCAATCATAAAAAATCCAATTCTTAAATGGAAGCCACTGAAAGCAGGAGATCCTCCACCTCGACAGACGTCAACACTGGAAAATCCACGCCAAATACTATCATGGAGCAGGTGTGTTCCAAAGCCCCATAACCATCCCGGGCGGCACCCCGTGCAGGGCCTATGAATGAGACAATACCATCTTCCTCCAGGAAGGGAATCTCATAAACTGCCTCACGAAGCAAACGCAACCGCAGTGCACAAGTCTGGGAATGAGCCCTAATCGGGAACATCAACAGATCAGTATCAACCACTGAGGGGCGCTGCAGTGAGAGACAGAAAGCCAGTGCATGTTCAAACGAGCACCAAAGGCACCGAAACATGGGCTGCACACAATCCAAAACTGGCCGGAATGACAGAGACCAGTCACACTCCAACTGTCCTAGGAGTGTTGCTCCAAAATGCTGCATCATGCGTTCACGACACAGCTGCGCTGACGGGAGCGCCAATATGGGATCTCGTTGCGGTGGGACAGCCATTGCGGAAGAACAACAGCAACAGCAAAACACCAGCAAACAAAGCCAGAGTAATCGGAAATCCCCCAAAAATGCTTCCGAAAATAGAATGAATAGCCGAAGGTATCAAACCCAATATGGAAGAGAAGGAATGAGCAAAACCAACACCAACGGCTTTAAAGAAATGTGCAATTCCAGCAGTGCTGGACGCATTAAATATACGTCCCACGAGTTCACCAAAGTGGTTCGGAAAGTTAGTATTTAAAAGGGACTGTATTTCCGCCGATGACCTCGCCACCTGAAGCGCATAGGTTTCACGTGCAGATGTGAGGGCCACATGCTTTTGAAACAATAGAGCCTTTAGTCGACTCAACTTGTCGAAATTAATCTGTGAAGTAGCAATGTGAGGCCAGATGTCTGCTACCTCCCTAAATTGAGTGGGGGGAAACAACACATTCCCGCAGCACGTAACGGCCTTGGTGACAACGACTACGTAAACTATTCCGGCACGCATTCCACAACAGGCTTCACTGTTAAGAAGGACGTAGCTGTCGTTTGAAAGCACCTGGAACGTGTTTTTAATCACGGGAACTGGAACTCCCTTTAGATAGCAAGCTAAATTTGCAACTGAGGCATTACACGCCCCATGCAAGGACAGCTGCTTACAAACCATCGAATGGCTGACAGAAGTTTCACATTCGCTGCCGCTAAGAAAAACCTCCTTCATCCCATTAAGACATCTGTATAAAAAGGGAAGTTCCCACACCTCATGTATGTAACTGTCTCCCAATTTCTCATATCTGCCCACCGGAATATGCCTCAAACAAGAAGTGAATTGCAGAGTAGAAATAGGCAAATTTAAAACCCCGTGTATTAACCATTCAGCTGACGGAATCTCAGCCACAGTAAAAGGCAACTTTTCCAACTTTTCAATATTCGACATGACAAATGTCACTTCCTTTTTAGCCATCAGCTGCTGTTGACGTGTCAAATTAAAGGAAAAAAATATCTCCCTGGCTCTGATGTGTTGCCATGGAACGCGACCCGCCTTCAATGTCTGTAGAGTCCAACCCAACTGCATAATGGACCGCGTCTGACTCTGCCCATGATATCAAGAAGACATATCTGATCTAATAATGTTGATAGCAGAGGAAACAATATTATCAATCGTATATATACGGTCGGACAGGGTATGCATTCCATTATCCACAACAGACAATGCCTGTTTCAAATTCTCCTGATCTATCTGCCTCAACCGGGCTGCTGCCTCCTGTTGTGAAAGTTTCCATATCTCATTGTACACTTCATACAAAAAACGTTTCCTCCGGGGCACTCTTGGGCCTGACAAAAAAGCTTGCAAGTCAGTATAGTTAGACAGTAAAGTGAGATGTGTCTTAACTGCATCTAGCATGGATGACTTTAACCATTGCTGACAAAGCTTCCCCACGCTAAATGTAGTAATGATATCAGCATGTTCCGGTGATATGTAGCGAGGGTCTGCCCTACTAGTCCTGAAACACCCTGAAGAGATGACAAAACGTTGATGACACCTATTAGTGTCTATGGGCCACAATAACCACCCGCCCGGACGTGTCAATGAAGTGTTAAGCGTACCATTCTGGACCCAGTCTGTAAGCTCACTAAAGGTGGCATTAACATATTGCTGCCAATAATTCAATTTGGAAGGGACAGGTATGCTAGGCAAATTCAAATCTCTAATTGTTGCTAAGCCCAAACAGCTAGTCTGTTGTACAGTGTCAATTAAGAAAATGATTTGGACAGGAATAATACATGCCCTAAACAATGTGTCCCTACCCCGCATTTGCCAGTTCTTCGTTCCCCAGACACTTTTCAAATCAACAGTTTTGGACCAGTATTCATACCCCTCAACCGAAAGTTTGGATACAAACAAATTTGAATACAGCAATTTAGTATCAGTCAATAACATTTGCTTATTAGTATGTGGAGTAACCCTAAAATAGTAAGACTTGTAATTCTGTTGATTATGCCCAGAAAAATATGCAAATTTATCATAATAAGTTTTAGAACTCCCCTGCGGAGGAGTCAGGCACTGTTCCCACTGCATATATTCAAATATCGTTTTCGGGCTACTGGCTTTATGAATAAAGTGGTGTCCATAATAATTGTAGCAAAACATATCACAATAATTATCTCTAAATTGGTAAGCATCTTCATTTTCATAGACAGTATAATATTGCAATTCTGTCAACATAGAATCCACTGTCTTCACATCCCAATCATCAGATATAATGCCTGGTATAACAATATCATTCATTGATAACTTTAGAACTTATGGTATTTGAATTGTCTCAGTGGGACCATATATATCAAACAATACTCTATCCCACAGAATCCCATCCGGAATTGGTACAGCAGAAATGTTCACAAAGGACAAGTCTCTTCTGACCATATGTGATGAAAAATGTGGTTTCAACACCTTCTCCACGTGCTCAATTTCAGATCGTTCAGGAAGAAAATGACCATGTATTACCAGAAAAAAGATAACAATAAACCCCAGCCACAGAAAAAAAGCCATCACAGTCATTAAAAGCCAAATATAGTTCCAAGGAGACACAAAATAGGTACTTTTGAGCCTAATCAACAGCTTACGTGGACCCAGGGTTGGTGTTGAAGAGGACGAAGAATCCGACACAGTGTCTTCATTGTTATTAAAGCAGCCGGAGGCAGTTCTCGCAAAAGGTGCAACCGTAAACAAAGGAGCAGATTGAGTCTCCCTCCGTGGGATGCTGTAGACAACACTTTCAGAAACATCAGTAGTCACACCAACGTGATCAAAAGAATCCAAATTATTTGCTGTAAGTGGAACAATCGCAAGATCATCTTCCACCCTCCCCAAGCTCGGAGAGGAAACAGTGTCGGTGCAAATCACCTGCAGCGGAACATCTTCCCCAGTAGTGAGAGGGATTCGGGAACTACTGGGCGTTCCTCTTGGTCTGCTGTGCAGAATCAGCCACATGTTGTAACTTGACATTGTCGATGGAGACAGAGCGATTACCTTTGGCCCCTTGCAGCGGTGGCAAAATCACAGTTCTTGTTCCGTGAATACCTAGTAGAGGGACTGGCGCTCGATAGGAAGGGCCAAATTATTTCTTCACCGCGACCTTTTCACGCACAAGATCCCCAACTCTGGGAATCCAACCAGTAGGCGTTACTGGTACATCCGTAATTCCTGTGGAGGCAGCACTGGCAGAGTAGTTATCTTCACGGAATTGTTGTAAATCCTGTAAAACAGAGACACGATCATTTATGTCAAAGGGTGTTTTCCACCGCCTCCACACCAGGACCATCAAGATCAGGAACAAACATACGTGTTCCAAACAGGCACTCATATGAAGTACCACCCCCCAGGGACCTTCTAGGCAAGTTAAGTGCCCTCTGTACTCCATACATGTGGGTTAGCCAACTACGACGTGTACCTATAACTCTGGCCGTTAAGGATTGCTTTAAATCGCGATTTAAACGCTCCACGACAGAATTTCCCTCGGGATGAAATGGAGACGAGAACTGGAGCTGGACCCCCAACGATCCATGGTGTCCCTGAATGCCTTTGAGGCAAAAGCAGGGCCCTGGTCCGAATGAAAAGCCGCAACTGCATATGTATCGACAAAGATACGCAAATCTTTAATAACAGTCCGAGCGTCAGCCGAGCGCTGTGGCCAGACCCACACAAATCTGGAGCACGAATCTACAGCTACCAATATATATTTGTATGCACTATCTGGTGTCAGTGGACCACAATGATCCAAGTACACACACTGTAAAGGTTTATTGGAAATCAGAAGGGGCGTCTGCTGCGGGCGCCTAGCCGTGGAAACTTTAATTTGTTGACAGATGTCACAACAAAGGACATACTGCTTTGCCTCTTTATAGAGACCAGGCCACCAATAACGAGCTTGTAAGAGTGAAATCGTGGCAGCCAGGCCGGTATGTGCAGATGCCGCCCCCTCATGTTCTGCAGTAATTAATTAAGGTCGTTCAATTTTATTGGGCATTTCACGTACACCAACCCCTGGAATTTTAACTACAGCGTTAAGCATACCACCCATGCAATAATCATATTTAGAAGGGAATCCTTTAGGATATGGCGTGCCATCAGCCATAGCCTTAATTTTGCGGCTTCATCAGCCAAAGTATTACCAGCAACGTGTATTCCAATGCGCTGGTGTCCAAGTGTATGCACAACATGGACTTTAGGAAGCGTTTCTTTCAGATCCGTAACCTTCCCCCACAGTAATTTGTGTTTTATGGTGTTACCCTTGGAATCTCTGTACCCATTCAACCTCCAGTAATGTAAATATTCATTGAAAGACTGAACACAGTAATAGGAATCACAAACCAGTAAAGTTAATACCACTGGATCCACATGTTCTAGTGCTAACAACAGAACTTTCAGCTCAGCCAACTGTGCTGTACAGTCTCCCAAAGTTTGTGTATAAGTATGTTGGGGGCAGAACTTCTCCCCCTCCATTATTCCGCTCACCACCGCACATGCAGCAGAATACTGTTGTTTAGTCCCAACCGCTGGCTGCGCAGAGCCATCGGTGTACATGACCACCTGATATTGATCAATAGGCAATGTGCCAGCGGGAACTGGGTATTCCATTTCATATTGAAGAAATTCTTGAGTCTGCAGTTTAGGGTCAAATATGTAGTCTACATCAGTGGCTGTCAAAGACGTTGCCCATTGTATCCATCGCGGGTGTAGCGCTTTCGCATTAGGAACACTCGCTTTCTTCACAGCCTCTAAGGCTGGAATCGGGGAAACGACAATGAATCGTTGGCCCTGGGCAAGAGGTCGTTCTTTAATCACAGCCATCTGTACCGCAGTGAGAATTTTCTCAGTCTGTGCAAAACGTTGTTCTGCAGCAGAATACAAGTGGGACCTGTATGCTATTGGGACTGTCCCACCCTCATTAAAGGTGACATACGTAAACCCAACGGCCCCAGGTATGACCCTGATGACCAGATGTGTCCTATTGTCCCGTGTATGTAAATGCTTTGAAGCTAGGAGATCATTTTGCAGGTCTCGAAGAGTATTTGTATGCTCAATCATCCAAAATTTACTCGAAAAATTTGGGCGAATCAACTCGTATAAAGGTTTTATACGTGTAGCATAATCAGGAATGTACGTTCTGCCAAAATTTAGAAATCCCAACAATGACTGGAGTTTCTAAATCGTATTAGGAGGTTGCAACTGTGCACATTTTTCCAAAAAGTGTGGCGCTAAGCTCTTACCCTCGTTCGACAGCTCATATCCCAGGAAAATGACGCTGCGGAAGGCAATTTTCGACTTTTTGAAGTTAAATTTGTAGCCAATTTCGGCAAATTCCACAACAATGCGGGCCACCCACCTTAAATGGTGTAGTAATTCGTCATCCGTGAGATATATATCATCAACATATGACAACGCTTCAGGGTCCAACTCGTGCAAAATTTCAGTCACACGAGAAGAAAACAGTCCTGGGCTATTCTTATACCCCTGAGGCAAACAACATAATTTTGTCTGAGAGCCTAACGCACTAAAGCTCGTAAAATCCCTACTTTCAGGTGCTATATTCTGGCAGAAGAAACCATTCGAGATATCCAATGTTGTTTTGTATTTCTTACGCACAATATTATTATTCATGAGTGCTGCGCTATGTGAATTCTGTATAGCATATGTGCGTGTATGTCCATTTAAATGTCTGTAGTCCACCGCTATCCTATAAGAATGGTCCGGTTTAGGTACAGGGAATAAGGGATTATTAATCGGCTAGATACAGGGTTCAATTACTCCCTGGTACTCCAATTGTGTAAGTATTTTCCTCACCGATGCCCTTGCTTCAAATTTTATAGGATATTGCGGTTGTGGCTGAGGCTCGCCTTTAATTGGAATTACATGGTAAGGTGAATCCCAATCCCAACCCACATGATTTCTATATAAGGCGGGTGCTTGTGCCAGAGCCCATTCAATGCCATAGGACCCCGCGAGTTCTCCCGGAACAAGTGGTGAGAATGAAGGTGTAATCACCTCCTCCCCAACTGGACAGTCGCGAACAAAGTCTGGGGGCCAATCTTGTTCAGCCAGCAGAATGTCATACAATTTGACCACACGGTCCCAAAAGATGGCGTTTATACTGCGCTCAATGTCCCCTTCTAATTGTAAAGTTACTGTATAAACTCTATCGGGATCAGAGACACACATATCTGCTGTTTTGACTTGTATGAAGTCATCAGTTGCTTTCACCTCCAGATGCTCTAGAAGATTCCGGCGAACTATTGTGACCTCTGCCGCGCTGTCTAACAGTGCTAATGCCCATGTCTTGTTCTTCAAGAGAACTCTCTTCTTGTGTGGCATGTCTAACTGAGACCGCCGCCACTTTCTTCTTTTTAAACTGCTGTTTTTGTTGGACCGGTTTCTCTTCCATCTTGACAGAAACCTCAGATGAGCGTTGTGATTCCTGTCTTGGTTTCACGTACTGTGTTCTCCGCTCTGACCGCCCACCTCTCTCATTTCTCTTTTCCGATGAGTCCTGAAAGGAACGAGATTGGCGTGTATCAGTATATTGATATCTATCAGGCGTTTTCAAGTTATCCCTATTCCTGAGATTATACCTAGCCTGCGGGGTCTCCGGTCGCGGAGATTCTTCCCTTTCCTTCTTAGGTGTTTGTTGTTTTTTCTCCCAGCGCTTTTTAGTACCCTCAGGTTGCTGTTGTTTAGTAGTATCCTTACTACCTTTACCCTGAAACTGTGGCTTCTGCGGTCTAGCCTCTAGGCTATCACGACCGATACTAGAATATGTTTCCGCTATTATTCTCGGCAGTTCCCGCTCTTGATTTAGCTGCGGGACGTCTCGAAGACGCATACGCACCGCTAGTGCTACTGCCTCCCCTTTTAGATTACTCAATATGATGGAAGAAACTGTGGCAAAATTGCCTATCAGTTGCATCCCTAAATCTAAGGCCGGGGCAGCCCCATATTCATCTTGAATTTGTTTGAGCACCTCCGGTAAATTAGCCAATGTCGGTGTACCGTGTGCTGTAGTGTAGAGCGCGGCAAACACCGTGCCCCAGGTATTACAATGATCCACAGTAGGAACCATTCCATACGGCAAACACATCGTAAATATTCTATGTTTATCCTGAGGTCCCGTATGGGGAAATGCTGCTTCCAGCGTATTCATTTTTTGCGCTAGCCAAAATGGAGTTTCCTCCCGTTTAGCCGATACTTTACCCATAACTGAGTGTACAGTGGCCGGATTGATACCCGGAACCACTGCATGCGGTTGTGCCGGAGCAGCACGCGCTGGGTTTGTGTTGAGTGTCTGCATCACAAATTGAACTAACTGTCTATATGTAGCCGTTAATTCTGTATATAAACGACGTACTTCAGCCACCACCAATTGAGCAACCGCTGGATGTGGTGTATATGTAGCCAATAAAGGCCAGGTAGGACCATCGTTACTCAGTGGGCCGAGCCTAACTGGTGCTATGGTGTGGGATCGGGCGCCATCAAGCCAATTATTATGTTCTTGATAAGATAGAGGTATTTCCAAATATGCATATGCCCTGTATTGTCCAGGGACATTCGCCAAAGTGTAATCGTGAAATGTATTAGAATTCCCATCAACTGCCGGAAATATGACCCAAGAATAATAAAGTTCTGTTCTATAGGCTGCATGGGCATCCACCACAAACATAACTGGACCCCTCCTGGTTTGTCAAACCATGTGCTAACAGATGTACCGTGAGCGGTTGTCGCATATTAGCTGCAATGTTCATTACTTGGGGATTCGCCATTATGAAAACAGCGCTAGTCCAGAGAAGGTACACCAATATCAGGGAATTCCTTTCAGAGTTCAAGCTTGAACAACCGACCACAAAACAATAGGGTGTACCTATATTGTGGTGGCGGAAAACCTCAGCGCCACGGACGTCTCCGTAACGGAACTGAGGAGTCAATATATATATGAGACCCAGAGAGGCAGCCGGACCCGAAAATTAGAGCCAGACCAATCGTTGGCGGCGCCATGTCGCGTGGGCTCTCATTATCCTAAATGAGACTACTGGATTTCTAGGTAGCAGGATCGTTCCTGGTGTGGGGGACTGAGTCTGACCCACTTAGAAGGACCTCTGTCACCCTCAATCCGGTTTTGCTCCGGCTAACTAGCAGTGCCTCATCTCTCCCAAGGGGAAGGGATGATTAGGCAGCCGAGCGCATGACATCTATAGAACATGTCAGGGAAGTCGTGGTCACTCAGGTACCAACCAGCTCTCTCATTTAGCGCATGATCTCCTATACAAATGACAAAGACAGTTTAAGTTTTATAGATTGTTTTTAATAAAACAACTGTATTTTAGATATTAAGGCATGAGCCGCAATAACCAGAACCACACAACACAGTAGGATTGAGATAGTCACTATGAGAGTGAAACATAAAAATAATGCTATCATGGTGTTAATAGATTCTATTCTCTCTCAATAGATTATATTTAGAGGACAGCATTTTAAGCTATTAGCTTGCCTTTTAGATTCCCTGGGAAACCATCAACCCTCATACCTGAGCAAAGACCTGTGATCTGGTTCAGCATCTGCAACGAGGCAGTCAGCGTCTAGTTGTGGTTCCCTGGTCGGAATCTCCCTCTTCCGTGTACTAGGACTAGGAAGTGTTTTTATAACTACCACGCCGGTGTTCTAAGAAATGTCCCTACGTAAGAATGTACACTTTCTACGAACCCTAAAGACTAAACTCCTACCACGTCTATCGGCAATGTACCAGACTGTATCCTTGACTGAAGCACAGAGCGAACAAGAATGTATTGTTTGAGAACTCCGGTGCTGAAGTAAGCTAAACAGTGTGATAGAAGAAAATAAATCAAGACCGTAGAACTGGCTATTTGAAAAATAACAGTACGAAGCTAAATAAAAAGCATTTAGAGCAAAGTGCACAGAGGCTCTATGCTGCGAGCAAAGGAATAAAATACATCCAGGGCAAAGTGCACGAAGGCCTAAAGCCCAAAGCTAACAGGCAAAGGATACATGAAACTGACCACACTACACCAACATCCACTGCCTCCACTGTGTCTCCCTCCTCCTCGTCTCCCTCCTCCCTCCCAGTCTCGTCTCCACTCACACCTGCATGCACTAGATCGTCAGCCACTACCTCCATCACCAGCACACCCACCACCACACCCCGCTTATGTGCAGTCACCACCCCACTACCATTCACATATCCCCTGTGTCCTCTCCCAGTGTGTCTGTGAGCCCACCTCCAAAGGTACACAAATGCAGCCACACACCCACCCAACAGCCATCCACCTCACAACAGCCTCCAGCCCATGCACCTTCACCCAAAGTCACCAAACCTACACCTCCTACAACCACTACCTCTTCCTCCACTCCCAAACCCCCTCCATCTACCCGTCCCAGTGTGTCCAAAAAACTTTTCCTGTCCAACCTTGACCTCTTCCCCTCTCCTCCCCCACCCCTTCAGTCTCCTAGGGCCCGCCTCTCCAGGTCCCAACCTCAGCCACAACATCAGCGGGAGCAGTGGTGCCCGTAGTGACCGGCTTCTGGAGTGCGCCAGGCAGCAGGGCAGCCAGTGTGCCAAGGAGCCAGAGCACGGACAGTCCCCCACCTCAAAAACACCAAAAGTTGGCCAGTGCCCGGCGGGAGAGAGGAAAAAAATCTTCAAACAAAGCCGCTCCCATGGGTACAGGTGGGAGTGTGGATCCAGCTGCGCCACCATCCAAGGTGGGGAAGGGGCACACTAAAACTGGCAAGTCTGGGAAAACCTGCACGGCGGACAAGACCACCACAAGTACCGCTGCCAAGGACACCGCCGCCACCAGCACCGCTGCTAAGGACACCACCAGCACCGCTGAACAGGACACCGCCGCCACCACCACTGCTGCCAAGCACACCGCTGCCAAGGGCACCACCGCCACCAGCACCGCTGAACAGGACACTGCCGTCACCAGCACCGCGGAACAGGACACCGCCGCCACCAGCACCGCTGAACAGGACACCGCCGCGACCAGCACCACAGGCCACTGAGCGCCAAAGATTCCGATGCTACTGAGGCCGCCGCGAGCAGGATGAAGCATTCTGGGCACAAAGCCCCCTCCAGACCCAGTGGAGAGATACATCCACTACCTCTGTCCTTGACAGGATGAAGCAGCACTCTAGGCACAAAGCCCCCTCCAGAACCAGTCGAGAGATACATCCACTACCTCAGTCCTTGGCAGGATGAAGCACTCTGGGCACCGAACCCCCTCCAGAACCAGGGGAGAGATACATCCACTACCTCTGTACTTGGCAGGATGAAGCACTCTGGGCACAAAGCCCACTCCAGAAACAGTGGAGAAATACATCCACTACCTCTGTCCTTGGCAGGATGAAGCACTCTGGGCACAAAGCCCCCTCCAGAACCAGTGGAGAGATACATCCACTACCTCAGTCCTTGGCAGGATGAAGCACTCTGGGCACAAAGCCCCCTCCAGAACCAGTGGAGACTGTTATCCACTTGAGAGACTGTGGCTTTCTACTCCCCAGGATAAAGCAGTGGGCAACCCACCCACTGTAGAGACTTGAGAGACTGTGGCTTTGCACTCCCCAGGATGCAGCAGTGGGCAAACCACCCACTGCAGAGACTTGAGAGACAGTGGCTTTGCACTCCCCAGGATGCAGCAGTGGGCAAACCACCCACTGCAGAGACTTGAGAGACTGTGGCTTTGCACTCCCCAGGATAAAGCAGTGGGCAAACCACCCACTGCAGAGACTTGAGAGACTGTGGCTTTGCACTCCCCAGGATAAAGCAGTGGGCAAACCACCCACTGTAGAGACTTGAGAGACTGTGGCTTTGCACTCCCCAGGATAAAGCAGTGGGCAACCCACCCACTGTAGAGACTTGAGAGACTGTGGCTTTGCAATCCCCATGAAACATCAATGGGCATGGAGCCCCCTCGTGGAACTGGCGTCGTGCACTCATCCGGCTGAGGTGCCCCCCCCCCCTTCCCCCTGAGGTGCCTGTTTTATTTCTATCTGATGCCCCAGCAGTGTTCTCTCCGTCTTGTTCGGGTATCATGTGTGGGCCTCGCCCATGCATTTTGGGCCCAGTGGTCCACGGACTATGATGTTGGAATCCCTTGGACTTGTATTCTTGGTGTATATATTTGTTTATAGTGTGAATATCTTTATATATGTATATATTTTTGATTCATGTCTTTGAATATATTACAATCATTCGACTCATTTCCTTTTGTCCTTGCATTCTTCCAGGGGGGTTGGGGGGTGTAACTGTAATGTATCATGATGTATTAGTGTGTGTGGTGTAGTGGGTGAGGGTGGGGGTGGGGGTGTTGCGTGTTGCGTGTGAGTGTCACTCTCTTTTCCCTCCCCCCTCCCCTGTGTCGTAGGTGCAGTACTCACCGTGGTCTTCGCCACCGGCATTCGTGCTCCTGGTGGAGGAGCTGGAAGACAAAGGCAGGGAGAATCTGAAGTTCCGGTTCCATGGCGTCCTGGTTCCTTGTGGGGTGTGTAGAGGTGAGCATTTTCCCTTCCAAGTCCTGTTTCCGCTGTGTTTTTGTTCGCGGTGAATCCGCCCCGGAAAAGGTGGCAACTTTGGACTGTTGTAATTCTGTGGGCGGTACATTGTCCTCCGCCTGTCTGTTGGCGGTTACTGCTGCGGTGTTTGTTTGTACCGCCTTGGCGGTCGGAGTGTTAAAGTGGCTATCTCTGTTGGCGGTTTCCGCCACGGTCGTGATTCACAATTTTTTTCCACTGGCCTGTTGGCGGTTTTACCGCCTCTTTAACACTGACCGCCAGGGTTGTAATGACCACCAAAGTGTGTATTAATGTGTGTTTAAAATGTGCAACGTATAAATTGGCAAAGATGGCAAACACCATAAACAGAACATGTTTAACAATGAATAATGATTAATGTAGAAATGCTTTATAATATATTAATATGGATTAATAGGAATAGTAATGTAATTGAATTAAATTAATATTTGGTTTAAATGTGAAATTAAATGCTTTATTAAAATGGGCCTACATGAAAAGGTCTAAAGCTAATTCTACGTTTTAAAAGCTTGTGAAGTGTTTTTTTATGTCTCAGCAGTTTCTAGAGCTCAATGTTCAATGTTCAAATATTGCTGACCTCACATAACATTTCAAATGTTTAGCGAAATAGATCTTTTTATATCCTGTGTAACTCGCACACGGTGGAAAAGTTATGTTGTTATGTTGTACTTTTGTCTGTCTTCCTAGGATGAGATAATGTGCACCCATGAACAATAGTCTTCAGTGCTCATGTATAACCAGCAACATTTTTATTCTACTGCATGACTGCAGTGAGAGGGTTGAGCCAATCGCAAATGCAGAAAATGAAGAACAGATACTTCTGAGAACGTGGAATAATTTTAATTGTTCTGACTTAAACCACCCCATAGTCTGACCAATAGAAGCCTAGCTAGTTGCTTTCTAGGGATTCAACACAGCAAAACTTAGGTGATGTAAGTTCTGATCTTCCTCTTCTAAGTTATTGAAAGTATGTGTTCCTGTTTTCCTTAGTTCTTTGTGTATGAGTCTCTCGGTTCAGACACATTAAGGCTAAACATTACTGAACTCTTCCCTATTGTGTCATTGACCACTGAAACAGACCAGAAGATACTCCACTGATGAAGACATCACTGCTTGCTGATCCATTTAGGAGAGGTATAACCAAATGTGCATTTATCATTCTTGTAGATTTTTATATATTCTCTTTTTAGAAAACTCAACCGCTATTTTTTGGTTAGCGCCATAGTCAGATATTTTCCAAATTAATTTTTGTCTTCTTTTCTTTTTCCATGAAGCCCAAACATGCTTATTGAATTACGGTAACAGTTAAGGATGGCAAAATCTAAATTGTAATGTTTCATGTAAAATGATTGTAAATAATTCATCTGCCATAACTAAATGCATTCTATTTCAAACATCCATTATTGTTGTTATTCCGCATGGTGGTTCTTGAATGTTTAATGATAAATATCCTGTCTAGGTTAAGATTCTTTTGAAGGTTTGGTCAGCTTGTGTTATTTCTGTACTTTTATCATTTGGTCTTGCATTTGATCTACATGATTCTAGCATTCCTAAAGGGCAATAAATGTTTGAAGTTAATTAAATTGATGTGGTGATTCATGGCCACATAGGTCAGGGTGCGTATAAATTACTAACTCCAAATTGAAATTGATGTTTATTGACTTTATATGGTTAATTCTGTTTGTTAGGGCGTTATCACACTCCTATCCGAGTCCAAAGATTTGTGTCGACCTCTAAGGATAAATGATTACCCTATATGTGTCACCTTATAAATGAATTGTCAAAAGAAAAATAAGGCAGGACACACCCACAATTTTGGTGGCCGAGGATGGGATGCTTCTTTGAAGATGTTCCCAGTGTTCCTAGTATGATTTGTGTTTGAGATAGGCTTTGCACTTGCAGTGCTTTAGCAAATCACAGGTGAATTGTGATGTTAGAGAAAATTAGGGATTTTGTGTACTGCAATCTAGTTTGTTAGGGAGTGTGCGTACTCCAAAGGGTGCATGTAGGGAAGTCAATAAACTTCAATTGAGTGTTGTCCTTTGTGCTTAAAAATTGCCCACGCGGTTATTGGTATACGGGCCCTTTGTGGTCTAAGGAGTATTGCACAAGTGTAGGAGACACTTGGTTGTTGTTAGTGTAACTTGTCTGTTCAATTGGTTAATCAGGCGTGGTTGACAAATAGTATTCCTAGAGTGTGTGTCAAAGAGAGTGTTAGTTTGACAGATATTGGTGATTCCTGAGTGGACAAGGAAGATCTAGTAATGGTCAAGTGTGAAATTTGCTGGTCGAATTTTACTTGCAAATCAGAAAAAGCAAAGATTGAATGAGTATTTGTCAGATCTAGAAGCCGCCATCGAAATATTTGTGAAGCTTCAAAAGTGATTGTGTTCCCTACCTCTAGTAAATAGACAAGTTGGTGTGCTGATTTTTCTTTAGTGCTTGCAATATTTTGCATTTAGTTTCATGTGAATCGAGCGTTAGAAGGAGAGTCCATAAGAATTTGTCAGCCACTGTGCATGTGAGTGTGACGACACTAGGTCCGCACTGGGATAGCTCGGTTGGCAAAAAGGAGCCGCAAACGGATTGTTGGACAACCATGAAGGGCTATTGGTTGAGTGAAGCAAGCAAAAAGGATTTGGGGATTTCATTACTTCCTGTTTTGAATTCAAACTGTAGTTTCAAGCCTAATTAAAGTAAAAATGAAATTTTTCAAAGCGTTGAAGAGTGCACTTAAGGGAAATGCTTTTATTCAGTTAGAGTAGGAGAATTACCCCTCCACAAGGTACACCTGCGTGTATCGTAATTGAAGAGAAAGTTACCACAGCCTATATTTGATTAAAACAGTGGTGCAAAATTACAGAGAAGGAAGGGAGCTTAGCGTTTCCTGCCTATTGAACTTTTAATATGAGAATTTTTGAAAATTTGAGGAGAGTCCTGTATGAATTAAATCCTCCTTCAAGACCAGCACAATGTGAAGCTTTAGCCATTTGGGAGTTAATGGCCATAGAACAAGAGAAATTAAAATTTGAGATAGGAATGTGAAAAGTTGAGAAGACATTATTAGAGGCAAGGTGGAACAATGAGCAGAAATGTTGGAGACGTGAAACCTTGCAGGGTATTAAAATGTTTCCTGCAAATACACAAGAAAAAGAGAGCAGTGTCAGACAAAAGACAAAGAAAAAGAATAAAGACCCTTCTAAAGAAGATGAGTCAAAGTCAGATGAGGGTAGAAAATCGTTGACTTATGACGATGACTCAGATGATGATGAATTTATAATGCAGTTACTGAGAAGTAGTCCTCCACCTTATGCAGCACAAGAGACAAGTCTGGGTACTAGTACTGGTCCAAGTGCTCCAGTACCAGTTGCGGGTGGGCAAAGTCAAGTACAGATTGCAACTAATGTTCCTTCTATTACTGTAACTCAGGTGGAGTCCACACCTAGTTTAATGGCTTCAGGGCAAGTTAAAACAATGCCGAGGTATACACCTGGGACAATATCACAGTCGAATTCTTCAATGCTGTCAGGTCAGAGTTCTGGAGTAATTTACTCGAGAAATCAGAATGTTAAATCAAGTCCAGAAGCATTAACAGTACCTTTTACAATCAGTCTTGTTGTACCATTGTTTGCCCAGGGAAATAATGGGAGTAGTGTGCAAAATCTTCTTAATGCGAATGCAGAAATGGTGAGACTCAATGTTACTGCAGGAGTCATGTCTCCAATGAATCAGACTTTTGACAAGACAGATTTAGTTTATCCTAGGACTTCACAGAAGTTGAGAAAGTCAGATTTTAATTCAACTTTGTTTCTGATGACTCCTGAGACTCCATGTATTATTCCCCAGTATGGCCAATGCAAATAATAATGTTTCATTACAAGGTTTGACAGCTCAGCAGTTAAAGACTGGCTAGAAAAGTGGAGAGAAAACAAATGCTGAAGGGGGTAATTCATTGAACCTGGCAAAGCCTTAGATTAGAATTTAATGAGATGATTGAAGGAACACTCAAGTAAAATAGGATTGACTCATATAATGAAGATAACGCTTTATGTGTAAAAATGTTACAAACAGAGTATCATTGGTACACCAGAAGTTATCAGAACGTGCAGAGAAATTGAGAAATCAAAGCCACTTAAAAGAAGTTACAGATTAGAATTTGAATACTAGGAATGAAAATTCATATTAAGGAATTAATTCAGAATATTGAAACATGGAGAGCATTAGCTAAATGGGAAGGGAGATGGATACAAAAAGAGATCACAGGAAAAGGAGTCTGCACATTCAAATGTTGATGTGCAGCAGACTGATAATCCAGTAAAGTTATTAACAATGAGATAATTCCTGGAGAGTGAGAGAGAAATCAGTAGAATGGTACCAGCAGATAGATTTGTGAAGCTCGCAAAATACCTGTGGGAAGATTTGAATACCCTGTTAGAAGTACTGGTTATAGCTGATTTATGGGTGGAATGCAAAAGGAGTGTTTACTTGACAACAAGAGAACCTCCACAAGATCCAGTTACAGGTGCACCATCTCCTGATGTAATGAAATACTATTCCAAAGTGATTGATTTTTTGAAAATGAGAATTTCTCCTAAAAGTATTGATTGGCAGAGAATTGATAGGACAGCTCAGGAAGCAAAGGAGTCAATACATGCATACTATGAAAGGTTGTTGCAAGCATTTAAACATTACAGTGGTACAGAAAGAATTGAGCCCAAAGATATGATTCATATTGTGTTCAGATTTGTTGAAGGGTTGAGATATGAAATTGCAAGCAAAACCTGTTGATGAAGTATTACAGTTTGCTAAATACCGTAGTGATGAGTTTGAAATGAAGCAGAAGAAATTGAAGGAAAAGGCAATGATGATGCAGATGAAAGTAGCACAATAAGAAATGGAGGGAATTGTTTCACAACAGGGAAACACTTGCATGTGATTTCAAAATCAGGGGCAAGCAAGAGGTAGAGGTTGTGGTGGAAATGAAAATGGAAATGGTGGTGTTGATTTGAATACTATTGTTAATTCAGGTGATATGCAGACAATGAAAATGATGTTACCTTGTCACGTTTTGGGGGGCATCGGGCATTGGAAACTAGTGTGTCCAATGATGGTGCAGGAAGGTGTTACGCAGATGAATGAAAACTATTCTTTTTCGAATATGAGAGGACCGAAAATAAGGGGTCCTAATCAGCAATCCTCAGCAAATGCAGAGTCCTCAACCGATGAAACAGACACAGGTGCCACATTGTCGGCTGCCACAGACACAACAAATGCAGGCCCAAATGCAAATTATACCAAAGTAACAAATGCAAATACCTTAAACTCCAATGTTACAGTAGCAGATGATGCTTCCTCAGCAGAACACAGGTCAAAAGTTAAAGCTAATTAATCAAACAGAACAACAGTTTACACTTCACAGTGAGGATGAATCAAATGATGAAGTAATGAGTGAGAGTTCAGATGAAGAAGAATGCATGTTAGCAGCTTTGTTAGACGTGCATCAAAAGGGTCCTTATGTAAATGGAAAAGTAATGGGTCATCAGGTTTCATTCCTAGTTGGTATAGGAGCTACAAGTGTGTGGTTTGCTTTGGTTGTTTTTTTTTTTGTTCACCTCCATCTAAGGGAAAAACCTGAAATCTTACCCGACTCAGAGCTCCATAGCCCTAGGTAGAAGTAGTGACGTTGCCCCCTAGAACCAGAAAAACTAAAAATTTCAAAAATATCACTAAAACTGGTGCTGGGAGATTAGAAAGGGACCAGAGGCAATGAACTGACATTGGGGAGAAGTTTGTATACCTTTTGGACCATGTGGTGTGTTTTGTTTTTGTTCATTTCCATCTAAGGGAAAAACCTGAAATCTGACCCAACTTGGAGCTCCATTGCCCTGGGTAGACAATCAAGCAACCCTCAGATGCAACGTCCCACGTTCTGGGAAAACAGTGCAGATTGTAGGAGTTGCAAACATATCCTGACAAATCTGATTAGTAAACCAATTGATGTTAAAATTGGCAATTTTGAAGGTTTGCATAAATTTGTAGTCTGTAACTCAAGTCCAGTTTCCTTACTGAGAAGAGATCTCTTGTGCAAAATAAAATGTTCAATTATCTGTACAATGATGGAATTGCTATTCAGATGACTAGTGATGACAATGATGATTCATCTATGCCAATTGAATGTGATTCAGTTAATGAAGAATTTCCACTGGTTAATTTTTATCCTGTATTTACAGTACAAGATCTGCCAACTGATCTATAGGGTACAGGTACATTAAAAGTTTGGGATCTTTCTGGAAAAGGCATTGGTCTGATCAAAGGAGTTGAACCAGTTAAAGTCACAGTCAAACCTAATTCAGTTTTCCCACAAATTCTGCAGTATCATATTGCACAAGATGTAATTGAAGGGGGTGCTTCTGTAATTGCAGATTTTGTGAAGCATGGAGTTCTGAAAAAAGTACTGAGCAGCCCATGTAATTCTCCTATTATGGCTTTGTGAAAACCAAGTGGGAAATTTAAAATCGTTCAAGATTTGAGGAAAATTAATGACATAGTGGTCAAATGTTGTCCAGTGGAAACAATGATTTTGTTTCAGATCCCATGTGATGCAGTATAGTTCACGGTGGTGGACTTATCACAAGCATTTTTCTCAATGCCTCTTCATGAGGATAGTACGTTTCTTTTCTGTTTCAAATTCTACAATTTTGTAAATTCCTGATGTAGGATCCCACAAGGCTTTTCAGACTCTCTGTCCATATTTAATCAGGTGTTAAAAAATAATTTGGAATCATTGGAAATGCCTTTCCAATCAGCATTAGTTCAGCATATTGATGATCTTTTGGTTGCTTCAAACACAAAGGAAGCATGCAGGCAAGATACTAGTGCTTTGCTGAATCATTTGGGTGAGAATGGACATAAAGGCCTTGATTATGAGTTTGGCAGCTAGAAAAGCCCGCCCGCCAAACTTCTGTGGTCGGGTTACTGCTGTCTCATAATCGAGCCAGCGACAATGTTGCTGTGCGTCAGGTGCAACATCACCCGTCACACTTTTTACTGTTTGCTAAACAGGGGCTGTCCTGGGGCATTTAGCATGGATAGCATAGGGGCCCTTATGGGGCCCCCGGCACCTCATCTCCACCAGCTTTTACATGGAGGTGCAACTGGCATGTAAAAGCCAGTGGAGAGGGGACTCGTAATCCCCTGGTCGATTAAGACCTCCAGCACCGCCAAGCCATCGGCCGGCGAAAAAGTGCCAGTGCCGGAGGTCCGACTGTGGCGCATTCGCCACGGTCATATTGTGGAGGCCAGATCGCCGCTTTGGCGGCAGTCTGACCACCACTGCGAGTCTGCCGGTCCAAGGACTGCCTGACTTGTAATGAGGGCCAAAGTGTCTCCAGTGAAATTGCAGTACTGTCAGAAAGAAGTGAAATACTTGGGACACCAAATAGAAAAAGGTTTAAAGATAGTTTCCAGAGAAAGAGTTACACCTATTTTGCAAATTAATCCTCCAGTTACATAAGAAATGTCAGGATGTTTCTGAGAATGGTGAGTTACTATCACCAATGGATTCCCAATTTTTCTGTTATTTCAAAGTCATTACAGAGACTGATCCGCAAATATATATCTGACCCAGTTCCCTTTGATGAAGCTTGTATGGAAGTTTTTACTGAGCTGAGAGAGAGTTTGTGGAGAGCACCAGCTTTGGGAATGCCTGGCTACACAAAACCATTTTTGTTGTTTTGTTATGAACATGATTTCTGTGCCCTTTCTTCTTGTACAGGTACATGGTGGTGTAAATCGTCCTGTGGCATATTGTTCTGCTACTTTGAACCCAGTCACAGCAGCTTTACCTGGCTGTTTGTGGACTGTGGCAGTGGTTGGTTTGTCACTCACTCAGTGTGAGAGCATTGTGATGGGACATCCTTTAACTGTCCTTGTCACGCATTCTATTAAGGTTTTGCTTACCGTAATAAAGACCAAATATTTGACAAATTGAAGGCTCACAAAGTATGAGCTTCTGATTTTACATTTTAGACAATGTTGAAATTGAGAAACTAAAAGAAGTTGAACCTGACTGTCTGGAGGTTACTGAATTGTGCAAGAAACCCAAACCTGATATTCAGGATACCCCAGTAGAGGAAATGATCAAATTGTTTTTGTTGATGTTTCCTGTCTAAGAGATAATGTGGGAACATTAAACTCCGGATATGCTGTGTGCACAGTTTCTGGTATACTCGAAGATTCATGGCTTCAAAGAGTATTTTCTGCATAAGTGGCTGAATTGGTGGCTCTTATTAGAGTGTGCTGTATTTCTGCATAGCTTAAAGTCACAATTTCCACAGACAGTCAATATGGATTTGATGTAGTGCGTGACTTTGGGGAGTTGTGGTCACACAGAGGTTTCAATACCTCTTCTGGCTCACCAATTAGAAATGGTGATATAATTCATGATTGTTGCAAGCCTTTGCAGTTACCAGAGAGACTTGCTGTGGTGAAATGCAGTGCACATCAGAAGTCAAATGATTTTGTTTCAATGGGAAATGCTTATGCAGATCAAGTTGCAAGGTTTTGTGTATTAAACTGCCTTTCTTTTAAGGAATGGAAAGAACTAAAAGGTGATGAAGTAAATGCAAATTACATGTCAACAGTGATTGATACATGGGAGGAAGTTTGCAAGAAAATGTTTCTGATGATGAAAAGAAAGGTTGGAAAAAATGTAAGTGTCTACAAAGAGATAATGATGAAATCTGGGTTTCAAATGAAGATCAGGTAGTGTTGCCAAGTCATTTACTGATGCACATGACACAATATTATCATGGTCAAGCACACATTGGCAGAGGTGCAATGGTTTGAACATTTAAAAAGTCCTGGTTCAATCCAAAGATTAGACATGTGCATGTGTTACATGCCAACAAATGTGGGGAAAAGAACAATTGTCAATTTGAGTCACATTGGAAAAGCAGGAGGTCCATTCAACAGAATGCAAATGGATTTGATTGAGATGCCTGTGTGTGATCGTCTCAGATACGTGTTGGTGATTGTCTGTATTTTTGGTCACTGGAATTAAGCTTACCCCACACGTAGAAATGATGGTCTCACAATAGCAAAGCTATTAGTAATGGAGTTAGTTCCTCCCTTCAGGTTTCCGGACTCTTAAGAATCAGACAGAGGAAGTCACTTCAATAACAAAGTAATAAAATTACTATGTTCAGCCTTAAACATTGATCAGAAGTTGCACTGCAGCTATCGCCCTGAAGCTTCTGGATTAGTAGAGCGAATGAATGGTGCTTTGAAGGCATGATATGCAAAAATTTGTGCATCTTCAAATCTGAAGTGGCCAGATATATTGCCTTTGGTTCTGATGAGCAGGAGGAACACACTTGACAGAAAGACTGGATTCTCTCCCCATGGAGTCCTCATGGGCAGAGTAATGAGATTGCCAGCTGTTACTGCAGATGCTCTTGTGAATGTAACAGATGATATGGTGCTGGATTACTGCTAGAGTCTGGCTGGTGTGGTTCGCTCTTTCTCTCACCAGGTGAAAGCTACAGCTGTGCTGCCATCCCAAGAGCAGTGCCACAGTCTGCGAGCTGGTGATCGGGTGGTCGTCAAGAAGCACGTCAGGAATACTTTTCTGGAGCCTAGGTGGAAGGGGCCCTACCAAGTCGTACTTTTTACGATGACTGCAGTGAAGTGTGCTGGGATTCTAAACTGGATTCATGCCAGCCTCACTTGAAAAGTGCCTTATCCTCTGGATGATGAAGAGTTGCTGAAAGTACCAACAACTACTATACAGTCCCAAGGAGCAAGAAGAGAGACTGTGGAGACAGAAACAGAAACAGTGCAAACTGGTGAAGCTCCAGGTACAGCTCAGAGAGATGAAATAAACGAACCTCTATTTCCTGAAGTTGCTCAAGCACCAGCAAACATAGCAGGAGAGTAAAGTCGGAGGAGGACTCTCCCAGAAGTAGATGATTTGGAAAATTGGTTGAAACAAATCATATTTCCTGAAGCAGCTGAGGATGGACCTGAGTTGAATCAAAGTCATGCAGATTTGACTCCTACTGAATAAGCCAATGTTGCAGGTACATCAAGTCAAAGTCACAAACCTACAGAATCAAGAAGAGTTGTAAGTCCAGTTTTGCAAACAACACTGTCAAAGAAAGCTGTGAAAGAAGACAAGTGGCCCAAATTGCAAACAAATGAAATGGTTTCATAAATACTGTCAACTACAGCTGAAGAGCCATACACAACAAGAGCAGATACAGATGAAGATCTGACTGAAGGAGAAATAAGTGCAAATCGGAGATCAAAGAGAAAAAGATTTGCGAGTTGTAATTACTTAGGTCCTGAATCGACATAAAGAGATAAGTGGCAACGTGAATTTGTGTTCTTTTGTTTTGATCATGAACTTCCAGCTCAATATTTTGGATCTTAAAATTACTTTTGAACGGAAATTTGAAACTACCTTGCCAACTGAACAAGAGAGATCTAACATGCTGCAAGTTATAATTACTGCACAATAGAATATGATCTATTGAAAGAGACTTTGAAAAACGGATTTTGACAAGCTGCTAAACTGTTTTTTGACACAGCTCTGGAGCAAAGTCTGAAAGCTGCTGTAAACAACTGCAAAGAAGACTAAAAATTAATTTTATTTTTGTCTTTTGTCTGCATAGTTAAAAAATATCCTTTTCTTCTACGCCCTGATTCTTTACAGGTCATGGATAACAATCACAATCACATTGAAAACAATAGATGTTGCAAGTGTATGTGTATTGGTTTGGGAATTGTATGTGGGCTGGTAAGTTTGTTATTGATTGTGAGTATGAGTGTTTCTAGTAAATCTGAAGGTAATTATTCAAAATTAGATAAGTTTAATAGAGATGAGAAATACTTGCACTTAGACAACTCACAAGGAGATTTTTCTTCAAATGTTTTCTATCACTTGCTGTATGAATATGTTGAAACAATGAATGTGAGAGAATGTTCTGTTTGCACGTAGATTCCTTCATCAGTGCAGGAAGGAATTACTTACCATAGCTTGCCACTAACATATAGAATTAGTTGCAGTCTTTTGCTAACAAGGCTCTATAAACAAGTGTACATGGAATATTTCTATTCAAATCATGATTTACGGGGTCATTACAACATTGGCGGTAAAAGCCGTTCACCGCCGTGCAGAAGACCGCCAACACACCGCCGCAGCCGCGGAATTCCGCCACGGTCATTATGACCCACTGCTCGGAATCTGCCAAAATGTAGACACCCACACAAGTCCACCACACCAAAGGTCAGTGATAAACTGGCGAAAACAAAACCTCCACCGTCACGGCAACAGAAATATGCCCACACTATCAGGACCCACAAATCCATGCGCGGTCTTTCAACCGCGGTATTCCATTGGCGGTACACACCGCCGCGCTCAAAATACACACACATTTACAAAACACTACCACATTGGACAATTCCAAATACACACACCTGATACACATACACACACCACTCCCACACATCCAATACACTATAAAACACACACCCACATCACCCACAAACCCCTACGACCAAAAATTCAGAAAGAAGGCCAGAGAGAGACACCACAATCTACAAACAAACATCCACAGGCACTCAACACCATCACTCACACAATATCCACGCACCTCACACAACACACCACTAAATATCACCCCACACATCACAACACACACAACCCCACACATCACCCACACCACCCCATGGCACGGCAAAGACAGACCAGGTTCTCTGAGGAGGAGCTCAGGGTCATGGTACAGGAAATCGTTCGTGTAGAGCCACAGCTATTCGGATCACAGGTGCAGCACACCTCCATAGCTAGGAAGATGGAGCTATGGTGAAGAATCGTGGACAGGGTCAACACAGTGGGACAGCACCCAAGAAATAGGGATGACATCAGGAAGAGGTGGAACGACCTAGAGGGGAAGGTGTGTTCCATGGTCTCAAGACACCACCTTGCGGTACAGAGGACTGGCGGCGGACCCCACCTCCTCCCCCACAACTAACAACATGGGAGGAGCAAGTCTTGGCTATTCTGCATCCTGAGGGCCTCGCAGGAGTAGCTGGGGGAATGGACTCTGGTAAGTCAAAGCTTTGCTACTATATCCCCCACCCTACCTGCATGCCATCACATACCCCCACCCTCGCCCTCACCCCCATCACTCCAACTCCTCACAAATGTCCCAATATCACAAACCACACATCCCAACACCAAGCCCTGCATGCAACAACAAAGCATGGACACCCATTACCAATGCATGGCCACTGCACAAACCCATACACCCCCCTAAACCATCATCACACAAGGTCCCACACAGGAATGCAAGCACTGGTGTACACGGTCACCCACCCATTGCACACCATGGCACACACAGATGCAATAATCATGCTTTTACACCCCTGCAGGACCCCTACCCAATGTCGCCGCACAGGAGGGTCTAGACATGTCCACACCACCAACAGAAGAGGTCCACAGTGATGACAGCAGCTCTGTCCAACTGGATCTAGACGACCAGCCCGGCCCATCTTGGACCTCGGGACAGTCGGTTCCCCTCACATTGGCACAGGCAACTACAGAGCATCCCCCCTCTGGAAACACCAGTACAGCACCCACCCAGCGGGCCCATACCTCTGTCCCCAGGACACCCCCTGCAGTGGGAGAACCACCCCGCAAACGGTCCCTGAGATCCAGGACAAAGACAGAGAACGATGCCAAGACCCCTGCAAAGAAATGAGACCGCCCTGAATATCATCCTTTTGTCCCACCTTGTCACCCTGTCCATCCTCAAACTGCCCCAGCTCCACTTCCTATGCCCCTTTGGATAATGCACCTGTGAGACCTATAAACTGGACTCTGCCATGGACATTCCTCCACCATCACCCCTCACCATTTTAAAATCCCCTCCAATATTGAGCACTTAAATAAACACCCTTAAAGCACAAAACAATCCGGAGGCTGTCTGTGATTTCAAAAATGTGTATTAGCAATTACAGTGACAAAATGCTCTTTCAATTGTAATGTCAACATACCTATGTCACACAGCTCTAGTCCATGAGGAAACAAAGAGATGTCACACAGTCGTAAAGGAAAGTCAAAACTCAGTGACCGTACACTGGGTGAAAAGGACAGACAGTAGAAAGGTAGTAGTGTTAAAGTACATGTAGTAGGCAGGTTTGTCTTCTTACCTGTGTCTCACTGGAAGTATTGCAGGATCACAGAGTTCCTGTTGTCGATGTCCTATTCTTCTGCTTCCTCGTCTTCACTGTCCACAGGCTCCACAGCTGCCACAACACCTCCATCTGGACCATCCTCCTGCAGAAAAGGCACCTGTCGTCGCAAAGCCAAGTTATGAAGCATACAGCAGGCCACGATGATCTGGCACACCTTCTTTGGTGAGTAGAATAGGGATCCACCTGTCATATGGAGGCACCTAAACCTCGCCTTCAGGAGGCCGAAGGTGCGTTCGATCACCCTCCTAGTTCGCCCATGGGCCTCATTGTAGCGTTCCTCTGCCCTGGTCCTGGGATTCCTCACTGGGGTCAGTAGCCATGACAGGTTGGGGTAACCAGAGTCACCTAATAGCCACACCCGGTGCCTCTGTAGTTGACCCATCACATAAGGGATGCTGCTATTCCGCATGATGTAGGCATCATGCATTGAGCCAGGGAACATGGCAATCACATGGGAGATGTACTGGTCTGCCAAACACACCATCTGTACATTCATGGAATGATAACTCTTCCGGTTCCTGTACACCTGTTCACTCCTGTGGGGGGGGACCAAAGCCACATGGGTCCCATCAATAGCACCTATGATGTTGGGGATATGTCCAAGGGCATAGAAATCACCTTTCACTGTAGGCAAGTCCTCCACCTGAGGGAAAACGATATAGCTCCGCATGTGTTTCAGCAGGGCAGACAACACCCTGGACAACACGTTGGAAAACATAGGATGGGACATCCCTGATGCCATGGCCACAGTTGTTTGAAATGACCCACTTGCAAGGAAATGGAGCACTGACAGCACCTGCACTTGAGGGCGGATTTCTGTGGGATGGCGGATTGCTGACATCAGGTCTGGCTCCAACTGGGTACACAGTTCCTGGATTGTGGCACGGTCAAACCTGAAGGTGATGATCAAATTTCTTTCCTCCATTGTCGACAGGTCCACCAGCGGTCGGTACACCGGAGGATTTCACCATCTCCTCACATGGCCCAGCGGACTGTGCCTATGAAGGACAACAGCGAACACAGAGTCAAACAACTCAGAGGTATGTACCCACAGTCTAGACAGAACACGATTCATACACAAATTCAAGGGAAGGGATGGGGGCCACTCACTTTGACGGCACAGTTGCTAATGACTTCTCTTCTTCCCCTGTACATTTCATGTAGGTCAGCGCCCACCAGAAGGAGGATATTTGGCGTGCCATCGCCAAGGACGTCCGGACCCTGGGGGTCCACCACAGACGGAGCATCCACTGCCGGAAGAGATGGGAGGACATTCGCCGCTGGAGCAAGAAGACGGCGGAGGCTCAGCTGTGGATGGCCTCCCAACGTGGGAGGGGTGCCCGTCGAACCATGACGCCCCTGATGTTCCGGATCCCGGCGGTGGCCTACCCTGTGTTGGATGGGCACTTGAGGGCATCACAGCAGACACAAGGGGGTGAGTACACTCTCATTCTGCTGACATTGTGCGCAGTGGAGGTGTCTGGGTGGGGGAGGAGGGCTGTGGGTTTCCCTAGGCCAGGGCAAGTTCCGTAGGCTAGGCCCCTTCGTAAGGCATGGCCCTGTGGCCCCCCACCCCACCTCTGTAGAGTGCCAACTACAGGTATTCATGCCCCTGTGTCATCTATGTGTGCAGATGTCGTACATAGCCTTGTAGGCCATTTCCCAGGAATTGCAGTGTAGAGCCCAACAGCGCGACGTAGTGCAGGGTGCTGCTGTGTCTGTCTTGTCCGCCAACGGAAGCGGTAATCCATGCACTCAACATGTCTTTCTTCTGTTCCGCCCCCCCTTTTTTTGCGGCCTCCCTGTTCTTGTGTGCATTAGCATCATCAGGTGGAGGTGCGGCGGCACCGGAGCACGAGGGAGCTGCATCCCACATGAGCATGGAGGCCCACACAACGGACTCAGAATACACCAGTGGGACGGAGGGCGAGGGGAGCACCACGGCGGTCACAGGATCTGCAACCAGCGACACTGACTCGTCCCCCGATGGGAGCTCCCTTGTGGTGGCGGCAACATCTGTGCCCCCCACTTCAACAGGTACAGCTGCCACCCCCCCCCCTACCAGCACCGCCCTCCCAGCCTTCGCCCCGTGCCCGCTCACCCAGGAGGGTGGGCATCACCTTCGCCCCAGGCACCTCAGCCCCTGCCACCTCTGCTGCCCTCAGTGAGGAGGCAATTGACCTCCTCAGGTCACTCACTGTTGGGCAGGCTACCATTTTGAATGCCATCCAGGGTGTAGAAAGGCAGTTGTAACACACAAATGCATTCCTGGAGGGCATTCATTCTGGTCAGGCTGCCCTTCATCGAACCGTTCAGACTCTGGCCTCAGCACTGATGGCAGCCATTGTCCCTGTGTCAAGCCTCCCCCCTCCAACTTCCTCCACCCAGACCCAATCCCCTGTACCTCTGCCTATCCCAAGCACACCATCAGACCAGCCTGCACACACCTCACCACACAAGGGAAGCTCAGGCAAACATAAGCACCACACATCCCACAGGCACTCACGCAAGCATCACACACATACAGACACACCAACATCCACTGCCTCCACTGTGTCCCCATCCTCGTCGTCTCCCTCCTCCCTCCTCCCTCCCTGTCTCGTCTACACTCACACCTGCATGCATTACCTCTACAGCCACTACGTCCCGCACCAGCACACCCCGCTCACGTGCAGTCACCACCCCCACTACCATTCACACGTCCCCTGTGTCCTCTCCCAGTGTGTCTGTGACGCCCCCTCCCAAGATACACAAACGCAGGCACACACCCACCCAACATACACCCACCTCACGACAGCCTCCAGGGCATGCACCTGCACCCAAAGTCACAAAAGTTACACCTCCTACAACCACCTCCTCTTCCTCCACTCCAAACCCCCTCCAGCTACCCGTCCCAGTGTCTCCAAACAACTTTTCCTGTCCACCCTTAACCTATTTCCCACCCCCTGTACAACTCATAGGTCCCGTACTAGCACCTCAGCCACAAAATCTACGGGACCAGTGGTGCCTGTTGTCACAGGTATCTGGAGTGCACCGGCCACCAGGCCAGCCAGTCTATCATGGAGCCAGAGCACAGCCAGTCCCCCCCCTGTGAAGCACCAGAAGTTGGCCAGTGCCCGGCGGGAGAGGGGGAAGACTCCAGCCACTCAAGCCGATCACAGGGGTCCCGGGGGGAGTGTGGACTCTGCTGTGACTCCTCCCAAGGTGGGGAAGGGGCAGAAGAAACCCGCAAAGCCTGGGAGGAGCAGCAGGGCGGAGAAGACCGCCATCATCCCCGCTGGCCAGGAGGGCCTTGGCAGCCCCATCGTCGCTGCCCAGGAGGGCCCTGGCAGCCACAGCCCAGCTGCCCAGGAGGGCCCCGCCAGCCACAACCCAGCTGCCCAGGAGGGCCCCGTCAGCCACAGCCCAGCTGCCCAGGAGGGCCCCATCAGCCACAGCCCAGCTGTCCACGAGGGCCCCGCCAGCCAAAGCCCAGCTGCCCAGGAGGGCCCCGCTAGCCACAGCCCAGCTGGGCAATGAAGGACCGCCAGCTCCAGCCCTGCTGGGCAATGAAGGACCGCCAATGCAAGCACAGCTGAACAAGGCAAGGACTACCAAGGCAAGCACCGCTGAACAGGGCAAGGACCGCCAAGGCAAGCACCGCTGTACAGGGCAAGGACCGCCAAGGCAAGCACTGCTGAACAGGGCAAGGACCGCCAAGGCAAGCACCACTGAACAGGGCAAGCACCACTGAACAGGGCAAGGACCGCCAAGGCAAGCACCGCTGAACAGGGCAAGCACTGCTGAACAGCCACAGCCCAGCTGCCCAGGAGGGCACCGCCAGCCACAGCCTAGCTGGGCAATGAAGGACCACCAGCCACAGCCCAGCTGGGCAATGAAGCACCGCCAGCCCCAGCCCCGCTGGGCAATGAAGGACCGCCAATGCAAGCACCGCTGAACAGGGCAAGGACCGCCAAGGCAAGCACCGCTGAACAGGGCAAGCACCGCTGAACAGGGCAAGGACCGCCAAGACAAGCACCGCTGAATAGGGCAAGGACCGCCAAGGCAAGCACCGCTGAACAGGGCAAGCACCGCTGAACAGGGCAAGGACCGCCAACGCAAGCACCGCTGAACAGGGCAAGCACTGCTGAACAGGGCAAGGACCGCCAAGGCAAGCACTGCCAACTCAAGCACCGCTAGCCCATTAGCGGCAGGGGCAGAGACGCCACAGGGAACGTCATGGGGTGAGTGAAGCACTCTGGGCACCAGTCCCCCTCCAGAACCAGTGGAGACCTGCATCCACTCTGTCTGTCCTTGGCAGGATGAAGCACTCTGGGCACCAGTCCCCCTCCAGTACCAGTGGAGACATGCATCCACTACCTCAGTCCTTGGCAGGATGAAGCACTCTGGGCACCAGTCCCCCTCCAGAACCAGTGGAGACATGCATCCACTACCTCACTTCTTGGAAGGATGAAGCACTCTGGGCACCAGTCCCCCGCCAGAACCAGTGGAGACCTGCATCCACTCTATCTGTCCTGCACAGGATGAAGCACTCTGGGCACCAGTCCCCCTCCAGAACCAGTGGAGACCGTTATCCACTCTAGAGACTGTGGCTTTGCACTCCCCAGGATGGTACAGTGGGCAAACCACCCACTGGAGAGACTTGAAAGACTGTGGCTTTGCACTCCCCAGGATAATGCAGTGGGCAAACCACCCACTGGAGAGACTTGAGAGACTGTGGCTTTGCACTCCACAGGATGGTACAGTGGGCAACCCACCCACTGTAGAGACTTGAGAGACTGTGGCTTTGCACTCCCCAGGATACATCAATGAGCATGGAGCCCCCTCGTGGATCTGGCGTCGTGCACTCATCCGGCTGAGGTGCCCCCCCTTCCCTTCCCCCTGAGGTGCCTGTTGTATTTCTATCTGATGCCCCTGCAGTGTTCTCTCCGTCATGTTCGGGTATCTTGTGTGGGCTTTGCCCATGCATTTTGGGCCCAGTGGTCCACGGACTATGAATATTGCAATACCTGGACTACTATTCGTGGTGTATATTTTGTTAATAGTGTATATATGTAGATATTTCCTTACTCTATTTTGATATATTACAATGGTTCCACTCATTTCCTTTTGTCTTTGCATTCTTCCAGGGGGGTTGGGGGGTGTTACTGTAATGTTTGGAAATGCATTGGTGTGTGTGTTGTAGTGGGTGAGGGTGGGGGTGGGGGTGGGGGTGTTGCTTGTGTGTGTCCCTGTTTTTTGCCTCCCCCCTCCCCTGTGTCGTAGGTGCAGTACTCACCGTGGTCTTCGCCGCTGGCGTTGGTGCTCCTGGTACAGGAGCAGGAAGACTAGTGCAGGAAGAATATGGAGTTCGGGCTCCATGGTGTCGTCGTTCCTCGTGGAGTGTGTAGAGGTGAGCGTTTTCCCTTTGAAATGGCTGTTTCCGCCGTGTTTTTATCCGCAGTGAATCCGCCCCGGAAAAGGTGGCGGATTGGCCTGTCATAATAGTGTGGGCGGTACATTGTCTTCCGCCTGTCTGTTGGAGGTGACCGCCGCGCTGTTTGTTTGTACAGCCGTGGCGGTCTGAGTGTTAAAGTGGCTGTCTTTGTGGGCGGTTTCCGCCACGGTCGTAATTGCAAAATTTTTACCGCCGGCCTGTTGGCGGTCTTACCGCTGCTTTAACACCGTCCGCCAGGGTTGTAATGACCACCAAAGTGTTAAATGTTTTAAAGCTTCAAAATGTCCAATTGATGCTAACATCAAGTCCCTTTTCAAAGGGATTAAAGGTGTTGACTGAGTCAAACCAACTGACATCCTGATAAACATTTTTGGGCAACATTTAGTGGATGCATTTTTAGAAACAACTTTTACTTGATAGCCATCAAAGGGACAGATAGAGGACTACCAAACATCTTCCTAATTAAGAACAAATTGTATGGACTTGTACTGTGCCAAGGAGAAGCTACAATAACTGACTTTCAAGTGAACATGAGAAAATGATTTCCTCACCTCCCTGATTTCTGCCACAGCTGTGAACAAAGATCTGCAATGACATGCTTATTTTTCAGTCCAGGTTCATTTGGTTGCCCTATACATATCATGCATGTTGGAGGGTGACTTTTTTCTGCAGCTGCCCTGCATTAATCATTTGTATAATTGTTTAAAATGCACATATGCAAATACATAAATAGAGATAGCTAATGAAAGAGATAGCTAGAGATTGAGCTAGTAATAACTAGCTATATAATTAGGTAACCATAGAGGGACTTACAGATAGAGCTAGAGACAGCTAAATCTACAGAACTAACGAAAGAGCTGGAGACAGATAGACATAGACAGCTAGAGCTAGTGAAACCTAGAGAAATCTTACGATCACAATAGTCAGAGACAGATCACAATAGGGAATTAGACAGGTAGAGACAGAAACAACTAGGCATGGATATAGCTGGAGATATATAGAGCTAGAAACGAAGACAGAAAGAGATGGCGATAGATATAGGTAGTTAGATCAAGAGATATGGATGGGTTTTGATAGAAAAGAATGGCAATAGAGTGAATTAAAACAGCTCAACCTAGATACATTTCTAACACTTGAGATAGTTAGCTATAGAAAGCTAGAGGTAGCTTTAGAGATAGAAAGGTATAGATATAGAGTGTTGAAATAGAAATAGAAATTTAAATAGAAATAGAAATAGAAACTGATCCAGAAGTAATTAATGGTAGATTGAGAAACAGCAAGTTAATGATTTGGATATCTGCAGATTTGCAATGATAGTGAGGAAGTCAGACCGATCGAAAAATAGATAAAGAAGCTACAGAGTTAGAGATTACTGGAAGAGAAGAGCTCAGTCCATTGGCAAAGATAGAGATAGATACATATATATGAATATATGGCTAGAAATAGAAGCAGTGACAGAAAAAAGATGCAGCTTAAGATAGAGATGGTTAGAAATACAAACAAAATGAAACAACTAGTGGTAAAAAGAGATACCTGGAGATGTAGCTTGAGTGTATCCTAGTTAGAATGTGAGATAGCCAAAGAGCCAGTCAGAGAAAGAGATTTAACAATGGAGAATGTTAGGGATGGAGAGAGAAGTAGCTATAGGAATATATACATAGCTGTTAATAGATATAAGTAGAAATAAAGATCAAAATAGCTATAGACAGAAATGTGGTGAGACAGATATAGAGGTAGGGAGCGGTACAGATAAAGATTGGGATATCACAAAATAGAGATTTCCAGACACATGGATAACCAGAGCCAGGGAAACCCAGAGATATAATGAAAGATAGAGATAGCTCGAGGCACACATTCTAATACCTAGAGATAGAAAGAGCAAAGACAGAGCTACAAGAGGCAGAAACTGAGCTAGCTAGAGGCTGGAGACAGAAGTAGCTGGGGATTGAAACTGGTGCGGATAGAGATAGAGGTAGTCAAAGAAACAATAAGCTAGGGATAGCCAGTGACTGAGATACATAGAGAGAGACTGAGATAGCTAGACGTTGAAATAGCAAGAGAAAAGAGGAGACAGATTGAGTTGTTCAGTGACACATCTAGAGATGGACTGCAGTGACACTTCTAGAGATGGACTGAGATAAACAACAGAGACGGTAGGCAATAGATCTTGCTAGAGATGCAGCTACAGATAGAGGCATAGCTTATGTTATAGAGGCTTAGTGATAGCTAGGGATAGGAAGAGACATGGCTACAGATAGCTACAGGTACCTAGAGAGAGTGACAGCTAAGAATAGCTAGAAACAGCCACAACTAGAGGTGTAGCTAGGGATTGAAATTTCTAGATTGAGATAGCTAAAGATGTATCCAGAGATAGATATAGATAAATGTAGAGGTACAGAGATGAAGATAGTGATACATAATTAGAGATACATATAGCAATAGCTAGATATAAGGATTGTACCAGAAATAGAGATATTAGAGATGAGAGAGTGTGGGATATGGAGGTAGACAGAGACAGCTTGAGATAGAAATAGAGGTAGTGAGAGATAAAGATAATGAGAGCCAGAGAGAGAGAGATAGCTAAAGATATACATAGATTGTTCTAGAGATAAAGATACAGCTAGAGTTAGAGATCAACACTGAAAAGGCTATGTAAATAGCTAGCCTTAATCTATAGATAGTGATGCAGATGCTAGAGATACAGATCAGTAGGGGGAGCTATAGAGAGTGAAATAGCTTGGTATAGAACTATCTAGATACATAGACATTTTGGGATATAACTGAAAAGCGAGTCAGCCTGCAAATGTGATATCTAGGCATAAAGATAGATATAGTTATGCAGTGATAGCCATGTGCTGCGGCAGTGACAGCTAGAGATTGGGAAAGACACAACTGGGGATATAGGTAATTAGAGATGGAGACACACAGAGCTTGAGACAGTCAGAGATTGAGATGGCTAAAGAATGAGCCAGATAGTGATTAAGAGACAGAGATAGAGGTAGCCAGAGAAAAATACAGCTAGAGATAGCTAGTGATGCAGATAGGTAGAAAAGAGACACTTAAACATAGACAAACAGTGGTCAACATAGAAACAGTAAGAGATTTAAGTAGGCATAAAAATAGCAAGAGATTGGAATAGGTGTAGCTAAGGAGAGCAGAAGATGGATGTAAATAGAAATAAATAGAGAAACATGCAGATAGAGACAATGGCAGTTTAAGAGGTGAGAACTGGGGATGTCAGAGATAGTTAATGAAGTGATAAAAATAACTAGGAAGAAAGTGATAGCTAGTGATAATATCTACAGCTATCTAGATGCAGCTAGAGATTAATATATCTAGATAGAGATAGCTAATGTTAGATATATACATAGGACTGTGAATAGCTACAACAGCAAAAGCAACTACCAAATTACTAATAATAGAGATAGGACTATGAATAGCTACAACAGCAAAAGCAAGTACCAAAATAATAATAATAGAGATAGAGATATAGAGGTAGCTACAGATAAAGATGAGTATAGCAATAGCTATATAAAAAGCTATAAAATGAGTTAGCTAAAGATAGCTTAGATAGAACCAGAGACAGAGGAAAATAGTTAGGGATGTAGATAGCAATGGCAATTGAAAGTCCTAAAGCTAGAGATAGAGATAGCTCAAGATAGAGATGACTAGGAATGGAGAAAGTATGAAATGCAAATAGATAGCTAGACTCAAAGAAGGAAAAAGAGATCAATACCAAGCTGCAGAGACAGCTATAAATATATACATATGTACACATATTTAGATAGAGGCAAAGAGACCAAGAGATAACACAAGTGTCAGCTAAAGGCAGTGAGAGTAAGAGGCAAAAATGACTAAAGTTAGATATAGCATGAGAAAGACAGCTAGAGACAAACAGTTATAGATATACAAAGCTAGGCATAATTATCAATGGAGAACTATGGGCATGTATGGCCAGAGAAAGAGATACAGACAGATTTAGATGAAAATGGGGGTGGAGATGGAGATACAGATATAGAAATAAAGTACAAGGTTTGACAGAGAACAAAAAAGATAGATAGCTGGTGATAGAGATAGCTAGTACTAGAGAAAGAGTCAAAGTAATCTACAGATAGAACGTAAGATAGAGGGTGTTAAAGATGACAGTGTTATAGCTGGTTGTAAATAGAGATGGCATAAAATCAAAATTGGTAAAGACAGATAAGTAGAGCAAATGAGAGCTAAAGTTAATGAGACCTAAGCCAGAGAGAAATAGAGCTACAGAGAGCTTGTGACAGAGATAGAACAAAAGATGGAGATAGTTACTGATGAAGATAGATGGAATGACAACAGGAGTAGAGATAGCTAGAGCTATAGAGAGCTAGAGGTAATTTAATTTATTGTGTTGATTTTTATAGTACTCTTTATCCTGGCACTGAGCAGATATGTGAAGCTTGCCTCAAGGGGGTGTACTTAAATATCCAAGTCTTCAGCTTCTTGCAGAACTTAAGAAGCCACAAAGAGGTTCTAATGTGGTGTGACAGGTTGTTCCATGCTTTAGGAGCAATGTGTGAGAAGGCATGACCTCCTGCTATGCCTTTGCATGTGAGTGATACATGTGCTAGTGAGAGTTTGGCTGAGTGGAGGTGCTTATTGGGTTGATGGAACTATATGCAGCTGTTCTATTAGGCAGGACCTGTGTTGTATAGTGCTCAGTGTGTGGGTAGCCAGCTTTAACAGTGTGTGCTGATGTCTAGGAGGCCATTGTACTTTCCTTACATGTGGTATGATGTGAGACCGGTATGGGCAATTGAGGACCACTCTAGCAGTAGTGTTCTGGGTGGACTGAAGCCTTTTAGTGAGTTGGTGATTTCTACATAGGGGATGCTTCTGTAGTCCACTATGCTTGTGATCAGAGTTTGAGTGACGAATTTCCTATTATTGTTGGGTAGCCATTTGGATATTTTTTCAGCATCCTCAGCGTGTAAAAGAAGATCATGATGATGGCATTGGCCTGGGCTGAGATGTCCAGCCTGCTGTTGATAATGATCCTGAAGTTTCATGCTAATGTGTGGGTAGATCCTAAGTCATTGGGCCACATGGAGGAGTCCCACAGTGAGGAATCCTTTTCAAAGATTTCCACTTTGGCCCTATCCATGTTAATTTTGGGGCAGTTGGACTTCATCCAGGTGGCCACTTCGGTCATGCACGAGGTGAAGTTTGTGGTGTTGTGTATTTTAGCCGAGAGAGATAGTATTAGTTGTGGGTCATCAGTGTAGGTAAGTATGTTGATTTTGTTTAGGTTATGTCAGCGGTAACATTTACATGTTGAAGAGGGTCGGGCTAAGCAAGGAACCCTGTGGAACTCCCAAATGAGTTTATAACTTCTGAGGAGTAAGGTGGAATGTTGACTGCTTGTGTTCTTCTGGGTATTAACTGGTTCTGTGCCAGGGACGTAATGGTTACATCCCGCCGCACAGTGTTCCTGTGCCGAAGACATAACCATTACGTCCCGGCACTGGAGCTCAGAGAGAGCGCGAGCGCTCCCTCCATGGCAGGGCTGGAAGAGGAATCGCTTCCCCTTCCACTCCCGACCCCCCCAGTGGCATATGATGAGGTGACCTCATCAGAGGTCACCTCCCATTGAGCTGGAATCATGCTTCCAGTGCAATGCGGAAGAGAAATGCTCAGCATTTCCCTTCTGCTCGGGAGGAGGGGGCAGGCAGATGCATGAAAGGAAAGAAAAGGCCTTTCCTTTCCTTTCATGTCTCTGTAAGCATTTTCGTTGCCTGATCGCGATGCGGCCGGGCAGCAGAAATGCCCACTAGACAGGGGGCCAAATTATTTTTAGGCCATTTCTGCCCCGGCCTAATATAATTAGGCCGATTTGCCCTCAGGGGGAACAGAAACACCCTAGACACCAGGGATCATTTTTTTTTAGTTTATTTTTTTTTTATATGTGGGTAGCGACCACTTAGGCAAGGGTTGCTCCTTGGGGGACCAAATTATTTTTAGGCCATTTCTTCCCCTCCTGGGGCAGAAAACCTAGACACCAGGGATTTTTTTTTTTTTTAACAGTAGTGCCCCATAGTCCTGAATCAAAGCAACCTGAAAATCATTCCATACATCATTCTCATATTCCTTCACTTGTGCAGGCATTCTGGATAGGAAATTGGCAACCATATTATCCTTCCCAGGCACATACACAATTTTGTAAACACAAAAGCATTTCCCTTCTGCTCGGGAGGAGGGGACAGGCAGACGCATGAAAGGAAAGGAAAGGCCTTTCCTTTCCTTTCATTTCTCTGCAAGCATTTCTGCTGCCCGATCGCGATGCAATCAGGCAGCAGAAATGCCCACTATACCCCAGGGTTTTTTTTTTTTTCAGACTTACTCATAAGGGACAGGCCACTTGGGCAAGGGCTTCTCTCCAGGGGGACAAATTATTTTTAGGCCATTTCTGCCCCCTCTGGGGACCGATTAGGCCGATCTGCCCCCAGGGGGCGTAGAAACACCCTAGACACCAGTGATCATTTAAAAAAAAATGTTTTTATATGTGGGGAGCGACCCCTTAGGCTAGGGTCGCTTCCTGGGGGGGGGGATTATTTTTAGGCCATTTCTGCCCCCCCAGGGGCAAATCAGCCTAATATAATTAGGCCAATCTGCCCCTGGGGGGCAGAAACCACTAGACACAAGTGAATCTTTTTTTTTTTTTATATATACTTACGCATAAGGGGAGCAGTCCCTTGGGCAAGGGCCGCTGCCCAGGGTGGCAAAATATTTTTGGGTCTTTTCTGTCCCCCCTGGGGGCAGATCGGACTATTATAATTATAAACCTCTAGACACCAGGGATATATATATTTTTTTATTTACTTTATGTTTTTATGTATGGAGAATGACCCCTTAGGCAAGGGTCCCTCCCCTGGGGGCAAAATTGTATTTAGGCCATTTCTGCCCCCCTTGGGGGAGATCAGCCCATTTTTATTAGGCCAATCTGCCCCCCAAGAGGGCAGAAACCACTAGACACCAGGGATTTATTTTTTCAGACTTAACCATAACGGGAGCGGCCCCTTGAGCAAGGGCTGCTCTCCTGGGGGCCAACTTATTTTTAGGTCATTTCTGCCCCCGCGGGGGCATTAACACCCTAGACACCAGGGACAATTTTTTTTTTGTGGGGAGCGACCCCTTAGGCAAGGGTTGCTCCCCGGAGTGGGGGTAAATGATTTTTAGGCCATTTCTGCCCCCCAGGGGCAGATCGGCCTAATATAATTAGGTTGATCTGCCCCGAGGGGGCAGAAACCACTAGACACCAGGGAATTTTTCTTTTTTTTTATATACTTACGCATAAGGGGAGCGGCCCCTTGGGTAAGGGCTGCTCCCCAGGGGGGCAAAACATTTTTAGGTCTTTTCTGCCCCCCCTGGGGGCAGATCAGCCTAATATAATTAGGCTGATATGCCCCCAGGGGGGGAGAAACCTCTAGACACCAGGAATATATATATTTTTTTATTTACGTTATGTTTTTCATGCATGGGGAACGATCCCATAGGCAAGGGTCGCTTCTCTGGGGGGCAAATTGTATTTAGGCCATTTTTGCTCCCCTTGGGGGCAGATCGGCCTATTTTTGATAGGCCAATCTGCCCCCAAGGGGGGCAGAAACCACTAGACACTAGGGCTTTTTTTTGGGCCACTCCCCAGGAGGCCAAAATATTTTTAGACCATTTCTGCCCCCCCACGGGGGCAGATCAGCCTGATATAATTAGGCTGATCTGCCCCCGGGAGGGCAGAAAACCTTAGACACCAGGGATATTTTTTGTTGTTCTTTACTTTATGTTTTTATGTATGGGGAGCGACCCCTTAGGCAAGGGTCGTGCCCCTGGGGGGACACATTGTATTTAGGCCACTTCTGCCCCCTTGGGGGCAGATCGACCTATTTTTGTTAGGCTAATCTGCCCCCGAGGGGGGCAGACACCAATAGACACCAAGGATTTTTTTTTTTTTGGTGTCAATTTCACGCAAGGGCAGCGACCTCTTAGGCAAGGGTCGTTCCCCTGGGTGGCAAATATATTTTAGGCCATTAATGCCCCCTTTGGGGGCAGATCGATCTATTTTTATTATATCAGATTCCAGAACTTTCTGTCACCGAAATGTGAGGAAAAAAGTGTTTTTTTGGCCAAATGTTGAGGTTTGCAAAGGATTCTGGATAACAGAACCTGGTGAGAGCCGCACAAGTCACCCCATCTTGGATTCCCCTAGGTGTCTAGTTTAAAAAAATGCACAGGGTTGGTAGGTTTCCCTAGGTGCTGGCTGAGCTAGAGCCCAAAATCTACAGCTAGGCACTTTGCAAAACATACATCAGATTTCAATGTAAAAATGTGATGTGCCAATGTTGCATTTCCTGTCGCTAGCATTAGGCCTACCCATGCAAGTGAGGTACCACTTTTATCGGGAGACTTGGGGTAACAGAGAATAGCAACACAAGTGTTATTGTCCTTTGTCTTTCTCTAAATTTTTCCTTCGAAATGTAAGACAGTGTGTAAAAAAGACGTCTATTTGAGAAATGCCCTGTAATTCACATGCTAGTATGGGTACCCCGTAATTCAGAGATGTGCAAATAACCACTGCTTCTCAACTCCTTATCTTGTGCCCATTTTGGAAATGAATTGCTGTATATAAAGCATAGAATGCCAACCCATTGCAAGGTGCAGCTCCTTTATTGGCTCTGGGTACATAGGTTTCTTGATGAACCTACAAGCCCTATATACCCCTGCAACCAGAAGAGTCCAGCAGACGTAGCAGTATATTGCTTTCAAGAATCTGACATCGGAGGAAAAAGTTACAGAGTAAAACATGACGAAGAATGGCTGTTTTTCTACCGCAATTTCAATATTTTTTTATTTCAGCTGTTATTTTCTGTAGGAAAACCTTGTAGGATCTACATAAATGACCCCTTGCTGAATTCAGAATTTTGTTTATGTTTCAAAAATGTTTAGCTTTCCGGGATCAAGCATTCTTTCACACCCATTTCTGTCACTAACTGGAAGGAAGATGAAAGCACAAAAAATGGTTAAAATGGGGAATGTCATAGTAAAATGCCAAAATTGTGTTGAAAAATGTGGTTTTCTGATTCAAGTCTGCCTTTTTCTGAAAGCTGGGAAGATGGTGATTTCGTACCACAAACCCTCTGTTGATGCCATTTTCAGGGAAAAAACACAAGCCTTCTTCTGCAGTCCTTTTTTCCAATTTGTTTTGGCTGATTTCTTGGTCTCCTCCAGGGGAACCCACAAACTCTGAGTACCCCTTAAATCGCTAGGATGTTGGAAAAAATGGATGCAAATTTGGCGTTGATAACTTATGTGGACAAAAAGTTGTGAGGGCCTAAGCGCGAAATGCCCCAAATAGCCAAAAAAAGGTTCAGAACAGGAAAGGAAAAGGCCTGGCACCTAAGGGGTTAAATGGTGATACCCATTAGAAGGTCAACTCTTGGTGTGTTCTTCTGGTAATAAGTGGTGCCTATCTATTGGAGGGCCGGCCTTTGGATGCAAGCCTCATGAAGTAGTCTGATTATGATAGGATGGGAAACTGTGTTGAAAGCTGTGGAGAGGTCAAGTAGATTAAGGTTGAGCTGTGGTTTCTCCTTTGTTGATGATCATTCGGATGTTGTATGGATGTGTACTGCAGTTGGGTGTTGTGGAGAGCTAGAACAAGTTCTCAGTAGAAATATAGAGATAGAGAGCCAGAGAGAACAATAGAGGTAGATAAAGATATCTAAAGGTAGCAAAAGAAAAATATAGATAGCCATATAGAGCTAGATATAGCTGTAAATAGATATCAATAAATCTGGAGAGATGAGATGGATAAAGAGAGAGAGGGACCGAAATAGTGATGGCCAGAGATGGAGATGAAGATTTCTGGAGACAAATATAAAGATAGTTACAGATTGTAAAAGTATTTCAATTGAAATTTCTAGAGATATCGATAAACATAGCTAGAAACAAAGACTGTTCCAGAGATAGCTTCTGGTAGGTTGAGAATGATTTAGATATCTGCAAATGAACAATGACAGTGAGAGACTGAGACATATGGAAAATGAGATGAAGAAGATAGAGATTACTGAGAGAGAGGGAGCTCTAGGCACTGGTAAATGTATACAGCGCTAGACTGAAACAGCTAGCTATTGAGATTGCTTAGGGATATATCAAGATATTGAGCTGGTGTGCAGTTCAGACTGGTTGAGATAGCTAAATACAGATAGCTAGATAGAGCTAGCTATTGGGATTGCTAGAGAAAGAGATGGTGGTATTCTCTTTCTTTGGACATTGGAATAGGTGACAGCACTGGTTTTCTATATATGGACTCAAAGTTTAAGGATCTATCTTAATCGCATTTATTGTCTAAAGAACCTCATTCCCTTGTTTTGTCTATCTGTGCTCTGCTTAGAATTCTTGAGTTAGGAATTTTGTTATTCTTTTCTTCTGAGTTCCAGTTAAGATCAATGTGTTAGGATTTTGTTTGAATATTTTATTTTTACAGTTTTTGTATAGTTTTGAGATTTTTTGTTTCTGCTACTTGTTTAGCTTTTTCCTCTCTTATGTACCTGTATGTTGTCTGTGCCATCTTGCACAACTTACTTGGTGCCTTGCTTGGTGTCTCTTCACTTTCATCTCAGTGAATCTGATGCTGTTCCTCCTATTTTGGTGCCCTTCGTCATCACCCCCTAGGAACATGGCTAGAATCTAAGACTTGAGGCACTTGTGTTTGCCATTTTTAGGTATATCTGATGGAAGCTGTGAAAACAAGCCCCAATGTTTAACACCTGTTTTTCTATAGTAACTTCTTCCCATGCTCATAGGAATGATAATTTTCTACACCTACCTGAGTGCCAAAAGATTGGAAGGAGTGACGTCTCTTCAGGTATCTTTTGTAAATATATCTCTGCCTGTGAAATATTTAACATCACGGTTGAAATAGACTCTTATAGTGAAGTACTCTAGAAGTCATGAATGTCCCATTTCTTCTGCCTGAAATTAGTAATTTCTTCTAAATTTCAAATATGTCAGGTAGTTGGGTGTTTCATTTGCAGTGTCATTTTTTATTGACTGAAGACCTTTGTCAATAAAATCCATCCATCAAAGGGCATATTGCAAAATATTCTGGCTCCTTTGCGTTCGGCTTTCTGGGACAGGATGACTAGGAATGGGATGTAATGATTGTTCCCACTCCTGTTAGGGGGGGTCACACAATGCTATACAGACCACAGAGTCAGTTCTTGCCTCTGTCGAGAAAAGAAAATCAGTCATGTATTTTTCAGCCTTTTATCTGTATTATGTCCATAGGAGTACAGGAATGTTGAGAATCTGACAGTCCTACAAGAGAAGGTTGGACACTTGCAGGGTATGGATAAAGGGAAGCCTGCCTCAAGCTCCTGCAATCAGTGCATTTAAACACTCTGATTTTTTATAATCAATAGTGGTAATTATGTGCTAACCTAAAGTAAATTGAATAAGTTAGGGTTATCACCATAAGAATTGAAAACGCAATGATCATAAATGTTTCCAAAGTGAATAAAACATAGATCCCTAATAGTATTCATCATACATTTCTAACTGAGCCCCCAGGATAACGCAGCCTAATTTGCCAAATTCTAAAACCACAAGCAATAAAATTCTAGCCACAAAAAGCTACATTTGAGTTAATTTTGCAATAGGAAGATAATATGGCTTTCACAAAAATACTGTGGACCAGCCAGAAAATCAACACTGCATAAAAATCATGAGCTGGGGAATGAGGTGTCTTATGCGTTAGCAAGTGTAGAATACAGTATAAAATCTGTGTTCTCTTTGGCACTATCTCTAAGAAATTGGGTTATTGGTTGGGTGGGGGGGCTTCTCAAGCAACAACCACAATTGTTCTCAGGTGAAGTCTACAGCAAACCCCTAATTAACCTGTGTCTAACCTTCTGGTAGATTGGCATAGAGCAATCAGGCATAACATAGAGGCGGTGTGTAAAGTATTTGTGAGGCACTTCAAACAGTAATAACGTGATATCAGAACACAAGAGAAATCCCACACCAATTTAGAAACCTAGATTAGAATGTAATAAGAAATTTGACATCACAATGACAATAATCCAATTAGTAGAACCAGAAATATGCAATTTTAAAGATTTAGGTTAAAACAGTACCTAAAAGCACAAAGCTACAACTGTGGATACCTGGTTGCGATGGACTAGGACAAAGTCACAAGTTCAGGCTGATCACTATGGAGAGTGGGCCGCTACAGAGATCCAGTTTGGCCCACTAAACAAGAGTACCACAAATCCTGGTTGCGGAGTGTTGCACATTCAAGGTGTTGCATTGGTTCTGAAGAGCTTTGAGTTTGTGAAGTAAAGTCCGGCATCGTCATCGAGCATCCCATCAACAAGGGCTTGTGATGCAAAGTTCAGCATTGTGGATATGTTGCACAGCCGAGGTGGTGTGTGAGATCCAAGGAGCTGCACTGGTAGATCCTGAGTCATCATCAAGGATTCCTGCCTCCCCTGCCATGTCTCTGGCTTGGACGATTTTAGAAAAGAAGCGTCCACCCTAACAAAGAAATTGGTGGAGAAGGAATATCTACAGAGCATTATCGCAAAAGCTAAAAAATGGGCCCGGAATGTTCCCAGACAAGCTTTGATGGTACAAATTCCTAAGAAACCACAGATGTCTTGTGTCAGTGCATATAACTCTTTCTAAAATGAGATCATGAGGGTCATAAGAACTGGAGAATCTTAACATCAAATAAAGTATCCTTCCAGAAACCTTTGTTTTCTTTCAAAAGGAATAAAAGTATTAATGATACTCTGGTTCACACAAGCTCAGTCAGTTCCACCAGTGAGAGTCAAGACACCCTCTGGGACCCTCCCCCCATAGTTGGACTTCACAACAGTCGGAACTGCAGGAATTGAGTTATACCAGACCATCTAAGACTTTAGACTTACGGCTCAGGACTGTGGGAACAGAGAACCCACATGAGCTGTAATAGCAATCACGTCGTCTATTTGATTATGTGTCCATATGGGCTACAATACGTGGGCATGACTTCACGAAAAATAAGGATCAGGATAAGCGAGCATAGAAGCACGATCCGCTGTCAGAGGTCCTCCACTAGACTGACAGCCCATGACCTTGAAAAAAACCACAGTGACAGTGACTTAATGTGGACTATGATTGAGAAAATCCAAACTCCCTTGAGGACTAGCCAAATCCTATTTGAGAAGGAAAAGAGATCGGTTTACAGATCACAGACCAATAAAATGGGACTGAATGATAAGTTACTATGGTATCAATCAAACCCCCACTAAACTTAAAGAACCTTAATATATAGGGCCTGATTACAACTTTGGCGGAGGGGGTTAATCCGTCCCAAATGTGACGGATATCCCGCCCACCGTATTACGAGTCTATTATATCCCGTGGAACTCGTAATTCGGTGGGTGGGATATCCGTCACATTTGGGACGGATTAACCCCCTCCGCCAAAGTTGTAGTCAGGCCCATAGTCTGGTAACTGCAAATACCAAACTATCCCCTGGTTGAATGTGTATGAGCATTTGGCCCCTGAAAAAAATGGGAACAATATAAACTGTGCTACAGACTTATATGTCCTGATGCCCTCTACTAGCAATTGGAGTGCTTTGGGTACCAACGGTTAAGATGTGCCCCATGTTCAGACGCAATCCCCACATCTTCCATCACCCTGTTTTTCTCTCTTATCCCCCTCCCGCCTTTTTCTCTCTCCCCTTTGTTTCTCCCCATCTTCCCCTTTTTTGTACCTTCCCCAGCTTTTTTATCCCCTTTTGTTTCCACCTTACCCTTTGCCTGTTTTCCCTCCCCCCTTTTTTTCACAGTTTAATTTGCAGCACATGAAAGGACAAAGGCGCTGACTATTAATCCGATATAGGATGCTCAAGGAATACAGGCACTCTCTGAAGGAAGATACGCCCATTTACAAGACTACATTTTCCGGCCTCCACAGGGGTGGCATCTAACGCAACAACGTCACCTCCGCGGAGCTTCTGAGTCACTGATGCTCACATGCGTGATGAGCTATGCAGAGGGCACACGTGTTCATTTATGAACTACAATCCCCAGCACCTCCGGGGGTGTGGTCTAGCATGATGACATCCCCACTAAAGCACTTTGGAGTCACTGCTGGCCACTGGTTCAGCGAGTAAAGTATTGGCATGGCTTTTTGGATACAGCCACTGTCCTGGCTCCCAATGCTCAGTGAGTCAGTAGTACGACATCAGGTAGATGCTACGGCAGTCAAAGGACCTTTGCAGTAATGAGTAATGCCGGCAGGCGGGGGACATTGGGGACAAATGTGAGTGTTTGTGTTTGTAGAATATTGGTCTGTCACAATTAAGATGCTGCAGAGAGTTGGTTGTTCACTGGCTTTTTCTTACCATAATTCGTTTTTAAAGTGTGACTACAGGGCTGGACCTTCTCCCCAACCTAAACAGCTTTTGGGCATTCCCTGGTGGGTAACTGACAACTAAATGATGTGGGGATTTTGTCTGTAACTCATCTCGGCACAGCCTAAAGCAAAAGTGCTTTGACTTCACTTTGCTTAATATTTGCATGGTGTGTTCTCTTCACCTTTTGGGTGTGTTATGTCCATGTGAGAGCTCAAGGTACTTCAAAGTGGTCATTGGGTTTATATGTATGTGGCTGGCACGTGACCTAATCACCTCTTTATGTATACTAAATATTGGATGATGAGGTTGGAACAATCTGTTTGATCATCATAGGTGCAATGCCCCTATGATACAGGTTTTCAAGCTTTAAGAGGCAAGTTTGCCTTGATACTTTGCAGGCATAACTAGTACAGGTACATTTCCAATAGGCAAATCTATTTGGATCTAATACTGGGGCAATGATGTTTGTGAGGTCCTGATGAATGCCTGGGACCATTTTTGGCCAATAGTGTAGGGCAGAGACGTGTTGACAGCTACGGTTTGAGGGTCATAGGACCTTTAATCATGAAGTACCCCTCGTTAACATAATCTCTATAGCTATTTTTAATAATGCCCACTTGCTTTGCTAATAAAAGGATACTTTGGAGCAGGTGAGTCATTTTTAATTTTTAATTTCAATTCCCCTGGTACCTTGTTTATATCCAAAGTGCTCCCTGGAATATGGTTTAGCCCATCCGGGCTAGTAGCAGCCAGGATGAACCCAATGGTGAAGCACACCACTACTAGAGTGAGTGACAGTTAAATTAAAACATAGATAGTGCTTGTCACAGTTTTTCAACCAGCTACGCACTAGATTTCTGGTAAACGGATACCTATGTATGTGTAGATAAGATTTTTGGGGAGAACATGTCTGGTCTTTTCCATCAAAGTTCTCTTCCCTCCCCCGGGCATTCCCCCTCTCCTTCAGTGTGGGAGACATCATCATATGTGTAAATAGAAGTAGTGCTGTGCCCAGATCCATTCACTAATCCTGCCAGTGTTGGCCCTTCCAGAAACAGCAAAGCTCACTATTATAACCTCACACTACACACTATGTTATGCAGAAAAGTAAAACCAGAATGTCTCGAAATCTCGGATAATCCGATAGCTAATCTGATAACCAAACAATACATTTGGTTACAAATATGACTAATACATCAACAAATTAGTGATCAATCCACAGTCTGAACCTAGAATCAGCATTGCATATTCAAACATCTAAAAAAAAGGATAGCAATCCATTCTTCAAACTCATACTTCAACACACTTGAAAATACATAAGCAATTCACAATCAATTTTCTCTATTCATATTTGCACTCAAACTCGTTCAGTAAAACACTGCAAACCAGGAAGTAATTCACTCACTAGAATTTCAGGCACTGGAACCCACTGGCAGAGATCCCAGTTGCCCATTGTTTTCTCAGACTTGGGATTAGGGACTGAGAAAACCTTTCAGGGACCACCTACAGCAGAAGCTCTTTAAAATCTAACCATTCTCTGCTACCAAACGTCTGGGAGCAGGACCATACTCCAACATTCAGGACACTCCAGTATTCAGAACACTCCAAAATCTACCTTAGAAGGTTCTTGCCTATGTTTATCTTTCATTTAAAAGGCACCCTCCCCAACATCAATTTAGCAGAGTAATGATTATGAATAAATGGGACCAATCACTTGTTTTTTACAAAAATGTAAAACATAAAAGCAATACATCATAAATGCCATGAAGGCTCTGTTTTAGAGTTGTACAGAGTAGTAAGAATCAGAAATCAAGTTCCACATGAGCAGCAAAGTTGTACAGAAAACAGACAGCATCTATAGCAGGAGGAAAGTCTCATAAAAATCTGTCTCACCTTCAAAATCAAGGTTTTTTTATGCACAATTCTCACATAATTAGAGAAAGAACAGAATCATTGTGGCATGATCTTTTGGCAAATCAGAATGTTAGATGTCACTTCTAACTAAATAAGCACTAACTAATTATAGGAATACATCAACCATATTCTGTATTATTCCTATCTGTAGATTTTCAAAGCAATAGGAAACATTTCAACAATGATGCTTTACAGAAATAAATAAGACTAGGCTGAGCAAGGGTACTACATAGCAAGGGCCTTGGAAACTGTTTCATTTAGGAACACTAAGAAGTTTGTTCAGAGTGCATGCACACAGTAACAATCCATTACATAAATTTGTCTCACTTTTTTTAGAGCCTGTGGGGAAAGAAGATGGGGATGAGATGGGGAAAACAGGAGTGGATGTCATAGCAGCATTATAATAGCTTCCGTCTTACCCAAGATGAAGTCTTCATATAAAGGTTGCATATCTAAATTACATTAATAACACTCTTCTATCGACCATATTAAACTCCCTTCCACCGTAAACATTAATTCCGCATTTGCATATGGGATCCATAAAACATCATTAACCAAATCTTTCTTCATTGTTATTACATATTAAGGGGTGTTGTTAACCGCCAAAGATGGAGAACACTAGAAATTGAGTGCTCCGGACCCAGGCCTGGGAATGTATCCACAATTCCCCACATCCTGACCCAATCAGACCTCCGGTGTGGGGGCTCCCGGCTCCCACACCTGTGATACCTGATGGCCTGGTGGGGTCCCGGGGTGCTGTCATTTAGGGCCTTCCGGGGGGGCACGACTGCTGGTCTATGACACCTGGGCCCAGGTGTGGCCATGCGACCTGCACATAGCGGAGAGAGGACGACGCAGAGATGCAAGCAGAGCTCAGTGAGGGGTCCCGTCTGGGTCCCGTGGATTATTGCCGTCCCGCAGTGCGGTGAGGCGGTGGCTGGGCCAGAGCTGGCTGCTGCCCCGAGTGGAGGGGGCTGCGGCCTGCAGGATCAGACTGGCACAGCTGTGGAGGTGTGGTGCCTCTCTGCCCCTCTTTCAGGCTGAATATCAGAGCAGAGATGTGGTCGTGCAGTGGGCCAAGTAAAGGAGGCCCTGCATACAATACACCAAAATCAGGGATGGAGCGACCGGCTCGGACCACTGAAGAAGGTGGCACATCCAGTGGTTTAATCAGATGGCCCAAGCAGGCCTAGGTAGGATGAACCACCCACAGCGAGGCTTCTCAACCTCTGGCAACCGCAGACTGGTATTGGTTCTGGGGTGAGTAAGGCATCTGCCCGGAGCATAGCCGAAAGACTGAGCACCCCTGAATCGCAATTGATCTAATATATAAGGGTCGGTGGAGTGGAGGTTGAGAGCTCCCCTTAGCACTCTCTGGACCACATCATTGGTAATACAGTGAGGCGGGGAGTCTTGCCTGAGTGCCCCCCCCCCCCGGTAATATCCCCAGTTGGCTGCCTTTACATCCTGAATCTGACCCATCTGGCTTGGCCTTACACTGAGGGATGTGTCCAATTTGTAATGTTGATTGCCATGTGACCTGTTAAAGGGCATTAATCGGTGCCTGAGGTGGGGGCGTGGCTGGACTGTGGGTAACCGGTGGCGCCCTCTTCCCTTTACACCACTCAACAGGTCACTGAACATAGTCACCATAAAGCTGGTGCTGTGATGGGCACGGAAGTGGTACCGTCCCCTCAGCAGGCCCAGGTGAGTCAACTTGAAGCCATCCAAATTGCTACTACCATGCACAATCCCGGCCATAGGTCTAGCAATACCTTATTCCCACTTGTAACACCAGAGACAGCCAATGACTTATGAAGGCCCAGAATGTTTGGACTATCGGCTGCATACCTCCAATTCAGAGTTGCTGCCTGCAGTGTTCTGGGGGAGATGCCCCCCAAACTACAACCCATATTGTTAAACTGATCGCTGACTACAGTTCTGATTCATGTTCACAAGCCCAATAATTACTTCTTTGTATCTACATGCAATATCATTGTATTCTCTGCTGTGGCATTGGAAATTGTGATATGTGCATTTTGTCATAGATGAGGCCTTGTTCTAAGCCTTCATTAATGTGATAGGAACATGTTTGTCTTGCAGATGTATAGCATGGCACAAGGACCACAGCACCCCATAAGCGTAAGCCTTGCTACCTCTGTATCCTGTTTGAATGATTGGACGAGCATTGTTTCTCATGCTGGACCATGTATTGGGTCATGAGTAATGTTAGTTGTTATGCTTCTGTCACTGCTAGTACACAGGTGGGGGACATAGGATTCTTAGGGGGGTGCTGTCTTGCATGCTATATGCCACTTGTAATGGCCATAACTACTAATTCTTACAACACAATCACTTGGAATGTTAGGGACTGGGATCAATTTGTAAATTTCACAGGGTGTTGGCCCAACTGCACCAATATCATGTTCACATGGCCTTTCTACAGGAAACTCACCTTACTACACCAGAAGTGCTAAAGTTACAATGCAAATGGAGAGAGCAGTTATTCCATACCTCCTTTTCTGCATATGCCTGGGGACCAGCCTTATGGTTTCGGGTCGGGATTCTGTTCTTAGCTCAAGACACAAAAATCAATACACAGTGCCGAATCAAGAACAAGACATAGGCGGTCATTCCGACCGCGGCGGGCGGCGGTCGCCGCCCGCCATGCGGTTACCGCCGAATGGCCGCTCCATTCTGGCTTTCCCGCTGGGCCGGCGGGCGACCGCCAAAAGGCCGCCCGCCGGCCCAGCGGGAAAGCCCCTGCAACGAGGAAGCCGGCTCCGAGTGGAGCCGGCGGAGTTGCAGTGGTGCGATGGGTGCAGTGGCACCCGTCGCGATTTTCACTGTCTGCAAAGCAGACAGTGAAAATCTGTATGGGGCCCTGTTAGGGGGCCCCTGCACTGCCCATGCCAGTGGCATGGGCAGTGCAGGGGCCCCCAGGGGCCCCACGACACCCGTTCCCGCCATCCTGGTTCTGGCGGTGAAAACTGCCAGAAACAGGATGGCGGGAAGGGGGTCGGAAGCAGCGCCGCCATGGAGGATTCCCTGGGCCAGGGGAAAACCGGCAGGAAACCGCTGGTTCCCCTTTTCTGACCGCGGCTTTACCGCCGCGGTCAGAATAGCCCAGGAAGCACCGCCAGCCTGTTGGCCAGGGTTGGAATGAGGGCCATAATCTTTGCTTGTCTCTCCACAGTGATATCAGACTGGGCCCACCTCCCTTGGGTTCTGGGAGGAGATTCTAATGCAGTGCTCGATGTTCTTCTTGACCGCTCACATCCACCCCTCCCATATACTGCTTCCAAAGACAGTCCAGAGCATTGTGACAATGGGCAGAGGGCTGGGATCTCTTAGATGTGTGGCACAGTCATAACGTTGATTCTAAAGAATATTCCATCTACTCCCCCCCACACGTGCTTCACTGCCACCTGGATCGGTTCCTGTGCATCTCCTGCTTCCAACCCCAAATTCACCCATGCCACATACTAAGGCAAAACACTGGCAGACTATAACCCATTTGAAATCAGTCTCTCTTGGGGTGCCCACTCCATACCAATGTGGTACCTACAACCCATGGTACTAGAAGATGCAGTATTTCAGGAGACACTTGCAACTACAATTGATGCATTGTTTTCAGAAACACTGCCACAGCCTCCTCTCCACCGGTTGAGTGGGAGGCCATTAAGGTGGTTGTGGTTGTGCGGGGGTCATCCATTTCTACACTGGCGGGAGCACAGGGAAAGTGAAGAAAGCCTTCACACAGCTTGAAAATAATCTGTGGGTGCTCTGGAGCAGGAAGTAGCGTGAGGTGACACAAATGAGGCACAACTACAATCGGTTCGAATCTGCCATGCGGAGCTCCTTGAGTGTCTTAGGGTCATTGATTACAGGTCCTACACTCAAAAGGCACATACGAAGCAGACAAGCCTCCTAGCCAAACTAATTAGGCCACAGCAAACTCCTATACCTATACTAATAATGCACTCCCCACACTTGGGCATAATGATACTCAAATAGGCATTAATGATGTCTTCCATCAATAGTATGCAGACCTATATGCTGTGCTTGCGCCTATTGAACTTGACACCATACGCTCATTTCTACACTGTCACACATTCCCTCAAGTGATGGTCACAGAGAGGGAAGTGCTGAGAGCTCTGATTGTGACAGCAGAGATCTGGGAATCACTTAGGGAGCTGGCACGTGATAAAACCCCTGGATTTGATGGATTGCCCATGGAGTTCTACTCCATATCTGCCAATCGTCTATTACCCTAGCTTGAAAAATTATATAAGAGGTCGCTCACTCCTCTAGCTCAATAGGCTCCCTGCAGAGATGTCCTCCTATGGACCCTTGTCTATTTTAAATACAGAGTATAAGCTCCTTAGTAAGATATTGGCATCCTGTCTCCTTCCACTCTTTCCGCAGCTCTTACACAAGGACTAATGTGGCTTTGTTCCTCGCCGTGGCATGTTGATGAACATTTGTCGTCTAATCCAGCTGATGGACAAGAGAAAGCACCACTATCCTCACGCCGGCTGCACCTCCTTAGATATGCAGCAAGCATTTAATACTCTTAGTTAGGTTTATATGTTAGCAGCACTGAAAGCCTATAGAATACCCCCAGATTATGTCCGATGATTGAAGCTCCTCTTTTCAGTTCCCTCAGCCAGAACTAAGACTGGTGTACATCTCTCTGCCTCCTGCCAAATATATTGGGGTTCTAGACAAGGCTGTCCTCTATCTTCCTTTTATATGTATTAACATTGGAGCCTCCCGCACAGCACTTTTGTCATAGTGCAAGAGATTGGGGAATTGTGATCGGTCCCACCACTCACTCTTGCTCGTTATACGCAGACGATATAATCCTACATTATAGGGATTTGAGGCAGGATACTGGACGAGCGGCACAAATATTATCCCAATTTGCAATTCTCTCTGGGCTTCAGATTAATCCAGTTAAATCCTGTGTAGACTCCTCTTGGGACACTTACCCAGAACCCACTATCCGATTCGGAGCTATGACCATTGCAACAGCACCTGTGTCTTTTCATTATCATGTGTATTTGTTGGAGGGCAATTTAATGCGGGCGATTACATCACTCCGGTCTCAAATAGATTTTTGGGCCTTTGTGCCCCTTTCTGTGTCAGGCAGGGTGGCTCTGGCAAAAATGGTAATGTTACCTCGGATTCTCTATTATTTTGTTAATCTACCACTTATAGTGCCGACCTGTGTATTTCAGACACTAAACTCATTGCTGATTGATTTGATATAGCAAAATTACAGTTGATTCCTGACATGGAAGGTCTGAGGGCCCCAGATTTTAAAGCCTCTTGTTTAGCAGGTCAACTACAATGGTTATCCTACTGGCTGGCCAGCCATAATCTGGGAGAAATAAATTGTATGGCTGCAATGTTGAAGAGAGGCTTCGTACATCAATTGCAATGTCCAAGCCCCACTAGGCTCCCAACAGGTTCTACCTTACAATTTGCTCATTGCTTTAGCATACTGGAAGCTAATGATGCAATACATGTCCTCATCGGTCCCATATGTACCAAATGTGCCATTTTGTGGGCTTCCCACCCACTCAAGGACTATTACTGCTGCCATGCTCAGTGAGTGGGAACAACAAGGAGTCCGTTCATTGGGAAACCTGTTCGAGGATGGCATGCTAATGCTGCATTCAGACTTTGTGTATGCTCTGAGGCTCTATGTTTGATCCATGATAAAATACAAGCCTATGTGTGCAGCTACTGGGCTCTGGACTGCTCTGAGCTTGTAACACATGAACTCCTTCAGGCTCTTTATACAATGGGACATGGTAGACATCTACTCAGATGGCTATATCGGAGACTCTGTGCACATCTCCATACAGCCTTAGATTTGCTCAAAACACAATGGACAGCTGATATTGGAAGTGATATTACACCTAAGGAATGGACCTTCCTAATTCAATACACTACAAAAATCTCCTGCAATTCTAGATTGATACAATTTTTCCTCTCAATACGATATACCCCACAGCATCAACTCACTGTCCTCTTTGCCATGCTCCCGATGCTGACCTCCTTCATATGATATGGGCATGCCCTTCCCTCTCACAGTACTAGCCTGCAATACAGCTTCATTGACAGATGTCACAGGCGTGCCTCTAGAGCTAACATCCGATTATTTTCTATTAGAACTATACCCTAGACCGCAAGGCTCTAAAGTGACTTCATACTTTGTGGATCTTGCTATGCTTTTAGAAAAGTGAAAGTTAACAAGGAAGTGGAACTCACCCCATGCTCCATCCATTAGCTCCTGGAGAGAGGAAGTACAGCACTGGGGCCAAGCCGAAAGTTTGGCACTCCAAAACGAAGAATACAGAGGGTTATGACAGAAACTGATATCATTAGAATGGGATCCACTGTTGGAGACATTTAGAACACAGAGTGAGACCGAGAGGTGGGACTGCTGAAGCTAGTGGAGCTACTAGCAAATGGCTCTGGGCAAGTGCTAGGCTCAGGTCATCAGATCTTTCTATTTATAGATTCAGGAAGTTCCCACCCTCGCCCTCCCCTATAACAGCAAGTGGTTACCATGTAGACAGCCTCACACAGTTCTCGATGCAAATTAGCACATGCGCCTCCACTCTGTTTGTTTGTTTATATTTCATCAGATTAAATTAGACTGGCTACCCGCAATGGTTTAGTCACCAATTCAGTTGGCAGAAGTTAGTTGGGGGGTGGGAGGGAGCGGGTTGGCCTCATATTTTTTGACACTGTTGAACTGTGCTGATGTTGGTCTGATCCATTTAATTGTCCAAAAATCAGGGATACTTGTTTGTGTCATTCAGATGTACACCAACGTATCTGTCGAATACAGTGTAATGGAATTTTATCAAAATGCCAATAAAGTTTGTGTTGTAAAATATGTATATTATTCATTAATAAAAGTGTACAGGCAGAAAAACGCTACTACACTTAAACTTGTGAGTAATTTATGCATACATTTTATTATTAGACATTTGAGTGACTTTATTACTTTTGGCTATTCACAAAATCCTAGTGTAAAGTTATCCAAAAGTGTAGACTTACATGACTCCATCCTTCACTTTAAAGCATGGAAGCATGAAAGCAGAATAATCATAATTTACAATCGCATAGTTACTACATATAATTTACAATCATATTTTTAATCTGGAAGAACCTCTGTACTCGGGATGGAGCCTTCATCCTCAGGTTGGAGACTTTACATGGCAGCGAATCAGACAGCTTTGCAAGGCAGTCAAAAGGAGACCTCCGCATGACAGTGTGTATTAAAACAATATACACCAGGAAAAAAGTAGGCATGCCTGACACATATATAAATGCTGCCCACACCATTGGATCTGTTTTTCTGTAATGTAAAGGAAGAGACTTTTCACATAGGAGGAGACAGCCTTGGTAGTAAAATTTTTGGTTAAATACTATCAACAACTACATGGGCTTCCTGAATTCTCAGTCAGTGGAGCCCAGAAGGCGCCCTTATAGCAGGAGGTCACAGACTCTGTGAATGCATTGGTAGAGGAGGTCTGAAGCCTGGGCGACATGCAAAAAAATGTCAGGATGAAAGGAAGTTGATGAAGGAGACGTTCTTGAAAATTCAACCGGTTCACCTGACTGAAGTTCTTTCTGGAGGGCCAACTAGAGCCCATCTCCTTCTCGCCCCGCCTCTACCCCAAAATGATGTCCTCTCCACAATACACACTCTCCTGCTATATGGGCTGCCACTTCAGGATAACACTAATGTGGTGCCAGGTAAAATCATAAATCTTAGCCCCCACAACTCACTCTACCTTCCTGCAATCCAACCTACAAGCACTCGTCCTTATCTGTCCTTCAATCATACCTACATTGTTAATCACGCATTAAATAAATACCCCTCATTAAGATCCTGTTACACAAGCACTAAAATGTTTTATTAATGTTGTTTGTACTAATCTTTCATACAGGTACTCATTAGAGTACCACCTACACAGACAGGTATGCCCTAAGATAACAAGCTCTCAAACACACTATAGAGGGCTATTCTCATTTGTTTTTCAAAATACAGAACCAAACTGTCAATATGTGTTTGCCATCTATTCTAATTTTACTGAAATGTAACATTGTATTAATTACTATTACTGAATTTTTTTTTTCCTTTTAAGGACGACTTTAGTCATCCCATCTACCACCAACCACAATATTGACGCCTAACTCAGCAGTGCTACAACTCCCAGACTGGAACCACACAACAGACAATGATGCACACTGGTAAGATAAATCTCTGCTTTTTTACCTATGGATCTAATGTCTTTATTACTAACAGGACACTGATATGTCTTTTGTCACACATCCCTGTTGACATCATGCTCAATATGCCATCCTTTTATTTCAGATAATAGTCTTTTAGGGTCATAAAAATTACCCCAACATTTGGAAATGCAAAGGTACCACTATAGGATGTTAAGCCTTAATTTAACTTGGAAAATACCAATTTCTTTTAATCTAAAAATGAGCAGTGAAACCATATCCTAGCATCTTCTTGTTTGATTTACAATTACTTACTCCTCTAAGAATTTCTCTTTCTCCTGACACCTTCTGTCATACAAAAACCCCTGGTATCAACCTCAAAAACATGCATAACTAGGCCATCAGGGGAAATCCTGGCAGCAGCAATTAGGCCCTCTACCATCCATCCATCAGGTGTGTCCGGGAATCTATGTTGTTAAATTCTATATCTCATCATTTTCTCTCTCACTAACTAAATGGTCTCTTTGTGTACTATATCCAGTGGTAAGATTTATTTCACAGTGGTGTATAACCTCCTGTATGACTCTGTAACATATCTGCGTTTGCAGTAATGGTAACGTTTACAGATTGACAATATAAACTGAACTACATCTATTTCTATAGATGTTGGATCTCTACATTCTTTGGAAATGCCAACTACAATGACTCAGTTTCAGCAGCTGAGCTCAAGGGGATCTCCAAAACTTCATCTCTGGGGCAGGAAATGGTGAGTTCAAATTGTTGAGATATCATAATTTAATTTATGGAACAACCCTTAATTGCATATGCTGTCTTAGACTTACATGGTTCTAACGTTATTCTTTATTTGCAGAACAATGCTTATTAAAGTATTTTGTTGATAATTTGACACAAAACTACATTTAATATACTTCATCTGTTGAAATCTCTTCTTCTTCCCAGTACTGGGGACATTGAGCCGAATGATGATGCTGAATAATATACAAGCAGAGTATGGTGGGCAATCTGTGGAGAGAAACTAATCCTCCTCCAGGCTAAAATATCTGTGGCCAGCACTACTGCTCACAAAAAGGGAGGAGTAACCCAAGCTGTTTGAGGACCAACAGTGCATAGGAAGAAAAGTTGGAGAAATGCCCTTTAAGAATTGTATTCTTTCTTTACCTCTACCACATTCACTGTCATCATTGATCCATGATAAAAATATGAATACTTTTTACATTGCAAACCTGTGTCACCTTACATCTGTGTTGAATCAATGGAGTTGCATTTACTACATAGAATAGTGTTATGTTTCTTAAGGTTTACACTGTAACACACACAAACATATATATATCACCCAGTGACAGGATGTATTTTATGTGCTGCTAATAACTTTGGCACCATTTGACAAATCCCACAAAACTTTCCAAGATGTGCTTTTTTCACCTAGTTTGTGCATGGAGAGTTTTGGGGTGGTATGTGGGGTCCTCAAATGCAAAATCCCCATGTATTTTCCACAGACTTCTTTAAGAAACACTACAACAAAAACTGCTGAACAGAATCAAATCAAATTTGGAAGGAAGCTAGATCTTGGTCCCCAGAGCTTTTTGTGATTTGGTTGTAAATCCATTGAGTAGTTTTTGAGAAATTAAGGTTTAAAAATATTAGTGGTTCTGGACGGTTTGGTTCACAAGAGTCTCTCTACAGTCTTGCAGGAGCATCAATTTAAAAATAGATCATTCTGATTGGCCAGAGAGCTTTTTCCCCCTGGGGCCATTTCCCTCCCACAGGAGTCAGTCTCCCACGGCAGCAAGCACTCTGATTGGCTGTCAGCAACATGAGAAAAATGTTGCTGGCAGCTATCACAGGACTCGGGATTTAGACCCCTGACCTGAACCTTTTAAAAGAAAGCATAGAATAGAGCAGGATATGGATACCCTACCCTCCTAGGCCCCATGAGGGATGCCCAAATGGATCCCCTGAGGCCAAAATAAAAAAAACGCTTGGTCCCTCTCCTCAAGCTGTTTTTCAGCTCTGGAGACCAAGTTAGTTTTTTAGGGGAGGGGGTGCAGGGCCTCCTCCCCAAGCTGTATTCAACCCAACCCTTAGGGCCCAATGCCAATAATAATTGGAGGTGAACCATGCTGCCGCCCTCCCTGAGCATTTTTGAGCCCCAGGGACCTTATCCTCTAGGGCCCAATTTAATTATTATGGGGAGGGGGTGTGTACTCCCTATCTGAGCCATATTTGGCCCCTGGGACCCCATACCCTATGGCGCAAAGTATTGTTTAGGGGAGGAGTGCTGTGGGGCCTCTCCTCCCAAGACTTTAAAAGGCCCTGTGACCCCATCTCCCAGGGCCATGCCTTTAAAAAAAGGGAGTGGGGTCAAGTGGCCCGCCCCTCCCTGAGCCTTTAATGTCACCGGGAACCACATCTCCTGGGGCTGGCTCACTTGTTGTGTACTGTGGATCCCACTCTCAGGACACACTTGTTTTCCTGCTTGCATCAGCGCAGGCAGGGAAGCGTGTTTGCTCCCATTTGACAGGAGCATTTTGAAATCTCCCGCCAAACAGGAGCAAACAAGAAGTCTGCTCAGAGCCGGCAGAAGCTTTAAAAATGCTCCCTCTAGCTGGGAGCGGACTTGTGATCTGTTTCCCCATCCACACTGATGTGGGCTGTGAAACAAAACAACAGATGCCAACCGCCCAGAGGGAGCAGCATTAACAGCTCTGGAAGGGGGGGTGCATGGCCTCTTTCCTTTAAAAATATAAATAAGGCCCTGGGAGATGTGGAGCCAGACCCTAATAAGGCTCTGGGAGGGGCTGTATGGCCCCTCCTATTTTTTATCATATTTGGCCCTGAAAGGCTGGGTCTCATGGACCTACTAAGACTCAGAGAGGGGGCCTCACAGCCCCCTCCCTTTTTATTTGCAGATTGGCCCCAATGTATGTGTTAACCGGGGCCTAATTAAGCTTATTGAGGAGAGCTGTGTGCCCCTCCCTTTATTAAGTACTCAGCCCTAGGGGATGGGGACCCCAGGGCCTAATAAGGCACAGGGACTGGGGGGCTGTCACCCCTTTTTGTATTAAATTTGGCCCTGAGAATGGGGCTCCTGAGGTCCAAGAAGACTCCTAGAGGAGATACATACAACCCCTCCCCTTTTTAATTGGCTTTGGCCCAAGCAAATGGGGTGTCCGGGGCCTGATAAGGCACAGGGTGGGGGCCATGCAGCCCCTCCTTCCCCCCTTTTAAACAAAAAACAACCCTGGGGGTGTCCCATGGGGCCTCTGAAGGCTCAGGGAGGGAGGCCGTGCAGCCCCCTTCCCCCCTTTTTTAACAAAAAACAGCTCCAGGGGATGGGGTCCCTAGGGCCCAATAAGATTTGGGGAGGGAGGCTGCATGCCCCCTCCCCTTAGATTTTGGCCCAAGGGAATGGGCTTCCTGGGACCCAAGAAGGGTTGAGGAGAGGGCTGTGTGACTCCTCCCATTTCTAATGGTATTTGGCCCAGAGGATGAGGTCCCTAGGTCCACTAAGGCTTGGGAAGGGGGCTGCACGACCTACTCCCCTGTATGATCGCATTTGGCCTGGCATAACCCCTTCCCTTTAATATATATGTTTTGGCCTCCGGGGATGACAACCCTTCGCTGTGTACACCAAAGGCTGTACGCAATGTGGGGTTGGCTTCCTGCAGGGAGTTGGAAGCAGGGCCTGGCTGCTAATTCCATGCCACACATGAACAGAAGCTGTGTGCACCATGTGCACCATGGGGTTAGCTGCCTGTGTGGAGTTGGACATAGGGCCTGGCTGCAAGCCCTGCAGCCAACCCTCCACGCAATGAAAAGGAGTGCACAGCTTGAGGGTGGCAGCCTGCAGGGGACTGACTGCCTCCGAATGGGTTAGCCACAGATAACACACAGGGCAATTATCAAATTGTTGTTCACCAAATATCACCCTATTTTTTTGGTTTTCTTTTTTCTTATTTTAATTTCTAAACAAAAATAATTAATAAAAAATTCCATTATAACCCAAATAAACAAGCAACCTTAATTAATAATTACATGTTAAGACCAGTGGCTTTTAACATTCTTGTCTATGTCAAACAACCCATCTTAAACATTGATATCAATCAAGCCCAGTGGCTATATTTGCCTAACTGAATAGTTTTCCTTTTAACAGAAATACATATTAAAGTAACCTCCCCTAGACCAAAGCACCATCTACAAAAAACAAACAATGTAATCAAAAACCAGAACACAGACACTTGATCATAAAACAAACCAAAGTCCCATAAGGATAAAGGAATATCAGCCTATATATCCCCCCTACATCATCACAGTATATACTGACATTGAGTTCCATCATATAGAGGACATTCATTTGTCCATCAGGTACAATTTTCAAAGAATGTATGTCAAATTCCTACAGTCAAATTGTCTTCAACCTATATAAACAAAAAGTTCCCCGTCCTGGTTGAGTCCTCCTGGACATCTGCTGTTCAACCTGATAATGTATTCGGACTCCATCCTCCTCAGAGCGAGTTCCCTGTCACCTCGTCTCATGGGTGGCATCACGCTGTCAATGCCAAAGAAAGACATACCATCAACCTCACCATTGTGTATCCGTTGACAGTGCCTAGCTACTGGGTAGATACTATCATTTTTTCATCCTCCAATGTTCAAGAATTCTCTTTTTCACCAGGAAGGTTGTACTGCCCACATGCTGCAATCCACATGGAGAGATTAACACATACACCTCGAAGTTTGAATTGCAGCTAATGAACTTCCTGATCTTTACCTTCCTCCCTGTGGGTGGGTTGAAAGCTTTTTGATTAATACTGTGTGTACAGGCCTTATAGTTCGCACACTTATAGAATGAATAAAAAATATTCAGTGTGGAGTTTTGGATATTTTGAGCAGGTCATGTGCCGACCGCTGTGCACCACCCTGCTGGATGGATGTGGGCAAAAGAACTGCAGGATTTGGAGGTAGATACATATATAAATATATATATATATATATATATATATATATATATATATATAGTGAGGCCATCTGTTTGAGTCACTTCTTTCTTGGATATTTCATTTTCTTGTGACTCATTGCATCCTTTGGGATCCAGATTTTTGCCCTGGCTGGCTTTTGCTTTCTTGTGATCCTTCATCTTCTAGTATGGATATTAGAACATATGAGGGCCATAGACAAAATGACCCATAATATCCTGTTGCTCATCATTTTCATGAAAAACATAATGGGGTTCGTCAAAGGCGTTCATTTTTTGTGATTGAGCAGGTAATGTGTAATGTGAGAGGAGGCAACTGGGTTCAGCAACTCAGGAGGTGTAGGTCCAGACACATTATCGATCTAGAGACAAAACATCCATTTGGGTTAAATTTGGAGGAAGAATTGAACATGCATTTTGGAGCCATCTAAATATAAATGATTCTGCCTTTGTATGTCTCACCCAATCTATTTTTGGTTTGGCTTTTAACTGAGTAGATATGTTTATTTTACTTCAGGAGCTGCATGGTGCTGGATGCTGCTATGACATTTGGTCTCCCCTACCCTTTCTTCTTTCTACACTGTGGTGATGTTGGGTTTTCACTTTTTTTACTATAATTAGTATAGTATAATATGGTGGTTATAAGTAGCATATATGTAACACATTGCACACTATAAAATATATATAGATTTTCCAATTTGTTTTGAGTATGTATCTGTGCATAAACGTCTACTTTTGTGTTAAGATTTTCATAGTGCTTGTCAGTCATGTACAAAACAAATATGATCCTTGGATACTTGTTAACCTTTTGCCCATGTACATCCATGTCATTTATATGACGATGTTATGAATAATGAGGTTATGAGTTCATTGAATCACATGGATCATCATGGTGTGAGGAAATCTGGAGATTAATATTGCAGTATATACGCAAGGACAATGAGCAGTATTAATAGTTATAACTATATATTTTTCTGGGTTCTGAATTGCTACACAGCAATGAGTGTGCATTCCATGCCTGTTTAAAGATGGCCACCATAGTTTCAAGCAATTTGATGTCTTCCTGTTCACTTGAGCACTTGTCTGTTGTTTATGTTGCTAACAAAAGGAGTAATTTTCTGTTTTAAGGAGAATCGCACGTTAGGTAGGTGAGCAAGGCTGCAGCACGGCTGAAATACATTTGTTGTTTTGCCAGGGTGAGCATTTCCTTGAGGACATATACATATATTCCCCCCGAGTTCAAAGATTCCGCCCTGAGTGTGAATGTAAAGATACAACTCATATCTTACATTTCTGAATACTGAAAAGTCCTAAAGTTAGACTTTTGGTCTAAACTGAAACCAAAAGTCTAATGTTACCTTTGTGAATCAGGCCCAAATTAATTTTTTTTTTTGTTTTTGATAATTTTTTTATTCGACAATCACGTTAACAATATCATCATACTCCACAAAAGGTCTCATTGCATTCTCTCCAGAAAAAATGAATGTTTACATCCTTAAATCCACCATAGGCAAAAATTGACAAAAATCGTCACAACATTCATTTCATCCCCAAAATATAGTTAGTTCAGTTGTGTTATATCATCTGATAATACACCCTCTCCCATATGTTGCCAGATCCTTTCTGCTTTACACTTTTCCCCAGCCCTTTTGTGCATATACTTCTTCTAGTGTCTGAACTTTTCGCATCCAGGTAATCCAGGTCTCGTATGTAGGGGCGACTGGGGATTTCCATTTTTGTAGAATTTCTGTTTCGGCTACCACTGAGCCGATAAACAAAACTGTTGTTCATGTGAATCCATTTGGCATTTAGATGAGGGAATCCCGATCAGAGCCCCACGTACATCTGGTAGAACCTCTACCTGAATTTTGTTGCTCAGAAAGTGATAGATTTTCTCCCAAAAGTTAAACAGTTTGAGGCAAAGAAAACCCATGTGAGCCCAATCCCCATAGGAATAATTACATCTCTCCGATGCTATTGGATACATCAACTGTATACATTGTGGGGTATAGTATAGATCCCATTTTGAGAAAAATGCAATACGCTTAAAATTAGCTCCTCAAAGAGCTTTATACGACATGCGGTTAAATCTCTCCAGCCTGCTATATCAAACTTATCTTCAATATACTGAGAAATAGAGTCAAACGCATGCATCCAGTAGTGTCATGCATATATTGATATAGTTGCTGATACCAATTACCCAATCCTATATTTCCTAACCCTGTAATATTCTTAGCAAGATGGGCTTTACTGCTATGATCAGAGGTTCCGCTGGCTGTGGCCTTATATCTAAGAAGATGTTGCGAGATCTGAAGATATGAAAATTTCAGTCCCACAGGGACCCTTGTCTGTGCTGAATTTATGGGTTCCATGTTATAATCTGTCCTGCAAGAAGAAGGTTTTCTACCTTGTGATACCCCAAACTTGCCCATTTCCTAATAATATTTGGGGATAGATTCAATCCAACTGTTTTGGCATATTTCAAGGAGATTTGAGGATGGGTTGGAGGAAAATTATAATGCTCTTGTATTAGTGTGAATTTTCTACCCACAACATCGGGAAATTTCTATCTTAATTCCCTAGGTAGCTTGGGTATTTTGAGGAATACTGGCTTCTGGATCCCTATTTTTGAAAGCATGAGCTGTAAATAGAAGCAGTTGTATGTGTCTTCTTGCATGACCATCCTATTTAACCAATTTAGGTAGGCAGCTTGACAGTATGTATGCACATGAGGAAGCGCAAACCCATCTATTGACAACTGAAGAGTAGTCAGTTTTGTACAAGGTTTCCTAACTTGACAGATACATTTCCGTACTATTTGATCATAACATTAGAAAACAAGAATATAAAAAGAGGTAGGATAGACTATTAATAACTGAGTTTTGCCCTACGATTGACAGCGGAAAAAGCTGACAGTTTGCCAAATAGTCCTTGCTTTCCTCAAGATGGGCAAATAATGCAGCTCAAAAAGATCTGAAAAATGATGTGACACAAATATACCTAGATACCTAATCAGCTGAGTATCAGAATATGTGGTTCTTATTTCCTTGGGTAAAAAGCTTCCCCTTAAACTGTCAAAATAACTCAGTAACAATGACACTGAAAATGCTTTCTAAATGTAACTAAAGAACTGCTGATCTTGGATTCATGATGTCCTTAATCAGACTGTAGTGAATGTAGTGTGAGCAATCAAAAGGGTTGGTAAACAACAGTACAAGGACTACTGCAAGTCAGTTCTCATTGACTGAGAAAGTTCTATTCATGACCCAGTTAAAAGGAACTCCCTCCATCCGTTCAAGTCTCCTGCTCCCAAAATCAGCACCAATCAAGCACACAAGATTGCAAGTCTGAAGATAGATGTCAACCTTTTCTCAAGACTGTACATCGTCACAAAATAGGACTAAGTCTGACCTAATGACATGATTGCTAAAGAAATCGAAGAAAAAAGTTCCAAACCTAGTTGAATTCAATGACATTGCTGATGCACCGCATTGTTGGCCACCTTGGAAGAACTGGATGAGGTCATCAACAGTCGAGAACATTCGGGAGCTTCCTCTTGAACTGGTGTCTTTAGAAGAAACATCTGAAACAGATGTGCCAATTTCCTTTGATGTGAATGTGTTTGATGGTGCTGCTGTGGTGCACCTCCTCTCACCAACTGCAGGTGTCAGAACTTTTGAAGACTCTGCCATTGATGTTTTTATACCTTACATAGTGCAGTAGCCGCATAGCTCGAAAAGGGTGTACAATGTCTTGGACAAGTATGTCAAAGGCAGCATCAAATGCTCTGTCAGAGAGAAAAGAGGTAAAGTAAAGGGAAGAAAGGTTGCAATTCAAAATAAGGCCTCAGGACAGTGGCAAAACATCTTGTGTGATTTTGCATACATCAGCATGCAGGAGTTTTTCACATTCCTAGCTGAGAAGATCAAGAGCAGTGAATGCCCCCCACCTGTCAAGGAGGTAATGACAACATATGGAGACAGCCTTCCAGTTAGGGGCAGTAACCTATCTATGCTAGCCTGTAACCATAAAGAAGTAGATGCAAGCCTGTTCTTAAATGTACAACACGCCATGCCACATGGCTATGTGCTTTGTACAGGGAGGAACTTTTCCTAAATCAACTTTAATGTCATTGCTCAGACCTTGGAAAAGAATTCCACACCCTTGCCAGTATTTCACAGCTTCTCTGGCTGTAACACAGTCTCTGCATTCCTTGGAAGAGGAAAGAAATCAGGATGGATGGCCTAGAAATTGTATCCAGAAATTTCAGCTGCCTTTGCCAACATTGCCAGGAATCCATTCATAACAATGGACATTCAGAGTGACAGCTTTCAAATTGTTGGGCACTTGACGTAATCTTGTACCAGAGAACAAGCCAACTGGAGTCAGTGAATGAAGCCCGCAGGGAAAGGTTTTGTCAGCAAAGCAAGACAGTGGGACCAATCCCAGCAACACAGTCTGCTCTTCTTGAACATACAAAGCATGCTGTTTACCACGCAGGGATCTGGTCCACATGTGACATGATGAGGTTGGAAAATGGACAGAGACAGTCAGTACTGGAACCCACTGTGGATGTCACTATCAGTGACATCTAAGGCGTGTGGTGTACTTGTAAAGTGTGGCTCCAAAGCTACAGGTGGTTGTACAGGCAAGAGTGCTTGCAAAAATGCCCAGTGGGCCTGCACTGAACTTTGCAAGTGTAATTGCATCAGAAACTGAGCTCACAAAATGATTTTTTAGGAAAATGTATTTACCACAGAACTTATCTGCAGATTTCAAATCCTGTTTTTACTTTTGAATTTTCTTTAAAGTTCATTTAATACAGTAAAGATCTACAATTAAATGAGTTCTATATGTAGGAGGTCTTGTTTTACTTTTCCTTCATGTCCTCTTCTGAAGTCAATCACAGAAATATAAATGCTGACTCTCTTCCTCAGTGCCTGTTACTCAGCCCGATTTCTGAAAAATGTCATGTGACAGGATCCATGAGCACTGATCATGTGGGTCCTACCAAAAACCATTAGCATTTGACCAAACAAGATTTCACACACAGTATGGTGCTTTTGTCCAACCCGCCCCCTTGATCTTGCTAGGGAACCTCATTAAATTACTAGATTGAATGCTGGAGGTCAATTCACTAAGCCATTTAAGCTCATAACATAGTATTATGAACAGAAATTACAGGTTTTACAGCTGTAAAGCATCCTCAAAAGGCCATCTGACATCATAAATCTATTTAGTCCTATGTACTAGGGCTGTGTGACATAGGCGTCCCTTCCAAATATCAAACCGGTATGCTATGTATCAATGTTTTGTGACCAAAATCAGGTTGCAAAATATTTAAAACTGACTCCTAAGTTAGGGTTGTAGTGCATACGCAAAAGGGAAAAGGTCCACTTAGGATCCCCCCTCTTGTAAATGTAAACAAAATGGAGGAAGTTATGGAGTATGCCCTGTCATCTCTAAGTAGGTCCAAGTTAGAACTTAGTGAACCAAACTTATTAGTGCATAGATCTGAGTATGTCCATTGTTAACAGTCATCTCAGGACAAAATAAACAAAGCAACTACATCGCCATAACTGTGGGTATGACTTAGCAACATGAGAGATCTAGGAGCGATTTTAATGTCAAGAAAATAATGCAATAATGTGCAGAATCAACATGTAACCTTAAAGGAAAATAAGTGCCTTTGAATGCAAAGAAATATTGTAGTGAGTCACATTTACACGTATTAGGCCTAAATAGCTGAAGCAGCGTGTTCTGACAAGTTGACCTGGTTAAAAAATATGAAATTGTATTTTTCCTTCCCTTCCCATGGACATATTTTTCATAGTGAATAATACTGTATAAAATGTTCTTGTTTAACTCTGCAAATGTTTCTATAAAAAGAACACTGTAAAATAATGAGTAAGCAACTTGCCTTTTAGTGAGGTAATGTAGAAGCTTATACTTTAAGATGCAGTTTTGTGAAAGCAATTGAACAGTGACAACAGACAGAATCATAAACTTGTATTTAATAAAAATGTTTCATTTGACATTGCTGTCTGGTGAGAAGAAGAAGAGCAATGCTGGTCCTATGATGACATCGAAATGCTAAGTGGCTGGCTGGAGAAATAAGAAACATCATGCTGCAAAAGTTTAGACTGTGCTTTCTATATTATTGCATGATTCTAGAGTAGGATACCACTTACCACATTGCACTTGCCACTTTTCCTTGCCCACGCTATATGCTGCTCATGCCAAGACTCTACTGAGTTTATTAAACCTCTCTTTATGGGACGATCTTCTCTGATTTTGAACTCCTATTTGATGCCAAAGCTTTATGCTTATTGATTTCCTAATTGGAACTCTTCATGAGTTCTGCCTGACATCTTTTTCTAACCATCCTCATTCTTACAATAGGGGTTATTTCCTTTTTGGAAAGTGCTTATTTCAATTATTATGATGTATTAACTGCTTATTTTTGATGATTGACAAAACTAATTATTGATATTGATGAATTTTTATGTGGACTCAATGAAGATGATTTACTAAGAGATGACCTTAATAAAACTTTTAAACTTACACCAATTCTCCTTTTTAACTGAAAATAATAATTGAGATTGTGATGGTAAATTAATTGATGTACAGCTCCTGGTTAATCTCAACTAACATCAAAGATCCATCAGCCCAAATTGAAACAGCGGGGATATTGCTCCGTATAAATGGTACTGTCTTTCATGTGAACCGATATTTAAACTGTGATCCCCGCTCCAGCAAAGTTGGTAGTGAAAGGATGGTTTACTGTATGAGAAAGAGGAGCTATTTTTAATGTTCCTGATGTAGAGAGATGCCCATGTCCCATAGCCCAATTGCTGAATTTTAAAGATTGACGGAGTGCGTTTTCAAAGGCAGTTGCAGAATTCGAAGTGTAAGTATCAATAGGTTCATGCTTTGAAATTGTTTTGGTATTTGAGGTTTTATTCAAGTATTCGTATGTGTGTGTTGAATAAATCGATGATACTTATGTGCTTATTGTAAAGAAGTTGAAGAGATTATTGGACTAAGAAGTAGTCCAAGATGCTGGGATAGATAAAGATAAATAAGAGTTGTTTTATATTTTTTTTATCTGCTAGGGATTTGTGGTGCAAGTCGTGAGGTACTGTCGACTACACAATTGAGATACGGACTTGTTGTGCTTGTACTAATGTTGGTTGATATTTGGTGAAGCTGCATTGATAAGGGTGATTTGCTGCTGGTCGAGATTTCATTTGAATGTGTTTAAATCTTTTTGAGTGAGAAAAGATGGAGGGTGTAAAAATCAAAATGTTACGGTTGTCGAATTGCCTTTTTTGTTTTCTTTAGAGGAGCAAACAAAGATTGTTTATTTTGTGTTAAATTAGAGTTGTAGCACTGTGTAAGTATGAAACATTCTAAAGGAGGGTGAACTGCTGCAAGGAGTGAGTAGTCGTGCCATTTGTGCTGCACTGAGATTGGTTGGTTAGTGTGAAATGATGCACAGTGATTGGATGATCTGTGTGCAGAATCGCATTGGGACTGGAAGACAGGCTAGCTAAGAAACTGACGTATATGAAATAGAATCAAAACATTGGAGATTTGAATTACATTGTTTGCCATTTGTTGAATAATTTGAAATCATGAAATGCTTTAAAGCTTTAAAAACTATTGTGAGAGGTGATGGGACAATTCCAGTATGGGGAAGAGAAGAGGCACCTCCTGAGAGTAAACTAGCACATTATATGGCAAAGATTTCAGGGTTGCATACATGTTTGTGGCTTCGTCAATGGTGCGAGATGACTGAAAACGATGGTTCTTTGAGTTTCCCAAGGTATGGTATATTTAAATTAAAAGTCATTGAAAGACTGAGAGGAAAGCTAAATGAAATGAACCCACTATCTTGACCAACACAGTGCGAAGCATTAAATGCTTTGAAGAAGACAGTACATGCCAAGGAGTGAGAAATATAAGAACAAGACTAAGTCAGCAGTGCATAATTAGGCTGGTGCTCAGTGGGATTGGACACAACCACAAACTTTTCAGTCACTAAGACAAGGAAGAAGGATTGTCTTTACAACACCAATAGCACAAGGACAATAACATCTATTAGAATATGGGATTTTCCCCCACTGTTTGAAAAAGCTTCTGAGAAAAAAAGACAGGGAACACAGAGAATGCAGAAAGACAAACTACACAGGAGACAGAGAAGGAAAGACCGCTAAGTGCCCTGAGATTAAAAGCAGACCGCAAAGAAAAAAATTAGAGGATGCTTAAATCACGAACATGTGAATCAATATCAAGAAAACAAGTTGATTTATTTGAGCAAAGAGATTACTAGGAGTGCAGCAACTTCACATGATAAATTGACTCAACTGGCTAGAAAACATGAAGTCGATCTTTCAAAAAGTGTCTTATTGCAGAAACGTTTCAGGGCGCAATTGAATAATGAAGCTATTAAGACCATCTGTTATTCGGGAATGCTATTACACATTACTGAATTGGTGAAATGCACTTGATAATGGAATGATCTTGAGAAATTAGAGAGCAAATGGGCAGAGAAACGTGAAAAGCAAAAGAGACAATCTGAGGTGTCTGAAGTAAATGCTAAGCTACCTCCAGATCCCTCCAATGACAGAGAAGTTTTTGCTGATCCAATGAGAGAAATACCAGGTGGAGGGTATGTCCATGTACTATGGAGTGGAGGAGATATTACAGCATTTACGAATAAGTTTCCAAATCTGGGAGAGAGTCCTATAAAGTGGTACACACAAGATGATAGATTTGTGAAGATTTCAAAGGTGCTGTAGACTGATTTGAATATGTTCTTTGATACTGTGGATCCAAGAGATTTGAAGGCCGAATGTAAAATTGCTGTACAATAGCCAGGTACAGAGCCACCAAGAGATGCTCGCACTAATCACCATCTCCTATAGTAATGAATAAATACTATGAGGTGAGTACTTTTCTGAAAGGCAAAGTTCCTCCAAAGGATCCTGATCATTTGAAAATAAAGAGAACATCACATGAGCCAAAGGAGTAATTGCATAACTATTAAGAGCGATTGTTACAGACATTTCAGCAACACAGTGGGCAGTCACATCTTGACCAGAGTGATATGGGATTCTTCGTGTCACAGTTTGTTCTTGGGTTAATACCAGAGATCAGTATCCTTATACAAGAAAATAGGCTCCAAAAAGATTTTCAGAATCAGTTGTTTGCAGGGAACCCTGGTGGAATGCAGGGTATTGGGTTTCAAACTGGAATCCAAACTGGTGGAGAACGTATGATGTGTCTGCAAGGTAGATGTCAGGAATGAATCATGCTTAAACATATTACTATAGGGCTAATAGTGGGATTATACAATAATAATCAGAACCTGAACTTGGTTTTACATTTGAACTCTGTTTCACGTAACACTACTGCACCTGATCTTATTTGTTTTAGCTCCCATACCACATATTTGCTAAAATAACCCCATTAGTTTAACTAGTTTCACAAATAAGTCACTAAGTGGTTAAATTGTAGTTTCAAGGTAAACTGAAGACTCATTAAAACAGGTGCAGAGTTAATCAGGCCAGCATGACTAATCTGCCACTGTTTTCAGGATGAATCATCACAATGCAGTAAACACAGCCTCTCTGCCATGTGTATTCAGAGTGGCTCATCACACCTGATCTGCCACATGTTTTTTCAGAATAACTCATCGCAATGTAGTAACCACAGTCTCCTTGTCATGTGTATTCAGGGTGACTCATCGCAATGCAGTAGACAGAGTCTATTTAAACTCACCTGTGACAAGCCTTTGCTTCGCATCACAATACCTAACCCCGGCCAAGCTTCTTCAGATCCCTGAGAACAGAGGATCATAGGACTTCAGAACATTTACTCAATGCGTATAAAGAATTGGATGCTCTGCTTCGATCCTCAAACAGTACGATACCTGTAAAGAAAGAAAGAGACAAGATTAACAGGTAAAAAGGAGCCGCAGCGCTGGGCAGCAAATACATACAACAAGGAAGGAATTACTCCTAGCATTTTTTTATTTTTTTTTAACTGTATGTGTTCAAGTACAAATGTAAGGCACAAGGATATTCAAAGACAGAGACTTATTTTCTAATTCTGGTTGTTTCTTCATGTAAAGATTAAAAGACATTTTGTAGCTAAGAAGTGAAGCAACTTCCTAGCATACTGAACGCTAAACCCACATAATAGCTCTTGTGACAATCGCTCCACCTACACAGCCCCCAGTGTAATTCTCCATGGCACACCATTTTCCGGTGACCTATCTTCACAACTTCTCATAATAAGACCTTCTGCCATGCACAGGTACAATTCAAGACACCATAAGGACAGGATGGGGTATAGAATCAGGGAAGGGACAGTGGGAGGGAAATCTATTTTCTTAAGGTATAGCCCTAGTATTTCGCAATCTTGCTATCTCCCAGGGTCGACAATTGAACAAAGATGCAAAGAACATCTTCCTGGAAGGCCACCCTCCCGGAACCTTACCTATTACTCTAGACATATCAGCTTCCCAGGCGGTAGGTAGGGAGTTAGGAGGTGGGTCCCTATCATCCCCGCAATGTAACAAACAACTATTCTTCAGGTTAGAATGTTCCTTGGAACTTGTACAGAACACAAAGCACATGGTTAAAAAACATTGCCTGGATGATATGGATTCACAGGTGACCCTTCAGAATTTGGCAGCCATGTTATCCACCATACAAGTAGAAAACTCAGCCATGAAACAAGAATTCAGTCCCAATTAGCATACAGAAATGGAACCACACCCACAGGGGGAATTACAAGCCCACGGAGTACCTCTGCTCCCCAGTCCCCCCCACATCTCCAAGTTATCACTCCAGTACCTGCCCCACTGCCCCCCCCCGAACGGTTTTATAGGCATAGTAAGAAGTTTGGCATTTTTATGAACCAATGCCACCTGCTCTTTATGACAAGACCTATAGCATTTCCGGATGATGCTTCCAAGGTGGCATTTGTCCTTTCCTACTCAGGGGTGGACACTGATTATGGTCAACACCTTTGGTAGAGCAGGATGAACCAATGTGTACAGTTACAGATGGTTTGAGGACGCAATGCAAAGGCTGTTTGCTGGACATGCCCATCTGCAAGCTGCTGAAAACAAATTATTAAATCTCAAGCAAGGGTCTTCAGACTTGCTACATTACATAACCACCTTTAATGGATTGATTATAGAAGCAAATTGGCCCAAAGATAAACAAGTGTCTCTTTTCTATAGAGGCCTTAAAGATGACTTAGAAGATTTGCCATTGTAACTAGTAGAGCTCTCAGAAGATTGTTTGGAGTTTATAGATGTCATAATAAAGCTTATCAAAGGAAATCAGAGAAAGGCAAAACCTCAGACCATAAAGCAATTGTGTTCCAGAATAAGCACAAGAATGATACCCCGGCAAGGCAATCCAGTGATATGGGGGAACCCATGCAAGTAAGGACAGTTAGGGGTCCCTTATCAAAGGAGGAAAAAGAAAAGCATAGGAGATTAAATTAATGTGTATATTGCTGGAAAACTGGGCATTTCGTAAAGGAGTGCTTTGCATGTCGCCAGAAATCAAAGGTCACTGCAGGAATTTCCTTTGTGAGCTTAACTCAGTCAGAAAGTGAGGAAACTTGATAACTGATGAGGTCCACTTATCAAGGACAACCAAAAGGCCTCTTCCCGCCATTCATGTTCAGCATATCACCACTTGAATATAAAGGTTGTGTTAAAATCACCTTCTTATCAGGTATGGAATACCGAGGCACGAATGGACTGCGGTGCTACTGGAAATTTTATTGATACCCAATTGAAAAACAGAGTGTAAGCATATGAGTAATACCCGCGCCACAGCCAGAAGTCGTTCGGGCAGTAGATGGCAAGGAACTCACTTCTTGTCCCATGCAATTCTGGACAGAGGCACTCACTAGTAAATGCAACAATAAGCATGAACAGCAAATGTGTTTTGATATAATTGATCCACCGCAATTGAGGCTCATCTTAGAATTACCACATTTGATAAAACACAACCCTCAGATTGATTGGAAAATGCAAATGGTAAAGCTGGAGTCTCCCTTCTGTTCAAAATACTGCTATGCTTCACCTGATAAACTACGACCTAACATTCAGGCAAAGGAAATAACCAGAACAGGATCAAATATTTCCATAATAGATGGCCTGCCAGAAATCTATGCTGATTTGGTGGATGCTTTTGAAAAAAAAAAGGGCAACACTTTACCTCCCCTTGGGAGTTTGATTGCAGGATACATCTCTCACCAGGTGGAAATTGCCATGCAGCAGAATATATGTCCTTACCGAACGAGAAATGGCAATATTTAGATGAGTTTCTTGCAAATGGCTTTAAGCGCCATTGAAAATCACCAGTGCCTTCACCTCTTTATTTTGTCTCCAAAAAAGGGGGGAGAGTTAAGAGCATGCATCGACTATTGTGCACTCAATGACATCACTATCAAAAAAAGATATCCTCTTCCACTGATTCCAAAACTACTGAATAAGGTTAAGGATGCAGTAATAGATACCAAATTAGACCTCAAGGGAGCCTATCATTTAGTATGAGTTAGGGAGATGAATGGAAAACAGCCTTCCGGTTCATTTGAGCACCAAGTGTTGCCATTCGGGCTTTGCAACACCTCAGCCGCTTTCCAATTCTTCACAGATGAAGTCCTACGAGAATTCATAGACATTTGCTGTATCGTCTATATCAACGATATTCTTATTTACTCTAAAAGTAAGGACGAACATGAGAAACAAGTGCAAGCCATTCTCCAACAATTGCAAAAATATAAATTGTACATTAAACTAGAAAAAAGTGAATTCCATAAAACAAAAGTAGCCTTATAAGGGTACGTCTAAGGGCCTAATGGCGTAAAAATGGATATCAAACAGGTTGATGCATTGATAAATTGGCCAGCCCCTACTACCATAAAGCAAATCCAAAGCTTTTTTAGGATTTGCACATTTTTATCAGCACTTTATCCACAATTTTTCTGAGATTGTCCATCCCATTACGCACTTCTCCGTAAAAATGTAACGTTCTACTGGAACAAAGATGTTGAGAAGGCTTTTCAGCAGCTAAAAAGAAATTTACTGAAGCACCCATTTTAGCGCACCCAGACACTAGCCGCCCTTTTATAGTGGAAGTGTCAAAGCCCAGCTCACCTGAGTCCTTGTTCAGTTCTGATGGAGGTTGAAGACAATCCGACCCCACCCTGAAACTGCTTGTTCCAGCACACTAGTTTTTTAAAACAGTGCACTAAGAACAGAAGCTCAAGGGAAGGGGGGAAGTGGATAAAATAAAATAAAGAGACAACAGCGTTCTTGCGTTTCCACTGTTGAAGTGCTGCACAAATCTGCGGCCCTCTCTGACTTCGGTAGAAACTGGTGCCTAATGAAACATAAACAAAGAACAGATCAGTACATCCTATTCCTAACTGGGTTCCTGACTATCCCTTTATTTATTAGAAATTTTCTTCTAAAAGTACCTCTTGGATCCTGGTCTCTAGTTTCCAGGTTTGGAATGTGTTACTGCTCTGGGATGTGCTTTCTATTACTCTAAAGCTTCTAAAACATTAAACAAATACCGTTATCAGAATTATCAATATCAAACATTCATCTTAATATAATTAAAGCCTAAATTGCCAATAGCAGACTCACTTTTCCCATATTTCCAGAATCTTTTATAAAACAAATACTGTACTTTTACGTCAAAATACAGCATGTAATTTGTGCAAGTCCTTGATTTACTGTTTGCCTTGCTGTTAATGGTTTCCACGGTTCGATTCTTAAAAGTTCCATAAAAAAAATGTTTGCTTCACAAAAGTTCCGCAAAGTATTGTTGTAACAAAGAGTTTGAATCACAATGTTCGTGGAAGGTATCTTGTTTCAAATTGTCTATACACGAATCCAGAAATTGTTGTCAAAGTTCTTTCAGGTAATAAAAGTTTTGCACTTACTTGTTGCTGGCAAGAGATACAGTCTAATCTTGTCTTCTTTCTCTTTTGCAGGTTGCTTGTAGGAGAGAGGCTGAGGCAAGGAGGAACCGGAAACCGGAAGAACGAAGAGCCAGCAGCTGCGCCCATTGAAGCCAATGAAAGTCTGTAGAGAGCAGGAGTGCCAGCGCCGAGGGATCTGTCCTCAGGTAAGCGGGAGGTAGACGAGCACAAGCACTGGGCGAGGCTCGAGGGCTGCCTTTTATAGACAGGGCTGGGTGTGGTCCTCACATGCTGCACATGTTCTTGAAAGGTGTGCAGAGCTGGGTGTGGTTTGAAGAGCTGGGTGTGGTCCTCACATGCTGCACATGTTCTTGAAAGGTGTGCAGAGTTTCAGTTATTATGCAAATGAGTTAAATTAACACATGGCCTAGAGAGGAGTGTTTTAAAGAAGCCTTGGTAAAAGCAAGGCCCAATGTGTAAACAAAACAGCACATTAAACAACATGCACAGAAGCCTGGGGGGGCGGGGGGGAAGGTGAGATAACAAGAAAGGCTTTCAATAGTAATTTTAAAAGGGAGCTATTACAGAACCCACTAGTGCAGTGAGAGGGGACATGCTCTTTGCTGTGCACAAACCCTAACAGGAAGCAGACATGTCTCAAAATGCTATGGGGGGAATCTTGTCACAATGATAACATCACAGGTCAGATGCATCCGGTAGCCTACCACCGTAGGGAACAGCTCCCTGCTGAACAAAATTACCCTATTGCCGATAGAGGCCTGTTGGGAATAAAAGTCGTTTTTGAGGAGTGGGAGCAATACTTGTTAGGAGCATGTCACTCCTTAACAATATACGCTGATCACGCTCAGCCCGGGCCCTCACAGCTAAACAATTAAGGTAGACATTATTCTTTAATGGTTACGATTTCATAATCACATACCGACGTGGGAATGAAAACGCCAAAGCAGATGCCTTATCCCGGCTCGGAGATGAAGGGCCATCACCTGTGCGGGAAGAAAGGGGACCTATGATTTCCACAGAACATTTCCAAGGAACTGCAGTCTCTTCCAACCTAATTGAAGACATTAAGCAAGAAGTAAGGACAAGATCAGAACAGGAATGGACTCAAGTAGAGCCCAAGCTAGTACTAACAGATTGATTACTGTTCCATAATGATAAAATGTTTACACCAAGCAAAATATTACAAGAGCAGGCACTCCATCTATTCCATGATACCACACTTGCAGGGTATCCAGGAAAACATAAACCCCTACAGCAATTTAGGAGGCACCTTTGGTGGCCAGCCTTACCCAACAATGTATACCAATACATAATTTGTCACCCAAGGGAAAAGGACAATGGGTCACCTTAGTGGCTTACTACATCCCATTCCCATCCCTTCCGAGCCTTGGCACACAATATCCATGGATTTAGTTGTAGAACTTTCTTAAACTTTCCCCAGGTACACTACCATTTTGACTATTGTGGATCACCTCTCTAAGCCAGCACATCCAGTACCCTTGAAAACTCCCAACTGCTCAAGAGTTTGCTCACATTTTTATGCAAATGGTAGCACAATTACACAGCTTACTTCAGTAATTATTACCATTCAGAGTTCCCAGTTCATAGCCAAGGCCCCTCTCCCAGAATCTTACCTATTACCCCGGACATATCAGTTTCCCAGGTGGTAGGTAGGGAGTTAGGAGGTGGGTCCCTATCGTCCCCGCAACTCTTCTTCAGGAAAGCGTGTTCCTTGGAGCTTGTACAGGAAAGCTCGAGGAGTACTGGTTGATCCAAATTCTGCTTTATATGTTGTGAATTAATTGATGTACAGCTCCATGTTAATCTCAACTAATATCAAAGATCCGTCACCCCAGAGTGCAATAGCGGGGATTGCTCTCAAGGTGAATGGTACTATCTTTTTGGAAAACCAATATTTAAACTGAGATTCCCCGCTCTAGCAGGTGCATCTTGTGACATTGAGAAGCAATCGTTCTCAAACATAGTGAAGCTCCTTGACAATGCATTGACATTGGTGATGTGTTGTGAGCAGTGTGAATGTGCTACACAATAAGCTGGAGGCCATCTTGCAGGGTTGGAGCATAAAAATAAGAAAATTAAACTCAGCAAGTGTCATCCACTGCAACCCATGTAAAGAGGATGTTTTATATAGATAAAAGACAAGCAGATATAAACAAGAACAGTGTAGACAGATACTGGTGATGTGCTAAGGCAAAGGCCCACTGGAAAATAAAAAGAAGGGCCAGCAAAATGAAATAGTATGAGCAGTCTTTGGATGCATTTCAGTCAAATTGAATTCACAGTGATACGCACACCAGTGCACAGGTGTTATGAAGAATGTGGAAAATATTTTTTCTGCTTTCACTGTCTTTTGAGCAACATAAGATATTTAGAGGCGTATCAATAGAAAGAATTATTTCCACTTCCCAAGTTTTTGCCAATGACACACATACTTTTGAACAAACATGCTATCTATCCTTCACAAATTGAACTTACCTTCTTGTGTATTAACAACATCACACAGTATGTGTGCTTTTTAGAGATTATCATTCATGTAGAAAAGAAGTACAGATCTATATGTCCACTGTGGAACTAGAATATAATTTTAATTGCTCTGTTTATTTCTAAAAAAGAAGTAACACAGAAATTATGTAGTGCATATAACAGTGTCTGGATACTGAATCACAATATTATATAACTGGGTTGTGTTTAGGAATGCTTGTATCTATTGCAGTCAACATATATCATTTTACTTCTTCTCCATTTTTAGGGTAGAGCCTGCTAGTACATGTGCTAGCGCATGTGTCTTGTTTGCAAGACTATGTTGTGTACAGCAAAGGGCTTGGAGCCCGACTTTTGTTACCATTTGTTGGTTTGGAGGCACTCTTCTCTACAGCCTCGAAATTGGTCAAAGCACACCTGGCACAATTTCCGTTCATCTGTGTGGAGTAGGGACCAAGCACTGATCGATTCAATTTAATTGAGTGCCCATCCACTGCTCCTCATGTGATCAAGGTACACATTTTTTCAAATTGTTACTTAGAAATACCTACCTTTTTCGCTATAATCAATTGCCGCGGTTTATGGACCAACCGGCATTCCTTGCATTGTCTGTTTATTCAGAATAGAAATGTATAGGAAAATATTCTGAGTATGTTTTTTCCAACTCATTGCTGCACGGGTTCAACTCCACAGGCACACATTTCATGTATGACTTGGAGGGGAGAAAAGCTGCTGAGCACCTCAGCCACAAATCACTTATATTAGATGGGCTGATTGCAGTATTAAGCGTCATGAATGAGCCTCGCAAACTAGGAAATGAACCATTGGGATATTTCAGGATGACAGTCACTGTGCATGTTTAGTTTGTCATGTATGCAGAATACATACCCCTTTCTCGCTGGTGTCATTTTCCTGGCGCCTCCTCCCCATCCTCCAATCTTTCGCACTCCCTTTCTCTTTCCTCCCCTAGTGTAACCATCCTTGTAGGGATTCTGACCACGGTTAGTGGAAGCTGGAGGCACGAGGGGCCAGGTATCACAGTACCGCTCCCCACAGCTGATAAATTATTGGCTGGAGTTTTTAATCTTAACCTGAATACACAGACACACAAATCGCAAAGCCATTTTTTTTGCTGAAATGAGCCACCTTATGACCAGTTTTTCACTTGGCACTGAGACCATACTAGTTGAAATAGGACTAACTACTCGACCGAAAAACCCATCCTTCTGCTTTATGTTAAACAGTATAGAATCTGTATCCTTAGTTGTAGTCTGTGCCTAACTTGTTTTATGTATTATAGTAGCAGGTCACATTTAAAAAGCATACACAAAATAAGTAACGTAGGCCCTCATTATGGCTTCAGCCGTCTATCCCGTCATATGACCGCCAGTAATGGCAGTCTTCAGACCGCCATATTATGGCTGCTGGTTGCTTTCCGCCACTATTTAGTGGGGAAGCCACCAGCAGCCATACTGGCTGTCGGCGGTCTGGTGGAGCTTGCTCCGTCGCCACCGTCACATCACCACAACACCGCCCACCGTATTACAACATTGTAAATTGTGTGGGAGTGTTGTTTTGAGGGGGTGCTGGCAGCAGAGCAAGCTTCAAGGATCCTGTTCTCTCCTGAATGACCACCGCGACCACCAGGTAGGGTGATCTTCCGATGGGGGTGTGTTGAGTGTTGTGTGAGTGAATGGGAGTGTGTGTGTGTGTGTGTGAATGGAGGGGGGGTGTTGTGTGTGTGTGTACAAGTGTCTGTGTGCTTGTGTGAATGCCTCTATGCGGGCGGGGTGGGGGTAGTGTTTGTGTGTGTATGCGGGGATGGGGTAGTGTGTCGTGTGCGTGTGTGTTTGCGTATGTATGTAAGTGTGGCATGTGCGTATGTGGATGGGGGGTCAGAACAGTGATCGGGGTGGGGAGATCAGAACGGGGATCGGGGGCACAGGGGTCAGAATGGGGACCGAGGAGGGCTGCGTCGCTGCTTGGGGCGGTGGGGGGCTTCTGATGGGATCGGAGGTGGGAGGGCTCCTACATGGAAGGGTGGTTGGGGAGTACTGTTGTGCCAACAGGAATGAGTATTCCTGTCGCCAGTATCCTTACCACTGGGTGTTAGGTGGACCGCCAGGTCGAAGGTGGTCAACCTTCGGCCAGGCGGTCTCACGTCCTGGCAGTACAGGTGGTGAACTAGCGCTGTTATAATTTGGCAGTCCTGCACCACCACGCTGTCAGCGGTCTGACCACAGGCGTGGCGGGCAGGACTGCCAAGGTCATAATGACCACCCTAGTGTTCAGTGGAAGGTGACAATAAATGATTGTCTGTATGTTTTTACATTTTTAACACCGGGGTGCCATAGTGGTGAAATGCAGTATTTACTATAGAAGTGTAAATAAACCTTGCAGTTTTCTGAAAATCTTTCTGAACATGGTGCCTGTTTATAATTGTCTTGACTATAATTTTTAATTCTAAAGCAATGACCAAACACTTAAGTCTTGAAATTATATGATGGCGTCAGTTCTATTTATACTCAAAGGATGCAGTTCAACGATTTTAACGCCTCATCAAGGGTACTAAGTGCTATAGAAATATAATTTTTACGTCAAGCCTAGGCAGCACTTGCACTGTCTGCAAGACCTGCTGTATTCAGTAAAAGGACTTTGATCCCACCTGCTGCTTACCAAAGGTTGACTTCAGTTTCACTATTCTTTGCTGCCTCCTAACTGGTTTGTGCAGTCTATACGTCACTTCCATTATTAGCTGAGGAGCACCAGCCAAGTACAGAATAATTCCTCTTGATTAGTGTCTGCCCGCTGAGATGCAGGTACTATTTCTTTTACCCCTCCCACTCCCCCTGTCCTCTTTGCCAAGGAGTGTATTTAAAGGACTGCAGAAATGGGCTTGTTCTATACTAATGTGACAGCCATCTTAGAAGTCGGCTGAAACCTTGAATTCAGAGTAAAAGTGTTGTACTAACTGTAACATCTACTTTTTCTAACTATGTTTTTAGCATTTCATGAACATTACAAATGAAAAAAAATAGTTTTGCATTTTGGTGTTTTGTAATATACACGTATTATTCTGGCAGTGTTAGCACTATTTCCATTCAACGTAACATCAAAATCAAATTCAATGTACATATTCGATTAAGATTGAATTCAGCTGTTTTTTTGTAATTTTTTAATGATGCAAACATACCCTTCCTCAGCACAAGCTCTGCTCAACCTACTGAGTCGTTCCCTTCGTTTCTTTTTATGGTCTTGACTGGTGGCCATGGAAGGGCCTCTGCCATGCTCGGTGAGCGTACCTCCAGGGAGACAGTCCACAGCCAGAACGGTAACTACACTGTCTTTGTTTGCTCACTGGTGGGCAGGTGATGCTTAATCCTAACAGCCTTGTATTAGCTGTTCCAACAAGCACTGTGCAGCCTGTGTCTGTGCCTATGTCTCTACAACTGCTGTTTTGTAATGCCTCTTGTTGAGCGCTGGTCTCCACTGCACTGGTGCCTTATGCACTTCTGACACTTTTGATGGATTACAGCTATTTGGCTTTTCATTAGTACAGCACAGGAGGCCTGCATTAACGATAACCTGCTGCCATAGAGCTTCCTTTGATTACACAAGAGAACAACATTCTATGGTTTTACTGCACTGCCTCGGAGACAGTAGACAGAAGTTATTTTTTCTTTTAAATGGTAAGGTTGAAACTACAAAATCTGACTGGTTACAAAATCAAATGACTTATAGCGCAATCAGGCAGTGCCCAATAAGCTGGTCTGAAAGGTTAGTGTGTGGGCTGTGTTTTTTAAGCAGTTCCTGAGCCTGTTTATTGACCAGGTAGGCTGTTTCTTGACAATACAACTCATCACTCCCTTTCACTTCTGCCAATCCTGTCTTCTCCCTCCACACACCCACTGCCCCTCTCATCTCACAATCCCACTGCCCCCTCTCATCCCTCCCTCACTCTCTCTGTCTCTTGTCTATATTGCCTGCTCATACATACTAACTTCCTCTACCTCCTCATGCATGCTGTGCACTGGTACACCTCTTCCCCCCCACGGGTGCCCCTCCCTCTCTCTCTCTCTCTCTCTCTCTCATGCACTGTTCCGGCCTCGCTCATGTGGTTGACTTCAGGTCTTCGAGCACTGTTTTTTTCCTGCAACTTTTCAAGGTTTCGGTCCCTCAATCCCATGCTCTCCCCCTCTTCTTAGGGTGTCTTCTGCATACACAGATGCTCCCTCTTTATATGTCAGTCAGCTGCTCTCCCACTCTTTCTCACACACTTTCTGCTCCTCTGTTTCACGTTCATTCACCATTTCCCGAACAACCTAGCTATCTCTCACTATCTTCCTTTCCATTTACTCTGTGCAGCTCTCACACCTATCTATTGACCATACCACATAATCTAACTACACAAATACACTACACATCACAAAATTCCACCCCACACAATTCCAGAGCAAACAATTCCAGTACAACCCACATAGTTCCACTCCACACCACATACATCCACTACACACCAAACCAAAACACATAGGTAAAATACATTGTCATTTACAACACCAATAGCTCAAACTCTCTCAAATGCGAGACCTATTGCATTGTAAATGCTTGTTTAAAAAGCCAACTAGGCAAGCCACTCACAATGTGGAGCTCACAGAAAAAGTTGTTTTTTTATAATTATGCAATGGTATATCTATTGAATTTAAATGCGTGGCAGAAACATTCAAGTCTCTGCAGTGTCTACGAACAAGTGGTGTCGAAGAACTTGTATCAATTAGAATCTGAAGTAGTACAAAATATGAAATAATATATTTGAAATAAGTGCAAGAAACTTGACAATCACTTTCTTCCATGGGTAAGCATGTTCCTAAAAAGAAAGCATTTTGCAATGTGTGTGCAAAAAGAAAGGTAATCAGTACAAGCTTTTTGCATCTGATTTAAGAATATTGGCTGCTTCCTGTAAATTTGGAATCTAAACCGAAAAATGAATTAGAGACCAGTTTCTTTGGAAGTATAGTCATGGGAAACTTTGAGAAAAATTGTGGTCAAAGGAAAATCCGAATCTAAGTGTTTCTAGTAGCAAAGTGAGTTGAGCACATGATGGCTGATTAGGGGAAATTAAAAGAGACAGCGCAAAGAAAATTGGAGGCACATGTAGCAGCCACAAAGGAGGCTGAAGCAGAGGGAAATGAAGATTGGAACTTTAAGGAGCAATGTTTTAGGTGTTGCAGCAATGTTTTAAGTGCTGCATCAATTGGACTATAGCTAGTAGCCATGACTATCCACACATTACTGCAGTTATTAAACATTGTGGTAAGAGAGGATGCTATGTGAAACGTTGTAATTAGGAAATACTGGAGCTATGGGAATACAGGAGATACAGAGGATTATTGTGGTGCAAATAAATGAGTTCAAAGAAGGTTATCTATCCAAGGATGTTGAGATAGGTAATCTACCAAACAGATTACTGTTTGATTTTTGTTTCAAGTTGAAAATATTCTCACATAAGATTTTTGTGAGGGGATTTGAGAAAAAGGTGAAATTGAAGAGAATGGATATTAGGCCGGCAGGTTATGAAGGGGACTTCATTAGGCTGGAGGGATACTATGTAGAATGCATTGAGCTACAGGGCAGATTAGTAGGCAGAAAAATATTTGTATCTCTCAAGAGTGGCCGTATTTTAGGCTGGAAACATCCAAAGTCCAAGGGTCCGTGGAAAAATCCACAGATACCAATGCTTGTTCCAAGTAGCAGTTGATGAGCTTATGGACATTAAAGTAGGTTTTGAAACTGAATTTCTACAAGTTTATAGTAAAGAATTGGGATGTACGCATGACAATGTACTAAGATAAAGCTAAACAAAATTCTACACATGTGGCGGGCAAAGTAATTTACCATTAAGTAAGCACAATTCTATGGCAAAAGCGTTAAAGAAACTTTGTGAGATGAGGTCAGTGAGAATTTCAAAGCCTCAAAGTGATTTCACTCTAGTTGTAGTAGGCAGAAAACTGAGTAGTGAGAGTTGTATATGCGTCAATTCAAGAGAACTAAAAAAAGGGAATGGTGGTGGACACGTTTACTACTCTACCAACTACCTTGGAGTGGATTCCATTAAACTTCTAAAGTTTTTCCACTTTGGCCCCAGCGCCCTTATACTATCAAATTAGCATGTCTTAGGAATTGACAGGATTCATACCACTAGTGGTTACTTTTACTTATTATGGGTGCTATTTGAGTTGGCATCTGAAGCCTCTGTGTTACCATAGAGTCATGACACCTGTGTTGGTGACTTAGATGTAGTGAGGTTGTTTCAAGATGATGTGTTGGTTTATAGTAAATTGGGTAAAGAATATGATGCAAGAGTTAGATATCATGTATATATTAGTTACAGATTATGAAAAACCTAAGTTGACATTGGAGGTGAGAATTGGAAATTTTACAGAAATTATACATTTTAATGTAAGTCATCTGATTTATGCAGAGTGAACCATGCCAGAGAGGTATTATTAACCTGAGAGTTGCCACACACACAAATGGAGAGGTGTTACTCTCTTTACAAGGCATGGGTGAATTCTATTGTTCATTTCTAAAAGATTCTGACAGTAAGAGATATAACATGAAAATATTGTTTTAAAAAAATGCTGAGTTTGTCGGTTTCCCTCTAGAGAGAGGAACCTGTGTGGAATGGCCCCTATACTCTCTCCTCCTTTCCTTGTGGGTGGAGCCCCTGGCCTGCTGGCTATGGACTTGAGTGGATGTGGTAGGCTTTCCAGAAGAAACAAGAGAGCCCAAAAAGTGTCTCTATACCCAGCCAATATCCTACTATACCTAGCGGAGCATATGAGCTCAATACTGGTGGCGCTGTCAATTTCCGATGCCTTTAACATGTATGCAGGTTATAAGATCACCTGGGATAAATCCAACCGTTACAGATTGGGTTAACGGCTGCGTCCAGCAATAATTCCCTAAGAGGATGTGGTCTTGACTCAGGGCTTTCACTACTTGGTGATAGAACTTACAATGTGCAAAACCTCATTCCTGGAAAGGAACTACAAGGTAGTTCATCAGGAATTTCAAGCTGATGTCAATTGGTGGAGGTGATTGCCACTCTCGTTTATGGGGAGAGTAGCCTTATTTATGGCTCAAATCCCTTTATGTGGCATTTAAAAAAACAAAACAAAAAAACAAGCTGTACTACAAGCTCACATCACCAGTCGGTAATATCATTCATATAACAGAGAACAGTGTATCTCTCTATTAAATCTCCCCCCCCTTAGCACATAGAGCCATAGAACTATACCAAATTTGGCATTTCATGAAGTGGAAGTTGGCATACTAGTCTGTGCCATTTGGTTGCATATTGGTGACAATGTCTGTCAGGCACCACAAGCTGAGTATTTGGGGCATGTAAGTTCCCTAAACTCAGTGGAGAGTAAGATGATGTAGGGATGCCAAGGTTCACCATATGAGCCCCCTTGCCCTGTGAGGGTGAGGGTTTCTCTATTTGAAAATATAGGCCAGAGGCAGGGTAGCCACTGTTGGTGTGTTGGAATGTACCTTGTGCCCAAGTGTGTAAGGATATTCTGGAGGGCTGCACAGAAAGCCAGTTCCATCTGCTGGACCCTGCGGGATTTGCGTGGGAAGGTGATCACATTTTTGAGTCCCAAAATTGTGTAGGAAGGGAATTGAGGTAGTTGAATGTTTAGGGTTGTCAATATTGTTGGGGGTTTGATTCCAGTATCTTGTAAGTTTGGGACAATCCCACAAGAGGTGAAGCAGAGTCCTGGGGATCCACAGCCTTGCCAGCAGTCGGGGGTTCGCACAGGGTTTCCTCCATGTAAGTGTAAGGGTATGAGGTACCCACATGTAACTATTTTAATGGCAGTTTAAACACTGGATGTATTGCAGGCTGTACCTTGTGCTCTGAAGTGCACCTCCTTCCATTCCTTCTTTTTCAGATGGCACCCAAGCTCCATCTTCCACTGCTTTTGGCTCGCTGTTTTAACCGGCGGGATGGCCTGCTGTAAAATACCACAGAGTTTGGTCACTAAGCACCAGTTCAAGGTTTTGGTCACTAGCCAATGCTCAAAGGACATAAGAGGATGCTGTGCCCTGGGGCAGACTGTCGGGTGCATAAGCCAGTGTTGTATATGGAGGTAGTGCAATCTTTCAGTTTCAGGCAGTGTGTATTCAGTTCAGAGTCAATCAAATGGAACTGGGCCGCCCTCATCAAAGAAGTGGCTCATGGAGTGGCATCCAGCTTGCTGCCACTGCTGAAATGACTTCTGATCAAGACCTGGTGTGAAGTCCAGGTTTCCATGATCAACGTCGAGGGAGAGGGAAACAACAACAAGCCTCACCATCATAGTTTTAGTGACAGGAGAGGAATACAAACTATTTGGCCTGGACCTCTTTGTCAGAAAACAGACTTTTCATAAATGCTACCCAGCAGCAGCCTTATTCATAATTAGCCTATGATTAATCTTTAGTCCATTTCATGCGCTGCTTTGAAATATTAGAGAAGTGTTAGGATCCCCAAGCCCCACACCCCGGGGGTCAGTAGCTCTGGTCTCTCCACATTCAAGAGCGTCTCCCTGTCCCGACAAAGTGCTCCATATCCCATCATAGGGATTATATCAAACCTGTAGGAGGCTCCAATGGAAGGGCCTGAAACATAAACATGATTTTCTGTAACAAAGTTATCTTCACAGCTGTGATGCGGCCGAGCCAGGAGAGGTGAAATTGCTTCTACCTGGATAGATCACCTTTGATTTGACAATGAAGGGTCTGGTAGTTCAGCGTTGCTTTTGTTCTTGCTGACAAGGTCAGCTGAATTCCCAGATAGAGGATGGAAGTGTCTGACCATTGGATTAGCTATTGAAGGGCAAGCTGCGTCCCTGTCACTGGGGATGATGAAAGATTAAGAGCCTGTGATTTATGGACATTAACCCAGAATCCCAGTGCTTGGCCCAAGGTCTCTAGTTCAGCCAAGAAGGTTGAAAGAGACATCATCGGGTCTTCCAGAGCCACAATCACATCATCTGTGTAGAGGCCTATTATGTGTTTTTCGCCCCTGAAAATGAGCCCACTGACATTAGGGTTGTCTCAAAGGTGTTAGGCTAAAGGCTCCATGTGTGATGCAAACAACAGAGGTGATAGCGGGCACCCCTGGCGTGTGCCTAGAGTATGGGGAATGAAGCCGAGGTCCATCCGTTCACAGGGACCATTACCCTGGGTTGGCCATAGTTGCTGAGAACCCACATGTGGAAGCGTTCCCTGAAGCCAAAATGATACAGGGTGGCCTGGAGTTAGGGCCAGTGGACCTGATCAAATGCCTTCCTGGAGTTTATGGCCAAAAGTATTCTCTCCCCCAGTTAGAACGTTGGGCCTTGTATTTCAGGTATATGATACGCTTGGTATTGTCACTACATTGTCTGTGTCATATGAAGCCCGCTTGATCTGAGTTGAACAGGCCCAGTATGAGAGGGCCAAATCAGGCGGCTAGGATGCTGATGAAAATTTTATATGCACATTGAGAAGGGATATTGGGCATTACAAGATGCATAGTTGTTTCCCTTTCCCCGATTTCTGAATGACCACTATGGCTGCTTCCAACTTAGTGGGTAGGACCGTGCCTGGGCCTGCGATGGAGTTGTAAAGTTGGGTTAATATATGGGCAAGTGTGATGTAGTAGGTTTTATAAAAAAAGCAACGGATAGCTGTCTGGTCCTCAAGTCCAGTCTTGGGGATTTGAGGGGTTTCTGTCGAGCAATCGCGGTAATGATTTCTTCAACCTGAATACTGCGATCTAGGGCAGCTGCTTGATCTGTGTCAGCTGCAATGTATGCACGTTTTGGCTGTAGAGGTCTGGCCCATCTGGAGGAAGAGTTTGCCCCGTATAAAGGTCCTGATAAAAGTCCAGAAAAAGTCCCAAAATGCTCAGGCTGTTCCAATGATTTTGAAGCTGTTATTTGCCCATAGAGATATTTTACTCCTATGGCCTGTTGCTGCACACTTAATCTATTGGTTAAAACGCATCCACACCTCTCACCTCCCACATAAAAGGAGTGTTGAAGGAGAAGAGCGGCATATTCCGCCTTGTCTCGGTCAAGTCCCACCAAGTGAGCTCAGGCTGCTTCTAGCTGCAGCCAGGCTCTCGGGCCACCAATGCGTTTATATATGCGTTCGAGTTCTTGTACTTGCTGATGTAATCACTCCCTCTTATCACGGCAGAGTTTGTTATCTGTCACTGAGATCACAATGAATTCCCCTCCAAATGACAGCCTTTAGAGTTTCCCATAGCGTAGAAATGGAAGTGTCAGCCGTATTGTTCATGGACAGAAAGTCCACTATAGCATGGTTGACCTTCTTCACCATGTCCAGTCTTTGCAGTAATGGTTTCTCGCAATCCCCATGTCTGGGAGGGACCCCTCACTGGGGATAGGGTTAGGGTGAGGGATACTGAGTCGTAAGCAGGATCTGAAGTTCCTGTGTCCCTAGGAGAGTAGAATGTGGGGATGTGGTCCGTGCCATAGATCCCGCAGGCCGTTCTTCCGCAGCTAGTGTGTCCCTCCCTGAGATAGGGCCCCATGTGTCCATATGGCAGGGATGATCTGTCAAGATCATTGTTAAAGACTAAGGTCCTCATTACAACCTTGGCGGTAAAAACCACCTACCGTCGTGCTGACGGCCGCCAAGATACCATGACCACGGCGGTATACCGCTACGGGTATTATGACCCACACAGAGAAATCTGCCACTATACAGACACCCTCACAAGTCCGCCACACCAAAGGTCAGTGATAAACTGGCGATTGCAAAACCCACACCGTTACGCCAATAGGAATACGCCCACAGTATCATGACCCACGAATCACAGTGGCGGTCTTTCAACCGCAGTAAACCATTGGTGGTACACACCGCCACACTAAAAATACACACACACACTAACAAAACTACACCACATTGGACAATTCAAAATACACAGACCTGACACAATACACACACCACACCCACACACTCACACCCCAATAAAACACACTCCCACATTATCCACAACCCTTTCAATGAAAAAAAAGATTGCCAACAGAGAGAGAGTCACAAGCCAGGAGCACCCACTCAATCTGAGCCACAGAACACCATCACCCATACACCATCCATGCACCTCCCACCACACACCCCAACACAGCACCCCACACATCACCCCACACATCCTCACACATATCACGCACACCACATCCATGGCACCCCAAAGACACCCCAGGTTTTCAGAGGAGGAGCTAAGGGTCATGGTGGAGGAAATCATCCGGGTAGAGCCACAGCTATTCAGATCACAGGTGCAGCAGACGTCCGTTGCTAGGAAGATGGAGCTATGGCGGAGAACTGTGGACAGGGTCAACACCGTGGGACAGCACCCCAGAACAAGGGATGACATCAGGAAGAGGTGGAACGACCTACGGGGGAATGTGCGCTCCATGGTTGCAACACACCAGTTAGCAGTACAGAGGACTGGCGGTCAACCCACCCATCCCAATACCAAGTCCTGCATGCTACAACATTCCATGGACCCCCATCACAGACCTGCATGGACACCCATCACCACAGCATGCCCATTAGAGAGAATCACCTAGCCCAAAAAATCACCACACACACAAGGCACAGCTGACAGGGCAATCACAACCATACAGGGAAACACACCCATGCACAAGATGGCACACGCAGATACAATAACACTGCATTTGCATCCCCACAGGACCCCTACTCAACGTCACCGGAGAGGAGATGCCACCAACATCCAGTCCCCCCCCCGAGGAGGCCCACAGTGATGACAGCAGCTCGCACACCTGGCTCACGATGACCAACCTGGCCCATCAGAGACCTCTGGACAGTCGGTTACCCTGCCACAGTCACAGACAACCACAGAGCCTCCCCCCTCAGGAAACACCACCACAGCACCCACCCAGAGGGCCCATTCTCCTGATTGTCACCCTTCTGTCCCACTCTGTCACCCTGTCCACCTTGAGCTGCCATTGCTCCCCTTCCTATGCCCCTTTGGACAATGCACCTGTGATACCAAGACTGGACACTAACTGGACATTCCTCCACCATCACCCCAGCCCATTGCACATTCCTCTCTACTTATTCACACTTAAATAAACACCCTTGCAACAAATACAAATCTGGAGTCTGTCAAATGATTGAAATATGTATTAGTACAACATACTGAAAACATTGCAAGTCATATTTACAGTGATATATACAGTGGTATGACCTTTAGTGGGAAAGCAGTAAACAAACCAGGAGCCAGAGTGGGCCACAGAGATTTGAAAATAGAGATGCCAAAGGGTACTGTAAGTGGCCATAGACATAGGGAAATCAGGCTGCCTTGTACAATGTGCAACAGAAAACTGAAAACTAAAGTGAAGTTACAGTGTCTTACCTGTGTGCCTCTGGAAGTACTGCAGTATGATATTACTTCTGTTGTCCACATCTTCTTCCTCTGATTCCTCTTCCTCACTGTCCACAGGCTCCACTGCTGCCACAAGAGAATCTCCAGGCTCATCCTCCTGCAGAAAAGGCACCTGGCGTCTCAAAGCCAGGTTGTGCAACATGCAACGATGATCTGGTACACCTTCTTGGGTGAGTAGTACAGGGATCCACCTGTCAGATGGAGGCACCGGAACCTGGCCTTCAGGAGGCTGAAGGTCCGCTCAATTATCCTCCTTGTTCGACCATGTGCCTCATTGGAACGTTCCTCTGCCCTTGTCCTGGCATTCCTCGCTGGGTCAGTAGCCACAAGAGGCTGGGGTAACCAGAGTCACCTGAAAACATCAAGGACAACTGTTAGACACACACTAACCCTTAGTGACAACTCCATACCCAGACACCAACATATACTGGGTGGGGACCTTGAGCTCACCTATTAGCCACACCCAGTGCCTCTGGAGTTGAGCCATCACAAATGGGATGCTGCTATTCCTCAAGATAAATGCATCATGCACAGAGCCAGGATACTTGGCATTCACATGGGAGATGTACTGGTCCGCCAGGCACAGCATCTACACATTCATAGAGTGATAACTTTTTCTATTCCTGAACACTTGTTCATTTCTCTGGGGGGGGGGGGACAAATGCCACATGTGTACCATCAATGGCACCAATGATGTTGGGGATATGTCCCAGGGCATAGAAGTCAGCTGTCACTGTGGCCAAATCCTCTACCCATGGGAATACAATGTAGCTGTGCATGTGTTTCAGCAGGGCAGACAACACTCTGGTCAACACGTTGGAGAACATTGGCTGTGACATCCCTAATGCCATAGCCACTGTTGTTTGGAAGGAACCACTTGCCAGGAAATGGAGCACTGACAGGACCTGCACTGGAGGGGGGATACCTGTGGGCTGGCGGATAGCTGAAATCAGGTCTGGCTCCAATTGGGCACACAGTTCTTGAATTGTGGCCTGATCAAGTCTGTAGGTTAGGATAATGTGTCTGTCCTCCATTGTCGCAAGGTCCACCAGGGGTCCGTACATTGGAGGATGTCTCCATCTCATATTCATCCTCAGCAGTCAACGCATATGGAGGAAAACGGTGAGCAGAGGGTCACAATCACACATCTATTGCAATAGTGATGCATTTCTACATTTACAGAACCAGTATGTGAATCCGAGAGTCAGTTGCTGTGCCAATATCTGCTGTGACGCAGTTAGGTGCCATGGCCTGTGCCCCCCTGAAATGGTGGCTGCCTGACCTGTGAGGAGGGACACCTGGTAATGAGGCAATTCTGCTGACATTGTGCGCTGTTGCGGTAGGTGGTCGATGACCGCCGCGCAACTTCGCATTGGTTATCATTGGGCCCTATGGGTTCCAGGAGCTAATGGTGATGTACGCCGGCGGTGACGGTACACACTGCCGCAGACGTGACCGCCATTTTCTATCTGTTCACTCACTTGCTACCTGACCTTTAACAGGAGAGGACCTACACTGCAAGTGCTGCTGTGACCTGTGTCTGGAAGTGACAATGGCTCATGTGTCTGGGGAAAGGGGCCCTGCCTTCACTGCGGAGGAGTTAGAGAGACTGGTGGATGGGGTTCTACCCCAGTACACTTTACTCTACGCTCCTCCAGACAAACAGGTGAGTACACTGTGAGCATGATGCGTGGGTCATGAATGGATGGAGTGCTGTGTGTGTAGGCCACATGTAGGGGGAGCTGAGGCGTCCTGGCCAGAGTGCTGCATGTATGGTGGTCAATGTATGTGCATCAGGGGATGGGAGGGATATGGTGGGCCATGAGTGTGACGGTCCGGACGGTTAACTAATTCCTTCTTCTGCTGTGTTTTTCCTGCAGATCAGCACCCACCAGAAAAAGGGTATTTGGCGGGCCATCGCCAAGGAGGTGGGGACCCTGGCAGTCTTTGACAGGCAGAGCACCCACTGCCGCAAACGGTGGGAGGACCTGCGCCGCTGGGCAAGAAGACGGCAGAGGCCCAGCTGGGTCTGGCCTCCCAACGAGGAAGGTGTGCCCGTCGTACCCTGACCCCCCTGATGCTCTGCATCCTGGCGCTTGCCTATCTGGAGTTGGATGGGCGATGAGGGCATCACAGCAGCCACAAGGGGGTGAGTACAGATTCAGAGTCATTACTTTGGGCGCGTTAAGGTTTTACCTGGGTGGGAATGTGGACTGTGGGTGCCCCTAGGCCAGGGCAAACATGGCAGGGTAGGTCCCTTGTTGGGCAGGCTCTGAAGCATTCCAACCCCAATGGTGTTAGTGGGCATCTCCTACTGGGCAGGGACCTGTTGATTTCCGGAGTGCAGCTGATGGCGTTAGGCATTGTACCCCATGGGCTGGTGACTTGCATTGTAACTGGTAGTGCATGGAATAGTGCATAGGGCTGTTCCCTGTGTGCTGTGTACGCCAACAATAGTGTTGTTGCTGGCACTGACCAAGTCCAACCTCTCTCTCTCCCCCCCTTTTTGTTTTGTCACCCTCTCCTTGTGTGCATTAGCATCATCTGGCGGAGGAGCAGAGGCACCGGCAACGGAGGGAGCTGCATCCCACATGGGCCTGGAGGTCCATCCACCGACGGTGAGGGCACCAGTGGGATGGAGGGTGAGAGGAGCACCACAACGGGAGAGGAGGGGACACCACAGACAGCGACTCCTCCTCCAATGGAAGCTCCCTGGCGGTGGCAGACACCTCTGTGCCTATCCCAACAACAGGTACAACCGCCACCCCCCACCAGCACCGCCCTCCCAACAGCCCCTCAGCGTGTTTCCCGTGCCCGCTCACCCAGGACGGTGGGCATCTCCTTTGCCCCAGGCACCTCAGACCCTGCCCCAGTCAGCCCTGCTGCCCTCAGTGAGGAGGCTATTGACCTCCTGAGATCACTCCCTGCTGCGCAGTCAACCATTCTGAATGCTATCCAGGGTGTCGAGAGACATTTCCAACAAACAAATGCATACCTGGAGGGCATTCACTCTGGCATTTCGGCCCAACAAAGAGCATTTCAGGCTCTGGCCTCAGCACTGATGGCAGCCATTCTCCCTGTTTCTAGCCTCCCACCTCCAACTTCCTCTACCCAGTCCCAATCCCCATCAACACACAGAAGTGGCTCAGGCAAACACAAGCACCACACTTCATCTCACAGGCACTCACACAAGCACCATCCCCATGCAGACACACCAACATCCACTGCCTCCACTGTGTCCCCCTCCTCCTCCTCGTCCACATCCCTCCCAGTAGCGTCTCCACTCAAACCTGCATGCACTATATCCTCATCCACTACCTCCATCACCAGCACGCCTATCGCTACACACCCCTCACTAGCAGTCACCACCCCCACATCCATGCACACATCCCCTGTGTCCTCTCCCACTGTGTCTGTGACCCCTCCTCCCAAAGTACACAAATGCAAGCACCCACTCACCCAACAGCCATCCACCTCATAACAGTATCCAGCCCATGTACCTGCAACCAGACTCAGCAGACAGACACCTCCTACAGCCACTCTCTCTTCCTCCACTCCCAAACCTTCTCCCTCTTCCCACCCCAGTGCCCCTAACAAGCTTTTCCTGGCAAACATTGACGTGTTCCCTACCCCTCCTACACCCCCGTCCTTCCCCTTGGTCCAGGGTGGCCAAAACCCTGCCCAGCACCTCAGCTACCAAATCCACATCTGCTGTGGTTCCTGCAGCTGTCAGAGGCTCAAAGGGGACACCTGTCAGGCCAGCCAGTGTGCCACCAACCTCTGCCAAGGCAAAAAACTATTCCGCCACCTGGCTAGGTGAAGAAGGGGACAGCATCCAGCAAGGGGAAGGAGCCACTATCACCCAGCAAGCCCACCTCAAAGACTCCAGCTGCCAGACCCAAGGTGACACCACCATCTTCCAAGGTCAGGAAGGGGCACAAAACAAAAGGCAAGGCACTTCAGCTGTCCAAGGCTGCAGGAGAAGGGCTGGTGGCTACCAGCACAACCACCAGCACCGCCACCTGCACCGCGGCTAGGACCGCCAGCAGCCCCGCCGCAAGCATCGCCATCTGCACTGCTGCAAGCACCACTACAGTCAGCAGCCCCTTTGGGCAGCCGCCCGAGGCTGCAGGAGAAGGGCTGGAGCCTCCCCCCACCACTGGCAGGACCGGCACGTGCAACGCAGCCACCACCACCACCTGCACCGACGCAAGCCCCGGCGCAAGCCCCACCGCAAGCCCCGCCGCAAGCACTGCCACCTGCACCACCACCTGCACCGCTGACAGTAGCACCACTGGCAGCAGCAGCAGCCCCAGTGGGCAGCCGTCTGAGGCTGCAGGAGAAGGGCTGGAGCCTCCCTCCACCACTGGCAGCACCCCCAACAGCACCAGAACTACCAACACTGTGCAGCCGTAACCGCCGCCGGATGGACTCTAGCCCTGCCTCCATGAACTATCATGCATCCTTGTCACTACAAATCTTGTGGCTCAAACACCCAGGTGAGTGACTGTGAACTGCCAACCCCGAAGTGTTGCATCACTGGGCACAAAGCCCCCTCCAAAACCAGCGTAGAAAGGCATCCACTCACCCTATCCTTGGCAGGATGAAGCAGACTGGGCTCAAAGAAAGGCATCCACTCACCCTATCCTTGGCAGGATGAAGCAGACTGGGCACAAAGCCCCCTCCAGAACCAGTGGAGAAAGGCTTCCACTCATCCTATTCTTGGCAGGATGAAGCAGACTGGGCACAAAGCCCCTTCCAGAACCAGTGGAGAAAGGCATCCACTCACCCTATCCTTGGCAGGATGAAGTAGACTGGGCACAAAGCCGCCTCCAGAACCAGTGGAGAAAGGCATCCACTCACCCTATCCTTGGCAGGTTAAAGCAGACTGGGCACAAAGCCCCCTCCAGAACCAGTGGGACATGTCACCCACTTGAGAGACTGTGTCATTGCACTCCCCAGGACCAAGCAGTGGGCAAAGTACCCACTTGAGAGACTGTGGCCTTGCACTCCCAGGACCAAGCAGTGGGCAAACCACCCACTTGAGAGACTGTGGGCTTGCACTCCCCAGGACCAAGCAGTGGGCAAACCACCCACTTGAGAGACTGTGGCTTTGCACTCCCCAGGACCAAGCTGTGGGCAAACCACCCACTTGAGAGACTGTGGCCTTTCACTCCCCGGGACCAAGCAGTGGGCAAACCACCCACTTGAGAGACTGTGGCCTTGCACTCTCCAGGACCAGGCAGTGGGCAAACCACCCACTTGAGAGACTGTGGCTTTGCACTCCCCAGGACATCGCTGTGGGCATGAAGCCCCCTCCAGGAGCAGTGGCATAGTACCATCTTCCGGCTGAGGTGCCCCCCCTTCCCCATCCCCCTGAGGTGCCTGTGTTTTTGACCTGATGCCCCTGCAGTGTTCTCTCTGTATTGAGGCAGGAGTCAAGTGTGGGCTTGGCCTATGCGTTTTGGCCCAGTGGCCCACGGACATTTTGAGTGGACAATGTACCGCCTTATGTACATATTGTATATATTGCAAATACTGTTTTTGAATTTGTAACGTATATCTGACTATTTCTAATATGACACTCATTTGACTCCATTCCTTTTGTCCTTGCGTTATTCCAGAGGGTTACAGGGTGTATAGGTAATGTTGTTGCATGTGTTTGTGTGTATGGTGTTGGGGGTGAGGGTGGTGGTGGGGTGGGGGTGTTGCGTGTTGTGTGCGTGTGTCACTCTCTTCCCCCCGTGTGCTAGGTGCAGTACTCACTGTAGTCATCGCCGCTGCCGTTCGTAGTCCTGGTGGATGAGAAGATACACCAACAACTAGGACTTCTTTGAGATCACTGGATAAGTCTTTCTTGACTCTTTGGAGATCATCTGAAAGGGAGGCAAATAGGGCCTCAAAGAAACACCAGGTGACCAGTACCTATGATTCCTGCTGTCAGGTGGGTGTTCCCTGGTTGGTATGTGGCAGGCAGTTCCCTGGTGGGTCCACCTCAGACTTTGTCAACATATCCATCAGGGTGTGATCCTTTTCCCTCCTTGCAGCAGCCATGGCCTCCCCTTCTGGGTCATGGTCCTTTATCCCCTTGCTCTGCAGCACCCTCAGCCTCACTGTGCGCCTTTGCTAGGGCCTAGCTTGGCCCACACCAAAGATATCACTGCCACTAATCACAGTGCTTGATGCTGGACATCATTTCTCTGTGTTGAGATGCTGCATTTCAGTTATGGCTCCCGTGCTGCATCCCTGGCAGTCTGATAGCTGGGTTCCACTAGAGTGTGCCTCAACCCCACATCGCAGTCTTGCCACCTACTGGGCCCCCCATGGGTGTAGGCTGAATGTTTCCCCATAGGGCGGGTGGCGCAGTTAGTGATAGGTAGCGGGATGGTTCAAGAGGGGGTGGTGCAAAATAAAACAGTCAGTTCATCCCCAGGCGGCTGCCATAATTAGGTCAGCCTTTCGTTGAGACCTTTAAGCCCTGGGAGTTAAAGGATGCTGCTGAGCAGTATAACTCTCAAAGTCAGTTTAGAGGTACCAAGACACACCAAAGGTAGTCCGTAGGGTGTTCATCCAAGTGGAAATAGTAAAAACCAAGTCCAAAAGCACAATTTTAAAATTGAAGAAAGTTTATTCTTGTTGAAGCAATGATCAACCAAATGTACAGCCGACACGTGTTTCGTCACATAGACTTTATCAAGACCAATGGTTTAATGTAGAAGTATGAGTCCATTATGCAAGGGCGGAGTAAGTGCCAATCAAGTACCCAAATAAACCAGTGTTGCATCAAATCTCAAAAATATTATGTTCCAAAGTCAAACGTTTGAAAAAGGTGACTTATCAGGGAATGTCACTAAATAAAGACTATGATACGCCTGATTAGGTATCCCCGTGCATGCGAGCGTCTGCAAGTCGTTTCTGATGTCAAAGTCATGTGGAAGAGGGGATGCGGTTATCTTCAGTGTTGCCAGCCACAGCAAAGTTGATTGTTTGGGGACCGGAGGCTGCTGCCCTTGGCTCTTGATATTGTTCCCCTCTGTCCCCACAAAGCACAATTGTCCTGCTCAGGTGTGGGGCTCCTGCACGTCTAAGATGTGCAATGACACTCACACCCAGGGCTGCTGGGTAAGCCTGGTCCTCAATGGCATCGGTGAACTTCGTGGGGTCTGGAAGACAGGAAGGGCTCAAAGGGCTTCAGCACATTCCGAAGGTGACCCCCAGTCTGTTGTTGTCAGGAGGGGCGGTTCTCAAAATGTCCCAGTGGGTTGAGCACATTTGCAGTCTAAGAAGAGCTTGAGAGGCCTCAGCATTGCCTGGAGCTGGCTGCCGTTCTGTTGCTGTCGGAGAGGCAGCTCTCTAAATGTCTCTGGGAGCTGGGTGTCTCATGGGCTCCTGATCTCTTTCAGGTGCAGGCCCCAAAATGCAGGCGGGTTGCAGGGGGTAGGCCACGTGGCCATCAGAGGCCAGCCCCACTCGCAGGGCACTTCACCATTCCCTGCTCACCCAAGTCGCTCCTTCTGATGGGCCAGGGTCTGAAGTAGCCAGGTCCTGCAGTCTTACTGGCTGATGTGGCACAGAGAGGAAAGTCAGGCATGGCTCCTCACCATCCGCTGTGTGGCTCCTCACTGACTGCTGGACAGCTTCCGCCATTGCACCCCATGGGGCCCAGCCCTCTCTGCTTGTTCTTGTTTTGAGAAAGCACATGCTCAGTACTTGTTTTGTGGAGCTGCCCAAGCACCTGGTTGACAGCAAGCTCTCTCGCTCACTGACCCCAGAGAGCTTGCAAAAGAGGCAAACCCCTGGACCAGTATAAGAGTTTCAAAGATGGCACCTGGGAGTGACCCCAAGAAGGGTGGTTCAAGTTACCCCCAGCAGAGTGAAGGGGAGGTCAAGGAAGACGCAGAGAAGTGCCAGAATAAGGTGGGGGAAAGGGTTCCCAGGCCCTTCCTGAGAAACACAGAGGAGGTTCTAGTGTGTGGTAGCCCAGGGCACCCCATTTCCATCCCTGGTTCTTTCATTGTTCTCAGCTAGGACACAAGCAGGATGACTCTCTTTGTAAAAAAAAAACATCCACTCGTAGGAACTCTACAGGTGTGGCCAGGATGGCCTTAGGGGAAAGTAGTCCCCAGGGTAGGAGATAGACCATGCCCTAGTCTCTCTTAGCTGGGAGGTTGACTCAGAGGGTGAGCTGGTGATCCCTGAGGATGGGAGTCGCAACTTCCAACAGGTTGAAGTGAATGGGATCCCTGTCACTGCTTTGAGGGACACTGGGGCTCACCAGACCATGAAAGTGGAAAGGTGGGTTTCTCAAGAGCGGTACACTAGCCATGTGTGTAGGGTATCTCAGGTCCATGGGCAGGTCTTTTTCCACCCATGGCCCTAGTATCCCTGGAGTAGGGTGGGGAGATGACCCAGGGGGAGGTCATGGTTAGTCAGTTAGTCCCCAGATGCCCATAGACAGCATTCTGGGGAATGGGCTGAGCCCATTCAGTTCTCTGAGGGTACCGTTCCCAAGCAGGTGGTATGGGAGCACAGTTGAGGGGCAGGGTGAGTGAGGACTAACCCCTGATCCCTATTCAGCCTCAGGGTACAGCCCCTTGGCTAAATGGCCATGTTAGGCTACCACCCGTAACTAGTAGAAGGGGGAGTGAAAGAAGGCTGCCTAACACCTGGGTCTGTTGCCTCCCCCCACTCCCCACTCTGAGAAACCTCAGAGGTCAGAGAACTCTGAATGGCTTGGGACCTTGCTCTTATCACTGGCAGCTGGCACCGGTCTCTGTTGATTGCTGTCTTTATTTGGCAGAGTTTCTTTCCTGGGTTACGGACAGAAGTCTAATCCAGGTGGTCCCAGAGGTGGGGTGGGCCACATCACTTTGTGGGCCATGGTTGTGCTGTCTGCGTACTGGGATGTATCTGTGAGCAAGTTAAGGTTAGGTGCTGCACAGGTGGGGTCCACAAGTGAGGAGAATGGTTCCCTATGGGTCAGCTCAGTGGCTCAGGTAGATAGAGGGATTGTAGAGGGAACTGCCATTGCACAAGAGGGTCTTTGCCCATGTTCTATTGACTAAGCACAAAAGCCCATCAATTAATTGATTAGTCTACCCTGGCTTTTGGCAGAAGGGTGGTCGTGTTGGACTTGGTCTTTTCTCCTGGGTCAACCCCAAACTTTATGCCTTCACCCTCCTGTTTTCTGAACCCATATTTAGCTACCAGTGCTTAAGTGTGTGTGCTTTCTCTGTTATACAAGGCAAAATTAGCTTATACCCAATGAGCACATTTAATTTACTTTTAAGTCCTTTGTAAAATAGTATTACATATACCCAGGGCCTGTAAATCAAATGCTATTAGTGGGCCTGCAGCACTCATTTTCCCATCCTCTTAAGTAGCCTTTTAAGCATGACCCAGGCCAGCCGTTGCAGCAGTGTGTGCAGTTTTAAACTGACATTTCGATCTGGGAAAATACTTTTTTCATACATTTTTTCATTTCCTGGTGGTGAAAAACTCTTAAGTTTGTTTCTCTTTACGGCAAGGCCTACCTCTCCCATAGGATAACAGTGGGTTACCTGTTTATATTTAATAAGTTCTAACTTTCAATTAGGGACAGGTATGAATGTTGAGTTCTCCGAGAACTGTAATTAAAAAACCCTTTTTAATGGTAATGTTAGATTTTCAGTCACAATTCTGAAAATGACACTTTTAGAAAGTTGGCATTTTTTGTCCCAATTATTGGTGCCTGCAACTTGTATTCAGGGTCACATGACTAGGAGTAGCTGGCAGGTGGTCATGGGTATTACTCTTAGAAAGTGAAACAAAGGGGGAATAGATGTTGCAGGGATGGGTCATCCCTCACTTGATAGGGGTGGAGCTGTCATCTATCACACTGACACAAAGACTCTGCCTCAGCACAATCACAAAAGGTTTCACACTTGTCGTTTGTGACTCCCAGACAAGCTGGGATCAGGTCCGGGAGGAAGAAAATTCCTATCACCTTTGTGATGGAAACTTCTAGAAGTTTCTCCTAATTCAAAGCTGGCACTAAGGATAATGATCCCATATACCCAACACTTCATTAAACCACTGGTCCTGTGGAAGACTCAGATGAAGGACTGTGGTGGTGCTCTGTTACAAGATGGACTGCCCTGCTGCTCTGCAAATCCACTGCCCTGCTACCTGAGTGAGGACTGGACCAGCATCTTGAACCCAGGACCACCAGAGTGAATCCAAGGGTTATTTATCTGGCCTCCTGGTCATAGCCTCAGAGACATAAAAGTCCCCAACCATCTTGAACCCTTCACCTAGGCTCTGCCTGCTGTGAGTCCAACCCCCCCACCCCCAAGTGGTACCTCCCAATCTAGGACCCTTGGAGGTGAGGATAAAGGTGCACTGCCAACCCATCTGTTGTCCTCATTTGAACCCGCTTGAAGTCCCACAAAACCTTGCTGTACAGCTGCCAGCCTCATCGGAATCAACTGCAGCCTTGCCACACAGCTTCCAGCTTCATCTGATCCAACGCAGAGTGACACAGAGACCCACCAAACTTCACCACATAGCTCACTGGAACCAACACAGACTGACACAAAAACCTGAAAAGCCTATGTCGCACACCTGCACTGGAATCGACACTGAATGATGCAAAGCCCCACTGACGCACATACCTTCTTACAAGGACATAAAGTACAATCCTCAACGGGCCAAACTTGGTCCTGTGCCAAGCCTGCCCTCCATCGCGGTTGGCCTGAACTTGTGACTTTGTCCCTGTCTGGCATGACCAGATACTCACAGTTGGCACTTTGTGCTTTTAGCACTATTTATACCTAAATCTTAAAACTGCATATCTCCAGTCCTACCAACTGTTAGTTGTTTTGGTCTCAAATAATTTTTTTAATTTTACCCTATTTTTTTAGAATGGTGTGGGATTTTCCTTATGTTGTATTTTCACTTTATTACTGTTTTGAGCGGTGCATAAATGCTTAGCACATTGCCTCTAAGTTTAACCTGACTGATTATGTGCCAAGTTACCATATTGTTAAGAACAGGTTAATTTGAGGTTTGCTTGTGTTTCACCCTGACAAGAAATGTGGTTGCTGCTAACGTAGGAATTCACCACCTTCAACTAGTAACCCAATTTCCTACAACTATATAGTATTGTCTCCTCAGCCCTGGGGAATTCTGGTGAGGCTGTTGTTCCCCAAAATACCAGCACATTTGGTTTCAGTCTGGTGTTGCAGTTTGGAGTGTTCAAGATGGGGGGGGACTTCTCGTTTATGGTGCTCAGAGCACAGCAGGATTTGGTTACACGTTTTGAACTTCTTCACTTGAAGACTTTCAAGGGTTTTTTAAATGTCAGCCTTTTTGCTCACCATTTGGTTCCTTTTTGTTTGGTTGCACAGGTCATGGCATGAGTCCACCTTCCCTGGGCTCCTAGGATGCTGATTGGACTTTGTATCCTCCTCTAATATCAACTATTGAAGATTTACACTGTCAACACATTGTTTCATACCCATGTTTGTCTTAATTCTTCTCTTTCTTTTTACCTGGATGTTTTATTCAAGGAATTGGTTCTTTCTGCTGTCTGTTTTTTTTCGTAAGCATCACATAAAGTGCATTGTACCATCTCATTAATGTTCATACAGCAATTTGGTGAGACCCACGCCAAGAAGTGTAGTGTGGACAGAATTGCAAGCACGAGCTGCGGCTGTTGGGTGGGACGGCATCTATCACCAGCTCTGGATTAGTAGCCCCAGGCTTATTAGATGAGAGACAAGCTCTGCGGTGGGGCCCCAGTGTTCTTTGGGTTGTGGAACTTGGGCTTAGGGTGAGGCAAGCACCTTAGGTGATCTGCTGTGTGGTAGGCCATTGGTGGTGCAGACGAGGCTGGCTTAGTGGTCAGTATGGCTTGTGCCCCAATTGCCTCCCCACTCCGTCCCAGTTTGAGGGGGCTAGAGGTAGGACTCATACACTCCTTCCTTGTTATAAGGCAAAGCAAACTCAAGATAAGAATTTTCAAGCTAAAGCATACTCCCAAACCCCTTCTGAGGGGACATCCATCAGCGACGACAAACAAAGTGCTGTAAATCATCCAATAACAAACGCTAATCAAGTGTGAGGTTGAACCAACAGAAAGTAGTCTGCCACACTAGCCTCTAACATGACACAAGTGGAAGCTCAGGTTCAAGTCTTGAGCCAAAAGCATTCCACACCATGTCTAGTGGGTGGGTAAGATTCTGACCCCAAACTGTGGAGCATAAATCAAAAGTCCATAGCTAATGATAAGGCAGTCACTGAAGTTCCGAGTACCTCCTGGTTATATTCAATTTCCATCTCAGGCAACATGAAACTGATCCAGGTCTTGGAAGCCAGTACAATAGAAACAGTCAATTCTTATGACCATACATTGGGGGATCTAGCAGATATGGATTGCAATAAAATGCTAGAAATGCACATAAAGCAACACAAGGATCTTATTCATGATCATAACCCAAAAGTCGTAAATAAATCAAACAATACTATAAATCTGGAAGGTAAAACACCAGTGAAAGGCTTACCAGAGATAGCAGACCAAATAATAAATGCTACAGATTTTTAAACCCAGGAAAAAATAAAGCTATCAGAAGCCAATGGTAACAATCAATCTAGCAATAAACATGCCTGAGTAAACCAGGTCTTCGAAGTCGATAAAACTCCAGACTGGTGGAACTTGCTCCTGACAACGTTGCAGTCCGCAAAACACGCCTTAAACCTTCACTCCAACAGATTGGAACTTCAGACTGACCTCATGAATTTAACGGTCACACACACCTTAGGTATAAATGCAAAACTAGAAACCATGACAAACCTAATTATAAGGGTCCAAGAGGTATATTCTCCAACTCTGAAGACGTGTTTATGTGGCCTGATAATAGGCAAGCTTTCAAACTTGCCTGAAATTCTTACCAGTTTACAAGCAATAAAGCATTACCACGAAACAACTAGTAGGTACTTACTTGAGCGCCTGGCCTCTGCACAGGAACATACTAGGAAGAGGTGGCCTGTAACTGAGCAGCTAAGCCCCGCATGATTGTACACATGTAACCAATAAAAAGCAGTCAGAAGTCGGGCAAGCCCAAGCATCTATCTTGGAAACAACATCCACGGAGACAGCTACAAGCTTTCCACCTGCCAAATTAATTAAGAGGCAAGAAAATGGGCTACGAAAGCCAGGAGAAAAATTCACAAAACCATGGAGGTTGCATCTAAGGTGATTTTAGTACTAAACAAAACAATCGTAAGAAGTGTCTCTCTAGCAGCACTTCGAGACACCATCACACATGAACATTGAAGTTTACTTCCCCCGCCTGAGGGATAATCAAAAAAACTTGAGAACTGTGAAAATACTCACAAATCGATTAAAAATTATTATGAGTAGCCCAGTGACTCTGAAACAAACTAAGAGTATAAGTGCAAGGAGTCAAATATGGCGGCAACATGTGCCCAGGGGCCTGTGACAAATTAGCCTCCGATCCAGTAGACAGCCAGCAACCCAATGAAATAGTGGAAATGGACTGCCGACCCCACAATATAAGGAGTAAAAAGGTACACCACCTGATTGACCCAGTGGCCCGAACAAAGTTAACTCTGACAGCTTAAGGAGCGGGTGGCCTCCACCACCGGGCCACGCCAAAACAACCCACCCCTTCACAGGCGGATCCAATTCAAAATATTATTCAAACAAGGAGGTACAAGTCACATGAGGGCTCCACCTGAAATATGGCCGATAACAAGGCACTACAAATTATGATCACTAATAATAATAGCCAAGATCGGAGAATCATGGTACAGTACAATTAGCCTTTAAAAAGTTCACCAAGAGCTCTAAAAAAGCCGCAGCTCTCTTTTCAGCTAATTAAGTTAATAAGTCCAAAGGGCATATTTAAGAAAAGTGCACAGTGCAGTCCCACTTTTCTTGTGCCCTTTAGGGCCCCCTATCTCCACCATGTGTCCGCTGTATTTTAAATTACAGCGCACCATGGGGCAGGATAGGGGCAACAACATCATTTTTTTATGCTATTGATGTACTCTGCAGGATTAGTGCCAAAGGCCCTCATTCTGACCTTGGCGGTCGGCGGAGAGGCGGCGGTCGGACCGCGAACAGACCGGCGGTCAAAAAAATGGCATTCTGACCGCGGCGGTCACCGCCGCGATCGACCGCCACTTCCCCACTCCGACAGCCACGGCGGTCATGACCGACGGGCTGAAGTCTGCGCACTTCGGCCCGGCGGTCGACCCAAGACCGCCAACGGTATCATGACCCTGCTTACCGCCGCGGTTTCTGGCGGTCGGGAACCGCCATGCGAACCATGGCGGTAGGCACTATCGGGGCCCGGGAATTCCTTCCCTGGCACTGATAGGGGTCTCCCCCACCCCCCACTGCCCCCCCGAGTCCTCCCCCCACACCCTCCACCCCCCTGCCACCCCCCAGAGGTGGTACGAACCCCCTCCCCACCCCCACCCCGACATGCACATACACGCACCCCGACATGCACACACCCCCAACATGCACATATACACACCCCCTACACACACACATACACAACGGGGACACATACCCGCACACATACATGCCGACATGCGCACCCGCCGAACTACACACATTGCCCATAGGCACAGCAGCACCCCCCCGCCCGCATGCACGCACTCACACACCCCCTCTACACACTCACACGCACACCCCCATGCACGCACACATCACACAACACCCCCCCACCCCCTCCCCTCACGGACGATCAACTTACCTTGTGCGTTGGTCCTCCGGGAGGCGACAGGAGCCATGGGGAGGTGACCGCCAACAGAAGACCGCCAACAGAAGACCCCCCACACAGATATGTGGGTCGTAATTCTGTGGGCGGTGTTCTGCTGGCGTGGCGGTGGAGGTTGACCAGTCTCCACTTTCCCGCCGACCGCCAGTGTGGCTGCTGGCGGTTTTCCGGCGGAACGCTCCCAGCGGTCGGAATGCGCACAGCGGCATACCGCCGCGGTCGGCGGTCTTCACCGCGGCGGTAACTCGGCGGTCTTGCGAAAAGACCGCCAAGGTCAGAATGACCCCCAAAATCTTGCCGCTACTCCTGCAGAGCACATAGGGGCCTACTGTATGCAATGCCATGCCCCCTTTAAACGGCTGCTCTGAGCAGGCGTTAAAAGTGGCAATCAAAAAAATGACGCAAGGAAATCTGTAAGATTTCCTTGTGCCATTTTTTTCGGTACCCCTAACAGGGCAATACCCGCTTTGGATACATCATACCTGGCGCAGGCATAACGTAGCCCTAAGGGTTTCAAAGTGGCACAATGCATGCATTGTGTCAATTTGTAAATATGGCGCAGCATTTTTGGCCTTCTAATGCCACATTAGTATAAACAAAATTACACTAATGTGGGATTAGAATGGTGCTGGGGGCTCTTAAATATGTGCCTTAGTCCTCAATTAACACAGAAAATAATCGCCATTGGGGTGTTTGCCCTACACAATTGATATTAGTACCAAAATACATTTCATAAGACTTGCATGATATCCTGAATAGGGGTAACAGCCTGAGGCTATTAGCAGAAATTCCAAAGTTGAGTGATATAACCTCTTCATACCTGCAATCGGTGGAATTACTGGTGAGCGAGAGTTGTCAGTTACCCGAACTTCCACAAACCACTTGGAGTTCAGAGGATATAGTGGCCTCAATTAAGTGTCCAGTCATATTTCCGAACAATGGGGAATAACACTAAGGAGGAAAAATGTTTCAAGAAATCCATTCCCTTTGATAGAGCAAAACAAAATACTGGCCAGTGAAAGAGCAGCTCCTGCATATTCAGCTTTGCGGTGTACCAGATGTAACTTAATTGTCAGAACAGTGGGGCACCACCAAGAGGGGCTGCCGACACACATAACTGAAGCACAGTGGGTTTAGATTCCAGCAGTATTAAATTCTGTAAGTAACCCATGAATTAGATCAAAAGTGTGATTAGCCTAGGGTGCTGGCCCCTGCAATTAATGGCACAGAATATTGCTGGGACAAGAACCTTACTGCAGGACGGATCACCACTGGAAAACTGGAAAAATGTTGACATTATTGCACTGCAAGAGACTTGGTCCACAGAATCTCTGCCAGTAGGTGGGTTTGTACACTACCATTCTCCTCCCACCAAAATACAACATCACGGCAGGCCATCCGGGGGCCTTCTTGTATATATATCGCTCTCTATCTGCATACAGTAACTACCCTCAACTGATTCAGGCTGACACATATTAAAAGTTACCAATAGGTCAAAAGATACAAGGCCACCACTGGTTCTAGTTAATGTGTATATTCATCCTAACCCGGTGAAAAAGAAAAGGGAACTGAACGCAATAGTGCCAACTCTAACAGACCTAAAACAAGCTAACTCAATCTGGTATTTCATCATTTCAGGGGATTTTAACACAAATCGTATTCACTCTCTGGATTACAATGACATGTTGACGTGAAGAACTCTTTCTGGCAAGTTCCAGCTCAGTCAAAGCATGCAATCAAAAGATGTGATCTTCTTGGTGAAGAATTTGTGGCAACTATGCGAGTGCTGTATGAGTGGTTCAGTGATGATACTCCACCGAACTTTACTTTACTTTACTTTGGTCCAAATTCAAGGTCAGTTCTTGATTACACAGTTGCTTCATTGCCACTATTTCCCTTAATTAGGAGGTTTAAACCACATGTTCTACAGATAGTGATCACTCATATCAAGCTCTAACTTTGGGGCTATTCCCCCAATGCCACCCCCTGGTGATGGTTGACACCAGTTTCCTCCTCTTGGCAAGTCTAAAGCGTTTGAGATAGAACAGCAAATCCATAATAACTCTTGCCAACTTGGCGAGAAGCTTAATGTCCAGTGCAAGCATTAGTAGTACCCGCATAAACACTTGTGCCCATGTCTGTGAGCAATTACTAGCACAAACACTGTAGGGGAACACAAACCCACTTAAGGTGAGATGGCAACAAAACCAATTTGCCATCAAGAGTTTGGTTCTGAGAAAAGTGCTGAGGACAGCTACTAAACATTTAAAAACAGGAGCCCTTCAGAGCCACCTTTGGGAAAGAGTCAGTGTACTCAAAAATATTATAAAAAGCAAATATGGGAAGGCAAAAGGGTTGCTAAAGAGGGATTCTGGACAAGACTATTATTTGAAGCCAGGAAGACAAATTCCAGTAGATTCTGGGAAACAATAAACGACCTTACCATACCAGTGAATGTGATAAAAGACTCATGCATTTCAAAGGCCAATCTGTCTCCTATCTAGTAAAAGCTTTCCCATTAACTATTCTAATGGCCATGTTCATAACAATGGTGACGGCCATTATTTGGCGCTAAATAGCCTTGTGTCTGTTGAAGTGTCAAATATAGCTTTCGGAGTGGACACCTTCTCCTCGGGAGCCTTCGCAGTGATGTGCCAGGACCAAACGGTATGCAACAGGCCATTTTTAAAGACAATCTCAAATACTGGTCAGGTGCATTAGCGGTACTCTTTAATGAACTTCAGACACACAGGTTTATCCCAGAGAGTTGGTGTGGCTCCATCATTAACCCAATATTTAAAAGAGAAGATAGGGCTGACCTTGCAAACTATAGGCTGATCACGCTTCTAGATGTAGAAGCAAGGTACTACGGATCCTTAATACTGGTGAATTTGACTGAATGGTTGACTTTGAACAACACTAACTCCATTGAACCAAACAGTATTTAGGAAACACATAGGCACAATAACAAATATTCTAGCAACAAACTTTGTGATGGAGCAATGCAAAAGATCAAAGATGAATTTTCATCTCTGCTTCATCGATTTTAAAGCAGCCTTTCCTTTAATCGTGTCAACAAGGAGTTACTCTGGCTCAAGCTAAGGAATTGGGGAATTTCACCAAAGTTGCTCCGAGCCATAGAACAACTTTACTCTGACACTTGGATCCAGGTGAAAATAGGGGATGGAACAAAGTTATTCCACAAAATACCAACAAGTCCAGGCCTCAAACAGGGATGCATGTTAGTGCCTCAGCTTTTCAACCTATTTATGGCAGACCTTTCTCCTTTGCTGGACCTGGTAAATTTACATCCCCCCCGGCTTGGTCCGCTATGCCTTTCCCACCTCTCCTAAGATGACTACATTGTGCTATTTGTCATGACGAAAGTGGCCTGAAAAGATTACCTAATGTTCTGGTGATCTATGTCAAAACAAATCACTTAGAGGTTAACACAACAAAATTGAAAACAATTTAAACCTCGAGCCGCTCAGGGCACAGAGCTATGACTTGGATAAATGACTCTGCTCTGGAAGTTGTACAAGTAACTTGGCATGTGTTTGGATTGAACTGGCAGCGCCTTACACCAAAATCAGTAAATGATGCACAAAGGGAAGGCACAAACTCATGCCTTTAGTTTACTGAGGAAAAATCTGGATAGCCCTTCGTTCCAACTATTATTGACAGTAATTTCAGCAAAACTGCTCATCTTGTATGCATCTGTCCCATTCTTCGCCCTCTCCCTGTAAAACCTTCAAAAAAGGTGCTTAATGACAGAAACATCTGCATATGCAGAAGCGACATAACGGCAAGCCTTAATCCTGACGACCAGCAATTAAATTGTAAATTGGTCAAGTTCTTATTCATGGTGCATGTTTGATTATTTCATCATAAAGTCATCTACACTGCCTTGAAATCACAGTTACTGAACTGGCAAACAGACAGCAGAGGCTGGTTCCACCCCATGTGACAAGTTCTGAAGTGTCCCCAGTGGTTAGTGTGCATGGGCCAGCATTTACACAACCAACGTGCATACTCCCCAGTTTCTTCCCTCCTGCACCTTCCCATCTTGATGTTCTTTTTTTAAGTTTTACTTCTTTTTGTCCTTGATAATTTTATTTTATTTTAAAAGAGAATGAACTTAAGAAAGTTTTTGAATTTCTTGCTATTATTGTCATGGTCTTAACTGTTTAAAACAATAAACTTATTCATTCATTCATTCAGTGCAAGGTGCTACTTTCAGAGCAACTCACCAGTGCAATAGAAGTTTTCTGCAGGAATATAAATACTTTATCAAGACATTTGTTCTACTTTGCATCACTTTGTGGTGGTGCAAAGTATTTGATGAATCTGTGCCCTAAATTCTCTTTCTCTCTTTCTTTTCCCATTCCCCTTCCGCCCAGTTTACGGCTGACTTACATAAATATCCTTCACATGGTCACCAGTGGGTCAGGGATACTAGCATTACACCTGTTCGATATGGTTAACCATTTTAGTATGACCCTCACAGACATTTTAATGGAGTCATTTCTATCTTGTTTATCCAGGTAGACTTCAGTGAAGCCAGGTAATAATCTGTGTGCAAGACATGAGGGTCTTGAATTGTGCTTTCCCTTTAATCTGGCACCAATGTTACAATATCAGTATTATGACACAGTAGTCAAGCTCAGAAAAGGCTAACGAGGAAACTAATATGATTTTGGAGGCAGTTGCTTCAGGAAAGAACTCTTCTTATTAGGCACTGAAGCTGGATTGTGCTATTGGTGTTTGTGTGTATGTGAAAGTTAAAAAATGAGTGTACTGTAGCAACTGTCTACTGTTTTGGCATGCTTTTAATATGTGAAAAAAACAACTCAATATGGCCACTGGTGCATCCCAAAGCATAGGCACTCATCCACATCCATGGGCAATCATTGTCAAACTTTTTTTCTAATGAAGACAAAGAATTGTAAAATTGGTGCACATGCATACACTTGTGCTGTGGTCATGTAAGGGTGATTTGCATGCTGGTGTGAGCCCAAATTGTGGGTCTGTGCGTGTAAGTGCAAGGTGAGTGATGTGTATTGTGACAGGAATATGAGAGGAGTGCATCTATGAGTGTAAGGCGAGAGGTGCAGTCATGTAAGTGTCTGGTGAGTGGTATGCCTGTGTGCGTGTTCATTAATGGCTGTGTGTATGTGTGTGCTCAGTGAGGGATTTCTTCCTGTGTAGGATACAGGTGTTCTCCTATGAGTGTGGGGTGAGGTATGTGCTGGTGTGAACACAAGTTGAGGGTGTAATGTGAGCAGTAGCACACCAGTAAGACACAGACACTGGAGTCATGCAATACTTTTCAACTAGGCTGCTTTGCCCTCAAGCCCTTCTTATTGTCTTCCTATATCATCACGCCTGCCGCACCACAGCACAGACATACACAAGTGGAGCCTGCTGATCCCCCCTCCAAGGTGTTACATAGTGTGGCGGATGTGCTGGCACTTTGCAACTCTACAGAGGGGCATTTCTGTAAGTGTAGTGCAATGAGCATGCCTTTGTCATTGAGCAGGTTATCTGCTTACGTGTAGGGTGAGGTTTTCTTTAGAAGAGTAATATGCATCTGGACACCAATGCAAACCGGGACATTTCCAAGTTTGCTACACTTGTTCTTCAGAAGAACAAACAAAAAAATGATGGATTTCAGCTTTTCTTGGGGAGTCACTAACATATACTGCTCAGACAAAAACAAGACATGTCTTGTCTCAATCTACCTTATTAACCAGAGCAAGCTCATGCAGCATGGGAGAGAAAGATTGTGGGGGAAATGGTGGGACATGTCTGGCTAAGTCATCCCTACAAGCACAACAACTAATCCTGCTGCTCTGTTTTATTCTCCTTGAACTCTTATGGGAAATGGAAGACCGAACTGGATGTTTACAGCAGGGTTTATTCTCTCTATCGCAAAAACAAAAGAATTCTGCCTCTTTTTAATGTTTGTTTTCATTACTTGCTTTCTTGTTAAGCCAGGTAGCATTTCACAAAAAAGGAGGCAAGTAAAGGAAACAACTACAGGAGAAGAAGGATTCAAATTATCCAAGTACTAGAAAGGCCTGAAGGCTTGAGTGCTTGTTGCAGATATGATGGGCACCCTGTCAGCCTCAGGTGTGTACCCCTTTCATGGGTAGCACAGCTTTTCATTTTTTAGGGGACAGTAAATATTTATGCTGAACTCATTTTAGTAGTCCTTTGTCCTTTGTCCACTTTATCCATGCTAACCAGTGCTACGGTGCTTGTAATCTCTAATTCAAAAATGGTAAAATCGGACTACACCTAATTGGCACATTTAGTTTACATGTAAGATCCTAGTAAATGGTATGACCTGTCCCCAAGGCCCATAAATTAAATGCTACTATTGGGCCTGTAAAGCACAAAGTGTTCATGGAGGAATCATTTGCATACACATATGTCAGCGATATTAAACACTATTAATGTTGTAATTAACCATAGATCAAATTCCATAGAGGAATAAATCTTCAAACCGTGTGTAATTAGTTTCTGAAAAAATGATGAATTTTTATATATTCACTAATAATATATTCATCAATATAGCAAAGCAACACAGAGAATGTTTAGTGTTTTTACACAAATGCACTGGTGACCCCTCTGGTCAACAATCCCTTTACATCCAAGGGACAAAAGGAGAGCACCAACCCTCCCGACTCTCCAACCACAAAAGGTTTGAGTCCTATTTGCTGTCTTTCAAACAATCAGAAATCACTCCTAATGGGCCCCAGCAGCTCATGCAAATAATTGCGTAATGGAGAATATAAGGTCGACGTTTCGGTCTCTCAAGGCTCAAACCGTCCATGAGACCATTCTCAGGACAATGCATCAAAGTGGATTAAATCACAATTGTTGCTTTACAACACAATAAATAACCCACATTAATAAAATGTTAAATAACACTAAAAGGCAACAGAAAACCAAACCACGGTGTACATGCAAGTGAATCACCCACTTACAAGGCACCCCAAAAAACAGTCTACATAAACCTCAGTGTAAAACGTGCAGTTTTCACATCGTTATAACATGCAACACCAAACTTACACCAAAATTTGTATATACATATATATATATATGTAAATATATATGTATGTACATACATACATACAAACAAACATACACACATACAAATACACATACATAAAATAAAATAAAGTCACCCACCAGTGCTCCTCAAAGAACTGACAAAAGTTAATTACCCCCAATCAAAGTGCACCAACTGATACCCAAAACCAATTCCAAAAATAAAGCAATTAGTACGTGCTTCAACATCAACTTCCTAGAACAGCACTGCTTAATCCTTTTCATCAAACACATGCATCTAAACAAATAAAATACCAAATTATGAGTAAAGTTCTAACATCTGGTAACTCTGGAAAAGATTGGAAATACTAGGTCGGAACTCAGGAAGCTTGTCACTGCAAGGAGAAGCCTGTCACTGTGAAGGTATGGATGCCGCTGTGAAGAGAGGACTACTGCTGCGAAGGGAAGGCTGCGCAGACTAGAGACAGGAAAGCGTTGCTTCCAAGTTAAATGAGGCTAAGCAGGATTTAGTCTGAAACGCCAGTTTTTATAGCAGGCACAAATCAGTTGCAAGGAAACACATGGGAAAAACAGAGGAACTTGTTAGTCATCATTGTAATTGCATATGTTTCTCAACTGTTTTTTTTTCTGTTAGGAGGATCAATTAAAGAACCAGCAGTTGTTGACAGTTGATGTGCTTCCTGGACAAACTGGGTGAGGCCTCGGTGGTTGTAGGCAGTTGACATGTCCTTCCTGGATTACCCCGGTGAAGCCCAGGTGTTCTGAAGTTATCTTGACAACAAGCATTGCTCTAGGTCTGCTTTAAACATTGCCAATATGTTAATAACTGAGTTGCAAAGTTACACAAGGTTTCAAAAGTATAACTTGATTCAAACTGGTACTGTGATGAAAAGAAAATAACAGCATCTCTAATATCACCCATGGGGTGGGAAAGGCATGACTAAGGTATGACTAGCCCTGATCACAACTGGGACCATGACACACACAAAGGAACTTAGCACCAGGTCTGCCTGTTTTTTGTCACCCCAGACCCTTTGGGGAGTTGACCAGGGGAAAGGAAAGAACTTTCTAGGAACCAGTTTTGAGAGAAAGACAGTGCTTCCCCCACACAAAGATTGGCATCAGGCAAAAACTTTAGAACTCCAGACCCATACAGTAGGTTATTCCTGGCCCTGTGGAATATTTAGAAGAAGGACTGTCCTGCTGCCGGAAAACTGCCCTGTTTTAAGGACTGTCTTGCTTTCTGAAGAAGGAAGACTGGATCTGCTTGCCTTTCTCTCAGGTCGCCCAGAGGGACTTTAAGGGCCAGTTAGCTGACCTGCTGTTTGAGCTACAGGGTTTAGCAAAAATTAAATGTAACATTAAAAGAAGGATATTATTAAATTATATAATAATATATAAGATTAAACAAAATGTACATATTTATTTTAAAAGTCAAAATAAATTTCTTAGTGAATAACATTTTGTAGTATTTAAGGAGCACTATAGTAGAGTTACTTCACATACTACAAAAAGTTGTGAATAGGCCCCATAATCTCTAAAATCTCCAGTGTGTTTACGTGCTCTAAGCAACTGTCGTAGTTATGAAAAAGGATAGCATGGCACAGACACACCTAAATAAAACAGAAACACATACACATAAGTACAGCAATACCAGCACACAACAAAACAAAGATTTATAAATATAAAAAAATGAATATACGCACATTCTCAGCTAGAGGCCCAGGCCCGAAACACAATTTGGTAATTCAATTCATGATGAATGACCACACCTTTATTTTCGCTCAATTAAATACTAGACATAAACAATGAACATGTATGTGTGTTAAATGTATACACAGGGAACATATATGACACATAGAAGGAACAGAAAGAGTGTACATACTTGGTTATGCTAGTGTCCAGTTTTAATAGTAATGGTTTCCTTGGTGACGAGGGAGTGCCATTTCCTAAGGGTGTGAGAGCAACAAGGAGAGCGCAGGATAAGGCAGGAATGTGAAGGGGAAAGGAACACATAGGAGAGAGGGAATACAAGTCAGCCAATCAAATGGGCGGTATAGAAGATATGCTTCAGGAGCTTGTCAACAGTGTTGTAACGAAACTGGTAGGAGTCTTTATCATGCCCCTGATTGTCAAACACAGGAAGATGAAGCGAAACCATCAACTAAGAAGTAAGAATAAGAGCATGACAAGAAAGGCAATCAATGATTAACAATTAGCTGACCTGTCTGTAAGCATTGTTCATAATAGGTTGTTAATAACTGCTAAATCTATCTTAGGCGAGACATAAAAAAGGATGAAGAAAATAGTGAGACATCCTCTCACATGCGGGTGAACGGATGGTTACTGACAGAAGAAAGGTAGTTGGGATTTGAGTGTTTCGAGATATAGATTATTATGCATTATTTTACAAGAGGTATTGCTACAGTTCACTTTTCCAACAGTAGTGTGCTTTAATGAGAAAATGATTTTATTTGACTTTGAATTTAAATTTAAATTTAAAAACGAATCGCTTTCTATCATGTTCAACGTTTCAAAAAGTGTGCAACAGATAGCAAGCGTACTAAATCAACAATGGACCCCACTGACCTACGTTTATCATCACACAAAATGTAAAAGTAACCTGACATAAGTGTATATATTTTGGAAAAACACACAGTTTTTAAACGCAAAATCCCGTTTGTAAAATTATTTTGGCTTGAATTAACATCCACAATAAATGCAAAATATCTTCATAAATGGGGTGCTTGTAATTTTTTCTGTGTGATTTTTGTTAAATGTGTTATTTGTCCATCAGATTTGTTTTGTGTTTGCATTCCTGTCTTTTCCTTCAATTTACATGTTAGCTTCTCCTGAAAAACAATAAAAGTGTTAAAAAGGGCTGCTTCTTGTTTTTTGTATAACTCAGACATTTGACTTTAAACTTCCGTCCTGGTCAACAGAGCAACACAATTTCAGACCCTGATTGTGGTCACAAGGCGGTGTATTTGTAAAGGCACTAGTGCACTATGTATATTCAAGCCAAATGTATTGGAGGAGGCCAGCAGATACGTACATAAGACAAATCACATACTTAAAATTTTTGATAAATCAGTTTAGCATTATTTATCAAGTGTTAACACACAGATGCAGCACGAGCTAAGTGGGGACTGGAAACTATAGCCGAGGTGTAAAACACAGAATATGAACAAAACGATGTAGAAAGGAGCATGTGCAAAGTTTCATTTTAAGTGACATTTGCAAGAGAGCCTGAGAAAAGAAAAATGAGCTGCAAATTGCATAACTCCTTGCTAGGCAAGCTCCATTTACAGTGGTGGAAAGTTATTGTTCGGACCGGTTTTACATGTATTTTGACATTTAGAAGACAAAGGCATCGGAAAGACATGGAGAAGGTGAAACTCACTTTTTAGTGACAAAAATGCTATTTGCATTTTACGTGCATGCAAAATGCAAGATAAAATGTTTGCCTCCAACTGAAATAACACGCATGAATGCAAATGTGTAGGCGAAACTTCAAAACAAAAACTCGCTCTTAGTCAAAAACAACTAGACAATAATAGACAATATACAAAAAAATCCTTTACTTAGGAAGTCCTTACCTCAAAAAGTCAATATATCATTGGTGTTTGATTTGCACTGTAAACTGAAATAATCAGGAAAATTCCAACTATTTGCATTTTTAAACTGTGTTGCAATAATCAACAGGCGGTTGTCAAGTATGCAGCTAATAGTGCTACCATTATTCGATCCAGATGACCTCACAGCCCAGCAAAAATTGTGGAGGTCAGAGTCCAGTATCCAAGACTGACCGGAGCATGGATGTTGGTTCGTCAAAATGCCAGGGGCAGCACATATGACATCATGCACAGTCTATGTTGCAATTCTGTCTCTCTTCAACTGAGAGGCACTGAGCGCAGACCAACTGCAGACTGGGAATCACCATCAAAATGTATCCAGAATCTCGGTCTCACTTCTTCTGCATGTCATTTGCATCTTGGACACTTTGGAAAATTTACTCTTGTTCATATGGACTATAGATCTGAGTGCACAGGCAACAACTTTCCAATCCTTTCACTAATACAAGTCCTTCTCATTCTCAGCACTGGATTTTCTCTTTCAGGACCTGTAAGAGAACAGGATTACACATACCTGTGACTAGTTTTGTGCATCCATGTCATGTGTCTGTACCCTGGGCTTTCTGTTACCTGAACTGCTTTTTGGCTGCAAGTACCATGTCTAACGCTCTTTGTTCATGCATTGCTTGATGAATCGCTGTGTACTAATCAGACCATTTGTTTCTTGTGGGGTGACAAATCTTTGCTAGTACACATTGGGACGCCTTGCCTTTTCTGCCCTATTCCTGTTCTCCTATTCTGTCTGTGCCTAATCCTTCATGGCATATGCCATTATTTGTTCATTTTCACCTGTATCTTCACACAATCTGTGCAAGGTTTAACTATTTATCCCTGACAATATCAATGGATTGACCGCTTGTCCTAACCTTAGCCTCTCAACAGACTCCTTTCTGCTGCTAAAGGTCTCCGGAAAGAGCAAAGAGGTTGGCTACTGCAATGAGGTGACAAAGTCTTGTCAACGTGTTTCTTACACCAATTTTATGGCCCCTAAGACCAAGGTTAGCAAGTGTACCAGGGGTACCAGAAAGCATGTCAGGTGTAGCAACTGCTTTGCATGAAGACCCATGTTTGAATTCAAGGAGGGTGAGTAGGTACTGAAACAGGCCAACAGCAGTTTCATGCAACAGACCCCAAATAATTTCTGAAATGTCAGGGGAAGATTATTCTATATTTGAACAGCTTTTAGAGTAAAGATGCGTCCCCTTTCAGAGACAAATTGTAAGAGAACATTTCTAACCAATTTAGATTTTCAATAAAATGGTATTTCAGAGGGAATTGCTGATCCTCAAGATACACATTTTAGAAAGGACCAGTGCTTTTAAAAAGGACCAGACCATAAAGACATTTTTAAGCCAAAAATGCAAGTTTTAAGAGGATACTAATTGTTGCTGGTAGCCATGGAATGGGGCTTGAGGCCTTCTTGATGTTTTTAATTTTTCAAAGTTTCATAGCTAGAAAGGCTGCAACATTCTTAATAGCTGTAGACTCTCAATCATATGACCAGTTTACAGAGATTTACAATAGTCAAAGCAGAAATTAATTATTGTCCCTGCAACCACAGTAGTCCAGAAGTTACAGATTGATTTGATGTTCGCCAGTTGGTAAAAATGTGTTTTTGACAGCTCCCCTAGCCAGAGGGCCTATAGTAATGTCACAATCAAAGAAGGCCCCTACATTCTTGACTTGTGAGTCCACTGCAAGACATTCACTAGAGACCAAGGAAGTGCAAGAAACCCAAATAACCCATAGTATAAATAGGGAAATATGTCTACTTAATCATAGATTTGTTCACTTGAATAAAGCAGTTTACCATTCAGTCTTTGGCGCTCTATAGACTGGCTAGAAGAGGATGAAAACTAGCAAGGTGGGAGAATGCACTAAAACGGATGGGAGACAGCTATATAAGAATGAAACATAATTAGGAACCCAAAGGGGAGATCAAACTATTGAACCAGCATGGTGTTAATCCGGGCCAGGGAAGCTGGATAGCACTGGTGCCCAAAATATAATTGTGGCTGCTAGGGGCAGAAAGTGCATTGGGCATTCCTTCTGTGAGTAATCACAGCACAATAGTGAGCCAGTCCAGAGTCCCTTAAGAATATTTTACATCATAGCTAGTTTTTTTTCAGAAACAATGTTTTGTTCTATGTTAGTGAATTGTGCTGAAAAGTCAAAAATAACTAAAAGGACAGCTACTTTATGTACTATTCTTAAGGCCTCTTTCAGAGCCTTAGTAATACTGTCTTGGTCCAGCAACCTGGTCTGAATTAAGAGTGAAAAGGTGAAAGACAGCAATGAGAATTGTGGTGAACCTTTAGCTGTGGCATTACCTATGACATCACCTTAGCCAGCAGTGGAATACACGTAAAGGGGCAGAAGTTTACTGTTACAAATGTACAAGTTCTATCCTCACCTCTGATCACCAATGTTAAAAATAGGGTTTCTGATTGGCAGTCAGTTTGCCCTCTGTCCAAGCAGGGACCCTCAATCTACTCAGGGCAAGGGAGATACTCACCTAAGATAACCCCTGCTCACTCCCTTGGTAGCTTGGCACAAGCAGTCAGGCTTATCTCAAAGGCAAAGTGTAAAGTATTTGTTCCAACACACACAGTGATACAGTGAAAACACTACTATATGGACACCACACCAGTTTAGAAAAATAGCCAATATTTATCTAAATTAAACAAGACCAAAACAATCCAACATAGACATGTAAAGTTATGAATTTTCAAAGATTATACAATCTTACTCCATAAAAAACAATAGAAACGTTGTTGTTACACAAACTACCTGGTTTGTGTCAAAAACAAAGTCACACGGGAAAGTGTGCGTCAGAAAAGTCAGTGATGCATCAATTCCTTACTTGCAAGTGAGGCCGTTCATAGCTTCTTTTCTGGTCAGGTAGGCGATACGTAGTGTTTCTCTCCCACAAGAGGGCGATGCGTCGATTTCTGGATAGGCACCTCGAGTCTGGGCAGGTTCACGTTAATTTTGATGCCCAGCAATGTTGCACGTGAAGTCCGGCCTCACAAGGACGAGAATTCGAGCTGCATGGGGTTTGATTCGATTTTAGCAGCCGCAAGTGGGTGTTGCATCATTTGTCCAGCCGCAATGCTGGTGATGTGGTGATTTCCCAGCTGCGATGCAGGTGATGCGTCAATTTCAGCCGCAATGCAGATGGTGCGTCATGTTTACAGCTGTATTGCAGCTGATGCATTGAAATGTTTCCCTCAAGGCTCCTGTTCGTGGATTTCCACTTTGGTTCCACCAGTTCCACCTCTCAAGAGACCAGAGACTGGACAGGGCACCACTTGGCAGGGTAGGAGTCACAGCAGAGAGTCCAGGTGCTGGCAGAGGAAGCCTTTAAATGCCCTGAGACTTCAAAACAGGAGGCCCGTTCAGTCCAAGCCCTTGGAGACAATTCACAAGCAGAAACATATCTTTCAGGCAGAAGCAGCAACTGCAGGCCAACCCAGCAAAGCACATTCATAGGCAAAGGGGCAGTGCTCCTCCTCCTGCTCTTCAGCTCTTCTCCTTGGTAAAGGTTCTTCTTTGTTCGAGAAGTAATCTGAAAATCTGGGGTTCTGGGTCCACTACTTATACCCCTTTCTGCCTTTGAAGTAGGCACATTTCAAAGGACATTCTTTGTTGGTCACAAGATCCTGCTTTGCCCAGGCCTGGCCCCAAACACACACCAAGGGGTTGGATTCTGCATTGTGTGAGGGCAGGCATAGCCCATTCAGGTCTAAGTGTCAGCTCCTCCCTCCACTTCATCCCAGATGACCCATCAGGATACGGAGGCTACACCCCAGCTCCCTTTGTGTCACTGTCTAGTGGAGATTCAAAGCAGGCCATCTGTCAGTCTGAGCCAGACAGAGAATACACAGAATAGTTTAAGCAACAAAATGCCCACTTTCTAAAAGTGGCATTTTCAAACTGACTATTCAAAAAACAACGTTACCAAAAGATTTATTTTCAAATTGTGAGTTCAGAGACCCCAAACTCCACATCTTATCCGCTCCCAAAGGGAAACTGCACTTAAAAGTTATTTAAAGGCAGCCCCCATGTTAACCTATGAGAGAGATGGGCCTTGCAAAAGTGGAAACCGAATTTGGCAGTATTTCACTGTCAGGACATGTAAAACATATCAGTACATGTCTCAACTTTAACATACACTGCACCCTTTGTCCAATATTCACTTGTAGTCTTAATGGCTTCTGCTTAGCATTGTCTTAGAATCTTATAATATCTTTTCATTTCATATACCAGGGTAATTTTGATATTTGCCATCATTGTACCGTTTGTAAGAGCTAGAGAGGAGAAATGATGAAATGTGAATTACTGTCAGATTTCTGATTAGTGTTGGCGGCATACACAGTATTGGGGAGTGCAGATTGTACAAATCAAAGTAAGCGCTTTGCTGAGTTTCACAAGGATTGAAAACATTGTTAGACAGAGACATGATGTCAACTCTGAGTATACCCATTTGTACCTTTTCCAAACATGGAGGCGTGGGAGTAGTGGCTTTAGGGTGGTATGGACTTCTACAACAAAATGAAATAATGAAGTGATTTGGCAAGATGAATTCTGACTTAGGAACTCAGTTGAAAGTGATGCTTTAATGAGCTCTAAGGAAAGGCTATGGGAGTGACTAGATGCAAAAACAATAAGGTAATGGATGGAATGCTTGAAATAATCTCAGCCAGTGGCAATCGTTCGGGCCACATCCCAATCCATCGTTTTTTGCCTCCTCAATTTGGACCCAGCAAAATGAAAATTAGACTTGACCCTACTCCTTATGGGAACGCTCAAGTCTGAACTGCAGTACCAGGTCCTTCCTGAACCGGAACACAAGCAACCAAGGACCAATTTCATCCTAGTTAGGGCTCTTCAGCCAGGTATAGCTTGGTTCCAGTGGCACAGTGAGCCCAGGACCCACGTCTGGACATACCTGGCACACTTAGGCCAGCAAATGTGAAAACAACAAGGTGATGGATGGAATGCTTGAATCAATCTCAGGCACAGACAACCACTCGGGCGCATCCAAATCCATTGTTGGGTCACAAATTATTAGAAATGTTAGGTGGCCTAGAAAGGATTCAATGATAGCCCCCTGGTAGCACGGTGATGGGATTATTTGGAACATACCTCACAGACATTCAGATAAACTTTGGGTGACAGAGTGATGCTGGTCGACATGGGGAATAAAGTTATTGTAGACATAATGAGACTTGTATTTCTTCCCTTCAGTGACGATTAGCTGTCTGTTCTAGTCCCTGACAGCTGTTTGGGGTGTCTTCTTGGGTTTTGTCTCATGTGTTGTCAGCATCCTCACATGAGTACTGGATGTTCTTGCTTGATCAAAGTATAAAGTTCCAAGAGTGGTCCTCATTTGTTTGTGGCACATCCAGGTTTTTTTTTTGTTAAATCTTTTTATTGCATTTATAACATAAACAAAACGCATACTACTAAAATACTCATACAAGATAAGAATAGAGTGGGGAAAAAAAAAAGAAAAAAAAATAGATAGTAGAAAGGTATGAGAATTATACTCTGTTTGATAAGTGGTCGCGAGTCTGTTGTTTGGTGATCTGATATAAGGGGTAAGATCGCCGTGGGGGGGGAGGTCTACGGAGCGATCAGGGCGTAGGGTAATGATTTCGAGCAGGATGCATTTGTCGTGGGTGGAGTGTACCTTTGTGGATATAGTGTTGCAGCTGTATACCTAGGGTGTGTGTTTATATTCTTATCATCTGTGTTCGAATGAAGTTTCAGGTCTAGGTAGTTATGTATAGGAAATATGTTGGTTGTGATGTCTCGGATCAGTATTTTTCCAGAAGACTAGGGAGGTCGTGTATCATCTTTTTCCTGTAGTTGATCCGCCACGGAGTCCCATATATCAGCATGCTTGACTACCACTCCTATATCATGTAATGTGTGCAACACCTGTATTTCTGCATTGACCCAACGCTGTACGTCAGTTTTCCAGTGGCGGGAATCTGGGGTGCTAGGTGATTTCCACTGTGTGGCGATGAGTCGTTTGAGGATTACAAATGCTAGATCTGCGCATCTGAGCTTTTGTTTATCTGTGCTACATTTGTGTCTGATACCCAATAGGCAGGACTCAGGAGTAAGTGCTAGGGGAATACCCAGCCATGTAGCGGTTTGTTGTGTGATGTCTTGCCATACTCAGAGTAGTGGAGGGCAGTTCCAGGTCATGTGCAAGAAATCAGCTTCCGTGTTACCACACCTTGGACAATCAGAACTAGCTTGGGGGTACATGTGGTGTATTCGGTGTGGAGTCAGGTACGTCTGGTGTAGGTAGTTGAGCTGGGTGTATCTGAAACGTGCATTGCGCGATACCTCGCGTGTGGATGTGAGGGCCATGGACCATGTTGGAGCTGTGAATTGTGTGTGAAGTGCTTTTTCCCATTTGTTCTTAGCTTGTGGCTGTGCTTCTTCTGGGTTAGCACGTAGCACATTATGGATCCCTGAGATGCATGCTGATGTACCGGTGTCTGATAGCAGTTCATGTAGAATAGGTGATGGTAGTGGTTCCCTGCTACCGTGTCCCCATGCGTTGCGTATTAGAGATTGTAGTGCGCCGTACATAATAAAACTGCCCTGTCCCAGAGTGTACATCGACGCGAGTACCTCGTAGGGGAGAAATTGGCCCTCTGCGAATAATTCTCCCACTAACCGGAGGCCTTTGGCGGCCCAATCAGTGAGACACAGACGGCCATGTAATCTATGTACCCCTGGGATGGCGAGTAACGGGGTCTTAGGCGAGTATGGTGGTTTTCCGGGTCCCCTGTTCACATGGCGCCGCCACACCCTTTCGGCCACTTTTAACAGGATATTGTTGTGTCACGGTAGGGCCACACGTCTCACGAGCCATTCCAGTATGTTTAAACCACCCAGTTGTGTGCTCACATTGTGAGTTTCTGAGTGAGTGGGGTCTTGCAACCAAATTAGGATCCATTGCAGCTGGGCAGCTGCGTAGTAAAGCTCAAATTGTGGTACACCCATCCCGCCTCTATCCAGTGGTAGGCAGATCTTAGCCAAAAGCCACACGTTTACGTCCGGTGCTCCATATCAAATCTATCAATAACTTGTTCAGCTGTACAAAAAAAGTGCTAGGAAGCCATAGTGGTAGGGCAGCGAAAAAATATAATAGTCGAGGGAGTATAATCATTTTGATTAATGCCACTCTACCCATAGGTGATAGTGGTAGTGCGCACCAAAAGGGCAGCAGTCCTTTTATGGATCTAATTGTCCGGTCTAAATTGCCCTCCTTGAGGTCAGATTCGTCATGATATATGTGCACTCCTAGATATTTGAAAGTGCTGTAAGTCCATTGTAAATTATGCTCAGTGAGTATGTGGGTCTGTGTGTCGGGTAGTCGGCACATGGGGAATAGACATGATTTGGCCCAGTTAACATGTAGGCCGGATATGTCTCCGAATGAGTTCAATAATTGTAGCAGGATTGGTAGGGATTCGGTATGGTTGCGTAAGTATATTAATGCATCGTCTGCGTATAAGGACACTATGCGGTCTTCCACGCCGTCCGGTATGCCCCATCTTGTGGCTTCATTGCGCAATTTAGCCGCGAGGGGTTCTATGGCTAGTGGAAACAGAAGTGGTGACAGGGGGCATCCCTGTCGCGTGCCTCTACCGATCTTGAATTTTTTCGGAAGTGATGGTGCCCGTTTTTACTCTAGCTATGGGGTCTGTCAGAAAAGGGGAGGCCTCCTGTTGTAATATGTGATCTTTTAGCCAGCTCTCTAGAAATAACTTTGCGTTAGGGAGCTCGATTCGCTCCGGGAATCCCATGAATCTAATGTTATTACGGCGTGATCGGCATTCCACCTCCTCCGCGCGTCTTTGGAGTTGTATTATCTCAGATTCCTGCTGTTGTATTCAGGTTTTTCATGTCCTCTATATTTGGTTGAGATGTTTCTAGGGTAGATTCGACGGTGGTTACTCTATCCGCTAGCTTCCGGTGTTCAGTGCGTAGGATAGTGACTTCCACTGCCATTGCATCTATCTTTCCTTCCAGGGATGTTTTAGTTTCTAATATTGCCTGCAGTACCTTGTCAATTTGTAACGAGTGAGCAGCTAGCATTTCAGTCACTTTGTACAGTGGATCTGGGCTCTCTATCGTTGGCGGGTCCCCAAGTCTGGTCTCTGATTGGCCCCTCGGTGGCTTCGGTTTCACCGTGGTTTCGCCTGTTCTGAACTCTCTTCGTATTGCGTTGTGATTGAGGCGGTTAGTATATACGGTTCTTGTATCTGATTAGGCGAAATTTGTGCCCATCAGTGGGAGCTTGATGCGTTCCGCAAGAGGTATGCATCGGGTGTGTGCAATTGACAATTGCGTGTTGCAACTCACGTGTCTGTGCATTTTATGTTGGGGGAGAATCAGCTTTGCTCTTTGCAAGAGCGGTGTGCCTGGTACTTGCAGTTGGCGGTTGCGCGTTGCGGTTCCCGTATCTATGCGTTTTATGTTAGGAAAAGAGAAAAGGAAGAAACGGCATTGCTCCCTGGCTGTATGCAAAACTAGGAAATGTCACTGATTCCAATTTTCGTTGGTGGGTGTGGTAGATGCCTTTACCTAGTGCTTGATTTCCGAGCCCACCTAAGACACACCTTTAATAGGGCACAGCTTAGTTTGATTTCCCCTTTGAACTCCGATGTGCGTTACGTGTTGGGAATGGCTAGCGCTCCGCAGTTGTTGCTAGGCTCCGTACTTCTCAATCGACCTGACCTCTTTTTAGCACGCAAGCGTTCGGTGTAATTGAACAGCAGTTCCCAAGAAACTTCGATCTGCGGCCTTTTCCTCGTCCGCAGTTAGATCTCAATCGGGTCGCGCCGTCCTGCTCGTGTTCCGCGACTGGGCTCTAATGTTCGTCTGGGGTCTTAAGCTGCCCGTTAGATTGGGCGCCTATAGCATGCGAGGATATATCCGTGGTTGCGTGCTGCAGTGCCCATATCTGTGCGTTTTATGTTAGGAAAGAGAAAGAAAGGAAGAAACGGCTTTGCAACCAGGCTGTGTGCAAGGCTAGGGAATGTCACTGAGTCCAGTTTACGTTGGTGGGTGTGGTGTATGCCTTTACATAGTGCTTGACTTCTGGGCCCACCCAAAACACCCCTTCAGTAGAGCACAGCGTAGTTTGATTTCACCTTTGAGCTCTGTTGTACGTTTCGTGTTAGGAATGGCTAGCGCACCGCATTTGTTGCTAGGCTCCGTACCTCCCCGTCGACTAGTCCTATCCTTAGCACACAAGCGTTCGGTGTGATTAAACAGCAGTTTCCAGAAACTTTGGTTTGCGGCCTTTTTTCTCGTCCGCAGTTAGATCTCAATCGGTCCGCGTCGCTATGCGCGTGTTTCGCAAGTAGGCCCTATTGTTCGTCCGGAGTCTTAAGCAGCCCATTAGATCGGGCGTCTATGGCATGCGAGGGTGCGTCTGTAGCTCCTCGCCGTCCCCACCCGCAGTGCTAGGATCGCTCAGTACCTGCGTGCAGGGTGCAGCCGCCGCTATCGTCGGGTCGCTCGCCTCCTCGCTGGTGCGCGTCCGCGTCTCTTTACCATAGGGGCTCCGGACGAGCCGCTGCGTCCGTTTGTTCAGGTCTTCAGGGTCTCAGGATGTTACTGAGCATGAAGCATGTGGGTTCGGAGGTTTTTGACGCCTGGGGACAGGAGGATTACAGGATAATTGTGGGCCGGGCGCGGAGCTCTGATTTAAGCGACCGCACTCGCCGCCATCTTGGCCCTGTGGCACATCCAGGTTTACCGCACGTCCAGGAGCGTGACTTTTAATTTTTGGATCACGCGTCATGTTGTGATGCAATCGTGCAGAGTCAATCAAGCCCTGACGCCCGCTAATATCACATTCAACACTCCTTGCTCAGCGGTGTCCATCTTTAGTGTTGCAAAACAATTGACTTCCACAAACTTTAGAAAATTACATCATACAAAAATGTCTGCAGACACTGCCTTTTCAATTCCCTTATCTTCAATTGTAATGTTGGCAAATTGTTCGTGTTTTCTCAAGCCTGCATTGTCTGTGAAAGGGACACCTCCAAAAAGCATATTGGAAAATATCTGCCTAGCACTTGCACTATCAATAATAGGCACACTTTTGTTCATTTTGGGATGCAGACTAGTGATTTGGCTTGAAGCCACATTTTAATATAAAAGAAAGTAATTCAAGCAATAGCTAACATGTATGAAGAAACTTACCCACGCAAATGTTTTACCTTTTGCTAAAGGAAACATGGAAAAGATTGCAACGCCACCTCCATTTTTGACTCCTGGCACTCCTACACTCAATTGGGTTTAGTGGTGGAATGCTTTTGAAGCATATTTGGATGCTATTGATGGAGACACTTTCCTATAAGTTTTCAAAAAGAAAAAGTCATTGTTGGTTTACAATTTAGGTCCTGAATGTAGAAGTGTTTTAAAAACAATGCCCATAGAAACTGTACATTCATACTGGTGCTGGTGAGGACAGCGATGTTGCCAAAGTGCCAGATGAGTAAGCATCCTTGTAAAAAAATCTAGAAAAAAGATTTGACCCAAGGAAGCTGTAATTAAAATTTCTCTCAGGCCAAATTTAAGAGTGAGATAATTTGCTACTAGTTAATCGGGAAACTGCCAATAGGACCATTAAGCAAAGATTGCTTTATTCAGAGGATCCTGATTTAGAAACTGCACAGACGTTAGCTAGAAGTACTGAGCATTCAGAACAATCCATGAACAAAATGAACCCAAACACAAAACTCAGTGTGGTGAAGCTTGTCTCAAAGCAGCCTGAGAATCATGGGTGAAAACTGGCAGTGAAAAACCATATCAGTAGAATGATAGCTCTTACACAAAATTCACTCACAAGAACAGGGACATGTCTTGGCTTTCATTTTAATAGCAAAGCAATAGTTCTGCTAAGCCACTAACCAAATATGCTTCAAATGCAGCAAGAAAGGGCATTTTGCACAATTATGTAGCTCTCAAATGGTAAGACACTGAAAAGCATCATCTCTGATGATGATGGCAAGAAAATGTTTTTAATGTTATCTTCCATAGCATAAGGAAAGGGAGGTAATTGAAATAGTGTCTACTGAAAATTTTCAGAGACGGAAATCACTATTTTGTGACATACACAGAACAAAAAAAGTTCAAGATCTTGGCGGATTCTGGATTCCCATTTATCATGACTAATGAAAGAGAACTCCCTAACCTTCAAATTATGCAATTAGAGGAAACTTGCATCAATATTTTTGCATTTGATGGCAAAAGAATTGAAGTTGTGGGCAAATTTAACGTTATCCTTGAGTTTGATAGTACTGTCACCACATGTTCAATTTATGTAGTTATAAATAGATCACATTTATTCGGTTGGAGTGAGCAAGATGATCTTAATATGGTATTGGATGACAATCATCCTAACATGGTTTTATTAAGACATAGGTTATTCAATTCCAACATTGCGGAGGTTTGCCGCGTGATTGTGTGTGAGTGGTTTAATACATTTCTGGAGCTATAAACTCGTGGTTTGGGAAACCAAAAGGTTTTCAGAATAGGATTGTCTTAAAAAAGGGTGTACAACCTGTAGTGCACAAACCATGTAAATTACCCATGAGCTCAAAGGAGGAATTAAAATCTAAATTGGGACATTTGTGTTCCTTGGGAATAATAGAACCCATTGATGGTTCAGGACAGCTTGGTCCAGTGGTATTAGCATGCAAGTAGGACAAGTCTCTGAGACTGTGTGCAGACATATGCGATCTAAATGCCAGTATTTGGGTAGAATGTCATCTTTTACCCAATATCAATGAAATGTTGTCCACATTAAAGGGAACAGTACTTTTTACCTCCCTAGATACTCCTGCAGCTTATCTCCAGATAGAGTTGGTTGAGGAATCTAGACATCTAACATCGTTTGTGAAACCAGAAGGGGCAAATCACTATCTTCATATGACGTCTGTCCTAGCATCTGCTTCCTCTGTCTTTCACAGATTGATGAATAATTTGTTCAGCACAACACCAGTTGTTATTTGTTTCCAGGGTGACATTCTCATCTATGGAAATGATACATATGAGCATGATTTCAGAGTACATAAAGTGATGGATTTTGTCAAAGCAAGTTGGTTAACTCTTACGATCGATAAGTGCAAATCCCAACAAGAAGATGTTGATTACGTAGGACATCATGTGTCAAGCTGGGTTTAGAACCAATTATAATTTTAAAAGCACCCTGACACAAAGATAAAGATCAACTCAGGTCTCTCTCAGAGTGAATTGAATATTATTCATATTTTGTGAGAGACTTTTCATGTAAGACTGTTTAAACATTTGAAGAGGAACAAAAAGGTTGAATGGAACAATGATGATGCTGAAGTGTTTGAGTCAATTAAAGATAGTATCTGCTCTCCCATTTAAACCATTCAATACCAATTATCTTTGTAGCAACTCTACTGACATCAGTAATCAAGGCCTAAGTGATGTTCCAATGCACAGAAGGAGCAATGGGGATGAGGAAATTGTAGTGCTTGCTTCTAGAGCTTTATGAGGTTCGAAATTCACATATTTCACTAAGGAGAAGAAAGTAGAGGGTTTCTGGTGGGGTGAACAATATTTAAAGAACTTTGTGTGGGGGAACACATATATTCTCAGAATAGACCACAAGCCACTAGCGGACTTATTTACCACCAGGGGAGGAGGTAGGGCCAAACACCAATTTGCCCAATGCCAATACAGATCACAGGAGTTCCAATAAAATATAAGGTATGTTCCTGGTGTGAAAACATTTGCAACAGATTGTCTGTCTAGATTACTTTTGACCGATGTCCACGACCAATTTGAAAGTATAGATGATATGATGATGGCATGTACAACCAGTTATGTTGGTATGGTCTTGAAAGGTGCTTTATCTGAAGAAGATTGGAAAGGTGCACTAAAGGAGGATTATATTTTACAAGAAGTTTTGAATTATGTAACTGGCCTGTAGCAAAGTACGAGTAGGGGGGAAATCTGGCATGGTCCCTGTCAAGGTGAGGGATTGGGTAAGGATCAAGAAACCTGGTCACATTAAAAAATGGGTTTTGCATTTTTTTCCTCGTATCCAAGTCAAGGAAATCAAGGATCACATAATTGTTCTAGAGAGTGGCAAGGTGTAGACCAAAAATATGATCTTGATTGTTCCTAACTGCAAACAGAGTATGTGTGTAATAAATTTGAAGTATGTGACAAAAAGGAAGTATATCTTGACCAGGATTTATGGCCTGGTTCACCAAAATCTAAGTGGGAATTAAGTCAATGGCACAAGTCAGCAAGATGTAAGTCACTGCTGGTACAATGTAAGGATTATGTAATGTAATCTGGGGTTGGGGTGATCGTCTAGTGGATACCATATAATTGTATGGCATTGTGAAGTGTCTGTGAGCGTTTATCCACAAATTTTTCCAAGTCTGTCTGGAACCTACTTTATGCAGCCTTGTAACTCACCAGATTCTTCAGTATTAATTATTTTATTATATTTATTTGTTGCTTTTTTTTTCCTTGTACTTTTCTGTTTGATCATTGCTTTTGTTTTTAAAAGGAAAGGGGATGTGTTGGGAATGTACGTTGCAGACATTCCAGTAGTATCTTGGATGATAGAGGGAGGGAAGAGGGAGTGTTCCAGAATCAGCAGTTGCTCCTGGACCCTGGTACTGGTGGGCTTGGTGAATAAAGTTCCTGTAGACACATTCCATTGCTTGTGTTTTCCTTTCAGCGATGAATGCAGAAGGACTCACAAGGTTGCATCTCTGGGATATAGAGACAAACAGAGATATAAAAAAAAAATACAAAGCAAAATTATTTTAAAAAATGACAATCATGACACTTCCTGTCACAGATGGCATTTATTTTCTCGGATGAAAGTAATCCTCAGTGATCAAGTCAAGAACAGGAGTATCCTATAGGCCAAGCCAAGTTTCAGAATGGTAAGGGATGATATGTTTACACGTGCAAAGAATTAATGGAACTAAAAGTGGGATTTGAATAATGAGCTAGGATTTAGTTGCAGCCTGTCACAGATCTGAAATCTATGATTTCACTACATGTGGAAAGTCTGATACACTGCACGTTACAATGACTGTCTGCAACAAAAGCACAAGGGTAACAACAATAGAAATAATTTTCACTCAACTTCAGAGCCAGAAATAACTTCTGGTGCAACAGACAAGTAGTTATCTGTGTTTGCCCTGCTATCCTTAGAAGAACAATTTGACGGACGAATACTCTAAAGCCTATTAAAAAGACCCATAGACAGAGTATCAATACTCCCAAACATGCTATGCTGATATGTAGAAGCGCTTATCAATACAGCCTCACTACAGGGCTTGGCACCAGCTACAATAGGAAATTTCATATTTGACACAATGGCCCTCATTCCAACCCTGGCGGTCGGTGTTAAAGCAGCGGTAACACCTCCAACAGGCCGGTGGAAAAAAAAATGGAATCACGTCCATGGCGGAAACCGCCAACATAGACAGCCACTTTAACACTCCGACCGCCACAACGGTAGAAACACACACCTCAGCGGTAACCGCCAACAGACAGGCGGAAGACAAGGTTCCGCCCACTGTATCACAACATGCCTATCCCACACCTTTTCCGGGGCGGTACCAATGCTATCAAAAGCATGGCGGAAACAGGACTTTGAACGTAAACGACTCCGCTCTCAACAACCAACGAGGAACCAGGACACCATGGAACCCGAACTACAGGTCTTGCCCATGCTGGTCTTCCTCCTCTTGTATCGGGAGCAGGAAAGACGCCGGCGACGACCACAGTGGGTACTGCACCTATCACACAGGGGAGGGGGGAGGGAAAAGAGAGTGACACACACACACAACACGAAAAAAAACCACCCCCACCCTCACCCTCACCCCCAACACCATATACACAAACACATGTAGCAACATTACATATACACCCCGTCACCCCCTGGAAGAACGCTAGGACAAAATGAAATGATTGTAACAAGTGTAATCAATAAACATCAGATAGGGCAAATTCAAAAATTAGTGTATACAAATATGTACACCAACTGCACAAGTCCGGATAGAAATTAAATCATTGTCCGTGGATCAGTGTCCCAAAGTGCATGGGTGAAGCCCACACAAGGTACCTGTCTCGAAACGGAGAGAACACTGCTTGGTCCTGGGAGTGCAAAGACGCAGTCTCTCAAGTCTTTCCAGTGGGTGGTTTGCCCACTGCTCTATCCTGGGGAGTGCAAAGCCACAGTCTTTCAAGTCTTTCCAGTGGGTGGTTTGCCCACTGCTTGTTCCTGGGGAGTGCACAGCTACAGTCTCTCAAGTCTTTACAGTGGGTGGTTTGCCCACTGCTTGGTCCTGGGGAGTGCAAAGCCACAGTCTCTCAAGTCTTTCCAGTGGGTGGTTTGCTCACTGCTTGGTCCTTGGGAGTGCAAAGCCACAGTCTCTCAAGTGGATAACAGTCTCTGCTGGTTCTGGAGGGGGCTTGGTGCCCAGAGTGCTTCATCCTGCCAAGGACTGAGGTAGTGGATGTATCTCTCCACTGGTTCTGGAGGGGGCTTGGTGCCCAGAGTGCTTCATCCTGCCAAGGACTGAGATAGTGGATGTCATTCTCCACTGGTTCTGGAGGGGGCTTGGTGCCCAGAGTGCTTCATCCTGCCAGGACTGAGGTAGTGGATGTCATTCTCCACTGGTTCTGGAGGGGGCTTGGTGCCCAGAGTGCTTCATCCTGCCATGGACTGAGGTAGTGGATGTATCTCTCCACTGGTTCTGGAGGGTGCTTGGTGCCCAGAGTGTTTCACATGCAGTGTGCCAGGTCCCATTCCCTCACCTGGGTGTGTGTGCCATGGGATTGCCTGGGAACAGGTAGCATGATACGCCATGGAGGCAGAGAAACACTCCACCCTGCTGCGACTTCGCCTGACACCTGCAGGTACAAACAGTGCTGGGAGTCATGCCTCATGGACGCTGGGCAGGGTCCAGGACGTCTCCTGCTGCCTCAGACGGCTGGCCGCTGGGGATGATTGCCATGTCAAGTGTGGTGGCACTGTCTGAGCACGTCGTGGGGTTGGGGGCGGTGGTTGTGTCAGTGTCTGTGGCAGAGGTGCTGGCGGTGGTGCATGTGTCTGCACCTGTTGAGGGACACAGCAGGACGTCTCCTGCAGCCTCGGACAGCTGCCCACTTGGGATGATGCTGGGGACTGTTGATGAGGCAGCAGGAGTGCAGGTGGCGGGGCTGGTGGCGGTGCTGGTGGCGGTGCTGGTGGTGGTGCAGGTGGCGGTGCAGGTGGTGGTGCAGGTGGCGGTGTTCACCGCCGTACAGGTTGATGTTTTGGTTGACAGAAGGGGTGACTCTGGTCCCTCAGCCGGAACCACTGTGCCCTGTCCTGACCTGCTCTTCGGCTTGTGTCTCTTCCCCACCTTTGATGTTGCTGCTGGTGCCTTGCCACTGTCCCCTTTTGGCTTGGAGGAGCCCTTGCTTGCTGGTAGGTGCAGCTTCTCCCTCCGGCATGTGGGCACCTTCTTCACCTTGGCAGGTGGCAGAATGGCCTGCTCCTTGGCCCTGCTAGGTGGCACACTGGCAGCCCTGATGGATGGCGCCCGTGATGAGACCGGAGTTGCAGGGACCACTGTGCTTGAGGATTTGGTGGCTGAGGTGCTGGGATTGAACCTGGATAGCCTGGCCCTAGGGGAAGGACGGGGGAGGTGTAGGGAAGAGGTCAAAGTTTGTGAGAAAGAGTTTCTTAGACACACTGGGATGGGAACATGGAGGAGATTTGGGAGTGGAGGAAGAGGTAGTGGTTGTAGGAGGTGTATGTTTGCTGAATTTGGGTGAAGGTGTATGGGCCGGAGGCTGAGGGTGGGTGTGTGCCTGTGTTTCTGTTATTTGGGAGGAGGGCTCACAGACACACTGGGAGAGGACACAGGGGATGTGTGAATGGTGGTGGGGGTGGTGAGTGCATGTGAGCGGTGTGTGGTGATGGGCGTGCTGGTGATGGAGGTAGTGGCTGAGGATGTAGTGCATGCAGGTGTAAGTGTAGACGAGACAGGGAGGGAGGAGGAGGACGTGGAGGAGGGGGACACAGTGGAGGCAGTGGATGTTGCTGTGTCTGCATGGGGATGGTGCTTGTATGAGTGCCAGTGGGATGTGTGGTGCTTATGTTTGCCTGAGCCACTCTTGTGTGTTGATGAGTGTGCATGCTGGTCTGATGGTGTGCTTGGGATAGGCTGAGGTACAGGTGATTGGGTCTGGGTAGTGGAGGTTGGAGGGGGGAGGCTGGACACAGGGACAATGGCTACCATCAGTGCTGAGGCCAGAGCCTGAAATGCTCTCTGTTGGGCCGCCTGGCCAGAATGAATGCCCTCCAGGTATGCATTTGTTTGTTTGTTGCAAATGCCTGTCAACACCCTGGATGGCATTCAAAATGGTAGATTGCCAAACAGTGAGGGATCTCAGGAGGTCAATAGCCTCCTCACTGAGGGCAGCAGGGCTGACTGGGGCAGGGGCTGAGGTGCCTGGGGCGAAGGAGATGCCCACCCTCCTGGGTGAGCGGGCACGGGAAACACACTGAGGGGCTGCTGGGAGAGCGGTGCTGGTAGGGGGGTCGCAGCTGTGCCTGTTGATGTGGTGGGCACAGAGGTGCCCGCACCGCAAGGGTGCTCCCATCAGAGGTGGAGTTACTGTCGCTGGTGTATGCTCCTGTCCCTGTCGTGGAGCTCCCCTCGCCCTCCGTCCACTGGTGACTTCAGACTCCGTTACTTCACCCTCCCGAGCGATGTGGGATGAAGCTCCCTCCTGCTCCGGTGCCACTGCTCCTCCGCCAGATGATGCTAATGCACACAAGAACAGGGTGACAAAACCAAAAGGGGGGAAGACAGAAGAGACACATGGTCAATACATGCAACACCACTACCGTTGGCGGACACAACACACAGGGAGCAGCCCTATGCACTAAGCCATGCACTAACAGTGCAGGGGAAAAGCACATGCCCAAGGGGGACTCTGTCTAGACCCATTTCATGCACAGCTGGAATCCATGGGAGCCTGACTAGGTGTAAAGGGCAAATACCACCTTTGGGTTTGGAGTGGGAATGAGCCTGCAAATCAATGGATCTACCTTTGTGCATCTGCCCTGGCTTAGGGGAACCCACAGCCCACCACCCCCACCCAGACACCTTGTCAAGCGCGTAGAGTCAGCTGAATGAGAGTGTACTCACCCCCTTGTGGCTGCTGTGATGCCCTCAAATGCCCATCTAACTCTGGATATGCCACCGCCAGGATCCAGTACATCAGGGGGGTCATGGTGTAACGGGCACCCCTTCCACGTTGGGAGGAGACCCCAGCTGGGCCTCCGCTGTCTTTTTGCTCCAGCAGTGCAGGTCGTCCCATCTTTTTCAGCAGTGGGTGCTCCGTCTATGGTAGACCCCCAGGGTCCACGCTCCCATGGCGATGGCACACCAAATACCCTTCTGTTGGCGTGGCGGTGGAGGTGGAGCAACCTCCACTTCCCCGCCGCCCGCAAGTATGGCTGTTGGCAGATCTCCGTCGGAATAACGACGGAGAGCAGCCAACAGTCATAATACGCCGAGTGGCAAACCGCCTGCACAGGCTGTCTTCCGCATGGCGGTCCCTCAGCGGTCTTGCAAAAAGACCGCCGAGGTCGTAATGACCTCCATAGTTATCACTTACAGACTTGATCGTGCAACAATCCAGGAACTGTGTGCCCAGTTGGAGACTGGCCTGACGTCAGTTATCCGCCATCCCACAGGAATACCCACTCTAGTGCAGTTCCTGTCTGTACTCCATTTCCTGGCCAGTGGGTCTTATCAAACAACAGTAGCCATGGCATCAGGGATGTCTCAGCCAATGTTCTCAAACGTATTGTCCAGAGTGTTGTCTGCCCTGCTGAAACACATGCGCAGCTACATCGTTTTTCCTCAAGTGGAGGATTTGCCCACAGTGAAAGGTGACTTCTATGCCCTTGGACATATCCCCAACATCATTGGTGCCATTTATGGTACACATGTGGCATTTGTCCCCCCCCCCTCCGCAGGAATGAACAGGTGAACAGAAACCGGAAAAGCTACCATTCTATGAATGTGCAGATGGTGTGTTTGGCAGACCAGTACATCTCCCATGTGAATGCCAAGTATCCTGGCTCAGTGCATGATGCTTACATTTTGAGGAATAGCAGCATCCTTTATGTGATGGGGCAACTCCAGAGGCACCTTTGTGTGGCTAATAGGTGGGCCTGAAGTCCCCACACAGTTTCATTTGCTGTCTGGGTATGGGAGATTCACTAATGTTTGGAGTATGTCTAACAGTTGTCCCTCGATATTTGCAGATGACTCTGGTTACCCCAACCTGTCATGGCTACCTACCCCAGTGAGGAATCCCAGGACAAGGGCAGAGGAACGCTACAATGAGGCACATGGGCGAACTAGGCGGATAATAGAGAGCACCTTCGGCCTCCTGAAGGCCGGATTCCGGTGCCTCCATCTGACAGGTGGATCCCTATACTACTCATCGAAGAAGGTGTGCCAGATCATCGTTGCACAACCTGGCTTTGCAACGGCAGGTGCCTTTTCTGCAGGAGGATGGGCCTGATGGTGGTTTTGTGGCAGCTGTGGAGCCTGTGGAAAGTGAAGAAGAGGAGGCAGAAGAAGAAGATGTAGACAACCGAAACAACATCATCATGCAATACTTCCAGTGAGACACAGGTAAGAAGATGGAACAGCTTCCCACATCTCAAACTATTGTAGGACCTAGCATAAGTCTGCCTTTTTACCTCTGTGTATGGACCCTGACTTGTCACTTTGGCTTTCCATTTCACAGATCTGGGTCCCAATTTGTGCCCTCTGCTATGTTTACTCCTGGCCTACAGCTGTGTCTGTGTAACATTGGTATGTGAACAAGTACATTGACATTGCTGTATTCCAGAGATTTTGCAATTACACATTTGTGAAAGCACATACTGACTCCAGATTTTTTGGTGATTCAAGGGTGTTTATTTTTGTGCAAATAAGTGGAGGGGGTGTGAAATGGGCTGGGCTGATGGTTGAGGAATGTCCATGGCAGAGTCCAGTCTCTTGGTCTCACAGGTGCATAGTCCAATGGGGCATAGGAAGTGGAACTATGGCAGTTAAAGGTGGACAGAGTGACAGAGTGGGAAAGAAGGCTGACATTCAGGAGGGTCTCATTTCCTGGCGGGGGTCTTGGCAATGTTCTCTGTCTTGTTCCTGGATCTCAGGGACCGTTTGCTGGGTGGTTCTCCTTCTGCAGGGGATGGGGTGCTGGTGGCCTGTTGTTCCTGTGGCGGGGCCTCCTGTCCACTAGCGCCGGCGGAGGTGGAGGGCTGTTCATCGTCCAGGCTAGTGTCAGGGGCCCGTTGGTGTGCCACTGTGTCTCTCATGGTGTTGACAAGGTCTGCCAGCACACCTGCAATGGTGACCAGGGTGGTGTTAATGGACTTCAAGTCCTTCCTGATCCCCAGTTAGTGTTCCTCCTGCAGCCGCTGGGTCTCCTGAAACTTGGTCAGTACCGTGCCCATGGCCTCCTGGGAATGGTGGTAAGCTCTCATGATGTTGGAGAGTGCCTCTTGGAGTGTCCTTTCCCTGGGCCTGTCCTCCCCTTGTCGCACAGCAGTCCTCCCAGCTTCCCTGTTGTCCTGTGCCTCTGTCCCCTGAACCGTGTGCCCACTGACACTGACCCCAGGTCCCTGATTGCCTTGGGTTGGTGGGTTTGCCTGGGTTCCCTGTAGTGGTGGATACACTGCTGATTGATGTGTCCTGGGGACAGAGGGATGGGCTCGCTGGGTGGGTGCTGTGGCGGTGTTTCCTGAGGGGGAGGTTCAGTGGTGGTTTGGGACTGTCTCAGGGGAACCGACTGTCCTGAGGTCCCTAATGGGCCGGGCTGGTCATCTTGATCCAGGCGTGCACAGCTATTGTCATCAATGTGGGTCTCTTCTGTGGGGGGACTGGATATGTCTGGCACCTCCTGTCTGGTGACGGTGGGTATGGGTCCTGTTGGGGTGTAAATGTATAGTTTTAGTATCTGTGTGTGCCATCTTGTGCACTGGGTGAGGTACCCTCCACTCCTGTGCTTGCATAATTGTGTTTGCCCTTTTGTGATAGTTGGTTTGGGGTCTGTGTGGGTATCTGTACTGACCATGCTTTAGTGACAGTGGTCCATGCATAGGTGTTGCATGCAGGGCCTTGGTATTGAGATGTGTGGGTTGTGATAGTGGGACATATGTGAGATGATGGACAGATGGGAGTGAGGGTAAGGGTGGGGGTATGTGATGGCATGCAGGTGGGGTGTGGGAGATATGGTAATAAAGATATGACTTACCAGTGTCCAGTCCTCCTGCTACTCCTGCGAGGCCCTCAGGGTGCAGTATTGCCAAGACTTGCTCTTCCCATGTTGTTAGTTGTGGGGGAGGAGGTGGGGGTCCACCGCCAGTCCTCTGTACAGCAATCTGGTGTCTTGATACCATGAACGCACCTTCACCCGTAGGTCGTTCCACCTCTTCCTGATGTCATCCCGTGTTCTTGGATGCTGTCCTACTGCGTTGACCCTGTCGCCGATTCTCCCCGCAATGGAGGTGCGCTGCACTTGTGATCCGTAAAGCTGTGGCTCTATCCAGATGATTTCCTCCACCATGACCCAGAGCTCCTCCTCTGAAAACCTGGGGTGTCTTTGAGGTGCCATGATGTGGTGTGGGTGATGTGTGAGGTGCTGTCTGTTGTGATATGTGGGGGGATGTGTTGGTGTGTGTTGTTTGAGGTGCGTGGATGTTGTATAAGTGATGGTGTTGTGTGTCTGTGGATGCTGGTGTTGTTTTTGCTAATCTCTCTCTCTGGCCTTCTTCCAATTTTTACGTTGTAAGGGTTTGTGGGTAGTGTGGGTGTGTGTTTTATAGTGTTGTGAGTGTGTGATGTGTGTATGTGTATCAGGTGTGTGTATTTCAAATTGTCCAATGTGGTTGTGTTTAGTAAGTGTGTGTGTATTTTGAGCACGGCGGTGTGTACTGCCAATGGATTACCGCAGTTGAATGACCGCCGCGTTGATTCGTGGGTCGTGATAGTGTGGGAGTATTCTTGTTGGCGTGACGGTGTCGGTTTTGTGTTTTGCCAGTTTATCACTGACCTTTGGTGTGGCGGACTTGTGTGGGTGTCTGTATTGTGGCGGATTCCGAGATGTGGGTCGTAATACCTGTAGCGGAATTCCGCCGCCGCAACGGTATGTTGGCGGTCTTCAGCACGGCGGAAAGCGGGATTTACCGCCAGGGTTGTAATGAGGGCCAATGTATTTAAAAAATGCCTGGGCTTAACACAATTATCCAATTATTGGTTTGTTATGTTCTAATATTTAGCGTTTTTAAAGTACTCTCCTTATTGGCTTCATTGCACTGAAAAGGCATGAACCTTACAGTATAAATCTTAGTCACAGTGAGATTTTAAAGGCTATTAGAAAAGCTAGTTTTTAAAACGTTTCAAAAGGTATTATTTTTCACAGTCAGGCCAGAATGGAAAAACGTCTACCATCTAGTATTTCATTCTCACAGTGCAGGACTTTGATTAGAAGAATACTAGGCGCTGGACAAGCATACCAAATAATGTGCCTATGTAGAAACGGAGAAGCTTTAACACACAGGAATGTATAGGGCATGTGCACTACTAAGGGAGATTCTATTATGAATGGGCAGGTAATGGAGCTTCAGAGAAGCAAGCCCAGTCACACTCTTGGTGGCTCCATTTGGAAGGCTAGACGATGATTCACCACGTGTTTGACCATCACCAAGTAGAATGCATTGCCACAATCTGGGCTACACCAGGTTATGACAGATTCTGCAAAGTAATGATCTTCATGTGTAAGACAAGGCATAACCCTGCACTGCTGATCCCCATGGAAGAAGAAGAAAAGGAAAGAGCAAAGATATTAGATGTGACTTGGTGATCAGATTCAAATTTATTAACCAGATATCTCACTGCTGCTTTCCTGTAAAAGTAATTCCTGAAGAACTTGGGGCCTCATTCCGACCCTGGCCGGCGGAATACCGCTGCGCGGTCAAAAGACCGCCGCCGTTATTCTGGGTTTCCCGCTGGGCTGGCGGGCGACCGCCAGAAGGCCGCCCGCCAGCCCAGCGGGAAACACCCTTCCATGAGGATGCCGGCTCCGAATGGAGCCGGCGGAGTGGAAGGGGTGCGACGGGTGCAGTTGCACCCGTCGCGATTTTCAGTGTCTGCATGGCAGACACTGAAAATCTTGGTGGGGCCCTGTTACGGGGGCCCCTGCAGTGCCCATGCCATTGGCATGGGCACTGCAGGTGCCCCCAGGGGCCCCACGACACCCCATACCACCATTCTCTTCCTGGCGGCCAAAACCGCCAGGAACAGGATGGCGGTATGGGGCTCGGAATCCCCATGGAGGATTCCCCAGGGCAGCGGGAAACCGGCGGTGCACCGCCGGTTTTCCGTTTCTGACCGCGGCTGTACCGCCGCGGTCAGAATGCCCATGGGAGCACCGCCAGCCTGTTGGCGGTGCTCCCGCGGTCGTTGGCCCTGGCGGTTTTTACCGCCAGGGTCAGAATGACCCCCTTGGTGCCAAAAGGAGTGTTCCAAAAGTATATCCTCCCTACTTCAAGAGAATTTCCGTTTTTTCAGGGTTAAATTTCAGGCAATACCGGCCTTGTCATTTTTCATATGGAAATTAAATCTAAAATCTTTACCACAAATTAAGAAGAGGTAGTCAAATCCGCAGATGTGTCTTGCTAGAAGCACATCTTAGGTATTAAAAACATTTGAAGAGATGACAGACCTTTGAAACACTTTACAAGGAACAGTTGAACCTTAGTCTCAGACACAGAGGTGGAAATCCTTTGGATGCTCTCAGAAAGAAAAGAGCCAGCTAAATGATGATCCTCCAAACCTACATTACCAGTATCTATACAGCATTATTTTATCGGCAACATTACAAATGCTGCTGAAAGGCGTGATAACATGTCTTTTCATTCCTTGCATCTTTAGCCCAGTGCACCCTATGACCTCCCCAAGTTAGTGACAATTAAATCTGGTGGTAAACAATTTCAGCCTCTAGCAGGTGACTAAAAAGCTAAAGTATCTGCATGTCCTGAGCTGTTAGTAGCCTTGTAAGTCTAGAAGGTTCTAGGTGGTAAGTATTAGAAATTGGGTTTCTGGTTGGCCAAAGTATGCATCCTGTCGAAGCAGAAACCACAATCCTAGTCAGGGTAAGTCACAAACACACCCTAAATTAACCTGTGCTCACCCCCTGGTAGCTTAGCACAGAGCACTCAGCCTAAAATAAGAGGCAATTTTTAAAGAATAAACTATGAAAAGTCTTTTACAAACCAGGAAGTGCCATCTGGGGATACTTGCTTTACAAAACCTATATCCCCCATTCGCTCTAGATTACTAATTTTATATACACATACACAAAGCAGAACATGAATCTTGTGTGCAATCACATGTATTGAACACTTTTTCTTCAGTTCCTAGTATTACTATACACAAAATAACCTAAATGTACACAAACATGATTTAGACTTCCATGGATAACCAATCATATAGATATTACAAATAAATACTCACAAAAAACTCATAGAAATGTTTTTAACAAAAATATAGAAACACTTATCGAGTGAAAGTCCAGGACAATTGGCCCGAAAAGGAAAATGGTGCTTCACCCTCAAGATAATATTGGCATTAGCTATCATCAATGTTCCAAATAATCACTGCGAGGAAGGCAGTCAGTGCATAGACTCACCTTTAAAAAAAAAAATCAAATGTCCATTCTTTTCCACAAGACCATTATTTTTGGGTCCCAAATTATTGGATGGGCGGAGGCTCTTGGCCTCTCTCACAACAACAGGTTGCCGACGCGTTTTGACCTTTGTCAAAGTGGGAACAAGAAAATTAAGGAGGCCTTCATTAGGGCTCAAAGCAAAGTAATCTTATTGACTCACTAAATAAAATAAAACATACAGCTAGATGGAACAAACTTGATACTCATATTAGTGTACATCACCCTCATATTTAAAACATAGTACTGGTTCAAGTGGTGCGGTGGGAATAAATGACGGTGATTAGAAAGCAACCCTGAGGCAGAGGCGATAATCGAGCGGCGTCTTTAAAGAATGCAGTCGAAGGGTGCTCTCTTCTATCTCCCCCCAAGAGTGCTGGAAAGGGGAAATGTAGTTCCTTTTTCAAGCAAGAATGTGATGTATGCCCTGAACGTTCTGTGGACGTGATGCTGATAGGAAATGTAGTTGTTCCTACACAAGGAAATACAAGTTGCATGTCCTAAACCACTGTAAAATTCTTACCCCTTTGGAGAGCAATAACCCATAAAGGAATCTTTTATAAATCACCCATTGATTGATTATATATATAAAAAAATGTATATATGTGGAAAAGACTGTCTTACAAAAAGGTCTAAGTTTCTGTCTGGAAAAACATCAAGATTATGTACAAACAAGGATTGATTTATACAAATTTATAAGAAAACTGAAATTGGTGAAACATTTTTCCAAATTGGAACCCGTCACAACATCTGCAGGAGCCTCCATGACGTGTGATCTGGGTTTGACCATAGAACAAAGTAGTGATTTGAAAACTATATATGATTTGACATATGATCTAAGAGATGAGGATATGACTGAGACACAAATACTAACAACATTGGGAATTGATACTGGATTCAAAGAAATGACAAAGTTCAAACCCAGATCTAAATTTTGCCCAGCTTTGTCTCCGGGAAATAAAATTGACATATTCCATGATCTTGTCATCAATGACTTGGAGAAATTACAACCTGTAGGGAAACAGCAGAAAGAAAATCTAACAAAAAACCAACGGGAAGCATTGAAAGACCTGATGGAAAATCAATCAATAGTAATAAAAGGAGGGAACATTGTGATCTGGGACAGGAATGACTTTATGGAAGAGGCGAATAGTCAGTTGACTATGGATACAAACTACTGGAAATTGTCTAAGAATCCCATTAATGAATTAGTATTGGACTTAAATGAGAGATTAGAGAAATGGCATTCAGAAGGACTAATCAGTTTTGATGAAAAATCGTTTATGACTAATGGAAATCCAATTATGCCAACCATATACTTTCTTCCTAAAATGCATAAAACCCTAGAGAAACCACCGGGTAGACCGATAATTTCAAGCTGTGGGTCATTATATCAGGGTGTGTCAAATTATGTTGATCATTACTTGGCCCCTATAGTCAAAGACTTGAGTTCATATATACAGGACTCAGGTGACTTTTTAAGATTATTGGATGGAATTATATGGCAATCAGACTACCTATTAGTGACCATAGATGTAGTATCATTTTACACCTCTATATCACATGATTTAGGTATGAATGCAGTAAGATTTTTCGTGAGATAAAAGAGCATTCATTATTTGAGACACTCTGAGATGCTAGTTGAAATGATAGAACTATGTCTCAAGAACAACATATTCATGTTTAATCATCAAATCTATAAACAAATCTGTGGGACAGCCATGGGAGTATCCTTTTCTCCAAGTTATGCAAATCTCATGATGGGGTGGTGGGAGAAATGCATAGCTTGGGATCAGGAGAATGAATACTATATGGACAAGGTAGTGATCTGGTTGCGATATATAGATGATTTATTTTTGATTTGGCATGGAACTGCGGAAACATTTAGTGAATTTTTTACTCGGTTGAATAGCAATGATGTTGGATTGAAATTTACGTACAAAACAAGTAAGATCTCTATTGAATTTTTAGATGTACTAATATATGTTGAAGCAGATGAGTTACAAATGACATTATATAGAAAACCTACTGCAACCAACAGTATACTTCATGGTACAAGCTTTCACCCGAGAGCACTAATCAAAAGCATTCCGTATGGCGAATTTATTCGCATCAAAAGGAATTGTTCCATGGAACGAGATATGGACAAAAAATGTTGAGAGACAAAACAAAGATTTATAGATAGAGGTTATAAATCTAAGGCAATAGAACAGGGTGAAATAAAAGCAAGAGCAATGACACGAGCACAGGTACTTGTGAAGAATAATAACATGTCAGAAAGAGCCATGATGAAGAATGATGAGTTAACTCTTATCATGGATTATAGCAAGGAAAATCAACAGATAATCAATATATTAAAAAAATATTGGTATCTGATTCAAAGAGATAATGACATTGGACAACAAGTAGGCACCTATCCTTCAATTACATACAGGAAAGTGCCATCACTTAAAGATATGCTAGTGAGGAGTCACTTCGAAACCACAAATAAGGTAAACTGGTTAGTTGATGGAAATAAGGGTTTTTTTTGCTGCAGAAAGTGCAAGGCGTGCAAAATTGGCTGCAACAAAAAAGCGATAACAGATTTTCAGGGTAAAGAAATCTTAATTAAAGATAGAATCACATGTGAAACAACTTTCGTGGTTTATGTCATAGAGTGCTGGTGTGGTCTTAGACATGTTGGCAGTACCATATGCCCTCTGAAAAAGCGTATTCTTGAACATATTAGAGAGGTACAAAATGATGACAATACCTATGCCATGACCAAACACCTAAAGACTCACACAGAATCAAATTTGCTAAACCTGAAATATTATGGTATTGCGACAATAGCAAAACATGAACGAGGAGGTGACAGAGTCCAAAAGCTGAGATGTCTAGAGTCCAGGTATATCATCAGATTAAAAACCAAGATCCCATTTGGGATCAACTGTGATGAGGAACTATACTGCCATTTGTAAATATAAAATGAGCTTAGAAAGAAAACCAGTTAAATAAATAAATAAGGAAATGTGAGTACCACATGTAAAGAATTGAGTATTGAAGAAATAGAAGATTGGGATATGAGTCGCATTAGGTATTATAAAAATATAGAAGTATTATTATACATGTGGCCTAAAAACTGACAAAGATGTAACAATAATATGTGTAGATACTGGTGATATCTAAACTTAGTTGTATAACTTTGGCAAGTATATACTATCTGAGAAATATAGAAAATGGTCTGTGTTTTTAAGCTGTGTAATATATATGTTTGTTTTTGATGGTTGATATTGTTAGGGGTGTAATAGAATTGTGGGGTTTGGTAGAAAATGTGATTTATTAGAAGTAATTGATGTATTCAGACTTGTTTTTTATAAAACAAATTTAAAAAACTACATATCCCAGAATGCCACATAAAGGCTGAAATGAGATGGAGAGTATAAATAGAGCACTTAATGGATTGGGTAATTACCATGATCAAGACCATGTAGGTCGAAACGCGTTGGTGTTTGTTTGTCTGGTATCAATTGTTCATATTAAATGAAGATTTCGTGAAAATCCTGGGAGTGCTGCGTCATTGACAGGAATGTCAAGCTGGTGTGCAAAGAAATTAAGGGAAAGGTCCTTCCCTGGCGCGGGCACCGACACTAAGAAGCGCACCTTAATTGGACCCCTTTGGGACAAAAATATATATATATATTTTTTTATATATATATATATAAGGTCATACATAAACGATCATTTAAAGCCTAATATATATGAAATGAACATAATATATATGTTAACAAAACAATGGACAGAATAACCATGAGTGATGAGCTCATTTTGACAGTCCAGGCCCACTACAGATGGACCATTTCAGACAATTTTTTAAGACCTCTTTCAGTTATCCTCAATTTCATGGTCATTAGAGCTTCTTGTTGTAGCAAAGACCTTTCATTCTTAGAAAACACTTTTATGAGCACTGTCCATTTCAAATCTGCTATGGAGTGCTTCAGGTCTATAAAGTGCTGGACTAATGGAGCCGTCATGTTCTGGCATCTGAGCCTTGATTTATCTAGACTTATTCTGTGTCGCACCTTCTCACTTGTTTGGCTGATATATGCCCTCTCGTAGGGACAAATAATACAGTAGATAACACACTTGGATCTACAAATAGTGAACTCATTGTGTTTGATTACTATTTCATTGTATTTGAATTGACTTCCTTCTAAAGTAGTTTCACAAGCCAAACAGGTGCCATAACATCTACTGTCTGTGATGGGTGGTAATACAAGAAGATTTCATAGGCTAGTTGAAGGTGTTCCCCTTTCCATATTGAAATGGACCAGTTTGTCCCTCAAATTTCGATTTCTTTTTAGGACAGAAATAGACACATCCTTAAAGCAATCCAATAAAGAAACAATGCACCAGTGGTTCTGGATGATTTTTTTCAACCTGTGATATTTGATCACCCTAGATCCTGGACAAAGTCAAGAGTTCAGGACGATGGAGTGCGGGCAGGCTACAGGGACCCTTGAGGCCCACTGAATATTAGTACCTAAATCCTTGTTTTGTTGACGTCAGAAATGTAGGGAGCAGACTGAGGCAATGCGTCAATGTCGATCCCAGGAATCAAGACTGCATTGATCCTTTCCATGCAGTAGCAAAGATGTATCAATTTTCTCCACGCAGCAGCAGCGATGCAATGAGTCTGAGATGCAGTGGTTTTGAAGGCGATACACCAAGGTCAATGTGCGCTGGAGAGTTGATGCATCGACTCTGATTCATGCAATGAGGTTGATGCGCCAGTTCCAATCCGTGTAACAGAAGCATTGCCTTGATTTGACTTGATCAGAACTTTATGCCCACTTCCAAGGCCCAGGACTGGATTGGCACCACTTGGCAAGGCAAGGCTCACAGTTGGCAGAGTCCAGGTGCTGTAGCAGTGAGTTGGAAGTCTGTTGTTTTCCTGGTACTTACGAAAACAGGAGAGCAGTCAGCTGGCCCTTAGAGTCACTTTCATTGTTGGGTTAAAGTCATTTGGGTCCAATCCTTCTCCCCAAGGTAAGGAGGGCAACAGACAGCAGGCCAGCACAGCTAAGTAGTAGTCCAGCAGAGTAGTAGTCCATTAGAGTGGCAGCCCTTGTAGCATCATAGGAGTCCTTCTTCCAGGCAGAGCATCTACAGGTCCAGAAGTGTACTGAAATGGTGGTGTCTGTGGTCCAGTATTTATACTTTGGTGCCCTGGTTCATGGAAGGTCGGAGAAGCTTCTAGACAGTAGCTTTGAAGTACAAGGAAATCTCATCCTCCCTGCCCTGGCTCCATGCTGGCTGGAGTGACAATAAAGGGTCATTAAGCCCGTTGTCCGTGGAAAAGGTGCAGCCTATTCAGGTGCAAGTGTGAGGTTGTGGCCAGCTCCTCCCTCCCATCCTGCTGTGATGCTATTAATTGTGTTTGACCAATGACTTTGTGTTTCACCACTGCGCATATTAATGTTCACCAGTAGCACATTATGGGGGTCACTACAACCCTGGCGGAAGGCGGAGAACCGGCGGTAAGACCGCCAACAGGCTGGCGGTCTTTCCCCAGCGTATTATGACCATGGCGGTTACGACCGCCGGGCTGGAGACCTGGGTCTCCAGCCCGGCGTCCGTCACTATACCGCTGGCAGTATTTTGACCCGGCTTACCGCCGCGGTTTTCCAGCGGTCTGAACCGCCATGAAAACCATGGCGGTAAGCACTATCAGTGCCAGTGAATTCCTTCCCTGGCACTGATAGGGGTCTCCCCCACCCCCCACTCCCACCCGACTCCCTCCCCTACCCCCCCCACCACCCCTGCCACCCCCCAAAGGTGGCAGGGCCCCCCTCCCCACCCCGACCCCCAACATCACTTCACCCATACCCACACGACACGCACGCAGGCACTACCTACATACTTATATACTTACACGCACACACGCCGACATACATGCCTACATCCACACACACAGTCATACATGCACACCCACATTCAAACATACATGCACACATCCATACAGACATACCCACAGACATACACGCACTCACACACCCTCTCTACATACACACACGCACACCCCCATGCACCCACACAACACACAACACCCCCCACCCGCCTCCCCTCATGGACGATCGACTTACCTGGTCCGACGATCCTCCGGGAGGGGACGGGAGCCATGGGGGCAGCTCCGCCGACACCACACCGCCAACAGAACACCGCCACGGTGAAGCACAGGACGTGATTCGCTGGGCAGTGTTCTGTTGGTGTGGCGAAAAGTCCGCCGAGGTCGTAATGACCCCCTATATGTTTTGTTCAGTTTAGCTGCCTATTGGTTTTGACATGGCATTAGCCATTACATTCTGTATTCAGTTTAGCTGCCTATTGGCTTTGACATGACATTAGACATTACATTTGATATTTAGGTTAGCTGCCTATTGGCTTTAACGTGAGGTTAGACATTGCAGTTGAGACATTGCAGATGAGCTGTGTTTTTTCCATGCTGTGTTTTTCCACATGGTAGACCAAGCGGTGTTTTTCACACCAGACCTTAGCTGATAAGAGCACGTAGATTTTGTGTTTACCTCGCAATCCAGTCTGAGAAAGAGTGAGCTCGGGAGAATTGGCCACTCTCCAAGTTTCTTCGGTTCTCACACTGAGTTTGCTTTTAAGGATGACTCTGGACTACAGCAGAGGTAGATTGAATCTTCTTGACTTCAGACAGGAACGGAGACGTCAGTTGCCTGTCTCCCGTTTGGGTAGAAAATCTCTTTCTTGCAGTTGACCGGAGTCATCAACTTGCAGACCCCAGAAAGATGAAGCTGAGCTATAGGCCCTACGGTGATGAATTTTGACTTTTATCCTTTGAAGTTATGCTGTAATATAATCACATGTATTTGCTGTGTACATTGCAACTGAGAAATACTTTGATATAATTTGCTTTAATTGCTGCGACTACTTTTGAACGTGTGCTTCCAATCTACTAATGTCATCTCTCAAGAACCTTGCGTGAAGTAATAATAACAATAAATGTCTTCTTTAAACTCAGAAGTGCATTCCAGAGAGGTTCTGTAAGCTCGGTTATGAGATAAGAGCAGGAAAGCAGAATACCTGCCCAGGATGGCCCAACAATCACAGCTAAGTTCCCTTTGTGTGTGGCTATTTAGAGGAAATACACAAAGCCCAGCTGTCACCCCACCCTAGACGTGTATTGGAGACAGGCTTCAGGCACACAGGGCTCGGAGTAGGAAAATTTAAACTTTCTAAAATTGTAACAATACATTTGACTTTAGAACTAATGGGGATTCATGATTAAAGTTTCAAAGGTATTAAACATGACATATCTACCTCCTCTCAATCAGGAATTATGGCTTATTAATTGTAATAAGAAATCCCCAATGTTATGTTATGAAAGGGTAGGCCTCATAGTAGTGAAAAATGAATTTGAGAGCTATTTGCTACTAGGGCATGTGTATTTTATAAGTGCATGTCCAACCTTTAAAATACACCACACCCTGCCCTATGAGCTACCTAGGGCCTACCTTAGGAGTGACTTATATGAATGAAAAGGGGGGTTTGGTGCTTGGCAAGTGGTTTTAAGTGCCAAGCCGACATGGCAGTTCAAACTGCACCCACAGACTGTGCAATGGCAGGCTTGAGGCATGTTTAAAGGGCTAAGTAAATGGGAGGCGCAATCAGTGAATGCAGGCCCACTAGTAGCATGTATTTACAGGCCCTGGGTATATGTAGTTCACTTTACAAGGGGCTTTTAGTTAAATGAAACATGTCAGTTGTGGATAACCCATTATTCCCATGTTTAAGGGGAGAGCACAAGCACTTTGGCACTATTAGCAGTCCTAAGGCCAACAAAAACTAATTCAGGAAAAAGGTGAAGGGAAAAGGCAAAAGGTTTATGGGTGATCCTGCAGAGAGGGGCATTTCCAATATGACCCCTCTCCAGCATAAATATAGCAGCGACTAATCAATGTCTTGATGGACATCCCTGCTTAGGTGATAGGACATGGACAATGGCACTCTACTGCAGGGGCACTTGCTAGTTCGTCTCTTTGAACTCAATTGGATCCCTCTTTTCTCTCCTGAGTCCCTGAACTGACCCATGGGAACCCTTTCCTCACCTGTAGACTCCAGCTGTGCAGCACCTAACTTTAATTTGCTCACTGATGCATCCCAATAGGCAGACAGTACCACCAAGGCCAACAAAGTGATGTGGCCCATCCCACCCCTTGGATCAGACATCTGTCCCTAACTCAATGAAAACTCTGCACATAAAGACAGCAATCAAGAGAGGCAACTGACAGCTGTCAGTGTCAAGAGCCAGGACCCAGGGCAGCCAGGTGTTTCTGACTTCTTTGGTTTCTCAGGGTGATCGGTGGTAGCCGGAGGGGCTCTGCACCCTTTTTCCACTCTATCTCCCAGCAGTTCATGGGTGGTACTCTAAAACTGGTCATCCAGCCTAGACTCTTAACCCTGAGGCTGAACAGAAGCCAGGAGTGAGTCCTCCCTCACCCGTCTCCTCCTTCTGGGCTCCCATACCCGCCTATTTTGAGTGGCCCCTGGGAGGCCACCCATCTCAGTTCTCCTGCAACCAGGGGCAACTCATTCCCCAGAATGCACTCTAACAATGACCCTCCTCTGGGTCACCTCCGCCACCCCACTCCAGGGATACTAGGCCATAGGGTGGAAAAAGTCCTGCCCATGGGCTGGGGTAATCCTACACACCTGGGCGGTGTACTGTTCTAGGGAAACAAGCCTTTACACTATCATGGTGTGGCTAGCCCCCGTGTCCCTCAGAGCAGTGACTGGGACCCCATTCATTCCCACCTGGTGGAAGTGACGACTCCCACCTCAGGCAGCATCAGCTCACCCTCTGAGTCTGTCTCCCAACTAAGGGAGATCATGGCATGGCCTATGATCTGCCCCTGGCGACTACTTGCCCCTAAGGCCACAATGACCAAACCAGTGGGTGGTTTCTTTGGACAGATGAGGCTCCCCTGCTTGTGTCCTAGCTGGGAATAATCAAAGCAGCAGGATTGGAAATGGGGCACCCGGGGCCACCACACATCCAAACCTCCCTCCTTCTTCTCAGAAGGGATATGGGAACCATTTCCTTCTCCCTTAACCAAAGACTTGTCTGGGTGTTCCCTGATACCCCCCTCACTCTGTTGGGGGGATTTGAGCCACTCTTCTTGGCATCACTCCCAGGTATCTTTTTGGACAGTCTGGTGCTGACCCAGAGGGTCACCTATACAGCAAGCTTCCTGGGGTCAGTCAGCTTGCTACCAACCAGGTGTTGATGTAGCTCTGTAAAACAAGTATTGAGCATGTGCTCCCTCAGCATTAGGTTATACAACCCCATCTGGGTTCCCTTCTCCTCCTCCCCCAGGTACAGTAGAGCACCAAATGATGGATCCCTCCCTCTCCGGAACCACATTAACTGTCTTCACACCTCTTACTGATACTGCTGCCACTAAACTTCTTCTTCAGATTAAATCGGGCTCCCCCCTGGACCCCGCTCCTCCCCCCATCCTCTCGCGAGTTTCAGATATTGTTGTACCTCCCCTCACAGAAATACTGAATCGTTCCCTATCGTTAGGTCTTCTCCCCCCTCTTTTTAAGCATGCCATTATTAAGCCTCTGTTAAAAAAACCGAAACTGGACCCATCTCTGCTGGAGAATTATAGACCCATTGCTCTTCTCCCTATTTCAACAAAAATTTTGGAGAAACACGTTAATCACCAATTAACCAGCTACTTAGAGACCCATGAACTCCTCCACCCCACCCAAATGGGTTTTAGAGCCCATCATAGCACGGAGTCAGCTCTCCTTGCAGTGACTGAGTCAGCCAGGCAGCTTTTGGACCAAGGGTCCCATGTGGCCATGATTCTGCTTGATCTCAGCGCTGCTTTTGATACAGTGGACCACAACCTTCTCTGCCGCAGGCTCTCAGAATTGGGAATAGGAGGCCTGGCATTGTCCTGGCTGTCCGCTTTTGTCAAAGACAGATCTATTCAAGTCCTGGATCGAGCCTACTTCTCTGACATTTTTCCTTTGACTTGTGGAGTTCCCCAGGGCTCTTCTTTGAGCCCAACTCTTTTTAATGTCTATTTATCCCCGCTGGCTAAGGTGATCGCTCCCTACAATTTGTCTTTGGTCACCTACGCCGACGATACTCAACTTGTGGTGTCCCTATCCAGCTCCGGGGACTCGTCGGCAGCTAACCTCTCGTGCTGTATGAAAGACATTGGAGCTTGGATGGTCCAGTCTAAGCTCAAATTCAATGACAGAAAGTCAGAAGTCATCGTACTAGGCAATTCCCCCCCAGCTCTTTCGCTTCCGCTGTACTCTGAGGCTTTCAATAATCTTCCTCCCCCTAAGGACCAGGTAAAAAGCCTTGGTTTCTGGGTGGATTCTCGTCTGACCATGGATTATCAAGCAAAAAGAGTCTCCTCTATATGCTTTGGCATCTTAAGAGTTCTTAGGAAAATCTCGATTCTTCTTCCCCCTATGGCCAGAAGAATCCTCGTTCAAACTCTTATCCTCTCCCGGTTGGATTATGGGAACTCACTTTTTCTCAGCGCCCCGGCTTATGTTATAAAAAGGCTACAAACAGTCCAGAACGCAGCCGCCCGGCTTCTTGTCAATCTTCCCAGACATGTATCCGCTAAACCTGCTCTTTCCTCACTTCATTGGCTCCCCTTCAAGCAACGTACCTATTTTAAGGCCCTATGCATTGTTCATAGAGCTCTTCAACATAAGGGCCCAATGTTCTTTAGAAAGCGGCTATGTCTTTATGTTCCTTCTCGAAGTCTGAGGTCCTCCTCCTCTCGTCTTGTGACCATCTTGAGGTCTAAGAGAGCTTGGGGGGCCAACTCCTTCCTTACCAAGGCCGCCCGTCTTTGGAATGATCTTCCTTCCGATCTACGTCAGGAACATTCAGAACTACTTTTTAGGAAAAAACTCAAGACTATTCTTTTCTGTAGGTAGCGCTCTCAACTCTCCTAGTGACAGCACCGGTCAGGTTAGGTTAGCGCTGGGATGCCTTCGGGTCACTACGCGCTTTATAAATTCTTAAACTAAACTAAACTAAACTAAAATCATCTACTTTGCTACCTTTACCCAGCCCTTCAGTGCCTTGCTAGCATAAGCTAGGAAATCCACCCAGAACTGATTTGAGAGCTGGTGTCTGTCCCTGAACCTCTGACAGAACTTCTCAGGGGTCAGCCCAAACTTAACAACAAGGACTGCTTTCATGGGGGTGTACCTTGTCTGATCCTCTTTCTCTAGTGTTAAGAGTCTGTCCCTCCACACCATGGGCATGTATTTCCACACACTACCACCAGTAATCCTCTAGGACCTTATGTAACCTGAATGCAATTTCATAAACAGCAGACCATTTGTTTATATCATCTCCCACCACATATTTATGCACCAGTTCCTTGGGTGTCCGGACCCTCACCTCACCAGCAGACACTGCTGGTATGCTGCCACCATCACTGTTGGGTCCTGTGGGTTACTTTGCTTTTAGCTCATGCTCAACCATGTGTTTCTCATGCTCCAACAGTAGTTTTTTCTCAACCAAGGCCCTCTAAGCCTCAGCCTGCTTGGCCTCTTTTTCCAGCTTTAGTTTGGCCGGCTCCGGCCTGTGTTTCTTTTCTTCCCTCCTGTCCTCCAATTCCTCTTGGGTCAGGCCCCTAGAAGACACACTGCTCTATGCACAGGAACAAGCTTTCAGTCCTGGGAGTAGGTTGCCCTCCTCCTTAAAAGTCTGCATTCCAAGGTTCTCCTGCCGGTCCTGGTCCAATTCCTCCTCATCCAACTCTTCCTCCTGATCATCTTTTGGGACTTGGTGGGCCTCTGTCCATGTCCTAAAATCCTTTTTGAGCATTGCCTTCTTTATGTTGCTCTTGGGAGGCAACAGCTTATCCTGGCAAAATTCCTTGAGTTCTGCCTTCCAGGTTGGCCAGCTCAAATTTCATCTTTTGCAGGTGAGGTTCCTGTCACAACAGGCAGGTAGAGAGAGGAAACATTTGGTAAAAGGCCAATCAGGGAGAATTTACTCAAATTGGTTTTAATGTGTGTAATGGTAGTGACACCAATTTACTGTATGGCACTGCACAAACCCTATCCTCACCGCTGATCACCAATGCTAGAAATTGGGTTTCTATTTGGTAGAGGTATGCACCCTGTCCAAACCGCAACCACAATCCTAGTCAGTTTAAGTCACAAACACACCCTAGTGTGTGCTCACTCCATGGTAGCTTGGCACAGGGCAGGCAGGCCTAACTTAAGAAGCAATTTGTTAAGTATTTGTGCAATACTTCAACAGTAAAACAGTGAAAATACCACCCAAAGTCTACCACACATGCTTAGAAAAATTTAGTAAATAAAACAAGACCAAAACAGCAACAATCCAATGAGTAGAAATTGAGATATTCATTTTAAAAGAACAAACTGTGAAATAGTGTTAAGAAACAGGAAGCACCAACCAAGGATGTTTGGTTGCGCCGGACCGGGACAAAGTCGGGAGCTCAAGGCTAACTGCAGAGGAGGGTGGGCCGTCTACAGGGATCCAGTGAGGCCCACTGAACAAAAGTACCTTAATCCTGGTTGCGTCAATGTTGAAGATGGGGGAAGCAGACTGAAGTGATGCATCAGTGTTGATCCTCACAATGGAGTTGATACATCGATCCTTTCTACACAGTAGCGAAGATGTGTCAATTTTCTCCAGTAGTAGTGGTGAAGCATCGGGTCCTAGATTCAATGGATCCAAAGGCAATGTGGTGAATCGGGTCCAAGATTCAGCGGTTCCAAAGGCAATGTGGTGGAGTGAATCTAAGCTGGAGAGGTGATGTGTCAACTCTGACCCACAGGGGCTTTGCGCAAAGTTCCAATTCATGCAACAGGGGTAATGTGCTGGTTCTCATCCGTGCAGCGATACATTGATGTGATTACAAGCAGCACTCTATACCCACTTTCAAGGGCCGAGGCCTGGATTGACACCATGTGGCAGGGCAAGACTTAGGGTTGGCACACAGAGTTTTTTGTGTCCCTGAGACTTAAGAAAACAATCTGAGTGTTGAGTTCAAGTATTGTGGGTCCAGTCCTTTTCATCCATTAAAGGAGGGCAGCAGGCCAGCATAGATAAGCAGCAGTCCATAGGAGTAGCAACCCAGCAGAGAGGCAGTCCTTGCTGCAGCGTAGCAGTCCTTCCTGGCAGAGTATCCACAGGTCTAGAAGTGTACTGAAGTGGTGGAGTCTGTGTCCAGTATTTATACTTTGGTGCCCTGGTTCTAGAGGGTGGGAAGGCTTCTAAACAGTGGCTTTGAAGGGCAAGGAATTCCCTTCCCCCATACCCTGGCTCCAAGCTGGCTGGAATGACAATACAGGTCTGTTACGCATGTTGTGTGTGGACAGGGCACAGCACATTCAGGTATGAGTGTGAGGCTGTGGCAAACTCCTCCCTCCCATCCAGCTCAGGATGGCCAATCAAACACACCTAAGCTTGCTTGGTGTGTGGCTGTCTAGAGGGAATGTACAAAGCCCAGCTGTCACCCCAACCCAGACGTGTTTTGAAGACAGGCTGCAACCACACAGGGCTAGGAGCAGGAAAATGTCATCTTCTACAAGTGGCATGACCAAAATTGTAACAATACATCCAACTTTACCATTACAATAACATAGGTACTAAACATGACATATCTACCTCCTCTCACTCTGGAATTACACCATATTAAATGTAATAAGGAATCCCCAATGTTATCCTGTGGATAAAAAAGAATTTGAGAATTTTTCGCTACTAGGACATGTAAAACTTAAGACTTCATTCCCAACCTTTTAATTACACCGCACCTCTGGGCTACCTAGGGTCTACTGAAGGCTATTTCTAGCAGTGGGTATGAAGGAGGAAGGACCAGGGGCCTAAGTTAGAGAGGGTGGGGTTGAGGGGGTAGCTGTGGCACACTGCAGTGCACAGAGCTGCAGAGAGTTTGTAAAGATGAGAATTTGCAAGTATAAGGAGAAAATGAGCCATTTATTCAACAATACATTTAAAAAAGCAGAGTAGAAGAGTAGCAGCTCAGGAGACCCGGACTGAATGCGGCAACCACCAAATGCCACGCATACTGATAATTGTCCTCACACACATATAACTAATCAACTGTGCAAATTACTAAAAAACCTCAATAATAAATCATGCCTTAAAACATGAAAGCATCAGCTAAACCTACCAAGCCTCTACAAAATATAACACATACAAAAGGAAACATATCATTGTACTTGAGCAGTCGAAGAGTACACCAGCCAAAAAGCATCATTCTGGATCCACTGAAAATTAGATTGTGTTCAAGTGTTCAAGTGACAACCAATTTTTGCTTCAACCTTGCTCCTTGAGACATTAAGTTACACGTGATATCATCAGGCACCCTGAAAAGGGAGCTTTCCAGCACAACCTTCACCTGTCAAACTGCCTCCCCACACATTATGCCTACCCTGTGTGCCCTCAGATAACCATTTATAACCCATAGACTGACTTCTTCCTTTCTCACAGCTGAAAAAAGGCCCTTTCAAAGAAGTTCGAACTAATTTCATAAACTACACATATAGACATTTACCTACTTTTATAACGTAATACGGCTGGTGGTATATCTGTCACTTTACCGTCACTTTTGGGACGGATTAACACCTCCTCCAAAGTTGTAATCAGGCCCACTATGTCCATATATCATGACTAAATCTCAATTCAAACTACTTCAACTAGTCATTAGTGAGCACCACCAAGCATCTAAATTCTGGCTTAAACCTCAAAAACGTATAAATAAAATCTATACTAAAGTATGCCATGGCATGTTCTGAGTTGTCATCGGTGGCAGGTGAGATTTGTGCATAATCACCACTTATCTGCACACAAACATACAACACATGACTGCACCAACATCTCAACACCAGTGCCCATACCCAACCACTAAAATCACTGCTTTGACTTATTTTTAGTAACAGTTCTCCTAATATGTACACCATGCACTAAATTAGTCAACTTTATACAAGGAATTAATTTATGTTACCTGTAAGGGAACCACTTTCCTGTGACAGCCCCTCAAAACTTTCCAAAATGCCTGAACATCTTTCAGCAACGCATTCTGTCTCGTCCATGTATTGCACATAAGATGCATGACCTTGACTAAAACATGATATTCGTGCAACAACTTCAATCATTCATCTTCATCAATGTTTTTATTTGTGCATTGCCTTTCTTGTCCGCCAGATAATATTTCTGCAAGTGGCTTGCGATCAGATTGAATAATAAATCTATTAGCACGGACAAAATCTGCAACTTTTTCTACAGCCCATGTATGAAAAACTGAGTATCTGCGTTCTGCAGGTTTTAAAGTTCTGGGGACAAAGTGGATAGAGCTTTCACCAATCAAATTCTAATTAGCCTAAAAACTTCCCCAAAGACGTATTAGCCGTCATCCATAGCAATGGTGCATGTTAAACAAGCCAAAACCAATAAAAGAGGGCCCCGGGAAATGAACAAGAGGTACACTAGAGAGGAAATAAACCTGAAAATTAACAACAATTGCCTACCCCAAAGACCATAGATGCTCATACATCTAAAGTAGTAAATACACAATTACTTGCTTGTCAACATTAAATGTGATGTCCAATGGTTCTTAAAGTATTATATTTATTGATATATTTCAAATTTCCAAGTCATATATGTCTCGATATACAAATACATTTTAGGCAATATTTATCAAGCTTTCCAGCAGCAAGCCACCTTGCTGTGCTGCACTGCGTGAAAGGGCAGGAATGTGCCCTCTTTAACAACAGCACATTCCTGTCCATACTTGCACTTGCACCCTTTTGGCTGCCTAGCGCCAACGCAGGCACCCTTGGTTTGTGGTTCAAGGGTGTTTGCATTGCAGGCAGGATTGTTTTTTATTTTTTTGTGTGATGGGGCACCTTCTTGCACAAAAACAATCCTCTGAGGCATTTTCATCTTTCTATGTGTGCTGCAGAATGAAGTACACACAGAAAGAGGAAAAACAAAAAAAGAAAGATATTTCTCCTCATTTCGCCTGAACTGGGGAGGCATAGCATTTTCACACATACCCAGGTCTACCAGTAATGGTAAATGTGAGAATGCACCAAAATCCATGGGTGGATGCGTGGGAACACTCATGCTTCAACCATGGAATGCCTCCCTGGGGCAGAGTAACACAAGTCAGGAATTTGCACTGCGGCGCGTTATTCTAGAAATATCAAGCCATGCAGGGTTTCACAAGGTGATCTTGCATGGCTTGATAAATTTCACATAGTAGTTGTGTCACCCTTGCGCCTCCCTGCGTGGCACAAGGGTGATACAACTTACTGATAAATAGGCCCCTTTATTCCTATTCCTATAAATAGAACACATCGAAAGAACATATAAGTGGACCCATACCATCCCCCAACAGTCATGCACATCTCTCTAAAAAATCTTTCATCATGCTTTCACATTCAGTCTAGTTCAGAAAACTTTATTTGGCAGATACAAAATAGCCATAAAAGTACAAAGAATGAAATAGATAAAACATTCAACACAGACCCATCCAGGTTCATAATGGCAATTATCATAAAAAATTTAAAAACAATTAGAGTGAACAAAACAGCACAATCAATTACACATATCCAGGTTTTGCAAAAGCTAAAAACTGAAGCTTTTCCTAACATGGATGGCAATTAAGATATATTGTGCCACCTTATAGCACATGTGGGGATTACTTAAATTTAATAGAAATTCCAGTGCCACTAAGTATTTTCTTACATTATATTAAATAAAAAGGGGTTTCAGGTAAAAATACTAATACAATTTACAGAATAGCATTAAGTGCAGAGTGCTCTGTTTACTAGCCCCATCACAAGGGCAGCTGTCCAGCTCATGTGGACAGGACCTCATCCTGGGAAACGCTACTAAGTGATACGCTAGTCCCAATCTGAGTCTTGTCAGGACAAACCAATGCTGCATATTAGTAAAGCCTTTATAAGTATCCTACTCTACTTGCCCCCAGGGAAAAGGATATATATATATATATATACCACCAGTAGATTTTGTCATTTCAGTAGTTTTCCTGCCATCCAGCCTGTATTGCAGGAAGGTATCCTTAATGAATTTCTTTGGGAGTACTTGTGCTGGGTCCAGATTTGTAGTTATATTGAACAGCGTATTAAAAGAAGAATCAATATAGGCAAGCCAAGGAATACATAAGGCATTTTCCGGTTTTAGACAGTCCAGGATAAGTTGTTTGGTAAAAATTGTTTAGTTCTTAGACCGGATCTGTGCCATAGGAGCAAAGGGCTCAGCAGCGACACCTCCTCCAGAGATTGGAGACCCACCTCCTGATGTACAGTCCAATTAGATGTGGAGGTAGGTAGACATGACAGCCGTTATAAGAAATGATTTTCCTCTATTTGCAAAGAGGTACTTTTAACATGGTCCCACACTCCTGCTCAGTAAACTACCAGAGATAAAACTCTAGCCCTGTAAATATCCACGATGGGGGTTATAGGGCGATTCCCTAATTTGCTAGAAAATCTAAAAAATTGCATGAGTTCCTTTGCAATTTATCCCTACCCGAGTGAATATTACTTGTAAACAGAACACCCAGATAGCTGAAGGAACAGACAGTAGTAATCTGTGTATTCTGGATATAAAAACTCCTACAATTTTTTGCCTTTGCCTTTGGCCATAGTAAAGGTTTTGGATTTATTGATCACCATACACTATGATGTCATAAACTGCTCAAAGACATTCATTAGTTTCTGAAGTCCCACTGGGGTCCTAGAAATCAAGACTGCATCATCTGCGTATAGTAACATAGGTATAGGGTGCCCTGCCACATAAGGTGGGTCCACCTGAATGGCCTGCAAAACGTTATCTACCCCATTAACCGGTTCTGTGCTTTGGACGAGATGATCTCGTCCAAGGCTACAGTTCCCCTGTGCCTTGGACGAGATCATCTCGTCCAAGGCACAGGGGAACTTGGGGGAGTGCTAGCACGCCCCCCCGTGCACCCCCCTCCCCCCCAAGGCGGGGATGGAAGGGGAACACCTTCCCCTTCCACCCCCCCCTCCCCCCGTGTGACGTCAGCGAGCGAGCGCGCGCTGATTTGTCACAGTGGCCTCCCCCAAGCATTTCTCTTTCAATCACTGGGGGAGGCCCGGAGGGGCTTCAAAGGGAAGGAAAAGTATTTCCTTCCCTTTGAAGTCTCTCCGAGGGTTTCAAAAGCCGGATTGCTTGCAATCCGGCTTTTGAAACCCCACAAGACACCAGGGATTTTTTTTTTTTATTGAAATTTACATAAGGGAGCGACCCCTTGGGCAAGGGTCGCTCCCATAATGGGCATTTTTTCAGGAAGGCCTTTCTGCCCCCCCTGGGGGCAGATCAGCCTATTATTATTTTTTTTTGGTGGGGAGCGACCCCTTAGGCAAGGGTCGCTCCCCTTGGGGGAAAATTATATTTAGGCCATTTCTGCCCCCCTTGGGGGCAGATTGGCCTATTTTGATGAGGCCAATCTGCCCCCAAGGGGGGCAGAAACCACTAGACACCAGGGAGTTTTTTCTTTGCGTGAATTTCACGCAAGGGGAGCGATCCCTTAGGCAAGAGTCGCTCCCTGGGGGGACAAATTTATTTTAGGCCATTTCTGCCCCCGGGGGAGGCAGAAACCTCTAGGCGCCAGAGAAAAATATATATATATATATATTTTTTGTTTTTTTGTTTTTTTAGAGATGGGGAGCGACCCATCAGGCAAGGGTCGCTCCGCTGGGGGGCAAATTGTATTTAGGCCATTTCTGCCCCCCTTGGGGGCAGATTGGCCGATTTTAGGCGTCAATGTCACGCAGGGGGAGCGACCCAGTAGGCAAGGGTAGCTCCCGGGGGGGGGGGTGGGGGTTGGAGGGGCAAATTTATTTTAGGCCATTTCTGCCCCCCCCCTGGGGGCTGATCGGCCTATTATTAGGCCGATCTGCCCCCAGGGGGGGCAGAAACCTCTAGGCGCCAGGGGAATTTTTTTTTTTGTGTTTTTATTTTTTGTTTGTTTGTTTTTTTAGAGATGGGGAGCGACCCATCAGGCAAAGGTCACTCCGCTGGGGGGCAAATTGTATTTAGGCCATTTCTGCTCTCCTTGGGGGCAGATTGGCCGATTTTAGGTCAATCTGCCCCCAAGGGGGCAGAAACCACTAGGCACCTGGGATTTGTTTTTTGGCACTAATGTCACGCAGGGGGAGCGACCCCGTAGGCAAGGGTCGCTTCCGGGGGGGGGGGTGGGGTTTGGGGGGCAAATTTATTTTAGGCCATTTCTGCCCCCCCTGGGGAATTTGTTTTTTGGCGCCAATGTCACGCAGGGGGAGCGACCCCCTAGGCAAGGGTCGTTCCTGGGCAGCCGGGACCGGCTGAGCTAGAGGCCAAACTCCACAGGTAGGCACTTTGCAAAAAACACCTCTGTTTTCTGTGAAAAAATGGTGTGTCCACGTTGTGTTTTGGGCCATTTCTTTTCGTGGGCGCTAGGCCTACCCACAGAAGTGAGGTACCATTTTTATCGAGAGACTTAGGGGAACGCTGGGTGGAAGGAAATTTGTGGATCCTCTCAGATTCCAGAACTTTCTGCCACAGAAATGTGAGGAACATGTGTTTTTTTAGCCAAATTTTGAGGTTTGCAAAGGATTCTGGGTAACAGAACCTGGTCCGAGCCCCACAAGTCACCCCATCTTGGATTCCCCTAGGTCTCTAGTTTTAAAAAATGCACAGGGTTGGTAGGTTTCCCTAGGTGCCGGCTGAGCTACAGGCCAAAATCCACAGGTAGGCACTGTTTTCTTTCAAAAATTTGGATGTGTCCACGTTGCGCTTTGGGGCGTTTCCTGTCGCGGGCGCTAGGCCTACCCACACAAGTGAGGTATCATGTTTATCGGGAGACTTGGGGGAACGTTGGGTGGAAGGAAATTTGTGGCTCCTCTCAGATTCCAGAACTTTCTGCCACAGAAATGTGAGGAACATGTGTTTTTTTAGCCAAATTTTGAGGTTTGCAAAGGATTCTGGGTAACAGAACCTGGTCCGAGCCCCGCAAGTCACCCCTCCTTGGATTCCCCTAGATCTCTAGTTTTCAGAAATGCACAGGTTTGGTAGGTTTCCCTAGGTGCCGGCTGAGCTAGAGGCCAAAATCTACAGGTAGGCACTTCGCAAAAAACACCTCCTGTTTTCTTCCAAAAATTTGGATGTGTCCACGTTGCGCTTTGGGGCGTTTCCTGTCGCGGGCACTAGGCCTACCCACACAAGTGAGGTATCATTTTTATCGAAAGACTTGGGGGAACGCTGGGTGGAAGGAAATTTGTGGCTCCTCTCAGATTCCAGAACTTTCTGCCACAGAAATGTGAGGAACATGTGTTTTTTAAGCCAAATTTTGAGGTTTGCAAAGGATTCTGGGTAACAGAACCTGGTACGAGCCCCGCAACTCACCCCTCCTTAGATTCCCCTAGGTCTCTAGTTTTCTGAAATTCACAGGTTTGGTAGGTTTCCCTAGGTGCCGGCTGAGCTAGAGGCCAAAATCAACAGGTAGGCACTTCGCAAAAAACACCTCTGTTTTCTTCCAAAAATTTGGATGTGTCCACGTTGCGCTTTGGGGCGTTTCCTGTCGCGGGCGCTAGGCCTACCCACACAAGTGAGGTATCATGTTTATCGGGAGACTTGGGGGAACGTTGGGTGGAAGGAAATTTGTGGCTCCTCTCAGATTCCAGAACTTTCTGCCACAGAAATGTGAGGAACATGTGTTTTTTTAGCCAAATTTTGAGGTGTGCAAAGGATTCTGGGTAACAGAACCTGGTCCGAGCCCCGCAAGTCACCCCTCCTTGGATTCCCCTAGGTCTCTAGTTTTCAGAAATGCACAGGTTTGGTAGGTTTCCCTAGGTGCCGGCTGAGCTAGAGGCCAAAATCTACAGGTAGGCACTTCGCAAAAAACACCTCCTGTTTTCTTCCAAAAATTTGGATGTGTCCACGTTGCGCTTTGGGGCGTTTCCTGTCGCGGCCACTAGGCCTACCCACACAAGTGAGGTATCATTTTTATCGAAAGACTTGGGGGAACGCTGGGTGGAAGGAAATTTGTGGCTCCTCTCAGATTCCAGAACTTTCTGCCACAGAAATGTGAGGAACATGTGTTTTTTAAGCCAAATTTTGAGGTTTGCAAAGGATTCTGGGTAACAGAACCTGGTACGAGCCCCGCAACTCACCCCTCCTTAGATTCCCCTAGGTCTCTAGTTTTCTGAAATTCACAGGTTTGGTAGGTTTCCCTAGGTGCCGGCTGAGCTAGAGGCCAAAATCAACAGGTAGGCACTTCGCAAAAAACACCTCTGTTTTCTTCCAAAAATGTGGATGTGTCCACGTTGCGCTTTGGGGCGTTTCCTGTTGCGGGCGCTAGGCCTACCCACACAAGTGAGGTATCATTCTTATCGGGAAACTTGGGGGAACGCTGGGTTGAAGGAAATCTGTGGCTCCTCTCAGATTCCAGAACTTTCTGCCACAGAAATGTGAGGAACATGTGTTTTTTTAGCCAAATTTTGAGGTTTGCAAAGGATTCTGGGTAACAGAACCTGGTCCGAGCCCCGCAAGTCACCCCTCCTTGGATTCCCCTAGGTCTCTAGTTTTCAGAAATGCACAGGTTTGGTAGGCTTCCCTAGGTGCCGGCTGAGCTAGAGGCCAAAATCTACAGGTAGGCACTTCGCAAAAAACACCTCTGTTTTCTTTCAAAAATTTGGATGTGTCCACGTTGCGCTTTGGGGCGTTTCCTGTCGCGGGCGCTAGGCCTACCCACACAAGTGAGGTATCATTTTTATCGGGAGACTTGGGGGAACGCTGGGTGGAAGGAAATTTGTGGCTCCTCTCAGATTCCAGAACTTTCTGCCACAGAAATGTGAGGAACATGTGTTTTTTTAGCCAAATTTTGAGGTTTGCAAAGGATTCTGGGTAACAGAACCTGGTCTGAGCCCCGCAAGTCACCCCTCCTTGGATTCCCCTAGGTCTCTATTTTTCAGAAATGCACAGGTTTGGTAGGTTTCCCTAGGTGCCGGCTGAGCTAGAGGCCAAAATCTACAGGTAGGCACTTCGCAAAAAACACCTCTGTTTTCTTCCAAAAATTTGGATGTGTCCACGTTGCGCTTTGGGGCGTTTCCTGTTGCGGGTGCTAGGCCTACCCACACAAGTGAGGTATCATTTTTATCGGGAGACTTGGGGGAACGCTGGGTGGAAGGAAATTTGTGGCTCCTCTCAGATTCCAGAACTTTCTGCCACAGACATGTGAGGAACATGGGGTTTTTCAGCCAAATTTTGAGGTTTGCAAAGGATTCTGGGTAACAGAACCTGGTCCGAGCCCCGCAAGTCACCCCATCTTGGATTCCCCTAGGTCTTTAGTTTTCAGAAATGCACAGGTTTGGTAGGTTTCCCTACGTGCCGGCTGAGCTAGAGGCCAAAATCTACAGGTAGGCACTTCGCAAAAAACACCTCTGTTTTCTTCCAAAAATGTGGATGTGTCCACGTTGCGCTTTGGGGCGTTTCCTGTCGCGGGCGCTAGGCCTACCCACACAAGTGAGGTATCATTTTTATCGGGAGACTTGGGGGAATGCTGGGTGGAAGGAAATTTGTGGCTCCTCTCAGATTCCAGAACTTTCTGCCACAGAAATATGAGGAACATGTGTTTTTTTAGCCAAATTTTGAGGTTTGCAAAGGATTCTGGGTAACAGAACCTGGTCCGAGCCCCGCAAGTCACCCCTCCTTGGATTCCCCTAGGTCTCTAGTTTTCAGAAATGCACAGGTTTGGTAGGCTTCCCTAGGTGCCGGCTGAGCTAGAGGCCAAAATCTACAGGTAGGCACTTCTCAAAAAACACCTCTGTTTTCTTCCAAAAATTTGGATGTGTCCACGTTGCGCTTTGGGGCGTTTCCTGTCGCGGGCGCTAGGCCTACCCACACAAGTGAGGTATCATTTTTATCGGGAGACTTGGGGGAACGCTGGGTGGAAGGAAATTTGTGGCTCCTCTCAGATTCCAGAACTTTCTGCCACAGAAATGTGAGGAACATGTGTTTTTTTAGCCAAATTTTGAGGTTTGCAAAGGATTCTGGGTAACAGAACCTGGTCTGAGCCCCGCAAGTCACCCCTCCTTGGATTCCCCTAGGTCTCTATTTTTCAGAAATGCACAGGTTTGGTAGGTTTCCCTAGGTGCCGGCTGAGCTAGAGGCCAAAATCTACAGGTAGGCACTTCGCAAAAAACACCTCTGTTTTCTTCCAAAAATTTGGATGTGTCCACGTTGCGCTTTGGGGCGTTTCCTGTTGCGGGTGCTAGGCCTACCCACACAAGTGAGGTATCATTTTTATCGGGAGACTTGGGGGAACGCTGGGTGGAAGGAAATTTGTGGCTCCTCTCAGATTCCAGAACTTTCTGCCACAGACATGTGAGGAACGTGGGGTTTTTCAGCCAAATTTTGAGGTTTGCAAAGGATTCTGGGTAACAGAACCTGGTCCGAGCCCCGCAAGTCACCCCATCTTGGATTCCCCTAGGTCTTTAGTTTTCAGAAATGCACAGGTTTGGTAGGTTTCCCTAGGTGCCGGCTGAGCTAGAGGCCAAAATCTACAGGTAGGCACTTCGCAAAAAACACCTCTGTTTTCTTCCAAAAATGTGGATGTGTCCACGTTGCGCTTTGGGGCGTTTCCTGTCGCGGGCGCTAGGCCTACCCACACAAGTGAGGTATCATTTTTATCGGGAGACTTGGGGGAATGCTGGGTGGAAGGAAATTTGTGGCTCCTCTAGATTCCAGAACTTTCTGCCACAGAAATATGAGGAACATGTGTTTTTTTAGCCAAATTTTGAGGTGTGCAAAGGATTCTGGGTAACAGAACCTGGTCCGAGCCCCGCAAGTCACCCCTCCTTAGATTCCCCTAGGTCTCTAGTTTTCAGAAATGCACAGGTTTGGTAAGCTTCCCTAGGTGCCGGCTGAGCTAGAGGCCAAAATCTACAGGTAGGCACTTCTCAAAAAACACCTCTGTTTTCTTCCAAAAATTTGGATGTGTCCACGTTGCGCTTTGGGGCGTTTCCTGTTGCGGGCGCTAGCCCTACCCACACAAGTGAGGTATCATTTTTATCGGGAGACTTGGGGGAACACTGGGTGGAAGGAAATTTGTGGCTCCTCTCAGATTGCAGAACTTTCTGCCACAGAAATGTGAGGAACATGTGTTTTTTTAGCCAAATTTTGAGGTTTGCAAAGGATTCTGGGTAACAGAACCTGGTCCGAGCCCCGCAAGTCACCCCTCCTTAGATTCCCCTAGGTCTCTAGTTTGCAGAAATGCACAGGATTGGTAGGTTTCCCTAGGTGCCGGCTGAGCTAGAGGCCAAAATCTACAGGTAGGCACTTCGCAAAAAACACCTCTGTTTTCTTCCAAAAATTTGGATGTGTCCACGTTGCGCTTTGGGGCGTTTCCTGTCGCGGGCGCTAGGCCTACCCACACAAGTGAGGTATCATTTTTATCGGGAGACTTGGGGGAACGCTGGGTGGAAGGAAATTTGTGGCTCCTCTCAGATTCCAGAACTTTCTGCCACAGAAATGTGAGGAACATGTGTTTTTTTAGCCAAATTTTGAGGTTTGCAAAGGATTCTGGGTAACAGAACCTGGTCGGAGCCCCGCAAGTCACCCCTCCTTGGATTCCCCTAGGTCTCTAGTTTTCAGAAATGCACAGGTTTGGTAGGTTTCCCTAGGTGCCGGCTGAGCTAGAGGCCAAAATCTACAGGTAGGCACTTCGCAAAAAACACCTCTGTTTTCTTCCAAAAATTTGGATGTGTCCACGTTGCGCTTTGGGGCGTTTCCTGTTGCGGGTGCTAGGCCTACCCACACAAGTGAGGTATCATTTTTATCGGGAGACTTGGGGGAACGCTGGGTGGAAGGAAATTTGTGGCTCCTCTCAGATTCCAGAACTTTCTGCCACAGACATGTGAGGAACGTGGGTTTTTTCAGCCAAATTTTGAGGTTTGCAAAGGATTCTGGGTAACAGAACCTGGTCCGAGCCCCGCAAGTCACCCCATCTTGGATTCCCCTAGGTCTTTAGTTTTCAGAAATGCACAGGTTTGGTAGGTTTCCCTAGGTGCCGGCTGAGCTAGAGGCCAAAATCTACAGGTAGGCACTTCGCAAAAAACACCTCTGTTTTCTTCCAAAAATGTGGATGTGTCCACGTTGCGCTTTGGGGCGTTTCCTGTCGCGGGCGCTAGGCCTACCCACACAAGTGAGGTATCATTTTTATCGGGAGACTTGGGGGAATGCTGGGTGGAAGGAAATTTGTGGCTCCTCTCAGATTCCAGAACTTTCTCCCACAGAAATATGAGGAACATGTGTTTTTTTAGCCAAATTTTGAGGTTTGCAAAGGATTCTGGGTAACAGAATCTAGTCCGAGCCCCGCAAGTCACCCCTCCTTAGATTCCCCTAGGTCTCTAGTTTTCAGAAATTCACAGGTTTGGTAGGAGTCCCCAGGTGCCGGCTGAGCTAGAGGCCAAAATCAACAGGTAGGCACTTCGCAAAAAACACCTCCTGTTTTCTTCCAAAAATTTGGATGTGTCCACGTTGCGCTTTGGGGCGTTTCCTGTCGCGGGCGCTGGGCCTACGCACACAAGTGAGGTATCATTTTTATCGTGAGACTTGGGGGAACGCTGGGTGGAAGGAAATTTGTGGCTCCTCTTAGATTCCAGAACTTTCTGCCACAGAAATGTGAGGAACATGTGTTTTTTTAGCCAAATTTTGAGGTTTGCAAAGGATTCTGGGTAACAGAACCTGGTCCGAGCCCCACAAGTCACCCCATCTTGGATTCCCCTAGGTCTCTAGTTTTCAAAAATGCACAGGGTTGGTAGGTTTCCCTAGGTGCCGGCTGAGCTACAGGCCAAAATCCACAGGTAGGCACTGTTTTCTTTCAAAAATTTGGATGTGTCCACGTTGCGCTTTGGGGCGTTTCCTGTCGCGGGCGCTAGGCCTACCCACACAAGTGAGGTATCATGTTTATCGGGAGACTTGGGGGAACGTTGGGTGGAAGGAAATTTGTGGCTCCTCTCAGATTCCAGAACTTTCTGCCACAGAAATGTGAGGAACATGTGTTTTTTTAGCCAAATTTTGAGGTTTGCAAAGGATTCTGGGTAACAGAACCTGGTCCGAGCCCCGCAAGTCACCCCTCCTTGGATTCCCCTAGGTCTCTAGTTTTCAGAAATGCACAGGTTTGGTAGGTTTCCCTAGGTGCCGGCTGAGCTAGAGGCCAAAATCTACAGGTAGGCACTTCGCAAAAAACACCTCTGTTTTCTTCCAAAAATTTGGATGTGTCCACGTTGCGCTTTGGGGGCGTTTCCTGTTGCGGGCACTAGGCCTACCCACACAAGTGAGGTATCATTTTTATCGAAAGACTTGGGGGAACGCTGGGTGGTAGGAAATTTGTGGCTCCTCTCAGATTCCAGAACTTTCTGCCACAGAAATGTGAGGAACATGTGTTTTTTAAGCCAAATTTTGAGGTTTGCAAAGGATTCTGGGTAACAGAACCTGGTACGAGCCCCGCAACTCACCCCTCCTTAGATTCCCCTAGGTCTCTAGTTTTCTGAAATTCACAGGTTTGGTAGGTTTCCCTAGGTGCCGGCTGAGCTAGAGGCCAAAATCAACAGGTAGGCACTTCGCAAAAAACACCTCCTGTTTTCTTCCAAAAATTTGGATGTGTCCACGTTGCGCTTTGGGGCGTTTCCTGTTGCGGGCGCTAGGCCTACCCACACAAGTGAGGTATCATTCTTATCGGGAGACTTGGGGGAACGCTGGGTTGAAGGAAATCTGTGGCTCCTCTCAGATTCCAGAACTTTCTGCCACAGAAATGTGAGGAACATGTGTTTTTTTAGCCAAATTTTGAGGTTTGCAAAGGATTCTGGGTAACAGAACCTGGTCCGAGCCCCGCAAGTCACCCCTCCTTGGATTCCCCTAGGTCTCTAGTTTTCAGAAATGCACAGGTTTGGTAGGCTTCCCTAGGTGCCGGCTGAGCTAGAGGCCAAAATCTACAGGTAGGCACTTCGCAAAAAACACCTCTGTTTTCATCCAAAAATTTGGATGTGTCCACGTTGCGCTTTGGGGCGTTTCCTGTCGCGGGCGCTAGGCCTACCCACACAAGTGAGGTATCATTTTTATCGGGAGACTTGGGGGAACGCTGGGTGGAAGGAAATTTGTGGCTCCTCTCAGATTCCAGAACTTTCTGCCACAGAAATGTGAGGAACATGTGTTTTTTTAGCCAAATTTTGAGGTTTGCAAAGGATTCTGGGTAACAGAACCTGGTCCGAGGCCCACAAGTCACCCCTCCTTAGATTCCCCTAGGTCTCTAGTTTTCAGAAATGCACAGGTTTGGTAGGTTTCCCTGGGTGCCGGCTGAGCTACAGGCCAAAATCCACAGGTAGGCACTGTTTTCTTTCAAAAATTTGGATGTGTCCACGTTGCGCTTTGGGGCGTTTCCTGTCGCGGGCGCTAGGCCTACCCACACAAGTGAGGTATCATGTTTATCGGGAGACTTGGGGGAACGTTGGGTGGAAGGAAATTTGTGGCTCCTCTCAGATTCCAGAACTTTCTGCCACAGAAATGTGAGGAACATGTGTTTTTTTTAGCCAAATTTTGAGGTTTGCAAAGGATTCTGGGTAACAGAACCTGGTCCGAGCCCCGCAAGTCACCCCTCCTTGGATTCCCCTAGGTCTCTAGTTTTCAGAAATGCACAGGTTTGGTAGGTTTCCCTAGGTGCCGGCTGAGCTAGAGGACAAAATCTACAGGTAGGCACTTCGCAAAAAACACCTCCTGTTTTCTTCCAAAAATTTGGATGTGTCCACGTTGCGCTTTGGGGCGTTTCCTGTCGCGGGCACTAGGCCTACCCACACAAGTGAGGTATCATTTTTATCAAAAGACTTGGGGGAACGCTGGGTGGTAGGAAATTTGTGGCTCCTCTCAGATTCCAGAACTTTCTGCCACAGAAATGTGAGGAACATGTGTTTTTTAAGCCAAATTTTGAGGTTTGCAAAGGATTCTGGGTAACAGAACCTGGTACGAGCCCGCAACTCACCCCTCCTTAGATTCCCCTAGGTCTCTAGTTTTCTGAAATTCACAGGTTTGGTAGGTTTCCCTAGGTGCCGGCTGAGCTAGAGGCCAAAATCAACAGGTAGGCACTTCGCAAAAAACACCTCTGTTTTCTTCCCAAAATTTGGATGTGTCCACGTTGCGCTTTGGGGCGTTTTCTGTTGCGGTCGCTAGGCCTACCCACACAAGTGAGGTATCATTCTTATCGGGAGACTTGGGGGAACGCTGGGTTGAAGGAAATCTGTGGCTCCTCTCAGATTCCAGAACTTTCTGCCACAGAAATGTGAGGAACATGTGTTTTTTTAGCCAAATTTTGAGGTTTGCAAAGGATTCTGGGTAACAGAACCTGGTCCGAGCCCCGCAAGTCACCCCTCCTTGGATTCCCCTAGGTCTCTAGTTTTCAGAAATGCACAGGTTTGGTAGGCTTCCCTAGGTGCCGGCTGAGCTAGAGGCCAAAATCTACAGGTAGGCACTTCGCAAAAAACACCTCTGTTTTCATCCAAAAATTTGGATGTGTCCACGTTGCGCTTTGGGGCGTTTCCTGTCGCGGGCGCTAGGCCTACCCACACAAGTGAGGTATCATTTTTATCGGGAGACTTGGGGGAACGCTGGGTGGAAGGAAATTTGTGGCTCCTCTCAGATTCCAGAACTTTCTGCCACAGAAATGTGAGGAACATGTGTTTTTTTAGCCAAATTTTGAGGTTTGCAAAGGATTCTGGGTAACAGAACCTGGTCCGAGCCCCACAAGTCACCCCTCCTTAGATTCCCCTAGGTCTCTAGTTTTCAGAAATGCACAGGTTTGGTAGGTTTCCCTGGGTGCCGGCTGAGCTACAGGCCAAAATCCACAGGTAGGCACTGTTTTCTTTCAAAAATTTGGATGTGTCCACGTTGCGCTTTGGGGCGTTTCCTGTCGCGGGCGCTAGGCCTACCCACACAAGTGAGGTATCATGTTTATCGGGAGACTTGGGGGAACGTTGGGTGGAAGGAAATTTGTGGCTCCTCTCAGATTCCAGAACTTTCTGCCACAGAAATGTGAGGAACATGTGTTTTTTTAGCCAAATTTTGAGGTTTGCAAAGGATTCTGGGTAACAGAACCTGGTCCGAGCCCCGCAAGTCTCCCCTCCTTGGATTCCCCTAGGTCTCTAGTTTTCAGAAATGCACAGGTTTGGTAGGTTTCCCTAGGTGCCGGCTGAGCTAGAGGCCAAAATCTACAGGTAGGCACTTCGCAAAAAACACCTCCTGTTTTCTTCCAAAAATTTGGATGTGTCCACGTTGCGCTTTGGGGCGTTTCCTGTCGCGGGCACTAGGCCTACCCACACAAGTGAGGTATCATTTTTATCGAAAGACTTGGGGGAACGCTGGGTGGTAGGAAATTTGTGGCTCCTCTCAGATTCCAGAACTTTCTGCCACAGAAATGTGAGGAACATGTGTTTTTTAAGCCAAATTTTGAGGTTTGCAAAGGATTCTGGGTAACAGAACCTGGTACGAGCCCCGCAACTCACCCCTCCTTAGATTCCCCTAGGTCTCTAGTTTTCTGAAATTCACAGGTTTGGTAGGTTTCCCTAGGTGCCGGCTGAGCTAGAGGCCAAAATCAACAGGTAGGCACTTCGCAAAAAACACCTCTGTTTTCTTCCCAAAATTTGGATGTGTCCACGTTGCGCTTTGGGGCGTTTCCTGTTGCGGGCGCTAGGCCTACCCACACAAGTGAGGTATCATTCTTATTGGGAGACTTGGGGAACGCTGGGTTGAAGGAAATCTGTGGCTCCTCTCGATTCCAGAACTTTCTGCCACAGAAATGTGAGGAACATGTGTTTTTTTAGCCAAATTTTGAGGTTTGCAAAGGATTCTGGGTAACAGAACCTGGTCCGAGCCCCGCAAGTCACCCCTCCTTGGATTCCCCTAGGTCTCTAGTTTTCAGAAATGCACAGGTTTGGTAGGCTTCCCTAGGTGCCGGCTGAGCTAGAGGCCAAAATCTACAGGTAGGCACTTCGCAAAAAACACCTCTGTTTTCATCCAAAAATTTGGATGTGTCCACGTTAGGCTTTGGGGCGTTTCCTGTCGCGGGCGCTAGGCCTACCCACACAAGTGAGGTATCATTTTTATCGGGAGACTTGGGGGAACGCTGGGTGGAAGGAAATTTGTGGCTCCTCTCAGATTCCAGAACTTTCTGCCACAGAAATGTGAGGAACATGTGTTTTTTTAGCCAAATTTTGAGGTTTGCAAAGGATTCTGGGTAACAGAACCTGGTCCGAGCCCCACAAGTCACCCCTCCTTAGATTCCCCTAGGTCTCTAGTTTTCAGAAATGCACAGGTTTGGTAGGTTTCCCTGGGTGCCGGCTGAGCTAGAGGCCAAAATCTACAGGTAGGCACTTCGCAAAAAACACCTCCTGTTTTCTTCCAAAAATGTGGATGTGTCCACGTTGCGCTTTGGGGCGTTTCCTGTCGCGGGCGCTAGGCCTACCCACACAAGTGAGGTATCATTTTTATCGAAACACTTGGGGGAATGCTGGGTGGAAGGAAATTTGTGGCTCCTCTAGATTCCAGAACTTTCTGCCACAGAAATGTGAGGAACATGTGTTTTTTAAGCCAAATTTTGAGGTTTGCAAAGGATTCTGGGTAACAGAACCTGGTCCGAGCCCCGCAAGTCACCCCTCCTTAGATTCCCCTAGGTCTCTAGTTTTTAGAAATTCACAGGTTTGGTAGGTTTCCCTAGGTGCCGGCTGAGCTAGAGGCCAAAATCTACAGGTAGGCACTTCGCAAAAAACACCTCTGTTTTCTTCCAAAAATTTGGATGTGTCCACGTTGCGCTTTGGGGCGTTTCCTGTCGCGGGCGCTAGGCCTACCCACACAAGTGAGGTATCATTTTTATCGGGAGACTTGGGGGAACGCTGGGTGGAAGGAAATTTGTGGCTCCTCTCAGATTCCAGAACTTTCTGCCACAGAAATGTGAGGAACATGTGTTTTTTTAGCCAAATTTTGAGGTTTGCAAAGGATTCTGGGTAACAGAACCTGGTCTGAGCCCCGCAAGTCACCCCTCCTTAGATTCCCCTAGGTCTTTAGTTTTCAGAAATGCACAGGTTTGGTAGGTTTCCCTAGGTGCCGGCTGAGCTAGAGGCCAAAATCTACAGGTAGGCACTTCGCAAAAAACACCTCTGTTTTCTTCCAAAAATTTGGATGTGTCCACGTTGCGCTTTGGGGCGTTTCCTGTCGCGGGCGCTAGGCCTACCCACACAAGTGAGGTATCATTTTTATCGGGAGACTTGGGGGAACGCTGGGTGGAAGGAAATTTGTGGCTCCTCTCAGATTCCAGAACTTTCTGCCACAGACATGTGAGGAACTTGGGGTTTTTCAGCCAAATTTTGAGGTTTGCAAAGGATTCTGGGTAACAGAACCTGGTCCGAGCCCCGCAAGTCACCCCATCTTGGATTCCCCTAGGTCTTTAGTTTTCAGAAATGCACAGGTTTGGTAGGTTTCCCTAGGTGCCGGCTGAGCTAGAGGCCAAAATCTACAGGTAGGCACTTCGCAAAAAACACCTCTGTTTTCTTCCAAAAATGTGGATGTGTCCACGTTGCGCTTTGGGGCGTTTCCTGTCGCGGGCGCTAGGCCTACCCACACAAGTGAGGTATCATTTTTATCGGGAGACTTGGGGGAATGCTGGGTGGAAGGAAATTTGTGGCTCCTCTCAGATTCCAGAACTTTCTGCCACAGAAATATGAGGAACATGTGTTTTTTTAGCCAAATTTTGAGGTTTGCAAAGGATTCTGGGTAACAGAACCTGGTCCGAGCCCCGCAAGTCACCCCTCCTTGGATTCCCCTAGGTCTCTAGTTTTCAGAAATGCACAGGTTTGGTAAGCTTCCCTAGGTGCCGGCTGAGCTAGAGACCAAAATCTACAGGTAGGCACTTCTCAAAAAACACCTCTGTTTTCTTCCAAAAATTTGGATGTGTCCACGTTGCGCTCTGGGGCGTTTCCTGTCACGGGCGCTAGCCCTACCCACACAAGTGAGGTATCATTTTTATCGGGAGACTTGGGGGAACACTGGGTGGAAGGAAATTTGTGGCTCCTCTCAGATTGCAGAACTTTCTGCCACAGAAATGTGAGGAACATGTGTTTTTTTAGCCAAATTTTGAGGTTTGCAAAGGATTCTGGGTAACAGAACCTGGTCCGAGCCCCGCAAGTCACCCCTCCTTAGATTCCCCTAGGTCTCTAGTTTGCAGAAATGCACAGGATTGGTAGGTTTCCCTAGGTTCCGGCTGAGCTAGATGCCAAAATCTACAGGTAGGCACTTCGCAAAAAACACCTCTGTTTTCTTCCAAAAATTTGGATGTGTCCACGTTGCGCTTTGGGGCGTTTCCTGTCACGGGCGCTAGGCCTACCCACACAAGTGAGGTATCATTTTTATCGGGAGACTTGGGGGAACGCTGGGTGGAAGGAAATTTGTGGCTCCTCTCAGATTCCAGAACTTTCTGCCACAGAAATGTGAGGAACATGTGTTTTTTTAGCCAAGTTTTGAGGTTTGCAAAGGATTCTGGGTAACAGAACTTAGTCCGAGCCCCGCAAGTCACCCCTCCTTGGATTCCCCTAGGTCTCTAGATTTCAGAAATGCACAGGTTTGGTAGGTTTCCCTAGGTGCCGGCTGAGCTAGAGGCCAAAATCTACAGGTAGGCACTTCGCAAAAAACACCTCCTGTTTTCTTCCAAAAATTTGGATGTGTCCACGTTGCGCTTTGGGGCGTTTCCTGTCGCGGGCACTAGGCCTACCCACACAAGTGAGGTATCATTTTTATCGAAAGACTTGGGGGAACGCTGGGTGGAAGGAAATTTGTGGCTCCTCTCAGATTCCAGAACTTTCTGCCACAGAAATGTGAGGAACATGTGTTTTTTAAGCCAAATTTTGAGGTTTGCAAAGGATTCTGGGTAACAGAACCTGGTACGAGCCCCGCAACTCACCCCTCCTTAGATTCCCCTAGGTCTCTAGTTTTCTGAAATTCACAGGTTTGGTAGGTTTCCCTAGGTGCCGGCTGAGCTAGAGGCCAAAATCAACAGGTAGGCACTTCGCAAAAAACACCTCTGTTTTCTTCCAAAAATTTGGATGTGTCCACGTTGCGCTTTGGGGCGTTTCCTGTTGCGGGCGCTAGGCCTACCCACACAAGTGAGGTATCATTCTTATCCGGAGACTTGGCGGAACGCTGGGTTGAAGGAAATCTGTGGCTCCTCTCAGATTCCAGAACTTTCTGCCACAGAAATGTGAGGAACATGTGTTTTTTTAGCCAAATTTTGAGGTTTGCAAAGGATTCTGGGTAACAGAACCTGGTCCGAGCCCCGCAAGTCACCCCTCCTTGGATTCCCCTAGGTCTCTAGTTTTCAGAAATGCACAGGTTTGGTAGGCTTCCCTAGGTGCCGGCTGAGCTAGAGGCCAAAATCTACAGGTAGGCACTTCGCAAAAAACACCTCTGTTTTCATCAAAAAATTTGGATGTGTCCACGTTGCGCTTTGGGGCGTTTCCTGTCGCGGGCGCTAGGCCTACCCACACAAGTGAGGTATCATTTTTATCGGGAGACTTGGGGGAACGCTGGGTGGAAGGAAATTTGTGGCTCCTCTCAGATTCCAGAACTTTCTGCCACAGAAATGTGAGGAACATGTGTTTTTTTAGCCAAATTTTGAGGTTTGCAAAGGATTCTGGGTAACAGAACCTGGTCCGAGCCCCACAAGTCACCCCTCCTTAGATTCCCCTAGGTCTCTAGTTTTCAGAAATGCACAGGTTTGGTAGGTTTCCCTAGGTGCCGGCTGAGCTAGAGGCCAAAATCTACAGGTAGGCACTTCGCAAAAAACACCTCCTGTTTTCTTCCAAAAATTTGGATGTGTCCACGTTGTGCTTTGGGGCGTTTCCTGTCGCGGACGCTAGGCCTACCCACACAAGTGAGGTATCATTTTTATCGAAAGACTTGGGGGAATGCTGGGTGGAAGGAAATTTGTGGCTCCTCTAGATTCCAGAACTTTCTGCCACAGAAATGTGAGGAACATGTGTTTTTTAAGCCAAATTTTGAGGTTTGCAAAGGATTCTGGGTAACAGAACCTGGTCCGAGCCCCGCAAGTCACCCCTCCTTAGATTCCCCTAGGTCTCTAGTTTTCAGAAATTCACAGGTTTGGTAGGTTTCCCTAGGTGCCGGCTGAGCTAGAGGCCAAAATCAACAGGTAGGCACTTCGCAAAAAACACCTCTGTTTTCTTCCAAAAATTTGGATGTGTCCACGTTGCGCTTTGGGGCGTTTCCTGTTGCGGGCGCTAGGCCTACCCACACAAGTGAGGTATCATTCTTATCGGGAGACTTGGGGGAACGCTGGGTTGAAGGAAATCTGTGGCTCCTCTCAGATTCCAGAACTTTCTGCCACAGAAATGTGAGGAACATGTGTTTTTTTAGCCAAATTTTGAGGTTTGCAAAGGATTCTGGGTAACAGAACCTGGTCCGAGCCCCGCAAGTCACCCCTCCTTGGATTCCCCTAGGTCTCTAGTTTTCAGAAATGCACAGGTTTGGTAGGCTTCCCTAGGTGCCGGCTGAGCTAGAGGCCAAAATCTACAGGTAGGCACTTCGCAAAAAACACCTCTGTTTTCTTCCAAAAATTTGGATGTGTCCACGTTGCGCTTTGGGGCGTTTCCTGTCGCGGGCGCTAGGCCTACCCACACAAGTGAGGTATCATTTTTATCGGGAGTCTTGGGGGAACGCTGGGTGGAAGGAAATTTGTGGCTCCTCTCAGATTCCAGAACTTTCTGCCACAGAAATGTGAGGAACATGTGTTTTTTTAGCCAAATTTTGAGGTTTGCAAAGGATTCTGGGTAACAGAACCTGGTCTGAGCCCCGCAAGTCACCCCTCCTTAGATTCCCCTAGGTCTCTAGTTTTCAGAAATGCACAGGTTTGGTAGGCTTCCCTAGGTGCCGGCTGAGCTAGAGGCCCAAATCTACAGGTAGGCACTTCGCAAAAAACACCTCTGTTTTCTTCCAAAAATTTGGATGTGTCCACGTTGCGCTTTGGGGCGTTTCCTGTCGCGGGCGCTAGGCCTACCCACACAAGTGAGGTATCATTTTTATCGGGAGTCTTGGGGGAACGCTGGGTGGAAGGAAATTTGTGGCTCCTCTCAGATTCCAGAACTTTCTGCCACAGAAATGTGAGGAACATGTGTTTTTTTAGCCAAATTTTGAGGTTTGCAAAGGATTCTGGGTAACAGAACCTGGTCTGAGCCCCGCAAGTCACCCCTCCTTAGATTCCCCTAGGTCTCTAGTTTTCAGAAATGCACAGGTTTGGTAGGTTTCCCTAGGTGCCGGCTGAGCTAGAGGCCAAAATCTACAGGTAGGCACTTCGCAAAAAACACCTCTGTTTTCTTCCAAAAATTTGGATGTGTCCACGTTGCGCTTTGGGGCGTTTCCTGTTGCGGGTGCTAGGCCTACCCACACAAGTGAGGTATCATTTTTATCGGGAGACTTGGGGGAACGCTGGGTGGAAGGAAATTTGTGGCTCCTCTCAGATTCCAGAACTTTCTGCCACAGACATGTGAGGAACGTGGGGTTTTTCAGCCAAATTTTGAGGTTTGCAAAGGATTCTGGGTAACAGAACCTGGTCCGAGCCCCGCAAGTCACCCCATCTTGGATTCCCCTAGGTCTTTAGTTTTCAGAAATGCATAGGTTTGGTAGGTTTCCCTAGGTGCCGGCTGAGCTAGAGGCCAAAATCTACAGGTAGGCACTTCGCAAAAAACACCTCTGTTTTCTTCCAAAAATGTGGATGTGTCCACGTTGCGCTTTGGGGCGTTTCCTGTCGCGGGCGCTAGGCCTACCCACACAAGTGAGGTATCATTTTTATCGGGAGACTTGGGGGAATGCTGGGTGGAAGGAAATTTGTGGCTCCTCTCAGATTCCAGAACTTTCTGCCACAGAAATATGAGGAACATGTGTTTTTTTAGCCAAATTTTGAGGTTTGCAAAGGATTCTGGGTAACAGAACCTGGTCCGAGCCCCGCAAGTCACCCCTCCTTGGATTCCCCTAGGTCTCTAGTTTTCAGAAATGCACAGGTTTGGTAAGCTTCCCTAGGTGCCGGCTGAGCTAGAGGCCAAAATCTACAGGTAGGCACTTCTCAAAAAACACCTCTGTTTTCTTCCAAAAATTTGGATGTGTCCACGTTGCGCTTTGGGGCGTTTCCTGTCGCGGGCGCTAGCCCTACCCACACAAGTGAGGTATAATTTTTATCGGGAGACTTGGGGGAACACTGGGTGGAAGGAAATTTGTGGCTCCTCTCAGATTGCAGAACTTTCTGCCACAGAAATGTGAGGAACATGTGTTTTTTTAGCCAAATTTTGAGGTTTGCAAAGGATTCTGGGTAACAGAACCTGGTCCGAGCCCCGCAAGTCACCCCTCCTTAGATTCCCCTAGGTCTCTAGTTTGCAGAAATGCACAGGGTTGGTAGGTTTCCCTAGGTGCCGGCTGAGCTAGAGGCCAAAATCTACAGGTAGGCACTTCGCAAAAAACACCTCTGTTTTCTTCCAAAAATTTGGATGTGTCCACGTTGCGCTTTGGGGCGTTTCCTGTCACGGGCGCTAGGCCTACCCACACAAGTGAGGTATCATTTTTATCGGGAGACTTGGGGGAACGCTGGGTGGAAGGAAATTTGTGGCTCCTCTCAGATTCCAGAACTTTCTGCCACAGAAATGTGAGGAACATGTGTTTTTTTAGCCAAGTTTTGAGGTTTGCAAAGGATTCTGGGTAACAGAACTTAGTCCGAGCCCCGCAAGTCACCCCTCCTTGGATTCCCCTAGGTCTCTAGATTTCAGAAATGCACAGGTTTGGTAGGTTTCCCTAGGTGCCAGCTGAGCTAGAGGCCAAAATCTACAGGTAGGCACTTCGCAAAAAACACCTCCTGTTTTCTTCCAAAAATTTGGATGTGTCCACGTTGCGCTTTGGGGCGTTTCCTGTCGCGGGCGCTAGGCCTACCCACACAAGTGAGGTATCATTTTTATCGGGAGACTTGGGGGAACGCTGGGTGGAAGGAAATTTGTGGCTCCTCTCAGATTCCAGAACTTTCTGCCACAGAAATGTGAGGAACATGTGTTTTTTTAGCCAAATTTTGAGGTTTGCAAAGGATTCTGGGTAACAGAACCTGGTCCGAGCCCCGCAAGTCACCCCCTCCTTGGATTCCCCTACGTCTCTAGTTTTCAGAAATGCACAGGTTTGGTAGGTTTTCCCTAGGTGCCGGCTGAGCTAGAGGCCAAAATCTACAGGTAGGCACTTCGCAAAAAACACCTCTGTTTCCTTCCAAAAATTTGGATGTGTCCACGTTGCACTTTGGGGCGTTTCCTGTTGCGGGCGCTCGGCCTACCCACACAAGTGAGGTATCATTTTTATCGGGAGACTTGGGGGAACGCTGGGTGGAAGGAAATTTGCTGCTTCTCTCAGATTCCAGAACTTTCTGCCACAGAAATGTGAGGAACATGTGTTTTTTTAGCCACATTTTGAGGTTTGCAAAGGATTCTGGGTAACAGAACCTGGTCCGCGCCCCGCAAGTCACCCCATCTTGGATTCCCCTAGATCTCTAGTTTTCAGAAATGCACAGGTTTGGTAGGTTTCCCTAGGTGCCGGCTGAGCTAGAGGCCAAAATCTACAGGTAGGCACTTCGCAAAAAACACCTCTGTTTTCTTCCAAAAATTTGGATGTGTCCACGTTGCACTTTGGGGCGTTTCCTGTCACGGGCGCTAGGCCTACCCACACAAGTGAGGTATCATTTTTATCGGGAGACTTGGGGGAACGCTGGGTGGAAGGAAATTTGCTGCTCCTCTCAGATTCCAGAACTTTCTGCCACAGAAATGTGAGGAACATTTGTTTTTTTAGCCAAGTTTTGAGGTTCGCAAAGGATTCTGGGTAACAGAACTTAGTCCGAGCCCCGCAAGTCACCCCTCCTTGGATTCCCCTAGGTCTCTAGATTTCAGAAATGCACAGGTTAGGTAGGTTTCCCTAGGTGCCGGCTGACCTAGAGGCCAAAATCTACAGGTAGGCACTTCGCAAAAAACACCTCCTGTTTTCTTCCAAAAATTTGGATGTGTCCACGTTGCGCTTTGGGGCGTTTCCTGTCGCGGGCGCTAGGCCTACCCACACAAGTGAGGTATCATTTTTATCGTGAGACTTGGGGGAACGCTGGGTGGAAGGAAATTTGTGGCTCCTCTTAGATTCCAGAACTTTCTGCCACAGAAATGTGAGGAACATGTGTTTTTTTAGCCAAATTTTGAGGTTTGCAAAGGATTCTGGGTAACAGAACCTAGTCCGAGCCCCGCAAGTCACCCCTCCTTGGATTCCCCTAGGTCTCTAGTTTTCAGAAATGCACAGGTTTGGTAGGTTTCCCTAGGTGCCGGCTGAGCTAGAGGCCAAAATCTACAGGTAGGCACTTCGCAAAAAACACCTCCTGTTTTCTTCCAAAAATTTGGATGTGTCCACGTTGCGCTTTGGGGCATTTCCTGTCGCGGGCGCTAGGCCTACCCACACAAGTGAGGTATCATTTTTATCGGGAGACTTGGGGGAACGCTGGGTGGAAGGAAATTTGTGGCTCCTCTCAGATTCCAGAACTTTCTGCCACAGAAATGTGAGGAACATGTGTTTTTTTAGCCAAATTTTGAGGTTTGCAAAGGATTCTGGGTAACAGAACCTGGTCCGAGCCCCACAAGTCACCCCATCTTGGATTCCCCTAGGTCTCTAGTTTTCAAAAATGCACAGGGTTGGTAGGTTTCCCTAGGTGCCGGCTGAGCTACAGGCCAAAATCCACAGGTAGGCACTGTTTTCTTTCAAAAATTTGGATGTGTCCACGTTGCGCTTTGGGGCGTTTCCTGTCGCGGGCGCTAGGCCTACCCACACAAGTGAGGTATCATGTTTATCGGGAGACTTGGGGGAACGTTGGGTGGAAGGAAATTTATGGCTCCTCTCAGATTCCAGAACTTTCTGCCACAGAAATGTGAGGAACATGTGTTTTTTTAGCCAAATTTTGAGGTTTGCAAAGGATTCTGGGTAACAGAACCTGGTCCGAGCCCCGCAAGTCACCCCTCCTTGGATTCCCCTAGGTCTCTAGTTTTCAGAAATGCACAGGTTTGGTAGGTTTCCCTAGGTGCCAGCTGAGCTAGAGGCCAAAATCAACAGGTAGGCACTTCGCAAAAAACACCTCTGTTTTCTTCCAAAAATTTGGATGTGTCCACGTTGCGCTTTGGGGCGTTTCCTGTTGCGGGCGCTAGGCCTACCCACACAAGTGAGGTATCATTCTTATCGGGAGACTTGGGGGAACGCTGGGTTGAAGGAAATCTGTGGCTCCTCTCAGATTCCAGAACTTTCTGCCACAGAAATGTGAGGAACATGTGTTTTTTTAGCCACATTTTGAGGTTTGCAAAGGATTCTGGGTAACAGAACCTGGTCCGCGCCCCGCAAGTCACCCCATCTTGGATTCCCCTAGATCTCTAGTTTTCAGAAATGCACAGGTTTGGTAGGTTTCCCTAGGTGCCGGCTGAGCTAGAGGCCAAAATCTACAGGTAGGCACTTCGCAAAAAACACCTCTGTTTTCTTCCAAAAATTTGGATGTGTCCACGTTGCACTTTGGGGCGTTTCCTGTCACGGGCGCTAGGCCTACCCACACAAGTGAGGTATCATTTTTATCGGGAGACTTGGGGGAACGCTGGGTGGAAGGAAATTTGCTGCTCCTCTCAGATTCCAGAACTTTCTGCCACAGAAATGTGAGGAACATGTGTTTTTTTAGCCAAGTTTTGAGGTTCGCAAAGGATTCTGGGTAACAGAACTTAGTCCGAGCCCCGCAAGTCACCCCTCCTTGGATTCCCCTAGGTCTCTAGATTTCAGAAATGCACAGGTTAGGTAGGTTTCCCTAGGTGCCGGCTGACCTAGAGGCCAAAATCTACAGGTAGGCACTTCGCAAAAAACACCTCCTGTTTTCTTCCAAAAATTTGGATGTGTCCACGTTGCGCTTTGGGGCGTTTCCTGTCGCGGGCGCTAGGCCTACCCACACAAGTGAGGTATCATTTTTATCGTGAGACTTGGGGGAACGCTGGGTGGAAGGAAATTTGTGGCTCCTCTTAGATTCCAGAACTTTCTGCCACAGAAATGTGAGGAACATGTGTTTTTTTAGCCAAATTTTGAGGTTTGCAAAGGATTCTGGGTAACAGAACCTAGTCCGAGCCCCGCAAGTCACCCCTCCTTGGATTCCCCTAGGTCTCTAGTTTTCAGAAATGCACAGGTTTGGTAGGTTTCCCTAGGTGCCGGCTGAGCTAGAGGCCAAAATCTACAGGTAGGCACTTCGCAAAAAACACCTCCTGTTTTCTTCCAAAAATTTGGATGTGTCCACGTTGCGCTTTGGGGCATTTCCTGTCGCGGGCGCTAGGCCTACCCACACAAGTGAGGTATCATTTTTATCGGGAGACTTGGGGGAACGCTGGGTGGAAGGAAATTTGTGGCTCCTCTCAGATTCCAGAACTTTCTGCCACAGAAATGTGAGGAACATGTGTTTTTTTAGCCAAATTTTGAGGTTTGCAAAGGATTCTGGGTAACAGAACCTGGTCCGAGCCCCACAAGTCACCCCATCTTGGATTCCCCTAGGTCTCTAGTTTTCAAAAATGCACAGGGTTGGTAGGTTTCCCTAGGTGCCGGCTGAGCTACAGGCCAAAATCCACAGGTAGGCACTGTTTTCTTTCAAAAATTTGGATGTGTCCACGTTGCGCTTTGGGGCGTTTCCTGTCGCGGGCGCTAGGCCTACCCACACAAGTGAGGTATCATGTTTATCGGGAGACTTGGGGGAACGTTGGGTGGAAGGAAATTTGTGGCTCCTCTCAGATTCCAGAACTTTCTGCCACAGAAATGTGAGGAACATGTGTTTTTTTAGCCAAATTTTGAGGTTTGCAAAGGATTCTGGGTAACAGAACCTGGTCCGAGCCCCGCAAGTCACCCCTCCTTGGATTCCCCTAGGTCTCTAGTTTTCAGAAATGCACAGGTTTGGTAGGTTTCCCTAGGTGCCGGCTGAGCTAGAGGCCAAAATCTACAGGTAGGCACTTCGCAAAAAACACCTCCTGTTTTCTTCCAAAAATTTGGATGTGTCCACGTCGCGCTTTGGGGCGTTTCCTGTCGCGGGCACTAGGCCTACCCACACAAGTGAGGTATCATTTTTATCGAAAGACTTGGGGGAACGCTGGGTGGAAGGAAATTTGTGGCTCCTCTCAGATTCCAGAACTTTCTGCCACAGAAATGTGAGGAACATGTGTTTTTTAAGCCAAATTTTGAGGTTTGCAAAGGATTCTGGGTAACAGAACCTGGTACGAGCCCCGCAACTCACCCCTCCTTAGATTCCCCTAGGTCTCTAGTTTTCTGAAATTCACAGGTTTGGTAGGTTTCCCTAGGTGCCAGCTGAGCTAGAGGCCAAAATCAACAGGTAGGCACTTCGCAAAAAACACCTCTGTTTTCTTCCAAAAATTTGGATGTGTCCACGTTGCGCTTTGGGGCGTTTCCTGTTGCGGGCGCTAGGCCTACCCACACAAGTGAGGTATCATTCTTATCGGGAGACTTGGGGGAACGCTGGGTTGAAGGAAATCTGTGGCTCCTCTCAGATTCCAGAACTTTCTGCCACAGAAATGTGAGGAACATGTGTTTTTTTAGCCAAATTTTGAGGTTTGCAAAGGATTCTGGGTAACAGAACCTGGTCCGAGCCCCGCAAGTCACCCCTCCTTGGATTCCCCTAGGTCTCTAGTTTTCAGAAATGCACAGGTTTGGTAGGCTTCCCTAGGTGCCGGCTGAGCTAGAGGCCAAAATCTACAGGTAGGCACTTCGCAAAAAACACCTCTGTTTTCTTCCAAAAATTTGGATGTGTCCACGTTGCGCTTTGGGGCGTTTCCTGTGTCGGGCGCTAGGCCTACCCACACAAGTGAGGTATCATTTTTATCGGGAGACTTGGGGGAACGCTGGGTGGAAGGAAATTTGTGGCTCCTCTCAGATTCCAGAACTTTCTGCCACAGAAATGTGAGGAACATGTGTTTTTTTAGCCAAATTTTGAGGTTTGCAAAGGATTCTGGGTAACAGAACCTGGTCTGAGCCCCGCAAGTCACCCCTCCTTAGATTCCCCTAGGTCTCTAGTTTTCAGAAATGCACAGGTTTGGTAGGTTTCCCTAGGTGCCGGCTGAGCTAGAGGCCAAAATCTACAGGTAGGCACTTCGCAAAAAACACCTCTGTTTTCTTCCAAAAATTTGGATGTGTCCACGTTGCGCTTTGGGGCGTTTCCTGTTGCGGGTGCTAGGCCTACCCACACAAGTGAGGTATCATTTTTATCGGGAGACTTGGGGGAACGCTGGGTGGAAGAAAATTTGTGGCTCCTCTCAGATTCCAGAACTTTCTGCCACAGACATGTGAGGAACGTGGGGTTTTTCAGCCAAATTTTGAGGTTTGCAAAGGATTCTGGGTAACAGAACCTGGTCCGAGCCCCGCAAGTCACCCCATCTTGGATTCCCCTAGGTCTTTAGTTTTCAGAAATGCACAGGTTTGGTAGGTTTCCCTAGGTGCCGGCTGAGCTAGAGGCCAAAATCTACAGGTAGGCACTTCGCAAAAAACACCTCTGTTTTCTTCCAAAAATGTGGATGTGTCCACGTTGCGCTTTGGGGCATTTCCTGTCGCGGGCGCTAGGCCTACCCACACAAGTGAGGTATCATTTTTATCGGGAGACTTGGGGGAATGCTGGGTGGAAGGAAATTTGTGGCTCCTCTCAGATTCCAGAACTTTCTGCCACAGAAATATGAGGAACATGTGTTTTTTTAGCCAAATTTTGAGGTTTGCAAAGGATTCTGGGTAACAGAACCTGGTCCGAGCCCCGCAAGTCACCCCTCCTTGGATTCCCCTAGGTCTCTAGTTTTCAGAAATGCACAGGTTTGGTAAGCTTCCCTAGGTGCCGGCTGAGCTAGAGGCCAAAATCTACAGGTAGGCACTTCTCAAAAAACACCTCTGTTTTCTTCCAAAAATTTGGATGTGTCCACGTTGCGCTTTGGGGCGTTTCCTGTCGCGGGCGCTAGCCCTACCCACACAAGTGAGGTATCATTTTTATCGGGAGACTTGGGGGAACACTGGGTGGAAGGAAATTTGTGGCTCCTCTCAGATTGCAGAACTTTCTGCCACAGAAATGTGAGGAGCATGTGTTTTTTTAGCCAAATTATGAGGTTTGCAAAGGATTCTGGGTAACAGAACCTGGTCCGAGCCCCGCAAGTCACCCCTCCTTAGATTCCCCTAGGTCTCTAGTTTTCAGAAAGGCACAGGTTTGGTAGGTTTCCCTGTGTGCCGGCTGAGCTAGAGGCCAAAATCTACAGGTAGGCACTTCGCAAAAAACACCTCTGTTTTCTTCCAAAAATTTGGATGTGTCCACGTTGCGCTTTGGGGCGTTTCCTGTGTCGGGCGCTAGGCCTACCCACACAAGTGAGGTATCATTTTTATCGGGAGACTTGGGGGAACGCTGGGTGGAAGGAAATTTGTGGCTCCTCTCAGATTCCAGAACTTTCTGCCACAGAAATGTGAGGAACATGTGTTTTTTAAGCCAAATTTTGAGGTTTGCAAAGGATTCTGGGTAACAGAACCTGGTCCGAGCCCCGCAAGTCACCCCTCCTTAGATTCCCCTAGGTCTCTAGTTTTCAGAAATGCACAGGTTTGGTAGGTTTCCCTAGGTGCCGGCTGAGCTAGAGGCCAAAATCTACAGGTAGGCACTTCGCAAAAAACACCTCTGTTTTCTTCCAAAAATTTGGATGTGTCCACGTTGCGCTTTGGGGCGTTTCCTGTTGCGGGTGCTAGGCCTACCCACACAAGTGAGGTATCATTTTTATCGGGAGACTTGGGGGAACGCTGGGTGGAAGGAAATTTGTGGCTCCTCTCAGATTCCAGAACTTTCTGCCACAGACATGTGAGGAACGTGGGGTTTTTCAGCCAAATTTTGAGGTTTGCAAAGGATTCTGGGTAACAGAACCTGGTCCGAGCCCCGCAAGTCACCCCATCTTGGATTCCCCTAGGTCTTTAGTTTTCAGAAATGCACAGGTTTGGTAGGTTTCCCTAGGTGCCGGCTGAGCTAGAGGCCAAAATCTACAGGTAGGCACTTCGCAAAAAACACCTCTGTTTTCTTCCAAAAATGTGGATGTGTCCACGTTGCGCTTTGGGGCGTTTCCTGTCGCGGGCGCCAGGCCTACCCACACAAGTGAGGTATCATTTTTATCGGGAGACTTGGGGGAATGCTGGGTGGAAGGAAATTTGTGGCTCCTCTCAGATTCCAGAACTTTCTGCCACAGAAATATGAGGAACATGTGTTTTTTTAGCCAAATTTTGAGGTTTGCAAAGGATTCTGGGTAACAGAACCTGGTCCGAGCCCCGCAAGTCACCCCTCCTTGGATTCCCCTAGGTCTCTAGTTTTCAGAAATGCACAGGTTTGGTAAGCTTCCCTAGGTGCCGGCTGAGCTAGAGGCCAAAATCTACAGGTAGGCACTTCTCAAAAAACACCTCTGTTTTCTTCCAAAAATTTGGATGTGTCCACGTTGCGCTTTGGGGCGTTTCCTGTCGCGGGCGCTAGCCCTACCCACACAAGTGAGGTATCATTTTTATCGGGAGACTTGGGGGAACACTGGGTGGAAGGAAATTTGTGGCTCCTCTCAGATTGCAGAACTTTCTGCCACAGAAATGTGAGGAACATGTGTTTTTTTAGCCAAATTATGAGGTTTGCAAAGGATTCTGGGTAACAGAACCTGGTCCGAGCCCCGCAAGTCACCCCTCCTTAGATTCCCCTAGGTCTCTAGTTTGCAGAAATGCACAGGATTGGTAGGTTTCCCTAGGTGCCGGCTGAGCTAGAGGCCAAAATCTACAGGTAGGCACTTCGCAAAAAACACCTCTGTTTTCTTCCAAAAATTTGGATGTGTCCACGTTGCGCTTTGGGGCGTTTCCTGTCACGGGCACTAGGCCTACCCACACAAGTGAGGTATCATTTTTATCGGGAGACTTGGGGGAACGCTGGGTGGAAGGAAATTTGTGGCTCCTCTCAGATTCCAGAACTTTCTGCCACAGAAATGTGAGGAACATGTGTTTTTTTAGCCAAGTTTTGAGGTTTGCAAAGGATTCTGGGTAACAGAACTTAGTCCGAGCCCCGCAAGTCACCCCTCCTTGGATTCCCCTAGGTCTCTAGATTTCAGAAATGCACAGGTTTGGTAGGTTTTCCTAGGTGCCAGCTGAGCTATAGGCCAAAATCTACAGGTAGGCACTTCGCAAAAAACACCTCCTGTTTTCTTCCAAAAATTTGGATGTGTCCACGTTGCGCTTTGGGGCGTTTCCTGTCGCGGGCGCTAGGCCTACCCACACAAGTGAGGTATCATTTTTATCGGGAGACTTGGGGGAACGCTGGGTGGAAGGAAATTTGTGGCTCCTCTCAGATTCCAGAACTTTCTGCCACAGAAATGTGAGGAACATGTGTTTTTTTAGCCAAATTTTGAGGTTTGCAAAGGATTCTGGGTAACAGAACCTGGTCCGAGCCCCGCAAGTCACCCCTCCTTGGATTCCCCTAGGTCTCTAGTTTTCAGAAATGCACAGGTTTGGTAGGTTTCCCTAGGTGCCGGCTGAGCTAGAGGCCAAAATCTACAGGTAGGCACTTCGCAAAAAACACCTCCTGTTTTCTTCCAAAAATTTGGATGTGTCCACGTCGCGCTTTGGGGCGTTTCCTGTCGCGGGCACTAGGCCTACCCACACAAGTGAGGTATCATTTTTATCGAAAGACTTGGGGGAACGCTGGGTGGAAGGAAATTTGTGGCTCCTCTCAGATTCCAGAACTTTCTGCCACAGAAATGTGAGGAACATGTGTTTTTTAAGCCAAATTTTGAGGTTTGCAAAGGATTCTGGGTAACAGAACCTGGTACGAGCCCCGCAACTCACCCCTCCTTAGATTCCCCTAGGTCTCTAGTTTTCTGAAATTCACAGGTTTGGTAGGTTTCCCTAGGTGCCAGCTGAGCTAGAGGCCAAAATCAACAGGTAGGCACTTCGCAAAAAACACCTCTGTTTTCTTCCAAAAATTTGGATGTGTCCACGTTGCGCTTTGGGGCGTTTCCTGTTGCGGGCGCTAGGCCTACCCACACAAGTGAGGTATCATTCTTATCGGGAGACTTGGGGGAACGCTGGGTTGAAGGAAATCTGTGGCTCCTCTCAGATTCCAGAACTTTCTGCCACAGAAATGTGAGGAACATGTGTTTTTTTAGCCAAATTTTGAGGTTTGCAAAGGATTCTGGGTAACAGAACCTGGTCCGAGCCCCGCAAGTCACCCCTCCTTGGATTCCCCTAGGTCTCTAGTTTTCAGAAATGCACAGGTTTGGTAGGCTTCCCTAGGTGCCGGCTGAGCTAGAGGCCAAAATCTACAGGTAGGCACTTCGCAAAAAACACCTCTGTTTTCTTCCAAAAATTTGGATGTGTCCACGTTGCGCTTTGGGGCGTTTCCTGTGTCGGGCGCTAGGCCTACCCACACAAGTGAGGTATCATTTTTATCGGGAGACTTGGGGGAACGCTGGGTGGAAGGAAATTTGTGGCTCCTCTCAGATTCCAGAACTTTCTGCCACAGAAATGTGAGGAACATGTGTTTTTTTAGCCAAATTTTGAGGTTTGCAAAGGATTCTGGGTAACAGAACCTGGTCTGAGCCCCGCAAGTCACCCCTCCTTAGATTCCCCTAGGTCTCTAGTTTTCAGAAATGCACAGGTTTGGTAGGTTTCCCTAGGTGCCGGCTGAGCTAGAGGCCAAAATCTACAGGTAGGCACTTCGCAAAAAACACCTCTGTTTTCTTCCAAAAATTTGGATGTGTCCACGTTGCGCTTTGGGGCGTTTCCTGTTGCGGGTGCTAGGCCTACCCACACAAGTGAGGTATCATTTTTATCGGGAGACTTGGGGGAACGCTGGGTGGAAGGAAATTTGTGGCTCCTCTCAGATTCCAGAACTTTCTGCCACAGACATGTGAGGAACGTGGGGTTTTTCAGCCAAATTTTGAGGTTTGCAAAGGATTCTGGGTAACAGAACCTGGTCCGAGCCCCGCAAGTCACCCCATCTTGGATTCCCCTAGGTCTTTAGTTTTCAGAAATGCACAGGTTTGGTAGGTTTCCCTAGGTGCCGGCTGAGCTAGAGGCCAAAATCTACAGGTAGGCACTTCGCAAAAAACACCTCTGTTTTCTTCCAAAAATGTGGATGTGTCCACGTTGCGCTTTGGGGCGTTTCCTGTCGCGGGCGCTAGGCCTACCCACACAAGTGAGGTATCATTTTTATCGGGAGACTTGGGGGAATGCTGGGTGGAAGGAAATTTGTGGCTCCTCTCAGATTCCAGAACTTTCTGCCACAGAAATATGAGGAACATGTGTTTTTTTAGCCAAATTTTGAGGTTTGCAAAGGATTCTGGGTAACAGAACCTGGTCCGAGCCCCGCAAGTCACCCCTCCTTGGATTCCCCTAGGTCTCTAGTTTTCAGAAATGCACAGGTTTGGTAAGCTTCCCTAGGTGCCGGCTGAGCTAGAGGCCAAAATCTACAGGTAGGCACTTCTCAAAAAACACCTCTGTTTTCTTCCAAAAATTTGGATGTGTCCACGTTGCGCTTTGGGGCGTTTCCTGTCGCGGGCGCTAGCCCTACCCACACAAGTGAGGTATCATTTTTATCGGGAGACTTGGGGGAACACTGGGTGGAAGGAAATTTGTGGCTCCTCTCAGATTGCAGAACTTTCTGCCACAGAAATGTGAGGAGCATGTGTTTTTTTAGCCAAATTATGAGGTTTGCAAAGGATTCTGGGTAACAGAACCTGGTCCGAGCCCCGCAAGTCACCCCTCCTTAGATTCCCCTAGGTCTCTAGTTTTCAGAAAGGCACAGGTTTGGTAGGTTTCCCTGTGTGCCGGCTGAGCTAGAGGCCAAAATCTACAGGTAGGCACTTCGCAAAAAACACCTCTGTTTTCTTCCAAAAATTTGGATGTGTCCACGTTGCGCTTTGGGGCGTTTCCTGTGTCGGGCGCTAGGCCTACCCACACAAGTGAGGTATCATTTTTATCGGGAGACTTGGGGGAACGCTGGGTGGAAGGAAATTTGTGGCTCCTCTCAGATTCCAGAACTTTCTGCCACAGAAATGTGAGGAACATGTGTTTTTTAAGCCAAATTTTGAGGTTTGCAAAGGATTCTGGGTAACAGAACCTGGTCCGAGCCCCGCAAGTCACCCCTCCTTAGATTCCCCTAGGTCTCTAGTTTTCAGAAATGCACAGGTTTGGTAGGTTTCCCTAGGTGCCGGCTGAGCTAGAGGCCAAAATCTACAGGTAGGCACTTCGCAAAAAACACCTCTGTTTTCTTCCAAAAATTTGGATGTGTCCACGTTGCGCTTTGGGGCGTTTCCTGTTGCGGGTGCTAGGCCTACCCACACAAGTGAGGTATCATTTTTATCGGGAGACTTGGGGGAACGCTGGGTGGAAGGAAATTTGTGGCTCCTCTCAGATTCCAGAACTTTCTGCCACAGACATGTGAGGAACGTGGGGTTTTTCAGCCAAATTTTGAGGTTTGCAAAGGATTCTGGGTAACAGAACCTGGTCCGAGCCCCGCAAGTCACCCCATCTTGGATTCCCCTAGGTCTTTAGTTTTCAGAAATGCACAGGTTTGGTAGGTTTCCCTAGGTGCCGGCTGAGCTAGAGGCCAAAATCTACAGGTAGGCACTTTGCAAAAAACACCTCTGTTTTCTTCCAAAAATGTGGATGTGTCCACGTTGCGCTTTGGGGCGTTTCCTGTCGTGGGCGCCAGGCCTACCCACACAAGTGAGGTATCATTTTTATCGGGAGACTTGGGGGAATGCTGGGTGGAAGGAAATTTGTGGCTCCTCTCAGATTCCAGAACTTTCTGCCACAGAAATATGAGGAACATGTGTTTTTTTAGCCAAATTTTGAGGTTTGCAAAGGATTCTGGGTAACAGAACCTGGTCCGAGCCCCGCAAGTCACCCCTCCTTGGATTCCCCTAGGTCTCTAGTTTTCAGAAATGCACAGGTTTGGTAAGCTTCCCTAGGTGCCGGCTGAGCTAGAGGCCAAAATCTACAGGTAGGCACTTCTCAAAAAACACCTCTGTTTTCTTCCAAAAATTTGGATGTGTCCACGTTGCGCTTTGGGGCGTTTCCTGTCGCGGGCGCTAGCCCTACCCACACAAGTGAGGTATCATTTTTATCGGGAGACTTGGGGGAACACTGGGTGGAAGGAAATTTGTGGCTCCTCTCAGATTGCAGAACTTTCTGCCACAGAAATGTGAGGAACATGTGTTTTTTTAGCCAAATTATGAGGTTTGCAAAGGATTCTGGGTAACAGAACCTGGTCCGAGCCCCGCAAGTCACCCCTCCTTAGATTCCCCTAGGTCTCTAGTTTGCAGAAATGCACAGGATTGGTAGGTTTCCCTAGGTGCCGGCTGAGCTAGAGGCCAAAATCTACAGGTAGGCACTTCGCAAAAAACACCTCTGTTTTCTTCCAAAAATTTGGATGTGTCCACGTTGCGCTTTGGGGCGTTTCCTGTCACGGGCACTAGGCCTACCCACACAAGTGAGGTATCATTTTTATCGGGAGACTTGGGGGAACGCTGGGTGGAAGGAAATTTGTGGCTCCTCTCAGATTCCAGAACTTTCTGCCACAGAAATGTGAGGAACATGTGTTTTTTTAGCCAAGTTTTGAGGTTTGCAAAGGATTCTGGGTAACAGAACTTAGTCCGAGCCCCGCAAGTCACCCCTCCTTGGATTCCCCTAGGTCTCTAGATTTCAGAAATGCACAGGTTTGGTAGGTTTCCCTAGGTGCCAGCTGAGCTATAGGCCAAAATCTACAGGTAGGCACTTCGCAAAAAACACCTCCTGTTTTCTTCCAAAAATTTGGATGTGTCCACGTTGCGCTTTGGGGCGTTTCCTGTCGCGGGCGCTAGGCCTACCCACACAAGTGAGGTATCATTTTTATCGGGAGACTTGGGGGAACGCTGGGTGGAAGGAAATTTGTGGCTCCTCTCAGATTCCAGAACTTTCTGCCACAGAAATGTGAGGAACATGTGTTTTTTTAGCCAAATTTTGAGGTTTGCAAAGGATTCTGGGTAACAGAACCTGGTCCGAGCCCCGCAAGTCACCCCTCCTTGGATTCCCCTAGGTCTCTAGTTTTCAGAAATGCACAGGTTTGGTAGGTTTCCCTAGGTGCCGGCTGAGCTAGAGGCCAAAATCTACAGGTAGGCACTTCGCAAAAAACACCTCCTGTTTTCTTCCAAAAATTTGGATGTGTCCACGTTGCGCTTTGGGGCGTTTCCTGTCGCGGGCACTAGGCCTACCCACACAAGTGAGGTATCATTTTTATCGAAAGACTTGGGGGAACGCTGGGTGGAAGGAAATTTGTGGCTCCTCTCAGATTCCAGAACTTTCTGCCACAGAAATGTGAGGAACATGTGTTTTTTAAGCCAAATTTTGAGGTTTGCAAAGGATTCTGGGTAACAGAACCTGGTACGAGCCCCGCAACTCACCCCTCCTTAGATTCCCCTAGGTCTCTAGTTTTCTGAAATTCACAGGTTTGGTAGGTTTCCCTAGGTGCCGGCTGAGCTAGAGGCCAAAATCAACAGGTAGGCACTTCGCAAAAAACACCTCTGTTTTCTTCCAAAAATTTGGATGTGTCCACGTTGCGCTTTGGGGCGTTTCATGTTGCGGGCGCTAGGCCTACCCACACAAGTGAGGTATCATTCTTATCCGGAGACTTGGGGGAACGCTGGGTTGAAGGAAATCTGTGGCTCCTCTCAGATTCCAGAACTTTCTGCCACAGAAATGTGAGGAACATGTGTTTTTTTAGCCAAATTTTGAGGTTTGCAAAGGATTCTGGGTAACAGAACCTGGTCCGAGCCCCGCAAGTCACCCCTCCTTGGATTCCCCTAGGTCTCTAGTTTTCAGAAATGCACAGGTTTGGTAGGCTTCCCTAGGTGCCGGCTGAGCTAGAGGCCAAAATCTACAGGTAGGCACTTCGCAAAAAACACCTCTGTTTTCATCCAAAAATTTGGATGTGTCCACGTTGCGCTTTGGGGCGTTTCCTGTCGCGGGCGCTAGGCCTACCCACACAAGTGAGGTATCATTTTTATCGGGAGACTTGGGGGAACGCTGGGTGGAAGGAAATTTGTGGCTCCTCTCAGATTCCAGAACTTTCTGCCACAGAAATGTGAGGAACATGTGTTTTTTTAGCCAAATTTTGAGGTTTGCAAAGGATTCTGGGTAACAGAACCTGGTCCGAGCCCCACAAGTCACCCCTCCTTAGATTCCCCTAGGTCTCTAGTTTTCAGAAATGCACAGGTTTGGTAGGTTTCCCTAGGTGCCGGCTGAGCTAGAGGCCAAAATCTACAGGTAGGCACTTCGCAAAAAACACCTCCTGTTTTCTTCCAAAAATTTGGATGTGTCCACGTTGTGCTTTGGGGCGTTTCCTGTCGCGGGCGCTAGGCCTACCCACACAAGTGAGGTATCATTTTTATCGAAAGACTTGGGGGAATGCTGGGTGGAAGGAAATTTGTGGCTCCTCTAGATTCCAGAACTTTCTGCCACAGACATGTGAGGAACGTGGGGTTTTTCAGCCAAATTTTGAGGTTTGCAAAGGATTCTGGGTAACAGAACCTGGTCCGAGCCCCGCAAGTCACCCCATCTTGGATTCCCCTAGGTCTTTAGTTTTCAGAAATGCACAGGTTTGGTAGGTTTCCCTAGGTGCCGGCTGAGCTAGAGGCCAAAATCTACAGGTAGGCACTTCGCAAAAAACACCTCTGTTTTCTTCCAAAAATGTGGATGTGTCCACGTTGCGCTTTGGGGCGTTTCCTGTCGCGGGCGCCAGGCCTACCCACACAAGTGAGGTATCATTTTTATCGGGAGACTTGGGGGAATGCTGGGTGGAAGGAAATTTGTGCCTCCTCTCAGATTCCAGAACTTTCTGCCACAGAAATGTGAGGAACATGTGTTTTTTTAGCCAAATTTTGAGGTTTGCAAAGGATTCTGGGTAACAGAACCTGGTCCGAGCCCCGCAAGTCACCCCTCCTTGGATTCCCCTAGGTCTCTAGTTTTCAGAAATGCACAGGTTTGGTAAGCTTCCCTAGGTGCCGGCTGAGCTAGAGGCCAAAATCTACAGGTAGGCACTTCTCAAAAAACACCTCTGTTTTCTTCCAAAAATTTGGATGTGTCCACGTTGCGCTTTGGGGCGTTTCCTGTCGCGGGCGCTAGCCCTACCCACACAAGTGAGGTATCATTTTTATCGGGAGACTTGGGGGAACACTGGGTGGAAGGAAATTTGTGGCTCCTCTCAGATTGCAGAACTTTCTGCCACAGAAATGTGAGGAACATGTGTTTTTTTAGCCAAATTATGAGGTTTGCAAAGGATTCTGGGTAACAGAACCTGGTCCGAGCCCCGCAAGTCACCCCTCCTTAGATTCCCCTAGGTCTCTAGTTTGCAGAAATGCACAGGATTGGTAGGTTTCCCTAGGTGCCGGCTGAGCTAGAGGCCAAAATCTACAGGTAGGCACTTCGCAAAAAACACCTCTGTTTTCTTCCAAAAATTTGGATGTGTCCACGTTGCGCTTTGGGGCGTTTCCTGTCACGGGCACTAGGCCTACCCACACAAGTGAGGTATCATTTTTATCGGGAGACTTGGGGGAACGCTGGGTGGAAGGAAATTTGTGGCTCCTCTCAGATTCCAGAACTTTCTGCCACAGAAATGTGAGGAACATGTGTTTTTTTAGCCAAGTTTTGAGGTTTGCAAAGGATTCTGGGTAACAGAACTTAGTCCGAGCCCCGCAAGTCACCCCTCCTTGGATTCCCCTAGGTCTCTAGATTTCAGAAATGCACAGGTTTGGTAGGTTTCCCTAGGTGCCAGCTGAGCTATAGGCCAAAATCTACAGGTAGGCACTTCGCAAAAAACACCTCCTGTTTTCTTCCAAAAATTTGGATGTGTCCACGTTGCGCTTTGGGGCGTTTCCTGTCGCGGGCGCTAGGCCTACCCACACAAGTGAGGTATCATTTTTATCGGGAGACTTGGGGGAACGCTGGGTGGAAGAAAATTTGTGGCTCCTCTCAGATTCCAGAACTTTCTGCCACAGAAATGTGAGGAACATGTGTTTTTTTAGCCAAATTTTGAGGTTTGCAAAGGATTCTGGGTAACAGAACCTGGTCCGAGCCCCGCAAGTCACCCCTCCTTGGATTCCCCTAGGTCTCTAGTTTTCAGAAATGCACAGGTTTGGTAGGTTTCCCTATGTGCCGGCTGAGCTAGAGGCCAAAATCTACAGGTAGGCACTTCGCAAAAAACACCTCCTGTTTTCTTCCAAAAATTTGGATGTGTCCACGTTGCGCTTTGGGGCGTTTCCTGTCGCGGGCACTAGGCCTACCCACAGAAGTGAGGTATCATTTTTTATCGAAAGACTTGGGGGAACGCTGGGTGGAAGGAAATTTGTGGCTCCTCTCAGATTCCAGAACTTTCTGCCACAGAAATGTGAGGAACATGTGTTTTTTAAGCCAAATTTTGAGGTTTGCAAAGGATTCTGGGTAACAGAACCTGGTACGAGCCCCGCAACTCACCCCTCCTTAGATTCCCCTAGGTCTCTAGTTTTCTGAAATTCACAGGTTTGGTAGGTTTCCCTAGGTGCCGGCTGAGCTAGAGGCCAAAATCAACAGGTAGGCACTTCGCAAAAAACACCTCTGTTTTCTTCCAAAAATTTGGATGTGTCCACGTTGCGCTTTGGGGCGTTTCCTGTTGCGGGCGCTAGGCCTACCCACACAAGTGAGGTATCATTCTTATCCGGAGACTTGGGGGAACGCTGGGTTGAAGGAAATCTGTGGCTCCTCTCAGATTCCAGAACTTTCTGCCACAGAAATGTGAGGAACATGTGTTTTTTTAGCCAAATTTTGAGGTTTGCAAAGGATTCTGGGTAACAGAACCTGGTCCGAGCCCCGCAAGTCACCCCTCCTTGGATTCCCCTAGGTCTCTAGTTTTCAGAAATGCACAGGTTTGGTAGGCTTCCCTAGGTGCCGGCTGAGCTAGAGGCCAAAATCTACAGGTAGGCACTTCGCAAAAAACACCTCTGTTTTCATCCAAAAATTTGGATGTGTCCACGTTGCGCTTTGGGGCGTTTCCTGTCGCGGGCGCTAGGCCTACCCACACAAGTGAGGTATCATTTTTATCGGGAGACTTGGGGGAACGCTGGGTGGAAGGAAATTTGTGGCTCCTCTCAGATTCCAGAACTTTCTGCCACAGAAATGTGAGGAACATGTGTTTTTTTAGCCAAATTTTGAGGTTTGCAAAGGATTCTGGGTAACAGAACCTGGTCCGAGCCCCACAAGTCACCCCTCCTTAGATTCCCCTAGGTCTCTAGTTTTCAGAAATGCACAGGTTTGGTAGGTTTCCCTAGGTGCCGGCTGAGCTAGAGGCCAAAATCTACAGGTAGGCACTTCGCAAAAAACACCTCCTGTTTTCTTCCAAAAATTTGGATGTGTCCACGTTGTGCTTTGGGGCGTTTCCTGTCGCGGGCGCTAGGCCTACCCACACAAGTGAGGTATCATTTTTATCGAAAGACTTGGGGGAATGCTGGGTGGAAGGAAATTTGTGGCTCCTCTAGATTCCAGAACTTTCTGCCACAGAAATGTGAGGAACATGTGTTTTTTAAGCCAAATTTTGAGGTTTGCAAAGGATTCTGGGTAACAGAACCTGGTCCGAGCCCGCAAGTCACCCCTCCTTAGATTCCCCTAGGTCTCTAGTTTTCAGAAATTCACAGGTTTGGTAGGTTTCCCTAGGTGCCGGCTGAGCTAGAGGCCAAAATCAACAGGTAGGCACTTCGCAAAAAACACCTCTGTTTTCTTCCAAAAATTTGGATGTGTCCACGTTGCGCTTTGGGGCGTTTCCTGTTGCGGGCGCTAGGCCTACCCACACAAGTGAGGTATCATTCTTATCGGGAGACTTGGGGGAACGCTGGGTTGAAGGAAATCTGTGGCTCCTCTCAGATTCCAGAACTTTCTGCCACAGAAATGTGAGGAACATGTGTTTTTTTAGCCAAATTTTGAGGTTTGCAAAGGATTCTGGGTAACAGAACCTGGTCCGAGCCCCGCAAGTCACCCCTCCTTGGATTCCCCTAGGTCTCTAGTTTTCAGAAATGCACAGGTTTGGTAGGCTTCCCTAGGTGCCGGCTGAGCTAGAGGCCAAAATCTACAGGTAGGCACTTCGCAAAAAACACCTCTGTTTTCTTCCAAAAATTTGGATGTGTCCACGTTGCGCTTTGGGGCGTTTCCTGTCGCGGGCGCTAGGCCTACCCACACAAGTGAGGTATCATTTTTATCGGGAGTCTTGGGGGAACGCTGGGTGGAAGGAAATTTGTGGCTCCTCTCAGATTCCAGAACTTTCTGCCACAGAAATGTGAGGAACATGTGTTTTTTTAGCCAAATTTTGAGGTTTGCAAAGGATTCTGGGTAACAGAACCTGGTCTGAGCCCCGCAAGTCACCCCTCCTTAGATTCCCCTAGGTCTCTAGTTTTCAGAAATGCACAGGTTTGGTAGGCTTCCCTAGGTGCCGGCTGAGCTAGAGGCCCAAATCTACAGGTAGGCACTTCGCAAAAAACACCTCTGTTTTCTTCCAAAAATTTGGATGTGTCCACGTTGCGCTTTGGGGCGTTTCCTGTCGCGGGCGCTAGGCCTACCCACACAAGTGAGGTATCATTTTTATCGGGAGTCTTGGGGGAACGCTGGGTGGAAGGAAATTTGTGGCTCCTCTCAGATTCCAGAACTTTCTGCCACAGAAATGTGAGGAACATGTGTTTTTTTAGCCAAATTTTGAGGTTTGCAAAGGATTCTGGGTAACAGAACCTGGTCTGAGCCCCGCAAGTCACCCCTCCTTAGATTCCCCTAGTTCTCTAGTTTTCAGAAATGCACAGGTTTGGTAGGTTTCCCTAGGTGCCGGCTGAGCTAGAGGCCAAAATCTACAGGTAGGCACTTCGCAAAAAACACCTCTGTTTTCTTCCAAAAATTTGGATGTGTCCACGTTGCGCTTTGGGGCGTTTCCTGTTGCGGGAGCTAGGCCTACCCACACAAGTGAGGTATCATTTTTATCGGGAGACTTGGGGGAACGCTGGGTGGAAGGAAATTTGTGGCTCCTCTCAGATTCCAGAACTTTCTGCCACAGACATGTGAGGAACGTGGGGTTTTTCAGCCAAATTTTGAGGTTTGCAAAGGATTCTGGGTAACAGAACCTGGTCCGAGCCCCGCAAGTCACCCCATCTTGGATTCCCCTAGGTCTTTAGTTTTCAGATATGCACAGGTTTGGTAGGTTTCCCTAGGTGCCGGCTGAGCTAGAGGCCAAAATCTACAGGTAGGCACTTCGCAAAAAACACCTCTGTTTTCTTCCAAAAATGTGGATGTGTCCACGTTGCGCTTTGGGGCGTTTCCTGTCGCGGGCGCTAGGCCTACCCACACAAGTGAGGTATCATTTTTATCGGGAGACTTGGGGGAATGCTGGGTGGAAGGAAATTTGTGGCTCCTCTCAGATTCCAGAACTTTCTGCCACAGAAATATGAGGAACATGTGTTTTTTTAGCCAAATTTTGAGGTTTGCAAAGGATTCTGGGTAACAGAACCTGGTCCGAGCCCCGCAAGTCACCCCTCCTTGGATTCCCCTAGGTCTCTAGTTTTCAGAAATGCACAGGTTTGGTAAGCTTCCCTAGGTGGCGGCTGAGCTAGAGGCCAAAATCTACAGGTAGGCACTTCTCAAAAAACACCTCTGTTTTCTTCCAAAAATTTGGATGTGTCCACGTTGCGCTTTGGGGCGTTTCCTGTCGCGGGCGCTAGCCCTACCCACACAAGTGAGGTATCATTTTTATCGGGAGACTTGGGGGAACACTGGGTGGAAGGAAATTTGTGGCTCCTCTCAGATTGCAGAACTTTCTGCCACAGAAATGTGAGGAACATGTGTTTTTTTAGCCAAATTATGAGGTTTGCAAAGGATTCTGGGTAACAGAACCTGGTCCGAGCCCCGCAAGTCACCCCTCCTTAGATTCCCCTAGGTCTCTAGTTTGCAGAAATGCACAGGATTGGTAGGTTTCCCTAGGTGCCGGCTGAGCTAGAGGCCAAAATCTACAGGTAGGCACTTCGCAAAAAACACCTCTGTTTTCTTCCAAAAATTTGGATGTGTCCACGTTGCGCTTTGGGGCGTTTCCTGTCACGGGCGCTAGGCCTACCCACACAAGTGAGGTATCATTTTTATCGGGAGACTTGGGGGAACGCTGGGTGGAAGGAAATTTGTGGCTCCTCTCAGATTCCAGAACTTTCTGCCACAGAAATGTGAGGAACATGTGTTTTTTTTAGCCAAGTTTTGAGGTTTGCAAAGGATTCTGGGTAACAGAACTTAGTCCGAGCCCCGCAAGTCACCCCTCCTTGGATTCCCCTAGGTCTCTAGATTTCAGAAATGCACAGGTTTGGTAGGTTTCCCTAGGTGCCAGCTGAGCTATAGGCCAAAATCTACAGGTAGGCACTTCGCAAAAAACACCTCCTGTTTTCTTCCAAAAATTTGGATGTGTCCACGTTGCGCTTTGGGGCGTTTCCTGTCGCGGGCGCTAGGCCTACCCACACAAGTGAGGTATCATTTTTATCGGGAGACTTGGGGGAACGCTGGGTGGAAGGAAATTTGTGGCTCCTCTCAGATTCCAGAACTTTCTGCCACAGAAATGTGAGGAACATGTGTTTTTTTAGCCAAATTTTGAGGTTTGCAAAGGATTCTGGGTAACAGAACCTGGTCCGAGCCCCGCAAGTCACCCCTCCTTGGATTCCCCTAGGTCTCTAGTTTTCAGAAATGCACAGGTTTGGTAGGTTTCCCTAGGTGCCGGCTGAGCTAGAGGCCAAAATCTACAGGTAGGCACTTCGCAAAAAACACCTCCTGTTTTCTTCCAAAAATTTGGATGTGTCCACGTTGCGCTTTGGGGCGTTTCCTGTCGCGGGCACTAGGCCTACCCACACAAGTGAGGTATCATTTTTATCGAAAGACTTGGGGGAACGCTGGGTGGAAGGAAATTTGTGGCTCCTCTCAGATTCCAGAACTTTCTGCCACAGAAATGTGAGGAACATGTGTTTTTTAAGCCAAATTTTGAGGTTTGCAAAGGATTCTGGGTAACAGAACCTGGTACGAGCCCCGCAACTCACCCCTCCTTAGATTCCCCTAGGTCTCTAGTTTTCTGAAATTCACAGGTTTGGTAGGTTTCCCTAGGTGCCGGCTGAGCTAGAGGCCAAAATCAACAGGTAGGCACTTCGCAAAAAACACCTCTGTTTTCTTCCAAAAATTTGGATGTGTCCACGTTGCGCTTTGGGGCGTTTCCTGTTGCGGGCGCTAGGCCTACCCACACAAGTGAGGTATCATTCTTATCCGGAGACTTGGGGGAACGCTGGGTTGAAGGAAATCTGTGGCTCCTCTCAGATTCCAGAACTTTCTGCCACAGAAATGTGAGGAACATGTGTTTTTTTAGCCAAATTTTGAGGTTTGCAAAGGATTCTGGGTAACAGAACCTGGTCCGAGCCCCGCAAGTCACCCCTCCTTGGATTCCCCTAGGTCTCTAGTTTTCAGAAATGCACAGGTTTGGTAGGCTTCCCTAGGTGCCGGCTGAGCTAGAGGCCAAAATCTACAGGTAGGCACTTCGCAAAAAACACCTCTGTTTTCATCCAAAAATTTGGATGTGTCCACGTTGCGCTTTGGGGCGTTTCCTGTCGCGGGCGCTAGGCCTACCCACACAAGTGAGGTATCATTTTTATCGGGAGACTTGGGGGAACGCTGGGTGGAAGGAAATTTGTGGCTCCTCTCAGATTCCAGAACTTTCTGCCACAGAAATGTGAGGAACATGTGTTTTTTTAGCCAAATTTTGAGGTTTGCAAAGGATTCTGGGTAACAGAACCTGGTCCGAGCCCCACAAGTCACCCCTCCTTAGATTCCCCTAGGTCTCTAGTTTTCAGAAATGCACAGGTTTGGTAGGTTTCCCTAGGTGCCGGCTGAGCTAGAGGCCAAAATCTACAGGTAGGCACTTCGCAAAAAACACCTCCTGTTTTCTTCCAAAAATTTGGATGTGTCCACGTTGTGCTTTGGGGCGTTTCCTGTCGCGGGCGCTAGGCCTACCCACACAAGTGAGGTATCATTTTTATCGAAAGACTTGGGGGAATGCTGGGTGGAAGGAAATTTGTGGCTCCTCTAGATTCCGGAACTTTCTGCCACAGAAATTTGAGGAACATGTGTTTTTTAAGCCAAATTTTGAGGTTTGCAAAGGATTCTGGGTAACAGAACCTGGTCCGAGCCCGCAAGTCACCCCTCCTTAGATTCCCCTAGGTCTCTAGTTTTCAGAAATTCACAGGTTTGGTAGGTTTCCCTAGGTGCCGGCTGAGCTAGAGGCCAAAATCAACAGGTAGGCACTTCGCAAAAAACACCTCTGTTTTCTTCCAAAAATTTGGATGTGTCCACGTTGCGCTTTGGGGCGTTTCCTGTTGCGGGCGCTAGGCCTACCCACACAAGTGAGGTATCATTCTTATCGGGAGACTTGGGGGAACGCTGGGTTGAAGGAAATCTGTGGCTCCTCTCAGATTCCAGAACTTTCTGCCACAGAAATGTGAGGAACATGTGTTTTTTTAGCCAAATTTTGAGGTTTGCAAAGGATTCTGGGTAACAGAACCTGGTCCGAGCCCCGCAAGTCACCCCTCCTTGGATTCCCCTAGGTCTCTAGTTTTCAGAAATGCACAGGTTTGGTAGGCTTCCCTAGGTGCCGGCTAAGCTAGAGGCCAAAATCTACAGGTAGGCACTTCGCAAAAAACACCTCTGTTTTCTTCCAAAAATTTGGATGTGTCCACGTTGCGCTTTGGGGCGTTTCCTGTCGCGGGCGCTAGGCCTACCCACACAAGTGAGGTATCATTTTTATCGGGAGTCTTGGGGGAACGCTGGGTGGAAGGAAATTTGTGGCTCCTCTCAGATTCCAGAACTTTCTGCCACAGAAATGTGAGGAACATGTGTTTTTTTAGCCAAATTTTGAGGTTTGCAAAGGATTCTGGGTAACAGAACCTGGTCTGAGCCCCGCAAGTCACCCCTCCTTAGATTCCCCTAGGTCTCTAGTTTTCAGAAATGCACAGGTTTGGTAGGTTTCCCTAGGTGCCGGCTGAGCTAGAGGCCAAAATCTACAGGTAGGCACTTCGCAAAAAACACCTCTGTTTTCTTCTAAAAATTTGGATGTGTCCACGTTGCGCTTTGGGGCGTTTCCTGTTGCGGGTGCTAGGCCTACCCACACAAGTGAGGTATCATTTTTATCGGGAGACTTGGGGGAACGCTGGGTGGAAGGAAATTTGTGGCTCCTCTCAGATTCCAGAACTTTCTGCCACAGACATGTGAGGAACGTGGGGTTTTTCAGCCAAATTTTGAGGTTTGCAAAGGATTCTGGGTAACAGAACCTGGTCCGAGCCCCGCAAGTCACCCCATCTTGGATTCCCCTAGGTCTTTAGTTTTCAGAAATGCATAGGTTTGGTAGGTTTCCCTAGGTGCCGGCTGAGCTAGAGGCCAAAATCTACAGGTAGGCACTTCGCAAAAAACACCTCTGTTTTCTTCCAAAAATGTGGATGTGTCCACGTTGCGCTTTGGGGCGTTTCCTGTCGCGGGTGCTAGGCCTACCCACACAAGTGAGGTATGATTTTTATCGGGAGACTTGGGGGAATGCTGGGTGGAAGGAAATTTGTGGCTCCTCTCAGATTCCAGAACTTTCTGCCACAGAAATATGAGGAACATGTGTTTTTTTAGCCAAATTTTGAGGTTTGCAAAGGATTCTGGGTAACAGAACCTGGTCCGAGCCCCGCAAGTCACCCCTCCTTGGATTCCCCTAGGTCTCTAGTTTTCAGAAATGCACAGGTTTGGTAAGCTTCCATAGGTGCCGGCTGAGCTAGAGGCCAAAATCTACAGGTAGGCACTTCTCAAAAAACACCTCTGTTTTCTTCCAAAAATTTGGATGTGTCCACGTTGCGCTTTGGGGCGTTTCCTGTCGCGGGCGCTAGCCCTACCCACACAAGTGAGGTATCATTTTTATCGGGAGACTTGGGGGAACACTGGGTGGAAGGAAATTTGTGGCTCCTCTCAGATTGCAGAACTTTCTGCCACAGAAATGTGAGGAACATGTGTTTTTTTAGCCAAATTTTGAGGTTTGCAAAGGATTCTGGGTAACAGAACCTGGTCCGAGCCCCGCAAGTCACCCCTCCTTAGATTCCCCTAGGTCTCTAGTTTGCAGAAATGCACAGGATTGGTAGGTTTCCCTAGGTGCCGGCTGAGCTAGAGGCCAAAATCTACAGGTAGGCACTTCGCAAAAAACACCTCTGTTTTCTTCCAAAAATTTGGATGTGTCCACGTTGCGCTTTGGGGCGTTTCCTGTCACGGGCGCTAGGCCTACCCACACAAGTGAGGTATCATTTTTATCGGGAGACTTGGGGGAACGCTGGGTGGAAGGAAATTTGTGGCTCCTCTCAGATTCCAGAACTTTCTGCCACAGAAATGTGAGGAACATGTGTTTTTTTAGCCAAGTTTTGAGGTTTGCAAAGGATTCTGGGTAACAGAACTTAGTCCGAGCCCCGCAAGTCACCCCTCCTTGGATTCCCCTAGGTCTCTAGATTTCAGAAATGCACAGGTTTGGTAGGTTTCCCTAGGTGCCAGCTGAGCTAGAGGCCAAAATCTACAGGTAGGCACTTCGCAAAAAACACCTCCTGTTTTCTTCCAAAAATTTGGATGTGTCCACGTTGCGCTTTGGGGCGTTTCCTGTCGCGGGCGCTAGGCCTACCCACACAAGTGAGGTATCATTTTTATCGGGAGACTTGGGGGAACGCTGGGTTGAAGGAAATCTGTGGCTCCTCTCAGATTCCAGAACTTTCTGCCACAGAAATGTGAGGAACATGTGTTTTTTTAGCCAAATTTTGAGGTTTGCAAAGGATTCTGGGTAACAGAACCTGGTCCGAGCCCCGCAAGTCACCCCTCCTTGGATTCCCCTAGGTCTCTAGTTTTCAGAAATGCACAGGTTTGGTAGGCTTCCCTAGGTGCCGGCTAAGCTAGAGGCCAAAATCTACAGGTAGGCACTTCGCAAAAAACACCTCTGTTTTCTTCCAAAAATTTGGATGTGTCCACGTTGCGCTTTGGGGCGTTTCCTGTCGCGGGCGCTAGGCCTACCCACACAAGTGAGGTATCATTTTTATCGGGAGTCTTGGGGGAACGCTGGGTGGAAGGAAATTTGTGGCTCCTCTCAGATTCCAGAACTTTCTGCCACAGAAATGTGAGGAACATGTGTTTTTTTAGCCAAATTTTGAGGTTTGCAAAGGATTCTGGGTAACAGAACCTGGTCTGAGCCCCGCAAGTCACCCCTCCTTAGATTCCCCTAGGTCTCTAGTTTTCAGAAATGCACAGGTTTGGTAGGTTTCCCTAGGTGCCGGCTGAGCTAGAGGCCAAAATCTACAGGTAGGCACTTCGCAAAAAACACCTCTGTTTTCTTCTAAAAATTTGGATGTGTCCACGTTGCGCTTTGGGGCGTTTCCTGTTGCGGGTGCTAGGCCTACCCACACAAGTGAGGTATCATTTTTATCGGGAGACTTGGGGGAACGCTGGGTGGAAGGAAATTTGTGGCTCCTCTCAGATTCCAGAACTTTCTGCCACAGACATTTGAGGAACGTGGGGTTTTTCAGCCAAATTTTGAGGTTTGCAAAGGATTCTGGGTAACAGAACCTGGTCCGAGCCCCGCAAGTCACCCCATCTTGGATTCCCCTAGGTCTTTAGTTTTCAGAAATGCATAGGTTTGGTAGGTTTCCCTAGGTGCCGGCTGAGCTAGAGGCCAAAATCTACAGGTAGGCACTTCGCAAAAAACACCTCTGTTTTCTTCCAAAAATGTGGATGTGTCCACGTTGCGCTTTGGGGCGTTTCCTGTCGCGGGTGCTAGGCCTACCCACACAAGTGAGGTATGATTTTTATCGGGAGACTTGGGGGAATGCTGGGTGGAAGGAAATTTGTGGCTCCTCTCAGATTCCAGAACTTTCTGCCACAGAAATATGAGGAACATGTGTTTTTTTAGCCAAATTTTGAGGTTTGCAAAGGATTCTGGGTAACAGAACCTGGTCCGAGCCCCGCAAGTCACCCCTCCTTGGATTCCCCTAGGTCTCTAGTTTTCAGAAATGCACAGGTTTGGTAAGCTTCCATAGGTGCCGGCTGAGCTAGAGGCCAAAATCTACAGGTAGGCACTTCTCAAAAAACACCTCTGTTTTCTTCCAAAAATTTGGATGTGTCCACGTTGCGCTTTGGGGCGTTTCCTGTCGCGGGCGCTAGCCCTACCCACACAAGTGAGGTATCATTTTTATCGGGAGACTTGGGGGAACACTGGGTGGAAGGAAATTTGTGGCTCCTCTCAGATTGCAGAACTTTCTGCCACAGAAATGTGAGGAACATGTGTTTTTTTAGCCAAATTTTGAGGTTTGCAAAGGATTCTGGGTAACAGAACCTGGTCCGAGCCCCGCAAGTCACCCCTCCTTAGATTCCCCTAGGTCTCTAGTTTGCAGAAATGCACAGGATTGGTAGGTTTCCCTAGGTGCCGGCTGAGCTAGAGGCCAAAATCTACAGGTAGGCACTTCGCAAAAAACACCTCTGTTTTCTTCCAAAAATTTGGATGTGTCCACGTTGCGCTTTGGGGCGTTTCCTGTCACGGGCGCTAGGCCTACCCACACAAGTGAGGTATCATTTTTATCGGGAGACTTGGGGGAACGCTGGGTGGAAGGAAATTTGTGGCTCCTCTCAGATTCCAGAACTTTCTGCCACAGAAATGTGAGGAACATGTGTTTTTTTAGCCAAGTTTTGAGGTTTGCAAAGGATTCTGGGTAACAGAACTTAGTCCGAGCCCCGCAAGTCACCCCTCCTTGGATTCCCCTAGGTCTCTAGATTTCAGAAATGCACAGGTTTGGTAGGTTTCCCTAGGTGCCAGCTGAGCTAGAGGCCAAAATCTACAGGTAGGCACTTCGCAAAAAACACCTCCTGTTTTCTTCCAAAAATTTGGATGTGTCCACGTTGCGCTTTGGGGCGTTTCCTGTCGCGGGCGCTAGGCCTACCCACACAAGTGAGGTATCATTTTTATCGGGAGACTTGGGGGAACGCTGGGTGGAAGGAAATTTGTGGCTCCTCTCAGATTCCAGAACTTTCTGCCACAGAAATGTGAGGAACATGTGTTTTTTTAGCCAAATTTTGAGGTTTGCAAAGGATTCTGGGTAACAGAACCTGGTCCGAGCCCGCAAGTCACCCCCTCCTTGGATTCCCCTACGTCTCTAGTTTTCAGAAATTCACAGGTTTGGTAGGTTTTCCCTAGGTGCCGGCTGAGCTAGAGGCCAAAATCTACAGGTAGGCACTTCGCAAAAAACACCTCTGTTTTCTTCCAAAAATTTGGATGTGTCCACGTTGCACTTTGGGGCGTTTCCTGTCGCGGGCGCTAGGCCTACCCACACAAGTGAGGTATCATTTTTATCGGGAGACTTGGGGGAACGCTGGGTGGAAGGAAATTTGCTGCTCCTCTCAGATTCCAGAACTTTCTGCCACAGAAATGTGAGGAACATGTGTTTTTTTAGCCACATTTTGAGGTTTGCAAAGGATTCTGGGTAACAGAACCTGGTCCGCGCCCCGCAAGTCACCCCATCTTGGATTCCCCTAGATCTCTAGTTTTCAGAAATGCACAGGTTTGGTAGGTTTCCCTAGGTGCCGGCTGAGCTAGAGGCCAAAATCTACAGGTAGGCACTTCGCAAAAAACACCTCTGTTTTCTTCCAAAAATTTGGATGTGTCCACGTTGCACTTTGGGGCGTTTCCTGTCACGGGCGCTAGGCCTACCCACACAAGTGAGGTATCATTTTTATCGGGAGACTTGGGGGAACGCTGGGTGGAAGGAAATTTGCTGCTCCTCTCAGATTCCAGAACTTTCTGCCACAGAAATGTGAGGAACATGTGTTTTTTTAGCCAAGTTTTGAGGTTCGCAAAGGATTCTGGGTAACAGAACTTAGTCCGAGCCCCGCAAGTCTCCCCTCCTTGGATTCCCCTAGGTCTCTAGATTTCAGAAATGCACAGGTTAGGTAGGTTTCCCTAGGTGCCGGCTGACCTAGAGGCCAAAATCTACAGGTAGGCACTTCGCAAAAAACACCTCCTGTTTTCTTCCAAAAATTTGGATGTGTCCACGTTGCGCTTTGGGGCGTTTCCTGTCGCGGGCGCTAGGCCTACCCACACAAGTGAGGTATCATTTTTATCGTGAGACTTGGGGGAACGCTGGGTGGAAGGAAATTTGTGGCTCCTCTTAGATTCCAGAACTTTCTGCCACAGAAATGTGAGGAACATGTGTTTTTTTAGCCAAATTTTGAGGTTTGCAAAGGATTCTGGGTAACAGAACCTAGTCCGAGCCCCGCAAGTCACCCCTCCTTGGATTCCCCTAGGTCTCTAGTTTTCAGAAATGCACAGGTTTGGTAGGTTTCCCTAGGTGCCGGCTGAGCTAGAGGCCAAAATCTACAGGTAGGCACTTCGCAAAAAACACCTCCTGTTTTCTTCCAAAAATTTGGATGTGTCCACGTTGCGCTTTGGGGCATTTCCTGTCGCGGGCGCTAGGCCTACCCACACAAGTGAGGTATCATTTTTATCGGGAGACTTGGGGGAACGCTGGGTGGAAGGAAATTTGTGGCTCCTCTCAGATTCCAGAACTTTCTGCCACAGAAATGTGAGGAACATGTGTTTTTTTAGCCAAATTTTGAGGTTTGCAAAGGATTCTGGGTAACAGAACCTGGTCCGAGCCCCACAAGTCACCCCATCTTGGATTCCCCTAGGTCTCTAGTTTTCAAAAATGCACAGGGTTGGTAGGTTTCCCTAGGTGCCGGCTGAGCTACAGGCCAAAATCCACAGGTAGGCACTGTTTTCTTTCAAAAATTTGGATGTGTCCACGTTGCGCTTTGGGGCGTTTCCTGTCGCGGGCGCTAGGCCTACCCACACAAGTGAGGTATCATGTTTATCGGGAGACTTGGGGGAACGTTGGGTGGAAGGAAATTTGTGGCTCCTCTCAGATTCCAGAACTTTCTGCCACAGAAATGTGAGGAACATGTGTTTTTTTAGCCAAATTTTGAGGTTTGCAAAGGATTCTGGGTAACAGAACCTGGTCCGAGCCCCGCAAGTCACCCCTCCTTGGATTCCCCTAGGTCTCTAGTTTTCAGAAATGCACAGGTTTGGTAGGTTTCCCTAGGTGCCGGCTGAGCTAGAGGCCAAAATCTACAGGTAGGCACTTCGCAAAAAACACCTCCTGTTTTCTTCCAAAAATTTGGATGTGTCCACGTCGCGCTTTGGGGCGTTTCCTGTCGCGGGCACTAGGCCTACCCACACAAGTGAGGTATCATTTTTATCGAAAGACTTGGGGGAACGCTGGGTGGAAGGAAATTTGTGGCTCCTCTCAGATTCCAGAACTTTCTGCCACAGAAATGTGAGGAACATGTGTTTTTTAAGCCAAATTTTGAGGTTTGCAAAGGATTCTGGGTAACAGAACCTGGTACGAGCCCCGCAACTCACCCCTCCTTAGATTCCCCTAGGTCTCTAGTTTTCTGAAATTCACAGGTTTGGTAGGTTTCCCTAGGTGCCGGCTGAGCTAGAGGCCAAAATCAACAGGTAGGCACTTCGCAAAAAACACCTCTGTTTTCTTCCAAAAATTTGGATGTGTCCACGTTGCGCTTTGGGGCGTTTCCTGTTGCGGGCGCTAGGCCTACCCACACAAGTGAGGTATCATTCTTATCGGGAGACTTGGGGGAACGCTGGGTTGAAGGAAATCTGTGGCTCCTCTCAGATTCCAGAACTTTCTGCCACAGAAATGTGAGGAACATGTGTTTATTTAGCCAAATTTTGAGGTTTGCAAAGGATTCTGGGTAACAGAACCTGGTCCGAGCCCCGCAAGTCACCCCTCCTTGGATTCCCCTAGGTCTCTAGTTTTCAGAAATGCACAGGTTTGGTAGGCTTCCCTAGGTGCCGGCTGAGCTAGAGGCCAAAATCTACAGGTAGGCACTTCGCAAAAAACACCTCTGTTTTCATCCAAAAATTTGGATGTGTCCACGTTGCGCTTTGGGGCGTTTCCTGTCGCGGGCGCTAGGCCTACCCACACAAGTGAGGTATCATTTTTATCGGGAGACTTGGGGAAACGCTGGGTGGATGGAAATTTGTGGCTCCTCTCAGATTCCAGAACTTTCTGCCACAGAAATGTGAGGAACATGTGTTTTTTTAGCCAAATTTTGAGGTTTGCAAAGGATTCTGGGTAACAGAACCTGGTCCGAGCCCCACAAGTCACCCCTCCTTAGATTCCCCTAGGTCTCTAGTTTTCAGAAATGCACAGGTTTGGTAGGTTTCCCTGTGTGCCGGCTGAGCTAGAGGCCAAAATCTACAGGTAGGCACTTCGCAAAAAACACCTCCTGTTTTCTTCCAAAAATTTGGATGTGTCCACGTTGCGCTTTGGGGCGTTTCCTGTCGCGGGCGCTAGGCCTACCCACACAAGTGAGGTATCATTTTTATCGAAAGACTTGGGGGAATGCTGGGTGGAAGGAAATTTGTGGCTCCTCTAGATTCCAGAACTTTCTGCCACAGAAATGTGAGGAACATGTGTTTTTTAAGCCAAATTTTGAGGTTTCCAAAGGATTCTGGGTAACAGAACCTGGTCCGAGCCCCGCAAGTCACCCCTCCTTAGATTCCCCTAGGTCTCTAGTTTTCAGAAATTCACAGGTTTGGTAGGTTTCCCTAGGTGCCGGCTGAGCTAGAGGCCAAAATCAACAGGTAGGCACTTCGCAAAAAACACCTCTGTTTTCTTCCAAAAATTTGGATGTGTCCACGTTGCGCTTTGGGGCGTTTCCTGTTGCGGGCGCTAGGCCTACCCACACAAGTGAGGTATCATTCTTATCGGGAGACTTGGGGGAACGCTGGGTTGAAGGAAATCTGTGGCTCCTCTCAGATTCCAGAACTTTCTGCCACAGAAATGTGAGGAACATGTGTTTTTTTAGCCAAATTTTGAGGTTTGCAAAGGATTCAGGGTAACAGAACCTGGTCCGAGCCCCGCAAGTCACCCCTCCTTGGATTCCCCTAGGTCTATAGTTTTCAGAAATGCACAGGTTTGGTAGGCTTCCCTAGGTGCCGGCTGAGCTAGAGGCCAAAATCTACAGGTAGGCACTTCGCAAAAAACACCTCTGTTTTCTTCCAAAAATTTGGATGTGTCCACGTTGCGCTTTGGGGCGTTTCCTGTGTCGGGCGCTAGGCCTACCCACACAAGTGAGGTATCATTTTTATCGTGAGACTTGGGGGAACGCTGGGTGGAAGGAAATTTGTGGCTCCTCTTAGATTCCAGAACTTTCTGCCACAGAAATGTGAGGAACATGTGTTTTTTTAGCCAAATTTTGAGGTTTGCAAAGGATTCTGGGTAACAGAACCTAGTCCGAGCCCCGCAAGTCACCCCTCCTTGGATTCCCCTAGGTCTCTAGTTTTCAGAAATGCACCGGTTTGGTAGGTTTCCCTAGGTGCCGGCTGAGCTAGAGGCCAAAATCTACAGGTAGGCACTTCGCAAAAAACACCTCCTGTTTTCTTCCAAAAATTTGGATGTGTCCACGTTGCGCTTTGGGGCATTTCCTGTCGCGGGCGCTAGGCCTACCCACACAAGTGAGGTATCATTTTTATCGGGAGACTTGGGGGAACGCTGGGTGGAAGGAAATTTGTGGCTCCTCTCAGATTCCAGAACTTTCTGCCACAGAAATGTGAGGAACATGTGTTTTTTTAGCCAAATTTTGAGGTTTGCAAAGGATTCTGGGTAACAGAACCTGGTCCGAGCCCCACAAGTCACCCCATCTTGGATTCCCCTAGGTCTCTAGTTTTCAAAAATGCACAGGGTTGGTAGGTTTCCCTAGGTGCCGGCTGAGCTACAGGCCAAAATCCACAGGTAGGCACTGTTTTCTTTCAAAAATTTGGATGTGTCCACGTTGCGCTTTGGGGCGTTTCCTGTCGCGGGCGCTAGGCCTACCCACACAAGTGAGGTATCATGTTTATCGGGAGACTTGGGGGAACGTTGGGTGGAAGGAAATTTGTGGCTCCTCTCAGATTCCAGAACTTTCTGCCACAGAAATGTGAGGAACATGTGTTTTTTTAGCCAAATTTTGAGGTTTGCAAAGGATTCTGGGTAACAGAACCTGGTCCGAGCCCCGCAAGTCACCCCTCCTTGGATTCCCCTAGGTCTCTAGTTTTCAGAAATGCACAGGTTTGGTAGGTTTCCCTAGGTGCCGGCTGAGCTAGAGGCCAAAATCTACAGGTAGGCACTTCGCAAAAAACACCTCCTGTTTTCTTCCAAAAATTTGGATGTGTCCACGTCGCGCTTTGGGGCGTTTCCTGTCGCGGGCACTAGGCCTACCCACACAAGTGAGGTATCATTTTTATCGAAAGACTTGGGGGAACGCTGGGTGGAAGGAAATTTGTGGCTCCTCTCAGATTCCAGAACTTTCTGCCACAGAAATGTGAGGAACATGTGTTTTTTAAGCCAAATTTTGAGGTTTGCAAAGGATTCTGGGTAACAGAACCTGGTACGAGCCCCGCAACTCACCCCTCCTTAGATTCCCCTAGGTCTCTAGTTTTCTCAAATTCACAGGTTTGGTAGGTTTCCCTAGGTGCCGGCTGAGCTAGAGGCCAAAATCAACAGGTAGGCACTTCGCAAAAAACACCTCTGTTTTCTTCCAAAAATTTGGATGTGTCCACGTTGCGCTTTGGGGCGTTTCCTGTTGCGGGCGCTAGGCCTACCCACACAAGTGAGGTATCATTCTTATCGGGAGACTTGGGGGAACGCTGGGTTGAAGGAAATCTGTGGCTCCTCTCAGATTCCAGAACTTTCTGCCACAGAAATGTGAGGAACATGTGTTTATTTAGCCAAATTTTGAGGTTTGCAAAGGATTCTGGGTAACAGAACCTGGTCCGAGCCCCGCAAGTCACCCCTCCTTGGATTCCCCTAGGTCTCTAGTTTTCAGAAATGCACAGGTTTGGTAGGCTTCCCTAGGTGCCGGCTGAGCTAGAGGCCAAAATCTACAGGTAGGCACTTCGCAAAAAACACCTCTGTTTTCATCCAAAAATTTGGATGTGTCCACGTTGCGCTTTGGGGCGTTTCCTGTCGCGGGCGCTAGGCCTACCCACACAAGTGAGGTATCATTTTTATCGGGAGACTTGGGGAAACGCTGGGTGGATGGAAATTTGTGGCTCCTCTCAGATTCCAGAACTTTCTGCCACAGAAATGTGAGGAACATGTGTTTTTTTAGCCAAATTTTGAGGTTTGCAAAGGATTCTGGGTAACAGAACCTGGTCCGAGCCCCACAAGTCACCCCTCCTTAGATTCCCCTAGGTCTCTAGTTTTCAGAAATGCACAGGTTTGGTAGGTTTCCCTGTGTGCCGGCTGAGCTAGAGGCCAAAATCTACAGGTAGGCACTTCGCAAAAAACACCTCCTGTTTTCTTCCAAAAATTTGGATGTGTCCACGTTGCGCTTTGGGGCGTTTCCTGTCGCGGGCGCTAGGCCTACCCACACAAGTGAGGTATCATTTTTATCGAAAGACTTGGGGGAATGCTGGGTGGAAGGAAATTTGTGGCTCCTCTAGATTCCAGAACTTTCTGCCACAGAAATGTGAGGAACATGTGTTTTTTAAGCCAAATTTTGAGGTTTCCAAAGGATTCTGGGTAACAGAACCTGGTCCGAGCCCCGCAAGTCACCCCTCCTTAGATTCCCCTAGGTCTCTAGTTTTCAGAAATTCACAGGTTTGGTAGGTTTCCCTAGGTGCCGGCTGAGCTAGAGGCCAAAATCAACAGGTAGGCACTTCGCAAAAAACACCTCTGTTTTCTTCCAAAAATTTGGATGTGTCCACGTTGCGCTTTGGGGCGTTTCCTGTTGCGGGCGCTAGGCCTACCCACACAAGTGAGGTATCATTCTTATCGGGAGACTTGGGGGAACGCTGGGTTGAAGGAAATCTGTGGCTCCTCTCAGATTCCAGAACTTTCTGCCACAGAAATGTGAGGAACATGTGTTTTTTTAGCCAAATTTTGAGGTTTGCAAAGGATTCAGGGTAACAGAACCTGGTCCGAGCCCCGCAAGTCACCCCTCCTTGGATTCCCCTAGGTCTATAGTTTTCAGAAATGCACAGGTTTGGTAGGCTTCCCTAGGTGCCGGCTGAGCTAGAGGCCAAAATCTACAGGTAGGCACTTCGCAAAAAACACCTCTGTTTTCTTCCAAAAATTTGGATGTGTCCACGTTGCGCTTTGGGGCGTTTCCTGTGTCGGGCGCTAGGCCTACCCACACAAGTGAGGTATCATTTTTATCGGGAGACTTGGGGGAACGCTGGGTGGAAGGAAATTTGTGGCTCCTCTCAGATTCCAGAACTTTCTGCCACAGAAATGTGAGGAACATGTGTTTTTTTAGCCAAATTTTGAGGTTTGCAAAGGATTCTGGGTAACAGAACCTGGTCTGAGCCCCGCAAGTCACCCCTCCTTAGATTCCCCTAGGTCTCTAGTTTTCAGAAATGCACAGGTTTGGTAGGTTTCCCTAGGTGCCGGCTGAGCTAGAGGCCAAAATCTACAGGTAGGCACTTCGCAAAAAACACCTCTGTTTTCTTCCAAAAATTTGGATGTGTCCACGTTGCGCTTTGGGGCGTTTCCTGTTGCGGGTGCTAGGCCTACCCACACAAGTGAGGTATCATTTTTATCGGGAGACTTGGGGGAACGCTGGGTGGAAGGAAATTTGTGGCTCCTCTCAGATTCCAGAACTTTCTGCCACAGACATGTGAGGAACGTGGGGTTTTTCAGCCAAATTTTGAGGTTTGCAAAGGATTCTGGGTAACAGAACCTGGTCCGAGCCCCGCAAGTCACCCCATCTTGGATTCCCCTAGGTCTTTAGTTTTCAGAAATGCACAGGTTTGGTAGGTTTCCCTAGGTGCCGGCTGAGCTAGAGGCCAAAATCTACAGGTAGGCACTTCGCAAAAAACACCTCTGTTTTCTTCCAAAAATGTGGATGTGTCCACGTTGCGCTTTGGGGCGTTTCCTGTCGCGGGCGCTAGGCCTACCCACACAAGTGAGGTATCATTTTTATCGGGAGACTTGGGGGAATGCTGGGTGGAAGGAAATTTGTGGCTCCTCTCAGATTCCAGAACTTTCTGCCACAGAAATATGAGGAACATGTGTTTTTTTAGCCAAATTTTGAGGTTTGCAAAGGATTCTGGGTAACAGAACCTGGTCCGAGCCCCGCAAGTCACCCCTCCTTGGATTCCCCTAGGTCTCTAGTTTTCAGAAATGCACAGGTTTGGTAAGCTTCCCTAGGTGCCGGCTGAGCTAGAGGCCAAAATCTACAGGTAGGCACTTCTCAAAAAACACCTCTGTTTTCTTCCAAAAATTTGGATGTGTCCACGTTGCGCTTTGGGGCGTTTCCTGTCGCGGGCGCTAGCCCTACCCACACAAGTGAGGTATCATTTTTATCGGGAGACTTGGGGGAACACTGGGTGGAAGGAAATTTGTGGCTCCTCTCAGATTGCAGAACTTTCTGCCACAGAAATGTGAGGAACATGTGTTTTTTTAGCCGAATTATGAGGTTTGCAAAGGATTCTGGGTAACAGAACCTGGTCCGAGCCCCGCAAGTCACCCCTCCTTAGATTCCCCTAGGTCTCTAGTTTGCAGAAATGCACAGGATTGGTAGGTTTCCCTAGGTGCCGGCTGAGCTAGAGGCCAAAATCTACAGGTAGGCTCTTCGCAAAAAACACCTCTGTTTTCTTCCAAAAATTTGGATGTGTCCACGTTGCGCTTTGGGGCGTTTCCTGTCACGGGCGCTAGGCCTACCCACACAAGTGAGGTATCATTTTTATCGGGAGACTTGGGGGAACGCTGGGTGGAAGGAAATTTGTGGCTCCTCTCAGATTCCAGAACTTTCTGCCACAGAAATGTGAGGAACATGTGTTTTTTTAGCCAAGTTTTGAGGTTTGCAAAGGATTCTGGGTAACAGAACTTAGTCCGAGCCCCGCAAGTCACCCCTCCTTGGATTCCCCTAGGTCTCTAGATTTCAGAAATGCACAGGTTTGGTAGGTTTCCCTAGGTGCCAGCTGAGCTAGAGGCCAAAATCTACAGGTAGGCACTACGCAAAAAACACCTCCTGTTTTCTTCCAAAAATTTGGATGTGTCCACGTTGCGCTTTGGGGCGTTTCCTGTCGCGGGCGCTAGGCCTACCCACACAAGTGAGGTATCATTTTTATCGGGAGACTTGGGGGAACGCTGGGTGGAATGAAATTTGTGGCTCCTCTCAGATTCCAGAACTTTCTGCCACAGAAATGTGAGGAACATGTGTTTTTTTAGCCAAATTTTGAGGTTTGCAAAGGATTCTGGGTAACAGAACCTGGTCCGAGCCCCGCAAGTCACCCCCTCCTTGGATTCCCCTACGTCTCTAGTTTTCAGAAATGCACAGGTTTGGTAGGTTTTCCCTAGGTGCCGGCTGAGCTAGAGGCCAAAATCTACAGGTAGGCACTTCGCAAAAAACACCTGTTTTCTTCCAAAAATTTGGATGTGTCCACGTTGCACTTTGGGGCGTTTCCTGTCGCGGGCGCTAGGCCTACCCACACAAGTGAGGTATCATTTTTATCGGGAGACTTGGGGGAACGCTGGGTGGAAGGAAATTTGCTGCTCCTCTCAGATTCCAGAACTTTCTGCCACATAAATGTGAGGAACATGTGTTTTTTTAGCCACATTTTGAGGTTTGCAAAGGATTCTGGGTAACAGAACCTGGTCCGCGCCCCGCAAGTCACCCCATCTTGGATTCCCCTAGATCTCTAGTTTTCAGAAATGCACAGGTTTGGTAGGTTTCCCTAGGTGCCGGCTGAGCTAGAGGCCAAAATCTACAGGTAGGCACTTCGCAAAAAACACTTCTGTTTTCTTCCAAAAATTTGGATGTGTCCACGTTGCACTTTGGGGCGTTTCCTGTCACGGGCGCTAGGCCTACCCACACAAGTGAGGTATCATTTTTATTGGGAGACTTGGGGGAACGCTGGGTGGAAGGAAATTTGCTGCTCCTCTCAGATTCCAGAACTTTCTGCCACAGAAATGTGAGGAACATGTGTTTTTTTAGCCAAATTTTGAGGTTTGCAAAGGATTCTGGGTAACAGAATCTAGTCCGAGCCCCGCAAGTCACCCCTCCTTAGATTCCCCTAGGTCTCTAGTTTTCAGAAATTCTCAGGTTTGGTAGGAGTCCCCAGGTGCCGGCTGAGCTAGAGGCCAAAATCAACAGGTAGGCACTTCGCAAAAAACACCTTTGTTTTCTTCCAAAAATTTGGATGTGTCCACGTTGCGCTTTGGGGCGTTTCCTGTTGCGGGCGCTAGGCCTACCCACACAAGTGAGGTATCATATTTATCGGGAGACTTGGGGGAACGCTGGGTTGAAGGAAATCTGTGGCTCCTCTCAGATTCCAGAACTTTCTGCCACAGAAATGTGAGGAACATGTGTTTTTTTAGCCAAGTTTTGAGGTTCGCAAAGGATTCTGGGTAACAGAACTTAGTCCGAGCCCCGCAAGTCACCCCTCCTTGGATTCCCCTAGGTCTCTAGATTTCAGAAATGCACAGGTTAGGTAGGTTTCCCTAGGTGCCGGCTGAGCTAGAGGCCAAAATCTACAGGTAGGCACTTCGCAAAAAACACCTCCTGTTTTCTTCCAAAAATTTGGATGTGTCCACGTTGCGCTTTGGGGCGTTTCCTGTCGCGGGCGCTAGGCCTACCCACACAAGTGAGGTATCATTTTTATCGTGAGACTTGGGGGAACGCTGGGTGGAAGGAAATTTGTGGCTCCTCTTAGATTCCAGAACTTTCTGCCACAGAAATGTGAGGAACATGTGTTTTTTTAGCCAAATATTGAGGTTTGCAAAGGATTCTGGGTAACAGAACCTAGTCCGAGCCCCGCAAGTCACCCCTCCTTGGATTCCCCTAGGTCTCTAGTTTTCAGAAATGCACAGGTTTGGTAGGTTTCCCTAGGTGCCGGCTGAGCTAGAGGCCAAAATCTACAGGTAGGCACTTCGCAAAAAACACCTCCTGTTTTCTTCCAAAAATTTGGATGTGTCCACGTTGCACTTTGGGGCATTTCCTGTCGCGGGCGCTAGGCCTACCCACACAAGTGAGGTATCATTTTTATCGGGAGACTTGGGGGAACGCTGGGTGGAAGGAAATTTGTGGCTCCTCTCAGATTCCAGAACTTTCTGCCACAGAAATGTGAGGAACATGTGTTTTTTTAGCCAAATTTTGAGGTTTGCAAAGGATCCTGGGTAACAGAACCTGGTCCGAGCCCCGCAAGTCACCCCCTCCTTGGATTCCCCTACGTCTCTAGTTTTCAGAAATGCACAGGTTTGGTAGGTTTCCCTAGGTGCCGACTGAGCTAGAGGCCAAAATCTACAGGTAGGCACTTCGCAAAAAACACCTCTGTTTTCTTCCAAAAATTTGGATGTGTCCACGTTGCACTTTGGGGCGTTTCCTGTCGCGGGCGCTAGGCCTACCCACACAAGTGAGGTATCATTTTTATCGGGAGACTTGGGGGAACGCTGGGTGGAAGGAAATTTGCTGCTCCTCTCAGATTCCAGAACTTTCTGCCACAGAAATGTGAGGAACATGTGTTTTTTTAGCCACATTTTGAGGTTTGCAAAGGATTCTGGGTAACAGAACCTGGTCCGCGCCCCGCAAGTCACCCCATCTTGGATTCCCCTAGATCTCTAGTTTTCAGAAATGCACAGGTTTGGTAGGTTTCCCTAAGTGCCGGCTGAGCTAGAGGCCAAAATCTACAGGTAGGCACTTCGCAAAAAACACCTCTGTTTTCTTCCAAAAATTTGGATGTGTCCACGTTGCACTTTGGGGCGTTTCCTGTCACGGGCGCTAGGCCTACCCACACAAGTGAGGTATCATTTTTATCGGGAGACTTGGGGGAACGCTGGGTGGAAGGAAATTTGCTGCTCCTCTCAGATTCCAGAACTTTCTGCCACAGAAATGTGAGGAACATGTGTTTTTTTAGCCAAGTTTTGAGGTTCGCAAAGGATTCTGGGTAACAGAACTTAGTCCGAGCCCCGCAAGTCACCCCTCCTTGGATTCCCCTAGGTCTCTAGATTTCAGAAATGCACAGGTTAGGTAGGTTTCCCTAGGTGCCGGCTGAGCTAGAGGCCAAAATCTACAGGTAGGCACTTCGCAAAAAACACCTCCTGTTTTCTTCCAAAAATTTGGATGTGTCCACGTTGCGCTTTGGGGCGTTTCCTGTCGCGGGCGCTAGGCCTACCCACACAAGTGAGGTATCATTTTTATCGTGAGACTTGGGGGAACGCTGGGTGGAAGGAAATTTGTGGCTCCTCTTAGATTCCAGAACTTTCTGCCACAGAAATGTGAGGAACATGTGTTTTTTTAGCCAAATTTTGAGGTTTGCAAAGGATTCTGGGTAACAGAACCTAGTCCGAGCCCCGCAAGTCACCCCTCCTTGGATTCCCCTAGGTCTCTAGTTTTCAGAAATGCACAGGTTTGGTAGGTTTCCCTAGGTGCCGGCTGAGCTAGAGGCCAAAATCTACAGGTAGGCACTTCGCAAAAAACACCTCCTGTTTTCTTCCAAAAATTTGGATGTGTCCACGTTGCGCTTTGGGGCATTTCCTGTCGCGGGCGCTAGGCCTACCCACACAAGTGAGGTATCATTTTTATCGGGAGACTTGGGGGAACGCTGGGTGGAAGGAAATTTGTGGCTCCTCTCAGATTCCAGAACTTTCTGCCACAGAAATGTGAGGAACATGTGTTTTTTTAGCCAAATTTTGAGGTTTGCAAAGGATTCTGGGTAACAGAACCTGGTCCGAGCCCCACAAGTCACCCCATCTTGGATTCCCCTAGGTCTCTAGTTTTAAAAAATGCACAGGGTTGGTAGGTTTCCCTAGGTGCCGGCTGAGCTACAGGCCAAAATCCACAGGTAGGCACTGTTTTCTTTCAAAAATTTGGATGTGTCCACGTTGCGCTTTGGGGCGTTTCCTGTCGCGGGCGCTAGGCCTACCCACACAAGTGAGGTATCATGTTTATCGGGAGACTTGGGGGAACGTTGGGTGGAAGGAAATTTGTGGCTCCTCTCAGATTCCAGAACTTTCTGCCACAGAAATGTGAGGAACATGTGTTTTTTTAGCCAAATTTTGAGGTTTGCAAAGGATTCTGGGTAACAGAACCTGGTCCGAGCCCCGCAAGTCACCCCTCCTTGGATTCCCCTAGGTCTCTAGTTTTCAGAAATGCACAGGTTTGGTAGGTTTCCCTAGGTGCCGGCTGAGCTAGAGGCCAAAATCTACAGGTAGGCACTTCGCAAAAAACACCTCCTGTTTTCTTCCAAAAATTTGGATGTGTCCACGTCGCGCTTTGGGGCGTTTCCTGTCGCGGGCACTAGGCCTACCCACACAAGTGAGGTATCATTTTTATCGAAAGACTTGGGGGAACGCTGGGTGGAAGGAAATTTGTGGCTCCTCTCAGATTCCAGAACTTTCTGCCACAGAAATGTGAGGAACATGTGTTTTTTAAGCCAAATTTTGAGGTTTGCAAAGGATTCTGGGTAACAGAACCTGGTACGAGCCCCGCAACTCACCCCTCCTTAGATTCCCCTAGGTCTCTAGTTTTCTGAAATTCACAGGTTTGGTAGGTTTCCCTAGGTGCCGGCTGAGCTAGAGGCCAAAATCAACAGGTAGGCACTTCGCAAAAAACACCTCTGTTTTCTTCCAAAAATTTGGATGTGTCCACGTTGCGCTTTGGGGCGTTTCCTGTTGCGGGCGCTAGGCCTACCCACACAAGTGAGGTATCATTCTTATCGGGAGACTTGGGGGAACGCTGGGTTGAAGGAAATCTGTGGCTCCTCTCAGATTCCAGAACTTTCTGCCACAGAAATGTGAGGAACATGTGTTTTTTTAGCCAAATTTTGAGGTTTGCAAAGGATTCTGGGTAACAGAACCTGGTCCGAGCCCCGCAAGTCACCCCTCCTTGGATTCCCCTAGGTCTCTAGTTTTCAGAAATGCACAGGTTTGGTAGGTTTCCCTAGGTGCCGGCTGAGCTAGAGGCCAAAATCTACAGGTAGGCACTTCGCAAAAAACACCTCTGTTTTCATCCAAAAATTTGGATGTGTCCACGTTGCGCTTTGGGGCGTTTCCTGTCGCGGGCGCTAGGCCTACCCACACAAGTGAGGTATCATTTTTATCGGGAGACTTGGGGGAATGCTGGGTGGAAGGAAATTTGTGGCTCCTCTCAGATTCCAGAACTTTCTGCCACAGAAATATGAGGAACATGTGTTTTTTTAGCCAAATTTTGAGGTTTGCAAAGGATTCTGGGTAACAGAACCTGGTCCGAGCCCCGCAAGTCACCCCTCCTTGGATTCCCCTAGGTCTCTAGTTTTCAGAAATGCACAGGTTTGGTAAGCTTCCCTAGGTGCCGGCTGAGCTAGAGGCCAAAATCTACAGGTAGGCACTTCTCAAAAAACACCTCTGTTTTCTTCCAAAAATTTGGATGTGTCCACGTTGCGCTTTGGGGCGTTTCCTGTCGCGGGCGCTATCCCTACCACACAAGTGAGGTATCATTTTTATCGGGAGACTTGGGGGAACACTGGGTGGAAGGAAATTTGTGGCTCCTCTCAGATTGCAGAACTTTCTGCCACAGAAATGTGAGGAACATGTGTTTTTTTAGCCACATTTTGAGGTTTGCAAAGGATTCTGGGTAACAGAACCTGGTCCGAGCCCCGCAAGTCACCCCTCCTTAGATTCCCATAGGTCTCTAGTTTGCAGAAATGCACAGGATTGGTAGGTTTCCCTAGGTGCCGGCTGAGCTAGAGGCCAAAATCTACAGGTAGGCACTTCGCAAAAAACACCTCTGTTTTCTTCCAAAAATTTGGATGTGTCCACGTTGCGCTTTGGGGCGTTTCCTGTCACGGGCGCTAGGCCTACCCACACAAGTGAGGTATCATTTTTATCGGGAGACTTGGGGGAACGCTGGGTGGAAGGAAATTTGTGGCTCCTCTCAGATTCCAGAACTTTCTGCCACAGAAATGTGAGGAACATGTGTTTTTTTAGCCAAGTTTTGAGGTTTGCAAAGGATTCTGGGTAACAGAACTTAGTCCGAGCCCCGCAAGTCACCCCTCCATGGATTCCCCTAGGTCTCTAGATTTCAGAAATGCACAGGTTTGGTAGGTTTCCCTAGGTGCCAGCTGAGCTAGAGGCCAAAATCTACAGGTAGGCACTTCGCAAAAAACACCTCCTGTTTTCTTCCAAAAATTTGGATGTGTCCACGTTGCGCTTTGGGGCGTTTCCTGTCGCGGGCGCTAGGCCTACCCACACAAGTGAGGTATCATTTTTATCGGGAGACTTGGGGGAACGCTGGGTGGAATGAAATTTGTGGCTCCTCTCAGATTCCAGAACTTTCTGCCACAGAAATGTGAGGAACATGTGTTTTTTAAGCCAAATTTTGAGGTTTGCAAAGGATTCTGGGTAACAGAACCTGGTCCGAGCCCCGCAAGTCACCCCCTCCTTGGATTCCCCTACGTCTCTAGTTTTCAGAAATGCACAGGTTTGGTAGGTTTTCCCTAGGTGCCGGCTGAGCTAGAGGCCAAAATCTACAGGTAGGCACTTCGCAAAAAACACCTGTTTTCTTCCAAAAATTTGGATGTGTCCACGTTGCACTTTGGGGCGTTTCCTGTCGCGGGCGCTAGGCCTACCCACACAAGTGAGGTATCATTTTTATCGGGAGACTTGGGGGAACGCTGGGTGGAAGGAAATTTGCTGCTCCTCTCAGATTCCAGAACTTTCTGCCACATAAATGTGAGGAACATGTGTTTTTTTAGCCACATTTTGAGGTTTGCAAAGGATTCTGGGTAACAGAACCTGGTCCGCGCCCCGCAAGTCACCCCATCTTGGATTCCCCTAGATCTCTAGTTTTCAGAAATGCACAGGTTTGGTAGGTTTCCCTAGGTGCCGGCTGAGCTAGAGGCCAAAATCTACAGGTAGGCACTTCGCAAAAAACACTTCTGTTTTCTTCCAAAAATTTGGATGTGTCCACGTTGCACTTTGGGGCGTTTCCTGTCACGGGCGCTAGGCCTACCCACACAAGTGAGGTATCATTTTTATTGGGAGACTTGGGGGAACGCTGGGTGGAAGGAAATTTGCTGCTCCTCTCAGATTCCAGAACTTTCTGCCACAGAAATGTGAGGAACATGTGTTTTTTTAGCCAAATTTTGAGGTTTGCAAAGGATTCTGGGTAACAGAATCTAGTCCGAGCCCCGCAAGTCACCCCTCCTTAGATTCCCCTAGGTCTCTAGTTTTCAGAAATTCACAGGTTTGGTAGGAGTCCCCAGGTGCCGGCTGAGCTAGAGGCCAAAATCAACAGGTAGGCACTTCGCAAAAAACACCTTTGTTTTCTTCCAAAAATTTGGATGTGTCCACGTTGCGCTTTGGGGCGTTTCCTGTTGCGGGCGCTAGGCCTACCCACACAAGTGAGGTATCATATTTATCGGGAGACTTGGGGGAACGCTGGGTTGAAGGAAATCTGTGGCTCCTCTCAGATTCCAGAACTTTCTGCCACAGAAATGTGAGGAACATGTGTTTTTTTAGCCAAATATTGAGGTTTGCAAAGGATTCTGGGTAACAGAACCTAGTCCGAGCCCCGCAAGTCACCCCTCCTTGGATTCCCCTAGGTCTCTAGTTTTCAGAAATGCACAGGTTTGGTAGGTTTCCCTAGGTGCCGGCTGAGCTAGAGGCCAAAATCTACAGGTAGGCACTTCGCAAAAAACACCTCCTGTTTTCTTCCAAAAATTTGGATGTGTCCACGTTGCACTTTGGGGCATTTCCTGTCGCGGGCGCTAGGCCTACCCACACAAGTGAGGTATCATTTTTATCGGGAGACTTGGGGGAACGCTGGGTGGAAGGAAATTTGTGGCTCCTCTCAGATTCCAGAACTTTCTGCCACAGAAATGTGAGGAACATGTATTTTTTTAGCCAAATTTTGAGGTTTGCAAAGGATTCTGGGTAACAGAACCTGGTCCGAGCCCCGCAAGTCACCCCCTCCTTGGATTCCCCTACGTCTCTAGTTTTCAGAAATGCACAGGTTTGGTAGGTTTCCCTAGGTGCCGACTGAGCTAGAGGCCAAAATCTACAGGTAGGCACTTCGCAAAAAACACCTCTGTTTTCTTCCAAAAATTTGGATGTGTCCACGTTGCGCTTTGGGGCGTTTCCTGTCACGGGCGCTAGGCCTACCCACACAAGTGAAGTATCATTTTTATCGGGAGACTTGGGGGAACGCTGGGTGGAAGGACATTTGCTGCTCCTCTCAGATTCCAGAACTTTCTGCCACAGAAATGTGAGGAACATGTGTTTTTTTAGCCAAATTTTGAGGTTTGCAAAGGATTCTGGGTAACAGAACCTGGTCCGAGCCCCGCAAGTCACCCCATCTTGGATTCCCCTAGGTCTCTAGTTTTCAGAAATGCACAGGTTTGGTAGGTTTCCCTAGGTGCCGGCTGAGCTAGAGGCCAAAATCTACAGGTAGGCACTTCGCAAAAAACACCTCTGTTTTCTTCCAAAAATTTGGATGTGTCCACGTTGCGCTTTGGGGCGTTTCCTGTCGCGGGCGCTAGGCCTACCCACACAAGTGAGGTATCATTTTTATCGAAAGACTTGGGGTAACGCTGGGTTGAAGGAAATTTGTGGCTCCTCTCAGATTCCAGAAGTTTCTGCCACAGAAATGTGAGGAACATGTGTTTTTTTAGCCAAATTTTGAGGTTTGCAAAGGATTCTGGGTAACAGAACCTGGTCCGAGCCCCACAAGTCACCCCATCTTGGATTCCCCTAGGTCTCTAGTTTTCAAAAATGCACAGGGTTGGTAGGTTTCCCTAGGTGCCGGCTGAGCTACAGGCCAAAATCCACAGGTAGGCACTGTTTTCTTTCAAAAATTTGGATGTGTCCACGTTGCGCTTTGGGGCGTTTCCTGTCGCGGGCGCTAGGCCTACCCACACAAGTGAGGTATCATGTTTATCGGGAGACTTGGGGGAACGTTGGGTGGAAGGAAATTTGTGGCTCCTCTCAGATTCCAGAACTTTCTGCCACAGAAATGTGAGGAACATGTGTTTTTTTAGCCAAATTTTGAGGTTTGCAAAGGATTCTGGGTAACAGAACCTGGTCCGAGCCCCGCAAGTCACCCCTCCTTGGATTCCCCTAGGTCTCTAGTTTTCAGAAATGCACAGGTTTGGTAGGTTTCCCTAGGTGCCGGCTGAGCTAGAGGCCAAAATCTACAGGTAGGCACTTCGCAAAAAACACCTCCTGTTTTCTTCCAAAAATTTGGATGTGTCCACGTCGCGCTTTGGGGCGTTTCCTGTCGCGGGCACTAGGCCTACCCACACAAGTGAGGTATCATTTTTATCGAAAGACTTGGGGGAACGCTGGGTGGAAGGAAATTTGTGGCTCCTCTCAGATTCCAGAACTTTCTGCCACAGAAATGTGAGGAACATGTGTTTTTTAAGCCAAATTTTGAGGTTTGCAAAGGATTCTGGGTAACAGAACCTGGTACGAGCCCCGCAACTCACCCCTCCTTAGATTCCCCTAGGTCTCTAGTTTTCTGAATTTCACAGGTTTGGTAGGTTTCCCTAGGTGCCGGCTGAGCTAGAGGCCAAAATCAACAGGTAGGCACTTCGCAAAAAACACCTCTGTTTTCTTCCAAAAATTTGGATGTGTCCACGTTGCGCTTTGGGGCGTTTCCTGTTGCGGGCGCTAGGCCTACCCACACAAGTGAGGTATCATTCTTATCGGGAGACTTGGGGGAACGCTGGGTTGAAGGAAATCTGTGGCTCCTCTCAGATTCCAGAACTTTCTGCCACAGAAATGTGAGGAACATGTGTTTTTTTAGCCAAATTTTGAGGTTTGCAAAGGATTCTGGGTAACAGAACCTGGTCCGAGCCCCGCAAGTCACCCCTCCTTGGATTCCCCTAGGTCTCTAGTTTTCAGAAATGCACAGGTTTGGTAGGCTTCCCTAGGTGCCGGCTGAGCTAGAGGCCAAAATCTACAGGTAGGCACTTCGCAAAAAACACCTCTGTTTTCATCCAAAAATTTGGATGTGTCCACGTTGCGCTTTGGGGCGTTTCCTGTCGCGGGCGCTAGGCCTACCCACACAAGTGAGGTATCATTTTTATCGGGAGACTTGGGGGAACGCTGGGTGGATGGAAATTTGTGGCTCCTCTCAGATTCCAGAACTTTCTGCCACAGAAATGTGAGGAACATGTGTTTTTTTAGCCAAATTTTGAGGTTTGCAAAGGATTCTGGGTAACAGAACCTGGTCCGAGCCCCACAAGTCACCCCTCCTTAGATTCCCCTAGGTCTCTAGTTTTCAGAAATGCACAGGTTTGGTAGGTTTCCCTGGGTGCCGGCTGAGCTAGAGGCCAAAATCTACAGGTAGGCACTTCGCAAAAAACACCTCCTGTTTTCTTCCAAAAATTTGGATGTGTCCACGTTGCGCTTTGGGGCGTTTCCTGTCGCGGGCGCTAGGCCTACCCACACAAGTGAGGTATCATTTTTATCGAAAGACTTGGGGGAATGCTGGGTGGAAGGAAATTTGTGGCTCCTCTAGATTCCAGAACTTTCTGCCACAGAAATGTGAGGAACATGTGTTTTTTAAGCCAAATTTTGAGGTTTGCAAAGGATTCTGGGTAACAGAACCTGGTCCGAGCCCCGCAAGTCACCCCTCCTTAGATTCCCCTAGGTCTCTAGTTTTCAGAAATTCACAGGTTTGGTAGGTTTCCCTAGGTGCCGGCTGAGCTAGAGGCCAAAATCAACAGGTAGGCACTTCGCAAAAAACACCTCTGTTTTCTTCCAAAAATTTGGATGTGTCCACGTTGCGCTTTGGGGCGTTTCCTGTTGCGGGCGCTAGGCCTACCCACACAAGTGAGGTATCATTCTTATCGGGAGACTTGGGGGAACGCTGGGTTGAAGGAAATCTGTGGCTCCTCTCAGATTCCAGAACTTTCTGCCACAGAAATGTGAGGAACATGTGTTTTTTTAGCCAAATTTTGAGGTTTGCAAAGGATTCAGGGTAACAGAACCTGGTCCGAGCCCCGCAAGTCACCCCTCCTTGGATTCCCCTAGGTCTATAGTTTTCAGAAATGCACAGGTTTGGTAGGCTTCCCTAGGTGCCGGCTGAGCTAGAGGCCAAAATCTACAGGTAGGCACTTCGCAAAAAACACCTCTGTTTTCTTCCAAAAATTTGGATGTGTCCACGTTGCGCTTTGGGGCGTTTCCTGTGTCGGGCGCTAGGCCTACCCACACAAGTGAGGTATCATTTTTATCGGGAGACTTGGGGGAACACTGGGTGGAAGGAAATTTGTGGCTCCTCTCAGATTGCAGAACTTTCTGCCACAGAAATGTGAGGAACATGTGTTTTTTTAGCCACATTTTGAGGTTTGCAAAGGATTCTGGGTAACAGAACCTGGTCCGAGCCCCGCAAGTCACCCCTCCTTAGATTCCCATAGGTCTCTAGTTTGCAGAAATGCACAGGATTGGTAGGTTTCCCTAGGTGCCGGCTGAGCTAGAGGCCAAAATCTACAGGTAGGCACTTCGCAAAAAACACCTCTGTTTTCTTCCAAAAATTTGGATGTGTCCACGTTGCGCTTTGGGGCGTTTCCTGTCACGGGCGCTAGGCCTACCCACACAAGTGAGGTATCATTTTTATCGGGAGACTTGGGGGAACGCTGGGTGGAAGGAAATTTGTGGCTCCTCTCAGATTCCAGAACTTTCTGCCACAGAAATGTGAGGAACATGTGTTTTTTTAGCCAAGTTTTGAGGTTTGCAAAGGATTCTGGGTAACAGAACCTGGTCCGAGCCCCGCAAGTCACCCCTCCATGGATTCCCCTAGGTCTCTAGATTTCAGAAATGCACAGGTTTGGTAGGTTTCCCTAGGTGCCAGCTGAGCTAGAGGCCAAAATCTACAGGTAGGCACTTCGCAAAAAACACCTCCTGTTTTCTTCCAAAAATTTGGATGTGTCCACGTTGCGCTTTGGGGCGTTTCCTGTCGCGGGCGCTAGGCCTACCCACACAAGTGAGGTATCATTTTTATCGGGAGACTTGGGGGAACGCTGGGTGGAATGAAATTTGTGGCTCCTCTCAGATTCCAGAACTTTCTGCCACAGAAATGTGAGGAACATGTGTTTTTTAAGCCAAATTTTGAGGTTTGCAAAGGATTCTGGGTAACAGAACCTGGTCCGAGCCCCGCAAGTCACCCCCTCCTTGGATTCCCCTACGTCTCTAGTTTTCAGAAATGCACAGGTTTGGTAGGTTTTCCCTAGGTGCCGGCTGAGCTAGAGGCCAAAATCTACAGGTAGGCACTTCGCAAAAAACACCTGTTTTCTTCCAAAAATTTGGATGTGTCCACGTTGCACTTTGGGGCGTTTCCTGTCGCGGGCGCTAGGCCTACCCACACAAGTGAGGTATCATTTTTATCGGGAGACTTGGGGGAACGCTGGGTGGAAGGAAATTTGCTGCTCCTCTCAGATTCCAGAACTTTCTGCCACATAAATGTGAGGAACATGTGTTTTTTTAGCCACATTTTGAGGTTTGCAAAGGATTCTGGGTAACAGAACCTGGTCCGCGCCCCGCAAGTCACCCCATCTTGGATTCCCCTAGATCTCTAGTTTTCAGAAATGCACAGGTTTGGTAGGTTTCCCTAGGTGCCGGCTGAGCTAGAGGCCAAAATCTACAGGTAGGCACTTCGCAAAAAACACTTCTGTTTTCTTCCAAAAATTTGGATGTGTCCACGTTGCACTTTGGGGCGTTTCCTGTCACGGGCGCTAGGCCTACCCACACAAGTGAGGTATCATTTTTATTGGGAGACTTGGGGGAACGCTGGGTGGAAGGAAATTTGCTGCTCCTCTCAGATTCCAGAACTTTCTGCCACAGAAATGTGAGGAACATGTGTTTTTTTAGCCAAATTTTGAGGTTTGCAAAGGATTCTGGGTAACAGAATCTAGTCCGAGCCCCGCAAGTCACCCCTCCTTAGATTCCCCTAGGTCTCTAGTTTTCAGAAATTCACAGGTTTGGTAGGAGTCCCCAGGTGCCGGCTGAGCTAGAGGCCAAAATCAACAGGTAGGCACTTCGCAAAAAACACCTTTGTTTTCTTCCAAAAATTTGGATGTGTCCACGTTGCGCTTTGGGGCGTTTCCTGTTGCGGGCGCTAGGCCTACCCACACAAGTGAGGTATCATATTTATCGGGAGACTTGGGGGAACGCTGGGTTGAAGGAAATCTGTGGCTCCTCTCAGATTCCAGAACTTTCTGCCACAGAAATGTGAGGAACATGTGTTTTTTTAGCCAAATATTGAGGTTTGCAAAGGATTCTGGGTAACAGAACCTAGTCCGAGCCCCGCAAGTCACCCCTCCTTGGATTCCCCTAGGTCTCTAGTTTTCAGAAATGCACAGGTTTGGTAGGTTTCCCTAGGTGCCGGCTGAGCTAGAGGCCAAAATCTACAGGTAGGCACTTCGCAAAAAACACCTCCTGTTTTCTTCCAAAAATTTGGATGTGTCCACGTTGCACTTTGGGGCATTTCCTGTCGCGGGCGCTAGGCCTACCCACACAAGTGAGGTATCATTTTTATCGGGAGACTTGGGGGAACGCTGGGTGGAAGGAAATTTGTGGCTCCTCTCAGATTCCAGAACTTTCTGCCACAGAAATGTGAGGAACATGTATTTTTTTAGCCAAATTTTGAGGTTTGCAAAGGATTCTGGGTAACAGAACCTGGTCCGAGCCCCGCAAGTCACCCCCTCCTTGGATTCCCCTACGTCTCTAGTTTTCAGAAATGCACAGGTTTGGTAGGTTTCCCTAGGTGCCGACTGAGCTAGAGGCCAAAATCTACAGGTAGGCACTTCGCAAAAAACACCTCTGTTTTCTTCCAAAAATTTGGATGTGTCCACGTTGCGCTTTGGGGCGTTTCCTGTCACGGGCGCTAGGCCTACCCACACAAGTGAAGTATCATTTTTATCGGGAGACTTGGGGGAACGCTGGGTGGAAGGACATTTGCTGCTCCTCTCAGATTCCAGAACTTTCTGCCACAGAAATGTGAGGAACATGTGTTTTTTTAGCCAAATTTTGAGGTTTGCAAAGGATTCTGGGTAACAGAACCTGGTCCGAGCCCCGCAAGTCACCCCATCTTGGATTCCCCTAGGTCTCTAGTTTTCAGAAATGCACAGGTTTGGTAGGTTTCCCTAGGTGCCGGCTGAGCTAGAGGCCAAAATCTACAGGTAGGCACTTCGCAAAAAACACCTCTGTTTTCTTCCAAAAATTTGGATGTGTCCACGTTGCGCTTTGGGGCGTTTCCTGTCGCGGGCGCTAGGCCTACCCACACAAGTGAGGTATCATTTTTATCGAAAGACTTGGGGTAACGCTGGGTTGAAGGAAATTTGTGGCTCCTCTCAGATTCCAGAAGTTTCTGCCACAGAAATGTGAGGAACATGTGTTTTTTTAGCCAAATTTTGAGGTTTGCAAAGGATTCTGGGTAACAGAACCTGGTCCGAGCCCCACAAGTCACCCCATCTTGGATTCCCCTAGGTCTCTAGTTTTCAAAAATGCACAGGGTTGGTAGGTTTCCCTAGGTGCCGGCTGAGCTACAGGCCAAAATCCACAGGTAGGCACTGTTTTCTTTCAAAAATTTGGATGTGTCCACGTTGCGCTTTGGGGCGTTTCCTGTCGCGGGCGCTAGGCCTACCCACACAAGTGAGGTATCATGTTTATCGGGAGACTTGGGGGAACGTTGGGTGGAAGGAAATTTGTGGCTCCTCTCAGATTCCAGAACTTTCTGCCACAGAAATGTGAGGAACATGTGTTTTTTAGCCAAATTTTGAGGTTTGCAAAGGATTCTGGGTAACAGAACCTGGTCCGAGCCCCGCAAGTCACCCCTCCTTGGATTCCCCTAGGTCTCTAGTTTTCAGAAATGCACAGGTTTGGTAGGTTTCCCTAGGTGCCGGCTGAGCTAGAGGCCAAAATCTACAGGTAGGCACTTCGCAAAAAACACCTCCTGTTTTCTTCCAAAAATTTGGATGTGTCCACTTCGCGCTTTGGGGCGTTTCCTGTCGCGGGCACTAGGCCTACCCACACAAGTGAGGTATCATTTTTATCGAAAGACTTGGGGGAACGCTGGGTGGAAGGAAATTTGTGGCTCCTCTCAGATTCCAGAACTTTCTGCCACAGAAATGTGAGGAACATGTGTTTTTTAAGCCAAATTTTGAGGTTTGCAAAGGATTCTGGGTAACAGAACCTGGTACGAGCCCCGCAACTCACCCCTCCTTAGATTCCCCTAGGTCTCTAGTTTTCTGAAATTCACAGGTTTGGTAGGTTTCCCTAGGTGCCGGCTGAGCTAGAGGCCAAAATCAACAGGTAGGCACTTCGCAAAAAACACCTCTGTTTTCTTCCAAAAATTTGGATGTGTCCACGTTGCGCTTTGGGGCGTTTCCTGTTGCGGGCGCTAGGCCTACCCACACAAGTGAGGTATCATTCTTATCGGGAGACTTGGGGGAACGCTGGGTTGAAGGAAATCTGTGGCTCCTCTCAGATTCCAGAACTTTCTGCCACAGAAATGTGAGGAACATGTGTTTTTTTAGCCAAATTTTGAGGTTTGCAAAGGATTCTGGGTAACAGAACCTGGTCCGAGCCCCGCAAGTCACCCCTCCTTGGATTCCCCTAGGTCTCTAGTTTTCAGAAATGCACAGGTTTGGTAGGCTTCCCTAGGTGCCGGCTGAGCTAGAGGCCAAAATCTACAGGTAGGCACTTCGCAAAAAACACCTCTGTTTTCATCCAAAAATTTGGATGTGTCCACGTTGCGCTTTGGGGCGTTTCCTGTCGCGGGCGCTAGGCCTACCCACACAAGTGAGGTATCATTTTTATCGGGAGACTTGGGGGAACGCTGGGTGGATGGAAATTTGTGGCTCCTCTCAGATTCCAGAACTTTCTGCCACAGAAATGTGAGGAACATGTGTTTTTTTAGCCAAATTTTGAGGTTTGCAAAGGATTCTGGGTAACAGAACCTGGTCCGAGCCCCACAAGTCACCCCTCCTTAGATTCCCCTAGGTCTCTAGTTTTCAGAAATGCACAGGTTTGGTAGGTTTCCCTGGGTGCCGGCTGAGCTAGAGGCCAAAATCTACAGGTAGGCACTTCGCAAAAAACACCTCCTGTTTTCTTCCAAAAATTTGGATGTGTCCACGTTGCGCTTTGGGGCGTTTCCTGTCGCGGGCGCTAGGCCTACCCACACAAGTGAGGTATCATTTTTATCGAAAGACTTGGGGGAATGCTGGGTGGAAGGAAATTTGTGGCTCCTCTAGATTCCAGAACTTTCTGCCACAGAAATGTGAGGAACATGTGTTTTTTAAGCCAAATTTTGAGGTTTGCAAAGGATTCTGGGTAACAGAACCTGGTCCGAGCCCCGCAAGTCACCCCTCCTTAGATTCCCCTAGGTCTCTAGTTTTCAGAAATTCACAGGTTTGGTAGGTTTCCCTAGGTGCCGGCTGAGCTAGAGGCCAAAATCAACAGGTAGGCACTTCGCAAAAAACACCTCTGTTTTCTTCCAAAAATTTGGATGTGTCCACGTTGCGCTTTGGGGCGTTTCCTGTTGCGGGCGCTAGGCCTACCCACACAAGTGAGGTATCATTCTTATCGGGAGACTTGGGGGAACGCTGGGTTGAAGGAAATCTGTGGCTCCTCTCAGATTCCAGAACTTTCTGCCACAGAAATGTGAGGAACATGTGTTTTTTTAGCCAAATTTTGAGGTTTGCAAAGGATTCAGGGTAACAGAACCTGGTCCGAGCCCCGCAAGTCACCCCTCCTTGGATTCCCCTAGGTCTATAGTTTTCAGAAATGCACAGGTTTGGTAGGCTTCCCTAGGTGCCGGCTGAGCTAGAGGCCAAAATCTACAGGTAGGCACTTCGCAAAAAACACCTCTGTTTTCTTCCAAAAATTTGGATGTGTCCACGTTGCGCTTTGGGGCGTTTCCTGTGTCGGGCGCTAGGCCTACCCACACAAGTGAGGTATCATTTTTATCGGGAGACTTGGGGGAACGCTGGGTGGAAGGAAATTTGTGGCTCCTCTCAGATTCCAGAACTTTCTGCCACAGAAATGTGAGGAACATGTGTTTTTTTAGCCAAATTTTGAGGTTTGCAAAGGATTCTGGGTAACAGAACCTGGTCTGAGCCCCGCAAGTCACCCCTCCTTAGATTCCCCTAGGTCTCTAGTTTTCAGAAATGCACAGGTTTGGTAGGTTTCCCTAGGTGCCGGCTGAGCTAGAGGCCAAAATCTACAGGTAGGCACTTCGCAAAAAACACCTCTGTTTTCTTCCAAAAATTTGGATGTGTCCACGTTGCGCTTTGGGGCGTTTCCTGTTGCGGGTGCTAGGCCTACCCACACAAGTGAGGTATCATATTTATCGGGAGACTTGGGGGAACGCTGGGTGGAAGGAAATTTGTGGCTCCTCTCAGATTCCAGAACTTTCTGCCACAGACATGTGAGGAACGTGGGGTTTTTCAGCCAAATTTTGAGGTTTGCAAAGGATTCTGGGTAACAGAACCTGGTCCGAGCCCCGCAAGTCACCCCATCTTGGATTCCCCTAGGTCTTTAGTTTTCAGAAATGCACAGGTTTGGTAGGTTTCCCTAGGTGCCGGCTGAGCTAGAGGCCAAAATCTACAGGTAGGCACTTCGCAAAAAACACCTCTGTTTTCTTCCAAAAATGTGGATGTGTCCACGTTGCGCTTTGGGGCGTTTCCTGTCGCGGGCGCTAGGCCTACCCACACAAGTGAGGTATCATTTTTATCGGGAGACTTGGGGGAATGCTGGGTGGAAGGAAATTTGTGGCTCCTCTCAGATTCCAGAACTTTCTGCCACAGAAATATGAGGAACATGTGTTTTTTTAGCCAAATTTTGAGGTTTGCAAAGGATTCTGGGTAACAGAACCTGGTCCGAGCCCTGCAAGTCACCCCTCCTTGGATTCCCCTAGGTCTCTAGTTTTCAGAAATGCACAGGTTTGGTAAGCTTCCCTAGGTGCCGGCTGAGCTAGAGGCCAAAATCTACAGGTAGGCACTTCTCAAAAAACACCTCTGTTTTCTTCCAAAAATTTGGATGTGTCCACGTTGCGCTTTGGGGTGTTTCCTGTCGCGGGCGCTAGCCCTACCCACACAAGTGAGGTATCATTTTTATCGGGAGACTTGGGGGAACACTGGGTGGAAGGAAATTTGTGGCTCCTCTCAGATTGCAGAACTTTCTGCCACAGAAATGTGAGGAACATGTGTTTTTTTAGCCAAATTTTGAGGTTTGCAAAGGATTCTGGGTAACAGAACCTGGTCCGAGCCCCGCAAGTCACCCCTCCTTAGATTCCCCTAGGTCTCTAGTTTGCAGAAATGCACAGGATTGGTAGGTTTCCCTAGGTGCCGGCTGAGCTAGAGGCCAAAATCTACAGGTAGGCACTTCGCAAAAAACACCTCTGTTTTCTTCCAAAAATTTGGATGTGTCCACGTTGCGCTTTGGGGCGTTTCCTGTCACGGGCGCTAGGCCTACCCACACAAGTGAAGTATCATTTTTATCGGGAGACTTGGGGGAACGCTGGGTGGAAGGAAATTTGTGGCTCCTCTCAGATTCCAGAACTTTCTGCCACAGAAATGTGAGGAACATGTGTTTTTTTAGCCAAGTTTTGAGGTTTGCAAAGGATTCTGGGTAACAGAACTTAGTCCGAGCCCCGCAAGTCACCCCTCCTTGGATTCCCCTAGGTCTCTAGTTTTCAGAAATGCACAGGTTTGGTAGGTTTCCCTAGGTGCCGGCTGAGCTAGAGGCCAAAATCTACAGGTAGGCACTTCGCAAAAAACACCTCCTGTTTTCTTCCAAAAATTTGGATGTGTCCACGTTGCACTTTGGGGCATTTCCTGTCGCGGGCGCTAGGCCTACCCACACAAGTGAGGTATCATTTTTATCGGGAGACTTGGGTGAACGCTGGGTGGAAGGAAATTTGTGGCTCCTCTCAGATTCCAGAACTTTCTGACACAGAAATGTGAGGAACATGTGTTTTTTTAGCCAAATTTTGAGGTTTGCAAAGGATTCTGGGTAACAGAACCTGTTCCGAGCCCCGCAAGTCACCCCCTCCTTGGATTCCCCTACGTCTCTAGTTTTCAGAAATGCACAGGTTTGGTAGGTTTCCCTAGGTGCCGACTGAGCTAGAGGCCAAAATCTACAGGTAGGCACTTCGCAAAAAACACCTCTGTTTTCTTCCAAACATTTGGATGTGTCCACGTTGCGCTTTGGGGCGTTTCCTGTCACGGGCGCTAGGCCTACCCACACAAGTGAAGTATAATTTTTATCGGGAGACTTGGGGGAACACTGGGTGGAAGGACATTTGCTGCTCCTCTCAGATTCCAGAACTTTCTGCCACAGAAATGTGAGGAACATGTGTTTTTTTAGCCACATTTTGAGGTTTGCAAAGGATTCTGGGTAACAGAACCTGGTCCGAGCCCCGCAAGTCACCCCATCTTGGATTCCCCTAGGTCTCTAGTTTTCAGAAATGCACAGGTTTGGTAGGTTTCCCTAGGTGCCGGCTGAGCTAGAGGCCAAAATCTACAGGTAGGCACTTCGCAAAAAACACCTCTGTTTTCTTCCAAAAATTTGGATGTGTCCACGTTGCGCTTTGGGGCGTTTCCTGTCGCGGGCGCTAGGCCTACCCACACAAGTGAGGTATCATTTTTATCGAAAGACTTGGGGTAACGCTGGGTTGAAGGAAATTTGTGGCTCCTCTCAGATTCCAGAAGTTTCTGCCACAGAAATGTGAGGAACATGTGTTTTTTTAGCCAAATTTTGAGGTTTGCAAAGGATTCTGGGTAACAGAACCTGGTCCGAGCCCCACAAGTCACCCCATCTTGGATTCCCCTAGGTCTCTAGTTTTCAAAAATGCACAGGGTTGGTAGGTTTCCCTAGGTGCCGGCTGAGCTACAGGCCAAAATCCACAGGTAGGCACTGTTTTCTTTCAAAAATTTGGATGTGTCCACGTTGCGCTTTGGGGCGTTTCCTGTCGCGGGCGCTAGGCCTACCCACACAAGTGAGGTATCATGTTTATCGGGAGACTTGGGGGAACGTTGGGTGGAAGGAAATTTGTGGCTCCTCTCAGATTCCAGAACTTTCTGCCACAGAAATTTGAGGAACATGTGTTTTTTTAGCCAAATTTTGAGGTTTGCAAAGGATTCTGGGTAACAGAACCTGGTCCGAGCCCCGCAAGTCACCCCTCCTTGGATTCCCCTAGGTCTCTAGGTTTCAGAAATGCACAGGTTTGGTAGGTTTCCCTAGGTGCCGGCTGAGCTAGAGGCCAAAATCTACAGGTAGGCACTTCGCAAAAAACACCTCCTGTTTTCTTCCAAAAATTTGGATGTGTCCACGTCGCGCTTTGGGGCGTTTCCTGTCGCGGGCACTAGGCCTACCCACACAAGTGAGGTATCATTTTTATCGAAAGACTTGGGGGAACGCTGGGTGGAAGGAAATTTGTGGCTCCTCTCAGATTCCAGAACTTTCTGCCACAGAAATGTGAGGAACATGTGTTTTTTAAGCCAAATTTTGAGGTTTGCAAAGGATTCTGGGTAACAGAACCTGGTCCGAGCCCCGCAAGTCACCCCTCCTTAGATTCCCCTAGGTCTCTAGTTTTCAGAAATTCACAGGTTTGGTAGGTTTCCCTAGGTGCCGGCTGAGCTAGAGGCCAAAATCAACAGGTAGGCACTTCGCAAAAAACACCTCTGTTTTCTTCCAAAAATTTGGATGTGTCCACGTTGCGCTTTGGGGCGTTTCCTGTTGCGGGCGCTAGGCCTACCCACACAAGTGAGGTATCATTCTTATCGGGAGACTTGGGGGAACGCTGGGTTGAAGGAAATCTGTGGCTCCTCTCAGATTCCAGAACTTTCTGCCACAGAAATGTGAGGAACATGTGTTTTTTTAGCCAAATTTTGAGGTTTGCAAAGGATTCAGGGTAACAGAACCTGGTCCGAGCCCCGCAAGTCACCCCTCCTTGGATTCCCCTAGGTCTATAGTTTTCAGAAATGCACAGGTTTGGTAGGCTTCCCTAGGTGCCGGCTGAGCTAGAGGCCAAAATCTACAGGTAGGCACTTCGCAAAAAACACCTCTGTTTTCTTCCAAAAATTTGGATGTGTCCACGTTGCGCTTTGGGGCGTTTCCTGTGTCGGGCGCTAGGCCTACCCACACAAGTGAGGTATCATTTTTATCGGGAGACTTGGGGGAACGCTGGGTGGAAGGAAATTTGTGGCTCCTCTCAGATTCCAGAACTTTCTGCCACAGAAATGTGAGGAACATGTGTTTTTTTAGCCAAATTTTGAGGTTTGCAAAGGATTCTGGGTAACAGAACCTGGTCTGAGCCCCGCAAGTCACCCCTCCTTAGATTCCCCTAGGTCTCTAGTTTTCAGAAATGCACAGGTTTGGTAGGTTTCCCTAGGTGCCGGCTGAGCTAGAGGCCAAAATCTACAGGTAGGCACTTCGCAAAAAACACCTCTGTTTTCTTCCAAAAATTTGGATGTGTCCACGTTGCGCTTTGGGGCGTTTCCTGTTGCGGGTGCTAGGCCTACCCACACAAGTGAGGTATCATTTTTATCGGGAGACTTGGGGGAACGCTGGGTGGAAGGAAATTTGTGGCTCCTCTCAGATTCCAGAACTTTCTGCCACAGACATGTGAGGAACGTGGGGTTTTTCAGCCAAATTTTGAGGTTTGCAAAGGATTCTGGGTAACAGAACCTGGTCCGAGCCCCGCAAGTCACCCCATCTTGGATTCCCCTAGGTCTTTAGTTTTCAGAAATGCACAGGTTTGGTAGGTTTCCCTAGGTGCCGGCTGAGCTAGAGGCCAAAATCTACAGGTAGGCACTTCGCAAAAAACACCTCTGTTTTCTTCCAAAAATGTGGATGTGTCCACGTTGCGCTTTGGGGCGTTTCCTGTCGCGGGCGCTAGGCCTACCCACACAAGTGAGGTATCATTTTTATCGGGAGACTTGGGGGAATGCTGGGTGGAAGGAAATTTGTGGCTCCTCTCAGATTCCAGAACTTTCTGCTACAGAAATATGAGGAACATGTGTTTTTTTAGCCAAATTTTGAGGTTTGCAAAGGATTCTGGGTAACAGAACCTGGTCCGAGCCCCGCAAGTCACCCCTCCTTGGATTCCCCTAGGTCTCTAGTTTTCAGAAATGCACAGGTTTGGTAAGCTTCCCTAGGTGCCGGCTGAGCTAGAGGCCAAAATCTACAGGTAGGCACTTCTCAAAACACACCTCTGTTTTCTTCCAAAAATTTGGATGTGTCCACGTTGCGCTTTGGGGCGTTTCCTGTCGCGGGCGCTAGCCCTACCCACACAAGTGAGGTATCATTTTTATCGGGAGACTTGGGGGAACACTGGGTGGAAGGAAATTTGTGGCTCCTCTCAGATTGCAGAACTTTCTGCCACAGAAATGTGAGGAACATGTGTTTTTTTAGCCACATTTTGAGGTTTGCAAAGGATTCTGGGTAACAGAACCTGGTCCAAGCCCCGCAAGTCACCCCTCCTTAGATTCCCCTAGGTCTCTAGTTTGCAGAAATGCACAGGATTGGTAGGTTTCCCTAGGTGCCGGCTGAGCTAGAGGCCAAAATCTACAGGTAGGCACTTCGCAAAAAACACCTCTGTTTTCTTCCAAAAATTTGGATGTGTCCACGTTGCGCTTTGGGGCGTTTCCTGTCACGGGCGCTAGGCCTACCCACACAAGTGAAGTATCATTTTTATCGGGAGACTTGGGGGAACGCTGGGTGGAAGGAAATTTGTGGCTCCTCTCAGATTCCAGAACTTTCTGCCACAGAAATGTGAGGAACATGTGTTTTTTTAGCCAAGTGTTGAGGTTTGCAAAGGATTCTGGGTAACAGAACTTAGTCCGAGCCCCGCAAGTCACCCCTCCTTGGATTCCCCTAGGTCTCTAGATTTCAGAAATGCACAGGTTTGGTAGGTTTCCCTAGGTGCCAGCTGAGCTAGAGGCCAAAATCTACAGGTAGGCACTTCGCAAAAAACACCTCCTGTTTTCTTCCAAAAATTTGGATGTGTCCACGTTGCGCTTTGGGGCGTTTCCTGTCGCGGGCGCTAGGCCTACCCACACAAGTGAGGTATCATTTTTATCGGGAGACTTGGGGGAACGCTGGGTGGAATGAAATTTGTGGCTCCTCTCAGATTCCAGAACTTTCTGCCACAGAAATGTGAGGAACATGTGTTTTTTTAGCCAAATTTTGAGGTTTTGCAAAGGATTCTGGGTAACAGAACCTGGTCCGAGCCCCGCAAGTCACCCCCTCCTTGGATTCCCCTACGTCTCTAGTTTTCAGAAATGCACAGGTTTGGTAGGTTTTCCCTAGGTGCCGGCTGAGCTAGAGGCCAAAATCTACAGGTAGGCACTTCGCAAAAAATACCTGTTTTCTTCCAAAAATGTGGATGTGTCCACGTTGCACTTTGGGGCGTTTCCTGTCGCGGGCGCTAGGCCTACCCACACAAGTGAGGTATCATTTTTATCGGGAGACTTGGGGGAACGCTGGGTGGAAGGAAATTTGCTGCTCCTCTCAGATTCCAGAACTTTCTGCCACATAAATGTGAGGAACATGTGTTGTTTTAGCCACATTTTGAGGTTTGCAAAGGATTCTGGGTAACAGAACCTGGTCCGCGCCCCGCAAGTCACCCCATCTTGGATTCCCCTAGATCTCTAGTTTTCAGAAATGCACAGGTTTGGTAGGTTTCCCTAGGTGCCGGCTGAGCTAGAGGCCAAAATCAACAGGTAGGCACTTCGCAAAAAACACCTCTGTTTTCTTCCAAAAATTTGGATGTGTCCACGTTGCGCTTTGGGGCGTTTCCTGTTGCGGGCGCTAGGCCTACCCACACAAGTGAGGTATCATTCTTATCGGGAGACTTGGGGGAACGCTGGGTTGAAGGAAATCTGTGGCTCCTCTCAGATTCCAGAACTTTCTGCCACAGAAATGTGAGGAACATGTGTTTTTTTAGCCAAATTTTGAGGTTTGCAAAGGATTCAGGGTAACAGAACCTGGTCCGAGCCCCGCAAGTCACCCCTCCTTGGATTCCCCTAGGTCTATAGTTTTCAGAAATGCACAGGTTTGGTAGGCTTCCCTAGGTGCCGGCTGAGCTAGAGGCCAAAATCTACAGGTAGGCACTTCGCAAAAAACACCTCTGTTTTCTTCCAAAAATTTGGATGTGTCCACGTTGCGCTTTGGGGCGTTTCCTGTGTCGGGCGCTAGGCCTACCCACACAAGTGAGGTATCATTTTTATCGGGAGACTTGGGGGAACGCTGGGTGGAAGGAAATTTGTGGCTCCTCTCAGATTCCAGAACTTTCTGCCACAGAAATGTGAGGAACATGTGTTTTTTTAGCCAAATTTTGAGGTTTGCAAAGGATTCTGGGTAACAGAACCTGGTCTGAGCCCCGCAAGTCACCCCTCCTTAGATTCCCCTAGGTCTCTAGTTTTCAGAAATGCACAGGTTTGGTAGGTTTCCCTAGGTGCCGGCTGAGCTAGAGGCCAAAATCTACAGGTAGGCACTTCGCAAAAAACACCTCTGTTTTCTTCCAAAAATTTGGATGTGTCCACGTTGCGCTTTGGGGCGTTTCCTGTTGCGGGTGCTAGGCCTACCCACACAAGTGAGGTATCATTTTTATCGGGAGACTTGGGGGAACGCTGGGTGGAAGGAAATTTGTGGCTCCTCTCAGATTCCAGAACTTTCTGCCACAGACATGTGAGGAACGTGGGGTTTTTCAGCCAAATTTTGAGGTTTGCAAAGGATTCTGGGTAACAGAACCTGGTCCGAGCCCCGCAAGTCACCCCATCTTGGATTCCCCTAGGTCTTTAGTTTTCAGAAATGCACAGGTTTGGTAGGTTTCCCTAGGTGCCGGCTGAGCTAGAGGCCAAAATCTACAGGTAGGCACTTCGCAAAAAACACCTCTGTTTTCTTCCAAAAATGTGGATGTGTCCACGTTGCGCTTTGGGGCGTTTCCTGTCGCGGGCGCTAGGCCTACCCACACAAGTGAGGTATCATTTTTATCGGGAGACTTGGGGGAATGCTGGGTGGAAGGAAATTTGTGGCTCCTCTCAGATTCCAGAACTTTCTGCTACAGAAATATGAGGAACATGTGTTTTTTTAGCCAAATTTTGAGGTTTGCAAAGGATTCTGGGTAACAGAACCTGGTCCGAGCCCCGCAAGTCACCCCTCCTTGGATTCCCCTAGGTCTCTAGTTTTCAGAAATGCACAGGTTTGGTAAGCTTCCCTAGGTGCCGGCTGAGCTAGAGGCCAAAATCTACAGGTAGGCACTTCTCAAAACACACCTCTGTTTTCTTCCAAAAATTTGGATGTGTCCACGTTGCGCTTTGGGGCGTTTCCTGTCGCGGGCGCTAGCCCTACCCACACAAGTGAGGTATCATTTTTATCGGGAGACTTGGGGGAACACTGGGTGGAAGGAAATTTGTGGCTCCTCTCAGATTGCAGAACTTTCTGCCACAGAAATGTGAGGAACATGTGTTTTTTTAGCCACATTTTGAGGTTTGCAAAGGATTCTGGGTAACAGAACCTGGTCCAAGCCCCGCAAGTCACCCCTCCTTAGATTCCCCTAGGTCTCTAGTTTGCAGAAATGCACAGGATTGGTAGGTTTCCCTAGGTGCCGGCTGAGCTAGAGGCCAAAATCTACAGGTAGGCACTTCGCAAAAAACACCTCTGTTTTCTTCCAAAAATTTGGATGTGTCCACGTTGCGCTTTGGGGCGTTTCCTGTCACGGGCGCTAGGCCTACCCACACAAGTGAAGTATCATTTTTATCGGGAGACTTGGGGGAACGCTGGGTGGAAGGAAATTTGTGGCTCCTCTCAGATTCCAGAACTTTCTGCCACAGAAATGTGAGGAACATGTGTTTTTTTAGCCAAGTGTTGAGGTTTGCAAAGGATTCTGGGTAACAGAACTTAGTCCGAGCCCCGCAAGTCACCCCTCCTTGGATTCCCCTAGGTCTCTAGATTTCAGAAATGCACAGGTTTGGTAGGTTTCCCTAGGTGCCAGCTGAGCTAGAGGCCAAAATCTACAGGTAGGCACTTCGCAAAAAACACCTCCTGTTTTCTTCCAAAAATTTGGATGTGTCCACGTTGCGCTTTGGGGCGTTTCCTGTCGCGGGCGCTAGGCCTACCCACACAAGTGAGGTATCATTTTTATCGGGAGACTTGGGGGAACGCTGGGTGGAATGAAATTTGTGGCTCCTCTCAGATTCCAGAACTTTCTGCCACAGAAATGTGAGGAACATGTGTTTTTTTAGCCAAATTTTGAGGTTTGCAAAGGATTCTGGGTAACAGAACCTGGTCCGAGCCCCGCAAGTCACCCCCTCCTTGGATTCCCCTACGTCTCTAGTTTTCAGAAATGCACAGGTTTGGTAGGTTTTCCCTAGGTGCCGGCTGAGCTAGAGGCCAAAATCTACAGGTAGGCACTTCGCAAAAAATACCTGTTTTCTTCCAAAAATGTGGATGTGTCCACGTTGCACTTTGGGGCGTTTCCTGTCGCGGGCGCTAGGCCTACCCACACAAGTGAGGTATCATTTTTATCGGGAGACTTGGGGGAACGCTGGGTGGAAGGAAATTTGCTGCTCCTCTCAGATTCCAGAACTTTCTGCCACATAAATGTGAGGAACATGTGTTGTTTTAGCCACATTTTGAGGTTTGCAAAGGATTCTGGGTAACAGAACCTGGTCCGCGCCCCGCAAGTCACCCCATCTTGGATTCCCCTAGATCTCTAGTTTTCAGAAATGCACAGGTTTGGTAGGTTTCCCTAGGTGCCGGCTGAGCTAGAGGCCAAAATCAACAGGTAGGCACTTCGCAAAAAACACTTCTGTTTTCTTCCAAAAATTTGGATGTGTCCACGTTGCGCTTTGGGGCGTTTCCTGTCACGGGCGCTAGGCCTACCCACACAAGTGAGGTATCATTTTTATTGGGAGACTTGGGGGAACGCTGGGTTGAAGGAAATCTGTGGCTCCTCTCAGATTCCAGAACTTTCTGCCACAGAAATGTGAGGAACATGTGTTTTTTTAGCCAAATTTTGAGGTTTGCAAAGGATTCTGGGTAACAGAATCTAGTCCGAGCCCCGCAAGTCACCCCTCCTTAGATTCCCCTAGGTCTCTAGTTTTCAGAAATTCACAGGTTTGGTAGGAGTCCCCAGGTGCCGGCTGAGCTAGAGGCCAAAATCAACAGGTAGGCACTTCGCAAAAAACACCTTTGTTTTCTTCCAAAAATTTGGATGTGTCCACGTTGCGCTTTGGGGCATTTCCTGTTGCGGGCGCTAGGCCTACCCACACAAGTGAGGTATCATATTTATCGGGAGACTTGGGGGAACGCTGGGTTGAAGGAAATCTGTGGCTCCTCTCAGATTCCAGAACTTTCTGCCACAGAAATGTGAGGAACATGTGTTTTTTTAGCCAAGTTTTGAGGTTCGCAAAGGATTCTGGGTAACATAACTTAGTCCGAGCCCCGCAAGTCACCCCTCCTTGGATTCCCCTAGGTCTCTAGATTTCAGAAATGCACAGGTTAGGTAGGTTTCCCTAGGTGCCGGCTGAGCTAGAGGCCAAAATCTACAGGTAGGCACTTCGCAAAAAACACCTCCTGTTTTCTTCCAAAAATTTGGATGTGTCCACGTTGCGCTTTGGGGCGTTTCCTGTCGCGGGCGCTAGGCCTACCCACACAAGTGAGGTATCATTTTTATCGTGAGACTTGGGGGAACGCTGGGTGGAAGGAAATTTGTGGCTCCTCTTAGATTCCAGAACTTTCTGCCACAGAAATGTGAGGAACATGTGTTTTTTTAGCCAAATATTGAGGTTTGCAAAGGATTCTGGGTAACAGAACCTAGTCCGAGCCCCGCAAGTCACCCCTCCTTGGATTCCCCTAGGTCTCTAGTTTTCAGAAATGCACAGGTTTGGTAGGTTTCCCTAGGTGCCGGCTGAGCTAGAGGCCAAAATCTACAGGTAGGCACTTCGCAAAAAACACCTCCTGTTTTCTTCCAAAAATTTGGATGTGTCCACGTTGCACTTTGGGGCATTTCCTGTCGCGGGCGCTAGGCCTACCCACACAAGTGAGGTATCATTTTTATCGGGAGACTTGGGGGAACGCTGGGTGGAAGGAAATTTGTGGCTCCTCTCAGATTCCAGAACTTTCTGCCACAGAAATGTGAGGAACATGTGTTTTTTTAGCCAAATTTTGAGGTTTGCAAAGGATTCTGGGTAACAGAACCTGGTCCGAGCCCCGCAAGTCACCCCCTCCTTGGATTCCCCTACGTCTCTAGTTTTCAGAAATGCACAGGTTTGGTAGGTTTCCCTAGGTGCCGACTGAGCTAGAGGCCAAAATCTACAGGTAGGCACTTCGCAAAAAACACCTCTGTTTTCTTCCAAAAATTTGGATGTGTCCACGTTGCGCTTTGGGGCGTTTCCTGTCACGGGCGCTAGGCCTACCCACACAAGTGAAGTATCATTTTTATCGGGAGACTTGGGGGAACGCTGGGTGGAAGGACATTTGCTGCTCCTCTCAGATTCCAGAACTTTCTGCCACAGAAATGTGAGGAACATGTGTTTTTTTAGCCACATTTTGAGGTTTGCAAAGGATTCTGGGTAACAGAACCTGGTCCGAGCCCCGCAAGTCACCCCATCTTGGATTCCCCTAGGTCTCTAGTTTTCAGAAATGCACAGGTTTGGTAGGTTTCCCTAGGTGCCGGCTGAGCTAGAGGCCAAAATCTACAGGTAGGCACTTCGCAAAAAACACCTCTGTTTTCTTCCAAAAATTTGGATGTGTCCACGTTGCGCTTTGGGGCGTTTCCTGTCGCGGGCGCTAGGCCTACCCACACAAGTGAGGTATCATTTTTATCGAAAGACTTGGGGTAACGCTGGGTTGAAGGAAATTTGTGGCTCCTCTCAGATTCCAGAAGTTTCTGCCACAGAAATGTGAGGAACATGTGTTTTTTTAGCCAAATTTTGAGGTTTGCAAAGGATTCTGGGTAACAGAGCCTGGTCCGAGCCCCGCAAGTCACCCCTCCTTAGATTCCCCTAGGTCTCTAGTTTTCAGAAATTCACAGGTTTGGTAGGAGTCCCCAGGTGCCGGCTGAGCTAGAGGCCAAAATCTACAGGTAGGCACTTCGCAAAAAACACCTCCTGTTTTCTTCCAAAAATGTGGATGTGTCCACGTTGCGCTTTGGGGCGTTTCCTGTCGCGGGCGCTAGGCCTACCCACACAAGTGAGGTATCATTTTTATCGGGAGACTTGGGGGAACGCTGGGTGGAAGGAAATTTGTGGGTCCTCTCAGATTCCAGAACTTTCTGCCACAGAAATGTGAGGAACATGTGTTTTTTTAGCCAAATTTTGAGGTTTGCAAAGGATTCTGGGTAACAGAACCTGGTCCGAGCCCCGCAAGTCACCCCTCCTTGGATTCCCCTAGGTCTCTAGTTTTCAGAAATGCACAGGTTTGGTAAGTTTTCCCTAGGTGCCGGCTGAGCTAGAGGCCAAAATCTACAGGTAGGCACTTCGCAAAAAACACCTCTGTTTTCTTCCAAAAATGTAGATGTGTCCACGTTGCACTTTGGGGCATTTCCTGTCGCGGGCGCTAGGCCTACCCACACAAGTGAGGTATCATTTTTATCGGGAGACTTGGGGGAACGCTGGGTGGAAGGAAATTTGCTGCTCCTCTCAGATTCCAGAACTTTCTGCCACAGAAATGTGAGGAACATGTGTTTTTTTAGCCACATTTTGAGGTTTGCAAAGGATTCTGGGTAACAGAACCTGGTCCGCGCCCCGCAAGTCACCCCATCTTGGATTCCCCTAGATCTCTAGTTTTCAGAAATGCACAGGTTTGGTAGGTTTCCCTAGGTGCCGGCTGAGCTAGAGGCCAAAATCTACAGGTAGGCACTTCGCAAAAAACACCTCTGTTTTCTTCCAAAAATTTGGATGTGTCCACGTTGCGCTTTGGGGCGTTTCCTGTTGCGGGCGCTAGGCCTACCCACACAAGTGAGGTATCATTTTTATCGAAAGACTTGGGGGAACGCTGGGTTGAAGGAAAATTGTGGCTCCTCTCAGATTCCAGAACTTTCTGGCACAGAAATGTGAGGAACATGTGTTTTTTTAGCCAAATTTTGAGGTTTGCAAAGGATTCTGGGTAACAGAATCTAGTCCGAGCCCCGCAAGTCACCCTCCTTAGATTCCCCTAGGTCTCTAGTTTTCAGAAATTCACAGGTTTGGTAGGAGTCCCCAGGTGCCGGCTGAGCTAGAGGCCAAAATCAACAGGTAGGCACTTCGCAAAAAAACACCTTTGTTTTCTTCCAAAAATTTGGATGTGTCCACGTTGCGCTTTGGGGCGTTTCCTGTTGCGGGCGCTAGGCCTACCCACACAAGTGAGGTATCATATTTATCGGGAGACTTGGGGGAACGCTGGGTTGAAGGAAATCTGTGGCTCCTCTCAGATTCCAGAACTTTCTGCCACAGAAATGTGAGGAACATGTGTTTTTTTAGCCAAGTTTTGAGGTTCGCAAAGGATTCTGGGTAACAGAACTTAGTCCGAGCCCCGCAAGTCACCCCTCCTTGGATTCCCCTAGGTCTCTAGATTTCAGAAATGCACAGGTTAGGTAGGTTTCCCTAGGTGCCGGCTGAGCTAGAGGCCAAAATCTACAGGTAGGCACTTCGCAAAAAACACCTCTGTTTTCTTCCAAAAATTTGGATGTGTCCACGTTGCGCTTTGGGGCGTTTCCTGTTGCGGGCGCTAGGCCTACCCACACAAGTGAGGTATCATTTTTATCGAAAGAATTGGGGGAACGCTGGGTTGAAGGAAATTTGTGGCTCCTCTCAGATTCGAGAACTTTCTGCCACAGAAATGTGAGGAACATGTGTTTTTTTAGCCAAATTTTGAGGTTTGCAAAGGATTCTGGGTAACAGAATCTAGTCCGAGCCCCGCAAGTCACCCCTCCTTAGATTCCCCTAGGTCTCTAGTTTTCAGAAATTCACAGGTTTGGTAGGAGTCCCCAGGTGCCGGCTGAGCTAGAGGCCAAAATCAACAGGTAGGCACTTCGCAAAAAACACCTTTGTTTTCTTCCAAAAATTTGGATGTGTCCACGTTGCGCTTTGGGGCGTTTCCTGTTGTGGGCGCTAGGCCTACCCACACAAGTGAGGTATCATATTTATCGGGAGACTTGGGGGAACGCTGGGTGGAAGGAAATCTGTGGCTCCTCTCAGATTCCAGAACTTTCTGCCACAGAAATGTGAGGAACATGTGTTTTTTTAGCCAAGTTTTGAGGTTCGCAAAGGATTCTGGGTAACAGAACTTAGTCCGAGCCCCACAAGTCACCCCTCCTTGGATTCCCCTAGGTCTCTAGATTTCAGAAATGCACAGGTTAGGTAGGTTACCCTAGGTGCCGGCTGAGCTAGAGACCAAAATCTACAGGTAGGCACTTCGCAAAAAACACCTCCTGTTTTCTTCCAAAAATTTGGATGTGTCCACGTTGCGCTTTGGGGCGTTTCCTGTTGCGGGCGCTAGGCCTACCCACACAAGTGAGGTATCATTTTTATCGGGAGACTTGGGGGAACGCTGGGTGGAAGGAAATTTGTGGCTCCTCTTAGATTCCAGAACTTTCTGCCACAGAAATGTGAGGAACATGTGTTTTTTTAGCCAAATTTTGAGGTTTGCAAAGGATTCTGGGTAACAGAACCTAGTCCGAGCCCCGCAAGTCACCCCTCCTTGGATTCCCCTAGGTCTCTAGTTTTCAGAAATGCACAGGTTTGGTAGGTTTCCCTAGGTGCCGGCTGAGCTAGAGGCCAAAATCTACAGGTAGGCACTTCGCAAAAAACACCTCCTGTTTTCTTCCAAAAATTTGGATGTGTCCACGTTGCGCTTTGGGGCGTTTCCTGTCGCGGGCGCTAGGCCTACCCACACAAGTGAGGTATCATTTTTATCGGGAGACTTGGGGGAACGCTGGGTGGAAGGAAATTTGTGGCTCCTCTCAGATTCCAGAACTTTCTGCCACAGAAATGTGAGGAACATGTGTTTTTTTAGCCAAATTTTGAGGTTTGCAAAGGATTCTGGGTAACAGAACCTGGTCCGAGCCCCGCAAGTCACCCCCTCCTTGGATTCCCCTACGTCTCTAGTTTTCAGAAATGCACAGGTTTGGTAGGTTTCCCTAGGTGCCGGCTGAGCTAGAGGCCAAAATCTACAGGTAGGCACTTCGCAAAAAACACCTCTGTTTTCTTCCCAAAATTTGGATATGTCCAGGTTGCGCTTTGGGGCGTTTCCTGTCGCGGGCGCTAGGCCTACCCACACAAGTGAGGTATCATTTTTATCGGGAGACTTGGGGGAACGCTGGGTGGAAGGAAATTTGTGGCTCCTCTCAGATTCCAGAACTTTCTGCCACAGAAATGTGAGGAACATGTGTTTTTTTAGCCAAATTTTGAGGTTTGCAAAGGATTCTGGGTAACAGAACCTGGTCCGAGCCCCGCAAGTCACCCCCTCCTTGGATTCCCCTACGTCTCTAGTTTTCAGAAATGCACAGGTTTGGTAGGTTTCCCTAGGTGCCGGCTGAGCTAGAGGCCAAAATCTACAGGTAGGCACTTCGCAAAAAACACCTCTGTTTTCTTCCAAAAATTTGGATGTGTCCACGTTGCGCTTTGGGGCGTTTCCTGTCGCGGGCGCTAGGCCTACCCACACAAGTGAGGTATCATTTTTATCGGGAGACTTGGGGGAACGCTGGGTGGAAGGAAATTTGCTGCTCCTCTCAGATTCCAGAACTTTCTGCCACAGAAATGTGAGTAACATGTGTTTTTTTAGCCACATTTTGAGGTTTGCAAAGGATTCTGGGTAACAGAACCTGGTCCGAGCCCCGCAAGTCACCCCATCTTAGATTCCCCTAGGTCTCTAGTTTTCAGAAATGCACAGGTTTGGTAGGTTTCCCTAGGTGCCGGCTGAGCTAGAGGCCAAAATCTACAGGTAGGCACTTCGCAAAAAACACCTCTGTTTTCTTCCAAAAATTTGGATGTGTCCAGGTTGCGCTTTGGGGCGTTTCCTGTCGCGGGCGCTAGGCCTACCCACACAAGTGAGGTATCATTTTTATCGAAAGACTTGGGGTAACGCTGGGTTGAAGGAAATTTGTGGCTCCTCTCAGATTCCAGAAGTTTCTGCCACAGAAATGTGAGGAACATGGGTTTTTTTAGCCAAATTTTGAGGTTTGCAAAGGATTCTGGGTAACAGAACCTGGTCCGAGCCCCGCAAGTCACCCCTCCTTAGATTCCCCTAGGTCTCTAGTTTGCAGAAATTCACAGGTTTGGTAGGAGTCCCCAGGTGCCGGCTGAGCTAGAGGCCAAAATCAACAGGTAGGCACTTCGCAAAAAACACCTTTGTTTTCTTCCAAAAATGTGGATGTGTCCACGTTGCGCTTTGGGGCGTTTCCTGTTGCGGGCGCTAGGCCTACCCTCACAAGTGAGGTATCATTTTTATCGGGAGACTTGGGGGAACGCTGGGTTGAAGGAAATCTGTGGCTCCTCTCAGATTCCAGAACTTTCTGCCACAGAAATGTGAGGAACATGTGTTTTTTTAGCCAAATTTTGAGGTTTGCAAAGGATTCTGGGTAACAGAACCTGGTCCGAGCCCCGCAAGTCACCCCCTCCTTGGATTCCCCTAGGTCTCTAGTTTTCAGAAATGCACAGGTTTGGTAGGTTTCCCTAGGTGCCGGCTGAGCTAGAGGCCAAAATCTACAGGTAGGCACTTCGCAAAAAACACCTCTGTTTTCTTCCAAAAATTTGGATGTGTCCACGTTGCGCTTTGGGGCGTTTCCTGTCGCGGGCGCTAGGCCTACCCACACAAGTGAGGTATCATTTTTATCGGGAGACTTGGGGGAACATAGATTAGCAAAACAAGTGTTATTGCCCCTTGTCTTTCTCTACATTTTTCCCTTCCAAATATAGGAGAGTGTGTAAAAAAGACATCTATTTGAAAAATGCCCTGTAATTCACATGCTAGTATGGTCACCCCCGAATTCAGAAATGTGCAAATAACCACTGCTCCCCAACACCTTATCTTGTGCCCTTTTTGGAAATACAAAGGTTTTCTTGATAGCAATTTTTTACTCTTTATATTTCAGCAAATGAATTGCTGTATACCCGGTATAGAATGAAAACGCACTGCAGGGTGTAGCTCATTTATTGGCTCTGGGTTCCTCGGGTTCTTGATGAACCTACAAGCCCTATATATCCCCGCAACCAGAGGAGTCCAGCAGACGTAACGGTATATTGCTTTCCATAATCTGACATTGCAGGGAAAAGTTACAGAGTAAAACGTAGAGAAAAATTTATGTTTTTTTCACCTCAATTTCAATATTTTTCTTTTTCAGCTGTTATTTTCTGTAGGAAACCCTTGTAGGATCTACACAAATGACCCCTTGCTGAATTCAGAATTATGTCTACTTTTCAGAAATGTTTAGGTTCCTGGGATCCAGCATTGGTTTCATGCCCATTCCTGTCACTGACTGGAAGGAGGCTGAAAGCACCAAAAATTGCAAAAATGGGGTATGCCCCAGTAAAATGCCAAAATTGTGTTGAAAAATTGGGTTTTCTGATTCAAGTCTGCCTGTTCCTAAAGGCTGTGAAGCTGCTGATTTTAGCACTGCAAACCCTTTGTTGATGCCATTTTCAGGGGGAAATCCACAAGCCTTCTTCTGCAGCCACTTTTTCAAATTTTTTTGAAAAAAACGAAATTTTCACTGTATTTTGGCCAATTTCTTGGCCTCCTTCAGGGGAACCCACAAAGTCTGGGTACCTCTAGAATCCCTAGGATGTTGGAGAAAAAGAACGCAAATTTGGCTTGGTTAGCTTATGTGGACAAAACGTTATGAGGGCCTAAGCGCTAACTGCCCCAAATAGGCAAAAAAAGGCCCGGCACAGGAGGGGGAAAAGGCCTGGCAGCGAAGGGGTTAATGAATAGTGAAAACAATAATGGGGTGAGGACACAGCCTTGGCGAATGCCTTTTCCCAATTTTGAAAGGGGTGGTGCATTCTCCCATTGGCCCAAAACAGACTTTACAAGTTACATTTTTGTATAGACAGGCCAGGAAGTCAATAATATACCTTGGGGCACCCATTTCTAATAATGTAGGCCACAGAAGGGCATGCTCTACTAAGTCAAAGGCGCTACTGAGGTCAGCAAAACAGAGATATAATGCCCCTACTTTAGCCTTCGTATATTTCCATATCAGCAGGTCAAGACTGACACATTGCTCAATGGTACCTAATCCTTTTCTGAACCCGAACTGGACGGGAGAAAGATATTATTATTGAATTTTCATTCATTGAGTCTTATAGGAAGAACCCTACTTAGTACTTTCATAGATGAGTCCAGAAGTGATATTGGACGATAGTTTTTGGGGTCTGATTTATCTCCTTTCTTATAGATAGGTAAGATAATGGAGGTAGTCCAAGACATCGAGATATCCCCAGTTATTACTATATTAAACACCCTAGTCAAAATAGGTGCCCAAAGATTAGTATTAGATTTAAAAACATCCACCGGTACCCCATCCGTACCTGGGGCCCTGTTCCCAGCACTAGCTAAAATAGCCAAAAGAACCTCATCCATAGTATTATTTAAATGATTGGGGTACCCACACCCCAACTCCTGCTGTCTGACTATATGTACTGCCCCTCTCTTTTGCTTAAAAACATCAGAAAAGTGGTCCACCCACGCTATGCAGGATACGCTAGAGCCTAAATCAGGAGACTCCCAAACAGACAAAAAAGAGTCATTTACTATTTTCCAAAACAATGTATTACTATTTGTTTCTGTAGCCAGGGCTAGTTTTGACCATGTCTTCCCTCAACTGTTTCTTCCTTCGCTCCAAGGCTTCCCTGTATTTTCCACGTAATGACCTAATTACTACCAGGTCTCTAGGTGATGTGTGAAGAGCTATCTTAAGGGGCCCCCCTAGCTTTAGTGCACGCATGATCAAACCACCCTCTTTTCCTCTCAGTCTGCCTGGCTTTTGATTGGCATGTCAGAAGAATCTTAATATAAGAAACAACATTGTTAAAGCAACTGAGCAACCGTAAAGGTACAATTTAACTTTGCAAACAATAGTTAAATTCAGACAGACATCCCCCTCCCCCCAGTATTCTGCAGTAGGCCATCTGGGTCAATATCTTTCCATTTCAGATTTACACCATTAATCCTGTGAGCCTTGACCTGGTTTGTGGTGGTATGAGACACGCACTTTGGACCCCAGAATACAGTTGGGAGGATAATCGGGTCATGATTGGGTCATGATCACTCAGTGATGATTAAATAATATAGGGAGTATCACAAAGATTATTGGTGTATGAAGACACTATGATATGATCAATAACAGATGAGGAGTTGGTACCTCTAAACAATGGAATCTCCTCCTCATCATCTCCATGTTTACATCTCAATAACATGAGATCATATTTTATTAGAGTCAAGTTACGGGCCTCACCATAGTCGTTATGGCAAAAATGGTCGTAACCTACCACCTCATGACTGATATACCCACTGGTCCGGGATACAGCAAGGAGCAAGGTTAGATATTAAAATCTCCTGCTCATAATCTAATAAAATTTGAGTAGATTGGGTGAACAAACTTGTGTAAACCCTGATCCAAAGCATGGGCTACTTTGCAACGTGTGGAATCGAAAACGTTGTTATAATAATTGATCAATACCAATATCAACCATACTCTTATATTTCAACCACAACAGTTGGAAATTAGGAGTCTCCCAGGAGGTCTTTTTAACCACTAAAGGGAGTTCATTTGAGATAAGCACCTGGAGCCCACCCTTAGCCCTCCCTGATTGGGAAGCAGTGGCATGAAAAAAATGTGAGGTAAAAATCCTGTATATTGATGGGAGAAACACACCTTGTTTCTTGGATGCAGATCAAATCCAGGTCATTAACAATGTTACACCACTCCTCTGACTTGATCTTCTTATGTAGACCTTAAACATTCCATGTGGCAATATTATGACACTGACTATTACTCATGGTACACTCATATCCCCAGGTGCTGCCTCCAGCGGGCTATTAATATTTAAGATCATTCCCATTGTTGCCCCATCGGGGTTATTATTACATGTCACACTAACAGCCCCAACTGGACCCTGAATCATTGAAGAGGCACTACTACAACCAGTAAGCATTGTCTCCCCAGTAGTCGCTACCATGATGGACCCCTTTTTCTGTCTATCCTCATGGCCCCTATAGGTTTTCCAATCATTATCTGATAGTGAGCCCAGGGCCTGATATCTGTTACTTAAAGACACTGATAAAATATTGAGTAAAGTGTTGGGTGGATCAAGACGGGGTGTGCTGAAGGATACTGCGGTTGTGCAGGTTGCAGGTGGCGATGAAATGTACCCAATGGGAGCAATAGTGGAGTATTCCACATGATGGACGTAAAGTAGCCTTAAATAGAATGTCCCTCATAAGTCTAGGATTCTGGAAATTAATGATGCAGTCACCCCCCAGAGTTTTTCACAAGTGACCCAACCCAACCTACTCTTCTAGTTAGAAGAATCTGGTGAGCATTGTCGAGTGAGAATAAATTATTTTGGACCAACCAATACATAACTTTATTCTTCAGCGCCTCTTGGGATTTGCTCTGGCCAGGCTGTAAAGGGGGAACATTAGCCATAATAATCACATAGGGGCAACACTCTGGTGGAAAATTAATACTAGGAAGTTCCCCCATCGGGAACAAGGTGACAGGCACAATATTCTGATCATTACATGACTGAGGTGTGACGGTCTCCTTGGGGGTTATGGTAGGTCTTGAGCTACCCAATGTCAAACCATGCAACCTATTATTGGTGATTGCACCCACTAGATTGACCTACACCACAATCCTCCCTTGGCTACCCTGTAACAGGATCCCTCTGCCTAAGGCTAAGCCCCTCAGAACTTTCAGATATAGGATCTCTGCACTGTGGGGTATCCACGGGCCTAGCTCATTTTGTGAAGCATTATGTAAAGCAGCTGTTGTAAGGTTAGGGGCCACCCTAGGCAAAGAAAGCTTCTGGCACATGGCAGTTATTTTCACTACCTCCTCTTCGAGTTTGTCCAATTTATCTTTAAGTGCCTTAAGCAAATCATTAATAGCAGATATAAAATTGTTCCATGATATGGCATAAGGGTTTGCTGATACACGGGGCCCAAGTCACCATCAGCCCCCTTTCTGCACTGTTTCTTCCTTTTTACGGCAGGTGAATGTACAACTGGTAAGGGGGTAAAGGTGGCTGAGTCTATATGTCCTAGGTATTCTTCACCATTCCTTGTTACATCCATCTCTAAGCTGTGATGGATATCAGTCACTATATCTGTTGGGCTAGAGAGCCCCCCTATTGCTTCATTCAATCCAGCTGCCCCTAAAGATAGACGCATTTCAGCCAGGTCTATTTCCTTGGTGATAACCCCAACCACCCCTCACAGTCCGTACTAAAAAGGAGTCGATGGTGGAGCAACTTGGTTCAGTGACTGCCTTTTGGCTTCCAACTTTACGTTTGCCCATACTTTATGCTGAATATTGACACCCAATTCTATAAGTCAACCTAACAACTATAATAAGCACCCAGGATAGGTTAGCAATGATAGCACAAATTGACCTCCTAGTAACTTACTCGTCATTACTTATTTACCAGCCTATTTACCATACCCACACAACATTAAAGTGGGCGGGCGATATTAGCAACCAAAACCAAGGGGACAGGCACAGCCCTGCCTCGGCAGGCTGCAGACGGGTGCAGACAGGCCCGCTCATGGCCCGGTCCTTGCCCGGGCGCGTCCCTCGCACGATCCGCGCAGCAGAAGAGCATGTCTTAATTTATGCACCTTCGGGTGCGGCAAAGCGTTGTTGGAGGCGTCATCCTGCCAGTGTGCCTGGAAGGTGTGGTCCTTCTGGGCTCCGCACCCTCATGTCAAACTGCAGAGTATTCTGCGCAGCGGAATTGCAAGTCTTAATTTATGCGCCTTCGGGCACGGCAAAGCATTGTTGGCAGCCTCCTCCCGCCGGTGTGCCTGGGAGGTGTGATCCTTCTTAGCTTGTGACTCTCGTGTCAAGATGCATGTAAAAGTGTCTTCTGTAGGAAAGGGATGTGGTGAATTCACAGAATCGGGGGCACTCTCCGCTGACACCAGGATGCTACCAATGCTCCCCTTAGCTCCTGCCACTTCTTGCAGTGAAAAAAAATAGCTTTTAAATTGATATATTCACTACCCCAACAGTCATACACATCTCCCTAAAAGATCTTCCATCTCACATTCATATATTCACTGGCTTACTATTACAATAACTTCACAATTGCTGGGCACACACGCGTCTCTGCAACAGGTGTCTTAACCATGTTAGATATTTTCAAATGCAGCCACACCTTGACCCTCAATTTATGGGTTCATGAATTATTTGAACAAAAGAAGGGCTAATAGCCCTTTAAATCAGGCCTTTGTATGTGCCCAGCTAGAAAAGAAAATAAGAAAACCACCTTGTGCCTTGCATCAGGAAATTACACCATGGCAAAGCCAGTGTATTTCCCTAGGTCGGCCGGATCTCTGATCCGGCCCAGAAGATGCTGCCAGAACCAGGATCCGGCACAGTCCCCCTACTATCCAGCACTGTGTGCAAGGTCATTACATCAAAACGTTTCAAAATACTTACATCACAACAGAGGTGAACATGAGGTAGTAAGAGGAGGAAGGCATTGACATCTCTGGGGGGAAGCTTCCCAGGGCTGTGGCTCTTCAGGGCCCCACCACTGCTTCAAGCATGCTCCTTCATACTCTTTATCTGTACCACACTTAAGACTGTATACTCTCCATCATGGAATCTCTGTTCTCTACTCCATAGTTGGGGGTGGAGAAAGTACACACAAACCTTGACCCAGAGGCACCCTGTTAACTCTGAAAGGTGGTAGGAGGGGTGGATTGAGGCTCAGACCTGTCAATACACATGGTGAAGTACCTTTCACCAAGTAAATATCATATATCACAGGATAAAATGGAATCCTCCATACAGACTTGGTTGGTTTCCAGCAAATATGCAGAGGTCCTGCATTGTAGAAAACCATCACAGGATTTTCCTCTTCCCCTAGAAATTAAAGCCAACATGAGAAGTGAGAAGCTTTCTATGTGTTTCTTAGGGGGGTGCGTTTAACAGCTTATGCAATAGAGGCTCAAAGGTTGCTGGGCACAAGTTCCAACCCCTCTAAAAAGTCCTGTCATCATGACTGCTCAGGCAGTGACAGGTTCAAAGCCCCACTTCTCTCTCCAGACATCACCCCTCAAAAGCCCCATCTCCTCTCCCACACAGTAACTTTGCATCCAGGGTCAGCAGACTTATTCTGCTTTCCAGGGCTCTGGTACTTCATGTAGATAATGGCATCATCATGGCCCAGATTTTCCTCTACCCTTTAGTGCCACTTGAGATCAGATGAACTCCTGGGATAATTGGCATGGAAAAAAGGCCATTGTAGAACAGTACTCCATGCCCAATAACAAGAGAGCTTTAATTTTTTGTTAGCAAAATAGAATTGATAACAATGTATTTTCTGCTGGGTGATAAAATAACTGAACTCCAGGCTTAAGATAGTAAAATGTATGATCCACCTATTGCAGTATCATGTTCCCAAACACATTAGTTAGGACACTGTTTTATGCGTGCTCCTTATACTGACTGATTTGTCTTACCTTGTAAAATATGATGTATGATTTTGCTAAGCCAAGTTCACTTACACTACAATAACTGGTCTGAGGTAATCATATAACTGCAGGCAGAAATGTGGATGAGCAGGTACCAGAAGCCAAACAAATACAGCAGGCAGAAGAGTAAGAAGGTAAGGGGGACTGTTTCAGGGTTGCCAGGGAGGGCACTACTTTATAAGGGTCCTACGATACACTCAGACCAGTCAGGGAGGGGTATTTGAAAAGAAAATCTATTTTATTCTGTTTTTTCACAGCAAGTTTTTGTCTTTGACTCAAAAAACATAATTCTCAATATTCTGTTCCTGTTTGTGGTCTTTCTGTGGTTTTAGCGCTTTCTTATAAGTTGTAGCTCTCTTGCTGTTTCTTTTTTTTTTCTTGGTCTCTTCCCTGGTTCTTCTCCAGTCCTCGGCGTGGTTCAACATTTGGGTACATGGGACAAGAAAACAAAGGACCAGGTTTCAAGTATGTGGGGTTTTTCGCTTTATGCATGCAAAAGAGGGGGGGATCTTGTATGTGAGTGGGATCTTCGTGCACAGGGAAAAAAACAGTGCGTCCACACCCTCTCTGTGAAATGAGGCACAAGCCAGTTAGGATGCGTCCAAGCGCTACCTTTGCGGTTAGGACTAGGCCCCATGAGTTAGTCTTGGTTGGCCTCCGGGAAAGTGTTCCCCGTGATGCCCTCACCATCCACTCCTACCCCTACCCTCCTCCTCAATTGAGATATCTGATCACGAAGCGATCACATGCCTGGTAAAGCCACATCCCTCCAGGGACATGGTGGGCTTCTGGGTTTCTCCCGGCATTTCTGCTCTCGCTGTGGTCTTCTCCAGTTGTTCTGCATCTTCAAACTGTTGACAGTGGGTCCTCCTCACTGTAGATACGCTGGTTCTTGTCTTTCTCTGCCTCACTCTGAGTCTCTCCTTGCTACCCTCTCCCCTCATCCATCTTCTCTTCCTCCTCTTCATCTCGTTGGATGTCGGTACGCTTCCTGCTGCATATCGACATATTGCTCTCAACTGTCCCTCAGGGGCACTGACCTGGCGGTTCAGGGTTTCGCACTCTGTCTTCCTCTGTGGGCGGAGGCGCCGCCCCGTCACAGGAACAGAGATCAAGCCAAAGATCCAGGCAGCTGGTTCAGATGTTGAATTACAGGGACTCAGATTTTCTTGGAAAACCAATTCTTCCTCTGTATATGGACAGGAGCAGCGGCTCACTGGTGCTCTATATATTTCTTCACCACAAACATTGTTCAGTGGCAGAAAAAAAAGGCTAAAAAACAGTTGGAAATGCAAGAGTGGCTATCTTCAATAGCTAAAATGAAATGTTTTTCTAGGTACTTTCCTCTGTCAATTTCAGTTTCTGCTACAATAAAAATGTTACCAGTGACATTTTGTAAATGCTGGTAGCCCATTCTCCAGCAAATTGCTGATTTTCGGAATCTGTGAAAACACTGAAAATGATTCACTTTAATTCTCAGAAAAATGAACACAAGAAACCTTATCTATGTATGATCAGTGACAATATCATTGAGTTAAAATAGGGATCTCATGGGCTAAACAGAGACAAGGCAAAAAGAGGGTAGAAACATCAAAGCATGGTAAAATATCCAGCAACTATTCCCAGGCTGTGAATCAAAAAATCAAATCTATTAGTGTGATTACTCACAGATGTTCAACAGCAAAACTTTAGGGAGGCTCTTCTCAGAGCCTCTCAGAACTGTCCTTCTAAAAACACCAATAGATGCACCAATGTTGATGAAGAATCTGTGTTAAGCAGGTTCTCTCTTTTAGATACCTTCTCAAGTTTGAGCATTAAACAAATATTCTACCAATGTCTTATACAATTGATTCACTGGACTTGTACTGTCCAATTCATCATTGAAGTCATGATCACTAATTAGCAAAGGACCAGTAATTTTAGAGATTGATCTCCACACTTTATGACAAAATGCTTTTCTACATTGACACTGGAACTGTGTTAAATAGATTCCTGTCTACAGAAGTCCCATGCCAACAGTAAGCATCACCTAACTCTTGAGTACCCATACTTTGCAAGGTCCACAGTCAATAATTCATTAGAAAAACAAAAGACTGACAAAGAAGACGGGGACATTCTTGAGTATTATTCCAGAAAACAGTAGCAAATCAGTGAGAAATTAGATTGTTGGTCAAGGGGGTGAAATTCTGCTCAAGCAACAGCTACAATCCTTGTCAGGGTGAAACACAAAAGTCACTAAATTAACCTGTGCTTAACCCTCTGGGAGTTTGGCACAAAAGCAGTCAGGCTTAACATAGAAGAAATGCGTGAAATATTTATCTAGCACATAAACAAGTGAAAACACAACAAAGGAAAATCCCACACTAATTTAAAAAAATAGAGTAAAGGTTACAAAAATATTTGACACCAAAACAACAAAATCCAATCACTACAACTGAAGTTATTAATTTTTAAAGTTTACAGTGAAAATTAGCTCCTAAAAGATCAAAGCAGTAACCACTAACAACTAGTTGCACAAGACCAAGGCAAAGTCAAAAGTTATGGCTGACCACAATGGCATGCAGGTCGGATACGTGAACTGGGTTGGGCTCAGCTTCTACTTACCTTTGGACTCTGAAGAAATTTTGAAAGAGAAGTTAAAGTTCAGTAGGGCAAGGCAGCCGGCGAGGTCCAAGGAGGACGCATCAACGGGGGGATGCAGGACGAGGTCACGGTGAAGATTTATTCATCCAGACTTAGGCCCTCATTATGACACTGGCAGTAAGTCACGCTTCCCGGCATGCCGACTGCTGCCAACACACCGCCGCTGCGGCGGCTTACCGCTACTCATATTATGACACACACATACCAATCCGTCACTATACAGACACACACACAAGTCCACTAGCCCAAAGGTCAGTGATAAACTGGCAGTACCAAAACCCACACCGTTACGCCAACAGAACTCCACCCACAGCATTATGAACCACGAATCACCGCGCTCAAAATACACACACACATACAAAACAACACTACATTGGACAATTCGAATAACACACACTTGACACACATACACACACCACACCCACACACCCACAACACCTTAAAACACCCCCCCACATTACTCACAACCTCTTACAGCTCAAGAAAATTGACAACTGAGGAAGAGACACACCAAGAGCACCCACAGAACCAGAGCCACAGAACACCATCACCCATACACCATCCAGGCACCTCACAGCACACACCCCAACACAACACCCCACACACCCTCACACACACCACTCACACTACACCCATGGCACCACAAACATGCCCCAGGTTCTCAGAGGAGGAGCTAAGAGTCATGGTGGAAGAAATCATCCGGGTAGAGCCACAGCTATTCAGATCCCAGGTGCAGCAGACATCCATTGCTAGGAAGATGGAGCTATGGTGGAGGATCGTGGACAGGGTCAACGCCGTGGGACAGCACCCCAGAACAAGGGATGACATCAGGAAGAGGTGGAATGACCTATAGGGGAAGGTGCATTCCGTGGTAGCAAGACACCAGATAGCAGTACAGAGGACTGGCAGTGGACCCCTACGCCCTCCCCCACAACTAACAGCACCGGAGGAGCAAGTCTTGGTAATCATGCATCCTGAGGGCCTGACAGGGGTAGCAGGAGGATTGGACTCTGGTAGGTCAACTCACTATTACTATCACCCCCGTACCTACATGCCATCACAAACCCCCACCCCTACCCTCACCCCATCATTCCATCACCTCACATACACTCCACCAACACAACCCACCCCTCCCACTACCAAGCCCTGCATGCAACACCAATGCATGGAGACCCATCACAAACCTGCATGGACACCCATCACCAAAGCATGCACACTAGAGACATTCACCTATCCAACCAAATTACCACTCACACAAACCTAAGCTGCCAGGGCAATCACAACCATACAGGGCAACACACCCATGCACAAGATGTCACATGCAGTAACAATAACACTGTATTTACATCCCCTCAGGTCCCCCACACAATGTCACCGGAGAGGAGGTGCTAGCAACATCCAGTCCCTCCCACAGAAGAGGCCCACAGTGATGACAGCAGCTCTGGACGCCTCGATCAGGATGACTAACCTGGCCCATCAGTGACCCCCGGACAGTTCGTTACCCAGTCACGGTCCCACACCACCACAGAGTCTCCCCCCCTCAGGAAACACCACCACAGCACCCTACCAGTGGGCCTATACCTCTCTCCCTAGGACATCAATCAGCAGTGTGTCCCCCACTACAGGGACCCCAGGCAACCCCACAATCACAAGACAATCAGGGACCTGGGGTCAGTGGGCACACGGTTCAGGGGACAGAGGCACAGGACAACAGGGAAGCTGGGAAGACTGCTGTGCGACAGGGGGAGGACAGGCCCAGGGAACCGACTCTCCACAAGGCACTCACCAACATCCTGGGCGCATACCAACATTCCCAGGAGACGATGGGCCAGATACTGGCCAAGTTGCAGGAGACCCAGCAGCTGCTAGAGGGACAGTACCTGGGAATCAGGGAGGACCTGAGGGACATCCACACCACCTTGGTCACCATTGCAGGGGTGCTGGCAGACATGGCCAACACCATGAGGGAGGCAGTGGCACACCAACGGGCCCCTGACACTAGCCACACCGATGAACAGCTCTCCACCTCTGCTGATGCTAGTGGACAGGAGGCCCCGCCACAGGAACAACAGGCCACTAGCACCCCACCCCCTGCAGAAGGAGAACCACTCCGCAAATGGTCCCTGCGATCCAGGCAGAAGCCAGAGAACATTGCCAAGACCACCACCAGGAAATAAGACTCTCCTGATTGTCACCCTTGTGTCCCACTCTGTCACCCTGTCCACCTTGAACTGACATTGCTCCCCTTCCTATGCCCCTTTGGACAGTGCACCTGTGATACAAATAGACTGGAACGTTTACCTGGACTCTCCTCCACCGCCCCCAGCCTATAGCAACACCAAATCCACTTATCAGCACATAAATAAACACCCTAGTAAAATATACAAGTATTGAGTTTGTCAATTCATTTAATTATGTATTTGTTTAACAATCTGTAGACATTGCAATTTAACTGTACATAGGTATGACCTGTAGTTTGCTGCAGTCAATACACCAGGAGCCAGAGTGGGGCACATATATCTGTAAATAGACATGTCAAAGGGTACAGCAAGTGGCCATAGTAGTGGGAATATCAGCCTGCCAGTGACAATTTCCAATACAAAATTGCATTGGAAGGTGAAGTTACAGTGTTTTACCTGTGTGTCACTGGAAATACTGTCATATGAGTGATGTTCTATCGTCCACATCCTCATCCTCTGCTTCCTCTTCGTCACTGTCCACAGGCTCCACATCTGCCACACGCCCATCTCCAGCCTCATCCTCCTGCAGAAAAGGCACCTGGTGACGTAAGGCAAGGTTGTGCAACATGCAACATGGCACGATGATCTGGCACACCTTCTTGGGTGAGTAGCACAGGGAACCACCTGTTAGATGGGGGCACCGAAACCTTCAGGAGGCCAAAGGTTCGCTCTAAAAATTATTCTTGTTCGCCCATGTGCCTCATTGTAATGTTCCTCTGCCCTTGTTCTGGGATTCCTCCCTGGGGTCAGTAGCCATGAGAGGTTGGGGTAACCAGAGTCACCTGCAAATATTGAGGGATACCTGTTAGCCAGACACTAATCCTCACGGCCAACCCCATACCCATACACCAACATATACTGGGTGGGGCCCATGGGCTCACCTATAAGCCACACCCTTGAGCCATCACATATGGGATGCTGCTATTCCTCAGGATAAAGGCCTCATGCGCAGACCCAGGATACTTTGCATTGACATGGGAGATGTACTGGTCCGCCAGGCACACTATCTGCACATTCATAGAGTGAAAGCTCTTTTGATTTCTGAACACCTGTTCTTTTCTCAAGGGGGGGGACAAATGCAACATATGTACCATCAATTGCTCCAATGATGTTGAGGATATGTCCCATTGCATAGAAGTCAGCTTTCACTGTGGCCAAATCCTCCACCTGGGGGAAAACAATATAGCTGTGCATGTGTTTCAACAGGGCCGACAACACTCTTGTTAGCACTATTGAGAACATTTGCTGTGACATTCCTGCTGCCAATCCCACAGACACTTGGAAAGAACCAGTTGCCAAGAAATGGAGCACAGATAGGACTTGCAAGAGAGGGGGATCCCAGTGGGGTGACGGATAGCAGAAATCAGGTCTGGCTCCAATTGGGCACACAGCTCTTGGATTGTGGCCCTGTCAAGTCTGTAGGTGAGGATTATGTGCCTGTCCTCCATTGTTGCCAAGTCCACCAGGGGCCTGTACACGGGGGATGTCTCCATCTCCTATTCATCTCCAGCGGTTGCAATCTAGGTGGCAAAACGATGAGCATCTAGTCAGTATTCAACATTTCCAAAATGTACAGTGCATTGCATGTTGTGACTGAAACAGTATGTTGTTGTATAGGCCCAAATTGTGCCTATGTGTCCTGTGACGCAGTTAGGTGCCATGGCCTGCCCCCCCCCCATGAAATGACATCCGCCTGTCCTGTGTGGATGGACATGTGGAAATGAGGTAATGCCGCTGACGTTGTGCGCCATTGCGAGTACCGCAGTGCAACTTCTCATTGGTTGTCATTGGTCCCTATGGGTAACAGTAGTCAATGGTGATGTACGCCGGCGGTGACGGTATGCACCGCTGCGGATGTGACCACCATTTTCTATCTGTTCACTCACTTGCTACCTGACCTTCAACAGGACAGGACCCACACTGCATGTGCTGTTGTGACCTGTGTCTGGAACCGACCATGGCTCGTGTCATTGGGGAAAGGGCCTGTGCTTTCACCACGGCAGAGTTGGAGAAACTGGTGGATGGGGTCCTACCCCAGTACCGAATGCTGTATGGGCCTCCAGACCAACAGATAAGTACACTGTGAGCACGATGCATGGGGCATGAATGCATGGATTGCTATATGTGAGGGCCACGTGTAAGGGGGGGTGGTTAAGGGGTCCTGGGCAGCGTGCTGCATGTATGGTGGGCAATGTGTGTGCATGAGGGGATGAGAGGGATATGGTGGGCCATGAGTCAGGTCAACGCCCATCAGCAAAAGGGTATATGGCGTGCCATCGCCAAGGATGTGCGGACCCTGGGGGTCTACGGCAGGCTGAGCACCCACTGTCGCAAACGGTGGAAGGACCTGAGACGCTGGGCAAGGAAGGCGGTGGAGGCCCAGCTGGGGATGGACTCCCAACGAGGAAGGGATACCCGTCAAACCTTGACCCACTTGATGTTCCGAATTCTGGCGGTGGCCTATCCGAAACTGGATGGGCGCTTGATGGCATCACAGCAGCCACAAGGGGGTGAGTACAGTTTCACATTATACTACTTGTGCGTGATGGAGTAGCCTTCGGGTGGGGGATGTGGGCCTTTTGGTGCCCCTGGGCCATGCCGGACATTGCAGGGTAGGTTCCATGTTGGGCAGGGGCTGATAAACTCAACCTCCAACCAAGCTAGTGGGCATCCACTACTGGGCAGGTCTCAGGTATGCTGCAATTGGTGTTAGGTATTACTGTCCATGGCCTGGTGACTAGCAGTGTGACTGGTAGTGCATTGCCTAGGGTGTAGGGAGGTTCCCTGTGTGTGTGTGTGTGTGTGTGTGTGTTGTGTACGCCAACGGTGGTGTTGTTGCTGCCATTGACAAAGTGTATCCTCTGCCGCTTCCCCCCTTTTTGTTTTGTCAAACTGTCCTTATGTGCATTAGCATCATCTGGCGGAGGAGCAGAGGCACCGGCGACAGAGGGAGCTGCATCCCACAGGGCCCATGAGGCCGAATCCACTGACAGTGAGGGCACCAGTGGGACGGAGGGCGAGGAGAACACCATGGCGGAGACAGGAGGGCACAGTTCGGAAACCTATACCTCCTCCGATGGAAGCTCCCTAGTGGTGGCAGACAGCTCTGTGGCCACCCCAACTACAGGTACAGCCACCACCCCCAGTACCAGCACAGCCCTCCCAGCAGCCCCTCAGCAAGTTTCCCGTGCCCGCTCACCCAGGAGGGTGGGCATCTCCTTCGCCCCAGGCACCTCAGGCCCTGCCCCAGTTAGCCCTGCTGCCCTGAGTAGGAAGGCTATTGACCTCCTGAGATCCATCTCTGTTGGGCAGTCAACCATCGTGAATGCCATCCAGGGGCTGGTAGGGTATTTGCAACAAACAAATGCATTCCTGGAGGGCATTCACTCTGGCATGGCAGCCCAACAGATATCAATCCAAACTCTGGACTCCTCCTTGATGGCAGCCATTGTTCCTGTCTCTAGCCTCCCCCCTCCAACTTCCTCCAACTTCATCTGCCCAGTACCATTCCCCTCAACCCCAACCTATCCCAAGCACACATTTAGACCAGCATGCACCTAAGACAACACACAGGAGTGGCTCAGGGAAATACAAGCACCACACATCATCCCATAAGCACTCACACAAACACAATCCAGATACAGACACACCAACATCCACTGACTCCACTGTGTCCCCCTCCTCCTCCTCATCCACCTCCTGGTGCATCTACATCCACATCCATTGCCTCCATCACCATCACGCCTATCACTACATGCCCCTCACTGGCAGTCACCACCCCCACATCCATGCACATGTCCCCTGTGTCCTCTCCCACTATGTCTGTGCCCCATCCTCCCAAAGTACACAAACGCAAGTACTCAGACATCCAACAGCCATCCACCTCACAACAGCATCCAGCCCATGCACTTGCACCCAAACACAGCAGACAGACACCTCCAACAACCACTCCCTCTTCCTCCACTCCCAAACCTTCACCCTCTTCCCACCCCAGTGTCCCTAAGAAGCTTTTCCTCTCCACTGTTGACCTCTTCCCTACCCCTACCCCCCCACGTCCTTCACATCAGGCCAGGGTGGTCAGAACCCAGTCTAGCACCTCAGCCACCCAGTCCACGGCCACAGTAGTGTTGGCAGCTACTGCAGGTGTGAGAGGCTCCAAGGAAACACCCATCAGCACTGGCAGTGTGCATGCACCAGCTGCGAAGGGGAAGGGCAAGGGTGCACCACCAGCTGGCAAGGGCAAGTGCAAGGAGGCACCACTAGCTTACAAGGGGAAGGGCAAGGAGGCACCACCAGATGGCAAGGAGGCACCATCAGATGGCAAACGCAAGGGCAAAGGGCCTGCCCCTGCAGGCAGGAAGGACAGGAGGCCTGGTGCTGGGACTGATTCTGAGCACCCACCACCAGCCATGGCGCTTCAGCCGTCTGAGGCTGCAGGGGAAGGGCTGGAGCCTCCCCCCACCACTGTCAGCCCCGACACCAGCACCGCCACCTGCACCAGCACCGCCACCAGCACCGCTGCCAGCACTGCCGCCAGCACCGCTGCCAGCAGCCCCAGTGGGCAGCCGTCCGAGGCTGCAGGGGAAGTGCTGGAGCCTCCTCCACCACTGGCAGCCCCGATACCAGTACCGCCACCTGTACCACCGCCAGCACCGCCACCAGCAACGCTACCACCACTGCCACCAGCACCGCTGCCAGCAGCCCCAGTGGGCAGACGTCTGAGGCTGCAGGGGAAGGGCTGGAGCCTCCCCCCACCAGTGGCAGCCCCGACACCTGCACCGCCACCTGCACCGCTGCCAGCAGCAGCAGCCCCAGTGGGCAGCTGTCCGAGGCTGCAGGGGAAGGGCTGAAGCCTCCCCCCAACACTGGCAGCACCGCCACCTGCACCGCCACCTGCACCGCCGCCAGCACCACCGCCAGCATCACCCAGCAGTAGCAGCCCCAGTGGGCAGCTGTCCGAGGCTGTAGGGGAAGGGCTGGAGCCTCCCTCCACCACTGGCAGCACCGACACCAGCACCGGCACTGCCACCACTGAGCAGCTGTCGCCGCCGGCAGGAAGTGTGTAGTCCTGCTTCTATGGAGTGTAATGCATCCTGGCCACTGCAAATCATGTGTGTCTGACACCCAGGTGAGAGACTGTGACCTTGCACTCCCCAAGATCTGCATTATTGGGCACAAAGCCCCCTCCAGAACCAGTGGAAGAAGGCATCCACTCACTCCCTCCTTGCCAGGATGAAGTACACTGGGCACAAAGCCCCCTCCAGAACCAGTGGAAGAAGACATCCACTCACCCCCTCCTTGCCAGGATGAGGCACACTGGGCACAAAGCCCCCTCTGGAACCAGTGGAAGAAGTCATCCACTCACCCTCTCCTTGTCAGGATGAAGCACACTGTGCACAAAGCCCCCTCCGGAACCAGTGGAAGAAGCCATCCACTCACCCCCTCCTTGCCAGGATGAAGCACACTGGGCACAAAGCCCCCTCCGAACCAGTGGAAGAAAGCATCCACTCACCCCCTCCTTGCCAGGATGAAGCACACTGGGCACAAAGCCCCCTCCAGAACCAGTGGAAGAAGCCATCCACTCACCCCCTCCTTGCCAGGATGTAGCACACTGGGCACAAAGCCCCCTCCAGAAACAGTGGAAGAAGCCAGCCACTTGAGAGACTGTGGCCTTGCACTCCCCAGGACCAAGCACAGGGCATGTTGCCTCCTCCAGGACAACCCTCCAGGACAAGTTGTGTTGTACCATCTTCAGGCTGAGGTGCCCACCGTTCCCCGTCCCCCTGAGGTGCCTGTGTATTTTCAACCTGATGCCCCTGCAGTGTTCTCTTCGTGTTGATGAAGGAGTCAAGTGGGGCCTTGGCCTATGTGATGTGGCCCTGTGGCCCACGGACATTGTGGACTGGACAGTGTCCCTCCATTTGTATATATGTAAATACTGTTTTGATTTTTGAGGACGTATTTCTAGTTTTTTATCTTATTACACTCACTTCAATCACTTCCTTTTGTCCTTGCATTATTCCTGAGGGCTACGGGGTGGTTGTGTAATGTTGGTGCATCTGTTTGTATGTATGGTGTTGGGGGTGGGGGTGTTGCGTGTTGCTCCCCTCCCCTGTGTGCTAGGTGGCAGTACTCACCATGGTCGTCTTCGCCGGCGTTGGTATTCATGGTGTAGGAGGAGGTAGACCAGCATGGGGAACACCTGCAGTTTGGGCTCCATGGTATCGTGGTTGTTCCCTGAGCTTCCAGAGGTGAGTGGTTTACCTTCTGTGTTCAGTTTCTGTTGTGCTTTTGATGTCATTGGTACCACCCCGGAAAAGGTGGCGGATAGGCCTGTTATAACACTGTGGGTGGTACATTGTCTTCTGACTCGCTGTTGGCGGTTACCGCCGCGGTGCTTGTTGCTACCGCCGTGGCGGTCGGTGTGTTAAAGTGGCTGTCTGTGTTGCCGGTTTCCGCCATGGTCATAATTCCATTTTTTTAACGCAGGCTTGTTAGCAGTATTACCGCCACTTTATCACCAACAACTAGGGTTGTAATGAGGGCCTTAGTCTCTTTTGCAGAAGGCTGAAGGCTGTAACCGACGAGCGCTCAACAAGGCCGGATACCCTTCTGGAAGAAACAACTGAACAGGATTTGCTGCTGTAGAGAAGAACGCAGCAAGACCTACAGCAAAATCAGGCTGACCAGCGATGCACCTCAGCGGATCGCAAGCAGATAGGTCTCGGTCTCCTTTCAGTTCTCAGAACAATTGTTTGGTAGAAAATGTTCGAAGTTCAGGTTTTGGACTTGGGCTATCTGGGTTCTTTTACATCACTTCCAAGGGTTCAGGACTAGAGAGGCAGAACCCAGAGGATCACTACTCACTCAATCTGGGTCCAAATGTGGGCTCAAGACAGTAGGAACCTTTTCTGTCCTTGAGTCTTTGATCAGGAGGCCAGCCAACTAGCCCTTGGAGTCACTATGGCAGTCTTAGGTTCAAGCAGGAAAGCAGGTCTCAAGCTGCAGAGCAGTCCTCTGAGGGCACAGGGCAGGCTTCAGACAGCAGGGCAGTCCCCTTTGTGCAGGAGGGCAGTGCTCTGAAGTACACAGAAAATAGGGAGCAGAACAGTCCTCTGAGAGTCCTTCTGCAGGTCCAGAAGTGAACTGAATAGTGGGTCTGAGGGCCCTAGTTTTATACCTGGAGCCAGCTTTTAAGTGGAAGAAACTTCTGGAGTTTTCCCTCCACAGAAGTGCGCAGAATTTCTTGCCTCCCTGCTCTGATCTCAGTCTATTGGCATTGACAATGGCTAGTAGGAAGTTCTTTGTGTGGGAGCTAAGGCAGTGTGTCTTTGAAGTGCAAGTTGGGCTGTGCACAGGTCCGCCTCCCCCATTCTTATTAGATGCCCCTTCCTACTAATAACCTGTCACTCTATTGTGTGTTTGTCTGGGAAGAATACACAAAGGCCAGCTACACCTATTTATGTGACACAGAAAACAGGTGTCAGGCACTAAATTGTTAGGACAAGAAAATGCAAACTTTCTAAAAGTGGTATTTTCAAAATCATGGCTGAAAATCTGATTTATCGTTAAAGAAGATTTTAAATTACAATTCCTTAACCACCAAACATGATGATCCTATCTGTTCCCAAACAGAAGTTATTACTTAAAAGTGTCTGCCCTGCTTTTTAAATACAATGCAACACCCCTCCCATGGTCTGCTTAGGGCCTACCTTAGGGGTGATGTCTATGTAATAAAGAGGCAGTTTTAGGCCCTGAAATGGGGTTTGTTTAGCCAATTGGTAGTTTAAAACTGCATACAGGCTGCAATGGCAGGCCGGATACATGTTTGAAGGGGCTACTGAAGTGGGTGGCACAATGAGTGCTGCAGGCCTACTAATAGCATTTACTTTGCCAGACCTGGGTCTATGGTATACCACTTTACTAGGGACATATAAGTAAATGAGGAATTCCAATCAGGTATAAGCCAATTTTACCTTGTTTTAGGGAGTGAGCACAAACACTTTACCACTGGTTAGCAGTGAAGAAGTGCACAGAGTCCAAAGGCCAAAATACTATTTCAGCAAAACAGGAGATGAGAAGACAATATGTTTGTGGAAAGACCACCCTAATGTTGACAGGTCTAACAAAAACTAACCTTTAGTTTTTGGTCTCTTTATAGATTACACCAGTCATTTTTTTGTCATATAATTGTCCTTTAAAGCAGTGGTTCCCAACCTTTTGACTCCTGAGGATTTCCATTGAATCACTGGGGGACCCCCAAGCAATTTGTACAATTTAAATTTCAAACATAAAAACAGTAATTCACAAAAAATACACAAACAAGAACACACTAAAGAAATACTCGGATTACTAAAGATATACTTTTTTATATTGAAAAAATAGGCACAAAGCGAAATGTTTTAATGGGAAGGTTGGCGCTGCATCTCGGTGACTAACTTTTCAATGTTTGGTTTTATTTAGGAAAGTGAATCCTCAGGCCAAAGTCTACATTTCCCAAGCCATTTTCATTTGTATTTTTTGGGTACATAAGATCTGAGAAAGCTTTTTCACATAAATATGTGGTTGGGAAAGGAAGGAGGTAAAACCATAAGGGCCACTTATCTCCATAGCCTCTCTGTCACATGTATTTAATTTGTTTTATAGCATCTCTCATACCATTGTAGGGAGTCGGAACACTTTATAGGGAACTACAAGGTGTAGGATTCATAAGTCATCCACACTGGTAGATATTTTCTAAGAGTGCATTGTCTGGAGAATCACAAACTCAGGATTTATAACATAACACAGTGTTGACTTTAATAATAAGAATGTGTTTCTATGCAAGCAAACTTTTTTTAGCATCATAAGGATAATGAAATACTGGGAAGAAAACATAACTTTCTAATTTGTGCCATGCAGCTCTTTGATGCCAGTTCATAGCTCACTGTGCTAGATTACGATTGTTATTTATGAACTGCACAACAACAAAAGAATCTCTGTGACAAAAGCAGTAACCCACTGTTCGATGCACATAAAATACAGTTCTTTGCATGATACACATTCTTTGCAGCAGGCATATTAACCATCTGCCCTACCTTAGATGAGTCAAAACTGCCACTAGACAAAACTCCTGTCTCTCTCCAACAAGTACATTAAACAGCAGAGTTATCTTGACACTTTTATTTTTGCCCAAAAGTTGCTAGATGTACAAGGAACTGTGTAGTGCATTTTAAACTGCTGCACAAATGAAGTAATATGAAACAAGCATGGTTTCTATCAAGAGGCTTCAGCTGGTATAGTGTCTTCCTGCCGGCCCTGGTCTGCAAACCCCTTAGGAATGTGTCACAGACCCCTGGGGGTCTGCGGATCACAGGTTGGGACCGGCTGCTCTACCTCACTCCACTGTACGTCACTCCACTGTACACCACTCCACTCTATGCTTGTCCACTGTAGGCTAATACACTCTAACCTACTTCGCTCCACACCACTCTACTCTTCTTAGGTGCACTGTACCCTATTTCACTACATGCCACTTCACTCTATGCCACTCCACAACACTTTACTGTACGCCATTCCAGTCTACGCCTCTCCACTGCATGCCACTCCACTGTACGCCAATGCACTGTACCCCACTCCACGCCGCTCTACAAGACAGTAGTCCATTGTACTTACCTACACTCTACACAATTCAGCTCTACGCCACTCCACTCTACCACAGTCCGCTTTACAACACTAACAGTATGCTATTCCACTGTATGCTACTCAAGTCTACGCCATTTCACTCTCTGTCACTCCACTATAAGCTAGTCCACTCTATGCCACTCCACTGTATGCTATTCCAGTCTACACAACTCCACTCTTTGCCACTCTAATGTACACCACTCCACTGTACGCCACACCACTGTATGCTACTCTACTCTATACTATTTCAGTATATGCTACTTCAGTGTACATCATTCTACTGTATGCCACTGCACTGTAATCCACTCCTCTGTGTACCACTCTACTGTATGGTGTGCCACTGTACGACACTCCACTCTACCCCACTTAACTGTATGCCACTCCACACTACACCACTCCAATGTATGCTACTCCAGTGTACGCCATTCCACTCTACATCAATGTACTCTATACTATTCCACTGTACATAACACAATCTCCCCCATTCCAGTCTATGCTTTTTTACTCTCTGTCACTCCACTGTTCGCCATCCTACTAAACCCTACTCCACTCCATTGTACAGTACTCAACTCCATTGTATTCCAGTGCAGGCCACTCCACTCAACTCCACTCCAAGGTACTCTGCTCAATAACACTGTACTCCACTTAACAACGGTCTATGCCCCTCCACTCTACCACACTATACTCAATTCTAATGCACTACACTGTACAATAATGAGTTCCTGCCGGTGTACAGCACTCTATTTTACTCTATACCACTGTACACTACAATCACAGCCTGTTGAATGTAGCCAGTGTGACAGGCAGAAACCTACCCCCACTTGGAGGGCCAATGAGTGTCCCCAGGGCACACAGCCTGGGTGGCTCTGAGCAAAGCCAGAGATCCATATAGGAGAGCATGGCAGCCCTGGACTTGGAGGATAAGGCTAAAGCTCTAGCTGAAAGAAGGTTGACCTTGGAGGAAAGGAGGGCCAGGGAGGGCTTGGAGTCCAGAGAAGGTGGTGGCAGCAGATCTGGAGGTGTTAATGTGGGTGCCACGGTGTAAGATAGCCCAAAGAGGTTGTCCGTAGGTATGTTCCAGGGGATGGCATTGACATGTGGCTGGCCTCATATGAGAGAGCTCTTAAGATGAAGAAAGTAGGGGCACAGCACTGGGGAACACTGGAGGAGGAAATAGTTGAATCCTACATCCACATGAAGGCAGCCCTTGTTGAGCTTTTTGGGATGCCTCCTGAAGAGTAGAGGCTGAAGCTTCGATCCTTCCAAAAAGGTAGCACACAAACATGGGTAGACTTGTTGACACCTCTGTTAAGGCACTGTAAGAGTGGATTACATGCAACAAAGTGGAAACATATGAAGGGCTCCACAATCTGTAAGTTAAGGAGCACATTTTAACAAATTGTCATTTAGAATAGTTGCTTCAGCATCTGGTGGACTCTATTCTGTCCAGCCCAGGGAACGGGGAAAGATAGCTGATGAGTGGATAAAGACCAGGGTCCCTAAAAAGTCTGTGGGTGGTGATCTGAAGAAAAGTGGTCAGGTCTCCTCTCAGGGGAAAGAGGGGGGCAAGGATATAAACTAAGATAGCTCTGAAGAGTTTCCAAAACAGCTAGGAGGGGGCGTTTTCCAGCTACATCCCAGTCAAAGGGGAAAGGGTATCAACGAAAGAAATTTGACCCCTTGAAAGTAGGGGTGTGCTTTCACTGTAACCAGCCAGGGCACAAAAGAGGGGATGCAGTGTGCACCAAAAAGCACCCATCAGTTACCAGCCCAAAGGGTTGGCTAGTGTAGGAATTGGATGGGAACTTGTTCCTAGAGATCCCAAAGGGTACACAGGGGCCACCTTGGTGTCCATGGGGAGAGAACATGGAGCCTTTGGCCCACTGGCTTCCAAACATCGAGAAGTACAGGCAGTAGCAAAAAAGAAGGGAGGTGAAGGTGAAAGCTCTGAGGGGCACAGGTGCCAGCATAACCATGGTTATGACTAAATTGGTTTCCCCAGACCAGATCCTACCAGAGGCATAGCACAATATTATTAGCACTGACAATGGATGCTCATGTGGATGTGGTTGACTTTAAGTGGGGGGGGGGTGGTTACTGGTCCAAAGTAAGTAGGTGTGTCCCATGCTATCCCAGTGGAGTGCCTGCTGAGCAATGAATAAGAAACCTCTGCTTGGGCAGAAGCAGAAAGGGAGACCCATGCAGTAATGCTGAGTCTACCTAAATGGGTGTGTGTCAAGGTCAGAGCACAAAAGGCCCTGAGGGAGAGTCAAGTGATTTTGGAGCCTGAAACTATGGACCAGGTCCTTAAAGCCAAGAGAAGCGCATAGAAAGGCTGGCAACCCAACCCCTAGAGGTCCACAGGCCCATAAGGTGCTCAACCCTTAGAGGGAAGAGTTGGTGTCTGAAAAAAGAACTGACTCCTGGAGACTTGTCATGTCTGGCAGAACTCCAAGACGGGTCGGTCCCTCTAGGGTGGAACCTAAGCACTAGACAAAGAACCTGTCCCACTCTAGAAGTCCTGCAATAGATAGATGTTAGATCCAAGAGGATACCAGTGGTATTCATCAGGTATACTGGAAGCAGGGGCTCCTGTACAGTGAGACAAGGGACCCCAAACCAAGGGCATATAGGAAACTGATGCTCCCTCAATTGGAGGTTTCACCTCAACCTGGCCCAAGATATCCCCTTGGCTGGGTACCTGGGGCAGACCAAGACCTGGGAAAGGTTAGTCAACCACTCCTAATGGCCCAGGTGTCAGAGAAGGTCAAGGTATTTTGACACTCCCGTGTAGCCTTCCAAGCCAGTGGCAAGGCAGGAGGCAAGCCAAAGGCTACCCTTATACCACTACCAGTGGCGGGGACACCCTTTGAGAGGGTGGGAATAGATATTGTTGGTCCCCTAGACCCATCCACAGCTTCAGGGAACAGGTTCATTCTAGTGGTAGTTTAACATGCCACTAGATAGTCTGAGGCTATTCCACTTAGGGCAGTCACTGCCTCTGCAGTGGCTAGAGCTCTCCTTGGAATCTTCACCAATGTTGGGTCCCCTAAGGAGGTTATTTCAAATATGGGCACATGTTTTATGTCTGCCTATCTGAAGGCAATGTGGGAGGAATGTGGGGTGAATTACGAGTTCACCACCCGATATCATCCCCAAGGCAATGGTTTAGTTGAGAGTTTCAACAAAACCATGAAAGGCATGATCATGGGTTTGCCTGAGAAACTCAGGGGAAGAGGGGACACATTTCCTCCCATACCTGTTATTTGCCTACAGGGAAGTTCCCAAAAAAGGAGTTGGCTTCAGTCCCTTTGAGCTACCTTTTAGATACCCTGTGAGAGGTCCACTCAGCTTGGTTAAGGAAGGGTGGAAGAGACCCCTCAAAGAACCTGAGCGTGACATAGTGGATTATTTGCTTGACCTTCACTCGGGGATGGCTGAAGACATGAAAAAGGCAAATATGAATTTGGTGGCTATCAAGGAGCTTGTCAAGCACTGGTATGACCATAAATCCTTTATGTTGAATATCAACCAGGTCAGTTGGTATGGGTCTTGGAGTCTGTAGCACCCAGGGCCTTACAAGACAAGTGGGCTGAGCTCTACCCCATCTTGGAAAAGAAGAAGGAATTGACCTACTTGGTGGACATGGGTTCTTCCAGGAACCCTCTCAGGGTGATCCAGGTGAATAGGCTCAAACTACACCATGAAAGTGCGGATATCACCATGTTGGTGGTAACAGGTGGCGGCGAGGAAGAAGAGAGTAACTCTCTCCCAGACCTCCTATCTACTAAGGCCTAAGATGGAACTTTGCAGGGAGTAGCTCCCTGTCCCACACTGACAGACCTACAACAAAGGGACTGCTATCACTTGTTGAAGAAGTTTGCTGGATTGGTTTCTCTGTCCCCAGGTCTGACAACATGGTATAGTCATGAGGTGTACAAGGCAAGTAAGAGTCGGATAGTGCAGGGCTCTGTTGGGTACCTGCACCACCAAGTTGGTGGAAGCCATGTACAACCTCTCCAGCCCAAGATCCTGAATTGGGAGCCTCCTAAACCAAGACCCAGGCCAGAGCCATCTTAGGTCAAACTGGATACCTTAGGAGATTTGTCAAGGGTTATGTAACCATAGTGGTGCCATTAACTGACTTGACCTCAAAAAAAGCAGCCCAGAAAAGTTATCTGGCTGAGCAGTGTCAAAAGACTTTTGACACTCTCAAGGAAGCAGTGTGCTCAGCACCTGTCTTAAAGTCCCCTGACGTCAGTAAGGCATTTATTGTCCAAACAGATATCTCTGAGCATATGATAGATGTAGTGTTATCAGAAGTGAATTATCTGGGCCAGATTCAGCCAGCTGACTTCATCAGTAGGCAACTCCTTCCTAGGGAGCAGTGTTGTAGGGCCATCAAGAGAGAAAGCTTTGCTGTGGTTTGGCCCAAGAAGAAGCTAAGACCCTAGCTGTTTGAGACTCACTTCAATGTTCAAACCATCCACAGACCCCTCAAATGGCTGGGGAAGATGAGAGGAGAGAATCTGAAGTTGTTAAGTTGGTCCATTTCCCGACAGAGAAAGACCTTCTGACTAGCTCCCTGTGGGAGTTGATTGCCCCAAGTACTTTTAACCAGCCACATTGATCTTGCCTAAGATTTATTTGAAAATGTTTTTAGGTAACCAATTCATTGCCTAGATTGCATATCTTAATGTGGAATGTCTGGGGAACGGGGACAGCGTGCAAACGTCACGGAGTAAAGAAATAAATTAGATGGCATGATGTTCAGATTTCTTTTCTTCAGGAAACCCACATATCTGGGGTAGGGAACCCGCACCCACAAAAACACAGGTGAGGTCAATGCAACAGTATTACGTACTCCGGCTTTGCTCAGGCGGCCCTCATTTGGGTTAGACCTGCATTGCCTTTTAGATGCATAGACACTGAAATAGATCCTGAGGGGCACTATGTCCCGGTGAAGTGGCAACTTGATGGCAGGCCCCTCTTCCTGGGTAGCATCTACACATCAAAGGTAGCACAGCAGACTTTCCTAGCGCATCTCTCCCCTATGCTCACAAGATGGGTGCACATTCCCTGGGTCTTCAGCAGTGACTTTAACTATATCATGCACAAGCAGCTAGATCATTCACATTCTCCTCCGCTAGCCTCTTCTTATTGGATAGCTGGCACACCTTCAACCCAAATGCAAGAAAGTACTCCTACTATTCACCATCACACAACCTTACTGTATACTCTGTACCTGGACTGTATACTCTGCCACCCGTCCACTCGTTGCAGGTCATCAATGCTGAATATCTAGGGAAGACATTTTCTGATAAAAAACCCATTCCAGTTACATTTTGAATGGGGAGCGCCGTTCCCACAGATCCCTGCTGGGTGGCTACAGCCGGCTATGTTGGATTATCTAGTACTTGGAGACACAACTCATGCGTCTCTCTCCCACTCCTTCACTGAAAACTGGGGCACAGTTACCTCTAGAGGGGTGGAATGTGAGGTGGTGAAGGTGGTGCTCCAGGGCCAGTGAGTTCATACGATTGTGGGAGCAGTGGCAGCCTTCCACCAGGACCCAGTCCAGATAGAGACATCCCTAGGGGCCCTAGAAACTGCAGTGCGTATGGATACCACTGACCCGCCAGCGCTAGAGTCAGTGAAGGAGTGCCATGCATGACTATTTGAGCAACTGCATTGCTTAGACTTCAGGGCATATCAGGCCAAAATGCATGCAGAGGGAGATAGGTCTGGCCACTTGTTGGCTGGGCTGCTGAGAAGTGCAGTACCAGTCACCCCCATTACCATGATTAGGGAGACTCCGATCCATCTAGTCACCAGCCAGAGAGACAAACACAGAGCATTTGTAACCCATTACAAAACTCTCTATGATTCCCCCACATGGACCACCATGCCCACATTCAGGAGTTTCTTGATAGATTTACACTGCCTGCCATTGCCCCAACTGACAGAGACGAGCTTAACACCGCTATCACAGAGCAAGAAATCCAGGGAGCCATTCGGGGCATTGCACCAACTGACAGGGAAGAGCTTAACACCCCTATGACAGAGCAAGAAATCCGAGGAGCCATGCGGGGCACTGTAAGAGTTTGGGATTGGTCAGCCTACCAGTCAAGTTCTACAAAGCATATGAGGGCCTTTTGGTCCCTAAGCTACTAGGATTATACCAGACCTCACGAATAGAGAATCGGATCCGGCTGACGCTCCACTAGGCAATACTATTATCAGTTCCTAAGCCTAACAAAGTCTCTCTGGAAGTAACATCAAATCTCCCGCCGTCTATGCTTGGAACAGATCATAAATTTCTAAGTAAGATTATTGCAGTGCGGCTGCTGGAGCACCTTCCCCATCTAGTACATTTGGACCAAAATGGCATTATCCTGGGCAGATCCACTACTCTTAATGTCGCACACTCCACAGAGTGATGGAGGTGGCTCTTATCCAATGGCCTTACGGGGCAATGCGTAGTATTGGACTTGGAGAAAGCATTCAATACCGTTGACTGGGGATTCATGTTCTCAGCACTAACTTCCATGGGCATAGCTGGCAGGCCGCAGAGACTTATTTGACTCCTCATACTGAGCCCACTGCTCAAGTGAAGATTGGACTGTGTATTTCTGCCCTATTCCCAGTGAGCAGGGGAATGTTATCCCTGATCCTTTTTGCTTTGGCAATGGAGTCACTTTTACAGAGGCTCAGACAACAATGTCAGACATGGGGCATACCATTGGAGGGGGTAACACATACTGTCTTCCTGTATGCTGACAACTTACTCATATATGACTGCGATATTCAAGATGGCATATCTGAAACCACAGATATACTGATTAAGTTTTTGGCTGCCTCTGACCTGGGAGTGAACTGTTCCCGATTCACCCGGAATGTCCCCTGCAGCAATTATTGGTGGACACACAACTCCTCCACTGGGAATCATGCACCTTCCGATACCTGATGATTACATTTAACATTTACCATACCACACAAGACCTCATTGATGGCAACCTTACCAGGTCCATTGCCTCCCTCCCCCCTAAATGAAGTTTTGGAGCACACTTCCTCTCACAGTACAGGGCAGAGTATCACTTTCTACAACGGTAATGTTCCCATGTCTACTACATTTCTTCCACAATCTTCCAGTGACCATACTACAGAGCACATTTCATGCTCTGCCCGATATGCTGAGGAGCTTTCTGTGGAATAAAGGCAGGTGCTGAGTAGTGCTGCACAAACTGCAGTACCAGTCGAAAAGGGGGGCTCAGGGACCCCTAACTTCAGACACTATTACTTAAGGGCACAGCTGTAATGGCCTGCTCACTGATTGGCAGCTTGACTGCTAGATGAACTCGGGCTACCCTCTACGGACTGCCCACAGCAGGTGGTGAAGGAGGCTTTACTATCACGTGCAGAGCTCCCCGAGAGGCCACTAATCTGCTATGAGTAGCATTCAACAGCTTCCACAGTAGTCTGCGCCCAATGCTGACTATTCCACCGCACTCCCCGAGATCCACATCAGTGCTATCAAACCTTTCAGGGACCTGGTTGAGAGAGAAGGACTAATGACATGGGAGGCAGCTGGAGTGGGTGCCCTAGGCGCTCTGTTCCACAACGGCATGCTCATTCCTTTTGAGTAGCTACAGACTGACTTCGGATTGCTGGCAGGCCATTTCTATGCCTATGGCCAAATGTTGGCTGTGAAGGGCCACCTATGGCAGATTGTCGTCAGAGAGCCAGAAGAACACCTGAATGTTCACATCATACACACTATTGGTGGGTGCTGCCCACTTATAACCTGGGTCACACGAGCACTGGCACACATTTTACAGGACCCCCTACTATCCGGCAGGTACTGCGAGCGTGATATAGGCTGAGATCTGACACAAAAGGCGTTGGACAGCGTAATACTATAACAATGCATACTTTCCCACAATGCTTCTCTATATCCAACATAATATTTTACACATGGATTACGGCACCGCGGCTAGATTGCACAAAATCGTTAGGTCTTCCTTGAATTGTCCCCGATGCCAGGTATCAGATGTCGATATGGCAAATAGATTCTGAAATTGCCTAGGGCCGGCGGAATTATGGTGCTAGTCATTGAATATGCTGAAAGGTACCAGAGGGCACAACCACCTCCACACTCTGGATAATGACATCCTGGGTCTGTTTAGGTAGAGGAAGGCCAGGAGCAATACAAATCGTTTCATAGATTTAGCGTTGCTTATAGTTGGCAGATCTATTGCCATGCACTGCTAGGCCAATGTGTTCCCAGGCTTAGACACTGATGCTCAGCGACCCTTAAAAGGGGAAGGGCTGAGTCAGTAGGAGATATAAGGACTACGCCAGGTCCCCATAGCTGCAAACTGGGACACTTTACTGCATGAGCTGCAAGCATTTCAGAAGGCTCTCCCTAAATGAGACAAACTATCGACCCAGTCGTTGACCAACATTATATTCCACGTCTTTGGCACCTTGCACCTCTCCCCTTTTTGCCCCAAGCTTGACTGCAGATGGAGTGGGAGATGTAGTGTGCATGGATGCTGGGGACGCTACCGTAATATGCATGTATGTAACTATTCTTCTGAACTGCGGTGTGGTAGCGCGGAACGGCGGTCACATGAGAAGGCGACAACTGCTCTGCCTCTGATTGTTGATACTAAAAACTGCAACTGTCATGACTTACTGTTAACTATGTTCTAATTGTTAACATAATGAACCAATCACTCCTGTAAAAATACAAACTATTTGTATAAATTGGTGTCAGATTTATTGAGTGTTCTGTTGATTTCTTCTTCAATTGTATTGGTGCTGTTTAAGTGCTTAACATGTGTTCCTCTGTGTGAGCCTTGCTGCTCAGTGACACAGCTACCCAGAACTGAGGGTTTGACAGATGAAACCCAAGAGTCTTAGAGGGGTTGGTAAGTTTATTACATGGTGAGGTTGCACTACCATGCCATATAAGACACCTCATTTCCTCACATACATTTGCCAACAGTTTCTGACACTCTACACCACATCACTCCACTCCACTATACCACACACCACTCTCTGTGTGTATATATCAATGGATATTTATAGTTAGGTCTGATTTTCCACAGACAGGGCTCTTTTTTGTTTCTGAATAACATTGGTGCAGTTTGATAAATCTTGACAAAACTTTCCCAAAAAAATCAGCCATCTCAGCACCTTCCTGGAAAGTTTTATGGTGATCCATCAATTGGGGGCCTAGAAAAAAAGGGAGGTCCCAAAACAGAAAATCTCCATGCATTTTCAATAGACTTGTCTTAAAAGTGATACCACAAAAACTACTGAACGGAATTACACCGAATTTGGTGGAAAAACTAGACATTTACCTAGAAGGTGAACTTTTGGGGATTACTGTAAATCGGTTCAGTAGTTTTGGAGAAATTAAGGTTAACAAAATAGAGAAATATTGAAAGTTGTTCTCTTGGGTGTCCTTTGGTAGTCCCTCAGGAGTCCTGCAGGATCAGGAAGTAAAAAAAAAGGGGGCATATTTACCAAGAGTGGTGCAGTGTGGCCGCTGTGCCACAATTTGCAGCACCCCACTGCGTCACTTCTAAAACACAGGGATGCGCCATATTAACTAGGATACGGCGCATCCCTGTGTTTCTCCCTGTGCCGTCGCTAAATTAGCTGCCGAGCACCAATGCAGCCACCCTTGCGCCATGGTGCAAAAATGGCTGCGTTGCGGGGAAAATTGTTTTTGTGCAGGAAGGAACACCTTCCTGCACAAAAACAATCTTTAACGGCAATTTGCTCTTTTTTATGTGTGCTGGAGAATGTAGTACACATAGAAAGACCAAAAACTGAGGAGAAATAAAAGCATTTCTCCTCGTTGCACCATGTTAATGCCACCCCTGTGGTGGCATTAGATTTTGGCGCTGCCACAGATTTACGATTTCCTGTAAATCTGGTGCGGCATCAAAATGCAATGGGTGTTGCTGTGGAACGCCTACAGCAACACCCAATGCATGCCCCTTCAACCCAAAGAGCTGAGTATGAAGGGGTCGTATTTACAAGGTGGCGTTGAGCCACAAAAAGTGGCTTAACACCGCCTTGTGAATACAGCACAGTGCACAGCGCTAGCCGAATGTCACCAAAAGTGATGCTTCGGTCGCACTAGGGGATTGTAAATATGCCCCAAGGTGTTCTGATTGGCCAAGCCAGCTATTTCTCCGGTAAGTTATTTCCCTCTAGCAGGACTGAGATCAGTCCAGAGGGAACTGATTGGCAGCCTGAAACATCAGAAGGAATGTTGCAGCCGCTATTACAGAGCACAGGGACTCAGTCCATGTGTCCTGAATATTTTTTTAAAATACCATTTTAGGTGGCAGTGTAAGAGTACCCTAATCACTGGCCCTTGTAGGACTTCCCCCCCCAACCCAGCCCAAAATTTTAGAAAAATAGTGGGAGTCACCATAATCCATCTGGAGTACCCTTCATGACTCCTGAGGGGCTCCCAAGTGATTCTTGAGAGACAGGAAAAAAACATTACAAAACTGAAATGTGGGGTGGGTGTACATGGGGAATTGGATGGTTACCCACTGGAGGTTGGATGCAGGATCGTGCGTGGCCTAACACCCAACCTAACAGAGCAGACGGCTAAAGGTTGTGCTCAGCGGGGGATTGGCTGCCTGTGGTTTGTCAGGTATGGTGATAAGATCTTATTATATGTTAATATATACCTAGAGTGAAAAGAAAAAAAAACGAAGGTTAAAGGGATGTAACATTTAAATATGGTAATAACCTCTTACTTTACATAAAACAAATCTCAGAAGTTCTCAAAAAAATGTTATAGTGACTTTATGGTTAGGGGAAATGTCAGGTAAATGTAATTTTAAACTCAGGAAAAACACTGCAGTTCACCAGTTATAGTTTACTGAGGTAACTAGAACGTGTGCCTCAACATGATCTGCTTATGCCCGCACTTATGACCTTTCCAATGACATACACATATGAAAAAACAATGGTTAAACATTATAATTAGGTGACAACGTCACATCATAACATTTTAAACCAAAAAAACTGAAATTCACCAGTTACAGTTAACTGGAGTAACTATAACTCACCCCATGAATTAACTCTAACTCACGTCCCTGCCATACAGACATGCACAGTTTTGTCATGATTTATGTAATTTCTGATGTCATCAATGATGTTATCAATGCCATCATTGGTCATGAGTGATGTAATATGTGAGGGTATAACCAGTGCATGAAGAGGTTGAGAGTTATAGTAACTTCATGGGGTGAGTTATAGTTACTTCAGGTAACTATAACTGGTGAATTTCAGTGATGCCCTAGTAGCTATGAATACAGAGTGTGGATACAGTTACAAACGAAAGAGAGTTGTTCCTGAAGAGCAATTAGTAGAGTTCCACCGTCCACCTCACAATTGATATTTCTGTTAGGTAGACCTTATAGGCTGGATGAGACTCCTCCGTGATAAACTTGTGGCAGTGCTTGTAAGTGGTGAGCATCAGCAAGCATTTTTGCTGGCCAAAACATATTTTTTACCATGAGATTTTGACCGCTAGCATGAGAGAAAGTGACATGAGACGGAAAAAGAAGCTGTAAGAGTGAGATAAAGAGACAGGCTCCAACGAGGGGGGAAAAGAGGCATGAGGTGAAATCAAAGAAATACATCCTTGGTTTTTGGCAACCCTAGTATTCAGTTGCGCCCATAGCTATCTCACAAAAAAATTGATTAGACCCAGCACTTATTTTTCTTATTTTCTTCAGCAATTAAGAACTACCCCTAGATCTCAAAGCAACTCTGCATTGCACGTAACACCCAGCGAGAAACACTCATTACACCATCACCTTTCGGTGAGAGATGTTTTCTTTAGGGCTTGGAAAATTACTAATTACCCCAGAGTAATGGGAGTAATTTCAATATTTAAGCATTACTCTTGTGATGCAAAATTGACAAACGTATGCAATTATACCAGCAGGAGTAATTAAGAGTAATTTGGGGGACAAATCCCACCACAGGAGCAATAAACTGAGAGAGAGCAAGCGGCTGCTGGCTTCTACTGTTCATGTCCTGTAGCATTTAGTGGACACAAAAAGCATCATCTGGCCCATTTTGGACACAGGGGTGCATTTTGCACTAACAAAATAGAGCTAAATGCGGAATTATATTTCTCAAGTAATTACACACGTTCAGTGTAACTGCACAGACAACAAAACCAGAGAGGGGCGTACCTCAGTATCTTGAGAAGCATAAAGCTACATTAGTGCAAAACAATTCTAAAACCGTTGTGCAGCATTCACCAATCTTATAAAAGGACAACCCAAGCAGAAAAAGAAAACAGGAATGTGAGTAAGAGAGAAGTAAAATTCTAAAGAAAAATAAAAGCAGAAGAATGGAATTGCATTCTTGTATTGCAGTTTTTATCTTGTGGTGTGTTTCTATTTGCATACTTGTAATAATAACAGTACTCTTATTATTGCAGAAGCTTTACTAAAACGGATGCCAAACCGTCTAAGTATTGCAATCTATAGGTGGCATGTGACAAGAAAACGGTTCTTTAAAAGCTACAGTTGTTAGATATGAATCTTCTTCAGCCTTGTGGTCTAAATGAGGAAACCGTGGCAGTGCTCAGAAAGGAAGGAAATACTGACATTTAGTAACTGCTGCCCAGATCATCCCGGTGCACCCTTACATCAACGGATATAATTGAAGGCCTAGATGTGTAATTATGTTGTCCTTGAATTTATATATCAGGGACTATATTTATCAATGTTTCAGATAACGTAGCAAGCCACCTTGCTGCGCTGCATGAAAGGGAGAGAGCAATAATGTGCCATATTTAACATATGGTGCATTCCTGCTCTCTGACTGCACTGGCACAAAAACTGCTGTCTAGCACCAAAGCAGGCACCCTTGCACCTGCAAGGATGCCTGTGTTATAAGCAGGATTGTTTTTGTACAAGCAGGGGCACCTTCCTTCACAAAGAAACAATCCTAAGAGGTATTTTTCTCTTCTAAAAGTGTGCTGCAAAATGCAGCACACTTTTTACAAAGAAGAAACAACAAGGAAAAATAAATATATTTCTCCCCATTGCGCCTCTGGTGGGGAAGCATACAATTCTGACGCAGTCTCAAGTCTACCAGTATTGATAAATCTAGGAATTTGTCAGAATGGATGGGTGGATGCGGGCCACACCCATGCTCCACCCATGGCACAACTCCCTGCCACAGAGTAATGCAACTGGGCGATTTGTGCTGCCTTGCAGTACTCTACATTTTTCAAGCCATGGAGGGCCACACATCTCATATAGGTTTTGTGTTGCCCTTGCATCCCCTGCATGGCACAAGGACGATGCAAAACTTACATAAATATGGCCCCACATTCCTACCAGTAGTATTGTGTGGAAGCATTGCCACCTTGTACCAGAGGCACTTGCAAGGGCATGCATGAGTGGATGGGAACGATGGTTAATTGCATGACCAGATGCAGTATGAGCGTTGACAGGAGATGAGCTCTGGACAGACACTATTGTCGCACAAAAGGGTGGGGACTTGGGCTTTTGAAAATGTGTTTAAAGGAACACGTGTGACTGTGTGCTAAAAAAAGGTGATGGGCGGTGGCTCAGAAGAAACACAGCCACTGAAATTACTCCAGACTGAATTCCAGACCCTATTTTTTTACCCACATCAAAGAGACCAGCCATGTGTAAGTCAGACTAGCTTCTAAACTGCAACATAATGTCTTCACTGGATGAGAAAACAAGCAACTCCATGCCAGTTTCAACCTTGTTGGGTCTTGTGAGAAATTAACATCTTTAGATGAAATGCCCCCATGTTTTTCCCTATCTGCTTTGCTGGCTTTAGAGCTCTGGTCACCTTCTCCCTGCTTACCAGGAGTAAGGCATCTGTACTCCCCTTTCAAAATAGTTAAATTGGCGTATTCCTGACTGGCACGTCACAGCTCACATGAGTGAATGGTCTTTAAAACTGGGACAGGTAGAAAAGTAAGTCATTATGTCCCTACGATGGCAAAGCCCGCAATGCTATGTCACTATGGCAGGCCTCGCTGTCCTATGAAGAAAAAAAAGAGTGCAGATAAAAATAAGATTAATGCAAAACCGGGAAAGGGACTACTAGAAAAATAATTAAACAACTAAAGTGTTGGTGTTAAAATCCAATTCAATAAGAAAGACTGATTTGTAGTAACTATTAAGGAAACATAACTTTTAGAAAGTTACCCTTATTCTTCCTGAGCTTTTAGAAGGTTAGATAGCATTAGCCTCTGCGATCCCCAAGGCTGTGCTCAGCCTTGAATGAGGTGTGAATGAGTTGTGATATTCTTCTCAAGAGCACCACAGTCGTTTGATCTGGATAGGGAGGGATGACTTGTTTGCAGTATCTTGGGGACAAGCAGCGGGTATCCTTTTTGACACCACATTGTCAAATCTGGTCTGACAGTCGTGTTTGAGTCAAATGAAACACTTTGATGTACTTAAAAGGGAGAGAACAGGATGGCAGGACAAATCTTGTCTATCCCCTTTCTAGGTGCTGTAGGACCACACCTCTTCTACAAGACTTCTGGCTCATAGGCGGTCATTCTGACCGCGGCGGGCGGCGGTCGCCGCCCGCCATGCGGTTACCGCCGAATGACCGCACCTCGGTCAAAAGACCGCGGCGGTCATTTCAAATTTCCCACTGGGCCGGCGGCCGACTGCCAAAAGGCCGTCCGCCGGCCCAGCGGGAAAGCCCCTGCAACGAGGAAGCCGGCTCCGAATGGAGCCGGCGGAGTTTCAGGGGTGCGACGGGTGCAGTGGCAAAGCAGACAGTGAAAATCTTTGGGGGGCCCTGTTAGGGGGGCCCTACACTGCCCATGCCAGTGGCATGGGCAGTGCAGGGCCCCCCAGGGGCCCCACGGCACCCGTTCCCGCCATCCTGGTTCTGGCGGTGGACACCGCCAGAAACAGGCTGGCGGGAAGGGGGTCAGAATCCCCATGGCGGTGCTGCAAGCAGCGCCGCCATGGCGGATTCCCTGGGCCAGGGGAAAACCGGCAGGAAACCGCCGGTTCCCCTTTTCTGACCGCGGCTTTACCGCTGCGGTCAGAATAGCCCAGGAAGCACCGCCAGCCTGTTGGCGGTGCTTCCGCCGCCCTCCGCCATGGCGGTCATGGACCGCCAGTGTCGGAATGACCCCCATAGTATGTTAAGGCTGCAGAGCATGCTTCAAATTGGATTTTAGCATTAGATGTGGGAGGATGTTAGTGATTGCCATAGTACACTCCCCCACACAGCCACAATCCTAAGGGACATATTTACAAGCCCTTTGCACTACCTTGCGTCACATTAGTGTCTTTTTTTTAAACTCTAATGTGGCAATAAGGTAGCCTTTTCATCACACCATATTTACAAAGTGGTGTAATGCATGCATTGCACCACTTTGTAATCCTTTGCGCCACATTATATTTGTGCTTGGCATAATGTATGCAAGACGGAGCTTTCCCATTAGGAGCCCTGTAAAAACAGCGCAGAAAAACATGCAGGCTTTCACTGCACCATTTTTAGTATTATCTTTAATGCCTGCATAAGGCAGGCGTTAAATTGGTGCTCTCATTGTTTTCAATGGGCCTCCCTTTACTTTTCAGGATTAGCACCATAATGTTTGGCGCTAATCCTGCAAAGCACCACAATAGCATCACATTTTTGACACTATTGGCCCAACGACCACCATAATGTGCTGTGTTGCAAATACTGCACAACCATGTTATTTTCAGGTGGTGGTAAAGGCACGCCAGAAAAGTGACGCATCAGGACCGTAAATATGCTCCTAAGAGTCCAAATTCAGAGTGGCCAAAGATTTTTGCCATCTTGGAAATGACACTTTGGGCCTCTTTTCAGTAATGCAATCCTGAACTACTAAAAAAGTGGATACTGTTGCCCACAGGACATTTTACCTCATTGGTTATGGAGTACCCAGGGATCACAGGGGGGAGATGCATTACAAAACGAAAAAATGAAACGTTTTCGTTGTAATTTTTTCAGAGCAGGCAGTGGTCCATAGGCTCTAGATTTGCTTGCATCAAATGTCTGTTTTTCTAGCAAAGAATTGGCACAGTGACATCCATGCCGAGCTAGAAAGAGACAAAGGGGGTCATTCTGAGCTGCCCGCCAAGCGGGAACCGTCAGAATACCGCTGCGCGGTCAAAAGACTGCTGCGGTTATTCTGAGTTTCCCGCTGGGCGGGTGGGTGACCGGCAGAAGGCCGCCCGCCCGCCCAGCGGGAAACCCCTTCCCACGAGGATGCCGGCTCCGAATGGAGCCGGCGGAGTGGGAAGGGTGCGACGGGTGCAGTTGCACCCGTCGCGATTTTCAGTGTCTGCTATGCAGACACTGAAAATCTTAGTGGGGCCCTGTTAGGGGGCACTGCAGGGCCCATGCCATTGGCATGGGCACTGCAGTGGCCCCCAGGGGCCCCACGACACCCGTTACCGCCATCCTGTTCCTGGCGGTGAAAACCGCCAGGAACAGGATGGCGGTAAGGGGGTCGGAATCCCCATGGCGGCGCTGCTTGCAGCGCCGCCGTGGAGGATTCCCTAGGGCAGCGGGAAACCGGCGGGAAACCGGCGGGAAACCGCCGGTTTCCCGTTCCTGACCGCGGCTGTACCGCCGCGGTCAGAATGCCCATGGGAGCACCGCCAGCCTGTTGGCGGTGCTCCCGTCATTTTAGCCCTGGCGGTCATCGACCGCCAGGGTTAGAATGACCCCCAAAGTCCTTTGCCATTTGCACAGCAAAATATTTAAGCATAGGATTGGCCCAGTGCCATCCATGCCCAGCTGTAAAATGACATAAGTTTAAATAAATTCTATTGAATGTATAGTTTAATTTCAAAATGATTTCAGTTTTTATATTCGAAGGTAATTATTAATTGAACTGATTCAAACATGAATTTTATTTAATTGTAACTATTTTAAAAAATTTTAAATATGTAATTGAATATTTGGAAATATGCTTTAAAGCGGTTTAAATAATTTTAGGTTTGCTGATGATTTCTTCATTTGAAAAAGTGTTTTTGGAGATTACAGGGTTGGGGTATTTTTTTGGGTTGGTATGGCATTTTGGTGTCATGATGGGTAATGTTTGGGGAAGCAAGAGTTGTTTACGGTTCAAGGATGTATAGTGTTTTGAGGAATTAAGTGATTTAGGGTGGAGCAGAATTTTGCAAAACATGTGGGTCACGACCCACTAAAGGTGACAAGCTGATTTTTGGTGGGTTGCGAAAGGTGAAGCACTAAATAAATATGCCTTTTACATCTGTATTTATCCTGTCACGTTTGCTGTGCCTCAAAGACAATATTAAATGTAAGGCTATGTCTTCTGACAAATTGCTGCTTATATTTTTTAATAATATGGCAATTGGTGTTTTCAAATTCCTCAAACTTTCAGTTATATGCAATCTTGCCAGGATACAGAGTATGAAAGGAAAACCTGTGGAGTGTACTTTTTGTAACACACAACAAAATATAGATACCTTTAAGTGAACTGTATACATTCAGCAGTTAGTAAAACAAAAATGAATTTTTTGTAATTCTGAAGATTTTAATAGGATCAATACAAGTCAAAACACTTGGTGATGTACGAACGATAAATATTCACTGAAACCTGAGTTCCACACATTTTCATTTCTGTGCAAAATATTTTTATTAGTAAAACTTAATGGCTCTGCAAATGTAGTGGCTATTTTAACAATAAATGTACTAGCTGTAAATGACAGTGTGCTACCACATGATGCTTTGGTTACTTTAAATATTTCCCCATCTCATACACATTAAAGCTAGGTGGGTTACAAATGTTTGACATTCTAAAAAGTGGGCTGTGGTTCTAAAAGGTTTGAGAAGCACTGGGATAGAGGGATGGTTAGTTCTTAGGGGTAGGTAAAGGGTTTTTCTGGTTCAGGGATAGGTGGTGTTTAGGTGTAGTAGGGTTTTGGGTTCAGGATTATGCAGTAGAATAGTGAGGGTTTTTTAGGAATGCCTGGATAGGTGGTGATTTGGGATAGTATGGATTTTTTAGAGATCAGAAATGGGCAGTGCTTAGGAGTAGTAAGGCCTCTGTAGGGTTCAGGGATGGCTAGAGTGAGGATATATTGAGGGTTTTAGGGTTCAAGGAAGGGTAGTGTTTAGGAGTAGGAAGGACTTTTGTAGGCCTTAGGGATCGATAGTTTATGTGTAGCAAAAACCTTGTAGGATTCAGGAATCTGTAGTGTTTAAGGGTTTAGGGATGTGGAGTGTTTAGTGGTCGTAAGGAGTGTTATGGTTTGGGATTAATTAATGTTTAGTAGTAATGAGAAGTTTTAATGTTCAGAGATGGGTTGTGTTTAGGGTAGTTAGGAGTTTTAGTGTTCAGGAATGGGAAGTGTTTAGGTGTAGTAACGAGTTTCTAGTGTTTTGCGATGGGTAAAGTCTAATGATAGGAAGAGGTTTTAGAGCTCAGGGTGGGGTAATGTAAAGTTATTTCACATTAAATAGATTATGTTAAGCTAAATAATAAAAAAATAATTTACAATAAAATGAATTCAACATAAATTAGCTATTTGTGTAACACACACCATATAAATACTGCTGGTGCACCAGCAGTTAGAGTGCTCTGACTTTAAGGCCGCTTTTTCTGTGAAATTAATTTTAGCGGGAGCACCCACTATTGGTGACTTTGTTTGAACATCATAAGCTGCCGGAGAGGAGGTGAGGAGATATGAGGCTCCTGCGCTTGTACAGTAAAATGGAAGATTTATGACTGGAATGTCGGAACTTCTAATGCGCCTAGCACCACTCTACAACAGATAGGACAAATTCACCTAAAATCATGGTGAGCATGTGTCCTTTGAATGTTATGATACTGATGCAACCCTCTGATTCTATAAGGGCTCAGAGGCATTGCACAATGTAATATTTTCTTGTTCTCAGGCGGCTTGGGACTGGATATTTGACACATAATTGTCACTGTTAAATTGATATTGTTTGAAAGTCTAAGGCACAGCTGGTTATTCAACAATATTGTGAGAGCATTATGAACATAGTGGTAAGATTTACAAAGAGAAAGTACACGCAATAGAAGGATATAGTTTATTATAATTGGTTCTTGGAAGCCTCCCAGTGTGAGACAATTAAAACGTGCTAAGCGTTCAATATGCAATTGATGTTGTCACAGCATAGTGAAGAGTCCCTAGTGCATAATATTGAGAACTATAAATCCCATACTGTCTTTGCATGAACTATAAGTCCCAGAATGCCTTTTGCACTAATAAGAGTCATCAATGTGCAAACAACATGAGAACACAGACCAGAGCCACTTGATAAAGACGAGAGTCGAAAAGTGTTGTGGGGTCTGCTTGGCTGTCGGAACAAATAAATGATAATTGCTATGAGAAGCCTCCAAATGCAGCACTTTTTTGTTATATATATATATATATGTATATATATATAATAATATAACTCGAAATGATATATAGCAGCTTACCTGCAAGGACACTCCTGATGTAATATACCAGATATAAAGGTACTCTAGATGCACTTACAGTGATGTTAGGGCTCCTGATACAAAAGCTGTTGACGTCCTCATCCTGCTCGATCTCTCCACTGCATTTGACACAGTCTCCCACAACACATTCGTCAGAAGAGTCCGCAAGTACTTTATTCAAGGTCCAGCACTCAACAGGATCTGCTCCTTCCTAATGGGAAGAACCTAAATAGTCACACTGCCATCTTTCACATCTGAGGGCAAGAAACTGGTATGTGGCTTCCCACAGTGTTGTTCTCTCAGCTCTCCCCTGTTCAGTGTCTACATGGCTCCACTCGGCAACATCATTAGATCCCAAGGCATCCGCATCATCGCCTACACAGACAACACTGGCTCTTCCTGTTCCTGATAAACAATACACCCACCACCTGAACCAACTACGACAACTGCATGCCTCTTGTGGTGGAATGGATGAGAACAAACTGTGTGAAGCTGAACTCAAACAAGACTGAAGTACTGGTCTTTGGAATCAAGGACTCCCTTTGGGACGCCACCTGTTGGGCTGCAGAACTCGGACGTATTCCATCACCCACCAACCATGCCAGAAATCTGGGGATCATCCTGGATGACATGCTCAACATGACAAACAGATCAATGCAGTAAGCTCCAATTGCTTTCACATCCTACAAATACTATGAGAAAGCTTCAAGTGGCTCCCGAAGAACACCACCAGCAGAGTGAGTGACTTACATGTGGACATCACCTCTGTTTCGGACCCATATAGCAAAATTACTGGCATTTTGAAAAAAACATAATATTTAACTCATTGGCTACTAAATGAATGAGGACATGGCCGGACCACAACAAAAAATTTTAACTAGAGGAAAAAGGTTTTGGATTTGTGAAAACAGGAGGCTTAGGCAGTGTGGGTGCCTTCTACCCCTAGAAAATCTGTATTTCAAAAGCCCAAATATTGGCTAAGGGACACTGTTATCCTCAAATCATTACCTAATGTGTCTAGATACAAGGTTCAAAACAACATTTCAAAATACAGTCAATAAGGACAGTGCAGACATTTCGCATTCCGATGGCGCTGGGCAGGGGGCCCCCTGCACTGCCCATGCCATGGGCATGGGCAGTGCAGGGGTCCCACTGTGCCCCCCAGCACTGGCTGACTGCCATGGAAATGCTGGCAGAAAGCTGAGTTGTAATCAGCACGGCGGCACTGAGTACAGCATTGCTGCGGCTCAGTACAACTCAGACCGTCATCAGCCCATCAGGAACAATGTTCCTGGCAGTGACTGCGGTCTCCTGATGGGTCTACCCGTCAGGGTTGTAATGTGGTGGTCGGACCGTCTGGAGTGCTGCAGTCCAACCGTCACCGCAAGTGTGGCAGTCCTCAGACCACCACACTCCTAATGAGGCCCTATGGTGGTTTATTACAAAAATTCTAAAGTGCCAAACAGAAATAGTAAAATGCTGATACAGCTATAGCCCCATTTACATGCATTGAGCCATTACATTAAAGGCTTTCAATAACAGAAACAATACAAAACAATAGGCAAAATCAGAAATAGATTAAGGGCTGATTTAGGTCCTGGTGGAGGGGAATACTCCGGTGGATATCCCACAATCCCTTTAAATCTTATGGAGATCGTAGTAAAGCAGATGGGATATGCGTGACGTTTGTGATGGAGTATTCACTCCGCCAAGATCTAAACCAGGCCCTAAATCTCAAATGTGCTGCAAAAACTGTAAGAAATCAGACATCATCCATAATAAAAATCAAAAAGATCTAGCCAACTCCCAAATTCAAGCGTTTACACACAGCCTTCTTGCATAGGAAAGTAAAAAATTGGCAAAGTCAGTATGGTATTGTCACGTAGGCTTTCATTATTCTAATGAGACTAATCGCCCACGGTGTGGGAGACTGAGTCCAACCCACTGCGGGTGACACCTGTCGCTCCAACCCGGGTTTTGCTCCAGCTAACTAGCAGTGCCTCATCTCTACCAAAGGATAGTAATGATTGGGCAGCCGAGCGCATGACATACTAGGCTACTCAGGGAAGTCGTGGTCACTCAGGTCGCATCCAGTTCTCTCATTTGCAACTCAGTCTCATATATAAATGACAAACAGAAGCAGTATATGTTTCAATAATGAGTTTAATAAAACGACTGCATCTTAGATAGCAAAGTGTGAGCTGCAATAACCAGGACGACACAACATGACAGTATTAAAATGGTGACAAGAAGAGTGAAGCACAAAAACAACGCTATCATATTGTCACTATGATTAATGGACTATTTCCTATCTAGGTTGTAATTTGAGCACAGCATGTTAAGCTCTAATTCTGCCTTTCAGGTTTCCCAGGGAAGACATCAACCCCCACACCTGAGTAAAAGCCTGTGGTCTGTGTTAGTATCTGTAGCAAAGCATTCAGCAATCAGCATACAATTGTGGTTCCCTGGCTGGAATCTCCCTCTAAAGTGTAAAAGACAAGGAAGTGTTTATTTAAGAACACAGCTGATGTTTTTGAGAAAATGTCCCTACGTAAGGATGTGTATTTTCTACGAATGTCGGAGACTAAACTTCTACCACGTTCACCGGCAATGTACCGAGCTCCAGCCTTGAATGAAGCACAAAGTGATCAAGAATGTCTTGTTTGAGAACAGAGTCCTGGCTTAGGCAAAAACAGTTAGATAGATGAAAATAAAACAAGACCGTAAAAATGGTTATTGTAATAATAATAAAGCGAAGCTGAATAAAATATATCTAGGTTAAAGTGCACAGCGGCCTAGTGTGTTAAAACAACGTACATGGAGCTATAACTAAAATGGCTACACAACAGTATGATCATGACTCCTACAAAACATATTTTCATGATTCTTACTGTCACTTGGCCGTATCACCATAGGACTAACCCACAACATGAATACTGTTTCACCTCTCTTGACCTAATGTCATCCAGAAGTGTTAGAACAAACTAGTTTCAATAACTCTAAACCATTGTGAATTAATGTAATAATGCGTACAAGCAGAAGGACCTTGCACAATACTTCTAATTAATTATTTTCTGTCTTTCAGAAATAAATAGATCACTTCTTGCTACACATAATGTCAGGACAAATATGAACACAGAATGAACATTATCATACAACATCAATTTTGGACAAGATGGCATCAAGGCCTGTGGGAAATTGGGTTTTTGGTTGAGGGGGGTGAAACCCTCCTTAAGCAACAATGACTATGCTTGTCAGGGTGAATCACACATGTCACTAAATTAACCTGTACTTAACCCTCTGGTAATGTGGCACAAAAGCAGTCAGACTTAACCTAGAGGCATTGCGTTAAGTATTTATGCAGGCATGCATGCACTCCATCCATCACTTATGTGTGTGAATGTGTATTGTATTGTATTGTATTGTATTGTATTGGTACATTTATAGAGCGCATTCCGGCAAAAGCATCGAAGCGCTAATCAAACCGAGAGCTGGAGAAAGGCATAAGCTACCAACAGGAATACCTATTGAGCAAACAGCCAGGTTTTAAGGCTTTTCCTAAAGGTAAAATGAGTCGCCATTTGTCGGAGCGTAAAAGGCAGGGCGTTCCAGAGCCTTGCCGCTTCAACCGTAAAGGCGCGGTCTCCCCACCTAGCCTTGTTACAGCGAGGAACCATGATCATATATTTGAAAGAAGATCTGAGATATCTAGTCGGTTGATAGAATTGTAGAGCAGACTTCAAATAGTCACATCCTTCCGACTGGAAGGCTCTATGAGTAAGACATGTCACCGCCAAATGGCCGCTCCGCGGTCAGGAGACCGTGGATGCCATTCTGGCTTTCCCGCTGGGCCGGCGGGCGACCGCCAAAAGGGCGCCCGCTGGCCCAGCGGGAAAGGCCCTGCAACGAGGAAACCGGCTCCGAATGGAGCCGGCGGAGTTGCAGGGGTGCGACGGGTTCAGTTGCACCCGTCGCGATTTTCACTGTCTGCAAAGCAGACAGTGAAAATCTTCATGGGGCCCCCTGGGGCCCCACGACACCCGTTCCCGCCATCCTGTTCCTGGCGGTAAGAAACGCCAGAAACAGGGTGGCGGGAAGGGGGTCGGAATCCCCATGGCGGCGCTGCAAGCAGCGCCGCCATGGAGGATTCCCTGGGCCAGGGGACCGCCGGTTCCCCTTTTCTGACCGCGGCTTTACTGCCGCGGTCAGAATGGCCCTGGAAGCACCGCCAGCCTGTTGGCGGTGCTTCCGTGGTCCCCGGCCCTGGCGGTCATGGACTGCCAGGGTCGGAATGACCCCCAGAGTGTCTTGAAAATAATTCTCTATTTAATCGATAGCCAATGGAGAGATATCAAACAGCCGCTAGCTGATGCGGACTGGGGGAGATTCAGAATGAGGCGTGCTGCCGTATTCTGAAGAGACTGTAGTTTGTCAGGGGAAGATTTGTTCGCATTTAGCAGCAGTGCATTACAGTAGTCAAGTCTTGAGGTGACTAACGCCAGCACAACCGGCCGTCTTAAGTCATCCTCTAGAAGGTGTAAGATTTTCTTGAGTGTTTTTAATATCCAAAAGCAGACCTTGACTGTATGGTTAATCTGTGATTTGAAAGAGAGGGTGTTGTCGAAAATGATGCTTACGTTTTTAGCAGAGGGAACGGGAAAAGGACAACCCCCACAAACCGGAGGCCACCAACTGTTATTCCAGGGAGAATTATTGCGCCCAAAACACATAATCACCGTCTTGTCCCCATTGAGTTTAAGCCAATTATTGGCCATCCAGTTGTTGATTGCTGTCATACCGCATTGGAATTTCTCCTTTGTGTCCTCCCAATTCTGTGAAACGTGCACAATCATCTGCGTATCATCTGCGTAAGAGACAATCTGGAAGCCAAAGGAGCGTACCAGATTCGCCAGAGGCGCCATATATAAATTTTAAAGCGTAGGACTAAGGGAGGACCCCTGCGGAGCTCCACACGGAAGATGAAAAGGGGAAGCACGATGGTCGCCACAGGCCACCGTGATCGTTCTATCCGTGAGAAAGGAGCTGAGTAACTTCCAAGCCTTCCCTCTCACTCCGGCCTGGGACAAACGATTAAGCAAAATGGTAGGAGAGATAGTGTCAAATGCTGCCGACAAGTCCAACAGGACTAAAATCGTACCTTCTCCCAAATCCCCTCTTCGGCGAATTATATCTGAAGTCGAAATTAATGCCGTTTCCGTGCTATGAGCACCACGAAAACCGTGCTGTGATGGATCCAATTTACCATTCCCTTGAAGGAAATCGGCCAGCTCCTGATTAAGATGTTTTTCTAACATTTTGGCCAAACATGCAATAACGAGATCGGGCGAAGATTTGTAAGGTCAGCAGCATCTTTTCCTGGTTTTTTACTGAGAGGCATAACTGTGGACTGTTTCCAGACAGCCGGAAATTCCCTTCCAGAAGGATTTCTGCAAACACTGGCTCCAAAGCAGCGGCCACCAGCGAAGGGGCTAACTTTAAGATTCTAGGCAGACAAGGCTCCGTAGGTGAGCCTGATTTCATTGCCATAAGAAAGTCAAGGATTCTATTGGCTGCAAAGGGTCGAAAGCAGTCAAGCTGGTTGACTGACTCTGCATAGAGAAAGGGCGCATCACCCTCTAAATCCAGAGAAGGGGCACTGAAGTTCATCAGCAGTTTAGTAATTTTATTATTAAAAAAGTCCCCCACCGATTGACAGTATTGAGGGGAATTTTCTAAAGGGGAGGATCTTGAGTTTGTCGTAGAAGATGTCAAGGCACGCACTGTATTAAACAATTCTTTAGAGGAGTTCAAAGACCCTCTAATCACTTTGGAAAAATACAAAGTTTTAGCTAACTTAATGGCCACTTTATACTTCCCCAAGGCTTCCCTGAGTTGTCTTCTTTCTAATAGGGTTTTATTTAGTCGCCATTTCCGCTCCTGCCTGTGATAGGTTCTTTGTAAGTCTTTCAACTCCTCCGAGTACCAAGGTGCAAACTGAGCACGTCGGGCTTTAGTAATTGCCACATACTGTGGTGCAAGCGCATCAATGGCCCTTTTCAGACCCTGGTCAAAGATCTCAAGACGTAAGCCTCCTACAGACTTCGCCTGGTCCCAACCTACTTTCAGTGCCTGTGGAAAATTGGACTTATTAATTTTGTGCCATGGCCTTTTTAGGACGGTGCTTGGAGGCAGTTTCGGAGCAGGGGGCGGCCAAGATACCTCCCTGTTACCATTTCTAGAGATCAATCCCAATCTAATAAAGATCGCATCCAGCGTATGGCCCACCGTGTGCGAAGGAGAGATGTCTCCCAGATGCCAATCCAGGCTCTGCATATAGCTGGTAAAATGTACCAAGGCTGGGTCGGATAAATCATCTAAGTGTCGGTTAAAATCCCCCAATACCAAGGCATTCTCGGCTAAAAGCAGCGGTTCCAACAGTGAGGGCCAGGGTGCCAAAATGTGTGTGTATGATTTAGTGTGTCGCTCTAGGACGGGTATGCCCAGATGTGGGCCCTGTGCACACTGTGTCAGGGGAACCAAGCTATACCCATCTGATGAGTCCTAACTAGGGCCTGTTTTGCTTGTGATCCAGTTCAGTGAGGACTTAGAGTGGCAGTTCGGGCTTGACTATTCCCGCTGGAGTAGAGTGAAGGCTGATGTGTATATAGCTGGGTCCAAACTGAGGTGGCTATGTGTGCTAAATACCAATGGACTGGGAAGTGGCTCCAAGTAATTACCAGTGGCCAAGATTAATTCAAGCATTCCATCCAGCACTTTTTTGTATACTTTAGTGTGTTGCCCTAGTGGACGGGTATGCCCAGACGTGGACCCATGCACACTGTGTCATTTGTACCTAGCTATACCTAACTGATAAACCCTAACTAGGGAAAAACAGGTCTTGGATTGCTTGGGTACCAGTTCAGGGAGGACCTGGCAGGCAGTTTAGGCTGGACTGTTATCATTAGAGCAGAGTCAAGTGATTTGCATATAGATGGGCCCAAACTGAGGTGGCATGGTATGCAAAATAACAATGGACTGTGATGCAGCCCTAAGTAATTACCAGCGAGTGAGATTAATTCAAGCATTCTATCCATCACTTTTTTGTACACTTTAGTGTGTCACTCCAATGGTAACAATGCAGTCGGGACTGCCAGGCCAGGGCCTCGCTGAACTGGACCATAAGCAATCCAGGACCAGTTTCGACCTAGTTAGATCACATTAGCTAGGCATACCTTGGTTGTGAGAAACTATGCAATGCCAGGCATTCCTCTTGCCATGGCACCCTAATCAGGTAGTGTATGCTTCTGAAAAACAGACTAGAGAATAACCGTGATATGCTGGGAGATTCCCCTTGCATGTAAGGGACATTAATCATGTTTCCTGCCTGGGGTCATCATGCCTTTGCATGCAGTCCTAGGCTGGAACAATCAAGGTTGGAAGTCCTTTCTTAAAATGGCTGACAATCACATGAAGTGAACCTGCTGATTCTCTGAGGGCTGGTCTACCAGGAAAATGTTTCTGATGACCAAGTAACTTGAACTTCCACCATCTGTTAAAAAGGTCATTGTCTTGCCTCTAAAAGAGACAGAAGAACCAAGATATGGATTTCCTGATTTTTGGCAGATTTCTCTATACTGCCACCCTCTTAATGAGACCATAATTATCTTTTTGTCATTGTAGGTTTATATTTAGCATTGTGTTGGTCTATTTCTTCATGCCTTTGCTCTATTGACATCATCCCAAATGTCCTGCAATGTGTGCATTTTCATAGGTACAGACTGCATACTCAGTAAATACTGATAAAACTGAGTTCATTGTTTGAAATTTGCATCCTTCAGAAGAAGGCTAAATAGCTAGTAAAGGGTGTCATACCCCATTCTAGAAATCAAGCAGGCAAACAAATCTGGTGTGTGGAAATTTCACCTAGAGTCTGAGGCAAGAACAGAAGTTTTCATCCAAATTGTAATTAGTGCCTGACCAAGCTTGAGGACACTTGTACCCTCCTTGGTTATTTCAAATGAGAAGGTAGCCTGGTGAATTCCGGAATCGGGATTCATGATACCATGGAGAACGGGTATAAAATTGGAGATAAATACTGAGATATTGGGTTGCTTTCTAACAGCTGACTGTCAAACCAATTAAATGCAATGGCATTACGTAAGCATATGATGGAAGCATGTCAGTGTCTGGCACATGCCAGCAGTGCCTGTCATACTGTCGACCACCACTTTTCATTTGATGACTGTGCATCTAGCAGTTAACTGCTGTGACAACATACCTGGCAAATTATTGTTGTATGGTTGCAGTGTGATATCAGCCCCATAGATGGTGTTGGCATGCTGGGCCTTGGAAAAATGTTCTCCCCGCTCCTGGTTCAATGACCACCAGCGCGCCTGTGAGACACCATCACTAGTCTCACCTATTGAGGCTGACTGAACCTTTGGACTTGGCAAAGAGTGTAGTAGTCAGAATCATTCGATCACAAATCGATGACAATATACCATAAACAATCTTAAACATCATTGACAATTTAAAACTAAAATAAACTTCAAACTGAAAAAAGTTTCAAACCTTTATTACAATCCCAAAATCAATGTCACATATATGGTGGTCAAAACTAAGTTGTAAACACACACAAAAACCATAGGCTGACCAAAGTTTTTAAAGAGATTTAGCCTACTAAACATCAATGTTGTTAGACACTCCGAAAGGATAATATAGATTAGCAACAACACTTTATGCTCATTATTGTTAGAATTCAAAGCAGATGATAGTGACATCAGTAAATCATCAAAATAAAGTTTAACATCCAATTTCAGATTTTGGGTTTCAGAGCTGGGTCATTCCTATCACTAACACAAATTTGGACGTGCATGTGTGGGAATATACTAACACATGCAGGCAAAAGCAAAAATAGAAAAAATAATAATAATAATTTAGAAAAAATCCTAAAACTAGGGCAACTCACTATAAATATTGCGCTGGGGTAAGTATCTGACTGATAAAGAAACAAGAAACCACATGTAGTTATACCTCTCCTCATGAGACAGCATACAGTGATGATTAATCAAGCAGGACGGTCACCTTCTTCTGGCAACAGTTGACAGCAGAATCAGGATGGTGCAGAACACTGACTGCACATAGGACTGATCAGCATTTCAGATTTAGTTGGACATATTAGTACTGAACCACATAACAACATAGGACAATTACGACTAAGATAAGAAAACCCATCAGGGCGCTTAAAAAACAAGAGGATGAAAACAGACTAAAACAGACTCCAACAGAATTCTGAACAGCATCGAGGCAGGAGCGGAGCTAACTCAAAAGTTTCAAAGTCTCTCGCTAATTAGGAATATGTATGATCCATTCATTTGTCCTTCAGGTGGGCGCACTTCGGATGTCAGTTTGAGCATCCAATGGCTGCAGATGGCACCATCGAAATTGCAACTATTATGAATCTTGTCAGCAAAAGTGCATTGTTATCAGGTCGTTTCACACATTTCCTTACCAAATATTACATTCTCTAGTTATTTGTTACTTGAGATCCTTTCTCACTGTACACAATAAACTAAACTACTACATTTCACATGAGAACTACGAATTTCCTGTCTTGTTCAACAGCTAGAACAAATAATGCAACATTGTTATTTGTACAACATGTTTCTGGCCTTCAATACAAAAGGACATTCAACATTCACATTAACAACCTAGAAAAAGAATTCAGGTCAGAAGGGACAGAATAAACAAGTGATTTTCCATTGCTGCTGTAAAATAAGTCTTTCATAGCTAGTCAAGCAAAGAAAGCCTTAATACTTTAATGCATTAATAAACTTATTGCGCACCTTACAATTCATATTTGCAAAGCAAATTATTTTAATTGCAAACATTATTTACAACATGTTAAGTCTGATTTAAAAGTGCATTTTTTTCTGCACACATGTAACTTGCATTAATAAAATACATGTAATTCAATATAAGTACGATTAATTCATATTCATTTAATATTTTCAATAACACTTTTAATATTAATTCACATTAGTACTTCATTTAATATAAATGCTACATTTCTCAGGTTAAGACGTAGTGTTTAATACAAATGGTAACCACATGGTTCCTCATACTTCTAATGTGCACATCTTACAACTCCTGTTATTTTCTCTGTTAGGCCTTTAAAATGTAGTTTAATTAATCACCATATGCTAACTTCTGTGCCATTAATATATTAATAAAATGTGATATCTCACATCAGTATTCAATTGTTAACTAACTGCCATTGGTTCGCTTTAGTGTTAATTTTAGTTTACTTAATCATTATATGCTTTTTTTATTGTATTATTTTTAGCTTTTTTATCAGATTTATAATGACACTTTCTTTTTTTATGTCTTCAAGGTACAAGGTCATATTCTGTTTCTCCCTATTATTTCATATGGTTATTGGAGATGATCCCATTTCTATTAAAGCTTTGATTTTTGGGAATTCATGCCTCTGTTTTTTAGTATACAAACAATGGGTACATGTTTGGGCCAGGGGACTAAAAGGACTCCCTCACGGCTACCATTAGCTCACCAGCTTCAAGTAACTAGGGCTTGGAAGCAAGCCTAGCAAATGATTCAGAATGTCTGGAGCTTACCACTTCTGCCTTCTGCAGAACACAAACATAAGCACCAATGGGGCTTAACGTTTCTGTCACACAAACCAATGACAAAACCCAACTCGCACCCCCACAGTGACTGGCAGCACAGTCTGCAACATGAACAATCACCGCACAGCAAAGCCACCTTGAGATTGTTCATAAAGGAGAGTCCACAACGTCAGTCATACTTTGTGTGCAAGCAAAGGTATTTTGAGGAAGAGCAGAGTAGATCGATTGAATGTCAGTGTGCACATTTAGGCATGCTTACTGAAAATTACAATCCCATGCTCTTGTATGAGGTGGTAACTATTCTAACAGTTATTATATTTGTTAGTAGCTGGGTATGCGTTTCATAGATTAGCAGTTGCTCTAGTTCAGGGTTCTGCAAAGTCGGTCCTGGAGAGCCAGGTCCATGCCAGATTTTTTAGCATATCCACATTTAGAAAAAAGATGTTTCAGAAATCTAAATTTTTCTAAATGTGGAAATGCTAAAAATATGGCATGGGCCCAGTTCTCCAGGACCGACTTTGCAGAACCCTGCTCTAGTTAGAGAAGAGGTAGAAAAACCCAGGTCTAGACAAACCAACGTCAATGAAAGAATCTTGACACCTGCCAGCACAGGAAGTGACATCACTGGACCTCCCATCATCCACTCGCATAGAAAGTGATATCAATGAATTTCTCATCATACATGTGGACAGGAAGTGACATTACTGGTTTTCCTGCCAAAATCATCTTTAAAAGAAGAAGCTAACAAGAGGACTTAATTTCCCATCGCCTATTAGCACAGGAAGTGACATCACTGGATCTCCCATGATCCACCTACACAGGAAGTGATGTCACTAAATTTCCTATCATACATCTGGAAAGGTAGTGACATTACTGGTTGTATCACCAAAACCGTCTTTGAAAGAAGAAACCAAGAAGAGGACTTAATTTCCCACCATCCACCTACACAGACAGTGGCTTCACTGAATTTCCTATCATACACCTGTCGGCAAGCCATTACTATGTCTTTGGATCCTGCGAACTCAATGTTGAATGTTTTATTGACCAAATTTATTAAAGTTGCTCAGAGCAAATTTAGGGGCACTGCGAGCAGTGGATAGTTATGTTTGAAATGTTCACCCGCTCTTGCCACATTTGGGTTTCTATCAATTTTGTCAGTTGTTGAGCTTCAACTTTGCATCATAGGTTGTGATCCCTGTTGGTAGCTAACGTAAGATCATTCAATGCACTGAAGCACGTTAGGTCCTTGACTACCGTGGGCCCCCCTGTTTATTATGCATCATGTGGGGTTCTGGTTTGTTGAGGTCCGATTATATTTTAATTGTAGGTTATACAATACCATTGAGGGAATGCTTTTACTGAGGTTAGCGTATATTAATTATTGAGTATTCTAGTATGTATTTAATGTCTGATTCAGTGCTTCGTACATGCAGTTGGGGCTTTTTTTATTTTTTTGCAAATGTATTATTGATTCTTTATTTTCTGCTTTAATTGTATGGCATTTTATTATCTGTACAATAAACTATTAATTCATTCATTCCCCAGCATACATCTGGACAGGACGTGACACTATAAGTTCTCCCGCCAAAACATCCTTAAAAGAAGAAGTTCACAAGAGTACTTCATTTCCCATTACCCATCAGCACAGGAAGTTACATCATAGCACCCTGCAATTCCTACCCCTCCCAGGACCTACTTAACAGCAACTGTAATGCAGACATGAAGTGGGTGCACCAAAGGCAAACCCATCTGCACCCATCAGTGCCTGGAATGAGCCCAGCACCAGGAACCATGATCAGATCACCACCCAACGAACTCCGCAGCACTCCTTAGGTCACTAGGCCCCAGACGCCATTTCCCCAACTGCTGTTGTGTCGCACCTCACACCACAGCAGGATCTTTCACTTGCACCTGCTGCCAGTTTTCCAGCAGCTACACACCCACACCCACCATGCAAATACTAACAACACCCTCAACACCCCCTTCCAGCACACATGCATCACAAGCACCAACAATGCCTTCACCTCCACCCTATACCACCCACCACAGCAAACCTGCATGTCAACACCCACCTCAGGCATGCTTCTCAATATAATAGCACTCAACAAACACACAACCAACATATGGGACCTGTCATCCTGTTTATCACAGACACCGGGCTCAGCCCCTCTTCGGCTCCCGACATCACCAAGGCAATCCCAGCAGGCTATAAGATCGCTTTACAGAACCACCTTCACAGTCCAGGAGGAGGACTTGCTATCATTTACAAGGAATGCATAAAATTCACAACATCCACAGAAAACGCCACCCCATTCTTGGAACACCTGCATTTCAAGCTGAAAATCTAAAAAAACTTAATCCTGAAAGGAGCTCTTGCCTACCGACCATCTGGTTCTTTAGACACCTTTACCAACCTTATCACTGACTTCGTCCCATTGCTGACCTTCGCTCCAGAACCGACATTCTCCTTGGTGACCTCAACTTTCACCTGGAAGTCTGAAATGACCACTGCTCCACAGCACTCCTTGAAAGCCTGAGCGACTTTAAACTCACTCAGCTAGTCCCAAAATCCACAGCACTCCTTGAAAGCCTGAGCGACTTTAAACTCACTCAGCTAGTCCCAAAATCAAAACACACCACAGGACACACACTGGACCAACTCTTCACCACAAGTGACAACATCAAATACAATCCCACCACACTGCTCACATGGACCAACCACTGCATCATCCACTTTCAAATCAACACACCTCAATTCAACACCACTACCAGGTTCAACATTTCAAGTTGCAGCTGGGGCAAAATCACAGAAGCAGGCTGACTCAGCACCCTTAGCACAGCTCAACCTAGTCCCAACCTCAACAAGGACATCAACAACTTCAACAACAGGATCATGAATTGCACAGATTCTCTCACCCTCATCAAATCAAACAAGCATAATAGATCATACAAGGATGCCAGCTGGTCCACAGAAGACCTCCAAGACCCCAAACTACACTGTAAACAGCTAGAAAGGGAATAGGGAGCTAGCCATGATGTCACTTACAGACCTACTTACAAGGCTGCACTCAGACACTATCACCAGCAAACAAGAGACAACAAGAAAAAAGCACTAGTGGACCGAATCAAAGGAAGCTCCAAAAGCTACAAGGATTTTACCTTGCCCTCAGCCACTGTCACCAATATCGCTGCTTCCCAGCAACTCTGCCACAACCTATCCAACACCTTCACAGCAATTCACAAACATTTAAAGCAACTTCGCACACCAAACCAATCCCAGAGAACTTATTGTTAAACTACCCACCACAAACCAAGATGGCCACCTAAACGAATGGACAACCCTCACCAGAAACTACACAGTGGCAATCAGGCAGACATCCACTCAAAGACCCTAATGGACCCATCCCCCAACCACAGGTACAACCTGGGAACATTACCAATCAGCACCACCCTGACCCACATCATCAACATCTCCATCACGTCCGCCACTTTCCCAGATGAACTTGAAGAACTCTAAGCCCTCATCAAGAAGCCCACCGCCTACCCGAATCAACTGAGCAATTTCCAATCCATCTCTCTGCTTCCTTAATCATCCAAATAGATTGAGAAGGCCATCAAAAAACAACTCACAACCTACATCGAATTTCACCATCTCCTAGACAACATTCAATCAGGATGCAGAAAGAACCAGAGCACCGAAACAGCACCCATCACAGACACTGAAGACATTTAAAGCATCCTGGACTGAGCTGAAACAGTATCCCTTATCCTGCTCAACCTGTTTGCAGCCTTCAACACTGTCTTCCATAACACTCTCAGTAGAAGACTCCACGAGATTTGCATACAAGGATCTACACTCAAATGGATCTGTTCCTTTCTCACAGGAAAAACCCAAAGGGTCAGGCTGCCACCCTTCACATCAGAGACCAAGAAATTGTTATGCTGAGTCCCACAGGGATTGTCCATCAGTCCCACTTTTTTCAACATATTCATGAGACAGCTCGCCAATATCATCCGATCACAATACATCACACTCATCTCCTACGCAGATGACACTTACTCATCCTCTCCCTGATGGACAAAACAACTATGTCAGGACCAACTTCAACAGCTGCATAACCATTATGGCAAAATAGATGTCAACCAACTACCTGCAGCTCAACTCTGACAAGATGGATGTACTGGTATTTGGCAATAAGACCTCCCGATGGAACTCACCTGGTAGCCTTCCTAGACAACAAGTTCCACATGGTGGCTCAAGTCAATGCAGTGTGCACCTCTTGCTTCCACATCCCACACATGATGCGAAAAATCTTCAAATGGTTGCCTCAGAACACCAGACAGACTGTCGCACAAGCACTCATCACCAGCAGGCTGGACTATGGCAACACTCTCTACTCTGGCATCTCTAAACAACTCCTACAAAGACTCCAGACTATCCAGAACACTGCTGCAAGACTTACAGTCAACCTCCCACGCCGCACCCACATCACACTGCACCTCAGGAAGCTTCACTGGGTCCCCATTCACAAACGCAGCCAATTTACAATTTTCACACACACATATAAAGCCCTAAACATCACAAGACCAGAATACCTGATCCGCTGCATACATATTCACTAACCCACCGGACATCTACGCTCTGCCTTACTCTCACTCACACACATTCCTTGCATCCTCAAAAGCAAAACTGGGGGTCGCTCCTTCTCCTATATTACACCCAAGACATGGAACAACCTCCTTCTACATATCAGAGCCTCCTCCTCACTTCTTGAGTTCTGCAAGAAGCTCAAGACTTGGCTCTTCGTATAAGCACCTTGTGGACCACAAACCCACCTACCTGCCCAAACGTCTGGATACCGTCTTGGGTGGTTAGCAGTTGCACAACCCAATTGAAGGACCCCCTGCAAAGTACATAGAGGGGCCCATTCCCATCCCCCACCAGGAGCTCTCAGACCAGGTTACTTGGCTGAGGGGACCAACTGGAGCTCGTGGGCCCCCCGACCTCGGCTAATGTTAACCACTGGTGATTATGCACTATACAAATCAATATAACATAACTCAACAAGAGAATACTCTGCTTCAACCTGATAGTCCATTTAGGTACAATATTTATTGCTGTGAGAAAAGATTTAGGGGGTCATTCTGACCCTGGCGGTCATCGACCACCAGGGCCAACGACCGCGGAAGCACCGCCAACAGGCTGGCGGTACTTCCTGGCCAATTCTGACCGCGGCGGTAAAGCTGCGGTCAAAAAAGGGAAACCGGCGATTTCCCGCCGGTTTTCCCCTGGCCATAGGAATCCTCCATGGTGGTGCTGCAAGCCGCCATGGGGATTCCGACCCCCTTCCCGCCATCCTGTTCCTGGCGGTTCTTACCGCCAGGAACAGGATGGCGGGAACGGGTGTTGTGGGGCCCCTGGGGGCCCCTGCACTGCCCATGCAACTGGCATGGGCAGTGCAGGGGCCCCCTAACAGGGCCCCATAAAGATTTTCAGTGTCTGCTTTGCAGACACTGAAAATCGCGACGGGTGCCACTGCACCCGTCGCACCCCTTCAACTCTGCCGGCTCCATTCGGAGCCGGCTTCATTGTTGAAGGGGCTTTCCCGCTGGGCCGGCGGGCGGCCTTCTGGCGGTCGCCCGCCGGCCCAGCGGGAAAGTTAGAATGACCGCCGCGGTCATTTGACCGCGGTACGGTCTTCTGGCGCTTCCCGCCAGGCGGGCGGCTTCTGCCGCCCGCCGGGGTCGGAATGACCCCCTTAATGCTAAAAATAGCCATAAAAACAATTGCTACCAAGAACAGCGGTTCTCGTTCTGATTGTTGGAGTAGGTTTCCTTGCTAGCTCTGCTATAATTTTGGCATGACCTGCAGTCAAAATATGCAACATAATGGTGTAATTTAAGGAATTTCGCTTAACAAGCAGAACACGAAATTTCTAAAATTGCACAAATTACATAGGTGTAATTTATATCTCGCCCAGGCCTACTCTCCAACCAATTTTAAGTCTTTTACTTCTCACCATGGGAATACTGGGCACATTTTTCATCATCCATTAGGGCACAGGGCATCATTGCTATGTCACTCATGAAAAGTGTTAAAAAACCTTCTCCATGGAGTCTAAATATTTTATTAACAACACCTTGATCCACATTTCAGTTTGTTACCTGGCGATTTGCTTCTATTTAATCAGTAAAGCTCCTACGTTACAAAGGTCCAGAGAGCAGTCTGGCGAAGAATTACAAGGCACAAAACTAGAGCCCCTTGACTGACTGTGTTCCATCGTTCGATGTGAAAACATGAGTCCGAAGTGGAGCGATGTAATGTCTTAAAAAATCAATAGACTTCTTTATTAGTGAAAGGCTTCATACACTTTCAGTGATAAATTATAAATAACAGGCCATTATTTTTGCTGGGTTTTTTTTCCCATAAACTTGAACGTCCTACTTGTATAAAGTTTGTTGAAAAACAAATACATGGTAAATCCGCCAGTGACGAGCGACACTAGAAAATTTCTGCTCTTCCACAGACAAGGTATATAATGTAACTAGTAGAAAAAAGCACCGGAAAGTGCATAACTTCTTTATAAGAAAACAAAGGTATGCCAATTTTTTTTTGATCCCGGAGGATTTTTCTAACACAATCAGACACCCCAGGATTTATGACTCATGCCTCTTATAATCACTCTTCACATGTGGCTGCAAGCCCCACGCTCCCTCATTGTTCCAGGAATACGCATTTCTGCATAGAACTAAACACTGCTGTTGCATCTAATTGCCTACAGAAGAAATGGCTTGCACAGTATGTAACCGTTCGATTTCAGTTTTTTGGAAAATAAAGCATTGTCATTGCAACTTATTTTTGGATGCGGCTGATTAGCATAGATAACAAAAACAGAGCTGAATCGAAACTTATTTTCTGCCATAGCTATGTTTTGGAAGAGGGCTTTCGAATAAGCAAGAACACTTTGTAAAGTGCTACCATGAAGCATAGACCACAGGCCTTAGCTGAAAGGCCCTGGTTCCCTATATAGGTCCAAATAATAACCAAGAGTTTACTTCCTAAATACATTTCTGTCATAATGACTTATGTGTTCGTTTACAAAATGGGCGTGAGCGCCGTCATGTAATTGCGATGGCTCTGAGGTGGCGGTCTCTTCGTGATCTACAGAACCAAACTGCAATTGTTAAAATGTTTCATCAGTTAGGAGATCACAACTATCTAACATTGTACGGTTCCAAAGGCGATTTAACCAAACTCCAATAATCACTCGTTTCATTGAACTACCATTTAACCATTCACTATCCAATGCACACAGACAATACAAATAGACTTGACCTCACCTCCTCTCTGACTCACACAAGCACGTCTCCATAATTAGCCCTTCTATTTCCTGTAATCCTTCAGTAGTCATGAGTCTACTTACTTTCCGAGCTCCTTCCACGACCTCTACCTCCAGAGGTATTATTTCTTCTTGACTTGAGAATCTAAAACAAATTCTTGATAAAAATAACCCTGCGCCATGACCACAAATCTTTGACCTTTTCAGCAGTACATTGATGTTAATAGTTCTCAGTCCCCGAGTTCCTTTAGCATCCTCATTACCGTGGACCCGAACTCGGGATCAAACCAGCCACCCGTATCCTCAAAACACAAATGTACACACACACACTTACGCAGATGGAAATGCAACACCCAGGTACCTATTGACTAGTATATGACAAACATTAATGAACTAACCTGTAGCCTTCACTCAACCAAATCAGTATAAGTAAGAGACTCATCTGACATCCAATTACTTCGCTTCAAATTTTTAACATTTTTCATCTGACATATTCTCTGTCAGCAACATACTTTGCAAACTGCCTAAGCCACCATCTGACTCCCGCTTCAAGTCACCCACCACCTGCTTTGTATAAAACAGTGGTCCCTAAAGACAGAATCAAAAAGGCATGAATCCTTTCCAAATAGAAGAGTAAAGTCACATCTTCCCCCAGAAAAAAATGTCTTGCCAATGAACAATACGAAAAGACAGCGACCGATGCTTGTAGAATAGGTCAATTATTGTAATGCATTCAACAGATATATAGACATTACATGAAAACGATATCACTTTCAACGAGTTGTTCCTACGAACAAATGCATGGTGGAGGCGCAGTGCTCGTGAGGAAGTGAAAAAGGTAAATATAAAACATCAGAATTGACTCAGATACACATGAGGTCATAGATGGATTTGGAATGCAAAATTCGACCAAGAGGGTTTGGAAATCAAATAACGAGGAGTTCAGTGATCTACTGTTCTTTATGTTTTGACTCCCTAATGACGGATGACTTCCGGGGAGTCTTTATCATGATGCTGACATTGATGCACCTCACAAAAAATGGAGAGGGTCATGAAACCGACAAGCTATCGAGCCAGTCCAGTAAGGGGCAACTTAAAGCATATGGGTGAAAAACTACCTGTGATACTTAGAAAAGTGGCAACCGGGTAAAGTAATCCCTGTGAACCTTGATACTGCATTACCGCACAAGCCATGTGAAACCTACCTGATGAGCGCACTTTCCAATTGCACGATGAGAGAAGTGGTGTACTCACCTCCTACCTGTGCTGGCCATATTGACCTCTTCATTCAGATCCATACTGTGGTACCAATAATGCCTTTACTTTGCACCTTATGTTTCTGTTTACACTTCCCTCATATCTATTTATATGTTTATTTTTCAGTTTTGATTGTTCTTTGCAGTGTACATTGAATGCGTTATGTCTGCCGTCACCCTTCACCTGCATAAAGCAGGTTGCTGATCCCTCCTCTCTCTTTAAAAACAGCCTATTGTCCCTACTGCTTTAACTCCTTCAATCTACTAAAACCACTACAATCTAACTTTCACACCTTCCATTCCAAGTAACTCTTGCTAATGTCTCTAATCTTCTTACTACTGTCAACCACAGCCATCTCTCTTTTAGTCTCATTCTCCTTGACCAGGGCACTGTGTACAAAATACACTCAGCCATTCTTCTGACCTAGGTTTTACAACTGGTTCTCTTCTTACCCACCTACATTCTCTATCTTCAGGCACTCACTAAGAACTTGTCATCAAAGAGACTGACAAAGTGGAAATATTGATGGCATGAGTTCCAGTGATTATACTAATGAGTCAGGCCAACAATTAGCTCAAGAGGAATACTGTAAAAAACTGCATAACGACCTTTCCGAGGACATACTAAGTATGAACAAACAATATATAGATGGCTGGAAAGATCTGTGTCTTCTAGAGGAAGAGGAAGTAGGATACTTATACATACATACAGCATCCTGAAATAGAATCCTTAAGCCTGCTACTGAAAATTCAGAAACCAGGTCAACCACCTCCATTAAGGTAGTTATATCTTGTGTAGATACAGTAACACCACACATTTCTAAATATTTAGATCATGATGTACAACTGCATTTACTATCCCTATAAGCGTATGTCAAGGCAGTATTTAGTTTGTAAAAGAATGAGTGCCAGTACCCGAATCTCTACACATAATCCTGCAGTGGCACAATTAAATGTCAGCAACAACGAATACCATGGCTGGGTAGTCTTGAATCCACCTCATGCATCTTTAATTGAGTACCAGCCATCCTTTGCCCCTTTGTCTTATGCTTGCAGGTTCCTGCTTTTTGTTTTTTCCCCTCTCTTGTTCGCATGGTATATCTGATACCCCACCAGCAACCACTGACTCAAGTTAAGTACTTTGTCAGCGACAACAAAAGCACATTATCCAAATTGAACTCCGTTTCTTGGCAAAATAACTATCGACTTACCATCTTTGATGTAACAAACTGCACAGTTCTATCAAAACACAAACATGAATGGGGAATGGTAGCTACCAAGTACTTCTTGAGAACAAGATCGGACCACTATATTACGGCCAAAAAAATATTAATAGTGATGATTAGTATTTGTTCCCCGAACATCATGTTCACCTTCTTGAAGCACTGTACAGATGGGTACATGCTGCACAATGGCTGCCCAGTTTGTACCTACCTCTGTGAAAACATCCACATGGATTACCTTGAGAGAAAGTAAGCAATGGTGAAGGCCTCCAGAGTACCTGCCTAATATGATCTTTTGAGACATCATTTTTATTTGTCAAGGAGAGAAAAGGAAACATTTGGAGCACATTTCCCTATTCAACTTCTACAACAAAAAACTGACTAACAACATCTGTTCTGAAAGCATTGCAGATGTATAATTCAGTTGGACAGAAGTAATGCTAGAATTAAATCTATACTGAAAACAGGTAGAAGCCACTCCAGGTCTACATACAAAAAGCTGACAATATAACATAAAATCAGGCCAGATTCCAGAAATTGTCATCCAGATGGCCCAAGGGTACGTTCAGGAGGGTCAATATGTGCCAATTTGTGGCAATTCTTGAAGTAGCCTACAAGCACTAGATTTGCATTATATTTTCTTCCAAACAGACATACAGAGCATGTGGAGAATTATTTGAGAGTATAACCTATTGTCTATACTCATCAGGCCAAACTATTGTAATTTCCAACAGGGCAGGTTTCATAAAATCAACTGAATATCAAGAAGATTGTAATAGTAGCTGAAGTTTGAGGCAGTCCTTGTAACCACCACCAAACCATTGCATCTTTGCACTAGGGAGACTGGCTATTTACCCCTTGCAATTTACCCAACTTTTATTTCTTTGCACACTGTGATCTTTGTAACTATTTATTTTCATGTCATCCTTTTGATTCATTGATTACAAAGTTTAAAAAACAGCAACACATTTGGAACAAAGGAAAGCAGTATTCTTGATACCTGAGACCACTTTTCATCTCTAGCAATTGTAAAACTGGTACTTGCAGTCAAAGATGTAATCTTCTGCAGCATATCACACAGAGAGCATTTCAGGTGCATCAGCCTGCTTTGTGTGCCCTCGGTCACTTTGGTATTAAAGAGGGGGGTAACGCTTGTGCAGCCCCTTCTGTTATACTGATACACTGGTGCACATGAGAGTGGACTTTGTTAGAAATAGGCTTTCTGGTTGGCAGTCAGCTTGCACTCTATACAAGTAGGGACCCTCACTCTAGTCAGGGTAAGGGAGTTAAACTCCTCAGACAACTCCTGCTCACCAGTTTGGAAGCTTGGCACAAACAGTCAGGCTTATCTCAGAGGCAATGTGTAAAGTATTTGTACAATTACACACAGTAATACAGTGAAAATACCACACAAGAACTCAACACCAGTTTGGAAAAATAGACAATATTTATCTGATTAGAACAAGACCAAAATGACAAAAACCCAACATACACAAGCAAAGATATGAATTTTTAAATTAAAAAGAGTCTTAATCTATAGAAATCAATGGATGCATTGTTTTTACACACAGTACCTGGTATGCGTCAAAAATAAAGCCTCACGGGCAAGCATGTATTGGAAAAGTAAGCGATGCATCGATTCCTGACTCGAAAGTGAGGCCATGCATTGATTTTTCTCCAGTCAGGTAGGAGATGCATAATTTTTCTCTCCCACAGAAGAGCGATGAGTCCATTTCTGTACAAGCGGCCTTTGGTCCGTGCAAGTTCACAGTGGTTTTGACACCCAGCGATGATGCGTGCAAAATCCTGGAGCACAATTGTGAAGAGCCATGCTGCGTGGCTGATGCATTGATTTTGACAGCCACAAGCAGGTGATGCATCGATTTCTCGGCTGCGTTGCAGGTGGTGCGTCAATTTTTCTCCCACTCAGCTCCAGTGCGTGGATTTCACCCTTGATTCCACCGGCTTCTCCTTTCAAGGGCCCAGGGACTGGATAGTGCACCACTTGGCAGGGTAGGATTCTCAGCAAGAGAGTCCAGGTGTTGGCAGAGGAAGTATTTGACGGCCCTGAGACTTCAAAACAGGGGTCAAGCTCAGCCCAAGCCCTTGGAGACACTTCATAAGCAGGACAACACAGCAAAGTCCACTGTTTGTCCTCTCTAAGGTAGAAGCAGCAACTGCAGGCCAAACCACAAAGTACACTCACAGGCAAAGAGGCAGTACTCCTTCTCCAGCTCTCTAGCTCTTCTCCTTGGCAAAGGTTTCTTTTGATCCAAAAGTAATCTAAAAATCTGGGGTTCTGGGTCCACTACTTATATTCATTGCTGCCTTTGAAGCAGGCAAACGTCAAAGGAAGTCTCTGTTGTTCACAAGATCCTGCCTTGCCCAGACCTGGCCTCAGACACACACCAGGGGTTTGGAGACTGCATTGTGTGAGGACAGGCTGAGCCCTTTCAGGTGTAAGTGTCAGCTCCTCCCTCCCCCCTCTAGCACAGGAGACTCATCAGGCTATGCAGGACACTCCTCAGCTCAATTTGTGTCACTGTCTAGAGGGAATTCACTAACAGCCCAACTGCCAGTCTGACCCAGACGTGGATTCCACAAGGGGGCAGAGGCACAAAATGGTTGAGCAAGAAAATGCCCACTTACAAAAAGTAGCATTTTCAAACTGATAACCTAAAAAACAACTTTACTAAAAGATGTAATTTCACATTGTGAGTGCAGGGACGCCAAACTCCACATCTCTATCTGTTCCCAATGGGAAACTGCAATTAAAGATATTTAAAGGCAGTCCCCATGTTAACCTATGGAGGAAACAGGTCTTGCAATAGTGAAAAACGAATTTGGCAGTATTTCACTACCAGGACATGTAAAACACTCCAGTACATGTCCTACCTTTTAAATACACTACACCCTGCCCATGGAGCTACCTAGGGCCTACCTTAGGGGTGTGTTACATGTAGTAAAAGGGATGGTTTGGGCCTGGCAAGTGGGTACACTTGCGAAGTCAACTTGGCAGTTTAAAACTGCACACACAGATACTGAAGTGTCAGGTCTGAGCCATGTTTACAGGGCTACGCATGTGAGTGGCACAACCAGTGTTGCATGTCCGATAGTAGCACTTGATTTACAGCCCTGGGCACCTCTAGTGCACTTTGCTAGGGATTTACTAGTAAATCAAAGATGCCAATCATGGAAAAGCCAATTAGAGTTACAATTTACACAGCGAGCACTTGCACTTTATCACTGGTCAGCAGTAGTAAAGTGCCCGGAGTACCAAAACCAGCAAAAACAAAGTCCAGGAAGCAGAGGCAAAAAGACATGGGAAACCACACCAATGATGCCAGGTTTAACAGACTGCATCCATCATTCATTGGTCATTGTAATATATATATATTCTAGGCAGATTAAGGAAAGGGGAGAGAAGCACTGAGAACTTGTTGGACTTGCCGTTTTTGGGACCCTGTTTGTGAATAGTGAAAGTTTGTGCTTGTGTATCTCTAATATTTGCGATTCACATATGTGTATGTCCAGTTTGAGTGAGTATTGTATGTGTGTGTGTGTGTCTGCTTGTGGTGTTTTTGCAAATGTGTGTGGCATAACCATTCTGGTGTAGGTGTATGTGTGCAGCGTTCATTAGAACCTGGTATTAGTGTGCTATTGTGTTCTGTGTGTGAATATAAACATGATGTTTATGCACGAGTTGGGAGCTTGTACGTGATGTGTTGTGCATTCATTTAACAATGAATGGGTGTGCACAATGTTATTGATAAAATGGCACAATAACTTGGTTGGTACAAGCAGACAGCATGTATTTTCTGAATGTGTATGTGATGCAGCTTTGAGTCCTGAAGTTTGAAGGACCACACACTGCAGTTTCTGTGCATGAATCATCAGCTGTACAATCTCTCACTGTAACAGCGAACCTTATCAAACCTAGTGCTCTGCAGTGAAATGTAAAAAGTAAATAAACAGTAATTAGGAAATGTGACCGAATTGAACAGATGAAGTTTTGTCTTAAAAATGGTACATATTTGGTTTTAACATAGCTGTATAAGGTTTATACTATGATGTACGCAGAGACTATCCATTTATCTGAAAATCATACCTTGTGGCAAAACTTCAGCAATATCAGTTTTAAAATGTCCTGTGTAATGAATTATTTAGTTCTGAGGTATGTTTGGATAATTAGCCTTAAAGCCACCATTGGTATATCATGCTACATTGCATAATTCTTAATAGTTTTTTTAATTAACTGAATTTTTATCAGTGCCTTAAATAGTACATGTGAAGAGTAAGATCACTATAGCAGGACCCCTCAAATTATGCAGTGAGGAGGACCAAATTGTGCAGCAGGTTTGACTAACATATGCAGCAAAGGAAAGGCAAATAATGCTGCATAATGAGGCATATTTTGTGATACCATTACTTTATTTTTTTACACTTGTTATCACTTACTGAGCATAGATTGCACCTTAGTAGTACAAGTTTACCACCCGAGAATAGCAATAACCAACAAAAAAGTGACAAGTCACCCTTTTGGAAGGGCTGTCTACTGTATGGCAGCAGGTGCTGCTTTATTTTTAGCAAATCTTCATCAATTTGTGCTAGAAACATTTTTTTAAATCTGCAGATTATGCATCAGACAGTGGATTATGTGGCAAACACAGAAAATCCATAATTAGGAGGAAAAACACAATAGCTGCAAAATTGTATAGTTTCAGTTGCCCCGTCTATAAGATGGGAATGTGAAATGTACTGTACAAGATATCAGAATATGAAATAGGCATGTTTGTAACCCTGCTACACTGGTAAGGATAAACTCAGCACAGCACAATTTCTTACTTGAGATAAAACAGTTATTTACTTTATTGCAGCCTCTGCAGAGAACAGACAGAAGCACATATTTCAGTAGGCATTGTAATTCCACATTATGGCTTCTCATCCAAGGAGGCATGAACTTCCACTGTTTAAATAGTATAATACATTCCCTATTCTACAGTCTATTACCGTGCACATTATACACAGATTAAACTATATAACACTCTTGGTCCACCTAAAAATAACAGCCATAATTGAGGTTCAGAAGGCCATTCATATCCCTGGTGCAACTGCACCTGCTGCATCATTAGCAGGGAAACCCATGTCCCCTATGCCCCAACACATACTGCCCCAATGCAGCTTGCCTTAAACACAAGCTAGGGCTGCCACCGTTTTTTTTTTTCACCTGCATGACCAATATTTCAATGTCTCAGCCACTTCAAAAATAATAAAGACAGTACTTTTCTCCCTATCAGTACATAATTAAAACAGGTATTATTAAAACAATGAACTTTAAAATGTATTCTAGAGGTTCTTTGATGACCTCTGACTGATAACTAAGGTATAAAAAGTGAAAAAAATCACATTTGGCCATCGACATGGAGGAAGCACTTACAAGGTGCTTTCTCTGTGGCCTCTTCTGGGGTGTCTGGCACACGGTTGTGTTTTTTTTAAACACCTCACGCTCACCAGGATGTTCCACTCAGGCTCAGTTCTAGCAGAGGGCAGGTTGGCCAGGCCCACCAAAACATGACCTTTCGCCCACCCAGTCACGACAGAAGAAGCATGGAGAAGGCACCTGTTAACTGCTTCATGCATGTCAATGTTGGAACACTGTGATGTGTTTTCACTGTCTTTTCTTTAATTATCAGTCTGTGGTCATTAAGGAACTTCTAGAACACATTTTAAAGTGCATTGTTTGTTTAATTGGCATTTTAAGTATGCAATGAAATACTGACTTTCCCTATTTTTGTATTGGCTGAGACATAAAAATACTGGTCATGTTGGTATAAACACATTCTGGTGAGAACCCTTACTGGTCTCTCTCGGCAAACTGTAATTGGGTGGTGTGTGTTCAGGGTAGACGCGGACCAGCCAACAAATTGACAGGGAGAGTTGAGCCAAGGGTCTGGCTTGGCTCTTCTATCGAGGGTCTGGCTTGGCTCATAGAGCTCGTGCATGAGCCAAACCCTGAAAATGTTTGCTATGTAAATCATACAGCAAACACCACATAAAATATGATAGTCTCATCAAAATTTTAAAAAAGTGTAACTTTTCAACACGTGGAAGTTTTCACATTAATATGTCACATTAGTACTGTGAAGTACTTATTAAAAGTGATAGTTTTTTAAACATGAACTTACAGTCATTCCTGCCTCTGTCCTCACACTGTTGACAGTGCCATTAGTGAACCAAGTGGCAAGAGAGTTGTCACATTGACCCTATCTGTGGCCCAGATTATTATTATAGAGTAAAATTAGTCTATTAAATCAAATGCAGAAGGTTTTTGTGTTGTTGGTTTTCTGATTCATGTATTTCAACATGGTTTCATGTGCAAATATGAAAAAAATGAGTTTTGGTGAAATAAAATATTTCCCCAAGGTCACACAATTTAAGTGGGAAACTGCAATTTATCCAGGTTTTATGGTCTCACTTTGTACAAATCAGCTATTTCATGGCTATAAATGTAGCTCTCCTTTATATGTTAATGCTTTGTTTTTACCTTTTGTGCAGTTTCCAACAGTTTTTATATAGTGTGAACTTGACCTGGAGGTACTGAAGCAGTTTACATGAACACCAGTTACATTACGCAAGGTCACATTCATTACTTTTAGGCACCTGAGATTCATCTTCAATCACAGGATGTTGAGCCAAGGCCGAGACTTGAACTTGGCTGGCTCAGTTACAGAGTTTGAAGCTCTGGTCGTAACGCCACATTCTGGGTAGATTGAGGGTGGCAGGCAGAAGGTACATGAATGTTCGGCTCGTTATGGGCTTGAAGTTCAAACAAGACCTCGAGCTGAGCCAGAACCAGGCTTCAAGCTCAAGCCCAACTCTAGCTTTTAGAGGGCTCGCCACCTCTAGTTGGGAGAGTGGGAACAGACGTTTACCTGCCAGTGATGCAGCAGGAACAGTGACACCAGGACCCAGGCCTGAGAGGCCTCCTGCACCTCAATTATGTTCTGTGTGGAAGTCCTGCGAGTGTTTATTTATTCTAGTTTATGTAAGATGAGCACAGTAACATACTGTAAGATGGGGCATGCATTATACTATTCAGATAGTGTCAGGGCATGTCTCATCGGATGAGCAGCTGTGAGGAAATCATAAATGCCCCCCATTACCAAAGAATTATTGTGGAATTACAACACCTTTTAGAGGACCTGATTAACAAAGGTAAACATACATTTTTCTGTAAGTTTACTATTTTGTTTTTGTGTTCACAAACTATGAGTTTATTTTTACAAACAATAATTTTATGACTCCGGAGATGACACTGTTGGGGGTGGAGAGTTTTCGCACATAAAAAGAAAAGACAGGCTTATCCTTTTTTGTGTGCAGTCTCCACCATGGGTGCAGAATCTCAGAAGTCGTAAAATTACTATTAGTAAAATTAAGCTTGTAGTTTTTGAATACCAGAAAATAGTAAACTTACACAAAATTGTAAGTTTACCTTTGTGAATCAGGCACTGAACTTGTCTGTCTGTTATCTGTCACATGCTGTGGTAAAGTGAATAACTGTGTTACCTCAAGTATGTGTTGGGCGGAATTTATTCTCAATAGTATGGCAGAGTTACAAATATGAGCATTTCATAATCTGATATCTTGTTACAGTACATTGCACATTCTCAAGTTGTTGTCAGGGCCACTGGAATTATGCAATCTTATGGCTTCTACATAGTTATAGATTTGCCACATTTGCAACATAATCTATCATCTGTTGCAGCTTTAAACAAATGTTTCTTGCACAAAGGGATCAAAGGTTACTATAAAATCCTGCAACACATTTTGCAGCACAGTTGAAGACCCTTTGCAAAGGTTGAGTGGTCTCGCTTCAGTTGCTTATTGCTATTCTTGGGTGTTAAACTTGTACTAATGAGACGCAACCTAGGCCCAGACAGTGTTAGCAGGTGTAAGAAAAATGACAAAATAATGAAGGTATGCTATCACAAAATGTTGCTGCATTTCACAACATAATTTGCCTTCTCTTGCTGCATACTTTAATCAACTATGCTGCATAATCTGGTCTTCCCCTACCGCATAAATTCAGCGGACCTGGTTATAGTGATACTCTTTGACTAACAACATCTACCTGCAGTGGGACTGATCATAATTCATTTCAGTAAAGGGCTACAATGAGCTATGCAGAGGTACATGATATACACGCAGTGATATAGACGCTTATTATTTAGACTTACTTCCAAAAAAAATAACCTACACCAAGACTCTTCAGATTGTCATCAACTGCAAACTCAAAATCACAGACCAAGTCAACACCTTCATTTCCTTATGCTTCTACCTACTGAAGATGCTTCCGGTCAACATCCTGAAAATCATCACTCACACTCTTGCTACCAGCAAACTAGACTACAAGAATATCCTTTTTGCAGGGATCAACAAGCATCTTACCAGGAGGCTGCATAACATATAGATATCGGCAGCCAGAATCACTGTCAATCTCCCACCACACCCACACATCTCACCTCACCTCAAGGAGCTCCACTAGCTACCCGTGCACAATTGAGAAGATTTCAAACTCCTCACCTAAACTTTCAAGGCACTCTGGTCCAACATACCTTAACAATACATTTGCTTTCACAAACCTTCCAGACACCTCAGCTCGGCAGGACTCCTATTTGCACACATGCTATGCTTAAAAAAAACAATTTGGTGTTTGAGGTGTCTCCTACATCACTCCTAAAGCATGAAATGATGTGCTGTTACACATCCAAGCCTCCTTGTCACTTCTTGAAATCCACAAGAAGATGAAGACCTACTATTTCGAGTAGTCACGTTAGGCACTAGGCTTGGCTAATCTCACACATGCTAAGCACCAGGCCACCCTCCTGGGTGAGACTGCACTTTACAAATCAACATAACATGACATGACCTGCCCTGAGAGAAGGAAATGAACTTTATGGAGCATTCAGTTCAAACTGGTACAAAACCCAAGAGTGGCTGGAGTATCATGTTAGTCTAGATGATTGCTTTTGTTTCCCATGTTGTGTGCCTGCTTGCCTCTGCACCCACATCCCTAATATAGGGCGGGCTCAGAGTCATAGTGATTCCCTCATTTGAATGTGGTCACACCCCTTGTAAATGAGGGAACTCTCTCTGAATATAGCTCTGGCTATACATGTGTGCCAGCGCTATGAGTATTACAGAAAGGGCTGCACAAAAATCTGCTGCCCTTTCTGGCAATCTGTATAATACGGCCCCAGAATGTTAGCTGTTTGACTGCATTTACCGGTTTTGAACTTGTGAGTCATGAAACTTGTCAACAATACTGCATTATTTTTTTCCTAATGTGTTGTTGTTTTTTTAACTTTATCAATGAAAATACAAAAGAATGGGCGTGGTCTGGCCGTAGAAGAAAATGGCCACCTGAGAAAAGATCTCCACGCGCCGGGCAGGTCAAGCTGGCAAACAGAGGGTCTTCCCCCTGCGATCCTGACCCCTAGTGTGGCCTCCCGGCTGGTGGAGGGAGGGGGCCTCCGGAGGGGCAAAGTTGTGGGACCAGAGCAACGGCAGACACGTACAGAGACGCGAGAGCAAATGCGGCCTCCGAGCTTCCGCGGAGCCGCGGACTAAGGTGCGGTGCCACACGGGCCCGGGACGCGTCGCGAGGGAGGCGCCCGGATCGGCCCTCTTCCCCCTCATGCAGATGGAGGGAGAGGGGACCCCAAGGAGGATGGATCACTGAGGAACCTAGGCCTGAGGACGACCACGACGACCACGGCGGAAAGGAAAAGAAGCAATATCACACGAGGACTAAATAGTGCCTGAAGGAGACCGCACGCTGAGACGGTGAGACCCCTCAAACAACATTATCTAGTGACACCACCAGCAGCAAACAAAGGACATACTCCCCCCCCCTCGTTTATGACCTAGCGCGCAAAGAATAAGAATCTCCATGACATCCAGAGGCGAGGCAGAGGAAAAGGGGGAAGGAAGACAAAAGGGAGACAGAGAAAGGATCTCAAAGAGCAACAGAGGGACAAAGATTTCTCACATAAGGAACGATAAAGAAGCAAAGAAGGGGGAGGAAAACCAGAATAGGAAGAAGAAAGAAGAGTAGAACAACACGTGTCGCACTACGCAACCTGACCCTCCAACCAAACAATAAGAGACTGATCTAAAATAAAAGATAGACAAGATACCCCCACCTATTGCACGCTGCATCACACTAAAAATTCATTGATCTCTCTTCAGCTTTATATCAATGGACCTCTATCAGAAACTGAGCATATTCTAATCCTCTATAGATCACGCTCTAAAGCTTAGCAGACCACAGCAGATCCTATATTCCAAGGTCTGACCCATCCTTGGAAGTCGAGGAAACTTTCCGTGGACCTACAAGTGCTAGCTCTTAAAATAATATCTCCTAATTGATTTCCACCCCTTGAGAACAATGCCCAACGACAAGACCGCAAGTAAACATTCTCGTCAACTGCTATTCTCGGAAGCCATTGCTCAACCCAAAGCTATGACGGCACAAACGGCATCACAGGGGCATACATCTCCCCCGGTAGATCAACCCGCACTAGACGCCACAGACCGTATACTGCAAGAGATTGCCTCAGTTGGACGACGCTTGGAGGCAATGGACTTAAAAATAACAGACTTAACTTTAGCATCCTCCTCAATCCGCACTGATATAACAGGCTTCAGAGAAACAGCAAATAACCTAGATCAGCGCCTGTCGGCAGTAGAAGACCATATAGCGACAACCCCTGATCAGGAAGAAGAACTAAAGTCGCTCAAAGCTAAACTTACTGAACTGGAGGACCGAAGTCGTAGAGACAATGTACGCTTTTTCGGTATACCGGAACAAAAAGAAGGATCTGATATCAAAACCTTTCTTAGCTCACTGCTGACCAACCACTTCGGCATAGAGTTTTCACCACCTCCAGAATTTCAGAGGGTGCACAGAATTGGTCCTTTACACAAAGCGTCTGCAAACAAACCGCGCCCTATCATCGCATGCTTCCTGCGCCATGAACAAGCCCGCCAGGTCATCTCAACAGCTAAAGCACGACAACCGATATCACTGGATGGACACGAAATCAGAGTGGCAGCAGACTTCTCGAGGTTAACGAATGACAGAAGAAGAGCATTTCTTGCCCTACGTCCGCAACTAAGATCTCTAGACATCAAGTATGGTCTTTTTGAACCAGCACGTATGTGGATCACACACCACGGCACATCCAGAGACTTCACTGACCCCGAGGACCTCAGCGCTTATCTACATAGTGTGACCCCGCAATCTATGGACACCGCCCCCGGCCGTCCGGACTCCCCAGCGGCGCATACAGAAACTGCTATTAGTATATCAACTCCATGGCCCCAGACTCACCGTCCCCCTTCGCAAAAAAGAGGCCGAGGATATGATCGGTCACCAAAGACACAGGAATCCCGGGAGCACATCCTGCAAGCAGTGATTGATCACACTCAAGACACGGGCAGAGACAAATCCCGCTCCCCCCTGAAACCACCATCAGAAGATCAGCATGCTGAACACTAAACCCACAGTAGGACAGCTGCCCTGGAGATCCGGACCCGCTTCTAGAACATCTACTCTTCACCTTGGGACAGATAAGTGACATACCCATTCACCACATATGCTGCTCACCCAATAGGGGAGTGGGGACCTACTAAAAACACATTTATCAAATACTGATTGCCACAATGTAACACATAGGCATACTTGTAGAACAGCACAGTTAACTCTCAGGCATATAACAATCGCACTGAAGAGAGTAATCAGACTAACACAACTCGGGGTCATGGCGGCTCCAAGACTACCACAAGGGGCATGCTCCCGGACGAACACTCAAAATGCAACACCGCAGGCCATCATAAGATACTAAGAATTCTCATATTCTAAGATGTCTTAACAGATGATAAGCACAGAACGTGTAGCGGGAGGTCTTGTGGCACATGGCCCCGGGCCTGTCCCTCTCCCCCTCCCCCCTCCCTCCTCGTTCTTGGACCATAACATCTACTCCGGGCCCGTGCCCAGCCCATCCCGGCACTTCATGCACCCATTTATGCACCCACACGACTGAGGCCCCCCCCCTTCACCCCCCTGGGAGGTCCCATGATACCAGGAACAAAGCATCTATTCCCTTATCATGCCCCATTGATATAATACCCTACCAGCGCGTGGGCCTTACAGGTTAGACCCGCAGATTAGAAGGTTTTAGACAGTAGTGAGTGTTTTCATCCTCTGACCAATTTCCATTTGATATTCCTTTTTCCTTTTCCTATTTATTCTTTATCACTTTTATCAATTATTCTCAATCGTTGTCCGTCTCACTCTGCAAATTCCACGCTATTCCTCTCCATCCCCCTCCCTCCCATTCTTTTCTTTTCCCTTCTCTTCCATCTTTTTCGTATTGTGACCAAGGGGAACTCTCCCAAACTCCCAAGGCCTAACTGAACAAGAAATCCATATTCCTTGCCTCTCAGCCCAGTCCTTACTTACTTCCTGGTCCCACCACACGGACCATAACATATTCAATACACCATAAACCATGACACACCCGGCGCCCTCGGTATCGACAACCCCACTCACGGCACTGTCCTGGAATGTACACGGCATGACCCATTATATTAAACGACAGAAGATACTCTCCTATCTCCGCTCCAAACATACCGACATTGCTCTACTACAGGAAACACACCTCTCCTCGACGGAATCAGAGAAATTACGTAGAGATTGGGTGGGAAAAGTAATATACAGCGGAACACCACCCATGTTGGCAGGTACACAAGGAACGGGAAGAAAATGTGGAGTGGCAATACTCCTGCGTCGCTCCCTGCAATTCCGACTAATTAAAACATGGCATGACCCAGAGGGACGCTACGTACTGGCTAAGCTAGTGGTGGGATCCTCCACAATATGCATAGGCTCCATATACACCCCCACCGGCTCGAAGCGCACCTTTTTCCTCTCCCTCAACCGTCTTCTGACACAGATAGGTGCCTCACAATATATTCTTGGGGGGGACTGGAACACAGTCCAAGATGCCATTCTAGACCGATCAATTGGTCTTGACGCGGGTAACAATGCAGATAGAGCCGTTTTCAAAGACATCCTCTCAGATCATGGCCTAATAGATTGTTGGCGTCTCTCCCACCCTTCCAATAGGGAATATACTTTTGTCTCTTTGGTCCAAGGGACCCAGTCACGGCTAGACTATTTCTTACTTAATCATAGAATACTACAAGCGGTTAAGTCAATAGAAATACTGGTAGCCGCACTATCAGACCATTCTCCGGTAGTAATAACCCTGGAACTCGGAATGATTACACCCGGCCGTAAACCCTGGCGCCTCCCTAACACTAGATACCGATCCCCGACTGGGAAGGAACAACTTAAGACCCATATGGCCACATACTTGAAGGACAATAAAGGCTCAGTGACCTCACCACAACTTCTCTGGGCTGCGGCGAAAGCAACTATCAGAGGGCAATTAATGAGAGATGCAGCTATCTCCAATGCCCATAGACGGGCCCGACAACACACGCTAGAAGACACAATAACACAGGCCATGAGGAAATACACACAACAACCCACCCCCCCCAATCGCCGCTCCCTAGAACAGGCTAAAATGGAGCTTAACACCCTCTACACCTCACAGGCAGAATATGCCCTACAACGGCTGAAGGGACGCCACTATGAGCACGGAGAGAAAGCGGGCCGCTTACTGGCTGCCCAACCACGCCAACGGGAAACAGCACTTGCTATACCGGCACTAGGCACCCAGGATAACTTACTCATTACACACCCCCAGGCGATGCAGAAGAATTCGGCCGGTACTACCAAACTTTATATTCCTCAGAAACATCGGAAGACACTGCCCGCTTAGACGCATTCCTGCAGAGGACGCACATCCCCCATCTTACAGATGAAGGCAGGGCTCTTCTAGAAGGGGATATTAGTAAGGAAGAGATACAACAAGCAATAGCTAATCTATCATATCACAAAGCACCGGGGGAGGATGGGTTTACATCTGAATTCTATAAATGGACGGGAACCGACACTGTAGATGTCTTATACGAGGCATTTCAAGGGGCCGAAAGGGAAGGCTCCATACATCCTATGTCTAATAAAGCCACTATCACAGTCTTGCCGAAACCCGGAAAAGACCCACTTCTTAGCAGAAGCTATCGCTCTATCTCCTTATTGAATGGAGATATTAAAATATTAGCTGGAATACTGGCCACTCGCCTTAAAAAAGTTATCCGCTTGTTAATCCATCACTCCCAAGTAGGCTTTGTACCGGGCCACTCCTCCAGGAATCACCTCCACACACTTTTCCATGCCATTTGGGCCGCCCGCGATACATGAGAAGAAACTCTAGCCCTCTCGTTGGATGCCGAGAAAGGGTTCGACCGAATAGAATGGTGGTACCTCTTCGAAATCTTGAAACGATTCGGGTTAGGAGAAGGCTTTATTAACAAGGTGCGCCTCCTATATGGCTCCCCGACAGCACAGGTAAATTGTGGGGGGTTCCTGTCGGACACTTTTGAGATCCGGAGAGGGACACGTCAAGGATGCCCACTATCACCCCTCCTATTTCTACTCGCGGTGGAGCCTCTGGCGGCAGCCATCCGTAGTTCCAACCTCATATCAGGAATCCCGCTACCAGGCGGAAAATCTGACATATATTTATACGCAGACGATATCTTACTTACCCTCACTGACCTGCCCACTTCCATCACTGCCCTGAGGGAGATTCTAACGGAATTTGAATGCATATCAGGATATCGAATCAATTGGGACAAGTGCGAAGCTCTACCACTTTCCCCAGTCACAGTGAGTGCCTCCATACAAGGCTTACCGATTAAATGGAAACACTCCCGACTAAGATATCTAGGAATTGACGTAAATACAGGGTTGGTCAATGTGGTGTCAGAAAATATAGACCCACTGATCAATACCATGAAACGGGACTTTGAGAAATGGGGCCAACTGAACCTCTCCATGTGGGGCAGAGTACAGGCGGTGCGGATGGTAACCTTGCCGAGGTTCCTATATGTCCTAGGCATGCTCCCCTTACAGATCCCCTTACCTGTATTAAGAGAGATAGACCGCTGTATCCGCTCCTTTGCTTGGGGATCCATGCGCCCACGACTACCCAAAACCACCTTGATAGCCCGTCGGGAATGCGGTGGACTAAGCCTTCCCTCGATCGAACACTATTCGTACGCGTTACATCTTTCACAAATGGCCCTCCTACTCCCGACTGTAATAACCCCGCCGCTATGGGTGGAAGTAGAACGAGCCCTTACAGGGGCCCCCTACGGCCTCCAGCTATTATACGATACGAGCCAAAAATGCCCCCGACCCACCAATCCTATGATAGGAGCCATGAAGAAAACCTGGCAGCGGGTACATCGGCTCCTTAAGATAGACCCCCACTTACATGACAGGGCTCCGTTATGGGGCAACAAAGGGTTCCAAATCGGAGGGAAAACTATTACCTGGAAGGATTGGGGTCTACGAGGCATCAGACGAGTGGACCAACTTATATCAGGGGAAACCTGGAAAACTTTTAGGGACCTACAGGTGGAATTCAACCTCCCGGAATACCACTCATGGCGTTAACTCCAACTCAGACATTGTCTTAAACAGAGACTAGGTGCCCTTCCCCGACAGCTCCCGCGCTCTCCTATACTACACTATCTAGAGACATGGGGGAAGATGAAAGGTGCGATATCGGGACTCCAGGCATTGCTGAATCGCCACTTCTTCTCACTCCCACTCCTGACTTCCCTCAAAAACAAATGGCAGACGCACCTACAAACTGAATATGACCTGGAGGACTGGACTGACCTGATAGAAGCCAGGGACCGCGGAGCACGCGAGGCTCGTCTGAAATTCTGCCTCTTTAAGACACTACATGATTGGTATTGGACCCCACAAAAATTACATATGGCAAGACTTCTCCCCCATGCAAACTGCTGGAGGTGCCCACACACACACTGCGACTTACTCCATATCCTACACGATTGCGCAGCCGTACAACCTTTTTGGAGAGCAGTGGGAAACACCCTCCAAGAATCCCTACCCCTCCCACCACTCCTCACCCCATCTCTTCAATTGCTACACGACATGGGAGAACTCCATAAGATCACAAGAACTCAAAGTAGACTCCTACACACCGCGCTAGCAACGGCCAAATTATGCATCCTAAGACACTGGCGTGCACCGACCGTCCCCTCCCATGATGAATGGTTGACAGCAATGTACCAAGCAGCCACACACTAACAACTTATCTACAGTTTACAGGACAGAACGGAGGTGTTTCTCCAGACCTGGTCACCCTTCATCTCCGGACACTAGGACCAGATTACCCCTAGAGAACTCCACAAAATACCACGTAGTGGGAATATACCATTCCTGCTATCATACCCATGCAGGTACATCCACCCACACCTAACACACCATCCCTCCCCTCCTGGACTCAGATGACCCCCTCCACCCCCCCGGTAGAAAGGTAGAAAGCTACCGTATAACCTATGATAAAAACCGCTGCTCACCATCCACTATTCATTGACCTTTTTGGCATAACCTATTCCGTTATTCATATCCCAATCCTTATACATACTATTGATGTTCATATCACCGTGTCATTCCCCGATCCATTCCCTCCCACCACACCCCCCTGCCCCAAAACATCTTATAGTCTGGCTCTATTTTTCTCTTCATATGAAAGCAGCCACTATAATGATTTGCCTTTTGAATTCTCACGGCCCCCTCCCCTTGGTCACTATCGCTATCACTATCACTACTAATATCACTACTAATGTTAACATCATTATTATTACAGTGATTTTTATTGTTACTATTGTTACCACTTCCTTATTCTTCTTCTGCCTATTAGACACCATGGACACTAATACAATCCATATATACGCCCTCTTTCCCCTTACCCCTTCCATACCCTCCCTCCCTACTCTACATTTTCTATACACTTAGATTCCTACCCAGACACCTCTCCCCCTCACCCGCCACCCCGCCCTTCCTTCCCCCGTTCTCATAACCCACACTAATCACTACTTTTCTTTATATCCCTCAATACACTCCTAATGGTCCCCCACTACCCTTGACCGTATCCCACCCTTATCACAAAACATTATGACTCACACTCTTTAAATGGACTAGCAGCATATTCCAGGGAGACTCAAAGAGATGGCAAATGGGACACCTGGTTAGTATTGACCACAACTGTTATTACAGTGGAATTGTATAACGAGGACATCATGGAGCAAATGGATCCTTGTTTTTTTGTTTGTTCTCTCCCTCTTCTTTTATAAGTTGGTTTCATTGAATCGTTTAACATATCTCTGATTGTATATGCATTATTATAAGAAAAAAGCCACAACTATGGCAAATGGCATAGCAATAGACAAGAGAGATATAAAATAACAATTGTAATTGTACATGTATGATGCCTAGGAAAAACAGACATGTGTATTGATAATGACTCATAGAATGTAAAACTGTACTTGTTGTCTTCCCTATGAGAAAACCTGATTGGAAACAGAAATGGCTTAGGTTAACAGACTGTTCACTATACTATGTAATATGATGCAATTAACAATAAAAAAATACAACATAAAAAAAAAAGAAAATACAAAAGAATGACTTGAAAATAACTACAAAGTTCACAATGTGCAAAGAAATATGTCTTAGGCAAATTGCAAGGAGTCAGCAGCCAGTCTTCCTTGTGTGAAATGTCAAGGCTTAGGTGTGGCAACAGGGACATCCTTTAGCTTGAACTACTATTACAATCTGCTTGGACTCCTGGTGCCTGTGTTGAAGCCTGGCCTGCTGGAAATTATAAGGGTTGGGACGGATGAGCTTAGACATTGGTTCTTACGCTCAAATAACTCTCTACATGCCCTTATGCCTTTTTGGAAGAAGATGTGATGTAAATCTAGGGCTTGTAGGCTACCTCCAGAATTGACCAAAATTGGACCTACATTGACCCACCTGAACATACCCTGGGCCCATTCAGATAAAAATAATTCCTGTAATCGCACCTGGTCTCACTGCACTGGGCCCCGGCGCTAGTGCTGTTTAACTGCAGCTGTGCATCAATTCCAGCAATATGCAATGTATTGTATTAAACTACTGCCTTTACAATGGTCTGAGCTCACCGTGATTCTTGCATAGAATACTGCACTGCGATACAAACCAGAAAAGATGCACTACTGAAATCCATACTGAGTATTTATTTTTTATACCAGATTTGGCATGGTACATGAAAGCACTTCTGTAAAAGAAGACAGTACCGAACTAGAAGTGGGCGAGCTACTGAAAGCCAGATGCCTGGCTATGGCTCAGCTCAAGCTCTTCTTGAAAACTAGAGTCCAAAACAAGTCAAGATTTTACAGAGGTGATGTGGCTACTAGCTATTGCTGGCAACCATCTGACATGGGGATCTAGACTTCGACATTGGCTCAGGCGCCTGTGAAGTGAACAGCACAAATGTTCCTGTGATGGAACAAAATAATCTATAACTCAGGGCCTGATATAGTCTCTGGCAGTCCACCAAAATCTAAATCCCATAGGAATCAAGGGGATTTAGATTTCTGTGGACGGGATACCCATCACCATTGTGACAGAGTAACCCCTCTGCTGAAGTATAAATCAGGCCCTTAGTCTGTGTTTGTTTGGGAAAGGTTCTTATAATATTGGGCAAGGCTCCCACTGTAAAACTTCCACTCATCACCACGAATTAAGTAAAAAGAATTAACCTTTTAATTTAGAGATATCTATCGAGTGGATGAATTACAGTGTGGTGAAACTTGAAAACCTGGCATCAGTCTCTGCTTCCCTTTTTTGCCTAATTGTGTGATCCTAGGCTAATACTTTATTTCACCCAGTCTCCTTTTTGTTTATTATTACATATTATTACATGACAGCACTTTCAAATATGTGAGTTCAGGAAAGGTGTGATACAAAAAAAACTCTTTTGTGTTTGTTTTAATAGCCCACAATGCTTCTTCTAAAATAAAAATTCTCAGTTAGAGTGCATGTAACAACTGACTCACCTCTTAGGGCTAGATGTATATAAACAGTGGTTTGCGAGTCCCTAATAGTGAATCATTGTGATTTGCTAGTAGGAAATTGCAAACTGGGATGTAGTACTGTGTGTTTGACACTGTTTGCGATTCCCAAATGGATCGCAAATAGACCTGCCTCATTAATATTCATGGGCAGGTCACAATTTGCGACCCATTTGGGAATGGCCAAAATCACTGGGATGGTGGCCTGCTGGGGGAAGCAGACCACTATGTCTGTGATTGCTTTTAAATAAAGCAGACTTTTTTGGTAATGCAGCTAGTTTTCCTTAAAGGAAAATGGGATGCATTATAAAACGTTTTCTTTTCATTTTTGAAGTGTAGGCAGTGGTCCGGGGACCAGTACCCTGCTCTTCAAAAAGGTTTGCAGCCCCATTTGCAAATGGGGAGGGGTCCCTTGTGGACCTCTTCCCCTTTGCGAATGGGTTGCCACCAACTTCAAGTTGGTGGTAACTGAGAATGTTTTGCGACTGCATTCACAGTCACAAAACATTCTTACATGGCCCTGCGACTCACTATTAGGAAGTGACGCCCTTGGCATACCCCTTCCTAATAGCGACTCACAATCCCTATTTTGCAAATCAGTAACAAGCTACCAACTCGCAAAATTGGGATGGTACATGGCCAGAAGCCTTTTGGGCCGTTTGCGATGGGCATAACTGCTTCATACATCTGGCCCTTAGTTCACTAATAGCATTAGCTTCAGGGCATAGAAATGTGTCTCAGATCATGCTTAAAACCTCTCACTCTTAATAAATACTTCTAAATGCAAAGACATAATCTGATGTACTAAGGTGAAATGTTTTTGCCAATTCAGGAAATATACCCTTTTGCATGTTTGAAGACACCTTGTTCTATTCTAACATGATATTTGTTGCAAGATTTACATGGGAAATATTTTCAAGGCTCTGCTTGTGTAAGGGGCTCTTAGAGCCGGAGCCGACCCTTGGTTCGGCTCTCCCTTTTAATTTGTTGGCTCGTCTATCTGTTCTGTGCACATTCCCAGTGGTGAGATAAACAAAGTGAACAGGAGAGTATTACTTGTTCGATCTTTGGTTTGAAGGGGTGCTCAGGTAGTAGTAGTAAGTGCACCTCACGCTGCCTGCTTCAGTCCAGTAATTGAGTGGCTGTTGCAGGGCTGGACCAATGGTCAATTTCCTCTGTTCTGCAGCTCTAGAAGAGCAAAGGTCGACCTAAAATCCTGGTTCCAAAATTCTTTGGATATTTGCGCAGTACGTTGAACTCAGTGGCATCCAAAAGTCGCTGCAGACTTTTCACGACGCCCTACCAGGCAGACCTGACAGACACAGATCGGAGGAATGCAGACACATTTGGGATTTAGGGTGAGTACATATTTCAGGACCCTGGAGTGAGGAGGGAGGCAATCCATGATTGAACAATTGGCTGAGGAACCCTCTGGAGCTGAGCTAATGCACAAAAATCCACGCTGGGTGTCGACAGTGAACTCACCAGGGCTTTAAGAGGGCAGGGTCCCTCCAGGTCTCAGATCCTGTAGTAATTTAAAACAGACATTGAAACTGGTCCGATCCTGTATTCATGTCCTTAACTTTTCTTGCAAAAACATTGATCGATTTATGAAAAGTGAGTGTTAAAAATATTAAAGAAATCAATGACATTGCTGCTTCCATTTCACATGTTCTACCTAATCTTAACTTCCTTATGATTGTTTGCCTTTTCCAGGATGTTGTGTTACATTTTTTTCTCAAGGAACAGATTACTCTTGTCAAGTGTTTAATTTGAAGTGAGGGGCATCCAGGTGTTTATAACAGGGAAAATTGAGCCGAGGCTAAAGGTAGTGCGAGTTTTGACCAGTGCCCGTCAGGTGCAAAAATGAATTTAGAATACGTAGTCATTCAATCTTTGGCCTCCTTGCAAACCGCACAGAGCAATAGTCAAGTATGTCGTTTCAGTTGTGATTCTATGCAAATTTGTGGTTAGGGTGGCATTCTACCCGACTTTTAGTGTATATGTTTAAGCCACACCCTCATTTATATAGGCCTGTAATGTCACCCTGGGGATGGTATACTTGTGACATAACACATGCTCGACAGAGGGGAGGCCATCCTTTGTCCTTCCTGCAGGGGTATATGGCTCCTCCTCCTTGTAATCATGACCCCAGGTGGTTTGTACCGAGGTCACTTGGTGGAGACAATAAAGGCTGCGACTTAGGGGGAGGGGCATCTCGGAATCCCTCCTGAGGCACAGCACACAACTGGTGTCTCTTGTGTGTGCCACCTGTTTTTGGGCCTTGGCCCAGCACTCATGAACGTGCACGTCTGCCCTCCTGGGGACACCAGAAACTGGCGACGAGGGAGGGCAGATCCCTCGCTATGGATGTCCTCTTCCACACTGCCAAGCACCCAATTCAGACGTCACGAGCTCTGCACACGGGATGCGTGGTGCTCGCATTGGGCCAGCCATGCCCTGCTGTCCTTACCCCTCTGCGCAGCAAGCACCTCACACCACAGGACGGGGACCATCATAGTGACTTAAGGAGTGGAGCACACAGAACACCTAGTGGGTGCAAACAACTCCCTGCTTTTGCACCCAGTAGGCAAGTAAGTGCCATTAACTCCACCCCATCCAGGACACACCTGGTGAATAGCATGACTCAGTGGAGAGATTGAGCCTCTTCCATGCCACAGTGCCACAAAGACCCCAGCCTCAACTACCCACCAGCACAACCCCACTGTGATCCTGCACAGGCACCCCAGGAAGCGTAAGACAGCCAACACCTTCACTTCAGTCCCACAACACAACACTGCATCGTCTGACGTCACACTGTGACCGCAAGGCACCACAGAACCAGGATCCAAGAGGCCTAGGAAAAGGAGACAGTGCGCACGCTGGGGGACCGATATTGCGCACTGCAATGCACACGCCAACAGGGAAACCCGGAGATGGACAACAAACCTCCCATAAAGCTCTTGATCATGGACAGCACCCCGTCTGCTCAAGCGCTCAGCTGGAGAGACTGGATGGAAAGCGTGACCCTCTACAATGATGCCATACAAATTGAGGGTGAGAGAAACACGCCATGATCTTTCACTTAGGACGTAAAGAGTTGCACTGCATATCCAAGACGCTACCAGAAGCGACCCCTAAAATACAAGGAACAGCACTCAGCACGTACTTTACACCCATGGTCAACAAGGTCTACGAACGCTTTATCTTCAGGCAAGCCAGACAGCAAGAAACCAAATCCTTTAATGTCTTCTTCACAAGACTCAAAGAGCTGGCAAGCAACTGTGGCTTTGCCGATTAAGGTGATGAAAAACAAGGCCAAATCATTCAGGACTGCGTGTCTGCAAAACTCAGAGAGCGCATCCTGGAAGAACCGGGGAAACCCCTAGCAGATATCTTCACAATGAGGAGAAACAAACCGCTATCCACAGCTCCAGCGTTTCAAATGGAAGCAGCCCAGCAAAAACCCATAAAGATGGAACCCGTTAATGCGGTCTTGTCAACAACTCCTATTAACAATCCACCAAGCCAAGGGTCAGCACCCAAGCTGAGCGGATACTACTGAGGCCCCACTCATCGCCCTGCTAGCCCCCCTGCAAAAAGGAAAGAGATGCACAGCCTGTGGAAAGAACAATCACTTTGCAAAGGTATGCAGCTCCAGCAAAAAAGGGCCAACTCCGCCTACTGTAAACACACTAGTGGGCCTCCATAGTGACATGGATGATGACAAGGAGGCTGAACACACAGTCCATGCAGTATTCACTGTAGAGACAACAGCGCAAACCCAGCATCACCTTCCCCAGTGTGACGTACACGTAGGCACCCATTCAGTCCTTGCCACATTTGACACTGAAGCATCTATCAATTAGCTATCCAAGGAAATGTACCAACAACTCCAGCCACCACCACGCCTCTAGAAGACGGAAGTCAGAGTCTTTGCGTACAGACAACGCTGGCTGCTGGCTATCAGAGGGAAGTTCCACAGCCTCACCTCACGTGGAACAGAGTTCTACAATTCCATTGTTTATGTCACAGGAGAAGGCAATGGCATGCTGCTAGGAGGCAAGACAGCCGAAGCCCTTAAGATCGCAACCTTTACCTTAGGAGTAAACAAGGAAGGAGGGGCCCACATTGTTGATGAATTTCCTGAAGTGTTCCAAGGAACTGAATGCCTAAAAGGGACAGAAGTGACACTACATATCGATCAGACGGTCAAACCGGTAGAACTGAGACATCAGGGGATCTCATTCCACCTAAGACCTCAAGTGGAGAAAAAACTAGAAAACCTAGAAGTGGACGGCATCATCAAAAAGGTGCCTGGTCCCAGCCCATGGGCGTCCCCAATTGTGGTAACAAGAAAGCCAAAGCAACCTGGAGAAGTACGCATCTGTGTGAACATGTGGCTGCCCAACGCGGAAATCCGAATTGAACGCCATCTCACTCCCACAGTGGATGATCTACTGACAGAACTAAGTGGAGCATGCTGGTTCTCCAAAGTTGACCTGCGATCAGAGTACCACCAGCTCACCTTAGCCGGAGAAATCAAAGTACATAACCACCTTTTCAATCCATGTTGGCCTCATGTGGTCTCACAGACTGAATTTCGGCATTTCAAGTGCAGCTGAAGTCTTTCAGAACACTATCCGAGAGCTCCTGGGTAGCCTCCCAGGGGTAATAAACATCAGTGATGACATTCTAATATACGCGAAGTCCATACCTGAGCACAATCGCCACTTCCGTGGATTGCTCCAGAGAATCAGGGACTCTGGGCTCACTCTTCACCATGACAAATGGGAGTTCTTCATCCAAAGGATCAGCTTCTCCAGATACATATTCTCATCAGATGAAATCGCTCCTGACCCAAAAAAGTGACGTGCCATCAAAGAAGCTACCTTCCCCACCACCGTATCAGAAGTCCGCAGCTTTCTGGAGACGGTGAACTACTGTGGCAGATTCATCTCCGATCTGACCACACTGACACAATCTCTTAGGGAATTACTAAAGTCATCCACGCCTTGGCATTGGGAGGAAGCTGAGGAACGAGCCTTTCAAGCAACCAAAGAGGCCCTCTGTGCTGACACCACACTCCTGTACTATGTCCCCAAGAAGGAAACCACCATTGCTGTAGATGCCAGCCCAAAAGGACTTGGAGCAGTCCTGATGCAGAGCCCAACAGGAGGAGAATGGGCCCGGTGGCGTTCCCAAGCCGATCCCTTACGGAAACAGAGCAGCGGTACTCTCAGATAGAGAAGGAAGCCATTGCTGTCCACTGGGGGTGCTGATACTTTCACCTGTACGTCTATGGCCGACCATTTGTGGTCACCACTGACCACAAGCCCCTCAGCCCCCTGTTTCAGGGAACTACATCGAAACCACCCCAGAGACGAGAAAAATGGATGCTGCAGTTGCAAGAATATGATTGTCAAGTGGAGTACCAGCCAGTCTCCACCAACCCGGCGGATTACCTGTCCAGGCATCCTAGGACTCTGACCCCTGGTGAAAAAGAGGAAGCCATGGAGACAGAGGAATACTTCCGATATGTGGTGGACCGGTCCCGCCCCCCGCACATCTCTGTGGACCAAGTCAAACAAGCCACCGCCCATGATGAGTGCCTCCAAAAGGCTTTGGAAGCTGTTAGGACCAATCAGTGGCACTGTTTCAAGGAGAAATGGGCAGAGAAGCCCCCGAGGCATGACATGTCATGGAAAACCTGTACCACATTCGCCATGAGCTGGTGGCTGACCCAGATGGATGCCTGCTTCGAGGAAACCAACTTGTCATCCCTGCCAGCTTTCATGGCCAAGTGATTCAACTCGCCCACGCCAGACATTAAGGAATGGTCAAGACAAAGAGCAGGCAGTTTACAAAAGTATGGTTTCCTCTCATGGATGAACAGGTGGAGACGTTGGTGAGATTCTGTCCCTGGTGTCAAGCCACTGGTGCAACTTCAGCCCCAGCGCCCATCATCACCAAAGCAGGACCACAAAAACCCTGGATCTGTGCCAGTTTAGATTTCGGCAGCCTGCCTGATGGGAAGTACATGATGGTAGTCATTGATGACTACTCCAAATACACAGAGGTGGAAATTCTATCATCCCCAGCAGGTACTGCCCAAGCTGGGGAAGTTAATGGCCACCCATGACCTGCTCAAAAACTATGCACTGATAATGGCCCCCCGTTCCAAAGTCACGAGATGGTAGAATATCTCAAACCATGGAACATCACCCACCAACGTACCACCCTCAGGTGGCCCCAAGCTAATGGGGAAGCAGAGCGATTCATGAGAACACTGAACAAAGTAGTCCAAATCACCCATGCCACTCAACAGCCCTAAGACTGGGCTATATATTTATTCCTGAGAGACTATCACCAGACACCTCACTCCCCCACGGGAGAAGTCCCGTAACACCTCTTAATGGGTCGAGTGGTTGAAGACTCCATTCCGCATCAACCAAAATGGACCCCAGCTTCTCTGGATGACCAACGGGTCCTCGCCAAACGCAAACAGTCCAATGCCAGTGCCAGCCAGCATCACTGAGTGCGGCCATTGAACCTCAGAGTAGGAGACCATGTGCTCCTCAAAGATCGATACCCAGGGAGCAAGTTTTGAATGCCATTTGAGAAATCCCCTTGGACGATTACACACATGCTGGATACCAGAGTGACTGTTCGACGGGGAGTAGAATTGGTGTCAAGAAATGTGTCACACTTCAAGAAATTTCACTCACCGTTGATTCCCTGCAACCCGACAGACCTGAGAGATGGCCCTGGCAGAGGCAGTAACAGTGACTAGCCTGCCCCTTCCACATCTGATCCCGTCCCTGAGTCGAGAGGGGAGGAAAGTGAAGTTAACCAGACTCAGGGTCACCTAGGCAGCCCCCCTGGGGCCGAGCCAGACGTGGACCCCGTCCTGCCCGAAGGAAGAAGCGATCGTACTCGATACCACCTATGGGGTAATCCTGTCCAGTCTCTATGACTAAGACACTATGTAGTGCATCAGTGAACCCCCACGAGACTAGAACAAGTGGAAGTGAATTGTGAGTATGTTCCAAGTTGTTTTTGATTGTTCTGAAATAAAGGAGGAATGTCATGTTACCCTGGAGATGGTGCACTTGTGACGTAACAAGTGCTTGACAGAGGGGAAGCTGACATGTGTCCATCCCGCAGGGCTGTACGGCTCCCCCTCCCCATAATCATGACCGCAGGTGGTTTGTACCGGGGTCATGTGGTAGAGAGAATAAAGGCTGCAACTCATGGGGAGGGGTATCTCGGAATCGCTCCTGAGGCAGGGCACACAACTGGTGTCTCTGGTGTGTGCCGTCTGTTTTTGGGCCTGGGCCCAGCGCTCGCGAGTGAGCACATCTGTCCCCCTGGCAACACCACAAGGCCCTGCCACAGCAGATAGCTGAATATTGAACCACCATGCCTGTTGCGAGCTGCCACTTCAGTTTTTGCATTACTTAACTTATTTCTACGGTAATGTCTATTGAAGGAGGCAAAGTTAAATTTTGGGAACGAAATATAAAATTGAAATGTATTTTAGATAGGTGAAAAGATTTATTTTTTTCTTTCACTATTCATGTAATGTCGTGTTTAGGTCACCTGTTCTCAATGCAGCAGTTATTTACAGTGCAATACAAGTTAAGTACATTTCCAACAGTTTTGCAACTGTTTTAAAGTCTGTGATTGTTAATCTTAAAGTGTCTTCTATTAACAGGCATAGATAATAAATGTGTTCTGTACAATAATGTTCAGCTATGCTGAAAAGTACTGTGCTTTTCACAGGCTGCTTATTAGAGACAGGTGGTTCCCTTTCAAGTATGTTTCTCAGGCTGCCCTGGAGAGACTGCTTTTGCTTGAAGAGATGTTTCTCACAGCAGGAAAAGCAGGGGCTGACTCTAACTAACCTGGAGCACTCACAACACGGGGGCAACGATGAGTGAGATCTCCAAAAAAATATCAATTAGTGTCAGACAAAGATCAGGCCTAGCCTAGTAACTTCCTCTCCTTGAAAAACATAAGCTGCAGCCCTACCCCTCATCCCTACCATCCACCAAATGACAGTGCTCACAAAGAATAACACAGCACCTGACCTGAATGAACTGGAGAGGGCCCCCACTCCATGTTCTTTGCTGGGGCTACCCTCCAGTTTCCTTACGCCACTGGTGTACAACCATGCCAATTTGGGGAGCATTTTTGTTGCATCAGATACTTCAGCTTGCACACATACTTTATAAAATGGTATATGAGTTAACCAGTGCATTGTTTTCTAATGGGTAATAGATCTGGTGAAAGTGCAATCTCTGATTGCACAGAACTAGCTGAAAATCGTATCATTGTAAAAGATGTATGTTTTTCAGGTTTTTTTCTTCTTGTTTCCTTCTCCTCAATTCAAACTACATAAAAATGTATAGGCTTCATCTCTTGCATAATATTTTTTTTTTCCAAAAAAATCTGAATCTCCTTGGTAAACAACAGGGTTCTTGGAATTTCTAAAGAAAGCCCCAGGTATGTCTTGTGACACTTTATACTATAAAGCCATTACTTTATGCTTAAAATCCCTGAGTTGATCAGCAGTCCTTGATGAAGTGGTGGTCTAGCAGTAGCCTGGCAGTGGACAGGCTGTTCACCTGATTCTAAGGCCTATCCAAAAGTACCTAATATAGCACTAACTCACATGAAAATATGATTTTTTCTTTCTACAGTTTTGCATCCTTAGAATGCATGCTATCTTGGCTGTTTAATTTGATCTTGACTCAAAATGTCCGATTGTTGGTTCTCCAGTTTCCCTTGAATTATTTTTTCCTTACTTTCCATGATCTGCATGCCTCCTCCCTCCAAGTATAGCTTACTCTATTTCAATTACATTTGCCTTAATCTCTGTTGTTTGCATTTAGACAAACCTCATCTCAAAGATCACAAGCTGTCGTTCTTAGAACGCCATACCCTGCAGCACAGCAATATCTAATCTCATCTCGCTGATCTACTAATCCCACCAAACACCAGTATTAACTCATACCCCCCTACTAATGATCACATCTAACACCAACTAATTTATTGTACCACAAGACACTGGAGTAAATGTATGGAATTGTCTACTTCAGAGCACACTAATACTCAGATTTATCAACAACACTCAATAAACACCAGTATGAACTCATACCCCCCTACTAATGATCACATCTAACACCAACTAATTTATTGTACCACAAGAAACTGGAGTAAATGTATGGAATTGTCTACTTCAGAGAACACTACTACTCAGATTTATCAACAACACTCAATAATCACTAGATTAATCAATAACCAGAATAGCGTGCTGCCCTACATAAAGTGCTGCAATACCTCATCAGGGGTAGTAAGCACTATTCAAATGTAATTACAATTATTAAAACAAAAGAATTAAATGATCAGATTCATCACAATTTACATCAAACCAATCACAAGTTCAGTTAAAAATTGGAGAAACAAAAAGCACAAACAATTGAATTTATTTGTCAGACCCTCAGAATTAAACAAACACCCAGAGTGACATACAAATTCACACTTTACTCAAAAATCCATAACTCTGGGATTCTTCACCTGTCTCCAGTGTTTGGCCTCAAAACATGGCAATAGCAAACATATAAGTTTTCAAAGCTACAAAAACCTACTTATATAATCACCTATCTCCTACACATGTCATGTACATTATCTTGGGTCCTTCCAATAAGATTTATATTGGAAGCACCAGACAGCTGCTAAATAGTTGCACCTAGAAACGTCACAGAGCATAGAAAAATCTGGACCAAGAGATTTACTAACAGACAATTATAATTAACTTCATTCAAACCAGAGAACATTTACTTTCTTGGATTTGAAATCATATGAACACCAAAACTGATTCTATGAAAAAAGAAGGTTTAGTGGATCATTTGATTGGAAACCAACCCTAGCCTCAACAAAAAACGCTAAACCGTTGACAGACTCTGGATGTCCCCCTGTATCTACAGACACTATACAGTAAAAATGTTGGATTCAAATGCTCTCTTATTTAGATTTCGTCACCAACCGAGGGTGGCTGCCCTTTAGCCCAGGGTGCCATTTTCTGCCATTTCTGATTATTTACCTCTGAGCATTTGATTAGTGTGTTAGTTGACTACTAACTACGATTTCTATTCCCTATTATACCGTTCAGCCTACTTTACAGTCTGAACATCTTCCCATCACCACCAACAATTGACTTTATGTCATGGCATATTTCACAATGCCCACAGGTATAATGCTTCCTATTGATATTAATATAGAAGTTAGTCATTTTTCTCTTCCCTTGTAATAATTTGTTAGGAATTGCCATACTGTATGCCTTATGTCCACTGGCAAACAAACTGATGCAGCTTTAGAAAATTATATTTTCTATTACATTCTATTACATTCAACAATGTACTCTATGGGGACCTAATAACAAACTGCATTTTGAAGTATGTTCAGTAGCAGTACAATATTATTACACACATACTTCAAAATGCAATTTACAAACATACATGTGGAGACCTCTGCTTGCCTATCTTTTCTATGTGGGGTTCTCCACCATGTGTGCAGATATCCCCACACAAAAGCTATACGTTTTGTAGTAAAGGTGTGTGGAAAATGTGAGAGATTTATTCCTAAATCAAAGGTGTTGAGGGAGGATTGGGGAGGGCTAAGATGAGGTTTAAGGAAGGCAAGCACCCACTTATTAAAAGTAAGCCCATTTCTATTTGCAAGGTACATTTCTAAAGTTACTAAGCAAAAAAGATCCCAAAACAGTTGTGAATATACTACAGCCCAGCCGTGGAATAAGTCCCACACCACATATTATTTAAACTTTTAAATAGATATATTTTTAGTTTAATGTTGAGCAATTTTTATGTAAAGATTAAATGCATTATTATTTTAATACGTCATATTTTTCTTATTTTCCCTATAAGATATTAAAAAGCTTTTAAACTTTGGATCAGAAATTACAAACAATTTAAATGAATAATAGAGAAAACTTTTATCTTTTTAAATGCATACACATTAAATGTAAATACATTTACAGTATGTGAGATCCAGTATGTTAGATTTTTTGTTAATATTCCTTAAAAATATTTCAAAATTATTTAGATATAATTAAATGAATGAATTATTTAATACAATGCTAAGCCAGTGCTCTGTAACATTTAATTTAATTTGTTTTAGATTAAATCATTTTTTTTAAATATGAAAAAAAAATATTATTAGATTTTATTGCTTTATATGAAAATGTCTGTAATAATTGTTTTAAGTTGAATATACTTGTTTAATTTTTCCCATACTTTTCCATAGGGAGACCTCTGCCCCAGTGTGGAGGTCTCCACCTACATGTGAAAAGTTACTAGTAGTAGGAGGCTGACATTGTGAATAAAAAAAAGTAGAGCATTACTACGAACTGTAGTAGTAAATTTATACATGAGCAAATCAACACAGGTAAATTTACCTTTGTGAATAGGGCCCTATGTCTTTCAATTCATCACTTTTAAACCTGTGCTGCTGTGTGAAATCACTAACACTTGTACAGCTAATGCAGCTATGTTCTGAAGACTTTAACATTCTATACATGCCACCAAACTTCATTCCAGTCCACATTGACAACATTGCTTGATCTCATTGGCCATGTGCTCCATTTGCGTCCTCTTTCACAGTAGTGCAGTTGGATGAACAATTCATTTTTCCTTTATTTTGATTATGTTTGATTGAGTACATAAGCATGATTCAACTTTGAATTGTGTTAAAACCATACAAAGAGGGGACGTGGCTGGACCGGCCAAGATGGCGGCCGCATAATACATCGGTTCCGGAGGGGCCTTCCATTATCCGCTAAACCGAGCCCTACCCCGGGACCATCACCGTGAGTGCCTCACACAGGACTTGTCGGGGGCTGAAGTCGAGCGGTGGCGCGGATTTCCAGGCCCCGAGGTCACTCTCGGACGTGAGCAGCGGGGCAGCCCTGGCGAGGCCCAGCGGTGAGTGAAAGCCGGGGGCTCGAGTGTCGGGCCTGCCCGGTGCCGGCGGGATTGCCGCGCGGGACACTTCGAAGGAGAGGAGCGGTGGCTCCGGCTCTGAGGCTCCTTCTGTTTGGGGCGAGGACAGCTTGCTCCGGACAGCAGGCGAGACGGGCCTGACCGGCCCCGGCGGAACCGGAGGGGGTCGCGTTGTGGCGGCCTGGCCGGGCGGGGCTGCTGGCCAGGGCCCAAGCGCGCGGATGGTGCTGGGCCCAGAGGCCCCGGATTTGACCCTGACGAGGAGGTGGGGGGACCTCAGGATACACCGGTCTCCCCTGACAGAACTGGGACACCGAGGAAGAGCGGGTGAGATGCCCAGTCACCAGAGACGCCGCCACGGAATCGAATCGATCGCGGGGCCCGGCTGCTGCCTGCCACGCTGGTCGGTGGAGACATTGGGCTCACCAGCAAGGCGCTGGAGAGGGCCTAGGGTCTTCAGTGGACAGACCCTGGTGTCCCCGGGGGCAGTGTGGTGCCAGCCTAACCCATGGGAGTTATGCTCGGAGGCGCTGAGTGGGGGCCCCGCGTTGATCCTGGAACTGGCCCTGGGAAACAGGCACGATCGACCCTGGCGGGCCCTGCTGAGGGACACTGGACACATACGAATACGCCATTACATAACAACCAGAGGAACCAGCCGCAGGGTGCCGGGACGCTGCCACTCCGGTAAAGTGGCTTGAGCTGGGTGCATCTGGGCCTGGAGTGGCAGGAGCTGATAAAATCGCAGCAAAGGGCTCCAAGCCACATTGAGATCCCGGGTACCGAGCCATCCTGCTCCGATGACCTCCAGGAACCGACGCCGAGGTAAAGCAATGGAACGCACAACACCCGTTGACCACAGTGGAGGGGACCTGCAAGACCTCACGCAGACAAAAGTCCAAGACACCCTGGACATAATACTGGGTGCAATCGAGGACACAAAGGCAACTTTACAACATGATATTAACCAGGTTGCAGTGGAAGTGGGCCTCCTACGGGCGGACCACCAAAAGCTGACAGACAGAGTTAAGGAGATGGAGACCACGCTAGCGGGCCTCACACCGAGACAAAATGACCTAGCTGCCACAGTGTTGAGCCTCACAGACACAGTGACATGGCTGGAGCACAGGGCAGAGGACGCGGAGGGAAGAAATCGAAGGAACAATATACGGGTGGTAGGTCTCCCGGAAGGTGCGGAAAGCACGAATATGATGGAATTCCTTGAGGAATGGCTGTGCACAGTTGTAGCACCGGGGCAATTGACACCATTCTTTACACTGGAGCGGGCGCATCGGGTCCCCTCCAGACCCCTAGCGCCTGGGAGGCTTCACCGGGCGGTGGTTGCCAGGTTACTCCACTACAAAGACAGAGACATCCTGCTCCAGAGGGCCAGAGAGGCAGGTCCGTTTAGAGTGGCGAATGGAGAAGTAACTCTCTTTCCGGATTTTACTATGGACGTCCAAACCAAAAGAGCCTCGTTTATGGCAGTGAAGAGGGCCCTTAGGGACGAAGGGATCCAATACTCACTCCTCTTCCTGGCAAGACTGAGAGTGATAGTGGAGGACAAGACCACGTTCTTCCAGAACCCAGAGGAGGCATGGGAGTGGCTGGAGGCCCGCGGAGGACAAAGAAGGCAAAGCACGAGATCCTGCGTTGCTGAGCGTGGATCATGAGGGGGCCCCGGGGGGAGGCGCCGCCGGGCCCGCCTCCAGACCGAGCCATCGCAATCCCCTAAGGAGTCTGGGAGGACAGAGGCCCTGAGGGTGGCGGCCTCCATGGGCAGAGAGGTATCCCCTCCGGAGAGTAATGAGAGAGACTCGGATGTTCCAACTGTCTCATCGGTGGATGGTTCCGGCTGCTCCGGGTGGCCACCGAGAGTGACTCCACAGACGGCGGACGACCTGGGGTAACTGTACATATAAACTGGTCCTGAGGTGAGGTGCACTGTGTACTCGACAGGCCCCGACGGGTACGGACCCACCCCCCTATCGGATTCTCATCCACTCAGTCAGACTGGCGAAAACTATTCTCACTTGGTTGACAAAGTTGCACTGCTACATTTTGAGAGGCGCCCTGGGGATGGGGAGTTGGGTTTTTCAATTTTGAGTTTTGATGGCACCTGGGGACTGCGGATTGCTTGTTTGCAGCACATGATAACGGATAAAAGGGAGTGGGATGCAGAGGGAGGTGGTCGGGCCGCATTTTCTTTGATATTTTTACATGACAGACTATAGTTTCCTAACGTGGAATATACGCAGGATCGGGTCACCAGCTAAAAGACACAGAATATTGTCCCATCTAAAGAGGAGAGGCATACATGTAGCAATGCTGCAGGAGACCCATTTGACAGCAAGTGAGGTGGACAAGCTAGGGCACAGATGGAGAGGGCAGGTGTTTGGCACTAAATATTCCGCTTACGCCAGAGGAGCATTGATCTGGGTTTGGGCGGGTGTCCCCTTCGAATTGGTATCGACTGACATAGATCAGGAAGGTAGGTTTGTGTTAGTGGAGGGGAAACTTCATGGTGTCCCAATAGTACTAGGAAGTATTTATGTTCCTAACCAGGACCAGATCTCCTTCCTACAGCACTTGTCGAGCCGCCTTACGCGCCAGCAACATGGAGAGTTATTACTGGGGGGGGACTTCAATAGCATAATGGACATAGACATGGACTGCTCTACCCTGCCATTGCCAGGAGCAGTAGGCCACAAAGTAGCAAAAAAAATGAGAGAATGGGTGCACGCCTGGGGATTGATTGATGTCTGGCGCGAACAGCACCCTGACGACAAGGACTACTCACATTACTCAGGGCTACACCGAGTACACACTAGGATAGACAGGGTGGTATGTTCAGCCAACCTAGCACGGGGTATGACCCACTCAGAATACTTGGGGCGTACATTATCTGACCACAATCCCCTATTGATCACTTGGAGGGTAGGTGAGGACAGACCCCCCCATACTGCTGTGGAGATTATCCCCAGCCGCACTAGAGGACCAGGCGTACAGAGAGGCGCTCCGCACAATCTTGACAGACCACATTAACATTAATAAGGGATTTGGATCTTCCATATACATAGAATGGGAAACGCTTAAAGTAGCGACAAGAGGTTACAGTATAGGGTAAACGGTAGGGTTAAAGCGCACTCTGGAATGGGAATTGATCAAACTAGAGAAAACCATAGATGAGGGGGAAAAGAAAGGTAACAATGGCAGTTCAGACCAAGAGGAATATATGGAAGCAAGGAGGTCCCACTCTCAGGTAGAGGAACAGCTTAGATGCCACTGCACGCAGAGATACTTAGCATCGGTACAAGTTGAGGAGGGTAGGTCTGGTAAGCTGCTGGCCTGGTTGGTGAGGTCGGGCAGGGAGGAGTCACCCATTGTGAGTGTACTTGATATGAAAGGCGAGCACAGATTCAGGCCGGGCCCCATAAACGATGCTTTTAGGGATTACTACACTTACCTGTATCGGAGTCCCGATAATGTTGAGGCAGGACGCCTAGATAGTTTTTTACAACCGCTCCCACTAGCTACTCTGACACACGAGGGAAGGGACGAACTGGGGGGGAGCGGTGACGGTGGGGGAGGTGCAGGAAGCCATTACGCAGCTAGCCCCAGGGAAGACACCTGGCACAGATGGCCTCCCAATAGACTTTTACAAAAAGTACATGATGCTGTTGGCGCCCCAGTTGGTGGACTTGTATGCAGAAGTGTTACACTGTGGCCAATTACCAGACTCGCTTAGAGAGGCCCTGGTGGTACCTCTGCCCAAATTGAAATCGGGTGAAGCATCCGTCACTGATTTCTGCCCGCTATCCATGCTGAACAGTGATTTTAAAATTCTTAGCAAGATCCTAGCCAATTGATTGCTCCAACATATACCCATGTTGGTCCACACGGACCAGAATGGGTTTGTCCCGAACCGTAGCACATCGCTGAATCTCAGACGCCTCTTTGCCATATTACAGATGCCTAGGACGGATAGACCCCCAGCTGGAAAGCTGCTTGCAATTGACTTTGAGAAAGCCTTTGACTCAGTTCGATGGGACTATTTGAGGACAGTGATGCTCAGGATGGGACTGGGGGAAGGATGGGTAAGATGGGTGGACCTATTATATGCGACCCCACTAGCGCGAGTGAGAACGGGTAAGACGATTTCAGAGCCCTACCCCATATACAGAGGTACCAGGCAGGGATGCCCGCTGTCACCACTATTATTCGCCCTGGCTATTGAGCCTCTGGCAGCTCAACTACGGATGGAGGGCGCGGGCAGGACGTGACCGGCATTTTCTCACTGTTCACTCACTTGATACCTGATCTTCGACAGGAGAGGACCTACACTGCAAGTGCTGCTGTGACCTCAGTCTGGAAGCGACAATGGCTCAAGTGTCTGGGGAAAGGGCCCCTGCCTTCACATCGGAGGAGTTGGACAAACTAGTGGATGGGGTACTCCCCCAGTATATACTACTCTACGGTCCTCCAGACAAACAGGTGAGTACACTGTGAGCATGCCATATGGGCAATGCCTGTTTCGAGTGTTGTGGATGGGAGATTGGGGGGGGGGGGAATGAGGCGTGCATGAAACGACGGTGAGTGTATGTGCGTTATGGCAAGGGTAGGAACGTGGGCCAATGACTGTGACGGTCCGGTCGGTTATCTCTTCTCCTTTTCCCCTGTACTATTCCTGTACGTCAGTGCCCACCAGAAGAAGGATATTTGGCGTGCCATCGTCAAGGAAGTCCGGACCCTGGGGTCCACTACAGACGGAGCACCCACTGCCGTAAAAGATGGGAGGACATTCGCCGCTGGAGCAAGAAGACGACGGAGGCCCAGCTGGGGATGGCCTCCCAACGTGTGAGGGGCGCCTGTCGCACCATGACCCCCCTGATGTTCGTTATCTTGGTGTGGGAGTATCCGGAGTTGGATGGGCGCTTGAGGGCATCACAGCAGCCACAAGAGGGTGAGTACAGTCACATTCATCTGATTCAGCACGCATTGTAGGTGTCTGGGTGGGGGAGGTGGGCTGTGGGTACCCCTAGGCCAGGGCGAGTTTTGTAGGCAAGGTCCCTTCATAAGGCAGGCCATGTGGCACCCCACCCCACCAGTGTTAAGAGCCATCTACCCCTAGTCAGGCTCCTGTGACTTCCATGTGTGCAGCAATTGGGCATAGGCCTTGTACCCCCAGGCCCTGTGATTAATTAGGGAACTCTAAGTGCATGGCGTAGTGCAGAGGGCTGCTGTGTCTGTAGTGTCTGCCAACGGTAGAGGTATTGCATGCACTGAACATGTCTTTTGGCTTTCTTTCCTCCCCTTTTTGTGGTCTCCCTGTTCTTGTATGCATTAGCATCATCACGCGGAGGAGCAGTGCCAACGGAGCAGGAGGGAGCTGCATCCCACATGGCCCTGGAGGGGCTACGGACTCCGAATTCACCAGTGGGACGGAGGGTGAGGGGAGCTCCACGGCGGGGACAGGAGCTGAGACCAGCGACAGCGACTCCTCCTCTGATGGGAGCTCCCTTGCGGTGGCAGGCCCCTCTGTGTCTACCGCATCTACAGGTACAGCCGCCACCACCCCTACTAGCACCGCCCTCCCAGCAGCCCCTCAGCATGTGCCCCGTGGCCGCTCACCCAGGAGGGTGGGCATCTCCTTCACCCCAGGCACCTCAGCCCCTGCCCCTGTCAGCCCTGCTGCCCTCAGTGAGGAGGCCATTGACCTCCTCAGATCCCTCACTGTTGGGCAGTCTACCATTCTGAAGGCCATCCAGGGTGTAGAGAAGCAGTTGCAACAGACAAATGCATACCTGGAGGGCATTCATTCTGGACAGGCAGCCCAACAGCGAGCTTTTCAGACTCTGGCCTCAGCACTGATGGCAGCCATTGTCCCTGTGTCCAGCCCTTAATCCCCAGTACCTCAGCCTACCCCAAGCACACCATCAGACCAGCATGCACACACCTCAACACACAAGGGTAGCTCTGGCAAACATAAGCACCACACATCCCACAGGCACTCACACAAGCATCATACCCATGCACACATACCAACATCCACTGCCTCCACTGTGCCCCCCTCCTCCTCGTCTCCTTCCTCCCTCCCTGTCACGTCTCCACTCACCCCTGCATGCACTACATCTTCAGCCACTACGTCCATCACCAGCACGCCCATCACCACACACCACTCACGTGCACTCACCACCCCCACTACCATTCACACATCCCCTGTGTCCTCTCCCAGTGTGTCTGTGAGCCCACCTCCCAAACTACACAAACGCAGTCACACACTCACCTACCAGCCATCCACCTCACAACAGCCTCCAGTTCATGCACCTTCACCCAAAGTCAGCAAACGAACACCTCCTACAACCACTACTTCTTCCTCCACTCCCAAACCCCCTCCATCTACCCGTCCCAGTGTGTCTAAAAAACTTTTCCTGTCAAACCTTGACCTCTTCCCTTCACCTCCCCCACCCCCTCCATCCCCTACGGCCCACCTTTCCAGGTCCCAACCCAGCACCTCAGCCACCACATCAGCGGTAACAGTGGTGCCAGCAGTAACCGGCATCTGGAGTACGCCAAGAAGCAGGGCAGCAAGTGTGCCAAGGAGCCAGGCCAAGGACAGTCCCCCACCTCAGAAACATAAGAAGTTGGCCACAGCCCGGAGGGAGAAGGGCAAAACACCTGCCACCAAGGGCTCTCCCAGGACTACAGTTGGGAGTGGCAAGACAGCTGCGCCACCATCCAAGGTGGGGAAGGGGCAGAGAAAGAAAGGGAAGTCGCTGCCAACCTGCACGGCGGACAAGACCGACACCGCCACATGCACCGCCGCCACCAGCACCGCTTCCCAGGACACCGCCGCCACCAGCACAGCTTCCCAGGACACCACCAGCACCGCTGCCCAGGACACCGCCGTCACCAGCACTGCTGCCCAGGGCACCGCTGCCACCAGCACCGCTGCCCAGGACATCGCCGCCAGCAGCACGCTCACTGAGCCACCCACCAGCATGCTGGCCAATGAGCGCCGCAAGCACCGCCAGCTACTGAGGCCACCGCAAGCACCTCCGCTACTGAGGCCACCGCAAGCACAGCCAGCGGCCACGCCACATCATGTGCCAGTGGCACCACTGCAGACATGGCTGCCATCCCCAGTGGTCAGTCGTACGAAGCTGGTGGTCAGTTCCAGGATCCATGTCCCAGGATGAAGCACTCTGGGCACAAAGCCCCCTCCAGAACCAGTGGAGAAAGGCATCCATTACCTCTGTCCTTGGCAGGATGAAGCACTCTGGGCACAAAGCCCCCTCCAGAACTAGTGGAGAAAGGCAGCCACTACCTCTGTCCTTGGCAGGATGAAGCACTCTAGGCACAAAGCCCCCTCCAGAAGCATTGGAGAAAGGCATCCACTACCTCTGTCCTTGGCAGGATGAAGCACTCTAGGCACAAAAACCCCTCCAGAACCAGTGGAGAAAGGCATCCATTACCTCTGTCCTTGGCAGGATGAAGCACTCTGGGTACAAAGCCCCCTCCAGAACCAGTGGAGAACTGTTATCCACTTGAGAGACTGTGGCTTTGCACTCCCCAGGATAAAGCAGTGGGCAAACCACCCACTGGAGAGACTTGAGAGACTGTGACTTTGCACTCCCCAGGATAAAGCAGTGGACAACCCACCCACTGGAAAGACTTGAGAGACTGTGGCTTTGCACTCCCCAGGATTCATCAATGGGCATGGTGCCCCCTCGTGGAGCTGGCATCGTGCACTCACCCGGCTGAGGTGCCCCCCCCCCTTCCCTTCCCCCTGAGGTGCCTGTTTTATTTCGATCTGATGCCCCTGCAGTGTTCTCTCTATTTGGATCGGGTATCTTGTGTGGGCCTCGCCCATGCATTTTGGGCCCAGTGGTCCGCGGACTATGTAGGTGCAGTACATGAACTTGAATTCTTGGTGTATATATTTGTTAATAGTGTATATATATTTTTGAGTAATGGATTTTTATTGATTACATTCGTTCAACTCATTTCCTCTTGTCCTTGCGTTCTTCCAGGGGGGGTTAGGGGGTGTAAATGTAATGTATCAACATGTATTTGTGTGTGTGTTGTAGAGGGTGAGGGTGGGGTGGTGGTTTTGCGTGTTGCGTGTGTGTGTCACTCTCTTTTCCCTCCCACTCCCCTGTGTCGTAGGTGCAGTACTCACCGTGGTCGTCGCCGCCGGCGTTCGTGCTCCTGGTAGAGGAGCAGGAAGACAGTGGCAGGTAGAATTTGGAGTTCCGGCTCCATGGCGTCCTGGTTCCTCGTGGGGTGTGTAGAGGTGAGCGTTTTCCCTTCCAAGTCCTGTTTCTGCCGTGTTTTTGTTCGCGGTGAATCCGCACCGGAAAAGGTGGCGGATTGGCCTCTCATGATACTGTAGGCGGTACATTGTTTTTTGCCTGTCTGTTGGCGGTGACCGCCGCGATGTTTGTTTGTACCGCCGTGGCAGTCGGAGTGTTAAAGTGGCTGTCTATGTTGGCGGTTTCCGTCACGGTCCTGATTCCATTTTTTTTACCGCCGGCCTGTTGGCGTTTTTTACTGTCACTTTAAAATCAACCGCCAGGGTTGTAATGAGGGCCTAAGTCCTATGACACTACATGGCGCAATGGACCTCCATTCATTAAAATTCCAGGGATAGTGGAAGTGACATCATAAACTTTGTGACCTTAATGGCATCTCAGAAAAGTGTATATAACCTAATGGCCTTAATCCTCCTAAGTGACAACACTTCCAAGTAGGCCTTAATCCTACTTGGAAGTGTTGTCACAGGACCCTAACCCTGATGGGAACAAAATAAATGTCATTGCTGAAGTGCCCTAATAACTGCATGATTACTATAACACAAAACAGATAAATGTCTATTTTAGATACAATCTATATTTGAGTGATGAAATGGTCTTTTTAAGCATTATACTCACCCTGAATTGCAGCAAATGAGCGAAGTGAGTCAGACCTCCTACTGTGGTTTTCAAAGTAGGGGTTCACCTCAGAAAGCATTTAAAAAAAATGGGGTCATAGTGCATTTTAAAGCAGACTTTTCACATACATTTCATTGAGCTCTGAAAGAGTGCTCATTAAATATGAAATCCTTTAATGGTGTACCAAGCCAATGAAACAATACGCTTTCCAAGAGTTGAGTCATTATAATCGTAAATGTGCTATGGGTGCCCCCATATGACAAAAATTACCACCATTGTGTCATGGCCAGCATATGTCTTAGGTGCCCCTGACATACCGCTGGTGCCAATAATGCCACCTATATACCATGTGTTGGACCTGTCCCTCTCTGCAGGGTCACCGCCAAACATTTTGTCTTTGGAAACCACTTTCTTGCTGAATTGTTTTTTGGTTGCCTTAGACCTCTGTGCTCTTTACCACTGCTAACCAGTGCTAAAGTGCTTGTGTTTTCTCCCTTTAACAAACATGGGCAAATAGGTTTATTCCCCATTTGCATATTTAATTTATTTGTAAGACCCCTGTAGAGTGGTATACCATATATCCAGGGCCTGTAAATTAAATGATTACAATAGGCTTACAGCACTTATTGTGCCACCCACTTAAGTACCCCCCCAAAACATGTCCCAGGCCTGCCATTGCAGCCTGATGGCAGTGTCACACTGCCATGTCCGACTTGGCATTTAATCCCCTTGACAAGCCTTAAACTCCCCTTTTATTGCATACAAGGCACACCAAAGGGAGGCCCTAGGCAGGGTGAACATGTACTTTAAGTTTTACACGTCCTGCTAGTGAAAAACTCTGAAATCCGTTTTTTACTTCTGTGAGGCCTACCCCTCCCGTAGGATACCACTGGGGATTCCTCATGACATTTATTAGGTTGTAAATCCTAATCGGGAGGAGGTAGATGTCGTGTTTAGTAGCTTTGGAATTGCAATGATAAACTCTTTTTAATGGTAAAGTCAGATTTTTCATTACAATTTTGAAAATGCCACTTTTAGAAAGTTGCCATTTTCCTGCCCTTAACCATTTGTGTCAGCAGCCTGTCTTGGTCACATGACTGGGTGTGGCTGACATTTAGACTTTGGGAATTCCTCCAGGACAGTCACACAATAGTGGGATTAGCTGAGCCTCAATGGGCCATCAACTAGCAGGATGGGGGGGAGGGCAGAGCTGAGTACCACCCCACTTGCACTTGAATAGGATCCTCACAATACACCTCATAACTCCGTATTGTTACTGCAGTCAGCTTGGAGCCAGGGCAGGGGAGTCAGAAAATTCCTAGAGCTTCAAAGTACCTTTCCAGAAGGCCTTTCTCACCTTCCCGGAGAAGGGCACCAGGGTATAAAATTAGGACCTTCAGCCCAACTATTCAGTTCTCTACTGGACCTGTGAAAGGACTCTCAGAGGACTGCTTGCTGCTGTGACCTGCTGTGTATTCTATCAAACTGCTGTTGTACCTGGAATGACTGCGCCCCTGCCTGGAGCCTACCTTAAACCCTCAGAGGCCAGCCCTGCTATTGAGCCCTGCTTCTACACCTTCACCCAGGACTACCAGAAGTGATTCCAATGGCTTGAACCCACACCTGGATGCAGGCTGAGTGAGTCCTGAACCCCCAAGAGGTCTCCATACACTCCTGGACCCTTGGTTGTGGTGCTAAAGGTGACCAGATGTCGGTGGTTGGCACTTTTATTCATTATGAGCTATTCTGAACCTTACACTTTAAAAATTCATAACTCTGGTTCTAATGATTGGATTTTAGTTGTAATCTGGTCAAATAATTTAGTTAAATGTACTCTATTTTTCTGAATTGGTTTGGGATTTGCTTGACCAGGGCTCACACCCCAGTCAACCAACAATCTCATTTCTCACACTGTGACTGAACCTCAAGTAAAAAATTACCTCCAGTATATCAGGGCCACTGTTCTGTCAGGGGTTTAGGGAGGGGATGGGGGGGATTGGGGAGAGACATCCAACCACTCTGAAAAGAGTAAACTCATTACAGTTACAAACTACACTTCTAAACTTTCTACAAAAAAGGATCCATAACAGTAGGAAATTACTCCAGCTCAGAGCTGAAGAAAGTCTAGCATCACACATGGCCAACAACTGGTACTGCAAGACCCTCCAATAGAAAATAATGAAATTAAGGACTTAAATTTAAACTGAATCGGAAAAGTGTTAGATTAAATTATTTAGAATAGTCAACAATATAAAAGAATTTTAATTTACTGCTTTAAAATATATTAAACAGAACATATTTGTTGTTTAATTATAACTATTTTAATAACCTTTTTAATTTAAACATGAATGTAATAAGAAATGTTACTAAAATAACATATATATATATATATATATATATATATATATATATATATATACATCATTGATCTTTGGGCTCCAATTTGGTAAATGTTTTCAGAGCTGCATCAGCCTCTGTCCTTCCTCCTTCATGGTCCAGTGCCATTATTGTCCCGATTTCTAAGAAGGGAGACCGTAGTGATCCTGCTTGTTATCGTCCAATTTCTCTGATTGATGCCACCACAAAGATTTTTGGGAGAGACCTCCTGGCTCATTTGGAAGCCTGGGCTCTTGACAATAACGTCATTTCCAGGTCTCAGTTTAGTTTCATGAAGGTGGTGGGGACAGTCGACCAATGTTTGAACCTCCACCTGATCAGAGAAAAGTATGTGGGGACGAAGCAGAGCTGTCTTTATTTTGCATTTATGGGTCTAACTGCAGCTTTTGATAATGTGGACAGAAGCAAATTATGGGCGATGCTAACCTATAAAGATGCTAATCCAAAAAATAGTATCCCTGTTGGCCCTAATTCGCAATGATGTGGAAGCTGAGGTCAGATTTGGACAAGAGGGGCAATGCACCAGCCCTGTTAAGGTTAGGAAAGGGGTAAGACAGGGTTGTGTTCTTGCACCCTTCCTTTTCACGTTCTATATAAATGGTCTAGAGGAAGCTCTGGTTGACGAAAAGGCAGATCTCCCTAAGATTACTGACAGACCACAACCGGTATTAATGTATGCCGATGATTGTGTCCTGATGGCACAACTTGGCAGCCACCATCCAAAATCTTTGAGGATGAATCTACTTTTTGGACAGTTTTTGAGACTGAGACGTAATTGCACTAACATCTCTGACTTCCACTCCCAAGCCGACATCCTAAGTCAAAAGTTGAGGGATCGCAATTACCCCAAACGAATCATCGGGCAGGCTAGGAAGAGAGCCCAGAACATACTTAGAGATGTTCTGTTGACTGAGACCATATGTGAACCACACACCAGATTGACCTGTGTCACCACCTTCACTCCTTTGAGCAACCATGTGAAGAAGATCATTAGGAAGCATTGGCCAATTCTGACCAGTTCTGGGGAGTCTTTAGAATGCCCTTTGTTTGCTTTTAAAAGAACACAGAATATCAGAGGTCTTGTGGTACATACTAGACCAGCACCTAACAAGAATTGGGACATGGCCTTCCCAAAATCTTGGGTAGGGGTCAGAGGTCATCACCCCTGTGGAGGGTGCAATGTCTGTCCTTTATCAATCAATACCCATGAACTAGACCTGAGTGAGACTAGAAAATGGCAGCTATTGACACATACAAATTGTCACACAAAGAACTGCATCTATATGATCATTTGCCCCTGTGATCTCCGTTACACTGGGATGACCACCAGGATGGTTAAGATACGGATCAATGAACATCGCAGTACTATAAGATGTCAGCGATCCTCTACTAAATTACCGAAGCATTACATCGAGCAACATCACACTCCTAACGACCTCAAATAGGTGGTTTTGGAAAGTGTCAAGGACAATAGAGAATGCACCAGCAGATTATTTGAGAAAGAACAACATTGGGTGTACAGATTGGGGACACACTTGACAGGACTCAATGTCGTTAGTCCTTGGATAGACTTAATTTATCGTTAACATTGAGCCATCAACATGTCCTTCTGTCACTGAAAATAATTTAGATATGGGTATTTGGGTACTTTTTTGCCCTAGACATTAATTATACCTTTAAGTGTTGGTCCCCTTTGATTAGGGTTTCATTTTGTGTAATTGCAACTCTAACCTATCATTTAAGGGTTCCTTCTATTGTCCCGACCTTCTCCAGGAAGGTGGAGCCTATCTTTTGACATACTGGGTCAACTATACTACATAAGATTGCTGCAGCTTTTCTGTGGGTAGCTAAGTCCTTTTTTTAGCTTCATAACTCGATTGCACCTTAACTTTACTGAGTTTTGTGAGTAACTTCAGATGGCCGCCGTTCTCCACAGATTGCCTAGTCCTCGTTTTATTTTTATTATGTTACTACATATGAACCCGCCCTCCGGCTCCCCTCCTCACTACGGGGAGCACTAAGCTGGGGTAGGTGTTGCTGGGCCGAGTGGCAGTAAAGCAAGTAAGTGACCAGCGTTTTGTATTTTGAAGTTTTTTTCTCTTCCCAGGACCTTGATACTTCTCTAGGGTCGATATTGACTAAACTTATCCTAGTTGAGTTACTGATTTTTTACCCATTTCACCACGATAGCGATACAAAATCGAGTAGCGTTGCATTTTCCCCAGGTGGGAACTGCATTTACATTGTAACCGACATAGAGCTGTTAACCACATGATGATGTCAGCGTGTTGTGCATCTAGGTACAGACTCAACCTGTGAGATCATCGTAATGTTTTACAGTAGGAGTAATATAGGGCTAGTTATGAGCCCACCTCCATCACATTTCCGTTGTTTGAGCTGTCATATGGGTTTGCAGTGTGTCAGGGCCTGTCACACGTTGCCCACCTTTTTCTTCAGACTTTACCATATTACCATCCATCCCCCTACTTTGATGTAGACTGCGAGAGAAATATATACATTTGATTGTTGACATCAGACCGTATCTATGACCCCCTTATATATGGGGCCACATTATTAGCAGGCCTGTACAAACCTGATGGGCCAGTTATATCAGTTTACCCTACAGTTCAAATCACCACATTCCTTCAAGAAGAGTCAAAGGGTACCAGATATTAAGGATAGGATGTATACATCACCTGACATGCTACCTTTTTAGATGCACGTACCTTCTTTTGTATAACTACTAGATTGAATTATAAGAACTTTTCATTGGAACTGCCTGCAACTAATTTCCCATACTCATATATGTATTTAGATATCTAGACCAGTTTGGACCACTGAAGAGTGTCGCTATCCCGATGGCGCCCATCCTTTAATACAAGGAGGGTAAGGATGGTTCCTCTTAATTAAGAGGATTGTGTTTGTTTGTTGAACAATAATTGATTATTCACTATTTATTCTTGCACATCACGTAGGGGATGAATCACCAGTGTGTTTTTGAATCTCCCCACTCCTTCACAGTGCACATAATTTGCCTCCTGTACTGTGTTATATGCTTTTTTTCTTTGTTTTTTTCCAGGTTCCTTTGAGATACCCTACTGTAGGTTTTGTGAAGAATGAGGATTAGATAGGTTTATTGGTCCTGACAAATCGCTTTAGATCCTTGATGACTGTAGAAGCGAGAAACATGTTGACCTTTTTTCTGAGGCACTTTAGGGATTCCCGTACTTGCACTCACTACATTCTCAGACTATAGGGACTGTGTTTATCAGACATCTCACTTGATTAGGGGAGACTACACATAACTCTAATTTCTTCCCCTACAATCTTATTTCAATCATGACCAAGGTTTAACTCCTAATAAATCTTTGTTTTTTCCTCTAGTCATTTTTTGCAGCACTCTTTTTCGTACCAATCCCACATTTCAGCATTCAACAACCAGCAACTATCTATATTAAAAGATCTCTGGCAAAGAGCCCCCTTGTGGGGCCCGTCAGGCATTGCAGTGCTGGCCTGACGAGGAGCAAAACCCGATGATGAAGCATGTCACCATCTGGTGTAGTGAATCCTAGTTCATTTTTAATGGGATAACAGGAGTTAGCTTAGCCTCTGGCTTGCAGACTCGTGCCCTCGTCACCTAGTGACTTTTAACCTACTTAGCTTGCTCTGTCTTAGCTCATTTAATTATTTAATTCTTCTAAGATGGCTGCCTTGTTTATAGTTAGGCCACTTGTTATGAGTTACATTATCAGTGTCACCGCGTTAAGGCATCAAGATCAAGCGACAAAGACAAACAAACAGTAGGTATTCACACTTAGGGATTTTCCCTCTCTATACTTTCGAGGGATTGTTCATATTAATTGCCGTCCCAAGCATGTCTGTTATCTATTGTTTGGGAACACACCTATGTCAGGGGTCCTTGTAGATCTGTATAAATACATCGCACTTTAGACAGATAATCAGAGGGATTCCGACCAGAGGGCATCGCCACCATCGCTGATATCGATGCTGCACATCGTCTTGACGCTGACCCAGTCTTCGTGTCCCTGCAGAGTCTGAGATAGAGACCTCATTCCAAGGTAACAAGGGTTGGGGGCTTCTCTCATGGACATGGCATTGGCAGATTAGGTGTAACAAACCCAGCTCTCCTTTAGGTAGGAGGTTAGGCCTTTTACATTAGGGTATTAGAGCATATTACATCTCGTATGTCTTTTCTATGCATTGCAAGATGGTGGGGGTCTTTGTAATAATGACTCTCGTCTTCACAATTCTGTTCCTTGCATTATTCATTATCCTAATCATTGCAGCCCATGCAACTTATCGCAAACTGCAGTTATGTTGAATAAAAACTATTGAAACTTTACTGCATTTTGTCATTGCCTGTGTTTGTATGAGACATGATATATCTGTGAGAAAGGGGTAATCTCCGTTTAACCACGAAACTCCCTGAGATGTCTTATTCTCGAGTCCATGCGTAAAGGCTGCCATAAATCACCTTTTACTATTGTGTTTCTGGTGAGGTGCTGCTAGTGAGCTGGTAAGGTTGGGACAACAGTTGCGACTTGTTGTAGGAAAGGCGTAGTCGCCTACAAGCAAAAGTACTGTCATCCTTTAACCAGCAGACTTGCCCAGAGTAAGAGTCCAAACTATGACATGGCGCCACCAACTATGGTGTTAGGCACTAATTTACGGATACCCCGACTATCACTGTCTTACAGACAACAGGTACCCTAAGTACCATTATACGGAGACGTCCATGGTCTTTGGGAAAATACTCCTCAGCTGAAAAGGTAACACCTGATTAAGCTGTAGGTTGTTCGAGCTCGAACTCATAAAAGGTCTTTGCTCCCCAGTTTGGTGTTCCTTTTTCCTAAGTAAATATGGCTAATGCCATTGACATTCCTGAAAATGCTAGACAAGCACTAACACAACATTTATTAATGCATGGCCTTACAGATGAGGGCGGGGATGTTACTCTTATAATAGAAGCTAATGAAGCATACCAAACAGAAACATTTTACTGTTGGGTCACCTTTCCTGAGGTCGACCAAAGAACACATACATTCCACACATATGAAATTGCGAACGTACCTCAACGGTACCGAGCATACCAGTATCATGAAATATCGCTCACATACCAAGAGCATCAGAACTGGTTCGAAGACCACATGTACTACAAAGAGTGACGTTAGGTCCATTAAGTAATGACGGACCAACATGGCCTATGTTTGCCACCTACACACCTCACCCAGGCATACAGAATATGCAAATAGCAGATCTGCGAGATTTCTATAAGAAATTGATGTCATTATATAGACGATTAGTTCAGTTCGTAATGCGAACATTGAACAGAACACCAGCGCGTCCAGCACCGCCAGCACCTGGTGGTTCTCAATTGGCTACTGGGATTAATTCACAAACAGTGCATACTATTATGGGTAAAGTGCCCGCAGAACGGGAAAAAATACCGTTCTGGATTGCCCAGAAAACAAATCAGCTGGAAGATGTGTTTCCCCATACGGGACCACAGGAAAAAAATAGACTGCTCACTATGTGCCTGCCTTTTAGGATGGTTCCCTCGGTGGAAGACTGTGCCACATGGGGTACAGTCTTCGCTGTCATATATAGTACCACACATGGTGCCCCGACACTTGCCAATTTACCGGAACTGTTAAAACAAATACAAAATGAGCATGGGGCTGCACCAGCCCTGGATTTGGGGAGGAAATTAATGCGTAACTTTGACGCAGTATCCTCAATAATACTCAGTAACATTAAAGGGGAAGCGGTAGCACTGGCAATTCACCAGCGTCTCTGGGAAACTCCAAACCAGGAACAAGAAAGACAGCTACCGAAAATCATTTCCGATACCTATACTAGTATAGGACGGGATAGTTTGGGTGCCAAGCCAAAGAAATTGGAGCTACAAGGTACCGCCCATAAGGAGGGTACAAAGCAGGCACAAGAGGGCTCTAAGAAGCGCTGGGATAAACAAAAAGATTTCAAAGAAACAAGAAATAAGAGAGCTGATTTTCCACTCCCTGAGAACTCCGAAAGGAGATATAACCTCAGAAATAGGCAGAACATTAAAACTCCAGACAGATATACTGATTCACGTCCCTCTTGTTCCTTTCAGGACGCACTGGATAGACGTAGCGAGAGGGGGCTGTCAAGATCGACGTCCTGAGTACGTGAAAGAAAAGAAAGACTCGCCGCAGTCTACCATTAAAAAAAAAGAAGAGACTCCTCAGCAAAAGCCACAGTTTAAAAAGAAGAAAGTGGCAGCATTGACAGCTAAAAATGCCGGTATACTTGAGAACACTGTTGAGGAACAAGACGTGGGCAGTGACTCTGTTAGATAGCGCCGCAGAGGTCACGATATGTAGCCAGAGTCTGAAAGATCATCTGGATGCGACAGCAACTAGCGATTTCATCTCAGTTGAAACAGCGGATGGCCGCGTTCTCCCCCACTGATAGGGTTTATGATTTAAAAATTCAGATAGAGGGAGACGTGGAGAGCACTATTAGTGTGATATCTTGGGATGAACTTACTAGTGATATCCTATTAGCCTAAAGAGACTGGCCACCTGAATACGTCCGAAAGCTCCCACATGGGGAAGATGTCATTTTGTCTTCTTTCTCCGAACTTGTTCCAAAAGCAGACAAAGAAGCCTATGCTTCTGAATGGGCTTTAGCGCAGGCACCTGCGGTATATCGCAATCATGTAGGTTGGGACAAGGAGTTTCCTTGTCATGTTATTCCCGTTAGGTCTACACCCCAACCGCAGCCACAATATCCTGTTAAACATGAAGCAAAAGCCCCGGTGAGAGAGATCCTCGCCCAACTTGAGTACCAGGGAGTGATAGAGCCCTGTACATCTGCAATGAATGATCCATTATTCCCCGTTGCAAAGCTGGACCATTCATACAGAATAGTCATTGATTATAGACACTTAAATAGTCATACACGCACATATGCCATACAAAATTCACACAGCACGGCACTAATAAACAATATAGTGTGTAAAAAATATAGAACATTAGACATTTCTAATGGATTCTTCTGCCAGAATTTAGGACATGAAAGTCGGGACCTGAGTGCATTCTCATTTGGCTCCCAGAAACGCTTTTGTTGTTTACCTCAAGGCTATAAAAATAGCCCGGGGCTATTTTCAGCCCGTGTAACATCAGTATTACATGATATTGATTCTGAGGCGTTATCCTACGTGGATGACATATATCTCACAGACGACGTCCTTGACATTCATCTTACAAGGGTCGATCGGATCATTCTGGGCTTTGCAGACCTCGGACACAAATTCAATTTTAAGAAAAGCAAAATAGCCTTTCTCAGTGTATTATTCCTGGGATATGAGCTATCAAATGAGGGAAAGAGCCTGGCCCGCACTTTCTAGAAAAATGTGCTCAACTGCACCCTCCTAACACACTTAAGAAACTACAGTCATTTCTAGGTTTCTTTAACTTTGGCAGAACATACATTCCGGATTATGCACAATGGATCAAGCCACTTTATGACTTGGTTCAGCCCAATTTTTCTAGCAGACACTGGACGGTTGAACACACACACATCCTTAGGGAAATGCAACAGGACATGCTAGAAGCTAAAAACTTGCACACACGTGACAATAAAACAAATTTGGTCATCAGAATAATTGCTGGTGCCATTGGATTTACTTATGTCACCTTCAATGAGGGTGACACGGTACCCATAGCGTATAAATCACATTTATACTCCAATGCTGAACAGCGTTTTGCACCTACAGAAAAGAATCTGATGGCAGTTCAGATGGCCGTCATAAAAGAGAGGCCCTTGCCCAGGGGAAACGTATTATTGTTGTTTCCCCGGTGCCGGCCTTAGAGGTTGTCACCAAAGCAAGCGTTCCTAACGCAAAAGCATTACATCCACGTTGGATCCAATGGGCAACGTCTCTGACTGCCACTGATGTCGATTATATATTTGATCCAAAACTTCAGACACAAGAGTTTCTCGAGTACGAACAAGAGTACCCCGCTCCTCTAAATATCTTGCCACTAGACAACTACCATACTGTCATATACACTGATGGTTCAGCACAACCGGCTGTAGGTACTAAACATCAATACTCGGCAGCTTGCGCAGCCATGAGCGGAGTGATGGAAGATGGAGTTTTCCACCCTCACAATACCTACACGCAGACCTTAAGGGACTGCACAGCCCAGTTGGCTGAGCTTAAAGCTATTATTCTAGCGCTCAAACATACTGAGCCAGGATGCCAGACTTTAATAGTCTGTGACTCTTATTACTGCGTCCAGTCATACAATGGCTATCTCAATCATTGGAAACTGAACAGGTTTAGAGATTGTAAAGGGTACACCATTAAACACAAAATATTGGGGGGGAGGGTGGCTGATCTTAAGGATAAGCTGCCGTGTGTCCATGTAGTACATACATTGGGACACCAACGTTTAGGAGTACACGTTACCGGTAATACATTGGCTGATGAAGTGGCCAAAGCAGCAGTAGCTACGGCTTCTGTGGCTGCAGTGACTCGTTCTCAGACGAGATTGGATAATGAAATATTGAGTGCTGTTAAAGGTTCGGCTGCAGGCAAGCCCCTTCCGAAAGGATACCCTCCAAACTATACTTACCATATCAGTGCGCAGAATGTTGCTTACACAACAATTCCTGGGGTTAGAGATCGAGTGATCCCCAATGAAGATCAGAGATTAGACCTAATTAAAGCAGCACATGAGGGTGTCACTTCTGTACATGCTGGTATATCGGCCACGATAACACTCTTACAGAAACGCTTCTGGTGGCCTGGTCTATGCAGACAAACAAAGCAGTATGTCCTTTGCTGTGACATTTGCCAGCAGATCAAGGGCTCTAATATCAAACGCCCACCGCAGACATCCCTCTTAGTGTCCAACAGCCCACCACAGTGTGTGTACCTGGACCATTGTGGTCCCTTACAGCTGGATGGTGCATGCAAATACATTTTAGTCACTGTAGATTCTTGTTCTAGATTCCTGTGGGTATGGCCACAGCGGTCGGCTGACGCCCGGACTGTTATAAAAGACTTGCTGATCTTTATCGGTACATATGCGGTTGCAGCATTCCATTCGGACCAGGCCCTGCATTTGCCTCTAAGGCATTCAGGGACACCATGGGGACGATGGGTGTTGAACTCCATTACTCCTCACCATACCATCCAGACGGAAATTCGGTCGTGGAGAGGCGGAATTGTGATCTAAAGCAGTCCTTAACGGCTTGAGTATTAGGTTTAGGCCGCAGTTGGTTACATCACCTATATGGGGTCCAGAGAGCACTGAATAATCTGCCAAGACGGTCCTTGGGGGGACGCGCTCCATATGAGGTTCTCTTTGGGATACCTATGTATGTCCCAGATCTTGATGCCCCTGGTATGGTGGCAGCAGAAACACCATTTGACATAAATGAACGTCTCACTGTTTTACAGGAGCTTCAGCAATTTCGTGATGATAAATCATCTGCAAGTGCTGCCACCTTAGGAATAAGTGATTTAGCGAAAACTTCGACTGGCTGGATTCCTAAAGTTGAAGATCTGGTTCGTGAAAAGATCGCCGTGAAGAAGGAGTTCGGTCCATCTACAGAGCACCTGTACCGGTCTTGGGAATTCAAGGCACCAGGACTGTCATCTTACCACCACTGTCTGGTTCTAAAACGAACAAATTAATCTCCATTGATGACATCAAACTACACCATGTGCCAGATCCTTCACAGTAGACCAAGAGGTCCCTTGGGTGGTTCCCGATCCCCTCTCACTACCCAACAGGACATACATCTACATAGTAGGATGAACATCACCACTACAGACTATGCAGCAATGTCGAATGCTGTTCCAGACACCTCCTTGACCATGGGGAGGGCGGAAAATGAACTCTTGCTAGTTCCTGTCACTACTTCAGTGACCACCCCGGTTCAAGGTCTAGCTGTTTTTTACACAAACACATCACAGACTAATGACACTGTCTACCAAGAGCCCTCACGTGAAGTGAACCAAAGTACAGATGGTGCTCCGGCTCCAGTGTTTGCAGAGACTGCCTCTCGCTATTTCATTGACGTTGATGATTTTTCTTCAGACTCATCCACTACTGTGATTGAAAATGTTTCAAAAAGAAGTCAGCTGAATCAATGGCTTAAAAATACCTTTTTGAAATATCCATGGAACTATTTATGGTTCTGTTTGACATTTTTTGCATTATTGTTATGGATTGACTTTGTGACTGTTTTCTTTTTGCTCATAAATGGTCACTATATTCCTGATTGCTCCTCTGTGAAGCCTGTTGATGAAGTTTTAACTCCATATCATTCTTCACATAAGGTCCGAAGAGACTTGTCCCCTGTAAATGTTACAGCAATACCGATTTCTTATGGGATTGTGTGGTATATACGGGCCTACAGAAATTATTCAAATACCATACGTGTTCAAAATTTCAATGACTGATGTAATTACACCTGATGTTTTCTCTGATGATTGGGATGTCCAAACAGTTGATTCCATGCTAACTGAAATGAAGGACTATTCCGCTTTTGAAAGTGATGATGCATATGAACATACAATGAATTATGGGGAAATGTTCTGCTATAACAATTGGGGACATTACTACCTACACCATGCCACTAGATACAGGCCAGTATTAAACTACACACAGTGGGAACACTGTTCTACACCACCGGTGGGGAGCCCAAAGTACTATAGTGATAAATTTACATACTTTTCTGGGCATGACACAAGAAAAGCAGAGTCGTATTATTTTAAAATACCTCCGGCACAAATTAGGAAAATTTTGCTAACTGACACAAAATTGATTTATTCAGATCCCTTTGTTTCCGGCTCGCAGTTGAAGGTTACGAATACTGGAAGAGCACTATTGATTTGAAAAGTGTATGGGGAACACAAGATTGGCAGATAGAGGATAGGGAGGCTTTATTTTGAACATGCCTAATTCCTGTGCAAATGATTTTCCTAAATAACACTATTCAGCAGACATCCTGTCTGGGGTTAGCAAAAATTAAAGACTTGAACACACCCAGTATCCCCACTCCGGCAAGGTTTAAAGATTGGCAATACTTCCTTAATATCACCGAGGACAAGCTAGATGCAATGGTCAAGGCTCGTACCTACAATTCTTCACTTTCCAGTCCCGGCAGGTGGTTAATATGGCCCACTGACACTAATGAGTGTCAAGCGCGTTTTTTGAACACTTCAGTTTTTTTTTCAATTAACAGGCCAGACCCTTGCTTTGTATCGAGTCAACACACAGGTATAATTACGACATACAGTGTGCGTATGCTGTGCCAGCAATGGGTACAGACCAACATGTTATCCGCAGTTAAGCAACACCTGAACACCCTTTCCAAAGATATAAACTTGCAGGATTTTCTGCTGGGTCCTAGAAAAAAACTCTCAAGAAGGTTCTTGTATGCTATGTACAATGAAATTTGGAAGCTTTCACAGATTGAGGCTGCTGCGCGTTTAAGGCAATTGGATAAAGAAAATTTAGAAAAGGCATTAGCAGTTGTCGACAACGGCATGAATACACAGTCCAACAGGATTTATTCACTATCAAATATAGTGTTGTCTGCTATTGATATCACTCAGACAGACTTGTCCCGGTTATATCATGGGCAAACACAGCTACGTTCCATCATGCAGCTGGGTTGGACTTTACAGACACTGAAAAATGGCCGCATTCCATGGAAGTATGTTAACGGGAGTGAATTCTTCACTGCTTTTAATTTTTCCAAGGAACAACAGACAATGGCTAAAAGGGAGGCTAGTTTCACCATGCTTCGCGTAGAAAAGTTAGATAAGTTGCCCTTCACGGTAGCAGAGAGTCCTTCAACTATCTGGCTCTTACATGGCATAATTAATTTACTGATTTCGACCTTTCGTTTCCCAAGCTGCCTGAAACATCTTGCAGTAGGAAGGTATGAGCAGCTAGGAGATAGCTATATTAAGGAAGAGTGGGAGTTGCCCTTTGACTACAAATGTCTGAACGACGAAACAGAGGTCTTTCTTAGCAGAAGCGAATGTGAGACTGCTGTTAGTCATTCCATGATATGTAAGTAGGTGTCCCTTCACGGTCTTTGCAATGCGGGGGTCGCACATTTGGCCTGTTCGCTGAAGGGTACTCCTGTCCCTTTGATTCGCCCAGTATTTCATGTACTTTCCAATGGAAGCTATGTGGTACTGAACGATCAAAGTTGTTGCGGCATGCGACCAGGAATTGCCTATGCAGTCTCGGTCTCAAAGGTCGTTACATGTTGTGGACATGTTTTGTTTCCCCCCACACGAGAGATAAAAGTATCTGACATGTGGCCACACATGGATACTATCGATGTGAACTATGACAAGCTGAGCAGGCTAAAGGCGCTATTGTTTCAAAAACAGGTCACCTTGACATCCGCAAAGGAGACGTATGCTCTCCAGATTGCGAGATCATCAGCCGAGACACAATTCCTATTAAATACCAACTTCCCCAAGCTCTTTGGAGAACTGGTATCCAGAATATTCAATGCTTCGAGCACCCCTGGGATTGTTTATTTCTTTAAGGCTGTTGGGTCTGGTTTTGTGACCATCTTCCAGACTGTCTTCGGAGTCATCCCGTCAGCCATCCATTCGCTCTTTTCAAGTGTGTTTGGTGGCTTTCCAATTATTTTGGCTTTGATTGGCGGACTACTACTGCTATTTCTTCTGATTCGCAGTGGTTGTTTCTTTCCAGCTACGCAGAGCAATGGAGCCGCTCCCACCAACTCCACTGTGCCGTGAGCGCATGGTTCGGATCTTTAGTGCACCCTTGCTGGTGGAATTGGAGCATGACTGGTCGTTGTCATTTCGGCCCCTTCTCTGGTGCGTACAACCAGTCTTCTGCTGCATATGGTGCCTCTTTGAACATCTGCCTATGGGCTGGCTTGCTGTTGCACCGACATCTCCTGTGGACCACGAACTGCTGTTGTCCCCGATGAGAGTTCATTCACGGCCATGCCCCTTGAGACTGCGGTTGCTCCACGAGGCCACCTATGAGCCTTCTGTTTTGAGATCTACCGTGGATGAGGACACTGCAACGGATAACGTTACACCAGAAAGTACTGCTCTGTGGATCCGTTTGTCCGCCCTGCACTCGATTTGACATCAGATGATGTTGACTCATTTTTGAGGTCCTTGGTTGGTGACTTCGATGACACTCTTCAAGATCATGCGTACAGCAAATAATTTGATGAATTGACTTGCCATTCCCGATTCAAAATCTTGCATTTAAATTAACATTGCTTTGGCACGCTGTGCTTGTCATGGTTGACATTAACATCTCTGTATGTGTTTTAGCAGATTTGTTTTTAATATCTTTTTTAACACATTTTAAAGATTTTTTTGCTGATTTTATGCTTTTAGCTTTTTATTTCAGAGCAATTTTAGCGTTTGGGTTCCTGTACCTTCGTCATGCCTGTTACGGCAATGGGGAGGGTGTAGTGAATCCTAGTTCGTTTTTAATGGGATAACAGGAGTTAGCTTAGCCGCCGGCTTGCAGACTCGTGCCTCCGTCACCTAGTGACTTTTAACCTACTTAGCTTGCTCTGTCTTAGCTCATTTAATTATTTAATTCTTCTAGGATCGCTGCCTTGTTTATAGTTAGGCCACTTGTTATGAGTTACATTATCAGTGTCACCGCGTTAAGGCGTCAAGATCAAGCGACAAGGACAAACAAACAGTAGGTATTCACACTTAGGGATTTTCCTTCTCTATACTTTGAGGGATTGTTTATATTAATTGCCGTCCCAAGCATGTCTGCTATCTATTGTTTGGGAACACACCTACATCAGGGGTCCTTGTAGATCTGTATAAATACATCGCACTTTAGACAGATAATCAGAGGGATTCCGACCAGAGGGCATCGCCACCATCGCTGATATCGATGCTGCACGTCGTCTTGACGCTGACCCAGTCTTCGTGTCCCTGCGGAGTCTGAGATAGAGGCCTCATTCCAAGGTAACGAGGGTTGGGGGCTCCTCTCATGGACGTGGCATTGGCAGATTAGGTTTAACAAACCCAGCTCTCCTTTAGGTAGGAGGTTAGGACTTTTACATTAGGGTATTAGAGTATATTACATCTCGTATGTCTTTTCTATGCATTGCAAGATGGTGGGGGTCTTTGTAATAATGACTCTCGTCTTCACAATTCTGTTCCTTGCATTATTCATTATCCTAATCATTGCAGCCCATGCAACTTATCGCAAATTGCAGTTATGCTGAATAAAAACTATTGAAACTTTACTGCATTTTGTCATTGCCTGTGTTTGTATGAGACATGATATATCTGTGAGAAAGGGGTAATCTCGGTTAATCCACTACACTCCCTGAGATGTCTTATTCTCGAGTCCATGCGTAAAGGCTGCCACAAATCACCTTTTACTATTGTGTTTCTGGTGAGGTGCTGCTAGTGAGCCGGTAAGGTTGGGACAACAGTTGAGACTTGTTGTAGGAAAGGCGTAGTCGCCTACAAGCAAAAGTACTGTTATCCTTTAACCAGCAGTCTTGCCCAGAGCAAGAGTCCAAACTACGACACTGGCGAGTGAGGCTCTTGTTCTGTCTTATCTGGACTCTCAGGGACCGCCCCCTTGTTTTTTTGCTCTGTTCAGTGATTAATCTCTCTATCTCTCAGTGGAACTGTGTATTCTTTGTGTCGTGACAAAAACTTTTAAACAGATTTGTGGATTTCATGACGGCCCTGGGATTGTCCACAAACAAAACAAAATCATATACTATGATCTGTGGCCGCCCAAGAACTAGAGCCCCTCAGTTTTATATTGAAGGCATCCAACTCAGCAGTGTGAATACCTTCATGTATTTGGGTATTCCCTTTGATAATGGGTCTACGTGGAAGCACCTTAGAGAAATTAGGGTCACACAATACAACCAAGCAGTGGCAGCTTTATGCTAATTCATTAGCAAACTAGGCTGTGCACCACTAAAGCCCATCCCCACCATCTATAAGGCAAGGCCTACATCAATTGTCAGATATGGAGCTGGAGTATGGGGCTATGCGTGGCCATCATGTCTGCAAATAAGAGAAAACAAATTTCTGACAAGTTTACTCTCACTCTCACAGAGCGTTCCCGCTACAATTCCACATGCAGAATTAGGCCTCCCTTTTCTGGAGAACTTGATTAAGTTAGCCCCTTTAGCCCTCTGGATGTCTGTTTGGCCTAGGCCAGAAGCAGCTCTTACTCAGACACTGCTTGTGGACTGCATGAGGCTGGATAGAGTACAGAGATGTCCATGGGTTATGTACATTAAACAGTCCCTGGGCAGCCTTAACAGATCAGACTTATTCTTTAACACTGGGGCCATAGTCAAGCAGGACATCCCAGTACTAAAAAAGAATTTTAAAAGAAATTGGCTACTGATAGAGAGAGGCACGATTTGGGGAAAGGCATGGTGATAGCTTATCTTCCCTTATGTGCCACATACAAAATCGAACCCTATCTTTTAACTGTCCCGCCGCACCAGAGATGTTTCCTGACAAGGTTTCGCCTGGGCCTGGCCCATTTTTTAGTGGCTTATCCCCCTAAGGTGTACCGCAATAGGGACCTAAAACCCTGTCCATGTCACATGCGTACAGAACAATCACAAATGCAGATGCTTTTATTCTGTAAGCTGTACAGAGAGCAGAGGAAGGTTTTTTAATGCCACTTCTTAAATCACTAAATATCAGGAGGTGTAAGGAAGCTATTTTTCAACTGTAGTTACTCCAGTCTGATTTGGTATGTATGGTTATTTATCATGTTATTGCTACAGTGATAAAATAAAGGAAATATCTTGAGTAAACTGTTAAGCACTTTGCTATAAATTTGCATGGCTCAGCAAATAATATTCTAGATGACCAAATGAGTATCAATCTGTAGAATCTGAGTGGGTAAGATGTTTTGCAGGAAGAATTAACCTAGCCAAACATTTGGTTTTAAGGGATTTTAATTATTTTAGCAACTACATTTGGTCTGTTCATAATTGGTAAGAGCGCTTTCTGCTCCTTCGTTTTAGATCTGGCATTGTTAAGTACTTGCTCTGTTTTCCAATGGGACATTCACACTGTATTGAATCCTTGCCATGCTCATGTGATAATGTAGCTGAACAGACAAAGCTTAATTTTACCTTTTTTGTACATTTTACATGTGGTACACCAAAATGTTTTAATTCCAATTTTAAAGAAGTACCACTCTGAACTCAGGCACTGTAGAATTGTGTTCATATTTTTATTGCTTTTAGAAAATGAGGAGGGAATGTTTAATGTTGGTTAATTTCTGAAAGCTGCTGTATGCTCGCAGAGAACAATGTTTTGATGTTTTATTATTATTATTGTCTGTATTGCACTATGGGCCTGATTACAACTTTGGAGGACGGTGTTAAACCGTCCCAAAAGTGGCGGATATACCACCTACCGTATTACGAGTCCATTATATCCTATGGAACTCGTAATACGGTAGGTGGTATATCCGTCACTTTTGGGACGGTTTAACACCGTCCTCCAAAGTTGTAATCAGGCCCTATGTGTACTAATATCAATGCACTTTTGCTTTTGAGTTCTTCTTTTAATAATTTTATTATTTGTATTATGTTTGACTTTCATGGTTGCTAACATGCCACAGAATTACGTTTCATGATGATGATGTTGACACACTGGCATCTCTCCCCAACCCATCTTCATGCCATGACTCGGAGCTTGGATGTATGATGGAAAGAGTGTGGGGAGAGGGGCACCATAATTCATATGTGGTGGACTTGCATACTTACTCAGAAGTACTGGGAGTGGATTGTGACACAGATTCACCAAATCACTGGCACCCAGCTCCCCCTCGATCCCCTGGTGCTACTGCTAGGTGACACAGGAGACGACTCAGTTTTTTCACTAACTCTACAAGGCAAGCTGATGTCACAGCTCCTTGCGGTGACCAGGGTTGGCGCGAGTGTGGAACAGTGCACCACATCGCCAATGCACTTGTGGTAGAGTAAAATATGGTCATTCTATGTGATGGAAAAACCATAAGTCGTAGTCAATGATACAACAGCAAAATTTGACAAAATATGGAAAGCTTTCAAGAAACACATGTAGGGATCATGAGGTGCACCACGTGATGGCCTGCCCACCTAAACTTATCAGCATTGTGGGCCTTCACAGCGTGTACCCAGAGGCCATAGATGGGATTAGCAGAGAGGTTGCAAATATGCCTTGTCCATCAGAGTTCATAGGTGGGGGGAAGTGGCAGGGTAGTTGATGGACTTCGACACGAAGTACAATCAGTCAATGTAAGTTGTATGGAAACTTATGGCTAGTAAGTTGTGATGCACTTTTGTAATTTTCTGGAAGGTATTATGTGTTCCAACCATGAGGAACTAAAACTGAAAAATAAAAGGGGAGTCATTACGACCCCCGGTGGTCGGCGATAATGTGGCGGTAAGTACCGCCAACAGGCAAGCCATATTATGACAGCCAACCCGCCAATATACCACTCCGACTGCCATGGCGGTAACAACCGCCGGGCTGGAGATATCCATCTCCAGCTCGGCGGCCGCCATTGTTCCGCCAGCGGGATTTTGACCCCGCCCACCGCCATGGTTTTTGTAATGCCATGAAAACTATGGCGGTAGGCCATATCAGTGACAGGGAATTCCTTCCCTCTCACTGATAGGGGTCTCCCCCCTTCCTCTCCAGTTAGCCCCCACCCCCCCACCTCTCCTACCCCCCACATTCACACCTGCCCTTCACACACACACATACGCCAAAGGCGGTGTTGTTGCTGGCATTGACCAAGTGTATCCTCTGTCTCTCCCCCCCCCTTTTTGTTTTGTCACCCTGTACTTGTGTGCATTAGCATCATCTGGCGGAGGAGCAGAGGCTCCGGCAACGGAGGGAGCTGCATCCCACATGGGCCTGGAGGCCGAATCCACTGAGGGTGAGGGCACCAGTGGGACGGAGGGCGAGGGGAGCACCACGACGGGGACAGGAGGGGAGACCACAGACAGCGACTCCTCCTCTGATGGAAGCTCCCTGGTGGTGGCAGACACCTCTGTGCCCATCCCAACAACAGGTACAGCCGCCACCCCCCCTACCAACACCGCCCTCCCAGCAGGCCCTCAGCATGTTTCCCGTGCCCGCTCACCCAGGAGGGTGGGCATCTCCTTCGTCCCAGGCACCTCAGGCCCTGCCCCAATTAGCCCTGCTGCCCTCAGTGAGGAGGCTATTGACCTCCTGAGATCCCTCACTGTTGGGCAGTCAACCATTCTGAATTCCATCCAGGGTGTCAAGAGGTATTTGCAACAAACAAATGCATACCTGGAAGGCATTCAGTCTGGCGTGGCGGCCCAACAGAGAGCATTTCTGGCTCTGGCCTCAACACTGATGGCAGCCCTTGTACCTGTCTCTAGCCTCCCCCTCCAACTTCCTCTACCCAGTCCCAATCCCCTCAACCCCAGCCTATCCCAAGCACAGCTTCAGACCAGCATTCACCCAAATCAACACACAGAAGTGGCTCAGGCAAACACAAGCACCACACTTCATCTAACAGGCACTCACACAAGCACCATCCCCATGAAGACACACCAACATCCACTGCCTCCACTGTGTCCCCCTCCTCCTCATCCTCCATCTCCCTCCCAGTAGCATCTCCACTCAAACCTGCATGCACTGCATCCTCATCCACTACCTCCATCACCAGCACACCCATCCCTACACACCCCTCACGAGCAGTGACCAGCCCCACATCCATGTCTGTGACCCCTCCTCCCAAAGTACACAAACACAAGCACCCACCCACCCAACAGCATCCAGCCCATGCACCTTCACCCAAACTCAGCAGACACCTCCTACAACCACTCCCTCTTCTTCCACTCCCAAACCCTCTCCCTCTTCCCGCCCCAGTGTCTCTAAGAAGCTTTTCCTGGCAAGCATAGACCTCTTCCCTACCCCTCCCCCCGCCCCGTCCTTCCCCTCAGGCCAGGGTGTCCAGAACCCAGGCCAGCACCTCAGCCACCAAGTCGACATCCGCTGTGGTACCTGTAACTCACAGAGGCTCAAAGGGGGCACCCGTCAGCCCAGCCAGTGTGCCACCAACCCCTGCAAATGACAAAACCATTCCGCCACCTACCAACGTGAAGAAGGGGACAGCATGCAGCAAGGGCAAGGAGCACGAACCACCCAGCAAGGCCTCCTCCAAAACTCCAGCTGCCAGAGCCAAGGTCACGACACCATCTGCCAAGGTGTGGAAGGGGCAGAAAACACCAGGCAAGGATCTTCAGCCGTCGGAGGCTGCAGGTGAAGGCCTGGTGGCCACCAGCACAACAGCCAGCCCCGCCACTTGCACCCTGACCAGCACTGCCAGCAGCCCCGCCGCAAGCACCGCCATGTGCACTGCCGCTAGCACCACTACTGTCAGCAGCAGCAGCCCCAGTGGGCAGCTGTCCGAGGCTGCAGGAGAAAGGCTGGAGCCTCCCTCCACCACTGGCAGCACCGGCACCTGCACCACAGCCAGCACCACCAGCAGCCCCGCCGCAAGCACCACCACCTGTACCGCTGACAGTAGGACAACTACCAGCAGCAGCAGCCCTAGTGGGCAGCCGTCCGAGGCTGCAGGAGAAGGGCTTTAGCTTCCCACCTCCACTGGCAGGAACCCCACCAGCACCGGCACTACCACCAGTGTGCAGCGTTAGTCGCCGCAGGATGGAGTCTAGCCCTGCCTCCATGGACTATCATGCAACCTGGTCCCTGCAAATCTCGTACCTAAGACACCCAGGTGAGGGAATGTGAACTGCCACACCCCAAGTGCTGCATCACTGGGCACAAAGCGCCCTCCAGAACCAGTGGAGAAAGGCATCCACTCACCCCTCCTTGGCAGGATGAAGCACACTGGACACAAGGCCCCCTCCAGAACCAGTGGCGAAGCCATCCACTAGAGAGACTGTGGCCTTGCACTCCCCAGGACCAAGCAGTGGTCAAACCACCCACTTGAGAGTCTGTGGCCTTGCACTCCCAGGACATCGCTGTGGGCAAACCTCCCACTTGAGAGACTGTGGCTTTGCACTCCCCAGGACCAAGCAGTGGGCAAACCACCCACTTGAGAGACTGTGACCTTGCACTCCCCAGGACATCGCTGTGGGCATGGAGCCCCCTCCAGGAGCAGTGGCGTTATTCCATCTTCCGGCTGAGGTGCCCCCACCTTCCCCATCCCCCTGAGGTGCCTGTGTGTTTTTGACCTGATGCCCCTGCAGTGTTCTCTGCGTATTGAGGCAGGAGTCAAGTGTGGGCTTGGCCCATGATTTTTGGCCCGGTGGTGTCTCTCTCTCTTTTTCCTCCCCCCTCCCCCCTCCCCTATGTACTAGGTGCAGTACTCACCGTGGTCGTCGCTGCCGCCTTTCATATTCCTGGTAGATGAGGAGGTAGACCAGCATGGGCAGGACCTGTAGCTCGGGCTCCATGGCGTCCTGGTTCTTTGTTGAGTGTCGAGAGGTGTGTGGTTTTCCTTCTGTGTTCTGTTTCCGCCGTGCTTTTGATGGCATTGGTACCGCCCCGGAAAAGCTGGCGGATGGGTGGGTTTTAATTCTGTGGGCGGTACATTGACTTCCGCCTGTCTGTTGGCGGTGACCGCCGCAGTGTTTGTTGCTACCGCCGTGGTGGTAGGTGTGTTAAAGTGGCTGTCTATGTTGGCGGTTTCCGGCGTGGTCGTGATCCCATTTTCTTTACCGCTGGCCTGGTGGCGGTATTACCGCCGCTTTAACACCAACCGCTAGGGTTGTAATGAGGGCCTATGTTTTGGTACGGGTAAAACATCAACCTAACTATAATGTCCCTGTAACCTTTGTTTTTTTATAGTGAAGTTATATATATATGTATGTGTCTATATATATATATATATATATATATATATATATTCATCTACTGACAGCTGCCAGTTGGTAGTTAGGACCTAGATTCCATAGGAAAAGCATGTTTTGACTTGGCTATATCTTTGGTGCCGTTTGATCATTCTTCATGAAATTTTCCAACAAAAGTGTCCCCTAGAGTCTTACTGTGGATGGAAAGTCTCAGGGTGACCCACCAAGCAGGTGCCGAGAAAAAGGGAGGGTCAAAAAAGTGTTAATTCCCAGAGCTCTTTTAGACTTGATTGCAGCTCGTACCTCTGACTGGACTTGCTCCAAATTAGGCAGAAAGGTAGCTCTTGGTCCAGAAAGCACACTTTCTGTTATTTGGTGTAACTCCCTTCAGACATTTTCAAGATATTAAAGGATATCCAAATTTGTACATTTAGGTGCACGAATAATTCGCAAATAACCCCAATCTTATGTAGCGATCTGATTGGCTGCCAACACTTCAACCAGGAAATGTTTTTAAAACACAAACGCAGGCTCCCACATGTGTTTCTAAAGAAAGCCCCTGAGTGGGCCAGGTGCTGAGGGCATAACCAAATAAATATTGGAAAAGGAGGGAGGCACATGGGTCAACCCTCTTAGGGCTCTAAGCCTCAGGGAGCACCACCTCCTTGGAGCTTACTCGGACCCCCCTCCATAGGCTCAAATGAGCCCCAGGAAATACCACCTACACCGGGCCTTTATATAGTTAATGGAGTGGGACGCATTGCCCCCCCCTCTTGGGGCTGTTTAAAGCTACCACCTCCGGGGGAGAAAAGAAAATTAGTGTAGGGGGCTGAACTGCCCCTCTATGCCGCAGGGACAACCACCTCCCTGGGGACAATCACATTTTTTGAGAGGGAGGGGGACCACAGAGTACCCCTCCCAGGTGGTATAAGGACCCAGGGAAGGGGGGATGGACGGCCCCCCTCCAGGAGTCATTAATGGCCCTGGAGACTGCCACCTCCAAGGACCATCTCCTGCTATCTCCTGAGGTTCCCACCCTCAGGAAACAGCTGTTTGCTTTTGCTTGGTGGGAGCTGTGACAGTTCCTGCAAGCAAAAGCACACAATAACTCCACTCCCAGCAAGCAGGAGTGTGAAAACTGCTCCCACATGCTTAAAGGAGAGTTTTCATCTCTTTCCCTGCCCCCCTGTCATGAGGGTAGGGAAAGAGATGAAAGGATTGCTCTTGCATGGAGGAAGCTGCATTTCTAGCTGCTCCCTCTATGCAGGAGCAATGCCGGCTCCTGAAGAAGGTGAGGGACTGGTTGGGACCTCTGGGTCCTTCGGGCCTACTCGCTGTCCTGTTACTTTCTCCCTCTCTCTCTCTTCCATCCCATAATGGGATGGAAGAGAGAGATTGTTTTTGCAATGGTTTGTCCATATGACTTCAAAATGTCACACTAGCAAGATGCTTCATTCTAATGTTATGGTTACAGTTTCATGCACAGCAGAACAGAGTCACTTGTGTAAAGCTCTTGGACTGGCAATAAGTAGAATGAAAGCTCAAATCCTCGTATTTCATGGTAGCACATCAGTATATTTACTAGAGTTTTGAATGTTACACATTCTCTGTGATGTAACATTAACATATTTTTCCAAAGAAAATCCTTAGGTTGAATGTCATAGTTATGTCTGAACACTATAACATAAGGAGTCACCTGTGGCCTAGTGGTTAACATCTCAGTTACTCACACTGAAGTTGAGAGTTCAAGTCTAGGTACGGCCAACCCCTGCTGCACACGATCAAAGGACATGCGTGGAGCAGGGCTGGGTAGTTAGAGCGGATTGTCAGCAAGCCCTGGACGCAGGTCAGGCCCGGATGCCAACCCCCACCGTGCACGGCCTTTGGCGGTTGGATTAACATATAGTAATTCAAGTTCCCTTAAGTTAACAAAACCATTGAAATTCAATGAAAAAAACAAACTATAACTTGTGTGCACTGCTATGTATCCCATATATTAGAGCACTCATGACAGGTGTTGGAAATTACCCTTTTTTTAGGATTAACCCCAAACTTTTTGCCGTCTTCTCATTTTTTCTGATCTGTTTTGCTGGTTTAATGTCGGCGTACTTCTCCACTGCTAATCAGTGCTAAAGTACAAGTGATCCCTGTGTAAATTGTATTGGTGATTGGTTTATCCACGATTGGCATATTTGATTTACCAGTAAGTCCCAGTAAAGTGCACTTGAGGTGACCAGGGCCTGTAAATCAAATGCTACTAGAGGGCCTGCAGCACTGATTGTGCCATCCATATGAGTAGCCCTGTAAACATGTCTCAAACCTGCCACGGCAGTGTCGGTGTATGTAGTCTTGCACTGCCAATTCGGGTGGGAACACTTGCCAGGCCCAAATCTTCCCTTTTACTATTTGTAAGTCACCCCTAAAGTAGTCCCTAGGTAGCCCCATGGGCAGGGTTAAGTGTATTTAAAAGGTAGGACATGTACTGGTGTGTTTTACATGTCCTGATAGTGAAATACTGCTAAATTCAGTTTTCTCTATTGCAAGGCCTATCTCTCCCACAGGTTAACATGAGGACTGCCTTTAAATATATTTTAAGTGCCGTTTCCCATTGGGAGCAGATAGAGGTTTTGAGTTTGGAGTCTCTGAACACACAATTTAAAAATACATCTTTTGGTAGAGTTGGTTTTTAGATTGTCTGTTTGAAAATGCCACTTTTAGAAATGGGCATTTTCTTGCTTAACCATTCTGTGCCAGTAAAAAAAAACTGTAGACTTTGCACTTGTATAGCACACTACTCACCCATTAGGGTCTCAAGGCGCTGTACGCATACCGCTGTGGAACCCCTCCTGGCTTTTCCCTGTGAGGCGCCCACTCCTGGACAGCCCCAGGGTGAAGCCAGGCATCCAAGCGGTGTGAGGGCCGTTGTGGAGATTAAGCAAGCTATTGCCCAGAGTTACAGAGTGTGACCCATTAATTAGATTAGGCACTGAGGTGAGAATTATCTGGTCCAAGGGAATTAAGCCCAAGAGCCGCTGATGTGGGAATTGAACCCTGGTCCCGGGCCAGATCTCTGCATCAGGGTCTGCCGCTCTAACCATTGTGTCACACTTCTCAAGCCTGCCTCTGTCTCCTTTTGGAATTCACGTCTGGGTCAGACTGACAGTTGGGCTGTTTGTGAATTCCCTCTAAACAGTAACACAAAGGGAGCTTAGGTCTGTCCTGCATATACGTTTCAGTCTTCCTGGGCTAGAATGGGTAGGGAGGAGCTGACACCTGCACCTGAAATGGCTATGTCAGTCCTCACACAATGCAGTCCCTCGCCCCGTGGAGTGTCTGGAGTCAGGGCTGGGCCAGGCAGGATCTTGTGAACAACAGGGACTCTCCTTTAAAGTTTGCCTACTTCAAAAGCACAAATGAGTTTAAGTAGTGGACCAAAAAACCCAGACTTTTGAACACTTCTGGATCAAGAGGAACCTCTGCCAAGGCGAAGAGCTGGAGAAGGAGTACTGTCCCTTTGCTGTGTGTACTTTTCTGGGTTGGCCTGCAGTAGCTGCTTCCGCTTTAAAGAGGGCAAAGACTGGACCTTGCTGTGTATCCTGCTTGTGAAGTTCATCCAAGAGCTTGAATTAGAGTTTGCCTCCTATCGGAAGTCCCAGTGATATCAAAGACTTCAGATTTCCTCTGCCTACAGCACTGGCAACCATGTGTTTTGTGCTGCAACAGAAGAAAAACCACCACCACGCTGTCAACAATGCCGCTGTCTGCACCATGACCTGACGATGGCGCACAGAGCTGTGCCCCTCTTCGCACCGCAACCCTGGTCTCACCCACGACGCCACCTGACACCATCACCGAGCCATGGCTTGCACTGTTATCCGTGGACCCCGCACTCCGCATCGCCTGGCTCACACCGCAGCCTTCGTATCCCTGACGATGATGCTCTACGCTGACACTGACACCGCTGCCTGCACTATGGCCTGGTACACAGAGCACCATCCCATCCTGCACCATAGACCCGGGCCACCAATTCCAGCTGTGAGAAAACAGGGCTGATTGCAGAGGCCCCCTGACTTTTTGCCCCCATTTTTAACTTTTTGCTGGTGTTTTCCTGACTCTAATGGTGCCCTGGGTACTGCTAACCAGTTCCAGGGCCTGTGCTCTGTGTAAAATCAGTATGCAAATTAGGCTAATTAGAATTGGCCACGTCAACCTACCTATAAGTCCTTAGTATATGGTAGGGTATGTAGGTTTAGGGACCCCGACATAGGTGGTGCACCCAAAGGTGGACTGCTGAGGTACCCAGTGTCATTTTAAGCCAGGCCTTCCTTGCTGGTTGCTTTTAAATTAAAGTTACATGCAAATTCGACTTTGGAATTAAAAGTAGTTCCAAAGTCTTCAACTGCCTTACTTTTTCACATAGGTCACCCCTAAGGTGTGCCCTATATGCCCCTAGGGTGGGTGCCATGTAACTATAAGCAGGGACCTTATAAAAATAGTTTTATAAGCCCTGGTAAGGTAAAACAGCCAAATGTGTTTTTTCCTCATTGTAGTGAATAGCCGCCATAGGCTAGAATGGGGAGACTTGGTTTTAATTTCTAAAGTCCCCTTAAGTAACAGATACCTTATGTTTGGTATCAAATTAATTGCAACTTACAATTTTTGGATTTAATATAACTTTTTCAGGTAAAGAATTTTAAACTTTACCTGAAAAGTTGCCAACTTCAGCCCTGCAGTGTTTTGCTCTGATTGGCCAGCCTCTGGCAGCCTGGCCAGGCTGCATTGATGAGGTGTGAAGTGGCCTGGCTCAACACAAAGAGATGTGCCTGAGGGAGGAGATCTTCACTCAGCAGATGGAGAAGCAGGAAGGGGGGAGAACTGCCAAACAGGTCTTCAAAGACAGGGAAGGACATTTGGAGCAAACCAGCACCTCCCTCACATCCTGCAAATCCAGACAATTAGGTGCCCCCCTGATTAGATTAGTAGAGGGCAGGAGAAGGGTGTGCTTAAGATTTTTAGCCATACCAGTGGGTGGGCTCAGCCAGATGTAACCTCCAAAAATCACTTTCAGCCGTGATTGATTTTTGAGGAATAATGCTACCTGGGATTGATTTTTGCCACACTTTTTCTATGGAAGAGGTCGCCACAGGGGGTAGGACCCTGCACCTGATTAGAGAACCAGGACCCTCCTGTTTTTCACCCAGGAGCAAGGAGAAAACTAGCAGACTTGTCCCACACCTCAGATCCCTACCAGGAAGAACTACAGAAGGACTGCCCTGCTGGACCCCTGACCTGTACCTGGACACTGCCCTCTGGAGGATTGCACCAGCTGCACACATGCACTTCCCCACAAGAAGAACTTTATCTGGCTTCAACTGGTTCAAGGAGGGACTTCCTGTTTGCTACAGGTGAAACCTTGCTAACTAGAGTCCCCTGCACCAACTCCTGTCGAAACCAACCAGCTGACCACTGTCCAGTGGCCAAAAAGGAGTTTGTGTCAGGTGTATTCTGGGAGTTGTAGTCTGCACCCTCAAGGAGCATCTCAGAGCTTCTGGAACCTTGGGGTGAGCTGTGGACCTCAAAAGAACCTTCAAGGAACATCTGGAAGAAGATCCAGAAGTTTGGAGAACTTTTGGAAAAAAGCTCAATAAAGTGACTGACCCGCCGCAGCAACTCTAGTCGGCTTGCGTCAACCACAACCCGGCCTGACTTGCAGGTTCGTCCCGGTGAAGAAAATCTCTGAAAAAGTGACTAAGTCCGAATGTAGGAAGTTGACCGGGACATCCCAGGCAGTGTATCTGAAGAGAGCTCCTGGGACGTCGGATCAAGATTCAGGTTTGCCCCGGAAGAAGGATTTTAATCTAAAAAAAACAACTAAGTCCGAAGGTAAAAATCTCCACCGAGGGCTACCACGACACGTATCCAAGGAAGAGTTCCAGGGGGTCAGAGTGGACTGGTGACTTGGTCCCGCTGAAGAAAATCTCTAGAAAAATGACTTAGTCCGAAGGTAAACTTTTGACTGAGGCCTCCCGCGAGCTGTAGCCGAGCAGGACTCCATTGCGGTCGGCCTCAAACTTTGACTTTGCCCCGGTCGAGGTGTGACCAGATGACCAGATTGGGGCTATTAGTTTCTAAGACCTAAAAAGCATTAATTCTTTAAAAATTCATAACTCCGGTTCCCCTGATCCGATTTTAATCGTTTTGGTATCATTTTAAAGATAAAAATATAATCTAATTTTATAAATTGGTGTTGGACTTTTATTGTGTTTTACTTATTTACTGTTTTGGGATTTTTAAATGCTTTGCTCATATGTCTCCTAAGGTAAGCCTTGCTGCTCGTTGCCAAGCTACAAAGGTTGAGCTGGGTTTAATTTATTAGGATCTAACTGGACCTAAGTGGAGGTTAGTGGCCAATTGCTAAGTGTAGGTACTTACCTGCCCTTACCAATAACCCATTTTCCAACACCAGCCATTGACTCCAGCATCGTCAACAGACACACCTGTATGCACTGTGACCTGTGGGCATCGTACCGCCGCCTTTTGCCCACTGACAACATTGCTTCAGCATTAACAATGACACACCGCCTCACTTTACACCGCAGCCCTGGTGTCACCAACGTCGCAGGATGCCGTCACCGAGGTGTAGGCACCGCACATCGTATCGTTCCACTTCGCACCGCAGCCCGACACCATCAATGCCAGCTCTCCTGACTTTGTCATCAGCCCAGAGTTTGATCTGCAATGCGTGTGACTTCAAGAGCCAGACAACCCCTGCATCGACCTCCAGAACCGACGACCACTGATGCCTGCTGACACCAGCGATGCATCACTCAAGATCTCATCGCAAGGATCACGACATCCTACATTTCCAAGGTACTGTTTGCGGGTATTCCCAACACCGTAGCTGGCCCATGACCCCGCAGTCAGCTTGAAATGTTGGATTTGTTGTTCATGATGCCGTGCTGGCCCCAGACAGAGCTTTCAACCTAAAGGAACCCTATTTTTAAGTAATTGTTGCAACATTCATTTGCTTATTAATGTACGTTGGATTTTTCTCATTTTGGTCTTGTTTTACACAGATAAATATTGACTATTCTCTAAAACTGGAGTGGTGTCTTTTTGCAGTGTTTTCACTATATTACTGTGTGTTAAATGCAAATGCTTTACACAATGCTTCTGAGATAAGCCTGACTGCTTGTGCCAAGCTACCAAGGCGGTGAGCAGGTGCTATCTGAGCTGGGTATCCCCCTTACCCTGACTAGAGTGAGGGTCCTTACTTGGACAAGGTGTAAACTGACTGCCAACTAGAGACCCCAATTCTAACATCAACTTTTATAACGTCAATGAAAATATCAATCAATCATTAGCAGTTAAATTATTGAAGAACAAACTGTGCATGGCGAGGGCGCGAGTTATAGTTACCTTAGGGCATGAGTTATAGTTACTTCCATTAACTCTATAAATGAATTTCTATAGTTTGTGCAAGTAAATTCAGAACACAGCTATAACATCCATGTAAACGTTGTTTTTTTAAGTGAATTTCTATTATATATTTATATATAAATATATATATATACATTTAGACCAACTTGCAGTCACCAGTAGGTAGTCATAGTTAAGACCTAGTTTCTATAAGAAAAGCATTTATTGTTTTGCTAATAACTTTGATAAATCTTCTAAAGATTTTCAAAACTAGTGTGCCAGTCACTTGAGCTGCTGTCTGGAAAGTTTGGAGGTGATTCCTCAAGCAAGATCCAAGAAAAAAAGCGGGTGGTGTCCCAGAATGTGTTTTCCCGATGCAATTTCCCATAGGGATTTTAGAGACAAGTACAGCCAAAACTGCTAAACAAAATTTGACCAAATTTGGCAGAAAGCTTGATCTTGGTCCTGAAAGAATGATTTTTGTAATTTGATGTAAATAAGTTCAGTAGATTTGGGGTTATTAAAGAAAAAAAAAGATTTATGTATATCTGGAGAAGCTGAATGACCAGGGTTAGAGGGAGAAGAGGGAGGGGGAAATAGGATATAAGGGGACAGGATAGAGGTATCCTGACCCCATGGGAGTAAGAGGGGGGTCTGTGAAGGACCCCTCATGGGCTAGAAATTGCCCACATTTTGGGGGGGCGGGGTGAAGAGCTCCCATATGAATCTGTGGCAGATCCAGACCCCAAGCAAAAAGTCACATCTACCCACCCACAGTTCCACAGCCACTCACACACCCATTCATTCACTCACACACCTACAAAACCACTACCACACACACTCAAACGGCCACACAACCTCTCACACACCACTCACACACCAACTCACACACCCATAAAAGCTCTACCACACCCACTTACAGACACACTCAACACAACCACTCACACGCCCAATCACACACTGAAACAGCCACCCACAGATCCACAAACCTACTCACTCACAGACCCACAAAGCCACTCACACAAACACTTACACACCCACTGCCACACTCACACTGCTACTTACACACCCATACAACCACTCACACACACCCTTACGACCACTCACACACCCACTTACACATTGTAATACAATTTATATTAGGAAAACCAGTGAAATTCACTAAAAAACAAAGGTCACCGGCGACAGAATAGTTAGGAAATAGCATTAAAAAACGTAGAAATTCACTAAAAAACAGAGGTTATAGAAATGTTATATTTAGAAAATAGATTTAAAAAAAACCTTAATAATTCATTTGTAAAACCAAAGGTTACAGAGATGCTATAGTTAGGTTCAGATTTTATACACACAAAACCACAAAAGTTTACGGATTATGCTTATAGTGATCTCAAGGAACTATAACTCATGCCCTAAGGTAGCTAACTTGCACCCTCTCCATGCACTGATTCTTACCTCACATATTACATCACTCTTGACATCTTCTATCACATCTTTGATAACATCAGTGCAACATTTCCAGTAAAATTATTGATGATAAAACTGTGCATGGGGGGGGGCACGTTACAGTTACCTTTGGGCACAAGCCATAGTTACTTGAGATAACTCTAACTGGTGAATTTCTGTGATTTTGTGTGTGTCAAATCTGAACCTACCTATAACGTCCCTGTAACCTTTATTTTTTCAGTAAAGTATAAATGTATATCCACATATAGATATTTGTTTTTATATACATACACACACACATAAACATATATTTCCTTTCACATTAGAAAACCTAAATGTTTAAGCAACATTATAATTAGGTGTTGGAATGAGGCACTGGCTAACATTTAAAAAACTAAAAACCACTGAAATATGTCAGTGATAGATTAGGTTACTGTGCTAACTATAGCTTGTACCCCCATAATGTCTGTTTATGACCTTGCATATAACTTCACTCATGACATGTTAAATGGCATAATTGAGGACATTGCTGATATATTTAACTAACACCAGTGTTGAAAATACTAATGAGATCACCCAAAGTTTCTGAAAAGCTTTTCTATGAGCTTTGTGAATGAGGAGCAAAGCAGCAACCTAAATCAATGGTTTGGCTCTCATAAGCGTGTCTGTACGCTTGAAAAAGATGCAAAAGAAAGTGGATATTTCAGAAGTGAAGCACTTTTGATGGATGTCATTTTCTTTGTACTTGCGGAGTATTGGCCGCCGAATATAACTGAACAATAGACCCTTCAGTTAACTTTTGCTGTGAAGGGCTGAAGGCTGAGCAAGTGGGGTTAAGGTGATCATAGAGGAATGGCTGCAGGGCCTTGTAAAGGGCAAGGCCCTGCTGTCATTGCCCCCACTGTGCATGGCCAAAGGGCATGAACTGCAGGGGTTGGCCATATGTGGATAGTTGGAAACAGGGTCTGTACATAGGCAAAGGCCACCGCCCAACCCTTGTATTTTGGGGTGCGGAGTCTGTTGTGACACCAGGCCTCAGAGAAAACCTTCGCTGTGCATGTCTAAAGTCTGTGCACAGTGCAGGGTGGTCACTTGTGGAGGCGTTGATGCAGATCCTGGCCACAGGCTAAGTCCTGTGTAAAATTTGTCCTACTGATGGCTAACAATTGTGTGCACCGGAGGTTTGATGCATGTGGAAGGCCGGGTGCAGGGCCCAGCTGGAGCCTAGGAACCAAATCCAAGTCCTGATGCGGATTGAATGCAGCGTCTGCAGACGTGTAGGACTGTGATGTCATGAGTGATGTCATCAATGATGTAATGATGTTATTTAATATGCCATGAGTCATGTGATATGTGAGGTGATAAGCAGTTCATGATGCGGTACAAGTTATAGTTAGTTCACTAAACTATATTTTGAACTAGTGCATTTCAGTGTTTTTTTTAATTTAATTTTGTTAACATTCACTTGTGTCAGATCACTGACAGAATATCGGAAACAAAATTATTGTGTGGACAGAATATTGTGTCAAAAATGTTGAAGACCTAAATATCAAGAAGGTAAGTGCAAATAGGTCAGTATAAATTTACCATTCTGAACTCTACATATATGTACCTTAAAGATATATATATATTTTCAAGGTACTGTAATAAAGACGCTCTGTAGTTGTAGTTAATTTCCTTTATTGCCAACTCTGCATCATATCATACAGCAAAGAACAGTGTCTGGCTCCTCCAATTTCCCTCGTCAACTGACTGTTTAGACCTTTACAGCATTCTCTTCCTACTTACATTCTACCTCTACCTCATACCTTCTAGTGTTGGTAAGCAACAACAAACAGCTCTTACCTTTATACCAACATAAAACATGTTGTTTTATTACAACTGTGCATACACACAATTTACATAAACAAAATAAAAGCTTAACAATGCTAAATGCAACTCATATATATTTATATATTTCCTTTTAGTTTAACACAGAATCACAGGTGTACAGATAGCTCTTCCTCTTCTACTTTTTTCCCTTTTGGCAATCTCCCATTCTGAACCTTCTTCTAGTTCTTTCAAAGTTTCTCCTTCATCCATTTCTTCATAAATCTCTATCGCATTTTTTCTTTCACTTTCTCACAATCCTCAATTATATCCTCTTCCCGCAACCATTCTTTCTCCTGCAGCATTTCCACATCTTCACCATCTCTACTTCCAGTTTCTTTACATTTTGCCATGCAACTCATATGCCACACATGATTGTCACTCAATCTTGCTGAATTCTTCAAACATTCCACAACTTTCAGTGGTTTAGAATACATACTTTGTCCTTTATGTACCCTTCCAACCTTCCTCACTTTCACCTAATCACCTACTTCCAACTTGTCCTCCTTTGTACCTTTGCTTTCATCATAATAATCTTTGTAAATACATTATGCTTTCATTATATTCTCTCTCACTGTTCCTTCTGTCCTAACAATTCCAAAATGTCCATTATGACAAATGTTCAACACTTTGTTTCTCATACTTTGATGTGGTACAACTCAATCTCCTCTTTTTTAATAAAATCAGAATCCATACTCAGCTCATTCCTTATCTCCCAAAATCCTTTCAACTCCCCCTGACACAATTTTTGTCTCCCCATCCATCCTGAACACATTCCCTCACTTTCTCTAGTATTTTGCCTGCCTCACACGCCTTCTTCCATTCTTTCTTTCCAATTGCATGAACTTCATCTTCATCCAAATAAGCTATTTGAAAATCATCCCACTTATTCCATTGTACTTCATTAATTAGGAAAGACAAACGGCTTAAACAATCTGCCACCCTGTTGTGTACTCCTGGCAAAAATTGAATTTTGTAATTATAATCCTGTTACCTAATTGATAATCTAGAAATCATTGCCAAAGCCTTTAAAATCCCTTCTGTTGTAAGCAACTTAACTAAATGCTTGTGATCCACTCTTACATCAAATTATTTTCCCCATATAAATGATTTACAATGCTCCATACCACATACACAGGCAAGTGTTTCTCTTTCAATCACCAAACATACTTCTTCAGTGGTGTCAAGCTTCCAGATGCAAGTCCAATGACCACCTCTTTCCCATCATCATTTTCTGTGTTAAAACTGCTCCTAACCCTTTTTTACTTGCATCCACCGTTAAAATGCTTCTCAACCCTGGGTCAAATCCTTGAATTGGAGTGGCATTACATCTCTTCTTTGATTTTCTAAAAAGATCTAGAACACTTCTCACTCCACACAAACTTACTTAAATTTTTCAATAATTGTCTTAAATCAGATAATTTCTCAGGAACATTCCTCACAAATTTAGAGTAGTAGTCTGCCAACCCTCAGAATGATCACAGTTCATCCTTATTCTTTGGCTCACAAGCTTCCTCAACTCCTTCCAATAGTTCCTATTTTGAAGATATACCTTCCACACCAATATCATGTCCGAAATAAGTTACTTGGTTCCTTGCAAATTTACACTTGACATGTTCTGCAGGTCCTTTCTTTTTCAATACTTCCATGACTTTTCTTAACATTTCATCATGCTCTCTCTTGTTTTTACCCATTATTAATACATTATCCTGGAAGTACAAAACTCCCTTGATATTTCTTAAGATTTCACTCATTAATCTTTGAAATACATATGCAGCAAATGCTTCCTCAAACAGTATCTGTACGTATTGGAAGCATCCATACGGAGTTATGAAAGTTGTTATTTTCCTACTCTCTTCATGCAATGCCACTCGATGGTAGGCAGAAGAGAGATCTACCGTTGAAAAAAAAAAGTTTAGATTCTTTGTTTTAGACAACAACTCATTAATTTTTGGTAAAGGGTATTTATCAACTAATATCTGTTGGTTTAACCCCCTCAAGTCAACACATAATATGATGTCACCATAAGTTTTCCTTGCAATCACTACCGGAGACATCCATTCCAATGATTCTATTCGTTTTATTATGCCTGCATGCTCCAATCTTAACAACTCCTTCGCCATTTCACTCCTTACTATGAATGGCACATTCCTTACTTTGTAAACAGCTGGAACTGCCCCTTCCTTTAGTAAAATCCTATGCCTGAATCCCTTTAACTTTCCTGTTTTTCCAGTAAATACTTCCAGATACTCCCAACGTATTGCTTCACCTACATTGTTTGTCTGATTCACCATTAAAACTTGTTCTTTACTGTTGGGATAAAAAATAATATCTAAGCATCTCTGATCTCGCAATCCCAAAACACATAATCAATTCTCAGTAATATTTGTCTTCCCATCTGTCTTCCTTCCCTTGTAGTGTAGCCATTTTTAATATAGCTTTATGCACGTTAGTTTAACATACCCGGCCACTGTGCACTTTGCCCTAGATACATTTTATTCTGCCTCATACTGTTATTTTACAAAAGCCAGTTTTACGGTCTTGTTTTAATTTCCTTCTATCACACTGTTTAGCTTAGTTCAGCACTGTGTTCCCAAATAATGCATTCTTGATCTCCCTGTGCTTCAGTCAAGGCTACAGTCTGGTACATTGCCGGTAAACTTTGTAGAAGTTTAGTCTCCAGTATTCGTAGAAAATACACATCCTTACGTGGGGACATTTTCTTAGATCATCTGCGTGTTAGTTATAAAAACACTTCCTAGTCCTAGTACACGTCAGAGGGAGATTCCGGCCAGGAACCTACAACTAGATGCTGACTGCCCCGTTGCAGATGCTGATGCAGACTACAGGCCTTTGCTCAGGTATGAGGGTTGATGTCTTCCCGGGGGAACCTGAAAGGCAGGCTTAGAGCTTAACATGCTGTGCTCGAAATATAACTTAGAGAGAACATAGAGGGTCATTCTGACCCTGGCGGCCGGTGGCCGCCAGGGCCACCGACCACGGGAGCACCGCCAACAGGCTGGCGGTGCTCCAACGAGCATTCTGACCGCGGCGGTTCAGCCGCGGTCAGAAGCGGAAAGTCAGCGGCCTCCCACCGACTTTCCGCTGCTCGTGTGAATCCTCCATGGCTGCGGAGCGCGCTCCGCAGCCATGAGGATTCTGACCCCCCCTACCGCCATCCTGTTCATGGCGGAAAAGCCGCCATGAACAGGATGGCGGTAGGGGGGGGTCGCGGGGCCCCTGGGGGCCCCTGCTGTGCCCATGCCAATGGCATGGGCACAGCAGGGGCCCCCGTAAGAGGGCCCCGCAAAGTATTTCAGTGTCTGCCTTGCAGACACTGAAATACGCGACGGGTGCCACTGCACCCGTCGCACCTTCCCACTCCGCCGGCTCGATTACGAGCCGGCATCCTCGTGGGAAGGGAGTTTTTCCCTGGGCTGGCGGGCGGTCTTTTGGAGACCGCCCGCCAGCCCAGGGAAAAACTCATAATACCCTCCGCGGTCTTCTGACCGCGGAGCGGTATAATGGAGGGCGGGATCCTGGCGGGCGGCCTCCGCCGCCCGCCAGGGTCATAATGAGGCCCATAGTCTAGCGGCACTATGATAGCTTTATTCTTGTGCTTCACTCTCATCGTTACTATTTTAATCCTACTGTGTTGTGTAGTTCTGGTTATTGCAGCTCACGCTTTGCTATCTAAAATGCAGTCGTTTTATTGAACCAATCTTTAAAACTTAAACTGCCTTTGTAATTTCTATGTGAGACCGTACTGTGTATGAGAGAACTGGTTGTGACCTGAGTGACCACGACTTCCCTTGGAAGTGCTAAGATGTCATGCACTTGGCTGCCCAATTGTCTCTTCCCTTTGGGAGAGATGAGGCACTGCTAGTTAGCCGGAGCAAAACCCGGATTTAGAGTGACAAGGGTCCTTCACCGTGGGTCAGACTTAGTCCCCCACACTTTGAACGATCTTGCCGCTCAAAATCCAGTAGTCTCATTAGGATAATGAGAGCCTACGCGACACCCTTAAACTTGAATGTAACCTTTCTGTAGCCTACCATAGGTACTCTATCTCCAGTGAAACTTTCTGGATTTATATCGGATTTCTTTAGTTCATTTCATATATGATTTACAAACTTTTCTTTCCATACTTCCAAGTTAATAATCGTGTAGGGCGACCCTGAGTTTGCCACTTAAGTCATCAGAATACCTTCCACAATTACCTCACACCTAGGATTACGTCTAGATTCCTTGTCAAATTCTAACACTTTGTCATATATCATTAAAATACAATTTTCCTTTTCGAATAAGTCCTCCTCCGAAGAAAACTCCTTTTGCGAATCCAATACACATTTTACACATTTTACACTCTTCATACTCTTTTTCTTTCTGTAGTTGCATGCAAAGTGCCCTATCAAGTCACAATTAAAACACTTTTGATCTCTTGCTCTACACTTCTTACTGTTTGCTAAATGTTCATGACTTCCCCATCTATCACAACTTAAATTTCCTTGTGTCACCTCCCTATGTACACTATCTTTATCCAAACAAATCTCTTTATACAAACGTTTTTTACAATTGTTTGTGTTGCCTTTTCCACTAATAGCACACACTTCTACCCCTTCTTTATTTTCCTGTAATGCAGCTTTTGCACATCTATTTGAAATTTCAGCCTTCCTCACTATTGCTACCACTTCTTTTAAAGTTGCATCTCCACAAGCCCATAGTCTTTCCTGCACCTTTTTGTTATTTGTGTGCATTACGACTTGATCTCTAATTAACTCCTCTTGTAACATACCAAATCTGCATGAAATTGCTATTTTTTTTCCTATTGAAAAATCTGTACCTGTCAATTGCTATGCATACTGTTGGTGAATAATGATTTTCTAAATCCTCCAAAGCGTTCCTAAATACATCTGTCTCATCAGCATTTCTGGTTTTCTTTTCCATTAAATTATACTGTCAAAAACTCTCTGGTCCCCACAAATGCAATAATATACCTTTTTTTGTTTGTTTCAGAAGTTAATGTCTCATTGTATATAGTTTTCATATAATTACAAAAATAGTCTCTCCATTTATGCCATGCCATCCTTGGTTCTCCAGATCCTGGCAAAAATGGAATGGGTGGTGTAAAGTGAACGTTTGCGCTGCACACATTCCTATAAGCAAGTTATGTTAACTATATAATTACTATATTATTACCATAAATAGAACACCTACTGAACATTAGTAAGTTAATTGGTTCACTCTTGGTTTTTAAAACAGGAGTGCGTATCTCCGTAGTCAACGCACTCCTTAACTGATGTACTTACATTGTGCTTCACAAAATTCATAAGATGTGCGTATCATCGTTCGTGATTACACTTCTGAACCTCTTTAAAATTCCAACTAGATGATGCAACGTGTCAAATGGATTGAACACCATAAATGAAGCACATCCACCAATTTCACAAGGTGTGCGTATCACTGTTTGTGAACGCACTTCCGCATTCCCAGTATTAATGTTGTGTTGTGCGTATCACAGTAGATGACGCACATTCAAGTGAACTTTTGCTGCCCTTCCAAAATGGCCACCTCCAACTTCTTATGTAAGACGTTCACACATTCCAATGTATTTTACTACCTTTTCGAAATGGCCGCCACCAACCTCAGTCGTTCCCACACAATGTCACTTCATGCTTTACTCCTACGCCGTCCTTTGTCTTCCAAATGATGTCGATATGTAGAGCTTGCACGTTCTAATGTTCCACGCCCAATGCCACCTTTAAGCGTATCACAAGTACTCTCTGATAACAGTAATCACAGCTTTCCTTTCTACAATGTAACTTTTCCCAAATTGTATCTCACCGCAATGAATCCCGTCTTTCTCTAAAGTTACTCCACATCAAATTACCACCTCCGCATCCAAAATGTTTGTAGTAATTAAAACGTTTCCTCCTCCACGTATATTATGACCTAAATCTGCATGCTGGTTCCTCATAGAGTTGGCACAATCGTCACCACTATGTAATAAAGACGCTCTGTCATTGTAGTTAATTTCCTTGATTGCCAACTCTGCATCATATCATACAGCAAAGAACAGCGTCTGGCTCCTCCAATTTTGCTTTGGCAACTGACTCTTTAGGCCTTTACAGCATTCTCTTCTTACCTACATTCTACTACTACCTCATACCTTCAAGTGCTGCTAAGCAACAACACCACAGGTACATTTATGTAAAGTGTAAAGTGATATATAATAAAACATTGTTACCTATAGAAACTCACCTTCACAATATTTTTGTCCTTAATATTCTTGACATTATATTTTGACCACATAATATTTTACCTCTGATACTTTGGGCCATATGTACGAACACATTTTCCCATTGACACAGAATGGGAAAAACCCTTTGCTACATCTGGCCCTTTGTGTAAACACCCTTGTGTCTCACTCCATCACCTGACTTGAACGTCTTTAACCATTAATTATTTCAGCGCATTTTTGTTTTCCTTTTAACCTAACCCAAGGTCTTAGCACCAAACTATATTGTCACTTTTTGTTGGTATTTTCATAATTACTTACAACAGATTCAAAAAGTGACCATTTACAACTTTTACTATCATGCCATATCATATTATTAGCAATCATGACTACAGTTAAATTTGTGCTCACCGGAGATCGTTCATCGGGTCAAACCCAGCGCAGTGGCATTTCAGATGAAGCATCCTCTGCTTCGGATCTCGGAAATAAATACCTGAATCGGTCCAAGTGTGAGTTACTCATACGGTTCAAGTTCCTGACTGCAGTATGTTAGCTCAGATACACACATATTTGTAGTAGGACATCGCTTGCAGCTCCAGTGTTTTGCAGCCAAGCTTTTTGCCAGCAACAATGCCTGGGTGGCGAACTCTCATTCGGGACATAGACTCTGACACCCTTAGTTTGTAATGTAAAAGGTCATTTATTAGGACAGGCTTGCTTATCATGATGCACAACAGTATAACCATAACTTGAATGATAACTTTATCTTAAAACTTGTAACTCCCCTTTGTACATCCTCACTTCAATCCACCACGTATCCTTACTCACCCAATTTCCCCTTTCATTCCCACACATTCCCTTTTCTTCATTATCCCTGCCTGACTCGGGCCTCTCCCCAGTCTGTCATCCTTCACCTGTGCCTTTTTTCCCCCCTGGAAGGGTGGACAAGCCTGCATCTGACTCTCCACCCTCCCCCATCTACTGTCACCCAGCCCAAACCCAGTTGGCGTTTTGCTGCCCCACCAGCGAATCCACTACAACTCATCATGCCTCTTAATTGCTTGAACAACGCCAAAATCTTTCCCCCCACAAATTAGTCAGCATGAAGTGCAATTCCATCAAGTAATGTGCATTCCCCATGTTCGAGAGATGCACACCATAGTCCCTGAAAAGCACATGTTCCTTTTCTTTTAACCCTTCATGTGTCAATACCTTAATGCCCAAAGCCCAGCAGAACACCCTCATAGCCCTATTGACCTTCCTCCGGGCCCTCTCAATGGCCCCATGTTTCTGTGCTCCCCGCCATTTCCTTCTGGGCACAAATTCCGTCCATACTAAGCAAGTCCCATGCATATTGCGCTTCATCCTTATCAAATCACATTGCATGTGTTGCAGAAGGGTGAGCTCAGAGAGATGCAACAGGTCATTCTCTCCCAGATGTAAAACCAATACACCAGGACATCCCTATGTTGGTAAAATCGATGTGATAAAAGGAAGCAAATTGCCCACCTCATGCCGCTCTTTCCCCACCATAGCACTTCATCCCTGCTGCTCGGAAGTCCCAAAGATCGTCCATAGACCTGTCTCTCCGCAAACTTCATTGCCCAATGTATGAAAGAATGTCCGACCAACCACTTGATCACCTTATGTTTCTCCGGGCCACCCACGCAACCTGGAAAAGAAATGTCAGGAAGTAAACAAACCCCCCCACCCCTAACAAGGTCAACCCTTAGGAAGCACTCTCTACCCCAAATTTCTGTACCCATCCCCTCAACCATTCAAGCCCTTACACATCTCTCACAGCATTCTGAACACCAACGACCAATGCGCCTGATCCTACCCCAATCCAACCCCAACCTGGCAGCTTCCGTCGCTGCGCCAATCCGAAAAGAATGCGTACCAAAATTTCCCACCTGCCTACCCAGTCGTCTCAAACCCATTCTCATCACCGACAAAAGCTGAAAAGATGTAACCTTCGTACCATTCTCATGAATAAAACACCATCCTTTGTGTTCCCTGAACTTATCCCATTCCCGTACTGGGCATGCTTCTGACACTCCCCCTTGTTCCAACCATATCCACTTACCCTTACCCAATTGATCCGTCTTCGAGCGCCTCAACCAGATACCTAACTGGTCACTGTGACAAGGAACCTCACTCATTTTCAAACCGACCTCTTTTCCCACCCCCAACAGTTCAGACATATGAAAAGCACCGAAAAGCCTCCTTATCATACATAAACGAAACAATGGCACTTCATTTGCATTAAAACAGCAAACTGACAACACGTGTCGGATCTCCAAAACTAACTGGAATGTAATCGCTTCACGAATATGAACTACTCCTGCGTGAATTCTCCCCCAACCCTTCAACATCTTGCCCAAAATATCATTCCGAGACGGATCCCATCCTAAAAAAAATTCCCATAAAAAGACACTCCTGCTAATTTTCCCCCGATTGTGCGGGCGATAGCCCCTTCTGAATCAGAAACACCACAAAACGCATCACCCTGGCCTCTAACAATTCCTGTTCCTGATTCTAAAACTTCCCCTTGTAAACTTCAAAATACTGAAATTCCAGCCATGCAAGTCGGTAATTCCTGAGGGTGGAATCCGCTAGTGACCTCTCCACCAGACGCATGACTGTCACGTGCCCCACTCCCAAATGTCTGCCGGGACCGCCGTCTTGTGTTCCTCTGCGCCGGAAATGCTGCCACTGTGAACGAGCCAGGGAATCTGCAATAGAATTGTTTACCTCAGGAATATGCGCAGCCTTAAATATAATATTTAAAGTTAAGCAACGCAACATAAACCTCCTGAGCAACCGCAGCTCCCTCAGATCCTTGGCTCTTTGTCTGTTCACCAACTCAACCACCTTCAAATTATCAACGTGAAATATCACTGACCTGTTCGCCAGCTCGTCCCCCCACACAGTCGATGCCACTAGCAGAGGAAAGAATTCAAAAAATTAAATGCAATGCTCCTCCCCTGCCTCAACCACTGCGCCGGCCATGCCTCCGTGCACCAGCGACCATCCCAAATAGTCCAAAACCAGCTGCACCGGCCTCGTCTGAAAAAATCTGCACCTGCCACACCGTGTCCTCTTCCCGAAAAGACATGGAGACGTAGTTGAACTGTGTCAAAAACAGGTCCCATACATTTATGTCTTCCCGCAGACCAATGGTCAACCTGATCCTGTAATGTGGTAGAGATGCACCTGACATTGTCAAACCCGTAGGCCTACAAAAAGTCCTGCCACCCCTGACCACTCTGCATGCAACCTTCAGAAAACCAAGCAACTGCTGCACCACTCGCAATTCTTTTTCATGCTCCACCCTTATCCCCTTTAAAAATAGCAGAATACCCTACACTTTTGCTGTCGGCAGGCGCGCTATGAGTTCTTCTGTGTCCAACTCAATGCCCAAAAAGGTCAAAATGCAACTCGGGCCCTCCGTCTTTTCTGTGGCCAAAGGTACCCCAAAGTCCATAGCCAGCCACTCAAACTGCTGCAGCACCTTGCCACATGAGCCCGACTGTGCTGTACCTACAAAAAGGAAATCATCTAAATAGTGTGACACCGTTCAGTGCCCACTGACCTGAACAAAAACCCACTGCAAAAAGGTGCTAAAAGTCTCAAACAGCGCACAAGAAATTTCACAACCCATGGGAAGTACCCTGTCCACACAGATAGCGCTCCCCAACTGCATCCCCAGCAAAGAGAAAACATCCGGGTGAATGGGGAGCAGCCAAAAAGCTGCCTTAATGTCACACTTAGCTAGTTCAGCCCCTTTTCCACAACTTCGGATGAGCCAAATAGCATCATCCACTGTGGCGTACAACACTCTGGTATCCTCCTGCGCGATGAAGTCATTCACAGACGCCCCTTCAGGCCATGACAATTGAAGCATCAGCCTGTAATCTCCCTTGCTGTCTTTCGGTACTACCCCCAAAGGTGAGATCGTTAAATTCTCCATTGGCCACTCATGAAAGGGGTCCAATATTCTACCTTCAGCTACTTCCTTGCTCAATTTCGCTGCCACCACCTCTGGCATGGCTTTAGCAGATTGTACATTTTCGGCTCATCTCCTTTGTCTTGGTCCCTGATATCCCACTCGGAAACCATCTTTGAAACCCCATTCCAACTTCAGCGCTGTCTGTATCCGGGTACACATGCAACTAATAAAGTAACCTCTCCAACCTAATTGGAGTAGGTGCCCTTTGGCCTAGTAGGTCCTTGCCCCCCCCTGCCCCTAGTAGACCTCCACTGCTCAGCCGGGCTGGTGAGGGAAAAACATTGCATGACTGGGTGTTTTCCCCCGCATTTAGAACACTCGTGTTTAAACTTACAAGGGTGCCTGGAGCAAAATCCCTTGTTGAAATTCCAACACGCTGCAGAGGTGGATACCTGCACCCTCTGAGGCATACCTGCCCCCACCCCCCATCCCCGGGGCGGGACGTTGCTGAAATGGCTGATAGATTACCGGGAGACCACTAGCTGTGTGGGTGGAGGCCGCAGCATGCAATGAAGCCATCCATTGCATCCACAGCTCCAAATCCATATCCCCCCAAGGTTTCTCAGGATTTATGCTAACTCGAGCCCTAAATTCCTCATCGTAATTTAACCATGCAAACTCCCAAAAATGTAATTGGGCTTTCCGGATAATGTCCATATATTTAAACATGGCAATGGCCCTGTCAATATATTTCTCACAGTATATACAAGCGTAGATCAAAAAGGCAGAGGTCCAATTGTCCATAGTGATTGGAACACCTGGCCTCATCGCCAATTCCCACTCTTCTTCCTTGGACCCATCTTTGCCTGGATGTCACTATGCAATAATTTAAAAACATCCACGTATTCATGTTTCCATATTTTTGCCTTGGTCTTGTCTGCGACATGTGACCCCAAAGGCATAGCAAGACCCAGGTATGGGAGCCTCTTCTTATGACCCGCCCCACCTTTATCCTCCTCTGCCTTCTCCCCACTCGTCCCTGCATCTCCTTCCTTGCTTTGCTCCGCTGCCTCATCTCACCTTTTTTCCTTCCTGCCTGCCTCTACCGCACCTGTAGCAGGCCTCACATGTATGGAATCATCCCCCACACCAATAGATTTGTATTGTGCTGCACTGGTCGTACCCTTCCGCTCACCCCATAGCGCCCACCAGTCTTCCTTACCTTGAAAGCCATGACCAGCCCCTGCCATGGTCTACGCCTGCCTCCATCCTTGCGGGAGACCTCATGTCCTTGGGCGGTAGACGTTGAAGCCTGCAAAACATTAATGGAAGATGGTGTTGCGCCGCCCCTGCCTTTTCCCTGGTCCTGCGCTCACCTCTGTCTCCCGCAGTTCACCTTCTTCCCACTCGTCAAGGTCCTCCTCATGATCCAGCTCAATCATTTCGCCCTCATCCACACCCATACCGTCATAAACGCCAGTTGTATCCACCATACCATAATCATCATCCAACCTGAAACACCCCTTGGAGCAAACCAGCTGTGTGCTTTGTGCGATCCCACGTTGTACAGAGGGCCGCCGAAGACCCCTCTAACGCTTCCGACCAATGTTCTGAGGCCGTGTTGCGCCCCGTTGGCTTCGCCACCTTACTGCCAGCCTCCGCTGCAGGCATTGACTCTCCGCGCTGCACCTAGCCACATGTGCCAGATGCTGCTGTCAAGCTGCCAGACCCACCAGCCGCACTTGCTTCCTGACCTGCCTCCTGCTCATGTGGAATCCACACCCAACTACCCTTCTCTGCCCCACGCCCGTCGTCCTGGCCCCCACCAACCCCAGCTGACTTTCTCTTAGCCTCCCCCCTCTACCTGAGTTCTGTCTCCACCACCAATTTGCGCTATTCCTGTACCCTGGCCTCTATATCAACGGACACCCAATCCGTGGCAAGGGAGTGCGGTGCCACCACCCCCCTGCTAGCTCTACTGCCCTCTACTGCCTGAACCCCTTCCCTGTGCCAGCTGCCTCAGCTCTGCCTGGCCTTGCTAACCCAGGTGTGCCCATCCCAGCACTGACCCTTTTTCCCTTAGGCCCCCCAGCCCCTGCCCCTTGCTCCCCTTTTGACGCCTGGCTGGGGCCCCAGCCAAAGTAAGGTCCAGGGGCTGCTCCAGCCCCCAGGGGTCTCCTTCCCCCTGTTTTTTCTTCATTTGAAGGTCCCCCTGCCCCGAAAACTGAGCCAGGGGGCCTATGTCACCCCCAGATGGCCCCCCTCCCACCAAGGCCTCACCTCCCAGCTGCTCGGGCCCTCGAGATTCCTCCTGTGGCCTCCCATCTATGAAAATGGGAGGGGGAGTGGACGCGCTGCGTCCCCGCCCCTTCTTCAACTTCTTTTTGGATTCCCTACTGGGGGAAAGGCAAGCAGTGGTTGCTGCTACCACCCCCAGTGATGCCGCGCGAGGCGCACGTGTCATACCTACCCAGGCCTGGTCAAGAACACCAGGCCTGAGAACGTCTCCTCGGCCGGCTTTGCCTAGGAGGAAAAGCACGGCCCTAATGGCATCCAGATCGTGGCCTGCGGCCATGATTTAATGCCCGACGCTGCGTTAAACACACCTGCCTACCCACTCCTAACGAGCGGCCAAAATCGCGCAGCGTGACAGCCAGCACCGAAGAGGCCGATCGTTCCACCCCCACCCCCTTTTATCCTAACCCCTAAAGACCCTCCCCTGCCCCTTCCCCAGCCTATCCTCTCTCAGGCCATCATCTTCTGGCCCCAAACACACCTGCGGAAAGACTGGACTACGTCCAGCTCTCCGCGGGGCCCCCATTCGGGTTAGGTACTTATTTGACCAAGCCAAGAAGCCCTATAATCAGAGGCCACCTGGTTGAGGACGTTTATTATTTCCTGCAAAGTGCCCAATACTTACTGCTAGTAATCAACTACTTTTGGGCATGTCCTCGCTGAGTGGATAAACCCTGCATCTTGATCTCCACAGCGTGAGCACCGAGAATCGTATCTCAGGTTTCATTCATGCAACAAGTGGAGTATAGTAAAATATGTGACTGAATATGCAGTGCATCAGTCGCAGTGCACTGCTCGGCAATAGCTCGCATATCTGTGACAAGGTCTCATCAGAAAGGGGTGTGTCTGTCCCATCCAGCTCTTGCAGGGATATCGTGCAGTAGAAACAGAAACACACATTGTATTTACCAGCACGGAGTGGTTAAGAGCTGCTTAGGGGATTTACCAGACACTATTCTTCCCAACAGGCGAATGTCTGTATCGGGCCTTGATTCTATGATATAGGGAGATGGCCCTGCACTCATCATGTCTAGTATAATGAAGTTTCTTCCCTCATACAGGTCGTCCCATGTTTGCCTTTTGTAACTGTGAGATCGCATTTTGGTCACTCGTCATGATGAGGTCTAAGAGAGGGTGTGCCTTAAGAGGGGCTTGGGACGTGTTTCATATTTTTACGTTTTGCATTGTATTTAACCTTGCCCCACGCGTAGATTGTGCACAGTTTATTTCTTCAGTTTTCATTGTGTGTTGTTTGGACAGTCAGATGTTAGGAAGTATGTTGGGGTCTGCTTTATCTTTTTCTACTGCTAGATATTCCACATGTCATAGAGATTGAACCCAGAAATTTGCAAAGTGGGCCTGTGGGCATAAGCAGTGTATAGTTTCATTGCAGGGGCTCTGAACCTTCTCTTGTTTGTACCTTAACATTAGGATCTCTCACGCTATTCTGGGTTTTTTGTTTGACCATGCAAGCTTAATGGGAAGAGCAATTAGGGATCGAAGGAAACTTCAATTGAGAGTTATTGGTATTTTAATGAATCAATATAAAAAATTGAAAGTGTGACAATATTAATTAACCAAAGTCTGCCAGCCATGGGGGCGGCAGAAGTCATTTTTTTATCTGTCCCTCAAGATTAGTTATTGCCCAACCATAGTTAAGTCCAATGATTTCATTTTTGTTGCGACACAGCCAGACACCCAGGTATTTAATAGGATCTACACACCATTGAAGTGGTGAATATGGTTCCACCTGTCGACCACCTGCGGAGAGAGCAAAAACTGCTGATTTGTCCCAATTGATGGTGAGACCACGAAGGCTCTCAAATCTGGTCAACTGTTGAAGTACAGGGTTAAGGCTTTCCTGGGATTCACTGAGAAAAAAGCATCATGTCATCAACATAAAGTAATATTAGTAGTGGGTGGTCATAAAAGCGCAACACATTGTGCATGGTTTTGTCTTATCCTAGCAGCCAGAGGCTTGAGTGCCAGTACAAATGATAAGGGTGATAGCAGGCACCATTATTGATTCTGGTGTTCTATTGAGATTGGGGGTGGGAGACCCAGCCATTTATATAAACTAGGCTGTATCATTAAGAGGATTGTGCATTTGAGTTAAGTCAGGGGTGCCATGCAAGGAGTATAGTGCCCTATAGCCACTTAGGAGTACCTCCCCGATGTCACCAGACTCATGTCTCAGGTTTCCGTTACTTTCTGAAGTAGAGGTTATATATTGTTTGCTGTCCAGGGTGTTTTTATTATATTGGCAAGTGTTGCAGCAGGCCTTTCCTCCTTCCTATATGCACAAGTTTTAGCATAGGGCCACATCTAATTAGAATCACGCTCTCCCATTTTGTTATATTTAATGTTTTTTTCCTGATAATTTGTCTGGTATGTGGATTACTCTCTGGATGAGGTGCGCTTCTAGGAGTTTTATATATTTCCGTAGTGTACCCATTTGACAGCAAAGTATTTTTAGCACCTTATGTTGTTTTTTGATGCACTGCCCTCTAAACATGACTTTAAAGGCTACCCAAAGTATGGACACTGTTGTAATTGATCCCTATTTATGTTTGAAATACCTTTTCATCTCAGGGCTGATTTCCTATTTGAACACTGACTCCAAAAGTGTTCCTGAAGATAGGCTTCCTACCCGGTCTTGTCACATAATATCTCTCATGTCAACTCTCACTAATACTGGGGAGTGATCCAACAGATTGTGAGCAATGTGTTCTACTGCTGATACCCACAGGCAGACATTGGAAGAGGTCAGCTAGTAATCTAACCAAAACTACATACAGGGGCACAGCTCCAGTGAGGGGGTTTGAGATGTTACAACCCCCTAAAAAATGTAGTATGTAATAACTAGTTGAGTAGAACAAGTGATTTCCGTCGGGTGATGTGGAGTGTCTGTCGTATTTCACCTCGGATTTTTTACATGCCTACACTGATAAAAACACACGCACACTTTCTCGTCTATGGTTTGAAGGTCTTAAAATGTTGACTAATTCGAAAAATACAGATTTTTAAGTACCCCTAAAAGCCCAAACTCCTCTCTCTTTCCACTGCCCTTCAAGACCCCCTCATGTCCTGTTTCTTATATAATGTGCTTTAACAAGGTGTCCCAGCCTGCTTGTTGGGAAATCTGAAGCTCACCCCCCAATCACACTGATCAAGTGAAGCCCTTGACTACATATGGTGGGTAGAAGGGTAATATGTGCCTTTCTTTTCTGTCTGTTACTATATGTTACTATATGTAATACCTGTAGTTGTGTCAGCGCATGGAGTAGCATATGCAGTAATAGTTATGGCATAGAGTCAACAGATGATGCAACAATATTGTTAGAGATCAAATCTTACAAATTCATTAGTGGCATACAAGTTAGCATATGGTGACTTACTAATTTAATTTAAAAGCCTAACAGAGAAATTACTTTCTCATAGAGTCTGACACCAGTGGAACAGGATAGGGGGCAGATATGGGGAATTCTCCACAGAAGGATAATGGTCTGACCAGGAAATAGACATCAACTACCTGAAATTTTTGGTATGGTCTTTCATGGTACAATGATGGACAAAGAACAAGAGTTTCAGGAACCACTGCCTAAAAAAGGAAATCTCTGTAATGGAAAATTATTTTCTGCGGAGATCCAATCAGGTGATGGACTAGCACTCTCAATATCTATAGGACATCAGCTGGATAGACACTTCAGCTGGAGGCTGGACCCTCATCTGTGATGGATGCTTTCCTGCAGGACTGGTCGAAGGAGATCAGATACTGTGCCCCCCCCCAACAATGATAATGAGTCTCTTGGCTCAAGTACAGAGGCAATGGGTAATGGTGACACACACCCCCTTCTGAAGTCTCAAGATTGGTTACAAGTTCAGATGGAACTTTCCTGGGATTGTCTAACCCTTATGACAGGATCTCCTTCAGGGTCCAATGGGCACCCCCCACAAACTGATATAAGTGGGCACCATTCGCATCATGACATGGTGGATTACTAGGCATGATGGAAAGTCTGGGCCTTTTGAGACAAGCTGAGAATTTGGGCACTAAGCCATCTGGGCTTGTACTGTTAAATGCCATAAATTGGCATGGTCAAGATGGATAGATTGGTTTGTGCAGAGGAACCTGGATCCCACGGGGGCAAATATCATCCACATTCTATATATCTAGCTTTGTGGCACTATAAGGCATTGCATACAGGTCAGTGAACACCTGCAGGTCAACCATAGCGGCAGGACCCAACCCAGTACAGGGTCTACCAGTGGAGGAGCACCCTTTGGTCAGGAAGCTAGTTAGAGGAATGTACTTATTCTTTCCTTCAGAACAAGATACTCATCCCTCTGTGGGATGTTATTATCTTAGGCCCTCATTATGACATTGGTGATAAATTCTGAATACCGCTGCGCTGACTGCAGCCAACATACCACCGCAGAGGCAGACATCCGTCCACGAGATTGTGACACATACACACAAAACCGACAGAAAACAGCCACAATTACTAATCCGTCATACCCACTGAATGTGATAAACTGTCGGTACTTCCACCTTTACCGTTCTGCCACCAATACAACGCCCTCCAAATAATGACCCACGAATCACCACAGCGGACATTCAACGGTGGTAAACCATTGGCGATGCACACTGCCGCAGCGGATCTCGTCACCCAAATAAAAAACAAGACAACATTGGCCAGAACCAAAAACCCACACCTGACATAAATACACACACTCCACACACCCACCAACAGCATTATATCCCCCCCACATTTGCCACAATCCTTTGCAAACATGAGAAGACAACTACATTTTACCACACCAATCCCAAAGAGAACTGCACACACACATCACAACTACCTATTCATTCCTCACACACCACACACCACACACCCCATCACTTCACACATCACCCTCTGCACAACATACAGACACCACACAACACCCATGTTCCCCCAAAGAGACCCGCGTTTCACCGATGAGGAGTTGCGGGTCATGGTTGAGGAAATAGTCAGGGTAAAGCCACAGGTGTTTGGAGCACAAGTCCAGCAGATTTCCATTGCCAGGAAGATGGAGCTATGGCAGTGGACAGGGTGAACGCTGTGGGACTAAATCCACACACAAGGGACTACATAAGGAAGAGATGGAACGACCTGTGGGGGAAGGTGCGTTCTACTGCAGCAAGTCACAAGCTCGCCATTAGGAGGACTGACAGCATGGGAGGAGCAAGTCTTGGCAAACCTGCATGCTGAGGGACTCACTGAAGTAGCTGGAGGACTGGACACTGGTGAGTCAACATTTACTATCTATCACCCCCCCATCCCTGCATGCCACCATGACCCTTCACTCTGACACCCATCATCCCACTCCATCCCACACAGTGCACCACCCCAATTACCAAAATGAAATGCCAAGCCCTGTATGCCATACCCACTGAACGCACATCCCTTCCAGCCCCGCATGTACACCCACCATTAATGCATACACAGCATGGAGAACTAACAATTCCACAATCCATCTCCATACACAACCAAAGGTGGCAGGGCAACAGCAATAACATTGGGCAAGCTAGTGATGTGTCATATGTCACAGTCATGTGGCATAATACACCACTTACATCCCCACAGGTGCCCCAGCCAATGTCAGCGGCGAGGAGGTGCCAGGGCTCCCCAGTCCCCCACCAGAAGCTGCCCCCAGTGGTGACAGCAACTCAGGAGCTCTGGATCTGGATGAACTACCTGGCCCATCTCGGAACACTGGTCAGTCGATTACCCCATCCCACAGCCAGTCCACTACAGAGCCCTCCCTTCTGAATCCAACACCACAGCAGCCACACAGCATCCCCGAGCCTCTGTCCCCAGGACACGTCAATCTGTAGTGTGCCCACCTGTACAGGGACCCGAGTTCACACCTCACAGGCAAGACAATGAGGGTCCTGGGGTCAGTGGGAGTGGGCACACCGTTCAGGGGACACATGCACAGGGGGCCAGGGATGGTCGGAGGACAGCTGTGCACTGGGGGGGGGACAAGCCCAGGGAACCGACTGCCCAGGAGGCACTCACTAATGTCCTGGGGCTATACCAACAATCCCAGGACAAGAGGGGTCAGGTGTTGAACATCATGCAGGAGAACCAGCGGCTGAAGGGGGAACACCACCAGGAGGTCAATCAAGAATTGCAGGCCTTGGATACCACCATGGTCTCCATTGCAGGGGTGCTGGGTGACATGGCCAACATCATGAGGGAGTACACAGCACACCAGCGGGCCCCTACCATTAGCCAGTGTACTGACCAACCCTCCACATCTGCTGCAGCTAGTGAACAGGAGGCCCTGCCACAGGACCCACAGGCCACCAGCACCCCTCCCTCTGTAGAAGGTAAACCACCACGCAAACATTCCCTGCGACCGAGACAGACACCAGAGACAGTTGCAAGAGCAAGACCACAGCCAGGAAATGAGCCCCTCCTGAATGTCCCCCTTGGGTTCCACTGTGTCACCTTGTCCACTATGAACTGCCATTGCTCCCCTTCCTATGGCCTCTTGGACAGTGGACCTGTGCAACAAACAGACTGGCCCACTACACTGGACGTTTCCCAACCATTACCCCACTCTATTGCACTTTGCATTGTATACTAGAATAATTCTGAAACACCCTTGGGCACAAGTTGAGTAACAGTGCTTTAGCTGAAGTAAATTTACAATGTATTGAACTGTTTTGAACTGTATGGTCCTGTGTAAATGCCCAGTAATATGTTGATGCATCACACATATGTGTCTCAGCAGTCTGTACACATCACAGCATCACACTGTTGTAACCACACCAAAATCTGCAATATGGGAATCCATAGGTGACAGTCAGTTGAGATGCAAAGGGAGTGACTGGCATAATGCTACAGCCACACAGCACAACACTTAAATGGAGAAATGGTTAGTTCAACAGTCTTACCCGAGTGTCATTGGAAGTACTGCTGTATCATGTGTGTCCTGTTGTCCACATCCTCCTCCTCTTCCTCCTCCTCACTGTCCTCATTGTCCCGTGCTGCCACAGGTGCATTATCACCCCCTCCTCCTGCAGATAGGGCACAAGGCATCAGAAGGCCAAGTTGTGCAACATGCAGCACACAACAACAATCTTGCAGACCTTCTCAGGGGAGTAGCATAAGGATCCACCCGTCAGATGAAGGCACCTGAACCTGGCCTTCAGGAGACTGAGGGTTCTTTCAACAATCCTCCTGGTACGCCCATAAGCATCATAGTACCTATTTCAGTCCCTGTTCTTGGATTCCTAATAGGGGTAAGGAGCTAGGACAGATTTGGGTAGCCAGAATCACCTGCAAGAAGTGAGGGACACACATTAACCTTGCACAATGGCAGGGGGTATGACACTGACATACATTGGGTGGGGACTCAGGCTCACCTATAAGCCACACTCTGTGCCTCTGTAGTTGTGCCATCAGCTGTGGGACACTGCTATTTTTCAGGACAAAGGCATCATGCACCGACCCAGGATACTTGGCAGTGACGTGGGAGATGTACTGGTCAGCAAGGCACTCCATCTGGACACTGAGTGAGTGGGAATTCTTCCTATTCCTGTACACCTGTTATTTGGCCCAGGGCGGGGGGCTAAGGCAATATGGATCCCGTCAATGGCCCCAATAACATGTGTGATATGTCCCATTGCATAGAATCCAGCCTTCACAGTGGACAATTCATCTACCTGGGGGAATGCGATGTAGCTGCACATGTGTTTGAGCAAGGCTGCCAAAACCTTGCAAGCGCAAAAGAGAACATTCGCTGTGACATACCTGCAGCCAAGCCCTCTGTCACCTGGAAAGAGCCTGATAGTACCTGCACAAGAGGGACAATTACTGTGGTGCAATGGATAGCAGGTAGCAGATCAGGTTCCAATTGTGCACACATCTCTGTGATTGTGGCCCTGTCCAGACGATAGGTGAGTATGATATGCCTGTCCTCCAGTGTAGCCAAGTCTACAAGGGGTCTGTACACGGGTGTTTGCCTCCTCCTCCTCCTATTCCTCTGCAGTGGTTGGTATCTATGGGACCCAAAAGTAAGAAGGGGGTGACAACACGAACTATGGACACACTACATCAGTGCACACAGAGAATGCTTGTATATTGGACACAGGAATTGTCTAGGTGTGTACATTCAACAACAATGACGCACTTGTAAATCAGTACATGTGTACTAGCAGTAGAAAATGGCAACCTCCTGTCCTGTATGCAGGAACAGGTGGAAGTGACCTCAGTCCGCCGGAGTTAGGCTTCATGGCGGGAGGAGGTCTGCACCGCCGTGCAATTCCTCATTGGCTAACATGGGCCTCTATGGAGTATAGGAACCAATGATGATCAATGCCGGCAGTGACGGTGTTCACAGCCGTGGCCCTAACTGTCATTTTCATTCTACGACTTCACTTGATTCCTGACTTTCCACAGGACCACATCTCCACTGCATGTGCTGCTGTGACCTGTGTCTGGGACCTGCCATGGCCAGTGCAACAGGAGAAAGAGCCCCAGCCTTCACGTTGGAGAGGCTCATGGATGGGGTCCTACCTCTGTATGGGCAGTTGTATGGGCCTCCAGACCAAGTGTATGTTCCATGTGACATGGCTGCATGGAGATGTGTATGTTCTGGCAGTGTGTCATTTGGGAGGTATGGCTGGTGACAGTGTTTTTGCAGTAGTATGGGTCACGTGTGTGCTTGATGAGGGGCAAATGAGGTATGTGAGCCATTTCTTTGACAGGCTGGATTGTATGGTTATTGGTGCCCTTCTGTCTGTGTTTCTTCTGCAGGTCAGAGCCCATCAGAAGAAGGAGTTGTGGCGAGCCATTGCCAAGGATGTGCAGACCCAGGGGGTCCATAGATGGCAGGAAATGGTGGGAGGACCTGAGACACTGGGCCTGAAAGACCGCGGAGGCCCAGCTGAGGACGGCCTCCCAACGAGTGAGGGGTGCCCGTTGGAACTTGACCCCCCCTGATGGCCCGCATACTTGCAGTGGCCTACCCAAAGCTGGATGGGCGCTTGAGGGCATCACAGCAGCCACAAGGGGTTGAGTACAGTGTGTGTGACAACCATCTATGTTGCCTGGCATTAGATTTTGGTGCAGGGCTCTATTCAGTGGATGGCCCAATATGGTAGCTTAGACACTACAGCGTGGTCCAGCTTAGGTATTTGGGGTGTAATGCATATTTTAGATGGCTAGGTAGCTGGCTTTCCATGTCAGACAGGGCTTAGTTGGTTCCAATTGATGTGCAGATGACAGTGTTTGCCTCCTACTTGTTGTGGTACCTAGCCAATGGTATTTCAGTGTGGTCCATACTGCCCATACCTCGTCCCTGTATGTGATAGTGATGTGTATGCCATCTGTGCTGTTGTTGCTGTGATTGACCCTGTGCTCCCTTTCTCCCCATCCCTCCTTTTGTCATCCTGTCCATGTGTGCATTAGCATCATCTGGCGAAGGAGCAGGGGCACCCGCGATTGAAGGAGCTGCAGCTCACGTGACCCAGGAGGCAGAGTCCACCGATGCCAAGGGGACCAGTTGGAAGGAGGGTGAGAGGAGCACCACGGGGGCACAGGAGCTGATTCAAAAGCTCCCTGGTGGTGGCTGACCCCTCTGGGACCACCCCAGCTACAGGTTCAACTGCAACCCCTGTACCAGCACTGCCCTCCAAGTAGTCCCCCCATCGAGTTGCCTGTGCCTGCTCACCCAGGAGGGTGGGCGTCTACTTCGCCCCAGGCATCTCAGGCCCTGCCCAAGTCAGCCCTGCTGCCCTCAGTGAGGAGGCTATTGACCGTCTCTGTAGGGCAGTCAACCATAGTGAATGCCATCCAGGGGCAGGCATCCCAGATGCAGCAATGCAATGCTTTCCTGGAGGGCATTAACAATGTCTTGGCGGCCCTACAGAGATTGTTTCAGGCTCTGGCCTCCGCTCTGACGGTAGCCAGTGTCTCTGTTTCTTCTGTCCCCCCTCCAACTACCACGCCCCAGTCCCAATCTCCTCACCCCAAGCCCATCCCACACACACACATTCTGACAAGCATGCACACAAAACAACAGACAGAACTCACACAGACAAACACTGGCAGCACTCTTCAGTCCACAAGCACTCACACAGCCAACACACAGATGCACACACAACATCATCCACTGCCTCCACTGTCTCCCCCTCCTCCCTCACAGTCACATTCGCACTCACACCTGCATGCACTGCATTAACAGTCCCTGAACCTGCTACCTGCACAGCCTTGCCCACAGTCACCACAACAGCAGATCCACAGACATGTACCCCACACACCACATGCGCAGTCACCACCATCATCACTTCATGCAGCACACCCACCTCACTTGCAGACACCCCCACAACATCCATCCACACGTCCTGTTTGACCTCCCCCACTGTGTCTGCTCCCCAAAGACACACAAACGTTGGCACTCAGACTCCCAGCAGCCATCCACCTTACACAAGCACACTGTCCATGCCCCTGCACCCAAGTCCAGCACACCTCCTCCTCCTACAACCACTCCCTCTACCTCCACTCCCATCCCTCCACCCACAACCCCCCCATTGGCCCTAAGAAGCTTTTCCTTTCCCACCTTGACCTCTCCCCCCATCCTGCCCATAAGAGAAAGGTCCCACCCCTCCAGGCCAGTACCTCCAGTAAAAGTCTAGCCCTGTTCCACCCCCAAACACTTCAGCTGCCACTAAGGGGCACATAAGTGCAACTCCAGCTCCCCGTTCCAAGCCCACTCCTCTGCCCCCAAAATGAAAAGGGAAAGTGCTGCCCCCTCCCAAACCAAAACCCAAGGACCCCCTTCCCAAACAGAAGCCCCTCCACTCCCTCTGCCCCCTGAGGTGGCAAACTATTTCCAACATGATACCCCTGCACAGTGGAGTCCTGACGTTGTCAGGAGTCAAGTTGAGGCTTGTACTTTGCCCTGTGGGCTTATCTCAGACTTTGGACTGGCCACTGGCCCTGCATGTGAATATGCATTGATGTATATAATTTGGATTTGGGCTCTTCATTCAACAGGATTACAGTGGTTGGAACAGAGGTATGTGTACTGGCTTTCTTTGCTCCTGGGTTCTGTTACTGTCGTTTAAATCTGCAGATGGTTATGGGTGTGTGGTTTGTGGATATGGTGTGTGTTGTGCGTGTGTGTGTCACTCTCCGCACCCTTCCTTGTGTGCTTGGCGGCTGTACTCAGCGTCGTCTTCATCGGCGTTGGTGCTCCGAGATGGCAGTGGCATGGTACAGCATCAGGAAGACTTGCAGTTCAGGTTCCATGGCGGGCGCTGACTCCTCTGTGTCCCTGGAGGTGAGTGTCTCCTTTTATATGATGTGTTTCTGCCAGGCTTCTGGTGGCATTGCTACCGCCCTGGAAATCGTGGCGGTGTGCTATGTCATAATAAGGTGGGCAGATCCTTGTCTTCCGCCTGCCTGGAGATTGCTACCGCTGTGTTCAGTGTTTGTACCGCACTGGCGGTTGGGGTGGTACTTTGGCTGTCTATGGGAGGGATCATGGCCATGGTCATTATATGGCGGTCATTACAGCCGGCATGGTGGTCACCTGACCGCCAAGGTCATAATGACCACCTTAGTCTTTTCCTTTCAAGGTGGAAAAAAAGTAACTGTCTAGGAAGGAAGTATTTGCAAAACTAACCATGCTTCTCTGCCTAATCTCCTGAAAAAGAGTATTGAACGTCAGGATATTATAGGTAGGATATTTATCCCTAAATAGGGTCACTTTTAATATCGACAGAAGGACAAAGTGTTTTTCGAAGATAGAGTCATACCCTTCATTTAGAGATGTTCCCAACTTATGTGTGATGCAATATATCAAAGCATATGGGAGTATGGTGGAAGAGATTTGTCGAGCATGTGAAAGACAACTGTTTATCACGTTATGTAAACTGCACAAGGTAGTCTCTTCTCCCACAATTGCTAGCTGGGCTAGATAGGGTAGGAAAGAGGCTGGTTTTGACACAAATGTCTTCGGGGCTCACTCGGTGAGAGGAGCCATGGCACTAAGGCTTTTGCTTTGGGGGAGAGGTTGGAGGATATCTTAAATACAGCAGACTGTTAATCAGATTCAACTTTCAAAAGATTTTATTTCAAACCGTTTTCCAGCGTGGCTACTGTGGTGGTTAGCAGTATCTGAACAAGCATAATCCTTGCCTCTGATCATGACACAGAATGTAATATTTTTAAGCTATCATAACAGAAAGTTTTTCCACTAAGGACATGGAGGAAGGGAGGATTAGGAATCAACTCCCCAACCGGGGTCATCAATTAAAGACTCTGGTTAAACGGAGATGTTGTAACAGTAGGTAAATTCTATGTTTTTGTGGTTGTTTTAAAGGATGACACTTATTGAACAAACGTTGCTGCATCAAATGTAAATGTAAATATGTATATTCCTCACAGGAATATAATCATGTTTTCCCATTTGTTTTCCTTATAGGAAATGACTCAGCCACAAATAATGACTTATGAACAAAGCCTTGCTATTGACACATGAAGAAAGAGGAGGCATGAAGGTCAATTAAGGACTATTTAAAAGGACTGGGTTGCCATTGGACAAGTTTTTGTTTGTGTTCATGAGAAAGAGGATTTTTACTAATGTTTTGATAGGGCTGCTGGAAAAATAAAGTGCGGAAAGAATCATAATCCTTTCCTCAGTGTCCTCAATAGAACTAAAACTTTCCGTTAAAACAGCTAGGAAATTATACAATCTATCTCACACTGGTCAAATGAACTAGAAGCTTTCAACATTTGGCATCAGGATGTGTCCTTCTGGAAAGCTGATAATATCTAGATCTTTCCTGGGAGTCTGTGAAAAAGAAGGTATCCAACCATATGAGTTACCCCCAGAGCATCAGAATGAAAAAAGATACTGATTAACAGGATGTCTGAAAATAGAGAAGAAAGAACAACACAAACCTACAACAGTGAGCCAGGAGTGGTAACTGATATAACATGACAAAATTGAAGCAGGGTTTGGCCTGGCAGTTAAATTCGGCAGGGCAACAACATGTGTGGCACAAACATGTTGCAGAAAAAGAGCTCTTATTCAGTAAAATACATGTAGTACAGTCACTTGCGGTGGCACCCTTGTTTCAGCAGTACAACAGTGACTGCGCAAATCCTTCTCAGGGAATCTATTTCATGGGATTTATTATACTTTTCACAGATGCAGGAGTTAAATTGCAACCCACATCATTAGCATTTTCTGACCATAAGGTGAAAGTACATCAGACACTGATTGGAGTTAAGGTTTCAGAGTCATCAGTTTCGCATGAATTGTTTTCACAAAGAACAGCATTCTTGTTTTCAACAGTAATTTTCAGATAAACACCATTACTACCACAGAAAACAGTACAATGCAGCGAGCATAAAACATCCCTCACAAAGAAGTGTGCTGGTAAGGTGGGACTCAAGAGATAGGCAGGTCGTTCAGAAATTGGACACAAAAAGATAGGCACAGGATCTGTAATGTACTGAGGAACACGAGTTTGAAATGCCAACCGCATGAAATGTTTCACCTGAGAGAAGTAGTCGGAGAAATTAAGAAGATTTCAAAGCATATCAGCTAACACTAGCACCAATAAAGCATCAAGCAGGCTTTCAGTTAAAGAAACATCATACACATGTTCGCTTCTGATCTACAGGGTTTAAAAAAATTACGCAACAATCAATCCCCTTGGGATATCTTAAAAGTTAGGGTTTCGATTTCATGAGAAAAATGAATTCAGATTGCCTGACTGATCATAAGAGTTTTGGGGCACATTATTTAGGCAATCCATTTCCTAATTTGCCACAAATAAAAAGGTTGAACCACCAGGTGGGGTGGATTCTCCCATTCCTGTCTTCACAAATTATGTTGCCAAACGGGTATTGCCAGTTTGATAAAGACCTACCAGTTGCTGATATATCAAACTGATTTCAAATACTGACAAACGTCAGCCATGCAAGTCAGTGCAAGTTGTTGATATATCAAACTGATTTCAAATACTGACAAACTTCAGTCATGCAAAAATTATTCTAAATAAAAAATATTTTTTTCAGGGGATATCACATTACTTCTGGATATTATACAGCATTAGTGTGTTGAGAGATTAGCAGGGTGAAGTACAATGGCAGACTCATTACTTCAAGTGAAAAGCATCAAGGAACTTTGGAAGGAAAATTAATACATATTTTTTGAGACTCAAGGCCACCTGTATCAAGCTTTTTTGTGTTTGAAAATGGGGCAAATCGCTAAATTTGCCCATTTGTGAAAGCAAAATTGACTTTTGTTATGTATGAAAAGCATTCACTTCACATTTTTAGGGCGTCGCAATTTTAACGAATCCCTAAAATTGCAACTTCAAACTGGAAATCTCACTAAGGGCCACATGTGCAAAGCATTTTCCTAGTCGCAAATTGGTCGATTCGCAGAATTGCCCCGTCTGCGAATAGAAAAATGTTTTTTTTTGGGCTGTACAAAGCCCAAATTGTGATTTGGTAAATTGTTACCAAATCACAATTTGGGTTTTGTGATTTGGTATTAGGAAGGGGTGTGTCCAGGGCGTACCTTCCAAATGCGAGTCTGAAATTGTATGTATAATTGTTTTGTGACCGTAATTTTGTGCGCAAAACAATAGCATTTAACACCAATTTCAAATTGGTGCTATCCCATTTGCAAACAGGAAGGGGTCCACAAGGGACCCCTTCCATTTTGGGAATGATAGCAAAAACCTTTTTTCAGAGCAGGCAGTGGTTCCCCGGACCACTGCCTACTATGGAAAAATGAAAAGAAAACTTCTCATTTTTTTTTTATAAATGCATCCCGTTTTCCTTTAAGGGAAACGAGCTACATTAAAAAAAAACTGCTTTATTTAACAAGCAGGCCACCATTCCTGTGAGTGCGGCCATTCCCAATGGGGTCGCAAGTTGCGACCTACCTCATGGATATTTATTAGGTAGGACATTTGCAACCCCATTGGGAATCACAAACAGTGTGGTTAACACAGTTGTACATTTTGTTTTGCGACTCACAATTTGCAATTCCCAAACGGATCACAAATTGCGAGTCGCAAAACAAAAGGTCGTACATCTGGCCCTTAATGATTTCTATTAGGGAATCACATAGAAATGTATCAGACATTTGCAAATTGTATTTGCGTGTGCATTTTGCCATTAACTCTAATCAGGTGGTTTTCAGGTGCAACCTATATAAACAATCCCAACATGCATCTGCATTTACCACAATGGCTGCTCTCTATACCATGGCAAGGAGAAAGAAGCTGGCAGGTTTGCAAATAAGGAGAGAGGAGTGCATATTTAGAATTCACATTACTATGTTTGATCAGACAGAATAGGAAATCTTTGAGAAGTACAAATGAAGTAGTGCCCTTATCTTAGATTTAATATCTGTAATGAATCTTCAGCTACAGCGAAACACGTGCAGGGCAAATTCTATCCTTACCCATGTGCAGGTTTTATGTTTCCATGTCCCTCTGAGCCTCACCGGGGTGTGATAGCTGCAGCAGGTGGTGTTCCCAAATTACACTTTTACATTTTTCAAGCATTTCTGGATGCAATGCTCAGTCAAATTAAGGATTATATTACATTTCCAAATACAGCACAGGAAGTGCAGCATACCAAATTACTTTTTTTCATATAGTTAAATTCCCACCTCAGAGGCTGAATTGATAGGACATATGTTCGATTATATCTACCATCAAAGAATGAGTATATCTGTAGAAATTGTAAGAACTCTCATGCATTCAACATTCGAACGATGTGCAATGCCTCTAGTACGATTACTGATATAGTTGCCAGAGTCCCCGGAAGCATATTACACCATAGTGGATGTTCCTTTACGCCTTGTTACTGGAGAATTTGGTGAAAGATATATACTTGGTAATTATTTATCTGTCTTGGTGTTAGACCTGGCATCTTTTGGCATAGTTTCCCCTGACTTTTTGCTTTTTGACCTCTTGTTTTGACTGTGCTGAAATTCGCTTTTGCTGACTTTGCACACTTTACCACTGCTATCTAGTGCTAAAGCGCATGTGCTATGTGTCTAAAACATGATAACTGTGGCTTCTCCATTATTGTCACATTTGATTTACGTGTCAGTCCCTAGTAAAGTGCACTATGTGTGCCCGGTGCCTGTAAGTCAAATGCTACTAGTGGGCCTGCAGCACTGGTTGTACCACCCACTATGGTAGCCTTTCAAAAATGCCTCAGGCCTGCCATTGCAGAGCCTATGTGTGCAGTTTAAATTGCCACGTCGACCTGACAAGTGTACCCACTTACCTGGCCCAACCCTTCCTTTTTATTACATGTAATGCACCTCTAAGGTAGACCCTGGTTAGCCCCAAGGGCTGGGTGCAGTGTGTTTAAACATTGGACGTGTATTTCTAACATGTCGCAGAAGTGAAAAACTCACAATTTTTTTTTCACTATTGCAAGAACAATAACTCCAATAGGGTAGTATGAGGATTACTTCAAAACCTCTTTTAAGTGGGAAAAGATAGAAAAATGGAGTATGGTGTCTGTGAACTTACAATTTAAAAACATCTTTTGGTAAAGGTGTTTTTTAAACTGTAGGTCTGAAAATGCCACTTTTAGAAAGATGACATTTTCTTACTTTAACCATCCTGTGGCTCAGCCTCCCTCAAACCCACGTTTGATCTGTGTAAGGTTAGGTGATAGCTAGATTTGTCCATTCCATCCAGACAGCCATAAATACAGGACACTCAACTTCCCCTGCATTCCATCTGCATACTGATTGGTCTTCCTGGGCAGAAAGGGTGGAGAGACTCTCACTTACACTTCAAAGAGCAGAGGGCTGACCCCACACAAATAACTGATAGCCTCCCCCACAGACCTTCTGGCAGACAGGACTGGGCTTTAAGGGAGCTGGGTTACTTCAAAACCACTCTTTGAAGTCTCCCTCACTTCAAAGGCACATTTGGGTATGAGTACTGGACCTCTGACACCATATACGGGGAAACATTTCTGGACTGAGGACATTCTACCAGAAAGAAGGACATCAGTATTGTCAGGAGGGACAGCCACTTTGCTGTTTGCTCTGCTGTATTGGCCTGCTGCCTGCAACGTCTGGCCTGGGAGTGAGAGGATTGGATCTAACTCTCTACATCATGCAATGTAAAGTTTCTCCAAGGGCCTGACTGAGCTTGCCTCCTGTTTCTGAAGTCTCAGCAATATCAAAGATTTTACCTGCAACTTACTACCAGCACTTGGGCTCCTCTGCTGAGAGTCCTACTCTGCCAAGTGGTGCCAAATCCAGTCCCGACTTACAACGCAGCCCGGCTTGGCCCCCACAGCACCGACACATCAGAACCAGTACTGTGGACATCAACACATCACCGACATTGCCAGATCAGGAAACGACGCATCGCCTGCAAGCGCAGCACATAGCCTCCTCTTGATAAACACATAATCACAGAGCATCGACACAGCAAAGGTATTGTACCTGGCCCATGTTCAATTGCATTCGGACTGCACTTTTGAATTTGCCATGGTCCAGCATGACCAGATAGTTCCAGGTGGAGCTATTGTCATTTAAGCACTGCATTTTTATTTAGGGGGTCATTCTGACCCTGGCGGTCGGCGGTGAAGCGGCGGTAAGACCGCCAACAGGCTGGCGGTCTTTTTTCATGTATTCTGACCATGGCGGTTACCGCCATGGTCAGCCGCCGCTTCACCGTTCCGACCGCCACGGCGGTAACGACCGCCGGGCTGGAGACCTGGGTCTCCAGCCCGGCGGTCGTCACATACCGCCGGCGGTATTCCAACCCGCCTGACCCCGGCCATGGATTTCATGCGGTTGGGGACCGCCATGCAATCCATGGCGGTAAGCACTATCAGTGCCAGGGAATCCCTTCCCTGGCACTGATAGGGGTCTCCCCCACACCCAACCCCCACCGCGACTCCCTCCCCTACTCCCCCCACCACCCCTGCCACCCCCAAAAGGTTGCAGGACCCCCGTCCCCCACCCCGATCCCCAACATAAACACACCCCCTCCCCCACCCCGATCCCCAACATATACACACACATACACACATACACACATACACACATACAGGCACGCATTAATGCACATACACACACCCCCGCATTCATGCACATACACACACCCCCGCATTCATGCACGAATTCATGCACATACACACACACCCCCGCATTCATGCACGCATTCACACGCCCCCTCAATATACACACACGCACACCCCCATGCACGCAAACAACTCACAACACCCCCCCACCCCCCTTCCCTAGCGGACGATCACCTTACCTGTTCCTGGTGATCCTCCGGGAGGGAACGGGCAGCTCCGCCGACACCGCCACGCCAACAGAACACCGCCACAGCGAATCACAGGTTGTGATTCGCTGGGCGGTGTTCTGTTGGCGTGGAGGTGGAGCTACCTCCACTTCCCCGCCTGCCGCCAGTATGGCTGTTGGCGGCTCTTCGTCCGGAAACGAGCGGAGCGCTGCCAACAGTCTTCCGTACGGCGGTCCCTCAGCGGTCTATTGAAAAGACCGCCAAAGTCGGAATGACCCCCTTAGTCTTTGAAAATTCATAACTTGCCTTGTGTAGGTTAGATTTTTGTTGTTTTGGTCTTGTTCGGCTCAGATAAATATTGGTTATTGTTCCATACTGATGTGGAGTCTTTTTGTGGGGTTTTCACAGTGTAACTGTCTGTGTGCACAAATACCTTTCGCATTGCCTCTTTAGTTTAACCTGACTGCTCTCTACCAATTTACCTTAGGGTGAGCACAGGTAAATGTTTAGTGTGTATTTTACGTGCCCGGAGTAGGATTGTGGTCCCTACTTGGACAGAGTGGAAACCTCTTCCAAGTAGAGACCCAATTTCTAACACTTAGCATAGCATGGAGATGTATTTCTAATGTGTCACTTAATGAATTGAAAATGTTTAATTACAGGAGACAGTGCATATGCTTTGTGCTCCTTTATTTTAATACAGTATATGTACCCTGCTTCAGCAAGTGAGTGCCACTACCATACTGAACATAAATCAATGAGAAATGTGATAGAGAGAACTTTTGGACTGTTGAAAATCTGCTTTAGATGCCTTTACAAGAGTGATGGAACACTACAATACATACTAGAAACCTGCTGCAAAATTGTAGCAATATGTGTTATACTCCACACATTGCCAAATCAAGGAGGAATACTCCTTATCCTGTCTGATCCACAGCCAATCCCACCACATTACCCTAGAGATGGATCAAGGGCAGAGAAGTCAGAGAACGATGTGCGGAGATTACACTAAATTATTTTTAGAGTAAGATAATAATTTTACATTGTACATTTTAATGCTCTTGTTTATTGCCTTTACTTTGGTATTTAAAAAAAAAAGTATTTAAAAAACAATGAAATGCAAATTCAGTGTCAAGCAAAATTGTCATCCTCACATTGCAAATGTATTTATATTTTGACAAATATGACCTTTAAACACACAACTGTGTTCAGACTACTTTTTCCTTCCTCTCCTTCCACTCAGCTTTTTGATCTGCTCAACAGTTTGAGCTTAGGAGCTCTTTGTAGATGCATTCTCTGTGGCTGCTACACAGTTTCATAACTTCATAATGCTACTTTGGCTGGGTAACACCTCACTTCCTCACCTGCCCCTCCTCCCTAAAGTCACCGGTTGCTGAAATGTGTGCTACTTGTATGTTTTCAATAGCACTGATGACTTGTATTAAACCTCGAGCTATATCTCCACTACACTACTGTGCTATCTCAACCCTCATGTTGACCGTACGACAAGATAAGGTTACTGTAGCATTTGTCAGGCAATTAACAGGTCTTGTGAAGCCATCCAATCCGTCTATAAGTTTAAGATGGCAAGGATGGTGTGTTAATTTATCTTGTTGCATTGCTGTGCATAATTGTTTAATGGTATTTGTCAGCTCTTTATAATTTTCAGCATTTGTGCCCCTCCTCAACAGTATTGTGTAGCTGTATATGCCATTCTAACTTTTTAAAGTGTTTTTATTCATTGACAAAGGGGGTCATTCTGACCTCGGCGGTAAAAGCCGCTTACCGCCGGTCAGAAGGCCGCCACAATACCGCCGCAGCCGCGGTCAGCCGCCACGGACATTCTGACCCACAACTGCAAAACCTCCGAAAATCCGCCCTCCACTGCAGTCCGCCACATCAGCGGCCAGCGGTAAACTGGAGAAGACCAAACCTCCACCGCCACGCCAACAGAAATACGCCCATCCCATTATGACCCGCAAATCGACGCAGCGGTCATTCAACCGCGGTATTCCATTGGCGGTAGACCCCGCCGCGGTCAAAATACACACACCTTTACAAACCCCTACCACATTGGACAATTTGAAAGGCACACACCTGAAACCCATACACACACCACTCCCACACATCCAATATCATATAAAACACACACCCACATCACCCACAAACCCCTACCAACAAAAACCAGAGACGAAGGAGAGAGAGACACACATCAGAGAATAGATAGCCAGACACACAGAGGCACACCGCAACATCACACACACCACATAGAAGCACAAAGCACCACACACCAACACACACATCATCACATACACCACCCCACACCTCATACACTCCACCCCATGGCACCACAAAGGCACCCACGCTTTTCGGACCAAGAACTCCGGGTCATGGTGGAGGAGATCATAAGAGTGGAACCCCAGCTCTTCGGCTCACAGGTCCAGCACACCACCATAGCGAGGAAGGCGGAGCTCTGACAGCGGATCGTTGACAGGGTCAACGCGGTGGGACAGCATCCCAGAAATCGAGAGGACATCCGCAAACGATGGAACGACCTACGGGGGAAGGTGCGCTCGATGGTCTCGCAACACAACATCGCAGTGCAGAAGACTGGCGGGGGACCCCCACCCACTCCACCCGAATTCACAACATGGGAGCAGGAGGTACTCAACATCCTGCATCCTGATGGACTCGCTGGAGTACACGGAGGAATGGACTCTGGTAAGTACAAGGCCAACCACTTCACCCCACCCCCAGCATGCTAACCCCCACCCTCACCCCCAACCCCCCAGCACACATCCTCCCTGAGAATGTCTCCCCAGCACAACCCACCCAACACCAACCCCTGCATGCCACCCCCAAACTATGGACACCCATCACCTAAGCATGACCACTGCACATACCCATCACCCCCCCCCACAAAACACCCTCACAACACCTCCCCCAAGGGAATGCCAGCACTGGGGGACAAGGGCACCTATAAAACGCAAGCTAATGCACACACAGAAACAATAACCATACCCTCTTACCCCATGCAGGACCCGAACGACAACACACCGGTCAGGAGGGACCAGAAATGTCCATCCCACCCCCGGAACAGGCCACTAGTGATGACAGCAGCTCTGTCGACCTGGAACCTGACGACCAGCCCGGACCATCGGGGACCTCTGGGCAGTCGGTTCCCCTCACCCAGACACAGGCCACTGCAGACCCAACCCCCTCTGGGAACAACCGCACAGCTCCCACCCAGCGGGCCCATGCCTCTGTCTCTAGGACAGGTCAAGCAGCGGTGTGTCTACCACTACAGGGCCCCCAGGGTAACCCACCAACCCAACAACAACAGGGACCTGGGGGCAGTGGGAGTGGGCACACCGTCCAGGGGACAGAGGCCCAGGGAAACAGGGCAACTCGGAGGGCTGCTGTGCGACAGGGGGGGGAGGAGAGGCCCAGGGAACCCACTCTCCAAGAGGCCCTCACCACCATCATGGCTGCCTACCACCACTCACAAGAGACGATGGCGACGGTACTGGCCAGGTTCCAGGAGATCCAGGCACAGCAGGAGCAACGCTACATGGGGTTTAGCGACCAACTCAGCAACATCTCAACCGCTATGGGGAACATAGTCCAGGCCCTGAACCGCATAGAGGACACGTTTCGGGACCATGTGGCATCACACAGGGCCCCTGTCACTAGCCAGGAACAGGAACAGCCTACCACCTCCGCCGGCGCTAGTGGACAGGAGGCCCCACCACAACGACAGCCCCCCAGAACACCACCTCCTGCTGAACAACAACCGCCCCGCAAAAGGAGCCTGAGATCAAAAAAACCGACAGAGTAGGATGTCAAGTCCCCCGCCAGCATCACATACCCCCTGAAGTCCTCCCACTGTCCCACATTGCCACCCTGTCAAACCTTGAACTGCCCCTGCTCCATCCTGCCACAGGCGTATGGACAATGCACCTGTGAGACTGAGAACTGGACTCCGCCATGGACATTACTCCACCCCCACCCATCACTGTTTCACCATCATGTACCAATATCTATGCACTAATAATAAATCACACATTGCACTGAAATCAATCAGGACTCAGGCTGTCTTATTTACAAATGTATGACACATTACATATCAATTACGTATTGTGAACATTGTGAATTACACATACCGAGGTAACTTAGCATTAGTCCATGGGCCAACCAAGCCGAGGTCACGCAGTGGCTCATACAGCACAGAAAAGGGAAGGGAAATGCAAACATCATGTCCATAGGTCTGGGGGGAAACCGATAAAGTTGAGATGCAGGAGGCTTTCAGGAAATGTAAAATGGCATGGGTGATCATTACCTGTGTGCTACTGGAAATACTGTGGTATTACTCTGTCCCTGTTGTCTGTGTCGTCCTCTGAGTCTTCCTCCTCTTCACTCTCCGCAGGCTCCACAGCTACTTCAACACCACCATCTGCACCATCCTCCTGCAGGAAAGGGACCTGACGTCGCAATGCCAGATTGTGAAGCATACAGCAGGCCACGATGATGTGGCACACCTTCTTTGGTGAGTACATCAGGGATCCCCCAGTCATATGCAGGCACCTAAACCTGGCCTTCAGGAGGCCAAAGGTCCTTTCGATGATCCTCCTAGTTCGCCCATGGGCCTCATTGTACCGTTCCTCTGCCCTGGTCCGGGGATTCCTTACTGGGGTCAGTAGCCAAGGCAGGTTGGGGTAACCAGAGTCACCTATTAGCCACACACGTTGTCTCTGTAGCTGCTCCATCACATAGGGGATGCTGCTATTTCGCATCACATACGCGTCATGCACTGACCCTGGGAACTTGGCATTTACATGGGAGATGTACTGGTCAGCCAAACAGACCACCTGGACATTCATCGAATGATAACTTTTTCTGTTTCGGTACACCTGCTCATCGTCTTTTGGGGGTACCAAAGCCACATGGGTCCCATCAATGGCACCAATGATGTTGGGGATATGTCCAAGGGCATAGAAATCACGCTTCACTGTAGGCAAGTCACCCTCCTCTGGGAAAATGATGTAGCTCCGCATGAGTTTCATCAGGGCAGACAACACTCTACTCAAAATCTTTGAAAACATAGGCTGAGACATTCCAGATGACATGGCCACTGTGGTCTGGAATGACCCACTTGCCAAAAAATGGAGGACTGACAAAACCTGCACCAGAGGGGGAATCCCTGTGGGTTGGCGGATGGGGGACATCAGGGCTGGCTCCAGCTGGGCACACAGTTCATGGATAGTGGCTCGGTCAAGTCGGTATCGTAGTATGATGTGGCGTTCTTCCATTGTCGACAGGTCCACCAGCGGTCGGTACACGCGAGGATTCCTCCTTCTCATCGCAAGTCCCAGCGGACGGTGCCTAGGAAGGACAACATGGAGCACAGAGTCAGCCAAACCACAGGTACGTACAGACAGCTTGCACAGTTAAAGAATGGCAATGGGTTGAAAGGCGTGTATGTGTGGCAATGCAAGGCCTAGGCCTGTGTGTCGCATTCAAAATTAAGCCATGTAGGCCCTTGAAATGGCGGCTGCCTGACCTGTGAAGTGGGACAATGGGATGTGAGGTCAATGCGCTGGCGGGGCACACCGTGGCGGTAGGCGGTCGAAGACCGCGTCGCAAAGCCGCATTGGTTAACATTGAAGCCTATGGGTTTCAGGAGCCAGTGACGAAGTGCGCCGGCGGTCGCGGTACGCACCGCCGCGGGCGTGACCGCCATTTTCTATCTGCTTAATCACTCGAGACCTGATCATCCACAGGAGAGGACCTATACTGCAAGTGCTGCTGTGACCTCGGTCTGGAAGATACAATGGCTGCTGCGACTGGGGAAAGGGCCCCTGCCTTCACGTCTGAAGAGTTGGAGAAGCTCGTGGATGGGGTCCTCCCCCAGTATGCGCTACTCTACGGTCCTCCAGACCAACAAGTGAGTACACCGGGTGCACATGGAATGGGCTATGCCTGTGTGGATTGGGGTGGATGTAAGTTGGTGGGGTGGGGGGCGAATGAGGAGTGCAACGCCCGACACATGAGAGCATGTGCCATATGGCAAAGTTGGTGGGGGGGGCCAATCACATCTAACATGCAGGTCCTTTCCACCCTGTACATGTCAAATAGGTCAGCGCCCATCAGAAGATCGAGATTTGGCGTGCCATCGCCAAGGAAGTCCGGAACTTGGGGGTCCACAACAGACGGGGCACCCACTGCCGCAAGAGGTGGGAGGACATCCGCCGCGGAACAAGGAAGACCGCAGAAACACTGCTGGGGATGGCCTCCCAACCTAGGAGGGGTGCCAGTCGCACCATGACCCCCCTGATGTCCCGGATCCTGGTGGTGGCTTACCCAGAATTGGATGGGCGCTTTAAGACATCACAGCAGACACAAGGGGGTGAGTATCAGCACATTCTCCTATCTTTCTGCGCAGTGGAGGCGTCTGGGTGGGGGAGGAGGGCTGTGGGTGACATTAGGCCAGGGCGCTTTCTGTAGTGTAGTCCTCTCCCTTAGGCATGGCCCTGTGCCCCCGGCCCCCACCTCGGTAGGGTGACAAGTACAGCCATTGAAGGTCCAGCATCTCCCATGTGCGCGTTTGACGTCTCTTGGCCTGTTGTCCTAGTCAGTAGTACTGAGTAGTGTACCCCGAATGCGCGGCTTAGTGCATTAGGCTCCTGTGTCTGTCCTCTCCGCCAACGGTGTTGACATTGCATGCACTCAACCTGGTCTTCTTTTTTCTCCCCCCAGCCTTTCTCTTCATCTTCTTGTGCATGTGTGCATTAGCATCATCAGGCGGAGGAGATTTGGCATCGGAGCACGAGGGAGCTGCAGGACACAAGGCCCCGGTGGGCCCAGGAACAGACACCGAGGGCACCAGTGATCCGGAGGGCGAGGGGAGCACCACGACGGGGACCGCTGGTGAGAGCAGCGAAAGCGACACGTCCTCGGATGGGAGCTCCCTAGCGGTGGCGGCAACATCCGTGCCCCCCGCCTCTACAGGTACAGCCGCCACCCAGCGCACCAGCCCCGCCCTCCCAGCAGCCCCTCAGTCTTCGCTCCGTGCCGGTTCGCCCAGGAAGGCGCGCGTCTCCTTCGCCCCAGGCACCTCAGCCCCTGCCCCTGTTGCCCCTGCTGCCCTCAGTGCGGAGCTCATTGACCTGGTAAGGACGCTCATTGTTGGGCAGACGACCCTTTTGAATGCCATTCAGGGTGTGCAAAGGGAGGTGCAACAGAGCAATGCGTACCTGGAGGGCATTCATTCGGGTCAGGCTGCCCATCAACGAGCGTTCACTGCTCTGGCCTCAGCACTGACGGCAGCCATTGTCCCTGTTTCCAGCCTCCCTCTTCTTACTGCCTCCAGCCTTTCTCTGTCTCCTGTTCCTCAGCCTATCCCATCCACACCATCAGACCAGCCTGCACACACCTCAACACCCAAGAGCAGCTCATCCAAACACAAGCACCACAGATCCCACAAACACTCACCCAAGCAACACCCAGATGCAGACATGCCAACAGCCACTGCCACCCCTGTGTCCCCCTCCTCCTCGTCTCCCTCCTCCCTCCCTGTGACGTCTACACTCACACCTGCATGCACCCCAACATCAGCCAGTGCTTCCATCACCACCTCACCCTCCAGTACAGTCCACACTCGTGCAGTCACCACCCCCACTGCCATTTACACGTCCCCTGTGTCCTCTCCCACTGTGTCTGTCACCCCCTCTTCCAAGACACACAAACGCAGGCAGCCACCCACCCAACAGCCATCCACCTCACGACAGCCTACAGCACCAGCACCTTCACCCAATGACAGCACACCTGACTCTCCTACAACCACCTCCTCTACCTCCACTTCCATCTCCACTTCTCCTACCTTTTACCTTGGCCCTAAAAAACTTTTCCTGGCTAACCTTGACCTCTTTCCCCCCGATGAGCTCCCCCATCCATCTTCAAAGAGTCCCAAGAGCACCGCAGCCACCACCAGCCCAGCTTCGGGTGTCACTGTTGTGCATGGGTTCTGGAGCCCACCCTTTGCCAGCAGTGACACATCCATCAGCAGCAAGGACACGTCCAGCCCCCCCCCCCGGCAAGAGGACCCGCAAAAACAAGGGCCGCCGTGCGAGGACCGACAGGGCTGCCCCCAAGGAGCAATGTGCGGCCACTTCACCACCCACACCATCTAGGGGAGGCAAGGGCCCGAGAGCCCCATCAAAGGAGCGGAAGGGCAGCAGGAGCGCGGAGAAGGTGGACCCCACATGCTACATCCCAGCTGGGAAGGAGGACACTAAGGAGGCCAGGAGTCTGTCCCCGAAGGGTCCAGAAACGTCACGGTCCGAGGGCGACTGAGCCGGGAGTCCAGGCCAGGTCTGGCTCCCTTGACCTGCTGGATGAGCACCGCTGAACAGGGCCCCGCCGTGGAGATAGGCACCGCTGAACAGGGCCCGCGGTGCAGAAGAGCACCGCTGAACAGGGCCCCGCCGTCTCAAGCACCGCTCCGCTGGGCCCTTCATCTCAAGCACCGCTCCGCTGGGCACCGCTGTCTCTCCACCTCTCCGCTGGGCCCTTCTTCTCAAGCACCGCTCCGCTGGGCACCGCCGTCTCAAGCACCGCTCCGCTGGGCCCTTCATCTCAAGCACCGCTCCGCTGGGCCCTTCATCTCAAGCACCGCTCCGCTGGGCCCTTCATCTCAAGCACCACTCCGCTGGGCACCGCCGTCTCAAGCACCGCTCCGCTGGGCCCTTCTTCTCAAGCACCGCTCCGCTGGGCACCGCCGTCTCAAGCACCGCTCCGCTGGGCCCTTCATCTCAAGCACCGCTCCGCTGGGCCCTTCATCTCAAGCACCGCTCCGCTGGGCACCGCCGTCTCAAGCACTGCTCCGCTGGGCCCTTCTTCTCAAGCACCGCTCCACTGGGCACCGCCGTCTCAAGCACCGCTCCGCTGGGCCCTTCATCTCAAGCACCGCTCCGCTGGGCACCGCCGTCTCAAGCACCGCTCCGCTGGGCCCTTCTTCTCAAGCACCGCTCCGCTGGGCCCTTCTTCTCAAGCACCGCTCCGCTGTGCACCGCTGTCTCAATCACTGTTTATGGTTCACTGTGCCCACCATGCCTCCTCCTTGACCAGTGGAGACTGTCATCCACCTGATGGACTGTGGCTTTGCACTCCCCAGGATGGTCCAGTGGGCAGCCCACCCACTGTAGAGACATTGAGAGACTGTGGCTTTGCACTCCCCAGGATGGTCCAGTGGGCAGCCCACCCACTGTAGAGACATTGAGAGACTGTGGCTTTGCACTCCCCAGGATGGTACAGTGGGCAGCCCACCCACTGTAGAGACATTGAGAGACTGTGGCTTTGCACTCCCCAGGATGGTACAGTGGGCATGGTGGCTCCTCGTGGATCTGGCGTCGTGGACTCATGTGGCTGTGGTGCCCCCCCTTCCCTTCCCCCTGAGGTGCCTGTAGTTTTTACATCTGATGCCCCTGCAGTGTTCTCTCCAAAGGACTCAGGTCTCCTGAGTGGGCTTTTCCTTTATTTCTCAAAACTTTGGCCCACGGACATGATGAATTCGTAGGATGTGCAGGACTTGTTACTTCAGTTATACACTGATGTGTATGTCATTAGTTTTGTTGTGAATATCTTTCATGGTTGTACGATAATTTTCAGGAGCTTTTTGGTACATAAATATTTATTCCAAATTTGATTATGTCCTAGCATTTTTCAGGGGTGTTTGGGTGGTGTCACTGTGACTTGTTGCTCTGCATTGGTGTGTACATAGTTGGGGGGGGGGCGCATATGTGTGTGCCCGTAACCTTTCGTCCTCCCCCTCCCGTGTGTCGTAGGTGCAGTACTCACCGTTGTCGTCTGCGCCGGACTTCGTACTCGTGGTAGATGAGAAGGTAGACGAGAGCAGGTAGGATGTTTAATTCGGGTTCCATGCTGTCCTCCTTCCTCCTGGAGTGCGTAGTGGTGAGCGTTTTCCCGTCCGTAGTCTGTTTCCGCCGTGTTTTTATCGGCGGTGCTCCCGCCCCGGAAAAGGTGGCGGATTGGTGAGTTGTAATAGTGTGGGCGGTACATTGGCTGCCGCCTGGCTGTTGGCGGTGACCGCCGCGCTGTTTGTTTGTACCCCCGTGGCGGTCGGAGTGTTAAAGTGGCTGTCTGTGTTGGCGGTTCCCGCCAGGGTCAGAATCCCATATTTTTTACTGCCAGCCTGTTGGCGGGTTGGCCGCCGCTTTAACACCGACCGCCAGGGTTAGAATCACCCCCAAAGTGTCTTAATTGACTTCAAAAGTTTACAATGCAGGTGCTGCACTTAGCTGCCTCCAAACACCAAATAAAGCATTATTGTCTACATCCTCAGCCTCCCTTCTAATACCAATTCTACACCTTCTGAAGACATTGCATCACTTCGAACAAAGGGGCTGACGCCTTTGTGCAGGTTTTGTGGCACAAAACCTTGTGGACCTGTCTCTTGTTACTCTCTCATTTTCTTCCTCAAAATCAGGGAGTGGAGACACTGTTGCTCTGCATCTACGTGGTGCAGGTGTTGTGGGTGTGGGGTTTGGGGTGTTATTGTTCTGCATATATAGCTGATTGTCCGGACATTTCCTCCTGTTCAGTTTCATTAGTAATTGTTGTAGGTAGATCTGTGTGATATATGATAATTTAGTTCAAAAACATTATTTTTCTGAATAAATTTACTTAAAGGATTTTTAAAATCAAGTTTCTAACTCTATTATCAAGTTCAATAATGCCATTTTGTATCTCACTTTAGTTGAAAAAATAAAATATAAAATTTTGCTACTTTATATTGTTAGACCTACAATTACAGATCTCATAATGCATCAGTAAGGTAATATTCATTTGTGGACTGGATTGGTTTTAAGTTTAGAAGTAAATATACATTTGGAACAGTAATAAAAAAAATACCTACAACATGATTATATATTAGAATTTTATAGTCTTGACTTTGGAGGTACTGGGTGTGGGAGAAATAGCAATGTCGGAGACCCCAACAATATTTTCCTGCTGCAAACAAGCCTCGATCATGCTCTCATGAGGGGTAGGTAGTGGCTGAGTGGATGGTCCTCCACCTGTTCCCCGTGTCTCTGCAAGTCTAGCCATCTTTTCTTTAGTAAATGACTGCATATCGCCGCGCTTGGGAATTTTTCAAATGTGTGCTGTGCCACACAAACCGCACTAATCTTAGCCTCGATGACCTTCCATATTTTTTTCTTCTCACTTTCTGAAACTTTCTGTGAGCTCTTTCCAAAAATCACATCATGGTGTGAGGCACACTCTGTATTGAGCACCTAATGTTTGCTCAATTTCAGCTTTCTCTTAAGCCCTCCTGCATACTCAGCATTTGTTATCTATGGACATGTTAACCAGATTGTACTAAAAAAAAGCCTCCAAACAATGTCACAGTTTTTCTGCTAACAAAGTCCGCCTTCCTCTTTGAAGCTGGGTTCTGGAAACTTTGGAAATTTCAAATTTGCAAATGTGAATCCTAAGAAATTGCAAAATCAATGATCCTGACTATGATATATAAGAATTAGCAATTTTGGTAAAAACTGAAATTTGAAAATCACAATTACTAATCTTGATCCATATGGCCCTTGATTTTGAAGTAAAGGGGAGGATGTACATTTCAAACTGATAACACAAAATCTCATATTACTATATGTACCCAGGCAAAGGATGTACATTATTATATATTTATTTAAACTCGTTCAAGTTTGTTTGCCAGTGCTGGAGAAAGAGTCATGAGGCAATGAAAAGCAAGAGTTTTATGTTATTTGTTGCAATATAAATTCTTTGTAGAATTTGCTAAAAGCTAGAAAGGGGATTAAACCATGTTGTTATGGACTAAAGCTATTTATGGATTTTAACAGTGCCCATATTTGAAGGCCAAGGTTAGTAAATTTTTTATACATTGTCATCAATGCTGCAAATAAATTCTGATCTTTGTCTGTGATATGGCACCTGATTGAAGGAAGTGGCAGCTCTTCAAGTTTTTAAGGCCTGAGACCTTATTCGTATCACACAGTTGGGTGATATTTAGTCTGGGTCACATGTATGCTCCTTACAAGACCTCCAGGACACCTATGCTCCTGCAAATACCCAATTATAAAAATACTTTCAAATTTGACATGCTCTCCACACTCATGTCCTGGCATCTGAGACTCTCCCCGAGTTTAACCCCTGGAAACCAAACCTCTTATGGGCGATCTTGGTCGCGGAGGAATCTCCCAGGTTTACTGTACCCTGATAATCAATTTACCTGATATGCTGCAGCATCTCAGAACCCAGTGGGAGGGTTGGCTGGGTCCCATTGAAGACGAAGATTGGAGAGATGCTTTGATGGCCCCTCGAGAGCTTACTATTTCCTCTCAACTGTGGCTGGTTCAAATGGACTATCTTTATTTTGCCGATCTCCCTCTGGTCTCAATGTACCATGCGGGCCTTCACCCGAACCCTTCCTTTCCCTGATGTGGCATCGACCCAGCAGATTTTTACCACATGGTGTGGTCTTGTTCTGTGGTGACAAAATACTGGACCAGAGTGACCCTTAGATGTCTTTTAGTGGGAGGTTTCTCTTTCTCGCTTGTTAATACTGCTTGGTGGTTTTGAGGACGTGAGGGGCACGAGGGCTGAACAGTCATTTCTGGGTACAGCCCTCCTGGTCGCTAAACAGCACATTGCTGCATATTGGTTGTCCTCTGCTGCCGCCTACCTGTTGGGATGGAGAGGAGTAGATTGGTGTGTGCAACAGGAGCGGGTGGTGTATGAAGCCAGGGGCTGCCCCCATAACCATGGGCAGGTTTGGGGGAAGTGGTTGGGTGAATTTGCTTGAGACTGTAATGGATATAGAATCTTGGACAATGTTTATTAGAATTATGAAGTACTATTTGTGAGTTGATGGTTTGTACAGTCGCAGTTTCTTCATTTGTATTGTGTTGTTTATCAAAAAATAATTGAGATCATTGCATGATTTAAAACATAACATTCAGTAGGAGTTATTTTCATCCCTTTCTGCAAAATTGTCAGTGACGTAAATACAGTGAAATAGTTTGCTTCACTAAAGCCACACAAAGCATCACCATATTTCATATTTATATGTATAAGGCCCGAGTGTGACGTCTCACCCGACCTGACTCCGGTATTACCTTCTCTCTCTCTCTTAAAAAGCTATGCCTAACAGAATAGGCACAAGGGTATTTCTCCAGGCTCTGGACTTTGTCAGCTCAGCCAAGTTCTGTCACATGTTTGCTCATGCATCGATGGTTGAATGGTCATTATAATGCCTTTTTGATGTTGACAACCAATGGATATACAGATCTGTGCAAATACAGTTCTTGGCTCACTCCTGTGTTTTACCTCAGTAACTTTATGCCAAGATTCAAATATCCCAAGTTCAGAGAGGCACATCCTCCATTCCACAGCAAGGGAGCTCTTCCAGTTATTGTGGTGGCAGATAACTAAAACAATGCTTGGGCACTGATTCAATTCTGATAATACCCTGGGCCCCTGAGTTGTAGACTGCAGAAGTCCTTCTGGTTTCATTGTTTTTGGTCCTAGTCCTACTGGGCCCTACTGGCACGGGCTGGCAGATATGGGGGTCTCTCACAGATGTGAGATTTTGGCAGTCACCTACCTAGCTGACTACTTTCACCCTCCTGTTTTCTTCCAAGGATTTTTCAGAATAGTCCTTCTTCAGAGATTTCAAAGTGACCCTTTTCAGAGTTATGAGTTCTCTGGAGCTCTCATGAGTAGTGGAACTTGAATCTCTTACCCATTTGCTTTGGATGTGTGGGGTTCAGGCACCAATACATGATGTGCACGAATTCTTTAGATAAGTAGCAGAAAAAGAGCACCCTGGTCTGACCTCTTCCTTCTGAGGTTTCTTAAAGTTGATGGTTTCAGTCCAAAGCCAGAAGCAGGTCCTGAGATATTCCACCTGTTTTATAATTTTTGTTTGTCGGGGGCAAAGCAGGTCATTGCGTTGCTATGGTGGATTAGTGTCACCCTGCAGATGCTTGCTGAGTTTACTGCATAGAGCTTCACTAGACAAAATCACTTAGGAATCACAGGTGCTTCTGAGACGATACATCACCAAGTTCCACAGTTACAAAGTGATGTAAATGGTCCACAGCACTGTGATCACACTTACACTAAAAAGTATAATTAGGCCAAAAGTAGAATGAGATGGTGCAGGCTAGTCAAAGGAACAGGATGTATTGGACAAACTCAAACAGGCCCCAGGTTCAAAAGATACAAAAAGATAATTTATAAAAATTTTCCCCTAGTACCTCAAATGTAAATATGTGGCTGAGTAGAAAAGTAATAATGAAATTCAGAATCACATATTACTCAAAGAAGTAACGTGCAGACAGAGGGGGTTATTACAACTTTGGAGGAGGTGTTAATCCGTCCCAAATGTGACGGATATACCACCAGCCGTATTACGAGTTCCATAGGATATAATGGACTCGTAATACGGCTGGTGGTATATCCGTCACTTTACAGTCACTTTTGGGACGGTTTAACACCTCCTCCAAAGTTGAAATAACCCCCAGAATGTCATCTGGAACCCTCCTCCTGCAAACCCACATAGAAAGCAAAAAGCAGACACCCAACAAAAAGGTAGAGACTTCTAAAAGATCACAGTTGTGAACACCTTTACCAGCAGAGACATGGCTACACCCTCAAGTGACTGAATAGCCTTGAATACCAAACTTCCAGTTACAGATTCACTTCACGTAACTTCTAATTTTCTTCACAGAAAGCCCAAATCTCCCACCGAAGAGGAAAGTTCCAACTGTCTTCACTGGAATAGTACACCAAATGTACCAAATGGAAGACCTGTGTCTCACACCCATTATGACAGATGCAGTGCACTTGGCTGCAAAAGCAGACACCCAACAAAAAGGTAGAGACTTCTAAAAGATCACAGTTGTGAACACCTTTACCTGCAGAGTCCTTTCTACAACCTCAAGTGACTGAACAGCCTTGAATACCAAACTCCCAGTTTCAGAAATTCAGACATAGCGCCAAAGATCCAACTTACAGATTCACTTCACATCACTTCTAATTTTCTCCACAGAAAGCCCAAATCCCCCACCAAAGAGGAAAGCTCCAACTGTCTACACTGGAATAGTACACCAAATGTACCAAATGGAAAACCTGTGTCTCACATCCGTTATGACAGATGCAGTGCACACTTGGCTGCGTGAATCAACTGTTTGTATCAGACAAGCAGCACTATGTCCCGTCCATTCTAATTCAAAACCTCCCCTCTGAATACAATTATCAGAGACTGCGGCTGACACTATCATTACGTCATCTTTGGAGCTGTGGGTTTGGTTTCATAGGATCTAGGAAGTTACTCAAGGATATACAAGGAAACGGGATGGAAGTTGTTACCGCATCCAGCCTCATCTGGAACAAAGCGCACTGAGGGACGTTATGTTGGAAGATGGGACTGTTCTCTGGCTTTGCATCTCTCTTCTCTCAGAAAACTCAAGTGAGTTCAGTAAAGTTGGGATGATTGATCTTTCCTTCCACAAGTCAGACTCAAAGAAGCACCATGTACAGATTGGTGGGAGAACTACCGTAAATAGGCACTTCCGTAACCCGGCAAACTTGTGATTCTCCTGTCTCATTTAAAATGGGAGAACCAGTGGATCTGCAACTAGCTCCAATATTGTTCAATCAAAGGTGACAACATATCTGCCTTAGCGTCACCCACTTTAATAAATTAGGAGCTGTTGTTTATTCAATGCAGCCCTACCAGTGCATATTTTCATTGCCCGGATCATTGGCTGAGGCATGGTGGTCCCAGGCTGGAAGAACAAAATGGTCTCCAAGCGCAGGAGGAAAACTCACTGCATGCCAGGACCATTGTGTTTTTTCTGAAAATCAAAAATGAATGCAGAGCAGGCTGCACCAACATGGCAGACTGCTTGACCAGCTGTGACAAAAGTGCATCCACCACAACAGCCAGGAAGGCAGTGGTCTCAAGATATGGTGGCAGTCCTCCGCTGTGGGGGCAAAAGTGAGTGCCTACAATGAGCCAGGGGGATAGTAGATCACCCACCAGACATTAAATAATCTCCTTGGTATTCAAAAGCTTACCAGAGCTACTCCTCATTGCACGTAATGACCCCAATTGTCTCTTATTGTACTGTGATGGAACATGCGCTGTTTCTACTAGTTACTACCTCACAAGTGGCTTTACAGCAGCTAGAGTTGAACTTAACCTGTCTAGCAGCCCAATCTTTTGCTGGGTTTTGCTCCTGTAACCACAAAATCCCCCAAATGACTTGACAATGTGGGTCATTTTAAATAAAACTTCAAGGTTTCTTAATGTATGTTCTGCATTGTAAAGATCAGTAAAAAGGCCGTTTTACTAAGAGGCCCAGAGTTAATTCACTACCTGCTATGGAATGCGCTGGTTCATCAATCCAATTTACCTCTCTAGATAACTCACTAGCAAGATTATGATTATCCTCTTTTGAAACCCTACCTTGAGCTGTAACCTATGTGGAGATCTAGACTTCTTGAGCACTGAGTCTATTCTGCACTGTTGCGGCCACATTCTGCTTCGCTTGTGGTTTAACATTAGAGTCATTAGGAAAGTGTTTGCTTTTGCTGCACTTTAGACAGTTTCTGGGCTCCTCCCCTCTGCCTTACCTCTTTGGATAAAGGACATCAGACAGCACACATATGCATCGGTCACCTTCACATGAGATATTAGACGCATCAGTTTTTTTCTTAAATGAATAATGCCTTGCATTTGCTCTTCCCTGTCTCTTTGTAACACATATATAGTCTATGATCTAACTTGACCATTGGTTCTATCAGATCCTCACTGAATTCTGGTGAATCCAAATCCTGAAACAACAAGTCCTTCATTTCATCTCTTAAACACCAGTAGAACGCAGATATCAGGACCTATTCGTGTGTCGGGATGTTGAGGAGAATTTTTCTTTACAGACCAGGTGGTCTCACACACTATATAGCGTCATGCTTCATCATACGACCATCTAGCCCCATCCAGGTAGGATAATACCACCTGGACTCAACCTCGTAGTTAAAGGAACTTGGAGGGAGTGCAGAGATAAAGATTATCTGGATAGTGATGGGATCCAGTTGTCCTAAAGACAGACTAAAAACACCTAATCAATCACCTGTTTGATTGCTCACCTTTATTGGTGGTGATTGTTGGTGAGATTAAAAAGACAAAGTGGGACGCTTCTAGAGAGTAATGGCTTGAAGACTCACCTACCATTTAAACGGTCAACATGTTTCTGCCCACTAAACTGAAGCCAAAGGAAGTCTCAGGGCATTCGTCAGTGCGTCAGTGCCTTTAAGGGCTGTGATTCTTTCTCTCCTTGCGCTGCGGCACTTTCTGTTTGGATGGTGTCTTTGCTCCTGCTTCCTTGTATTCCTGTGCTGGTTCTCGTTGGTTCCAATGTATTTTCCTGTATTTTGTTCCTGCTGTTACCTATTCTTTTTGTTCCTGTTGCAGGATCCTATTTTTTTGGAGGTTTTTTCCCCTTTCAGGGTTTTTTTCCCTCTGGCACTACTTCTGAGGGACACGGCCTGCTCTTGGCGTACCCATTGCCTGCAGCACCATGGCTACCAGAAAGAGTCGCCCCTACTTGGGCCAAGGCCGAACATTCAAGAACAGGATCCACGCCACTCGCTCTGCGGCCTCCAGGGTAAAGCAGCACGTAAGTCGTGACAGATTGCAGCGCCCAATACTCCTGACGTCGTCTAACATCATGGATGATACAGTGGTGGCTGCTGCAGATCCTGACCAATCTCTTCTGGCAACCATTCAGCAACAAGCTCAGGAACTGCAACAATTACGCAATGAGAATGCTGCCTTACGACAAGCTTTGGCCTTTCGCAGTGCTGATGTTCTGGCTGTCTCCACCTCTACTCCTCGTTTCTCCGGTGAACCAACTAAGCTGCGAGAGTTCCTCGATGCATTGACTGTGTATTTCGCTTTCCGACCTACTCAATTCTCCCACGACAAGACAAAGGTGGGATATCTTATCAGTGCGTTATCCGGACCTGCCTTGGCCTGGGCAACCCCAATGGTATCCTCCAATGACCCAGTATTATCGGACTATCCCGCCTTCGTGAATCGTTTTAAACAGATGTTCAGTCGTCCAGGTTTGGAGGCCTCTGCGGAAGAAGCCTTATGTAACATCCAACAAGGCTCACAAGATGTCCTCCAATATATTACCCGCTTTCGACAGCTAGTGGCTGAGACCATTTGGGTGGAACGAACTCTGGTGGCTTTATTCCATAGAGGACTAAAACAGGAGATTAAGGATGAGTTAGTACACTCCACCCAAGTTGAAGATCTTCGTAGTCTGATGGATCAGGCTCTTTCCATTGAATACCGTCTCCAAGAACGACGTATGGAGAAGAGAAAGAGTAGAGGATCTTCTCAGCCAAGCACTTCACGTGTCTTTATGCATTGTCCCAGGGAACCTCGTCCTCCCGCCAGAGACACAGAAGGTGAACCTATGCAGGTGGATACCACTCGAGGCCCACTTTCTGTGAGCGAGCGGGAAGACAGACGTAAGAAAGGATTGTGCTTGTATTGTGGTGCTGCCGGCCACATGCTTCGTACCTGCCCCGTTCGTCCTCAATGGCCATCGGGAAACGCCACTTCCCGCCCTCTGTAAGAAGGGAGGGGACGGGATCATCGGCTATACCTTCCATCAGTTCATTCAAGGACAATGCCACGACTTTGTTTATGTTACCTGTGACGCTACATTTACCGGACGGCCGTCAAGAGAGATCAATGGCTTTACTTGACTGTGGTGCCAGTGGCATATATATGGATAAAACTTGGGCCACAACTCAACAAATACTAACACGACCCAAAGAAATCCCAGAACAAGTTCACACAGTGGATGGGTCCTTAAAATCCTCTGGTCCAGTTGATACCACCACCACGACACTGAGTTTACAATTCGGAAACCACCAAGAACACATCTCATTTGATTTAATATCATCCCCTAATCATACTATCATTTTGGGAATTCAGTGGATCATAAGACATAACCCTTATGTAAATTGGGAAACCCGGACTATTTCCTTGTCCTCACAGTTTTGTCATGAGAACTGCTTTGCTTCAGACACTTATTGGTCACCCAAGAGGTTGATGCCTACTGAACTTATTACCGGATGTTCCATCAATACAGTTCAAGGAGTCCCCGATCACTATCTAGAATTTCAAGATGTGTTCCAAAAACCAACCAGACCTGTGTTACCCCCACATCGAGATTACGATTGTGCTATTCCTTTGGAACCCGGAGCTATCGTTCCCTTTGGGAGGATGTATTCATTCACGGAACCTGAAAGGGAAGTTCTAAAGGGATATCTGCAAGAAAACTTACATAGCGGTCTTATTGTACCATTGTCCTCTCCGGCACCCAAGAAGATGAAGGATCTTCGTCCCTGTCTGGATTTTCGAGGTCTAAATAAAATAACAATAAAAGACCGTTATCCTTTGCCCCTCATCAAGGATATACTAGAGGCAGTCAGAGGGGCTCAACGATTTACCAAACTGGATCTTCGTGGAGCCTACCACCTTTTGCGTATTAAAGAAGGAGACGAGTGGAAGACTGCTTTCCGGACCCCATTTGGTCATTATGAGTACAGAGTTATGCCTTTTGGTCTCACTAATGCCCTCTCCATTTTCCAAAGATTTATGGACTCTGTGTTCTCCGATCTCTTTAACCATATGCTCGTCATCTATTTAGCCGATGTCCTTATTTATTCTAGACGTCCTGAACTTCATTCCTCTCACGTGAAACAAGTCCTCCAAAGACTCCGGGAACATCAACTGTCCTGTAAACCGGAAAAGTGTGAGTTTGACAAGATCGAAGTCAAATATTTGGGATACCACCTTAGTCCCACTGGAATAGCTATGGACCAGGAAAAGGTACAAGCCATCCTAGACTGGCCATCTCCTTCCTCTATTAAGGAAACGCAATGTTTTCTAGGATTGGCTACTTTTTATCAGCAGTTCATCTTAGACTTTGCAGAACAAACCAGCCACATAACTCAAACATTAAAAAAGTAAAATTGAAAGAAAGGCTTTGTCTGGACAAGGGCAGCTGAAAAAGCTTTTCAGAGTCTAAAGAAGGCCTTCACTCAAGCACCGATATTGAGACACCCAGATACTAACAAACAATTTATTGTTGTTACTGACGCTTCCGAAAGAGCCATCGGAGCTGCCTTACTCCAACAACAAGAAGATGACGGTCTTGAACATCCTGTGTTCTGTTTGTCCCATGTACTCTCTGCATAGGAACAACACTACTCAGTACTTGAAACAGAGTTGTTAGCTCTGAAAACAGCCTGCCCAGAGTGGAGACAATTTCTTATGGGTTCCAAAGAGCCCTACGAGGTGAGAACAGACCATCGTAATCTACAATGTTTACGTAATGTTTTATGCCAGAACAGTCGTCAGGCTCGTTGGGCCTTTTTCTTCAGTCAGTATGACTTTTATGTCATCTCTATTCCTGGCTCCCAAAACATTCTGGGTGATGCTCTGTATCGCCATTATCAAGATTGTGCTTCTACCCCATCACAGTATCTACTTGAGCCCAGTAAAATCATCGGAATAGCTCAGTCTTTCCTGGATGAGGTACAACTGGAATATTCCAACCTGACTGATCAAGAATTAAAGAAACTGAACATATGTAAGATGCAAGGGTATTATTAATATAAGAACTTGTTGTTTCTCCCTACTAATGGAGTAAGAGAAAAGGCACTACAAATGTGCCATGATTCACCGGTCGCTGGTCATAGAGGCATTAAGGCCACACAAGAACTACTCTCGCGATCTTTCTGGTGGCCTACCTGGAAATCGGATGTCGAAAGATACATGCAGGCTTGTTCCATATGTGCTCAAGTAAAGATCCCCGTACCAGACCTGCAGGATTACTACAACCATTACCTGTTCCACCGGCTTCCTGGCACACCATTTCTACTGATTTTATGTGTTCATTCCCTCCATCAGCAGGAAACCGGGTCATCACGGTCACCATAGATTCCTTTACTAAGATAGCTCATTTCACTGCCCTGAAAAAACTACCTACTTCCGAAGAACTAAGTCAGATATTTATTCATCATATTTTCCATCTCCATGGACTTCCACACAGCATTGTATCCGACAGGGGACCTCAGTACATATACCGGTTTTGGAAACATTTTTGTAGGACACTGAATATCAACATAGCACTATCATCGGATTTCCATCCTCAAACCAATTGACAGACTGAGCGTCTCAACCAAGGATTGGAGCAGTACCTTCGCTGCTTTTGTAATTCTACCCAGAGCAACTGGAACACTTACCTTCCTATCGCTGAATTCTCTTACAATAACACTGTCCATAGTGACTCCAAGGTCACTCCTTTTTTCTGTTCTTATGGCTATCATCCTACCTCTTTTCCTACTACTCCTCAGCCTGCCTCTTCTCTTCCTGCTGTTACGTCATTCTCCAGACGACTTTTACAGATCCATAGATTGATTCGAGCTAACTTGTTGAACACCAAGAGATACATGAAGAGAATAGCAGACAAGAAGCGTAGGGATGTTCCAGAATATCACCTTCAGGATAAAGTCTGGCTTTTGTCAAAATTTTTACCTTTACGCCTTTCTCAGAATAAGTTCACACCTCGTTACTATGGTCCTTTCCATATCCTTCAGCTGATTAATCCTGTCACTGTCCGTCTTCACCTGCCTCGTACCTGGAGGATTCAACCGGTCTTTCATGTTTCTCAGCTCAAACCCTATGTCCCTGATCCTTACTCTCGTCAGTTTCCCTGTCCTCCTCCTGTGTTAGTGGATGATGTACCTGAATATGAGGTACAAGAGATTTGTGACTCTCGTATTTTTCACAAACGTCTTCAGTATTTGATTCATTGGAAGGGTTACCCTCTCAGTGAATGCTCTTGGGAAGATGCATCTTCTGTTCACGCACCTCTTCTGATTCGCCATTTTCACCGCTTGCTTCCGCACAAACCTGGGCCTTCGGGGGGGGGACCTACTGTTGCGCCGCTGCGTGCGGCACGAGCCGAACATTCGGCTCGGGCCGCAGCACGTGGTCATAAGACGCACCGCACCCCCAGCCTGCTCTGTGCCTTACGAGGCCCCAAATTGGGCATGGGGCTCGTTCTTTTTTAGCGTACCGCGTGTCTAGGCAGGTCTGACCCCCCACTCACCTGTTCTGTTCTTTTCTTCTTTTTCCTGGACATCTGATTGTGCCTTCTTTTATGTTTTTCCCCCTTTCCCATTTTACCCTTCTCTTCCCAGCATTCCTTGTTCCCTACTCTCTATGGTTCCTAGTCCATTCTGTTCTATGTGCTTTTCCCTATCTAAGATGGTGTCCTTTTACTTCCTGTTGGTCGTTTCCTGTTTGTTGGTATTTAAGGGCTGTGATTCTTTCTCTCCTTGCGCTGCAACACTTTCTGTTTGGATGGTGTCTTCGCTCCTGCTTCCTTGTATTCCTGTGCCGGTTCTCGTCGGTTCGAGTGTATTTTCCTGTATTTTGTTCCTGCTGTTACCTATTCTTTTTGTTCCTGTTGCAGGATCCTATTTTTTGGGAGTTTTTTTCCCCTTCCAGGGTTTTTTTCCCTCTGGCACCACTTCTGGGGGACACGGCCTGCTCTTGGCGTACCCATTGCCTGCAGCACCGTGGCTACCAGAAAGAGTCGCCCTTACTTGGGCCAGGGCCGAACATTCAAGAACAGGATCCACGCCACTCGCTCTGTGGCCTTCAGGGTAAAGCAGCACGTAAGTCGTGCAGCGGTGCTTGAGATGGCGGTGCCCTGTTCAGCGGTGCTTGAGACGGCGGTGCCCTGTGCAGCGGTGCTTGAGACGGCGGTGCACTGTTCAGCGGTGCTTGAGACAGCGGTGCCCTGTTCAGCGGTGCTTGAGATGGCGGTGCCCTGAGCAGCGGTGCTTTAGGCGGCGGTCTCCATTGCAGGGACTCAGCTGCTGGCGGTCCTTCATGGCCCAGCGGGGCTTTTGCTGGCGGTCCTCCATGGCCCAGCAGGGTTTTGCTGGCGGTCCTTCATGGCCCAGCAGGGCTTTTGCTGGCGGTCCTTCATGGCCCAGTGGGGCTTGTGCTGGCGGTGGCCTCCTGGGTTGGTGGGCTTGTGCTGGCGGTCCTGACCTGGGCAGCTGGGCTTGTGCTGGCGGTCCTGTCCTGGGCAGCTGGGCTTGTGCTGGCGGTCCTGTCCTGGGCACCTGGGCTTGTGCTGGCGGTCCTGTCCTGGGCAGCTGGGCTTGTGCTGGCGGTCCTGTCCTGGGCAGCTGGGCTGGTGCTGGAGGTGGCCTCCTGGACAGCGGGTATGATGGCGGTCTTCTCTGCCGTGCTGCTCTTCCCAGACTTGCCGGGTTTCTTGTGGCCCTTCCCCACTTTGGAAGGTGTCACAGCTGACTCCACACTCCCACCGGGACCCCTGGGAGCGGCTTTAGTGGCTGGAGTCTTCCCCCTATCCCACCGGGCACTGGCCAACTTCTGATGCTTCACAGGTGATGGACTGTCTGTGCTGTGGCTCGGTGCCACACTGGCTGCCCTGGTGGCCGGTGCACTCCAGATTCCGGTGACTACAGGCACCACTGGTCCCGGAGATGTTGTGGCTGAGGTGCTAGTTCGGGACCTAGGAGACGGACGGGGTGGGGGAGGTGTGGGAAAGAGGTCAAGGTTGGACAGAAAAAGTTTTTTTGACACACTGGGACGGGTAGCTGGAGGGGGTTTGGGAGTGGAGAAAGAGGTGGTGGTTGTAGGAGGTGTTAGTTTGCTGACTTTGGGTGAAGGTACATGCGCTGGAGGCTGTCGTGAGGTGGATGGCTGTTGAGTGGGTTTGTGCCTGCGTTTGTGTATCTTGGGAGGGGGCGTCACAGACACACTGGGAGAGGACACATGGGACGTGTGAATGGTAGTGGGGGTGGTGACTGCACGTGAGCGGGGTGTGGTGGTGGGTGTGCTGGAGAGGGACGTAGTGGCTGTAGAGGTAGTGCATGCAGGTGTGAGTGTAGACGAGACTGGGAGGGAGGAGGGAGACGAGGAGGAGGAGGACACAGTGGAGCCAGTGGATGTTGGTGTGTCTGCATGTGTGTGATGCTTGCGTGAGTGCCTGTGGGATGTGTGGTGCTTATGTTTGCCAGAGCTTCCCTTGTGTGTTGACGTGTGTGCATGCTGGTCTGTAGGTGTGCTTGGGATAGGCTGAGGTACAGGGGATTGGGTCTGGGTGGAGGAAGTTGGAGGGGGAAGGCTAGACACAGGAACAATGGCTGCCATCAGTGCTGAGGCCAGAGTCTGAAAAGCTCGCTGAAGTGCCGCCTGACCAAAATGAATGCCCTCCAGGAATGCATTTGTTTGTTGCAACTGCCTTTCTACACCCTGGATGGCATTCAAAATGGTAGACTGCCCAACACTGAGGGACCTGAGGAGGTCAATGGCCTCCTCACTGAGGGCAGCTGGGTTGACTGGGGCAGGGCCTGAGGTGCCTGGGGCGAAGGTGATGCCCACCCTCCCGGGTGAGCGGGCACATGGCAAAGGCTGAGGGGCTGCTGGGAGGGCGGTGCTGGAAGGGGGGGTGGTGGCTGTACCTCTAGATGGGGGTGGCACAGATGTTGCCGCCACCACAAGGGAGCTCACATCAGATAACGAGTCAGTGTCACTGGTCTCAGCTCCTGTCCCCGCCGTGGAGCTCCCCTCGCCCTCCGTCCCACTGGTGAAGTCCGAGTCCGTAGTGTGGCCCTCCATGGCCATGTGGGATGCAGCCCCCTGGTGCTCTGGTGCCACTGCTCGTCCGCCTGATGATGCTAATGCACACAAGAACAGGGAGACCACAAAAAGGGGGGGGGACGACAGAAGAAAGACATGTTGAGTGCATGCATTACCGCTACCGTTGGCGGACACGACAGACACAGAAGCCCCCTGCACTACGCCGTGCTCTTGGGCTCCACTGTTCAATTCCTGGAAAATGCCCTACAAGGCTATGGACGACATCTGCACACATAGATGATACAGGGGCATGACTAGGTGTACTTGGCACTCTACAGAGGTGGGGTGGGGTGCCACATGGCCTGCCTTATGGAGGGACCTTGCCTACGGAACTCGCCCTGGCCTAGGGAAACCCACAACGCACCTCCCCCACCCAGACCCCTCCACTGCGCTCAAAGTCAGCAGAATGAGAGTGTACTCACCCCCTTGTGGCTGCTGTGATGCCCTCAAGCGCCCATCCAACTCCGGGTAGGCCACCGCCAGGATCCTGAACATCAGGGGGGTCATGGTGCGATGGGCACCCCTCCCACGTTGGGAGGCCGTCCCTAGCTGAGCCTCCGCCGTCTTCTTGCTCCAGCGGCGAATGTCCTCCCATCTTTTCCGGCAGTGGGTGCTCCGTCTGTTTTAGACCCCCAGGGTCCGGACGTCCTTGGCGATGGCACGCCAAATATGTTTTTTCTGGTGGGCGCTGACCTACATGAAATGTACAGGGGAAAGAGTAAGTTATTACCAACTGCACCGTCAAAGTGATTGGCCCCCATCCCTACCCTTGCCATGTGGCACATGCATTCACCATTGTTTCATGCACACCGCACTCTCCCCCCTTCCTTCTTACATCCAGCCCTCTCCACACAGGCATAGCCCATACAACATGCTCCCTGTGTACTTACCTGTTTGTCTGGAGGACCGTAGAGTAGCGTGTACTGGGGGAGGACCCCATCCATGAGTTTCTCCAACTCCTCCGATGTGAAGGAAGGGGCCCTTTCCCCAGACACTCGAGCCATTGTCTCTTCCAGACCGAGGTCACAGCAGCACTTGCAGTGTAGGTCCTCTCCTGTCGAAGATCAGGTATTGAGTGATTGAACAGATAGAAAATGGCGGTCCGTCCGCGGCGGTGCGTACCGTTACCGCCAGCGTACATCGTCAATGGCTCCTGGGACCCATAGGGTCCAATGTTAACCAATGCAGCATTGCGCCGCAGTCTTCGACTGCCTACCGCGACGGTGTACAACGCCAGCGCAGTTACCTCACATCCCATTGTCCCACTTTAGAGGTCAGGCAGTCGCCATTTCAGGGGCCCACATGGCTTAATTTTCAACTGCGTCACACATACCTAGACCTAGACTCAACACACATACAGGCCACCTTTTGTGTATGAATGGTGTTCTGTGTAAACTGTGGGTACGTACCTCTGAGTTGTTTGACTCTGTGCTCGCTGTTGTCCTTCATAGGCACCGTCCGCTGGGACATGTGAGGAGATGGCGGCATCCTACGGTGTACCGACCGTTGGTGGACCTGTTGACAATGGAGGAGCGACATGTGATTATCACATACAGGCTTGACCGTGCCACAATCCAGGAACTGTGTTCCCAGTTGGAGCCAGACCTGATGTCAGAAATCCGCCATCCCACAGGAATCCCCCCTCAAGTGCAGGTGCTGTCAGTGCTCCATTTCCTTGCAAGTGGGTCATTTCAAACAACAGTGGCCATAGCATCAGGGATGTCCCAGCCTATGTTTTCCAACGTGTTGTCCAGAGTGTTGTCTGCCCTCCTGAAACACATGTGGAGCTACATCGTTTTCCCTCAGGTGGAGGATTTGCCTACAGTGAAAGGTGATTTCTATGCCCTGGGACAAATCCCCAACATCATAGGTGCCATTGATGGGACCCATGTGGCTGTGGTCCACCCCACAGGAGTGAACAGGTGTACAGAAACCGGAAGAGTTATCATTCAATGAATGTATAGATGGTATGTTTGGCCGACCAGTACATCTCCCATGTGAATGCCATGTTCTCTGGCTCAGTGCATGACGCCTACATCCTGCGGAATAGCAGCATCCCTTATGTGATGACTGGTGCAACTCCAGAGGCACCGTGTGTTGCTATTAGGTGAGCACCTGGAAGCAAGACAGTGGGAATGGTTGTCTGGGTCTGGGGATATCCCTACAGGTTAGTGCACGTCTAACAGTTGTCCCGTGCCATTTGCAGGTGACTCTGGTTATCCCAACCTGTCATGGCTACTGACACCAGTGAGGAATCCCAGGACAAGGGCAGAGGAACGCTACAATGAGGCCCATGGGCGAACTAGGAGGGTGATCGAACGGACCTTCGGCCTCCTGAAAGCCAGGTTCCGGTGCCTCCATATGACAGGTGGATCCCTATTCTACTCACCAAAGAAGGTGTGCCAGATCATCGTGGCTGCTGTATGCTTCCCAACTTGGCTTTGCGACGACAGGTGCCTTTTCTGCAGGAGGATGGCCCAGATGTTGGTGTTGTGGCAGCTGTGGAGCCTGTGGACAGTGAAGACGAGGAAGCAGAGGAAGAAGACATGAACAACAGGGACTCAGTGATCCAGCAATATTTCCAGTGAGACACAGGTAAGAGTACAGACCTGCCTACTACATGTACTTTGACACTACTACCTCTCTACTGTCTGTTGTTTTCACCCAGTGTATGGTCACTGAGTTGTCACTTTCCCTTACGATTTCACAGATGTGGGTCCCACTGTGTGACATCTGCTTAGATTCCTCATGGACTAGAGCTGTGTGACATAGGTATGTTGACATTACAATTGTAAGAGCATTTTGTCACTGTTATTGCTAATACACTATTTCGAAATCACGGACAGACTCCAGATTGTTTTGTGCTTTAAGTGTGTTCATTTAAGTGCTCAACATTGGAGGGGGTATTAAAATGGTGAGGGGTGATGGCGGAGGAATGTCCATGGCAGAGTGCAGTCTATTAGTCTCACAGGTGCATTGCCCATATGGGTATAGGAAGTGGAGCTGGGGCAGTTTAAGTATGGACAGGGTGACAAAGTGGGACAGTAGGATGACAATCAGGGTGGTCTCATTTCTTGGCGGGGGTCTTGGCATCGTGCTCTGTCTTGTTCCTGGATCTCAGGGACCGTTTGCGGGGTGGTTCTCCCTCTGCAGGGGGTGGGGTGCTGGTGTGGTGGTCCTGTGGCGGGGCGTCCTGTCCACTAGCGCCGGCGGACGTGGTGGGCAGTTCATCGTCCATGCTAGTGTCAGGGGCCCCTTGTAGTGCCACAGTGTCCCTCCTGGTGTTGACAAGTTCCTTCAGCACCCCTACGATGGTGCCCAGGGTGGAGCTGATGGTTCTGAGTTCCTCCCTGAAGCCCATATACTGTTCCTCCTGCAGGCGCTGAAACTTGGCCAGTACCATTGCCATTGTCTCCTGGGAGTGGTGGTAGGCTCCCATGATGGAGGAGAGGACCTCGTGGAGAGTGGGTTACCTGGGCCTGTCCGCCCCCTGTCGCACAGCAGCCCTCCCAGTTCCCCTGTGTTCCTGGGCCTCCGTCCCCTGGACCGTGTGCCCACTGCCACTGCCCCCAGGTCCCTGTTGTTGTTGGGGTGGTGGGTTAGCCTGGGTTCCCTGTAGTGGTGGACACACAGCTGATTGACGTGTCCTGGGGACGGAGGTATGGGCCCGCTGGGTGGGTGCTGTGCTGGTGTTTCCAGAGGGGGGGAAGGTCTGTAGTGGCCTGTGACTGTGTCAGGGGAACCGACTGTCCAGAGGTCCCCGATGGGCCAGGCTGGTCATCTAGATCCAGTTGGACAGAGGTGCTGTCATCACTGTGGGCCTCTTCTGTTGGTGGTGTGGACATGTGTGGACCCTCCTGTCCGGTGACGTTGGGTAGGGGTCCTGCAAGGGTATAAAAGGATGGTTATTACATCTGTGTGTGTCATGGTGTGCAATGGGTGGGTGACCGTGTACCCCAGTGTTTGCATTCCTGTGTGGGACCTTGTGTGATGATGGTTTAGGGGGTTGTATGGGTATGTGCAGTGGGCATGCTTTGGTGATGGGTGTCCATGCTTTGTTGTTGCATGCAGGGCTTGGTGTTGGGATGGGTGGTTTGTGATGTTGGGACATATGTGAGGAGTTGGAATGCTGGGGGTGAGATTGAGGGTGGAGGTATGTGCTGGCATGCAGGTAGGGTGGGGGATGTAATAGTTAAGATTTGTCTTACCAGAGTCCATTCCTCCACCTACTCCTGCGAGGCCCTCAGGATGCAGAATCGCTAAGACCTGCTCCTCCCAAGTTGTTAGTTGTGGGAGAAGAGGTGGGGGTCCGCCGCCAGTCCGCTGAACAGCCAGGTGGTGTCTTGAGACCACGGAACGCACCTTCCCCTGTAGGTCGTTCCACCTCTTCCTGATGTCATCCCAATTTCTTGGGTGCTGTCCCACTGCGTTGACTCTGTCCACTATTCTTCGCCTTAGCTCCATCTTCCTTGCAATGGAGGTGTGCTGCACCTGTGATCCGAATAGCTGTGGCTCTACCCAGACGATTTCCTCCACCTTGACCCTGAGCTCCTTCTCCGAGAACCTGGGGTGTCTTTGCCGTGCCATGGGGTGGTGTAGGTGATGTGTGGGGTGGAGTGTGTAGTGATAAGTTGTGTGAGGTGTGTGGAAGTTCTGTGGGTGATGGTGTTGTGTGCCTGTGGATGCTGTTGTTCTTGCTGGTGCTGTCTCTCTCTGGCCTTCTTTCGGAATTTTTGGTAGTAGGGGTTTGTGGGTGATGTGGGTGTGTATTTTATATTGTATTGGGTGTGTGGGAGTGGTGTGTGTATGTGTATCAGGTGTGTGTATTTCGATTTGTCCAATGTGGATGTGTTTTGTAAAAGTGCGTGTATTTTGAGCTCAGCGGTGTGTACCGCCAATGGAATACCGCAGTTGAAAGACCGCCGTGTGGATTCGTGGGTCGTGATAGTGTGGACGTATTTCTGTTGGTGTGACAGTGGAGGTTTTGTTTTCGCTAGTTTATCACTAACCTTTGGTGTGGCGGACTTGTGTGGGTGTCGAGATTTTGGCGGATTCCAAACTGTGGGTCATAATAGCTGTGGCAGAATTCCGTGGCCGCGGCGGTGTGTTGGCCGTCTTCTGCATGGTGGTAAGCGGCTTTTACCGCCAATGTTGTAATGAGGGCCTAAGTGTTTTACGGCTGAAATGGGTAATGTAGAGGCGGTTCCCAACGGATTAGTCCCAAAAACTCCTATAAAACTTTTTGGGACTCTACGCTTGAGAATTATCCCCGTAGAGGACCCTTATGCCGCCTGTATGAGGCTTCTCAGGGCACTGACGGGTGGGGTTCAGAAACGACAGCAGCCACTGAGCGCAACGGGCCTTGTAGCGTAGACTCAGAGGTGCTACGATCTCAAGGTCAACAATCACCCAATCCTAGCCACTGCGCATCCCACGCATCTGTGGCCCTAAGCTATTACGATCACCATTTAAATTCCCGATATCTGATGTCCCCAATCACACCTTCAGGAGCGTACGATTCAACCAGTCCCCCATCAAGTGTATACGTTCCTCAGTCTTCTTCCTCTTCAACATGCCCTGATAGTAGTACGGGCGGTAGCAGGTCACAAAATCTAAGTTTTGGAATCCCGTCTAGCGAGGAACAGACCTCCAAAACACCCGGGTGTTCGCATTGGGGTCCTGTTTTTTGACCCGTCCTTGTCCAGCCGTTCAGGAAGCGGGTATTGCTGTTAACAAAGAAACTGCAGCTGGTATAGCACAGGAAAATATAAACCCCGCATCTAACGCCTCCAGTAATGACCCAGAACATCACGTTTTGGACTGTACTAGAGTCCTGGACACATATGTGAAAGAAATACACCAGTCTGTTAGAAAGCTAAAATTCAGACTGAGCCTCAAGACTTTAAAACTGGGAAAGGGGGGGGGGGCACGGTACCACGTCCTACAGAGCCGTCCTGAGGGCTTTAATCCAGAGGATGGTGCTGTGTAGGAGGGAGGTGGTCCAATCATGTGAATCAGCCGCTGCAGACATAAGTAATATACAGGCGTGACTAGGCGTGCGGGGTCGCCTAAGGAGTGTACAAAATGCATTTATTAATACTAGTGTCCACATGTCTAATTATAAAAAGAAGACCCTGGATCTACTCACTAAAGCTCTATTGTTCTTAGAAGCGCTCAAAATCAAAAAACCGTAAGAGCCACCCAACATCTGTGTAAAACCCCAAAAATCAGCACCTGTAACATATAAAATGACTCCTGCTAGGCCTCAAAACATAAAGTTAGGAGAAAACATCACAAACATAGGGGTTTTAATACCTCAGAGGGTAGAGTCCAGAGCCAGGTTACCCCCGAAAATTCTGCAAGACCCCCACGCGTAGTAGATGAAGTGGCAAGGACACAGCTCGTAAATACACTGACTATTGTTCAAATAGGATGTGGGCAGTTACCTAAAAGCAGCTGGGCTTGTAAGAAACAGAAGTGAGCTAGTAGCATTAGAAACCGTAAGCTTTTAATAAGGAAATTAAAGAAAGCCAGACTAAGGCCCTCATTAGAACACTGGTGGTAAATGCCGCCTACCGCCGTGCTGATGGCCGCCAACATACCGTGACCGCGGCGGTATACTGCAACGGGTATTATGACCCACACAGAGAAATCAGCCACAATACAGACACACACACAAGTTCGCCAGCCCAAAGGTCAGTGATAAACTGGCGGTACCAAAACCCACACCGTTGCGCCAACAGAAATACGCCCACAGTATCAGGATCCACGAATCACCGCGGTGGTCTTTCAACCGCGTTAAACCATTGGCGGTACACACCGCCGCGCTCAAAATACAAACACACTTACAAAACCACACCACATTGGACTATTTAAACTACACACTCCTGACACCCATACACACACCACACCCACACACCCACAACACTATAAAACACACACCCACATTACCCACAACCCTTTCAATGAAAAAACAGATTGCCAACAGAGAGAGAGAGAGAGACAAGCCAGGAGCACCCACTCAATCTGAGCCACAAAACACCATCACCCATACACTATCCACGCACCTCACAGCACACATACTACTATATCCCCCACCCTACCTGCATGCCATCTCAAACTCCTACCCCTACCCTCACCCACATCACCCTACCACCTCACATATACTCCAATATCACAACCCACCTACCCAATACCAAGCCCTGCATGCCACACCAATGCATGGACACCCATGACTAAAGCATGCCCATTAGAGAGAATCACCTAGCCCACAAAATCACCACGCACACAAGATAAAGCTGACAGGGCTATCACAACCATACAGGGAAACACACCCATGCACAAGACGGCACACGCAGATACAATAACACTGCATTTACATACCCACAGGACCCCCACTCAACGTCACCGGAGAGGAGGTGCCACCAACATCCAGTCCCCCCACAGAAGAGGCCCACAGTGATGACAGCAGATCTGCACGCCTGGATCATGATGACCAACCTGGCCCATCATGGACCTCTGGACAGTCGGTTACCCTGCCACAGTCCCAAACCACCACAGAGCCTCCCCCTTCAGGAAACACCAGCACAGTACCCACCCAGCGGGCCCATACCACTGTCCCCAGGACACGTCAATCAGCAGTGTGTCCACCACTACAGGGACCCCAGGCAACCCCAAAAACCCAAGACAATCAGGGACCTGGGGTCAGTGCCAGTGGGCACACGGTTCAGGGGACAGAGGCACAGTTCAGCAGGGAAGCTGGGAGGACTGCTGTGCGACAGGGAGAGGACAGGCACAGGGAACCCACTCTCCACGAGGCACTTGCAGGGATCCTGGGAGCATACCACCATTCCCAGGAGACCTTGGGCCAGATATTGGCCAAGTTGCAGGAGACCCAGCGGCTGCAGAAGGGACAGTACCTGGGGATCAGGGAGGACCTCAAACAAATCCACACCATCCTGGTCACCATTGCAGGGGTGCTGGCTGACATGGGCAACACCATGAGGGAGGCAGTGGCACAACAACGGGCCCCTGACACTAGCCACACCGAAGAACAGCCCTCCACCTCCGCCGGCATTAGTGGACAGGAGGCACAGCCAGTGGAACAACAGGCCACCAGCACCCCACCCCCTGCAGAAGAAGAACCACCCCGCAAACGGTCCCTGCGATCCAGGCAGAAGTCAGAGAACATTGCCAAGACTCCCGCCAGGAAATAGGACTCTCCTAAATGTCATCCTTCTGTCCCACTATGTCACCCTGTCCACCTTTAACTGCCATTACTCCCCTTCCTATGCCCCCTTGGACAATGCACCTGTGGTACAAAGAGACTGGACTCTAACTGGACATCCCTTGACCATCACCCCAGCCCATTGCACATTCCCCTCTACTTATTATCACTTAAATAAACACCCTTGGAAAACATACACGTCTGGAGTCTGTCAACTGATTGAAATATGTATTAGTTCAACAATCTGTAAACATTGTAATTCATATGTACAGGTATACTGTATATACATTGGTATGACCTGTAGTGGGCAGCAGTAAACACACCAGGAGCCACAGTGGGGCACAGAGATCTGAAAATAGAGATGCCAGTAAGTGCCATAGGCATAGGGAAATCATGCTACCATGTCCAATGTCCAACACAAAACTGCAATGTAAAGTGAAGTTACAGTGCCTTACCTGTGTGTCACTGGAAGTACTACTGAATGAGACAACTTCTGTTGTCCACATCTTCATCCACTGCCTCCTCTTCCTCACTGTCCACAGGCTCCACCGCTGCCACAAGACCATCTCCAGGCTCATCCTCCTGCAGAAAAGGCACCTGGCATTTCAAGGCCAGGTTGTGCAACATGCAGTATGCAACGATGACCTGGCACACCTTCTTGGGTGAGTAGTACAGGGATCCACCAGTCAGATGGAGGCACCTGAACCTGGCCTTCAGGAGGCCGAAGGTTCTCTCAATTATCCTCCTTGTTCGCCCATGTGCCTCAATGTAACGTTCCTCTGCCCTTGTTCTGGCATTCCTGGTCAGTAGCCATGAGAGGTTGGGGTAACCAGAGTCACCTGCAAATATCGAGGGATACCTGTTAGACACACACTCACCCTTAGGGACAACCCCATACCCATACACCAACATATACTGGGTAGGGACCTTGGGCTCACCTATTAGCCACACCCGGTGCCTCTGGAGTTGAGACATCACATATGAGATGCTGCTATTCCTCAAGATAAAGGCATCATGCACAGAGCCAGGATACTTGCCATTCACATGGGAGATGTACTTGTCCGCCAAACACACCATCTGCACATTCAGAGAGTGATAGCACAAATGCAACATGGGTACCATCAATGGCACCAATGATGTTGGGGATATGTCCCAGGGCATAAAAGTCAGCCTTCACTGTAGCCAAATCCTCCACCTGGGGGAATAAGATGTAGCTGTGCATGTGTTTCAGCAGGGCAGACAACACTCTGGTCAGCACGTTGGAGAACATTGGCTGAGGCATCCCTGATGCCATGGCCACTGTTGTTTGGAAGGAACCACTTGCCAGGAAATGGAGCACTGACAGGACCTGCACTAGAGGGGAGATACCTGTGGGGTAGCGGATAGCTGAAATCAGGTCTGGCTCCAATTGGGCACACAGTTCTTTGATTGTGGCCCGATCAAGTTTGTAGGTAAGGATAATGTGCCTGTTTTCCGTAGTCGCCAGGTCCACAAGAGGTCTGTACATGGGGGGATGTCTCCATCTCCTATTTATCCTCAGCGGTTGAACTCTAGGGTGGAAAAAGGTGTTCAATCACTTGCTACCTGACCTTTAACAGGAGAGGACCTACACTGCAAGTGCTGCTGTGACCTGTGTCTGGAAGTGACAAGGGCTCATGGGTCTGGGTAAAGGGCCCCTGCCTTCACTGCGGAGGAGTTGGAAAACTGGTGGATGGGGTCCTACCCCAGTATACTTCACTCTATAGTCCTCCAGACAAACAGGTGAGTACACTGTGAGCATGATGAGTGGTCCATGAATGTATGGAGTGCTGTGTGTGTGAGCCTCGTTTGGGGGGGCTGAGGGGTCCTGGGTAGAGTGCTGCATGTCTGGTGGTCAATGTCTGTGCATAAGGGGATGGGAGGGATATTGTGGGACTTAAGTGTAATAGTCCGGACAGTACGACTAATCCCTTTTTTCTATGCATATTTCCCTGCATGCCCCTCACTGGCAGTCTCCACCCCCACATCCATGCACACGTCCCCTGTCTCCTCTCCCACTGTGTCTGTGACCCCTCCTCCCCAAGTACACAAACATAAGCACACACCCACCCAACAGCCATCCACCTCACAACAGCATCCAGCTCATGCACCTGCATCTACACCCAAACACAGCAGACTGACACCTCCTACAACCACTCCTAAACCTTCACCCTCTTCCCACCCCGGTGTCCCTAAGAAGCTTTTCCTCGCCACCCTTGACCTCTTCCCTACCCCTCCTCCACCTGGTCCTTCACCTCGGGCTAGGGTGGCCTGAACCCAGCCCAGCACCTCAGCTACCAAGTCCACGTCTACTGTGGTTTCTGCAGCTCTGGGAGGCTCTAAGGCGGCACCCGTCAGTCCAGCCAGTGTGCCACCAACACCTGCCAAGGACAAGAAGGTTCCGCCACCAGGAAATGGCAAAGAGGGGAGAGCATCCAGCAAGGAGAAAGAGGCACAACCAGCCAGCAAGGCCAAGGCAAAGACTCCAGCTGGCAGAACCAAGGAGGCACATCATCTGCCAAGGGCAGGAAGGGGCACAGGACACCAGCCAGGGCACTTCAGCCATCTGAGGCTGCAGGGGAAGGGCTGGAGCCCCACCCCTCCACTGGCAGCACCGCCACCTGCACCACCACCTGCACCGCCACCTGCACCGTGGGCAGCACTGTCACCTGCACCGTGGCCAGCACCGCCACCTGCCCCGTGGCCAGCACCGCCACCTGCCCCGCGGCCAGCAGCACTGCCACCAGCAGCAGCAGCCCCAGTGGGCACCCGTCCGAGGCTCCAGGGGAAGGGCTGGAGCCTCCCCCCTCCACTGGCAGCACCGCCACATGCACCGCGGCCAGCACCACCACCTGCCCCGCAGCCAGCACCGCCACCTGCCCCGCGGACAGAACCGCCAGCTGCCCCGCAGACAGAACCGCCAGCTGCCCTGTGGACAGAGCCGCCACCTGCCCCGTGGACAGAACCGCCACCTGCCCCGTGGACAGAACCGCCACCACCAGCAGCAGCAGCCCCAGTGGGCAGCCGTCCGAGGCTGCAGGGGAAGGGCTGGAGCCTCCACTGGCAGCACCGCCACATGCACCGGCACTGCAACCACTGTACAGCCGTCCCTGTTGGCGGATGGACTCTAGTCATCCATCCATGGTGTGTCATGCATCCTGCCCACAGAAATTCGTGTGGATCTGACACCCAGGTGAGTGACTGTGACCTTGCACACCCCATGTGCTGCATCACTGGGCACCTAGCCGCCTCCAGAACCAGTGGAAGAAGACATCCACTCACCCTAACCTTGGCAGGATGAAGCACACTGGGCACAAAGCCCCCTCCAGAACCAGTGGAAGAAGGCATCCACTCACCCTTTCCTTGGCAGGATGAAGCACACTGGGAACCAAGCCCTTTCCAGAACCAGTGGAAGAAGGCATCCACGCACCCTAACCTTGGCAGGATGAAGCACACTGGGCACCAAGTCCCCTCCAGAAAAGTGGAAGAAGGCATCCACTCACCCAATCCTTGCCGTCCCTGTTGGCGGATGGACTCTAGTCATGCATCCATGGTGTGTCATGCATCCTGCCCACAGAAATTTGTGTGGATCTGACACCCAGGTGAGTGACTGTGACCTTGCACACCCCATGTGCTGCATCACTGGGCACCAAGCTGCCTCCAGAACCAGTGGAAGAAGGCATCCATTCACCCAATCCTTGGCAGGATGAAGCACACTGGGCACCAAGCCCCCTCCAGAATCAGTAGAAGAAGGCATCCACTCACCCTATCCTTGGCAGGATGAAGCACACTGGGCACCAAGCCCCCTCTAGAACCTGTGGAAATCTGGCACCCATTTGAGAGACTGTGGCTTTGCACTCCCCAGGACCAAGCAGTGGGCAAACAACCCACTTGAGAGACTTGAGAGACTGTGGCTTTGCACTCCCCAGGACCAAGCAGTGGGCAAACCACCCACTTGAGAGACCTGAGAGACTGAGGCTTTACACTCCCCAGGACCAGGCAGTGGGCAAACCACCCACTTGAGAGACTGTGGCTTCGCACTCTCCAGGACCAAGCAGTGGGCATGTAGACCCCTCCAGGAGCAGTGGCGTTGTACCATCTTCCGGCTGAGGTGCCCCCCCTTCCCCGTCCCCCTGAGGTGCCTGTGTGTATTTGACCTGATGCCCCTGCAGTGTTCTCTCCGTATTGAGGAAGGAGTCAAGTGTGGGCTTGGCCTGTGTGTTTTGGCCCGATGGGCCATGGATATTTTGAGTGGACATTGTCCCGCCTTTTGTAAATATTGTGTATTTTGTAAATACTGTTTTGGAATTATTGATATATTTCTAACATAACACTCATTTGACTAAATTTCTTGTATCCTTGAGTTATTCCTGAGGGTTACAGGGTGTATATGTAATGTTGTTGCATGTGTTTGGGTGTATGGTGTTGGGGGTGAGGGTGGGGGTATTGCGTGTGTGAGTCACTCTCTTTTTCCTCCCCCCCACCTATGTGCTAGGTACAGTACTCACTGTGGTCGTCGTCGCCGCCGCTGGTGCTCCTTGTATATGAGCAGATACACCAGCATGCGGAGGACTTGCAGCTCGGGCTCCATGGCGTCCTGGTTCTTCCTGGAGTGTCGAGAGGTGAGTGGTTTCCCTTCAAAGTACTGTTTCCGCCGTGCTTTTGATGGCGTTGGTACCGCCCCGGAAAAGCTGGCGGATAGGCGGGTTGTAATGGGGTGGGCGGTACATTGTCTTCCGCCTGGCTGTTGGCGGTTACCGCTGCGGTGTTTGTTACTACCACCGTGGCGGTTGGAGTGTTTAAGTGAGTTTATGTGTTGGTGGTTTCCACCGTGGTCATGATTCCATTTTTGTTACCGCCGGCCTGTTGGCGGTATTACCGCCGCTTTAACTCCGACCGCCAGGTTTGTAATGAGGGCCTAAGTGTTGCAAGGAGGTATAAATATACGCCAACCCCCGAGCCATAGTCAACTACCAGTGAATGTTACCCCAGTGAGCCCACCATCCTGCGACGATCCTCAAGCCAAGGATTCAGAACCGGTGTTATTAGAAAGTGTTAGAAGGTACAGTCATACTGTAGAAAAGGTTAACGCCACAGAGCATTATGAGGAATTCTGTTTTGTTAACCTGGATTGTATAAAGTCCTATGATCACGGCATTAAAGCTATCTATCAAGCCGTACAAATGCTCATAGAAAGGTGTTACACGATGTGTGTCCTAACGATTTCTTCCAATTATGCTTCCAGGGGCAGGGCACTGACTGACTGTAGAATTTCTAGAAAACCTCTCTAGCCTGCTACAGAGTAAGGCCGAAATAGTAGAATATGGCACCTCCAGAGTCATCGACCTCATTGTCAGGGGTCACGAGGGTGGTGTTTACAGACCGTTAAAGAGCATCTTGTATAGTAAGATCATAGGTAAGAAACAAAGATGGTTGATCAACTTTAACACAGGGGCATCCAACAAGTGTCTTGCTGCTAGCATAACGGGGTTACTGATGGATCGCACTACACCCGATGCTCACATTATGTCTAGAGCTACTGAAGCACATAGGGCGCTTGAAATACCGAACAACAGAATGGTCAGTTTTGGGGACCTTTGGCTTTCTGAGAACTATTTTGCTGTTTCGGTAAAAGTTCTTTACCACAACGGTTCCTGGAAGTACTTCACGACCGGGGAGCAGACGCAAAATAAGACTGTGTATGTTCTCCATCATGAAAATCACTTTTACAGTGTTTTGAACCTGAGGGGTTTTCTAGGAGCCAAGAACGTGTGCACCCATTGCAACCATATCTACCACACACAGACAGCTCACCAATGTGAAATGCACCGTAAAATGTGCCAGAGAGACGGGTGTATTGAGATCGCAGAGCAGAAGGTACGGTGCAAATGTGTAAAATATTTTGTCACTCGCAAAACTGCTTGAGCATACATAACAGACTTGTTCACTGTGTCTCTAAAGCAGACTGCAGGAGATGCGGGCGCTATATCACCTATGAGCATAAATGCAAAGGTATGAAATGTTCCAGGTGTAAGGTATATTGTCACACGGGGACTGAACACAAGTGTTACATGGTTAAAGGGTTCCCTCAGACCAAAACCAAAGACTATATAGTGTATAGAGTGTACACAGGAGACAAGTGTACATCAGCCTAATTATATTTATGCTCATCATCTAACTTCCAATGACAGTTTGAAGGGCGTACTTGCATGAATGATTTCCTCACCACTTTCATGCAACCAAAATTATATGGGTACACTATCCTGGCTCATAACTCGAAAGCGTATGACTCCTTCTTTAAGTTGCAGACCGTGATTGGTGAAAAGATGGCTGTAGAACTCATCACCCAGGGTTCCAAACAGATGTTGTTAAGGGCAGTGTCTTTTCAAATAAGGTTCATTGATACCCTACATTTCCTACCCATGAAATTGAGCAAATTACCAAAAGCCTTTGGTTTCCCAAAGTGTAAAGGTTATTTCCCCCACTTTTTCAACACCTGGGCCAATCAGAATTATGAAGGACCCATGCCACCACCCGAAAGCTATGATGTCAAGTACATGATGCCGGCTGAGAAAGAGAGATTCCTACAGTGGTACAATGAAAACCATGAAAATCACTTTCAATTTCAAACAGAGTTGAAAACGTACTGTCAGGCGGATGTAATGATATTACGAAAAAGCCTGCAACCTTTTCAGAGACATGGTGGGGTTAGTGTTTTGAAGCACAATACCCGAACGGTGAAAAAGACTGTACACTACATAGACCCTTTCCAAAATACCATGCTTGCTTCTATGTGTATGTCTATCTACAAACACATGTTTCTGAAGCCCTGCCCCATAGCTCTAGTACCACCGGACCTCTATAGCGGCAAACAGAAGCGATATTCAACTCCCTCCATCCAATGGCTCATGTAAGTCTCTGACAAGGAAAACACCTTGATTCAACACACCTTACAGGGCGGTGAATACCAAGTGGGGCCTTTTTATCTAGATGGCTAAGCTATAATTAACGGTGTACCTACAGCTTTCGAGTACAACGGTTGTTTTTACCACGATTGTCCCCACTGTTACAAGGCCCACGAGTTTAACAGACTGTTGGGCACCAACACTTACAACTCCGTACTCTGATGAAGGCTGAATATGTTGAAAGCCGTGGCTTTGTAATGAGAACCCTATGGGAACATGCGAGGCTAGACATGCTAGCTTCGGATGCGAAACTTGCTTCTTTTCTTTAGAGGCGACAGTTACATGAGCCTTTGGAACCCCACAACGCCTTATTTGGTGGTCGTACAAATGATATACAGTTGTCCAGGGCTCTGGGTGAGGTAAAAAAAATACACTATTATGACTACACAAGCTTGTACCCTTTTGTGAACAAACAGAAGTTATACCCTGTAGGTCACCCCACCATCATCTATAGCAACTTTAAGAATGTAGGTGAATATTTTGGGCTCATTAAATGCCATATCTACCCGCCATGGTGGCTTTACTTTCCGGTGCTACCGTACACAGTTGACAGCAAGCTCATGTTCCCGTTGGCGAAAGTAAAGAGACTAACGAGTGTAGACACAGCGACGAGCAGAGGATGCTCATTGGTACCTGGTGTAGAACTGAGGTAGAAATGGCCCTTGAGAAAGGCCACAGACTGTGTAAAATAGTGGCGGTATGGCACTTTAAAAGAAGATCAACACTTCTCTTATCTAAGTGTATCAACTTGTTTCTGAGAGACAAACAGGAGGCTTCAGGCTTTCCTGAATGGTGTGTCGATCCGGCCTCTAAGCAAAAGTACATTGATGATTACCGCGCTCACGAAGGCATAAGATTGAGACCCAAGTTAATCTAAGTCAACCCCACCAGGCATCACTTAGCCAAGCTCTGCCTAAACTCCTTATGGGGAAAATTTGCCCAATGTACAAACCTACCAAACTCTATCATAATGACAGATCCTGACGAGTTGTTTAAGTACCTTTTCTCACCTATTTATGATGTGAACAGCTGCAAGTTTATCGATGATGAGACTGCCACTCTCTGCTGAAAATACGCTAAAGAGTACCCCGCAAATGTAACAATATAAATATTTTCATAGCCTGTTTCACAATGACTAACGCTCATTTAGAGCTTTACAGGGTGCTGGATAAACTTCAGGAGCGCTGCCTGTATCACGATACCGACTCTGTTATTTTTGTGAGTAAGAATGGTGATGAAGACCCACCCGTAGGTGATTATCTAGGAGATTTAAACAGCGAATTAGATAAGGGTGACTGCATAGTAGAATTCACTTCATCGGGACCCAAGACCTATTCCTACAAAACGGCATACAACGCCGTGTTTATGAAAGTGAAAGGTTTTACCTTAAATGTTAATAACACCGCTAAAATCAATTTGTGTAGTTTTTGTTAAAAGGGTCCTTACTGAAAACTACAAAACCCTGCTGTATAGTGATTAAAGCTGCATTAGAATCCCGAATCCCCACAACTATGGACAAAAGATTGCAACACCCGTTCTCCTACGTTTTAGCAGGCCCCTTAAAATTGCAGTAAAAGTTATTTTATAAAGAAGTTGTTAGAAAACGCTCCAGGGGTTTTATCCCAGACCCCGAACAACATCATATGGCTTCATTCATGCTGGCAAGATCTTTATGCGGAACTATCCCTAAGGTTTCCCCAACATTAAATTTATAGAAGACATACCCGACACTCTCTACGACGATGCCTTGTTACCTAAACACCATATAAACATGGTGATTGTGGATGATCTAATGTTCAAAGGCAGGGATCATCCCAAAATAGAAAAAGCTTTTACCCAATATTCACATCATTGTAATCTAAGCATATGCTACATTGTGCAGAACTTATTTTACAAGGGTAAAAGCAGTCGTTCTATAGCTCTAAACGCCTCATACTTCATCCTATTTAAAACAAACAATGACAAACAGCAGATATCTATCATGGCTAAACAGATATATCTCAGAAACACACGTTTTTCTTGGAAGCCTTTAACGACACTACCACTAAACCTCACGGTACCTGCTGGTAGACTTGAAACCCAACACTCTAGAAGACTACAGACTACGTGCTGATATTTTCCCACCCGACCTCCCCGTCACGTACATACCTAAAACCAGACCCAAATTGTGTAAAAAGAATCATTAAAAAGACTTTGGTAACATTTACACTCTAAGCCTTATAATATAAGATGCTGACCATGTCCGCGCGTCTACGCTATAATTTAGCTGTCCTAAAATGCTGGTTACAGCTATCCCCCAATAAAGAAAGACCATCCTTTGCTCAGCATTGGACAACTCAGTGGTTGCTATTTCAGAAATCACCCTAAACACCCTAAAAGGCAATGTCCCTATATAAGAGAGTCAGTTCCCTGTGCTGAAGAAGAAGCGTAACCTGATCAAAAAGCTTAGTAATAAAAGGACCTGCCTCATTTCTAAGAAAAAACTTGTAAACAGTCGGGCGGCTTTATAAGAGCGCTTCAGGGCTTCTATGCCTAGATGCCGAAATTAAAAACATTTTAAACCGTACTGATTTAAAACCTTACAACAAAGCTGAACTTTACTCCAGAGTTCTTCAAAACTTTCTACATTATTACAAGCAATGGCAGTCAGAAAAAAACACGCTAACCCTATATACCCTTGACTCTGATCCGCCACCACCAGCCCTCGCTGTGCCTCAGGCTCAACAGACATCACATCCTGTGGTCTCATCACTACCGCCTACAGACCTCTTTGTAGAAGAACTTTTACAAATATAAGTCAGAGGTACAGAGGTGGGGTGCAAATGTAAAATGGCTGCTTCTGAAGATCTAACCTCGTGGAATGATCGGGGTGCATTCCTCTACAAAGGAAAACTGATTGTTGGGTCTCATTATCCCCCAGCTCTCCCCCGCATGGAACATATCGCCTCTGCCTTTGGAGCCTAAAAAGACATCGTCCAAAAGGAACACTTGGTTAAATGTTTGATACTTCTACTTTTTTAACCTATGAATATGTTTTACACTGTCCGTGTGTATAGTTTTACACCGACTAATGTATTTATTGATTTCTTTCATCATTTATTTTCTTTAGTATGTTTGGTTGCTTAATGCTTGACCTAAACTTATGTGTAATAAACAGTTTTTAACCATTTCACCACTCTTCTGTCATCTTTCAACATGTGCCCCGCCGGAACAATAAAAATGTATAGTCTGATTTCAAGTTAAACATTTTCTTTATAGACAATTATAGTTGCAGATATATAAGGTTACACGGCCTTACACTTTTGACAAACATCTTATTCTGTTTTAACAACGGTGGCCATAGATCCCGCATTTTCTTTTACATACTTCACAACCATACGGTCGTTATTTACTAGATCGCTCAAATATAGATTTAGAAAATTTCTAACAGTCATACCCTTAGACATTTTACTAATAAAATATATACAGTGTTCCCAACGTGTGACTGATAAACAACTCTGCACCGCATCTTGTTATACTCAAATCTACCAGCAGCTTTTTTTATATACTTGAATACGGGTTTTGTATAGATACTATGCTTGGGGAACGCCGTTGTACTGTCAAACACTGTAACCTTGTCAATATCCAAAAACATTCCCACCCTGTGTGTTCCACCCTTGTAATGTGGATCTGTATCAAATACTAGCAAGTACGGTCTTTCTACACCAACTTCCTCGGGTAGCCCGTCGCTCGGAAAAACATCTAAAAAGTATTTTCTTGCAGATTCATGCCTCCTTAAGAACTCACGTATCTGCACAGTGTACATTGTACAATATTTTAAAGATAGTCAAATATGATTTTGTGGGCGTGGTTGATCTGGTTGACGCTGTCGAACACCGCAAATGCAATCATGTTCACATTGGTAGCCAAGTGTTGACTAAAACATATTTCAGCTTTTAGATTTCCATTTTTTTGAGATTATAATGATCACCGTCTTCCATGTCGGGCATTAGATCAAAAGTGAACAGCATGTAGCCGGCCCCATATCCTTCTCTTGATATGACGACTCCCGAGTCCTTCAGATGTTTTCCTGTTATCGACACCAGTCCATGATATTCCCTGAAAAAAATTTATGTTTCAAAACTGGATGGTACGGTTTTGCAGAAATCACAGCCCACTCATGTACCAGCGCTGCTTAGTTGATGTCATAGTGTTCGAAATGTAATGGGTTTGAGGTATACTGACCACTAAAAGCTGTATTGTCCACAAACCCTATAATAATAAGTTTTGGTAGCTGTACCAGAAATACATTTTGCTACTGTTTTAATCTGGTACCGGTTGGAATGCTATATTTCTTCCGGGCTACTCTTTCCACAGCGTACTTGGCGTTTGATAGTTGTAAGGGCTCGGCTTGAGCCAGTCTGACACTTGGTGACACTTTCACTCTCTTTACAAACAAACTGAGGGACAGTAAAACTAGCTTATACTATTCTGCATCCCCACTGATGAGACAGAATGAGTCCTTGTTGTGGGTTAGTTTGATCTTAAGATTGATGCAGTTGAGGAGTAGGTTATCTTGGTAGAAAAGGTCAGAGTGTATGCGACCTAGGAGGTCAAACTGCATACTGCCAGCGGCGAAGCTCGCTCTTTTTTTACAAAACCCTGATTGCAACTGTCCGTAAGTATCTTTGTAGAAGAGCCCCGCTGAAAGCTGTGTGTCCAGGGCATTGCTGCTGTAATTAAGAATACTCTCAATGAATGTCTTATACGCATACATGTTATCACTTTGTGTGATAAGGCGATCACCGAGGGTAATGTCCACCTGATTAAATATGGTTGCTATAGGGTAAGCAATCGTTGCCACTTTAGTGTTGTTTGCTATATTGGAACCATCAGATTTTATAATTTCACAGATGAGGTGCAGCAGCGTGTTGTTGAGATCCAAATACATATCCGTGGACCCTTACACATAAAACGCAATTGGCGCCAAAGGTGTTAAAGCGGCTAACATCCATGAAAAAACAGTTTTCGATGCTAGTCTGCATTAGTTTTAGAGAAAACAGGTCTAACTCGCATATGACTCAATGCTGGCTATGGATTTGTTGATGGCTTCGACCTCCGCGGCCACAGATGGGTAATAACCGTGAGGAAACCCGGCGTGGGTGCTCAAAGCGTCCTTCATACATTGAGAACTTATTCCATGTTCTGGGGTATTGGGTTTCTGTTAGGGCTACCTCACAATCCCCTTTCACATCCACGGGTTTAGCCAATTTCACTGTATAATTAGAAATTCTATTGTCCGGGAACATGACCTTTGAAGCGTTGGACAGCAGAATGATGTAAAATGACACTCTATCTATCTTTGCGTCTACATTGATCCCCTGTCGTGCTCACACAACCGGCACGGAACTGGCCAATACCCAATTGTTACATTTCTCGGGCCACCCCCACCATTTGACAAAAACCTGGTGGTTAGCTCCATTAGCTTTCCTTTTCAGAATCTTTTCAACCCGTACACCCAGTGCAGATCATTAGGTACCTTCTGCTGCTCCTCCTGTAAAAGACACCCAACTCCTTTTCCCCATTATCGTCCTTTAGCCTGTAAATATATACATCGTCTTTAAGCTCCACACTTTCCACTATGAATATCTCGTCACAAAAAGTCTGTTGGTAGCCCTTCGTAAAGACCCCTGTCAATATTGAAACCCTAACATGGTCACCTCCTTTTAAAAGTGGCTTCTTTACATCTGCTGCGATCAGTTTCCCATACACAGTTTGCAACACCTTTAACGAATTATCAGACGTTACGTCTACGGGGGATATTTTGATGGTTCTGTGGTAAGTGGCGTTATAAATGTCTATAAAAGCCTGTAGAATATCCATTTACCACTAGGTGTTATAAGCCATAAAATATCACCACATTTTAGACTTTAGGTTTCTGTTAAAACGCTCTATGACAGATGCTTTTACCTCAGTGTGCGTTACAAAATGTTTAACATTATGCTGCTTTAACAATTACTGAAACGCTTTGTTTAAAAACTCTTTTCCTAAGTCTGTTTGTAGTTTTTGAGGGGTTCGCCCTTTCCTGAAGATTGCTTTAAAGGCTTCAGTTACACCGGAACCACTTTTATTGCTTAGGGCTTCTGCATAGGCATACTTGGACAATACATCTATAACTGTTAATATGTATCAAGCACCGTTATTATGATTTGCTAAATATTGAAGACTAATTATGTCTGCCTGCCATTGATAATCTACTTGCGCTTTAACAATGGTAGGTATTCTTTTAAAACATTTCCTGGCAGGCTTATGGAGTGAATACGCCTCTTCCCCCGATAACCACGTCTTCACCACTGCTCTGTTTACCGGTTCATTTTCAACTAGTGCCCTTCTAAACAGTGCTTCCACGCCCCCGAAGCTACCAACACCCTTTGTATGTAATAAAGCTTCCTTAATCCATCACCCGATATGTTGTCATCTGTTACAAACCACAAAATGAAAGACCCCGGTTTTGTGTAATGCCATTTTATTAAAATTAAAAATATTAGCACAGAATAGAACAATACGCTTTACATTTCTAGATACAGATCTTGTGGTGGAGTATTGTTGGACATTAAGTTGTCTTTTGACTACGTGTACATACTACTATACTTGCTACATACGTTATTAGGTGCCATGCCGCTAATCGACCTCAGCATCACAAGTTTTGCTCTTTTTATAGATATACACTCGATAGCTCTAGACACAACTTCCCTCTCACCCCTCCTTTAACTTTGTACACATAGGATACTGACATCTTTCATAAGTTCATATAGTTCAAGGCCCGACAATACTAAACCCTACTTTGTGAAATAATCATCTGTCAGAAGCTCCAAGGCTGAGCGTAACGTGATCGTTGGCAAAAGTCTTAACTCGCGCATACGCCTTTTGCACACACTAAAATATTTATCAGCTGTGGGTATCCACGCGTTGATACATCCTTTGGTTATACATGCAGGACTGTAGCACATCATCGTAGGCTCAGAAATGTTAAAATAATGCAGAGTTAAAGGATGTATTTCTTTCTTTAATCAGCACATATACCATTCTGCCAATGCTTATGTATCCGGGGTGTAACTCATAGACATCTGGCACCTCGACATTCTGATACACGTCCTAAAAGTGAATAAGTATGTACGTTAAATAACAGCGTGATGATCCTCTACCCAGGAATATAATTTTTTTTTAAACAGACTTCGTGGGGCTAATGGACCGATCCTTCTATTTTTAAAATAAATATCACACAAAAGTCTTCCTAAAACCCTTTCTATCATCTTTCTATAAAAAATACGTACACGTACGCTCATGTTTTGAACCTAGCTAATTTGAGTATTGGATCTCTTTGAGCGCTGCTCCTACGATCTTAACCATATTGGGGTGTACATTTTTCTTTTCTTTGGACATCCCATACACAACTCTTAACATTTTATACAACTTGTGCGGGTCGACCCTGCTACATATATGTCGAATTGTTCTTGGTGTGCATGACTCATATAGACACTCATGAGCCTCCTGTTGCGGTTTGTTAACTTTATGAACATAACAAAGATTCTAATAGTTGCGTTTCACACTCGTGTTCACAACAGTCGCTGCAAAACCTTTAACAGGCCATACTGCGTCTTGTAGGACGCCCATATTTTCCTTTTCGAAAACCCCGACATTATAGGTACACACACAATTCTTATGCAGCACTTTGTTCTGGCTTGTGGAACTTTCAGACTGTTTTGAACAACATAAGCAGTAAAAATTTACATCGTAAACCTTTGATGAGGATCCTTCTCTCACAGCGCTTTTTGTTGAACTTTTCTACGGTTCAATCAGAAACAAAAACATACTATTAGTTGAAGGTAATAAATTATATACATATATGCGTTAAGTGTCTATATTGTATTTTTTTACTAACCTCTTCCTTTTCTTTACACTCCGCGGTGTTTAGACGCGGCTGCTGCAAGATAACTGCGTCCGATGCCTTTTCCTCCAGAAACCCCATACCTTCACAGACAGGGGAGTTTGAAGGCGCTATAGATTCTTCTACATCGTCAAAATCGGTGGAAATGTTTTCAATATTTAACTCTTCACTCAATGCATCCCCGCCACTACAGTCGCACTTAATAGGGTATATCAGCTGCAGTAAATTCTTGAGGGTAAGCTTTTCAAGACGATGGCAAAGATCCTCTTGAATCCCGTAACATCGCACCCCTCGTCTTTAGGAGTGCCATTCTGCACGTTCTCATCCAATACCGAAGTTTTTAGGGTTCGATAATATTTGTCAATAGTGTTCAAGCCACCCTCCAAGGCCGCCATTTTGGGTGTATCACTTCATAATGACAGAATAATCTCTTCCAGCTAGCTGCTCCGGGATTAGCGCAGGTTCTCTCGAAGAGACAGCTTGACATTGGAAAAAAACACAGCTTTGCAAGAGGAGGAACGTACTGAACCTGGACAACCTAAGCCAGCAAATGTAAAGCAAGAAAACGTGAGTTATACACCACAAAGCCAATAGTAACAGGCAGAATGTATTCTCAGGTCAACTTTCAGAAACTCCCCCAGGTGTCTTTAGCATACGCAGATAGTTGCGCTGTCTGGTAGGCTGTGACATAAAAATTAAAAACACTATTGATGAGGCTAATCAGGAAGTAGGTAGGGCAGCATGTAAAGTGCAGCTGACATTAATTCATGAGTTATGCAAGCTTGCTTGCCTCACCATAAAATCTTTCAGGGGCACCAAAGACACAGTTAGTGGTGTGCCAACATGGAGAATCGGAACAGTACTCAGAAAGTCAGCTGCTGACTGACAATCAAGCGGCGGTATGAAAGCCCCCACAATGGTGGCAGGCCGTAAAACAGGCAGTGATGTTGGCTCCAAAAGGTCTGCATACTCTCTCTTGATGACCACACTGTCTTGTTGAGTGTGTGGCCACACACTAGGAAATAGAAAAATTCACAAATTAGTTGTTATTCTTATAAGAGGTAATTGTCTAAATAACTTTAACATTCACACTGGATTACCTGACAATTCACCTTCTCTCTCATTACCTTACTTTTGATGATTTAAAAAAAAACTGCTCTTTGGGCTGAAAGGTTATCTTCGACTTCGGACCTTTTCGAGCTTCCAAATTACAAGTTTCATTCACATTTGTTTTTCTCTGCAAAAAATCTCTTTCTTTCTGTTTATAAACTCCAAAGTTACTAATCACCAAAATAAAAAAAATCAGTTCGGAGTACAAAACAAATCATACTTTTCCCCTTGTTCTTTTCCCAACGGTTGTCAACTAGACCTAGGCAGGCGTTTATTATGCCGAATCTTTACCTATCTCAGTAAATGCACAACAATATGAACGTATTCTTTCTTTACACGTGCTGAAATCTAACTAGCACCTCCATATGTTCAAACGAGGATTCCTTGGCTGTAGGTTTTCCTTTGGGTCCTGTATGCTTGAAAATTGGGAGTTTTTCTAAACCGTAGGCACCAACGCTTTACCTTCCAACTGATGTTCTTTAAAGTGTCTTACTACCATTGTAATAAGATGGTTGCATACACAAAAAAAGCAAGCGTGAGGATGCAATGATGCATGGCATGCAAGCTCCTGCCTGTTAAAGGGAATATATTGCAAGTAGGGCAGTGGTGTTTAGATGAGGCTTAAACAGACCAACCATGCCCAGCATGGCCGCAAAGATCTAGAGGTTTCTAAACCTTGCAAGAGTGCACATAGATTAACAACTTTAGCCTTCAGATTTGCCCCATTAAATAACAGCGCACTATAGTACATTCAACCATTTCCTTAAGTATCCAAAAACAACACTGTAGCATGCCTTCTTTTTGCCCTCAGCATGGTGCTAAATTGCACTAATACTGGGTTCTCTTGGTTTGGGAGAGGGAACCAGAGTCCAAACACAGTGAGGCAGTGGGGGCCGCCACAGATCTTAAGCGGGTGGGGTGGGGTGGGGTATTAGGAAAATATTATTCCAAAATTACCTGTCCTGCCGTCATGCTGCTGGCCGTCTCGCACTTCTTCCCGCCTGCTTCACATGGTGTCTCAGCAGTCCCCAGGACACCAGCACAAGCTCCCCCACGCAATCCCAGAGCTGCTCTCATGATATACTTAGCATGAGAGCAGCACCGGTATTGGTCTGAGCAGCTTGATCTGCTGCTCAGATAGTGCAGGGAGTCAGTGCTGTTTCTCCAACCCAGCTGTACAAAGCAGCTGGGTTGGAGAAACCTAAGTGTGCATGTCTGTTTGGCCGGCGTAAGACGGCTGCCCAGACTGACATGCGCATTTTGAAGTGCACTCCAGTGACTCCAATCCACCACCCCATGCAGTCCTGGAGGAGCTGCTCTCATACTATACCTAGCATGAGAGCAGCACCAGTATTGGTCTGAGCAGCTTGATCTGCTGCTCAGACAGTGCAGGGAGTCTGTGCTGTTTCTCCAACCCAGATGTGAAAATTAGTTGGGTTGGGGCAACCTAAGTACGCATGTCTGTTTGGCCGGTGTAAGACAACTGGCGAAATTGACATGAGCACTTTTTTAAGTGCACTCCAGTGACTCCACTCCACCTCCCCCTCCCATGGCCCGGCCCCTCCTTGCACACGCTGGCTCAGCAGCTGAAAAATTAAATGATATTAACATTTTATTTTTCAGCCGGTGGCTGTGAGCCAGTGGGGTGACACTCCTCTGCCATTGCGGACGAGCCGCTGCTGCATTGAGGACTAAAGTGCTTTTCTTTGTGGGGTTCCCCTTTTTTAACACATTAGTCAGGGGTTCTTCTTAGTCCATAAAATGTGGAACGAATCTTACCAGACCTAAAAAGTCTCTTATTTATTTTGGTGTCTTCGTTTCAGTGATTGTCTGAATTGCCTGAATATTGTCAATCTGAGGTTTTATTATTCTGTTTCCAATTTGCAACCCAGGTACCTTACTTGCTAATGTACTGTTCTTTTGGTTTGTTTGTAATCTCAATTAATTCAATGTTTTCAACAACTAGGTTAGGCTGTCGCGTAGGCTCTCATTATTCTAATGAGATTACTGGATTTTGAGCAGCAAGTTCGTCCACGGTGTGGGAGACTGAGTCTAACCCACTGTGGGTGACACCTGTCGCTCCAAATCCGGGTTTTGCTCCGGCTAACTAGCAGTGCCTCGTCTGTCCTGAAAGGTAGAGATAATTGGGCAGCCAAGCGCATGACATATCACACTTCTCAGGGAAGGCGTGGTCACTCAGGTCACATCCGGTTCTCTCAGTCACAATTCGGTCTCATATATAAATGACAATGAAAGCAGTATAAGTTTTAAAGACTGGTTTAATAAAATGACTGCATTTTAGATAGCATAGCGTGAGCTGCAATAACCAGAACGACAATATTAAAATGGTGACGATGAGAGTGAAGCATAAGAATAACGCTATCATATTGCCACTAGAATTGATGGACTATTTTCTACCTGAATCATAATTTGAGCACAGCATGTTGAGCTCTAATCCTGCCCTTCAGGTTCCCCCGGGAGGACATCAACCCTCATACCTGAGCAAAGGCCTGTAATCTGCGTTAGCATCTGCAACAAAGCATTCAGCAATCAGCATACAGTCGTGGTTCCCTGGCTGGAATCTCCCTCTTAATGTGTAATGGGACTAAGAAGTGTTTTTATAATAACGCAGCTAATGTTCTAAGAAAATGTCCCTACGTAAGGATGTGTATTTTCTACGAATGTTGGAGACTAAACTTCTACCATGTTCACCGGCAATGTACCAAACTGTAGCCTTGACTGAAGCACAAAGTGATCAAGAATGTCTTGTTTGAGAACACAGTGCTGGGCTAAGCAAAACAGTTATATAGAAGAAATTAAAACAAGACCGTAAAACTGGATATTGTAAAAATAACAATGCAAAGCTGAATAAAATATATTTAGGTCAAAGTACACAGCGGCCTAGTGTATTAAACTAACATGCCTGGAGCTATAGCTAAAATGGCTACACAACACCCTCCCCTTGTCGGTTGAAAGTGGTTCAAGCCAAAACTAAAATTTCTCAACCTACGATATATATAAAACCCTAGTCAATTTTGACAAGTTAAAAGGACACACAAGCACACTACTTGGCAATTTAAAACATGAGCATGTGGCTTATAACCGAATGCAATGATAACTGCAATTTAGAAAAATTCCAAATTAAGTATGAGTCATGGAGAGCAGGAGATCTTCCACTTCGGCAGGTGACAGAACCGGAAAGTCCGCGCCAAAAATAATCAAGGAGCAAGTGTGTGCCATAAACCCAGTGTCAACCAAGGCGGCATCCCGTGGAGTGCTCATTGATGAGTTGGTGGCAACTTCCTCTAAGAAAGGTAACTCATAATTAGCTTCACGTAGCAAACGGAGCCTCAGTGCGCATGTCTGGTAGTGAACCCTCAGCGAGAACATCAACAGATCAGCATCTATTGCTGGGGGCGCTGCTGTGAAAGACAAACTTCCAGTGCATGTTCGAAAGAGCACCAGAGGCACCGGAACACGGGCTGCACACAATACAAAACCGGTCTGAATGACAAAGACCAGTCACACTCCAAATGTTCCAGGAGTGTTGCTCCAAAATGCTGCATCATATGTTCACGACACAGCTGCGCTGATGGGAGCGCCGTCATTTGTCCTCGTTGCGGCGGGACAGCCATTGCGCATAAACAACAGCAACAGCAGGATGCCAGCTAATAAAGCCAAAGTTATCAGAAATCCCCAAAAAATACTACTGAAAATTGAGTGGATAGCTGAAGGTATCAAACCGAATATGGAGGAAAAGGTGTGAACAAAACCAGAACCAACAGCTTTGAAAAAATGTGCTATTCCAGTCGTGCTGGACGCATTAAAAATTTGTCCCACAAGTTCACCAAAGTGTCTCGGAAAGTTCATATTTAACAGGGACTGTATTTCCGCTGATGATGTGTAGATGTAAGGGCCACATGCTTTTGAAACAATAAAGCCTTGAGTCTACTCAACTTGTCAAAATTCACGTTTGAAGTAGCAATGTAAGGCCAGATATCAGCTACCTCTTAAATTTAGTGGGGGAAAACAGTACGTTCCCGCAGAGACCGAAACAACGTAAACTATTCCGTCCCGCATGCCACAACAGTCTTCACTATTGAGAAGGACGTAGCTGCCATTTGAAAGCACCTGGAACGTAGGTCTAATCAAGGGGACTGGAACTCCCTTCAGATAACAAGCCAAGTTTGCAGCCGAGGCACTACATGCCCCATGCAAGGACAGCTGTTTACAAATCATCGAATGGCTGACTGAAGTCTTGCATTCACTACAGCTAAGAAAGATCTCTTTCATGCCATTGAAGCATTTGTACGAGAAGGGAAGCTCCCACACCTCATGGATGGAACTATCTCCCAGCTTTTCATATCTGCCTACTGGAATGTGTTTTAAACAGGAGGTGAATTGTAGTGTTGAAATAGGCAGATTAATAACCCCGTGTATTAACCACTCTGCCGATGGTATTTCGGCCACGGTAAAAGGCAACTTTTCTAATTTCTCAATGTTAAGCATGACATAAGGCGCTTCTTTCTTAGCCATTAGTTGTTGCTGTCGCGTTAGCTTAAAAGAAGAAAATATCTCCCTTGCACTGACGTGCTGCCATGGAACGCGACCCGCCTTTAATGTTTAAAGTGTCCAACCCAACTGCATAATGGACCTGATCTGACTCTGTCCATGGTATAAAGAAGACATATCAGATTGTATAATGTCTATTCCAGAAGAGACAATGTTGTTAATTGTATATATCCGGTCGGACAAGGTGTTATTCCCATTATCCTCAACAGCTAATGCCTTTTTTAGATTTTCCTGATCTATTTGCCTTAACCGGGCAGCAGCATCTTGTTGGGAAAGTTTCCATATTTCATTGTATACTGCATACAAGAAACACTTCCTACGTGGTGTTCTGGGGCCTGACAAGAAATCTTGTAAGTCAGTAGAGTTAGACAGGGGATTGAGGTGTTCTTTAACCGCGTTCAGTGAGGATGATTTTAGACACTGCTGCCAAAATTTTCATACACTATGGGGGTCATTCTGACTCCCGCCGGGCGCGGTCACCGCGCGCCCGGCGGGAGCCGCCAAAATACCGTACCGCGGTCGGAAGACCGCGGCGGGTATTTTGAGTTTTCCCCTGGGCTGGCGGGCGGCCTCCAAAAGGCCGCCCGCCAGCCCAGGGGAAAACGACCTTCCCACCATGAAGCCGGCTCGTAATCGAGCCGGCGGAGTGGGAAGGTGCGACGGGTGCTACTGCACCCGTCGCATATTTCACTGTCTGCTATGCAGACAGTGAAATACAAGCGGGGCCCTCTTACAGGGGCCCCTACAGTGCCCATGCCATTGGCATGGGCACTGCAGGGGCCCCCAGGGGCCCCGTGACACCCCCTACCGCCATCCTGTTCCTGGCGGGCGAACCGCCAGGAACAGGATGGCGGTAGGGGTGTCAGAATCCCCAAGGCGGCGCAGCATGCTGCGCCGCCTTGGAGGATTCTGACGGGCAGCGGAAAACCGGCGGGAGACCGCCGGTTTTCCTGCACTGACCGCGGCCAAAGCGCCGCGGTCAGAATGCCCTGCGGGGCACCGCCGGTCTGTCGGCGGTGCTCCCGCCGACCCTGGCCCCGGCGGTCTGAGACCGCCGGGGTCAGAATGACCCCCTATATGTTGTAATGATATCTGCATGTTCTGGAGATATATAGCGAGGGTCTGGCCTACTCGTCCTAAAACCGCCGGAGGAGTTAATAAAACGAGGATGACACCGATTGGTATCCATTGGCCACAATAACCACCCGCCTGGACGTGTCAGTGAAGCGTTAAGCGTACCATTCTGGACCCACTCATCGAGCTCATCTTTAGTTGCATTCGTGTATTTTTGCCATTTGTAAAATTTTGCAGGGGCAGGTATACTGGGCTTGTTTAATTCCTTGATTGTTGCTAAGCCTAAACAACTCGTTTGTTGCACTGTTTCATTTAAGAAGATCATCTGAACAGGAATAAGACATGCTCTAAACAATGTTTCTTTTCCCCTAATTTGCCAATCTTTTGTTCCCCAGACACTTTTCAGATCAATTGATTTGTACCAATATTCTTAGCCTTCTATCGACAGTCGGGAAACAAAGGATTCCGAATATAAAAATTTCGTATTAGTCAATAACATGTGTATATCCTTAGTAGGTGGTACCTTAAAGTAATACGACTCAGCATTCTTTTGGCTGTGCCCAGAAAAATATGCAAACTTTTCAGAATATGTTTTAGAACTCCCTTGCGGTGGAGTTGGACAATGTTCCCATTGTGTGTAATTAAATACCATTTTGGGACTGCTCGCTCTATGTATGAAGTGGTGCCCATAATAAGTATAGCAAAACATATCACCATAATTTTCTTTTAATTGGTAAACATCTTTGTTTTCAAAGACAGTACAATATTGCAATTCTCTCATCATAGAATCAACTGTTTTCACATCCCAATCATCAGATACAATGCTTGGTATCACTATATCATTCATTGATAATTTTAACACATACGGTATTTGAATAATTTCCGTGGGACCATATATATCAAACATTACTTTGTCCCAAACAATCCCATCAGGAATTGGCACTGCGGAAATGTTCACAAAGGATAAATCTCTTCGGACTTTGTGTGACGAAAAATGTGGTTTCAAAACCTCCTCCACCAGTTCAACTGTTGATCTTTCAGGAAGAAAATGACCATGTATTAATAAGAAAAAGGTAATAACAAAACCAATCCAAAGTAGAAAGGCTAGGACAGTCAGAAAAAGCTATAGATAGTTCCATGGAAAAATCAAATAAGTTTCTTTAAGCCAGTTTGTTAGCTTACGTGCACTTGACAAGTCAGCTGTCGAAGAGGCGAATGAGTCTGAGAAATCATCGTTGAAGTCAGCAAAATAACTAGAGGCAGTTCGTGCAAATGGCAGAGCAGTGGAGTGGGTGTTTCCTGCGGTGGCACACTATAGACAGCACCATCCATTTGGCTTGTAGTCGAGTTGACTTGGTCCAATGTTTCTAAGTTAGTTGATGTTAGTGGAACTAATGCAAGATCATCTTCCACCCTCCTCAAGCTTGGGGAGGTATCGGTGTTGGTATAAATAACTTGTAGAGGAACGTCTTCGCAAGTAGTGAGAGGGATTTGGGAACTACTGGACGTTCCTCTTGGTCGGCTGTGCAGGATTGGCCACATGGTGTAGTTTGACATTGTCGATGGAGACAAAACGATTTTCTTTGGCACCTGCCAACGGTGGTAGAATTACAGTTCTGGTACTAGTACAGGGACCGGTGCTTGATAAGAAGGGCCCAATTCCTTTTTCACTGCGACTTTTTCACGTACAAGATCCCCAACTCTGGGAATCCAGCCGGTAGATGTTACTGGCACATCCTTAATTCCTGTGGAGGTGGCACTTTTGGAAGAATTATCATCACAGAACTGTTGCAATTCCTGTAAAATAGTGACATGTTCATTTATGTCAAAAGGTGTTTCTGCTGCCTCCACGCCAGGACCATCAAGATCCGGAAAATAGATTAGAGTTCGGAACAGGCACTCGTATCAAGTACGACCCCCCCAGGGACCTTCTAGGCAGGTTATTTAGTGCTCTCTGGACACTATACAGGTGAATAAGCCAACTACGACCCCTACCTAGGACTCTGGCTGTTAAGGAGTGCTTTAAATAAGGGTTTAATCGCTCCACAACACTATTTCCCTCGGGATGAAATGGAGACGACTACTGGAGTTGGACCCCCAACGAAGCCATGGTGTTCCTGAATGCCCTTGAGGCAAAAGCAGGGCCCTGGTCCGAATGGAAGGCCGCAACTGCATATGTACCGATAAAGACTCGCAAATCTTTAATAACAGTCAGAGCGTCAGCCGAGCATTGTGGCCACACCCATTCAAATCTGGAGCATGCATCAACAGCGACTAGTTTATATTTGTATGCACTATCAGGTGTTAGGGGACCGCAGTGATCCAAGTACACACACTGTAATGGTTTATTTGAAATTTGGAGGGGTGTCTGCAGCGGGCGTTTGGCAGTGGAAGCTTTTATTTGCTGATAGATGTCACAACAAAGGACATACTGCTTAGTTTCTTTGTAGAGACCTGGCCACCAATTACGGGCCTGTAATATTGAAATTGCAGCCGCCACACCAGCATGTGCAGATGCTACCCCCTCATGCGCTGCTTTAATCAATTGTGGTCTTTTATCTTTGTTAGGGATGTCTCGTACGCCTACGCCTGGTATCTTAACTTCAGCGTTCAGCATACTTCCCATATGATAATGATATTTGTTAGGAAATCCTTTAGGATGGGGCGTACCATCAGCCGTAGCTTTCACGGCAGCCCAAATGTCTGCGTCTGGTTTGGAACTCGAGCGAGTCACTGCAGCTACAGTGGCTACTGCCACTTCTGACTTTGCAGCTTCATCAGCCAATGTGTTTCCAGCGACATGTATTCCAACACGCTGGTGTACAACTGTATGTACAACATGGACATTCTGTAGCGTCTCTTTCAGGTCAGCTACTTTCCCCCACAGTAGTCTGTGTTTAATTGTGTTGCCTTTGGAGTCTCTTAACCCATTCTGGCGCCAATAATGCAGGTATTCATTAAAGGACTGGACACAGTAATATGAATCACAAACAATCAGCGTAGGCTGTGCCGGATCTGTGTGTTCCAGTGCTATCAGTAGAGCTTTTAGCTCAGCCAATTGTGCTGTACAATCCCCTAGGGTCTGTGTAAAGTTATGTAGGGGACAAAATTTATCCCCTTCCATATAGCCACTTACGACTGCGCAAGCGGCAGAATATTGATGTTTAGTTCCCATTGCAGGGTGCACTGAGCCATCGGTGTACATGACTCTATGATACTGATCAATAGGCAAGGTATTTGCTGGAACTGGGTATTCTACTTCATATTGTAGGAATTCCTGAGTTTGTAACTTTGGGTCGAAAATGTAGTCTACATCGGTGGCTGTCAGACACGTAGCCCATTGTATCCAACATGGATGTAGTGCTTTTGCGTTTGAACGCTAGTTTTTGTAACAGCCTCTAGGGCTGGGATTGGAGAAACGACAATAATGCGTTTTCCTTGGGCAAGAGGTCTTTCTTTAATGACAGCCATCTATACAGCAGTGAGAATTTTCTCTGTGGGAGCAAAGCGTTTTTCAGCTGCTGAATACAAATGTGATTTGTATGCAATCGGGACTGTCTCACCCTCATTAAATGTCACATAGGTGAAACCGATGGCCCCAGCTATTACCCTGATGACCAAATGTGTTTTGTTGTCCCTTGTGTGTAAATGTTGTGCTGCAAGCATGTCTGTCTGCAATTCTCTAAAAATACGTGTATGTTCAGTTGTCCAGAATTTACTTGAAAAATCGGGACGTATTAGGTCATATAAAGGTTTTATGCGCGTAGCATAATCCGGAATGTAGGTTCTGCCAAAATTTTTAAAACCCAATAATGATTGGAGTTTTTTTATCGTATTCGGTGGTTGTAACTGTGCGCACCTATCAAAGAATTGTGGCGCTAGGCTCTTCCTTTCACTTGCCAGCTCATATCCTAGAAACAGGACGCCGAGGAAGGCTATTTTTTTTTTTTTAATTAAATTTGTAGCCAAATTCGGCAAACCCTACAACAATGCAGGCTACCCATCTTAAATGTTGTAGTAATTCATCATCTGTGAGATATATATCATCTACATAGGACAATGCCTCAGGGTCGATCTCGTGTAAAACGGCAGTGACACGAGCCACGAACAGTCCTGGGCTGTTCTTATACCCCTGAGGTAAACAACAGAATTTTTTCTGAGAGCCTAGTGCGCTAAAGCTTGGTAAGTCTCTACTTTCAGGCGCTATATTCTGGCAGAAAAACCCATTGGAAATGTCTAGTGTTGTTTTGTATTTTTTACACACTATGTTGCTCATTAGTGCAGTGCTATGTGAGTTTTGTATAGCATGGGTGCGTGTATGACTATTTAGATGTCTGTAGTCTAAGACTACTCTGTATGAATGATCTGGTTTAGCTATGGGGAATAAAGGGTTATTCTTTGGCAAAACACAGGGTTCAATCACACCCTGGTGCTCTAATTGCGTATTTCTCTCACTGGTGCTTTTGCTTCATGTTTTATAGGATACTGCGGTTGTGGCTGAGGTTCACTTTTAATGGGAATTACATGGTAGGGGGAATCCTTATCCCATCCTATGTGATTTCTGTATAATGCAGGTGCTTGTGCTAGAGCCCATTCAATGGAATAGGATTCAGCTAGTTCCTCTGGAACAAGGGGCGAGAAGGAAGGCTTAATGACATCTTCTCCATATGGGCAGGTACAGACAAAGTCGGGCGGACAATCTTGTTCGGCCAACAAGACATCATACACTTTTACTATGCGATCCCAAAAGATTGCGTCTATTGTGCGTTAAATGTCTCCTTCTAATTGTAGCGTTACTTTGTACACCCTATCAGGCTTGGAGACATGCATGTCCGCTGTTTCTACTTGTATAAAGTCATCAGTGGCTTTCACCTCCAGATGCTCTAGAAGATTCCGGCGAACTATTGTGACCTCTGCCGCGCTGTCTAGCAAGGCTAGAGCCCAATTCTTGTTCTTCAAGAGGACCCTCTTCCTGTGTGGCATGTCGGACTGCGACTCCTGCCACTTTTTGCTTTTTAAATTGTTGTTTTTGTTGGGTGGGTTTCTCTTCCTTTTTAACAGAAACCCCTGAAGAGCGTTGTGATTCCTGTCTCGGTTTCACGTACTCTGTTCTTCGCTCTGATCGCCCATCTCTCTCATTTCTCTTTTCCGATGTGTCCTGAAAGGAACGAGATTGGCGTGTATCAGTATATTGATATCTATCAGGTGCTTTGATATTATCTCTATTTCTGAGATTATACCTATTCTGTGGGGTCTCCGTACGTGGAGATTCTCCGCTTTCTTTTTTAGGCGTTTGTTGCTTTTTATCCCAGCGTTTCTTATTACCCTCAGGTGTTTGCTTGGGGTTATCTTTATTTGATTTACCCTGAAATTGAGGTTTTTGCGGTTTGGCCCCTAGGCTATCTCGACCAATACTTGAATCAGTCTCTGCTATTATTTCAGGCAGCCCTCGTTCATGATCTTGTTGCAGAACGTCACAAAGCCACATGCGCACTGCAAGTGCGACTGCTTCCCCTTTAAGGTTACTTAAAATGATTGAGAACACTGTGGCAAAATTGCCCATCAATTGCATCCCCAAATTTAGGGCCGGGGCAGCCACATATTCATCTTGAATTTGTTTCAGCACTTTCGGTAAATTGGCCAGTGTCGGTGTACCATGTGCGGTTGTGTAGAGCGCGGCAAATACCGTGCCCCAGGTATTACAGTTTTCTATTATAGGGACCATCCGAAAAGCAAGCACATGGTTCATATTCTATGTTTATCCTGAGGTCCCATATGGGGAAATATTGCCTCCAGCGTATTAATTTTCTGTGCTAACCAAAACGGAGTTTCTTCTCATTTAGCGGGTACTTTACCCATATTCGAATGTACAGTCGGAGGACTGCATGTGGATGTGCTGGAGCAGCACGTGCTGGGTTTGTATTTAATGTTTGCATCACAAATTGTACTAATCGTCTATATATTGCTGTTAATTCAATGTATAAGCGACGAACCTCAGCTACTGCCAAATTTCCAACCGTAGGATGTGGTGTATAGGTGGCCAATAGAGGCCAGGTAGGACCGTCATTACTTTGTGGACCTAACCTTACTGGTAATATTGTATGGGGTAGGGCGCCATCAAGCCAATTATTATGTTCTTGATAAGATAGAGAGAGGTATCTCTAAATATGCGTACGCTCTGTATTGTCCAGGCATGTTCGCAGGTGTATATTGGTGAAATGTATTAGTGTTCCTATCAACTGCTAGAAATGTGCCACAAGAGTAAAAAGGTTCTGTTCTATAAGCTGCATGGGCGTCCACCACAAATGTGACTGGACCTCCCTGGGCCGATAGGCCATTTGCTAGTAAGTGTGCTGTAAGAGGTTGTCTCATGTTAACAGCTATTTGTACATGTTGGGGATTCGCCATGATAGTAACACTATTAGTTCAGAGAAGGCACACCAAAATGGGTTTCCTTTTAAAGTTCATGCTTGAACAACCGCCAATTGTAGTAGGATTACCTACACAGCTGTGGTGGAAATCCTCAGTACTACGGACGTCTCCGCATACGGCATTGAGGTGTCATTATATATAATGAGACAGAGATACTCCGGAGGACCCGAAAATTAGAGCCTGACCAAACGTTGGCGTCGCCATGTCGCGTAGGCTCTCATTATTCTAATGAGACTACTGGATTTTGAGCAGCGAGATCGTCCACGGTGTGGGAGACTGAGTCTGACCCTCTGTGGGTGACACCTGTCACTCCAAATCCGGGTTTTGCTCCGGCTAACTAGCAGTGCCTCGTCTCTCCTAAAAAGTAGAGATGATTGGGCAGCCGAGCGCATGACATATCATACTTCTCAGGGAAGTCGTGGTCACTCAGGTCACATCCGGTTCTTTCATTCACAATTCGGTCTCATATATAAATGACAATGAAAGCAGTATAAGTTTTAAAGACTACTTTAATAAAACAACTGCATTTTAGATAGCATAGCGTGAGCTGCAATAACCAGAACGACACAACATGACAATATTAAAATGGTGATGATGAGAGTGAAGCATAAGAATAACGCTATCATATTGCCACTAGAATCGATTGACTATTTTCTATCTGAATCATAATTTGAGCACAGCATGTTAAGCTCTAATCCTGCCCTTCAGGTTCCCCTGGGAAGACATCAGCCCTCATACCTGAGCAAAGGCCTGTAATCTGTATTAACATCTGCAGCGAAGCATTCAGCAATCAGCATACAGTTGTGGTTCCCTGGCTGGAATCTCCCTCTTAATGTGTAATGGGACTAAGAAGTGCTTTTATAATAACGCAGCTAATGTTCTAAGAAAATGTCCCTACGTAAGGATGTGTATTTTCTACGAATGTTGGAGACTAAGCTTCTACCATGTTCACCGGCAATGTACCAAACTGTGGCCTTGACTGAAGCACAAAGTGATCAAGAATGTCTTGTTTGAGAACACAGTGCTGGGCTAAGCAAAACAGTTAGATAGAAGAAATGAAAACAAGACCGTAAAACTGGTTATTGTAAAAATAACAATGCAAAGCCGAATAAAATATATCTAGGTCAAAGTACACAGCGGCCTAGTGTATTAAACTAACGTGCCTGGAGCTCTAGCTAAAATGGCTACACAACAAGGCGTTGTAAAAGTTCTTCTCAAGCGGGCTAAAATTAATTATGCCATCTAAAAAGATACAGAATAGTTCTTATAGTGTTTTTAAATGTGGTCAATAAGACATTCTAATGTGGGAGTGCCCCATTTAGATGAAAACAGAGGACAATAAATAGTCAGAGGCCAGATGGAGTGTATAAGTCCTTTTCTTTTTTTCTTGGACAGATTTAGTCAGTAGTAGGTGCCTACACCCTGTGGTTAAATTGACAGTGGACAGATATTGGGCTTGTCCTAGCATTTAGATTATATAATCCACCCTAAGTATAGGATATGTCTCAAACAGATCGATTTATTTTACTTTTCTAAAATAAATGCAAGTCTTACACTCCCATCTGTTGTAGAAACTGGCAGAATTGAACAGTACCAAGCACTCTGAGATAGTTTGATAAAAGTATCCTGCAGCTTCTTCTCTAAATCTGTCTGTACAGTCTCTGACTTGTTTCAGGTATTCTTTACAGTCTCTCTCTTATTTCAGTTTGTGGAGGTGTAACTATAGCATGGTATATTGAAGTCGTTTTTACTGGTTTGTATGAGAATACATTAGGAATGATTTTAGGCATTAACATTTCTTTTTGTTCCTCTGTTAGCTCTTTTCCCATTTATACATGAGTAGTAGGAGATCGTTTGCTTTCAACAATACAATTGGTTACCATATACAAGGTTAATGTAGGGTTAATGTAGGGTGTGGGGTTATTGCTACCAGATGTTCCCATTTTTTAGCAAATTTGCATAATATATGTCTCAGCTCTGTGTCTATGAGGTGAGGATATTCTATAGGTAACAGGTTTTATTTGATACAATATCTGATAGAGACTTTGCCACTTAGATGATAGTTTATCCTGAGTCAAAGGTAATAGTTACAATAAATCATTATCTCTCAACACAATTTCTCTTGTTTTTGTATGTTTATCATATGCCCTGTTCTATTTATTTTTGGCTTTACTCACATTTTTCTTACTTGTTCCTACAACTCACTTAGAATATTTTTAGGGATAATGCATGTTCTAAGATAGCACATTCTTCTCTTTATTGATCTTGTGTTCTACAAGCATATACTACAAAGACGTTGGTAGACAGACAAATAAAAGCTTGAAAGGTGAAAACCCTGTTAACCTTCTAGATAGATAGCATGGAATAATGTGCACCACTAAAGGCAGCAACTTGTCAAACTCACAGCTACCTTTTTGAGCTGTCTTACCTGATAAAAGACTTAATGGACACCTCATAGTGTTCACCCTAATCAACTGTTAAGGGTGATAAGTGGATGTCATTATTTGGTGGATCGTTGACAGTTGGCACACCTGTCTAATAAAGGAAGCTCCTTGATGAGTTAAAGTCTCTTTAGCAAATGTTGCTCTACAAAAAAAACACGGTCTGAGGTATTGTAGCTATAGATTTTACAAAGAAGGGAAATGGCTTGAGGATACCTAGAAGCCTCAATCAATCAATAGTTTATTCGGTCCAAATTTGGACCATTTGAAAAGTAAAAAGTAATATATATAAAAAGGACATTGACAATTAATACAGGAAAAAAGTTCATAAAATTACATAAAAGGTTTCAAAAATAGTTAAGACAAGACTCACAAAATAGTCTCTGGATCCTACCCTATGCAAGACGCTAAATGCTAAAATGATACTGATCAGTTGTTAAAAGCATAAAAAGCATTTTAAAATGGGTTTATACAATAAAAATAAGACCTAAAAACTACATACAATAGCTCCTGTTAGCAAAAGTAAAAAAATCGACCAGTGGAAAATGATGCCCTAAGTTAATCAGTTCTATTGAATGAGTTGATCAAGTAGATTGCATCTTACCATTTGTAAACAGGGTGCTAGTTCGCTAACTTCTAGACTGTACTTCAACCGGTGGATTAAGATCTGTAGTGATCCTACTGCGGATTTTCCATGCTGCTGCCAAATATTTAGAAACAGAACTCACTATCAGCATGGAAGTATCATATTTACATACTGTATTCTATATGCACTGTTACGATTTTGTATTGACAGTGTTTTACACAGAGGGGTAATCCACTTCCCTCGGGGGCATTTGTACAAAGGACAGAAAAATAGGACATGCTCAGAAGTTTCCTTGCATAGATGGCAGTTTGTGCATTTGTCAGATAAGGAACTATTGGTCGACCAGCAGGCCGTGAAGCTGTTGACTGCCAATGTTCCATATCTGAACTGAAGTAATAGAGAACGAGCACGGGCTGGTATAAGGAGATCCAGGAAGCTTTCAGGCAGAGGTTCGTGCTTTACCAGCAGGAACTCTGCTGTCAGCCGACCTAACCCATTTGAGCCGAGAGATTCCTCATGAATCTTTTCCCAATAACGGTCTTTGATCAAGCGTTTAGCGTTACCAGGAATCATCTCGGGATTCTCCCAATAATGGGATAGATTCAGTTTAACCCAAGCTGCTTTCATCTCCCTTAGCCATCGTACTTTTGCCCATCCATAGCAAGGTGGCAATAATTCTTTAACTGCTAACCTGAAAGGTTCGAGTTCATCCGTTTTCCATAGTCTGACCCAGTACAGAAGTGGTCTTAAGTATGCTGTGTCTTTAATACTATTTAGACCCAGGTCCAGTCTTAGGGGGAGCATCGGCGTACCCTTCCCTAGTCTAGATATGTGTCTAAGGAAATTATTTTCTTTAACTTGAAGAGTATCCATTTGTCTGTGAGATCCCCAAAAATCCGCTCCATATAGGGCCGCGGCGCGGATTTGGACTTTGTATATTTCAGAGATGAGGGTCAGAGGGGGACTTGTTGCAGTGCTAGCTTTGCGTCCTATCACTCCACATCTTTGGCTGATTGTTAGTGCCCCTTTCCTTATAGCTGCATCCCAGCTGCCCTTATCGGATAGTCTGATGCCCAAATAATCGTATTCAATTACCCTCTCCAGAGGAATTGAATTTATCTTTATATTTGCTCTGAGCTTCTTGTTCGGGGGACTATATATCATGAGTTTAGTTTTCTTGAGATTTATGTCTAACCCGTAATCTCTGCAGAATACACCGAACTGATTAACCAGATTCTGGATTCCCATGGATGATTTGGACAGGAGGATAGTGTCATCTGCATAAAGTAAGCATGGGACTTTGGTCCCGGCCAGCTTTGGTGAATCATTAGTGCAATTTGCTAAATACTTAATACAATTATTAATATATAGAAGGAAAAGAGTTGGGGCCAAAACGCACCCCTGTCTGACTCCCCTCTCAATAGCGACTGGTTCTGTTAGGTCACCATTCTTGCCGCTCCTAATTTGAGCATAAGTATTCTCATGTAGTCGGATGATGAGTTTCAAAGGCCATGTGGGACACCCATATTGGCTAGTGTCAGCCATAGCTGGTTTCTTGGGACCAAGTCAAACGCAGCTCTAAGATCAATAAAAACTACAAAAAGATTGCCACCTCCTACTTCCACAGTCTTCCATTTTATTGTTAGGAATCTTAGCACCTGATCTATGGTACTAACTGCTGGCCTAAACCCTGCTTGCAAATCAGAAATAGCATTGGTTTCCAGAATACATTCTTCTAGACGGGACAAAATTTGCTTTGCAAAAAGTTTTTGGAAGTTGTCGATTAAGGAGATTGGGCGGTAGTTAACAGGGTTAGAGGGGTTACCTTTCTTAAAGATGGGAACTATCTCTGCACCCATCCAGGAGCTCGGGACAGGTGCTCCTGCATTTACCGCATTGGAAATAAGGTTCAGATATGGGGCCCATATATCTGGGTTTGTCTTGTATAAATCACCAGGTATTTTATCAAGGCCGGGGGCCTTCCCCCATTTCAATGAAGCAATCACAGCTTTAGTTTCTGCCAACGTAAATTCTATTTTGGGGTCTCAGTAATCATGATATGGGTCAATTCCCTAGGAGTAACACCAGTGATCCCAGAATATAATCGGGAGAAATGATCTGTCCACTCTGCAGGGAGTATTGAGGTACCAGGCGAACGATTAGGTTCTTTGTTGGCATCAGCCACCAGTTTCCAAAATTTCGAGGTGTCATTTGTTTTAGCAGACTCCAGGAGGGAAACCCATCTAGATTCATCCCATGTCCTGCGGGCTCTGCCTTGTTCCTGTTTATAATCTTTCCTGGCTTTCCTTATATGATCTGACTGGCCTCCTCTTAAAGCTCTCAGCAATTTGTGCTGTGCTTCCCTGCATGCGGCGTTAAACCACCTTGCATTGCACTTCTCTTTAACTTCTTTTACAGACTCTTTGGTAAAAAGGTTTTTTAGAGAATTAAAGAAACGTGTGTGGGCTGCTATAAGCCCACAACTATCTTCTAGAGGCTGAGATATACAATCCATGTGATCAGCCAGCTGCCTGTACGCAGATGCCACGGTGGCTGTATCGGTGTTCAGGGATTCCCATCTAACATTTCGTCTATTATTGGTCTGTGCGAGCTGTTGTTCGTGGGTCTTGGAACAGGAAACTTCAAGTAGGGGTAATAGGTTCCTAAGAGATAAAATCAATGGTTCATGGTCACTTTCCTCATGTTCTACAATATTCATGTCAGCCATATAGCCCCACAGGCGGACATCAAGCAAAATATAGTCTATCTGGCTCTTCTGTGCCCACAAATGTGTGGTGAAGATTAGGGTCCGAGCGGGAGCGACCATTGCAAGCCCGCAGTCCATGTGCCAATGTAATGTACACAACCTGGTGTGTTAATCTATTTATTTTTGGTCTTTTGTTTGATACCAATTGAGGTATACCCCAGTAAGCATCTTCATCTTTGTATAATTCCTGGGCCAGCAAGTAGGGTTCAAAAGTGGTGTTGAAATCTCCAGCAATAAGAATAAAGTGGGAAGGTGATTTACAAGAAAGAAAGCTGTCCAAAATAGTCAGTGTGTCGGACTCGTATTTGCTACCCAGGCTCCTATTATAAATATTGATTATTAAGAGTGGTTTCTCGCTAAGGGATGGTATTGATAAGCCCATTAAATCAGGGCAGCCCAAGTCAATTGTTTCAATCCGACATTTAAAGGAGCAGCTGAGCCATATAAGCAGGCCACCTGAGGGTCTCCCTGAATTCACCTTAGTTGCTGGGACCCAATAACTTTTATAACCAATTCTGTATTTGGGCTCCAATGCCCATGTTTCTTGGAAAATACATACAGTATTTTGTGTTCGTCTATGAATTTGCCCCATTCAGGGTTGTTCATTTTATTCTCCAACCCTGCAATATTCCAACTAAGGATGGTATCTAGGCCATCTATTTTGTCATGGGGAGCTTCGGCCACAGGGTTCTCTCTTGCCAATGGGGTACCTTGGAGAAGTTTTATATCCTTTTCAATCGTAACTATGCCAGTCAGGTTTGGGTTTCCCACTACTGTATTGCCCAATGTATTTCTTGCCCCGTCTAGATCGGGGGGTGGCGTGAGCAGTTTGAGTGTCTGAAATGTTGGTGGATATCCAAGTTTGCTGAGATCTGATAAATCTGTGGCTAAATTGGTCTCAATCACCTTGCACTTCTTATTTGCACCCCCAATGCAGTTTTCAAAACACTTAGAAAGATCTGGCTGAGCAGGTACGAAAATTGGCGTAGGGTCTCTGCCGTCTACAGTAGGGGTTTCTTGGACCTCAGGGTTGCCTTGCCCTATTTCATGAGTTTCATTATTTCCGACTATAGGGTGCTTTTTATCCCAAGTGTTTGAACCTAGAAGCCTAATCCACCAGTGCTAAAATATACAGATTTTCTTTTGATGGCGGTATTAAGATCACACTAAATCCATTCCAATTTTCGTAAAAGGAGTGTCTATTACTGGTAGAGGTTGCAACAGACAGAGCCATATTTGCCATATTTTGCTGATTAGAGTTGACCCTTTCAATAACTCTGAGAGTTTTACAGAATGTCAAAAAAGAAACCTGGCCAATATTTTTTTGACGAGTTGTTCGCATTTGTTTCCTTGCCAAAATGATTCCAATCAACTTGATTGTAGAAAAGGGTTAATATGTATAAGGAGAAAGGACTGGGTGCCTACAAACTGTTTCAATTTCTTGCTAGCAGGTATTCTATATAGTAATCCCTTACAAATAAGAAAATAAGGTAATTTACAGAGAACACATTTTCCAGTGAAATGGCCACAGAGGGGGTCATTATGACCCCGGTGGTCAGTGTAATAGTGGCAGTAGTACTACCACCCGGCTGGCAGTACATTCCTCCACTATTATGACATTGGCGGTTTGGCCACAGCTAAACCGCCAAGTTAACACACCGACCGCCACAGCAGTTATGACAGCCAGGCTGGAGACTACAGTCTCCACCTTGGCGGCCGTCACTGGGCCACCCATGGCATTTTGACCCCACCCACCGCCATGGTTTCCGTGGTTTCTGTACCGCCACGGAAACCATGGCGGTAGGCACTATCAGTGCCAGGGAATCGCTTCCCTGGCACTGATAGGGGTCTCCCCAGCATCCCTCCACCTCCCCAGAGTCCGCCCCCACTCTCTCCCTCCCGCCCCCCCCACATATACACGCACATTCATACACAACCATACACACATGCGTACACACATTCACCCACGCATGCATACATTCATACACACTCACAGCAACACTCAGGAACATACATCCAGGCACACATGCAATCACACGGCACAACATGCATGTACACACACACTCACTCATGCACACACGCATTACACACGCATGCACGCATTCAAGTCACAGTCACATACATCCTCACACAACACCTCCCACCCACCTCTCCTGTCAGAGAACCCGACTTACCTGCTTGCAGGGGAGTCCTCCGGCAGGAGACAGGGCGCGGCGCTGCTGCCAGCAGCAGCGTCCACCAGCAAAACACTGCCACGCCGTATCATGGGACATGATACGGTAGGCAGCTTTTTGCTGGTGTGGCGCTGCTGCTGGCAGCAGCGCCACCTTACCACAGTTCACTGCCATGACTGTAGCCGGAATTCCGCCAGCCTTCTGGCAGAATACCAGCTACGGTCATAATTCGATGGACGGTCGGTAGCCACGGCGACGGTATGTTGGCAGCCGTTGCCGAGGCGGTAGGTGGCTTTTGCTGCCAATCTTGTAATGAGGGCCTAAGTTTACGCAGACATACCGTTTTACTGATAAAACTATATAGCACACAATTGATAAATGTGTGGAAATTGGGTTTCAGTGAATATTTATCATTATGCATCAGCAAGTAAAACTGTTTTGATCCCATTATAATGTCTGTTTCCATCACACTTCAGAGCTACAAGAATGTGCCTATTTTTTGCTTTCCTAAGTACTAATATATTTTGAAATATATGTACAGTTAATTTACAGGGCTTTATATTTTGCTGTGTGCTACAAAAATGACTTCTTACAGCCTTTCCTTTCACATTCACTGTACTCGAGCAAGATTGTCACATAGTTCACTTTAAAAACTTCTCTCACTTTGCAGTCAGAAAAAGAAACGTAAATACCAATCCCTATGTTAAAGGGATAAGCAGTAATTTGTAAGTTAACATAACTCAACATCTGACCTGTGAAGAATAGCAAATGTGACAAGACAAATACATAACGTAAAATAATCTTTGTTTGGTGCTCCTTTATGATCCACACAAAATTAGTTGTTGACCGTCTAGTGGGTTGCGACACACAGTTGGGGAAACACTGCTCTAGAATAAGGATTCTGAGAACCTTCAATGCACATTGCCTTACTTTTGCACATTCTGTTTCCATAGGTTTTACTGCCTTAGATTTTATGGGGCAGTTCCTTGCAATGCGCCACAACTCCCCACAGGCAAAAACATTGTGGATTCTTACTTCCTTTGGGACCTGTAGTGCTATAGGAAAGTAAAGCTTCTTTACAACGTGTGTGCCCATTGTTTCTTGAGTGTGCATTATAGGGTCATTTCATGGTTGATATAAAAAGGAATCACTTTAAGGTGAGGTTTAAGTTCAGGCGCAAGCTACATCAATTGGAATATTTTAAGGAGACTTCCTGGTGTTTTTAATTCAGTTTTTGTGCCAGTAGGTAGGGCATCTAAATATATTTCTAAATATTGTTTTTATTACTTATTCTGGAAAGATACAGGCTGTACCCATCCAACTTTCTGGTACTTTCCCATCTAATCCTGTATAATTGCACATCCAATCCCAATCTTTCCAAAATGTTTTTTAAAGTTTTTTGATAGAGGGTGTTCTTGAGGGATTTGCTGCTTGAGGCACTGGTAGCATATTGGCTGATAGCTAAGGACCTATGCACTGTTCTCAGCGTTTGAGTGGCAAGCCATTAGTTGGGATCTATTCAAAGTGATATTTCCCAGGCTGAAATTTTGCAGAACGACAGTTTGTGTGTTTGGCTGAACTCTACATCAATAAGTCTTAGAATGGCTGTATATTGAATTTGTTGATTAGCAGAAATAATTGGTGCTTGATGTCATGAAGCTGCTTGAACGGCTTCTCAATCCAGTCAAGCAACCACAGTTTTCTCCCACCATTTGAACGTGTTTTTGTCTTTCTGCTAAATGTTGAATCATTCGATCCACTGTGATTGGTTGAAACTGAACAAATAGTTTTTAAGGGGTTCCAGAAGATGTAACTTTCGACAAGGTCTCAGTCAATCGATAAAGGAGTCAGATAAAGGCCCCACATTAGAGTCTTTAATTCATTCAAGCACATCATGGAATTGTGTGGGACAGTTCCGTATTTAAATATGTGACACTTATTCTTTTCTATCTTTGATAGCTGTGTTCTCTTGAGTGTGCTGCTTTGGAAGTTCGTATTCCACTTTGGAGTGGAACTTTCGTAAAAGACGTTTAGAGGATGGAGCTGTGAAAGCTGTAAATCTTATATGCTCCTCTGTACCAGTGTTTCAACCTTGGAATAGCACATCTTTTGTAAAGTCTTCAGTGTAATTGTACTTTACAATTTGGCAATCAGAATGGGATTTGAAACACCAAAGAGCCCACAAAGAATCTACATGATTGGGAACAACTTTGTAATGAAGAATCACACAACGGTATGTGCGTTCAACAAAGTATTTTACTTTCATTAGCAAAAGAGCCCATCAGATATGCCTCTTCATGTGAAACCTTCAGAGCAGCTGTCAGTGTTAACCGTTGCTCAGAATCTTACCCATTGAAATATTCTAATGTACTCATGAGCTCGTGGTAGCACACGCCCATGAAAGCCCGTGATAGCACGTGCCCATGAATAGATTCAGCACACATAACACACCTTCCCCTTTTGAACAATAACAATTAACATTCTTATGCATCAGTTCTTATATAACTAAATAGTCAATACAAATAAAAGTCTTTCAATTTTGAAGGTACTGATATATTGCGAGAAGGTCTGATAAACCTAGGACTAACATGTCCCGTACAAGTATCTAAATTCAAACGTGAGTCTGAGTCAATAACAGTAGGACTGACACATCCAGTACAAGCATCAAAATTCAAACGTGAGTTTGTATCAAAAATAGTAGAGGCTTCATCTGTAGTTTCTTTGTTTACAGATGATCTTGGAAGAAAAGAAACAACTGATGAAGTTTGCCTAGCATCATTTACAGAAGATCCTGGAAGAAATGAAACAACTGAAGAAGTTTGACTATTCATACCATCATGCCTTACTTCATCGTGAAATGCAGAATCAGTAACCCACATATAATTATTTTCTTCTTTTTTAACATCAAGTATTTTTTTTTGCTTGTAACTCTGTCAATTTTATTAAATCCCTTTTACTCCATCAGCCTTTTTCCAACAGAAACACAGAACGTTTAGATACCCTCACAATTTCTGCAGGGCCCATAAATTTTGAATGTCCTTTTTTATCTCTATATGTTTTTTTAATCAAAACCCAATCCCCCATATTATAGATTACATCCTTCACCTTAAATTGTTTTATCAAAATAAACTTTGGTTTTACTTTGAGATTTGACAACCCTATCCAAGATTTCATTCATTTTACTTTTTGACTTTGTTTTTTGCATCCTTAACTCCTGCACCCAATCAGGGTTCACTAGTATCTTAGGGGATCTGCACCTGATTAATTCAAATGGTGAAACCCCAGTGGTGGTATGAGGAGTTGTAAGATAGTTCCATAACTTTTGTCTGACAAACCTTTCTACATTGAAATTATTAGCTACTGCTGTTTGCACACCTTCCTTTAGAACTCTATTAACTCTTTCTACTAAACCATTTGAGGATGGTGAATATAAAGCCACTTGAAGATGATTAATATCTACTGATTTTATAAAAAGTTTCATACTTTTAGATGTAAAGTGTGTGCCATTATCCGTGACCAAACATTTAGGTGGACCCTCAATCTCAAATAATTTTTAAAAAAATCTAATTACATGGTCAGTGGTGGGAGCTGGTACTAACTCAATATACACCCATTTTGTGAAGTAATCTAATACTACAATCATGTACTTACTATCCCAATTTAAACACTCAAACGGACCGGCAAAATCAAGTGCCACTTTGTCCCATACAGCTTCTGGCATTGGTACAACATTTAGAGGTGTTTCCGAAGTTCTCCAATGCTTATCTGAAAGCAAACATGTAGTATAGGAATTTATGCATTCAGCTACTTGAGAATCTAAACCTGGCCACCAATAAAATTGTTTCAAGTATTTAGCAGTACTATTAATACCTAAATGACCTTTATGGGCTAATTCAATTAATAAAGAATTTCCTGAAGTATTTTTAAACAAAATTGGTTTAATTAAAAAATGTGAACATCACATCAGACTGAAAAAGGATGCAGTTCCAGTGGTTCACAAGGTGAGACCTGTTCCTTTAAGTGCACAAGATGGTTTAAGAAAGATGTTGAAGAATTTGTGTGATGAAGGTATTATTGTTGAGAGTGATTCTTCTGAGTGGCTTAGTCCAATTGTGCTTGTAAAAAAAAAAAAAACAGGAGAGTTTCGTTTATGGGTAGATTTACGTTCACTAAACAAAAATATCAAAATAGATTGTCAGCCTCCTCCTAGAATCCAAGAAATATTAGCGAATGTGGGAAAAGCTAAATACTTCAGTATACTAGATTTGAAATCTGCGTATCATTAGATTCCCTTGGATTCAGTTTCACAAGAATTAACAACGTTTATCACACCTTTTGGAGCTTATACATTTTTGAGAATGCCATTCGGACTAGCTTCAGCTGACAGTGTGTTTCAGAAACTCGTGGATATTGTGCTTAAGGGTATTAAGGGTGCTCAAGCCTTTCAAGATGATGTTCTATTATTTGCAGGCAGCAGACAAGAACACATTAGTACATTATGTAAAGTTTTGTCGGTTTGCAAAGCACAGGGGTTTACTTTAAGGTCTGATAAATGTCAAATTTTAACAAAAGAAATTGACTATTTAGGGCATAAAATAACTTCAGAAGGCATTAAACCAATTGACAGTCTTATTAAGGCGATTAAAGAGGCACCTGTTCCTAAAGATAAAGATTCTCTTAGGTCCTTTTTAGGACTTAGCAAATATTATTCACGATTTGTAAAGGGGTATGCTTTTGCGATTCAACCCCTTAGAGCCTTATTTAAAAAAGGTGCAACATTCAGTTGGAATAGAGAAGAGTTAGAAGCTTTTCTACAAAATTAAAGACATAATAATCTCAGCACTGGCATTGATACCTTTTAGTGCTGGTGGACAATGTTTACTTACGGTAGATGCAAGCCAAATAGGTCTTGGTGCAGTATTATCTCAATGGAATGATGGAAAGGAAGTTACTATTGGCTTTGCTTCTAGGTGTTTAAAAGGAGCAGAGTGCAGTTACAGTACCATTGAGAAAGAAACTCTTGCTTGTGTTTGGGCTGTGGAGAAATTTAAAACATTTTTGTGGGGTGACAGATTCACTTTATACACTGATCACAAACCCCTAGTTTATCTTCTCAATGGTACTGGGACAGGTAAAGCTTCTTCACATCTTGTGAGGTTGTTATCACGGTTACAGGAATTTAGTTTTGATGTTAAGCACATTTCTGGGATTTAATAATTAAATGAGCCTAATTTTCTGAAAAATTTTCAATATAGGAAATGTGCTTGGACGCTATTTTCACTGGTATAGATGCTCCAGGTACTAACATTAATCCAAGTTTGGCCAAATTCTGCCATCCGACAAGATTACGGCCTTTCAATGCTACATACATTTTTGTTGTGGTTTTTTTACCTAAACATGTCAACTCATCCACAAAGTAACCAAGCATATGATTTTCGTGCTCCCCAAAAGCTTTTGGATTAACATCTGGAGAGTGCAATTTCTTATTATGCCCCCACTTGTCAAAAAATAAAACATCAGATATATAATGGTGATAGGGGCACCAGAATCTCCCATCATAGGGACCAACACATTTCCCACAAGTATGTCACATAACGGGCCTTTAACTTTTCTTTCACTTACTGTTACATTCAGTAATATTTTCGAAAACTCATTCTCTAAATAATTCTTAGTATCATCATTCCCTTCAACATCAACATTATTATTTCTTAATTGTCTCTTTCTTCCTTTACACACACCTTGAAAATGTCCTATTTTCCCACACATGTTACACCGTTTACCAATGGCAGGACAATTATCATTGTTTCCTAGATGTGACTTCGAACCACACCGAAAACAAAATAATTGTATTTTTCCTTGTGGAGTACTTTGTTTTCTTACTTTTACCTGCACTAAACCTACGGTGTCAATGTCTTTGTTTTTAAAAGAAATTTGTTCTTGGGAAATTAGTTTACTTAAAATTAAAGAGCGCTCAATGCCTTTTGCTATATCTATAACTTCCTCCAATGTTGGATCTCTGCAAGCTAATAATCGCTCTTGTATTTTTTTTTCACTACAACCATAAACAAACTGATCTCTAATGTTTCCCCAAAATTACAAGAAGAGGCTAATTATCTAAGAGCAGAAACAAACTCTTTAATAAGTTCACAATCCAGTTGTTTCCTTTAAAAAAAAAAAATCTTTCTAAAAATACACTGGGCTCCTCTGCAAATTTCCTAGCCAATCTGTTAATGGCTTCTGTATACTCATCCCATTGACCAAAGTTATCCAGAGGGGCATCTAATTCTGGTAAATTGTCAAATATTTGTTGCCCCTCTTGTCCCAAATGACTGAACAGAAAAGCCAATTTCCTCTGGTTCAAATTTCGTGGTGTCTACTGCAACCAAATAGTTTTCAAAACACCTTAACCAATTTTTCCATTTCATTGGTGGTTTCCCTGGATGTTGCAAAAATGGTGTAATTTGAATCAAATACTGATTGGAAGCCATGTTGTAATGAGTGTCCAAAACAACACGTTGTTTATAAATTATGTTAGTAAATAGAAATAACTGAATAATAAAACCAAAAATATACTGTTCTTTTGAATATTTTATACCAATGTGAGTAAACATTCTACTCAGAATATATGCATTTCTTGTTCAAAGATGGTCAACATTGTAAAATATGTCAACTCAACAAGTACTGGACACTCAGCTTCTTTATAAAGGCTCCCAATTCAAATTAGACTTGCTGACGCACGTCAAATGAACTTAAAACACAAGTTTCCTATTTAATTGTTTGATTCTGACCCAAAAGATGGCTGCCAGACAATATCACAAGCATGTAGCGTTAACAGCGTCTTTGCGCTTGGCCTGCTAGAATTTAATGCCTTAGTGACATTAAAGATGGCTGCCAAACATGTCAAAACGTGCATCGTGAATAACGTCCATGCGCGCGTGGCTTAATCGAAGAAAATGCCTGGCCTTGTCAAGCAACAAAGATGGCCGCCACAAACGTGACAACGTGCAGCATAGGTAGCGTGCAGACGTGCCTGGCCTTAATGAAGAATTATGCCTGACCTGTGCCAACGTCACTCATCCGGAAAACAAACGCCCCAACAAAGTAAGGCTGAAGAAGTCGAAGGCTGGACCGGTCCGTAGGTATCTGGACCTATTTGAAGCACCCGCACTCCGACCGCAAAATCTTCCTCGAAACCAGCAACATCTGTCAATCCGATGCGGCAACAGGAAATCTGCCAGCCGTCGAAAATCAACTGATGGGCTCTATACGAACCTTGTAGCACGTCGCCAATATGTAATGAAGAATCACACAACGGTATGTGCGTTCAACGAAGTGTTTTACTTTCATTAGCAAAAGAGCCCATCAGATACGCCTCCTCATGTGAAACCTTCAGAGCAACTGTCAGTGTTAACCGTTGCTCAGAATCTTACCCATTGAAAGATTCGAATGTACTCATGAGCTTGTGGTAGCACGCGCCCCTGAAAGCTCGGGATAGCACGCGCCCATGAATAGATTCAGTACACATAACAGACTTGTACCAGATCGAAGTCTGTTTGCTGGAAGAGGAGTATAGGATTTCAATCCATTTATCTTTGGATTTTATTGGATTTCAATTGGAATTATGGGACACTTTTACCACAAGTGTTATTAAGGATTGTTTATTAATTGGATTTGCTGGTCTTTTTCACTTGAGCACCATTAAGGACCTTACCATTAGCTGTGTTACAGTTGGAAGACACATATTTTGAACTCCCAATGGCACGGTGTGGGCTTGTGCTTCTGATGGATTAAGTTATGATTTTAACTCTTCGCATGACATCCTGACGTGGAATCCCTCCTTGTTTTGCATCACTTGGAGATTGTTGCTGTGAGCAGACACGGTTCTACGCAGAATAGGTCAATGGGGAAAGGTCATGCTATGTGCGTAACATGCCGACATATTTTTTTTAAGGAGTGCGGTAACTTTTGCATTTCTCTGAGGATCTTTTGATTCAGGCCTTTTATTTCCACAATGTTTTGATACAGTTTATTTTCTTTCCTGTTTATGCGGATATTCTTATTGTACTGCATACCATGTGAGGAGTGAATTATCGCTTTGAAATGTTCACTCTTGATCAACAACTTTTTAGACTTGTTTAGTTGACACCGGCCCTCCTGACAACTATTTGATTACTGCATTAAGCTTTTTTGGTACCTTTCCTTGAAAACATTACAGGGTACAGAGAACTAGTCCCTTTCTGGGGTGAAGAAGGGACACTGTATTCCTGGATTTGTATTTAACATTTGCAAATCGGATACATGGCCATACAAAATTTCTCATTACAACCACCCCAAGCACTTTGGCTCGCAGGAGGGAGCCCATATATGAGATAGGTTGAATGGAAAGTTTATTTTTTTAACTACCTTTATACAATAGATGAAGAAGACAAAATGGCTCCAGAATGGAAGAAAATGTTTTTATTACATTCTGTAAGTCCAGACAGAACAAATGGCAAAAGCACCTGGAGGTATGTATGTAAATGTATTTGATGCTACTGTGAAAGACTTTGATGATTATTTTGCATCTAAAGTGTGTATTTGGATTATAAGGTTTACATTTTTCAAAAGGAAACAAGAAACAAATGGAACTGTGGATGAGTATGTAGCCCCTGTGAGAAAATTGGCTTTGGATTGCAAATTTGACCATCTACAAGAACAAGTCATTAGAGATCAGGTAGTTATACACACACCAGAGATCCAGCCATACAGCAAAGACTGTGGAGAAATGGTGATGTTGATCTCAAAGATGTACTGGCACTAGTGAGAAAGGCAGAGTTGTCTACTGGTAGTGTCACACTTCGTAAATCAGAAACTAGGGATGTATCAGAAGAGACTGTAGGTAAAATAAAAAGTAAGAGGTTCACCAAACCCAATAAAAATAACAATAAAACAGGAATATGATAAGAAGGGGAAAACTAGATGTTACCGCTGTGACAGTGGTTCACATTTACCATCTAGTAAATGTTGCCCTGCAGTAAAACAAAAGTGCTCAGCATGTGGGGTAATTGGTCATTTCACCGAAGTTTGTTAAAAAAAAAAAACAAGGGGGAATGAAAGTAAAATGTGTGGATGATGATGAGAGCTCCAGTGATGAAGAGAACAAAAATAGGAAACTCACCATTTCTGATTGTGAAGATTTTGTATGTTATTATGATTCAAAAGAATTGTTCATTTTAAAACCATGGCGGTAGGCACTATCAGTGACAGGGAATCCCTTCCAGGGAATCCCTTCCCTGTCACTGATAGAGGTCTTCCCCACCCTCAGCCCCCTCCCCAGATTCCCCCTCACCTCCCCCTCCCTCTCCCTCTCCAAACCCCCCTTCATTCCCACATTCATCCATGCATGCATACATCCATGCATGCATACATCCATTCACACACACATCCGCACACACTTTCATCAATACATGTGGACACGCGTACACAGAACACAACTTACATGCACTCACACATCCATACACGCACACACATACGACACGGAACACACAACCGCCTTCACGCATGCTCACACATTCACACACACCCCCACACACATAACAACCCCCACTCCCCTGTCAGAGCACCCACTTACCTGTGTTTAGGGGGTCCTAAAGCAGGAGACGAGGCTCTGCCAGAAGAACACCACCAGGCCATATTATTGGTCATAATGTGGCTTACGGCGGTCTACTGGCTGAACGCTGCTGCTGCTGGCATAAATAAAGGGTAAAAAAGTGGTGCTGTTGGCAAATTGTGGATGTATGTGTAAAGAATATTGTAAGGAATTGCGGTTAGTATGCAAATTCTGATAAGTCACCGATTACTCTTAGACCTGACAGCCTCAGGGTGGTCATCCCCCAACTTTTTGCCTGCCTCCCTACACTTTTCTGACACTGTTTTTGCTCGGTTAAGGACTCTGCACACTTTACCAGTGCTAAAGTGCATATGCTATCTCCCTTAAACATGGTAACATTGGTTCACTCCCAACTGGCATATTTGATTTACTTATAAATCCCTAGTAAAGTGCACTACGTGTGCCCAGGGCCTGCCAATTAAAAGCTACTAGCAGCACTGATTGTGCCACCCACATAAGTAGCCCCTTAACCATGTCTCGGGCCTGCCATTGCAAAGCCTGTGTGTGCAATTTCACTGACACTTCGACTTGGCATTTAAAATTACTTGCCAAGCCTTAAACTCCCCTTTTTCTACATACAAGTCACCCCTAAGGTAGGCCTAGGTAACCCATAGGGCAGGGTGCTGTGTAGATAAAAGGCAGAACATGTACATATGTGTTTTATATGTCCTGGTAGTGGAAAAACTCCTAAATTCGTTTTCCACTTCTGTGAGGCCTGCTCCTGCCATAGGCTAGCATTATGACTGCCCTCATATACTTTTTGAGTGGTAAATTCAGATCTGAGAGGGGTAACCAGGTCATATTTAGTATGGCCAGAATAGTATTAGAAAATCCTGCTTATTGGTGAGGTTGGAATTTATATTACTATTTTAGAAATGCCACTTTTAGAAAGTGGGCAGTTCTCTGCACTTAAAAAACATCTGTGCCTTGCAGCCTGTCCCCAATCCACGTCTGGTTTGGGATGGTTCACAGCTTACTTGTGCATTTCACCCAGACAACCACAAACACAGGATAGTCAGTCACACCTGCACTTATCTGCATAGTGAATGGGTCTTGCTGGGCTGGAAGAGTGGAGGGGCCAGACACTTACATTTTAAAGGCTTGTGGCCTGCACGCACACAATGGACTGCCAAACCCTCTACTGGGACCCTGGCAGACAGACCTGTACTGAAAGGGGTCCTTGTGCACTTCAAAACCACTCTTTGAAGTCTCCCCCAGTTCAAAGGCATTTTTGGGTATATAAACTGGGTCTCTGACCCCACCAGATGAGACACTTATGGACCTGAACCTGCAACCTGTCAAGAGGAACTGCCTGGCTGCCCAAAGGACTCATTTGGACTGCTTTACTGAGAAAGACTGCTACCTTGCTGTTGCCCTGCTGGCCTCTAACCTGCTGAGAAGAATTCTGCCTTCACCAAAAGTGCTCTCCAAGGGCTTGGACTGAGCTTGCCTCCTGTTATGAAGTCTCAAAGACAACAAAGACTTCAACTACAAGCTTTTTGATAGTTCCTGTATCCAGCAACTCCAGAATTACTTCAGCAACGCCAACGACGCCACAGCCTGCTCCCGCTCCGTGGACCTCCCTGCATGCAACAACCGAGTCTTGCAATGCAAATCCGACATTGTGGCGACTACGCTGACATCACTTAGGGTCATTGCAACACTGCTAAGTCAACACATCACGTCCTAATTGACTGGAACTAGCAAGCCTGCCGGGTCACAAGAAATCGACGAATCGTGGGCGCCGCCGCACCATCTCCCCCTGCATCCAGATAGATCCGACACTTCATCTGAACCTGCCTCGCAGACCAGAAGCAATGTCTCGGAAGCCGTAAGGGACTGATGCCACACCAACTCCATCAACGCCTCTTTCTGACTCCATGCGACATCCTTGTTCTTCATTTTAAAAAAGTACTGTACCCTGGGGTCCGAGTAACTCTGTGACCAGCACCGGTGGTGTAGGATTGTTGGGAACACCTCCGTCAATGACGCCGTGAAAGCGACAGTTGGAGCTATTGTGTTTTCTAGGCACTGTAGTTGGATTTAATCTTTAAAAATTCATAACTTTGCTTGTTTACATTGGATTTTCATCATTGCAACAGTATTTTATTCAGATAAATATTCTCTTTTTTTCTAAACCTGTGTGGTGTATTTTTGTGGTGTTTTCACTGTGTTACTGTATAATTTATTGCACCAATACTTTACACATTGCCTTCTAAGTTAAGCCTGACTGCTCAGTGTCAAGCTACCAGAGGGTGGGCATAGGATAATTTGGATTGTGTGTGACGTACCCTGACTAGGATTGTGGTCCCTACTTGGACAAGGGTATATACCTTTGCCAACTAGAGACCCTATTTCTAACAATTACATTAAGATTAAATATGTGTGAACCTATTATTCCCAGTAAGCCACAGCACACTGTGGCAAATGACATAATGGAACCGATTGGTAACCGGCTAATTGCACTTAATAGTGTGTTTTCAAGGTGACCGGTGTTGAAAGTGGTGGATCAAAATTGATTCTGGAGAAGTTTTGAAACTCCTTGATAAGGTGTTTGTAGATGAAGTTTTACATGTACAAATTATTAGTGATAAAAAAAAGCTTTATTTTGAAAAAGCAGGGATTAAGCACAGAACTTCTTCTTTATACAATCCAGGTGGTAATGGCATAATTGAAAGGTTCAACAGGATGTTGAAAAACACATTTAGCAATGAAGGATGCTAGCGATTGGGAAGTTCAAATTTTCAAGACTTTAGGGATGTATGGAACCAGGCCTCATGAAGCTTTAGTAGTTTCACCTTTTAAAGTCATGACAGGAAGGGGAGCAGGAACCAAATGCAATCCTGAATGGATGTGACAAGCATCCAATATCATTCTGTTCCTGTGGAAGGAGTGAGAAAAAAGATTTTAAAAAAGCATAATAAGATGTTTGATCTCAAAAGAGGTTCAAAGAGCGTGGAAATTAAGGAACAATTAAGGATAAAAGTTAAAAAAACTTGGAAGGTGAGAAAAGGAGGAAGTCAGTTCTCAGAACCATTGAAGGTGGTTAAAGTTTTACGTAATGCTGTCCGATTGAGTGATGGTAAGGTGTGAAGTTTAAGAATAATTGTAGTTTTAAGGGAGACTGTAGATTATTTGAAAGAAACAATAGGAGAGCCAGTGACGAGGAGGAGGTGTTAGATCATGTTAAGCACAAGAGCACTGAAGCATTTGACACTGAGATTGACATTGGAAGTGATGTAAAAAACAATAAGGACAGAGAAGTAGAATAAATGGTTACACAAAGAGAAGGAGATGGGGAAAAGATTGTTGAAGACGGAGTGTTGGAGGGTGGTGGAAGAGAAAAACAGAATGGTGGAATTGAAGAGGAAGGGAGTTCTGGGTGTGTGCTGGAGAATGGAGGTAAAGGTAAAGATAGTTGTAATAGGAGACTTTGATTAACACCTAAATGGATTTCATATGTGAAGACATTCTGGAGGAAAGATAAGTGTACTTTTTTTCCTCATTAATTGTTACACTTTTGTACAAATTATAGAAGTTGTTTTGTTAAAAGGGGGGAGATGTGTTGTGGTTGGCTTTGTTCATAAGTATTAGTTTCGTATTTTAATATGTGACACCAGCAGCGGCCGCTAATATATCAAAGTGGTGGTGTGAGCGAAGTGCCCCACTGCATCAAAACAGTGAAAACAGTAAACAAGCATGTACAATAAAAAAAACAAGCATGCATTGTATTACAATTAAAAATAAAATAATCGTACTTACCCAGGCTGCATTGTCCTCTGTGTCCTTCCTAATCTTCGACCGGCATGAGTGGAAACAGAAACTTCCCTAAGCAATCCTGGATTTGCTCTTGTGCTGTTAACCAGCATGAGAGCAGTGCCAGGATTGGACAGTGCATCCTGGCTGGACGCTCCTTCAGGCCCTTTAGGCCTGTGCTTGGTCTCCATCCAGCTATTCAAGGTAGCTGGGTGGAGATCTTCAAAGTCCACATGTGAGTACTCACATGCGCACTTCGCAGTGTCTGACCAGCACTACTGTAGTCCTCAGAAAACAGAGGACACGCCCCTTACTGCTCCAGGGCAGGCTATGGCGTGCAATGTGAAAAATAAAATGGCAATGAAATTATTTCATTGCCATTTTATTCTTCACGTTTAGTGAGGTTTGCAGCGGGCGAGGGGGCGATGCTCCTCCACCCCCACCACCCCCAAGAGAAACTGCTGCTGTGTGACACATATTATTCTTTTCTGTCATTGGTGGCCGTGTTCTCTTGAACCTGCTTCTTTGGAAGTTTGCATTCCACTTTGGAGTGGAACTTTCGTGGCATTCTTTGAGAGGATGAAGCATTAAAAGCTGTGAATATTATATACTTCTCTTTTGTGGTGTTTCAACCTTGAAATAAAGCATCTTTTGTAAGGTATTCCATGGCATTGTACTTTACCTTGGACTCTGATTTTATTTGTAACTTTGACTTCTGCACTCTTCATCTTTTCTGTTTGCTCTGTCTCTACTACCATCAGGAGATCCGCCTGTCATGTCCTTAAAGGCAAACAAAAATACAAATATCATGAATTGCCCTTCCTTAAGGAAAAACACATTTTCCTTTTAACAAACTCACCGCCCTAGTAAACAAAACACAATACCCAGTGATAAAGCATGCATACAACAAAGAGTTTGTTGATTTTCCCTCTCTCTTATCTATGTGATGGTCAAAAACCCACAAACAACCTAGTGCACCCAAAGGTTTGCCCTAGCCATGCCACACGAGAGCAACACTAAGCCCTCCTTACAGTGAGCACTAAAATAGCGTGTAATGTTGAAAACATGTTCATCCCTTGCTGATATTTGCCTGAAGCCAAAAGTCATCTCTTGAACCACGGCGTTGGAAGACAGTGTCCCTCTCCTGAAGGTGGTTGGCCCAGACTGCATGTATAAAACTCTAGCACTTTCCCGGTTCTTTTCTTGCTATGACTGTCATCGTTCTGTTTTTCCCTCATCTGGCTCCCTCAAGGTATCCAAGACATTCAGACTTACTACATGAGAGGGGCTCAGCTCAGTCTCCAACTGCAATGAAATCTGATATCTAATCACCACGTCTCTCATGTGTGCTCTTCTTCATATACATGAGCGGACTTCATACTTTTTCTTCCTTTTCAGCCTCTCATTTGTAACTCTTATGTCATTTCTGAACACCGAGCTATGCGTCCGTAAAGCACAATATTCTTGTAGCTGGTTTATTTTCATGGCTGTTTCACCATTGTATTTCTAGACGCTTCTGGGTGATCCTTAGGTACAATTTGTCCATTTAACAGGAGGCTCTCCCAAGGACGATTAGAACGCTCTTGGACGTCAGACTTCCTTAATACATTACTGTGCCAGGCAGTGCTTAATTTGTGCTTGTTGTTTCCGGTGCTGAGCACCGGCACTTATTTTTGAGGGCCGGGGCTTATTCTTCTGCCTCAAGCATTTGCTGCAAGCAAAAGACACATTTGGGAAAGACGGAAGAAGAGAAAAAGTAAAAAGCGTCATTGAGGTAGAAAGCAGAAAGCTGCCAGAGTCAGCTGAATGGGGCAGGGAGTGGCTTTAAATGGATTGAAGAGGCCCAAGATGGCTTCAGGATTACGCTGCCTCGGTATTCCGTGCTGCACATTTAAAGGTAGCAGCCGCGTGTTCAAGAGGGGGGCTTTGGGCACCAGCACGTTTTTATTTACAGATTAAGCACTGGTGCCAGGACGTCATTGAGAACTCTATTTGGTTTGCATCATACTCATGTCATAGGACAGGCCCTGCTTTGGCATTTATTTACTCAATGAATAAGGACTGTGTAAGAAATACCATGTGTCAATGGCTTACTGGTAATATTCACCACACTGTGAGCCCTAATCCCCCTCACCACAAAATTTAGTATAATAATATTCACCCACCTATTGAGTTTACAAGTTAGATGTATTAGCTTGGGAAAGCAACACAGGGTAATTAGGCAAGGGGAATTAATACTTAAAATCAGTCAAAAACGGAATGCTAATATATTTTTATTATTTTTGAAGGACAATTGTTGTTTGCTATCCTCCACATGCAAAGGCCTACCTAAATGAGTAAGAACTGCAACTAGTGCGATTATGGTTCAATGTCATCCTTGATTTTGGATTCACAAAAATGTCAGTGGTAGCAGAAGTGATTTCATGTACCATTTGAGACAAAATTGCATAACGAGGTTGATGCATTATCTCACCGTTAGCAATTCAGAACCCTTCCAAATGCTGCATATAGGTTAGAGGGAGGGACAAAGAGTTTCCGTCAAATAAAGAATGCATGGCTGTTAGGTCCTGATGCAAAGCCGGGGAGTATCAGAGTGCGGGACTCCGCACCAGGAATAAACAATTCCAACCTGTAAATCCAACTGCAGAACACATAATTACAAGTTTTACCAGATGCAGTGGTATAGGACATACAGGTTGTGATTCCATATTGGATATTTTCACATCCAGGCTACCACTGGTAAACAGTGTGGTATTTCTGCCTGGTATAACCAAACATTATATTATGTTGTGAAGATGCACTATTTCACCATGAGAGTGTATCCTAGTGCGAAAACTGCCAGACTGCAACTGTAGAACTTTCAGGTATAGAATGGCCCAGTTTTCAGCTTTTCTTTGAAGATGAGGAGTGAGCTTATCCTTCACAGTGAGAAACGGACTTGGGCCAGCTGGAAGCTGTTAGATATGAAATGGAGGGGGTCACCAGAACTGGTATTTTTCTGGTGTTTCCTGCAGATCCACATTGGCCAATCAGAAATCGGAATCAGTTACTGCAAATGACCAGTGAACGTTTGGAACCATTGTTGACCTCTGCCATGCGGTAGTACAGTTATCCACACAAGATTGTGTAATAGTTAGCATTTTGTCCTGCTACTCATTATGCGAAATGTCAACATTTGTGTTTAGGTTTCATGATTTGGTTATTTCATAACTGATTTCGATTGAGACAGCTTCCCGATGGTGCACTGGAAGGATTACTACCTTCTCAAAGACAAAGGATGATTTGGGTGCTATTTCTTACTTTCCTTGCAACTTGTGAAAGTATTGACTTTTTTGTGCAGGTGATTTTACCACATGTATGTTGTCATCAAGAATTATTCCACAGTGATTCTGCAGTAAAACCAGGTGAAATACAGCATGCTGTAAAATCACAAGAAAACGTGATAATTTCTCTCTCCCCCTCTCGCACTTAGGTTCCTAGAACCTTGTTTACTTTCTGTCTCTCTTCGTGATGCACAAGATCACCTGTAGCAGTTCGGAGGAGTACCAAACAGCAAGCTAGGGCTGCCCCATCCTGTCTATCCCTAAATACCTTCTCTGAAAGTAGCCTACATCGGTAAGTAACCAATACTTTTATTGCAAGTTGTTTTTAGTACATTGCAAATTAATCTCTGTATCTATGACGGCAATGTAGCTTTCAGATATTCCGATGTCATATTTCTTTTTGCTAGACTTGGAATCAAAGCAATATAGACTACTGATTGGCCGTGTGACATGCAGTGATGAGCGAGTGGCGCGGAGAGTCAGAGACCCATGAGGCAGCCAAGAGGCACTACCTACTAAAGGCCGGATAACCGCCCAACAGATTTTTACTAACCTGCTTCCTTAGTGTGCAGTCCCGGAGACCTCAAACGACCCGCCGGTGGTGCTGGATGATTGAGGGAAGCTGTGGGACCACAGTGAGCAGCACAGCAGCAAGACGCAAGTGGGCGGTAGGGTGTGCTGAACGGAGCGGCCGCTACTGCCGTTGAGGGAGGCACATTGGTCACTCTAGCCCGTTCATGCCCTCATTCCATTCCATTCACGCATCTGCCCAACACCACGCAAATATGTACTTCTGTTTACAGCGGTGACACTGCTGTAATATTCTGTGTCCCCTTCTGATGTAATATTATGTGTCCCCTTCTGCTCTGTCCCGCAATTAATCACTGGGACAAAGTGTGCTTTTACAATGGAGCCGCAGGTAACAGAACTCTAAACTCATACGCTCCGCTTTATTGATTTAATCCCCTCACGCTTCCCCCGGAACCTCTCATGCACGTCCGGGTTAGCGTTCTGTGATCGGTCTTCCAAACAACTAGACCGTCACAGAACACTAAATCCCTCCCAACTGGTTCAATGAGTTGTCACACACACAAAGTCTTTTAGTTTTTGGCTGGGTGGTGGATTGGGTCTCAGATTGTATCTCCCCATCTTAGACCTGGACTCCCTGCACTGAGTCGCTGGGGTGGTGCTTGCTGGTTGTCTCAATCAGCCTGGTCCAGCCACCGATGGTGGTTCACCCTCACGCTCTTGTTCAGGGTCTTCGGTGGCCGGCCAATCAAAGGATTGATTCTCTGCTTCCTGATTTCCTGAATGCTCTGCAAAAGTTGCTTTTTTGAACCATGAAAGTTTCGTGTCACCCCACTCACTCCCTTTCTCGGCAGTCACCATGGTCCCGGATACTCCAGTTACTGTCCACACTATGGGTTCATAGGGTGTTCGGAATTTCCATCCGGGTTTCCGATCCTTGATGATCACCTGGTCACCGATGCAAATGTCTCTTATATTGGCCTGCCTTGTCCTGCTCGCTTTATCGTTGACCTCTCTTCTCTTATTTTGTGTCTGTTTCGGGCAATAGGGGGTGTGGATGGTGTCTCGTCTCGTTCCATCAAGCATTAGCGACCACGGAGTTTGGCCAGTTGTGCAGTGTGGGGTTCCTCGGTATTCTCGTAAGAACCGGTGAAGGCTGAGTTCCGAATCTGTGATTTCCAATACAGCAAGTATTGTTGTTAAGTGTGCCCATAAAACGCTCCACCTCTCTGTTGGCTTGGGGCCATAGCAGCGTGATCCTCCTATGCTTGATGCCTAAACGCACCATCGTGTCCTGGAACTCATTGCCGTGAAAAGGCGGTCCATTGTCCGTTTTGATTTCCTCCACGAGACCAAACATTGCAAAGATCCTTTCAAGAGCTGGACCCACCTGCGTGAAAGCAGTGGACGCGATGACCTCGAAGATAGGATATTTGGAGTATCCATCTATGAGCGCCAGGGTGGTCCAGCCATCCTGAAAGCTCCCAAAGTCCAGGCTGACTTCCGCCCAGGGCTTTGTGCTTGCTTCATCTGTCAGGATCGGAGCTGGCGCTTCCGGGCTAGCTGTTAACTGACACGATGGGCATTGCCGCATGCACTGGTCCACTCCCTCTTCAAGTCCAGGGAACCACACCTTTGCTCTCATGCGCGCTTTCATTTTCGTCACTCCTGGATGTCCTCCATGTAACAGCAGGATCACAGAATCTTTTAACTGCCGTGGTATTATTAGCCTCTGTCCTCGGAGAAGAAGACCATCTGCCGTAGAGCTTAGCTCATTCCGGACTCTCAATAGTTTCTTCGAATGCTCCCGTTCCTCTGTGGTCCAGTTGCTCGTATTCCACAGGAAATGGTGCCATGGCCCACCTTCCAGCGCTGACTTCACCCGCAGCAGCACCACGTCTTCAAGGATCGCTTTGGAGATCTCTTCTGTGTCAACTGTTTTGGGACAGCTCCCTTGGGCAAGCGCGTGCACATGCTCCTCGGTGTCGGCCTCATCTTGACTGGGCACTTGGGTCTGGTCGGGAGGGTGTTGAGATAGGAAGTCTGCTGGGTTCCTGGCCCCTGGTTGGTACACTACCTCCATGCCATAGTGTTGCAGCTGAATTGCCCATCTTTCGATCCGGGGAGGCAGATGTGGTGCCTTGAACAAGGGAACAAGTGGTTGATGGTCCGTTACCACCCTGAAAGGTCTCCCTTGGAGATAGAGGTGGAAATGCCCGCACGCCCACTTGATCACCAGGGCCTCCCTCTCGGTCTGGGAGTAGCGTAGCTCGGTTGGTGTTAAGGCCTTACTAGCGTATGCTAACGGAGCCCATCGACCTGGCTCACTTTCTCGCGCCAGCACTGCGCCGAGGCCTACCAGGCTTGCGTCAACGGTCAGTTCAGTCTTTCTCATCAGGTCGAAGTATGCCATCGTAGTGTCACACAGGAGAGCTTTCTTGAGTTCTTGGAATGCTTCTTCTTCTTGGCTTGCCCATTCCCATGGGGCGTCCGCTTTCGTGAGGGCTCGGAGGGGTTCGGACAGCGTGGCTAGTCTTGGGATGAATCTGCCACAATAGGTTGTCATCCCCAAGAAACTCCTCACTTCAGTCACCATTTTCGGCGCAGGGGCTTGTCTGATGGCACTCGACTTTCTGGGATCTACTTGGATGCCTTCCTGATTGAAGACATATCCGAAGAATTTGATTTCTGTCTGAAAGAAAACACACTTGTTTCTGTGGAGGGTGAGGCCATGTTCCGACAACCTTTTGAGGGTGTCTCTCACTTGCCTATGGTGATCTTCGGCCGTTGTGGAGTAGATTATTATGTCATCACTGACGTTCATCACGCCTTGTAGGCCTGACAGTGTCTGTCGAATGGCGTCCTGGAATACCTCCGCCGCCGATGACACGCCGAAACTCAGGCGCTTGTATTTTCTTAGGCCAAGATGTGTCGAGAAGGTGGTGATGTACCTGCTTTCCTCCGCTAGTCTAAGTTGGAGGTACCCCGCGTTTAAGTCTAATTTGGAGAACCACTTGGATCCATTTAGGTCGGCTATGATGTCGTCTATGGTTGGTGTGATGTGCCTTTCTCGCTTTATGGCCTGGTTGGGCAACCTCATGTCAATGCAGAGTCGAATTTTTCCTGGTTGCTTTGGCTTCTCCGCGATGACCATGGGCGATACCCAGGGAGTGGGGCCAGAAACTCTCTCAATGACTCCCTGCTCTTCGAGGCTGGCTAGTTCCCGCTCTACTAGCGGCCTTAGGTGAAACGGTATTCGCCGGTGTCGTAAGGCAACCGACTTCACAGCCTTGTCGATGTGCAGCTTGATCGGGGGAGATTTTAGGCAGCCAAGGCCTTTGAACAGTTCTGTGAATTCTCCTAGCAGCTCATCGATTTGGCAAGATCTTACACTTCTTGCAAACATCACCAGCCCTAGCTCCTCAGCCGCTTGACTGCCAAGTAGCGTGTCTGCCTTCCTGTCGACCACATGGAACGTGGTGTTTATCATTTTCCCCTCCGCCTGCACCGTCACTGCCATGCGTCCCTTTAGTGGTAAGGGCGTGCGACTCCCGTAGGTGAATATTTTGGTGTTTGAGGGGAACAACGTTGGGCGAGGCTGGAGGCGGTGATACTGTTGTACTCCCATCACATTTACTGAGGCTCCACTGTCTATGAGGGCCTTGACAGGTGAACCTGCTATTTCAATCACGCAGGTGGGCTGAGGCCGCCGGGGTCTCTTGAGGTCATTGGTGAACGATATTAAGAATACTTCTTCCTCTTCGTCTTCTCCTGGGGAGGAGTCCTTTATGGTGTGACGTGACGATGCGTCAATTGTCCCCCGTGTCACATGGTCATCTAGGGATAGTTGCTTTACCGCTCTGGTGTTTGGGCGCCTCCCTCTTGCTCCTCTTCCTCTCACTTCTCCTTTACATACGGCTGCAAAGTGGTTCAGTTTTCCACAGTTGGAACATGTCCTCCCTTGTGCCGAACAGTCTCTTCAGATGTGTTTGTCTCTCCCACAGTATTCACACCTCCCCCTGATTTGGCGGGGGCATACGATCTAGGTTTCCTCCTCGTTTGTGACCATTGGATCGCATCAGCACGTTCTACTTTGACGACTGGGGTCTTCTCTGGCGTGTGAGACATCGCCATGTCCATTTCAGCTCACGTTGTGGTCTGTCACGCTGTGTCTTCCTGGCCCTTCTGCTGGCTCACAGTCACACCCTGGGGGGTCCCAAACTCCAGGTTGTTGTTGGCGTGTGGTATAGAGACCATCCTTGTCGCCAGTGTAATATTCTGTGTCCCCTTCTGATGTAATATTATGTGTCCCCTTCTGCTCCACGCCGCGCGCTGCAATTAATCACTGGGACAAAGTGTGCTCTTACAATGGAGCCGCGGGTAACAGAACTCTAAACTCCTGCGCTCCGCTTTATTTATTTAATCCCCTCCTGCTTCCCGCTGAACCTCTCTCGCACGTCCGGGTTAGTGTTCTGTGATCGGTCTTCCAAACAACTACTCCGTCACAGAACACTACAACTGCCATGATTGCCTATAAGTGACTACATTTTCTGCTATGTTTTGCCACAACTTGCCCACTTCTAAACTTCTAGCTCAGGCCCTGGTCCACTAACGGTGCTGTTTAGTGCCACTCCAAGAAGTCTTGGCAGCACCTGGCTCCTGGTGCTGGATCTGGAAGAAAAAAAAACTCCACATAGGGCCTCATCAGGGCTTCCAGAGTGCTCGTGCCGCTTCCCTGGAAGCATTAAACAGGAATAAGTTCCAGGGACTGTTTCGGAAACCTCGGACCCTTGACCTGTCCAACAAAGACAGCGGCAGTCGCACAAGATAACAGAAAGTCACAATAGAGGAAAATAGTGAAGTGATTGCTGTTCGAGGAGAGACTTGGAAAGACAGCTGTGCTGTTGTGGGGCTGTTATCACGTGTACCGACTTTCAAACCAAGTTATCAAGATTCAATTGTTCTGACCTTCAGCTGCAAGCGTCATACGTTTTAGGATGATGGCATAGGGGCGGAGCTGCAGGAGGGGAGGCAGTACTTTGCCTTCTCCACCTAAACAACCAGGACAGTTTGGGTGTTCTCATGCCACCCCACCCGAGGAGTGTCTGGTAAGTGTTTGTTACTCCCTGATACCCCTGGACATTTTGGTATCACTAAATGCAATCAACAGGGGCAAGGCGGAACCAAGGGAGAAGCTGGCACCACCCAAAAGTTAATTAGGAGCCTCAAAACCAACAATAACGAGGACACAAGTCACTCCAGTATCTAGGAACCTGGTTGAATCTGCTTAGCCTGGAGTTGGAGTGGCTGAAGGGTGGGACGTGTCTGTTCACAGAGCACCATTTAGAGGTCCTACTAATACGTGCACCGTTTGCACTGCCGCAGAAAGGCCCAGAACTGGTCAGTGGTCACAGGCCTCTGGCCACTGGGCCCAGACTAGAAAACATTGGCCAACAGCATTGACATGTGCGGGTCTAAACTATCAGGAGGACCAAGCAGCCCACTCGGAGGTACACAAAACTTACAAGTTGCCACTAGCCAAAGTCCATCATGAGGTAAGGGACACAGAGAAATCCACTGCAGCAAAAAGGAAAAAATAAGAAACCAATCACCGTTGCTCTGGCCCTGATAAATATAACCTAAATAGGGGGACTGGATTGTCAGCCAAAAACAACAACCAAGTTTTGACTTTTAAAAGATGCAGGGACCGCTATTTATTCAACCATTTTTCCAGTTATGGGGCTGCCAGTTCCATTCATTCCAATCATTTTTATACAAGCTAAAGATCAAATCCCAAATCAGACCCTGGTAGAAAAAAACAACCCAGAAACAGAACCTCTCTTATCTGATCATTCACCTCACCAGTTTTATGAGTCCCCAACTAAGTGACAAGAAATTTCAAACTCAAACCCAGTTTGCAAAGACAAAATACCTAAGGGAAGTCCTGAAGGCCAAAATCCAAGACAAGAGGTTGGAGACCACAAATGAAACGAACCACAGGCACCAGAGAAATGTCCCTCAAAAACACCCTTGAACAGACGGATGGCGGCACTAGGGCACAAGTCTTCGACTCATGTAAACACATGGACAAACCCAAATTTTAAGGATACAAACAAGAGCCCCCGGAAAGCTGGAAACCAGCTAGACGACAAGGATGATGCTAATTAAGGAAAAAGCCCCCCAAACTGGCCAGGGGTACAAACCAAGCAGGTAGCAGCGGGTGGCCAAATGAAGTCATGCAGCTATACAATCGCCAGCCTTCTGGTAGGAAAGCAGGACGCTCAAAAGGAAGTGCAGAATTTTCAGATCTGACTCAGTAAGAGTGGAACAAACTATTGGCCTCCTATGTTACAGATAAGGATCACGACTCCTCAACTAAAGTCACAAAAAGCTTGGAGGATTCCTCATCTCTCGCTTGGGCGACACTGCACGACAATGCAGAAAAGCATCAGAACCAATTAAACAATAATGTTTGGCCGCCATTGTTGACAACCATCCAATCAATGGTCGGGCCCTAGTTTATGACTCCTTCAAAATGGACATCCAAATCGAGGTCCTCAACACAGTATCAGCCCATGTGGCCAGAATTTACAATAAAATCACAGAGATGAATAGCTTAATTAAAAGAGCTCAAGAAGACAATGTGGGACCGACCCCCATATGTCCATGCTCCCGTTTTGTAGATGTTAAGTACTCTACCTGAGTTTTTGGGGGAGGTAATGGAGGGCCTCAAGGCAGCAAATAAGCCAGCAACAAAGGTGGATCCTTCCTTGCGGGTGGGGCGTGAGGCCTCAAGTATATTAACTACGGTACCAGAGCATGTAATACTGTCACCAGTTGGGGCGGCCCAGCCCCTACTGGATTACCAAGGCAGAACTTCCAAGGGCCAAATTAAAGCTGCCAGTACGACATCAAGCAGAGAGAATCCCTCTGAAGAGCAAACCTCACTGCCAGTGGACAGACCAGCACAACTCACCCAAACTCTCCAGGTCAGCTCGACCGTGACGCCAAATACGACGGGCAGATTGGGGACAGAGGATGTGGTCAAAGGGCTGAGTTCAGGAATGGAATCCTCACCACGATTCCTTCACAAAGGGGCAGTATGCAGACAGCTTGCGAGGTCCCAAAGATAAGGGATGAGTCCACAAATGGAAATGCCTCTGAGGCGCCGAGTAAAAGAGGTGACTGTGCAATTTCAAACCTCGATCAAAAAAGGTGTCCTATTCCACCTTAGGGACACCCAGTGAAACAGACAATGTAACGCAAACACCTTTATTGGCCAAAAAAGAAGCCTCCCTCAACCCTCCTTCAGCATCTGCAGAAATGAACCCTGAAACAAAGTTCAAAAGAACTCAAAAAAGGAAATCTCGGAATAAAAACTTTCTTAAAAGCTACCTGGCTGTGAAAATATGCCATTCATGAAGCGTCTGTCCAAAAATTGACAGGAGAAAACAGCACTCCCTCGTCACCAACTGAATTGCATCCGAACCTCAAGCCCGAAGGGAACCAGCAGCTACAGCACTCCAGGTACAACCGGAAAATCAAAGGGTCTTAGCTTGGGGTCCTTCACTGTTTTCGAACCATGTCTCTGACACAAGTATTAGAGCAAAATGAAATTCAGGTCAGCTCAATGACAGTTGTCTGCAGTCATGATATGGGTGCCCTAGCCAAGGCGCCTAGGGAAAAATGGAACTGTGTCAGAGCCCACTTCCTGCAGACGACCCCGAAAACATTAAATCTCAATCCCACAGATTAAGACCACAATCATGGGTGGCTGATACAAGATCAGTCTGTAGCTAGCCTGTCAGAAACTGCTGGGTTAAATGACATACAGGTCAGGACAACAATAGTAGCCATCTCCAATGGCAAAGACGCCCAAGGTGAAGCACCCATAGGAAATGGACACCCTGACAGACAATCGCCGCAGTTGTCTACTCTGGAGATAGCCAAGCAAGCTAGTTCATCCATTTTAAAAAGGATGGTACTAAATACTAAACCTTGCAACATCTTCTCTTACACATCCTTACCCAACAGGTCCCACAATTCACACATAATGGGACAAAAATCAATACTTCTCCTTCTCCACAGAAAGCAACCCCAAAGTTATGAGGTTTGCAGCTGGTGAAACCATATACAGGTAGCCATCTTTAAGCAGACCCAGCCCCCGACTAACCTTGAAAGGCCTCTGTGACCTAACCAGTGCTCAGTCACACGGTATCGCAACACATCAAATACGTGCAGAAAGAGATGCCCTGAGGGAACTACAAGGAGGGCTTCAAGTATAACTTTATTCCATTCCAAATACTGCTCAGTTGGTAGTGAAGACATTTTAAATCAAGGAACGTACTTCGATTATTACATCAGATCCTGACACTAGCTGGGCTTTCCTCCAATGAAATAGATTCAGTTTCGACCCTTAAAAAATCTACTTGCCCACTCACTATGGTGAGGTATATTTTATCAAGTCGAGCTATTTTTAGGACCTATTTGCCAGACTGGCAGTTGACAAAGAACAGGTGTTTTGTTCAGTCAGAAAGTGGAGGAGTACTAAAGATGCTTTTATATCTTGTTTTTGTCACATTTACTCTGTGTTCAGAGATAGAGATCAAAACTCAGCATGTCTTACAATTAATTTTCCTTCTCACTGCTGAGTTCCAGGATTTTGTCAGGTTTTTCCCAACACACAACATTTTAAATCAACTATACAAACATTTCCAAGATATATTTCAGTAGTTATGAAAGCCCATTGTTTGTACTTCTGTGGTTATGTGCAAAGAATAAATATGCTTTATTAAACCTGATTTTCACAGATTGTTAATTATTATCTAATATAGTTATATCAGTAAAGCTACAAGTTAGTGGGAAGGGTTTTGGACATTTCTAGGAAGTGTTCTATTTGTAAATGACAGTGTGCAACCACATCATGCTTTAGTAATATATGTATTTAAAGTGAGTATTTAAAGATAAACCGAGAAACACTCCTGCCCTGCTGGAAATGCTACTGGTAAACTAACAGGCAAGTAATGGATCATGTGTTCTCTATATGTTGGCTAGATTCTTTTTATACATGGAGCAAACCTTTAGTCTATTAATCAAACAAATAATTTTTTGTGCAGCAGAAATGCTAAGCCCACTTATTTGAAGGTACCCTCGTATGTGACAATGAAGAAAAAGGCGAGACTGTAAACTAAAATACTTGACTAGGATCACGCAATTTGAGACCTGTTTACGGGTCAAGAACATTATAATTATGGTCGAGTAGGTCTAGTAATATTTTTATGATTTTTCAAGGCCTGCAGTTCAATTCATCAGCTCAGCCTCGGGCAGTTCGGTAATTCAACCAAAGTTACCTTGAGATCACCCAACACTGCCCGGAGAGTTCTAAACAATAGCAAACGGTTAATGGACAGGGGGATTGTGGTGGAATCGTTCTCTGAACCCAAGTATACGTATCCTTAGAGGATGCTCAAAGACCACAGCACATGGGAAGAAACAGAAACCTCTAAGTCCTACTCGGCCTCAGGAACGCCAAAGGACTGTCCACATCAAAAAAGGCTCAGTCAAAAGTTTTGACATAGCGTGTCAGCCCATAAGGGAGCACGTCAGAGACGACTGGGGTGGATCGCAAGTGCCATAAACAGGCTGTCTTCTACACTGGCACAAAGTGAACTGATATCAACAAGGCAGCGCTTGATCACACGGGATCCAAACTAAGACTATGCTCCTGGAACATTCAAGGCCTGAGGGACAAGATAGATGACCCGTACTTGTGCAGATATTTCCAGACCTTTGACATAGTAGACGTGTAGGAAACCTATGTGCTTGAGCCGGTTGCGATCCAGGTTTTTTCCCCATAATCTCATATTGGAACTAAGGATGCAAAATTTGGTTGCAGTAAAGGAAGTTTGGGAATATTCCTATCAACAGCTATTAAGGCCCAGAACAAAGCTCTAAATACAGACATGAAGAGAGTGCAAATGCATCACAAAACAATGGATGACAGAGGGACAAAACAGAGTGTGATAATAATAATAAATATTTATGCTTCACCAACACGTAAAGATGCTGGGGAAGTCTCAAGGAAAGTGATTTGAAGTGATCCTTAAGGCAGAGAGATCCTTCCCGTACTCATTTCTAATAGTGACTTAAGAATTTTACAGGAAAATCTTTGGCTAGTCCCTGAGAAACTAAGTCATAGCAGCCCAGAATTCTTATGTGAACACTCCCAAACAAACCCATACCAACCTGGGCAGGAGAGACCAAATGGGTCAAACCCTCCTTGGCATATTAGAGCGCCTAGGGCTCCAGGTTCTAACTGGTTGTTTTAGGGGCAAGATCCTGCCAGTAAACTCGTTTTACTCATCACATGGAAACTCATTAATAGATTATACACTGGCATCTCTACCACTGCTAAGTTTGGTTGCCTCCTTCAGAATGGGTGTTCAATCAGAATGTGACCATCTCCCTCAGGAACTGGAACTCCTGTTTATGCTGACTAAACATAAACATGCAATAGACCCACTGGGGTCTACTTACTGTGCCAATCTAAAGAGTCAAATGGTCCTCGGAAACCATAGAGCCCTTGGCTCGTGAAGCTATATCTTATCTGCACAAGGCCCACCAACTGGAACTCCCTGTAGGAGACCAATAGGTGTTTTTCATAGAAAGATTCATGACACAGTTTGCTTCAAAAGTTATGGCCCCCAGGTTCAAATACCAACGGACTCCTTTGACCCGTATAAACCCCTACAAGGTAGCGGTTTTGAAACAACTAAAGCAGAAAGTCAACAAGGCCCTCCGGACATTGCCAGTAACCTTCTAACGAAACATACATCAGCAAATTCAGGAATGAGAAGAAGGAGTATAAACAGACCCTATGAACAAAAAGAGGCAAAACACCAAGACCTTCTGGGCCAAACTTATCTGGGATCTCAAGCACCACCACTTCAAAAGGTTTTGGGAAACAGTGAACGCCCTTGAAAATTCTGTTAATGGCAAGCTGGAATCCAGTATTCCTGAAGAAGTGTGGGCTGTCCATCTACATGTCCATTTTAACCCGTCAACTGACCCACAATTATCACTGCACACATCAAGGGATGTGTATCCAAAAGTTTCAGGAGTGACGTCGGACGCATTGATGGGTAGTGGCAGTAATCCTTCCATCAGTGCCCAAGAGGTGTACAGGGTGATAGTAAAGGGGAGTATCTCAGGTGCGCCGTGCTCAAATGGAATCCCTCAGGCCATTTACAAGACTAATCAGAAAATCTGGGCTGAGGCAATGACCCCACTATTTAATCATGCCCTCACAGGGGCTTCAATCCCTGCTTTTGGAGAGGTTCCATGATTGCACCTATCTTTAAAGGAGGAAACAAACTTGAACCTGAGTATATAGGGTGATTGCCATAATTGATAATGAGGCAAAATACTATGCCAGTATTTTACTTGAACACCTCCAAGAATGTGCAAGTTTGAACAATATTATTCCTCTAAACCAAACGGGTTTCACAAAAAATACCGGTACCACTACGAACCTGATGGCTCTGGCATCAAACTTCGACTCCTCCGCAATAAAGAAGCTGTCACTTTATCTGTGTTATATTGATATCTAAGCAGCTTTTAATTGTGTCAACTGCAAAGATTATGGGAAAAGTTATCCGGCTGGGGTTTCCCCACACTCCTCTTGAAAGCAATTGAAAATGTATACTCAAACACCTGGGTCAAAATCAAATTGGGCAGTGGAACAAATCTATCCAGGGCCATTCCGATGGTAAGTGGCCAGCAGGGGTGTGTTTTAGCACCAACACTGTTTAACCTATTTCTGGCAGATCTCCCCCCTGCCCTGCCTTAGGTCAACTCACACCCTCTGAAACTAGGATCAATATGTCTGTCAAATTATGTTTATGCTGATGACCTGGTGTTACTTAGCCATACCAGGGTTGGCATGCAGCACCTTCTAGTTGCAACCCAGGAATACTCTCTGGCCAACAGCCTGAAAATAAAGAGTAAAAAAACCTAAGATCATAATCATGGCCGGAAACAGCCACAAAGGGGCAGCCAATTGGTATCTTGATGGGAACAACCTTGAAGAGACAAAGATCTACAAATATCTTGGCCCCTTACTTAACAACAGAGGATATTTTAAACCCCATAAGGTAGAAATCAAAAGAGAGGCTGGTCTTTCTGCTATGTTCTAGTACTTGAAGGGGCATTCATTTAGCCCTATTTTTTAAATTGCCAGAGCCCAAGAAGTAGAAACACTTGCATATGGTTCTGAGGCCCTCTGAGGGTGAGACACAACAACCCTGGACACAACTGTTACCTGCTTATATAGACAATTTTTCCAGCTCCTGGGATACTTGTCATCAACCCAGATGAGGCTAGGGTTTGGGCTAGTAAACCACTCCCTGGTCATGCAAGCAGCATTCGTTCTCTTCTGTCATAAGCGCCAAAGTGCAGCGGCAAACACTCTAAATTTCCGTATATGGGAGGACATTACGACAAAGCCATGCTCATCAACAAGGGTCTACCTTGAAGAAACAATAGTTCTGTTTGGGCTTATCTACCTGTGGCATGCTGCTTCAAGCCATGATGTTATAAAAAAAGCTGTTCACAAAACAATGAAAATTATCCCCTCACTAGACGACAGAGCTGCTTTACAAAATTGCTTGCATGCCTGGGTCATATTAAATAGTTACAAAGCCCTTAGGCTGCATGAGAAGATACTTTACCTATCGTTTAAGGATCCTCCCATCATATTTGCACAGTAGCCCCTGGCAAAGGACAGCAGGGGCAAAGACCCGGTGATTATGTGGCTCTGCAATTGAAGACCTGCTGCACATCCTCTGCCTTTGCAGCTTTACATTAGAAATTTGGCAAAAAAGGCTATACCCCATCTGGAATCAGCTAGGGACACGTTCCTGCAGACAAGCCATCTTGGCATGCCTTAACTCAGCCAACCTGAGAATAATTGCACAAATAATCAGACACCTGCTGGGAGTTAAGAGGACCATAACACGAGCAAATATTATCTGACTTGCCAGCAGGTCATGACAAGGACACCTTGCCACTTGTATTGTCAGTCAATTATAAAAAATCTGCCTGCAATTCCACCCACTACGCATTAAGGCAAGCTGACCCAGTCATCCCATTCGCTTTGCACCTTCATTTTATGATTTTCAGCTTCCTCGTTGCTTGCCAGAAGTTAAAAGTTTAATGTTAAGTGCGAGTTACGTCATCCTGCAGGACCCTAGTTTCAATGTCTTTACATTTCTAGAGCTTTATAATGCTAATATCTCTAGTTTTAATGTTTAAAGTGATGCAATTTCTATGCACTTGCATTTTTTCCAAAGGAGCAGGCTCAAACTAGTTTGTTGCTTTTAAATCATATTAATTGTATACGCATTTTGTTGGAACCTATGTCAGTTAGTCTAATAAGTCTGCTTCCTACACCGTTGATGTCTTTTGTTTAACAAAAAAATGCTGCTATTTTGATGCTTTTGCACTTCCACAACAGCACCTTTCTCAATTTACTTGGTGTTCTTGATTGGTGCTACCCCTTCATCTACTTGTATCCACATGTTCATTACTCGTCATGCTTCTATTATGATTCTGAGATTTGGTACTAAATGGTATTGTATAAAGACAGTGTAATTATGTTTACTATGCATAGATGTAATTTACTCACCCTTTTACTAGCAAAGTTGCATAAATTACAATTGTATTATTGTTATAGTTTTAATTAACTGTAACAATAAATTTAAATTGAGATGGATAACTGAAATAGCAAGAAGAATCAAGACACATACCAACTTGTGGTTCTCTAGACATTGTGCTTGCTTGCCGGTGATGCGCTAGGTGTGCTTGTTCATGTGACAGACACTGGTATCGGTCTCCAAGCGTGCCATTCTCGTTTTGAGATCAGATTGCATCCTCAAAGTCAGATATGGTTCCCATGGAAGGAACAGCAAAAGAATTATCAGGAAAACAAGAACCAGGCTTTGCAAAACAGACTTGAAGCAAAAGTCGCCCAAGGGCAGCAACATTTAAGTTACGTTTCAATAACAGTCGAGCAGGCTTTTAGAATTTAACTGGTGAATACGGTTTCCAACTTTATTCAAGCAATGCGATTCCTAATCTTTAGTGTGAAGTACGTTTGTAAATGACATCAATAAAAAGAACAGGAAAGCGTCTCTCAACAAATAGGAGAGAGAAATACTGACACTAAATGCAAACTGGACTACAGATAAAGAAGTTAATTCCCTTATTGATTCGAGTCAAGCCTCGTAAAACACAGGAGGTGATTTTCTCACGGAGGGACATAAACTAACTGTACAGTTTAACATTTTGGACACAGATGATGCTATCCAAACAACAGCAGTATCTTCGGCATATGATTGTTTTATCTATTGTGGACAGGCAGTATGCTAAGTTTGGTTTCCATAATGATGAGCCCACTTCTGTATAGTACCCAATCTGCTGTAGTGTCTTCAGTGTGATTGAACAAAACAATTTGTGGAGTGTTTTCTCTGCTATTGGAAAGACAAGATACAGTGCTTTCATTTAACGATCTCTCCAGAAAGCAACAACATGGCTGTTCTTTAAAGAAGAGGTGGCTGGCTTTTACCAGAGATGTAAATACAATGCAACGACATTGCTGTGTAAAATCAGTACAGCAGTTTTGAGCGATGCCATAATAGGGTATAGATTTCTATAAACGAATGACTAATGGGAAGAAAACACCTTCAAAGGTGCATTTAATCTTGATAGCAACTAAACATAAATCTGTCCAGAAATTACAGTGTATTTAGAAGTCAAACAAAGAGGACTGGTAAGAGTTGAATCTGTGAAAAAAAATTGAGTAAAGTGAACTCTCTTTTTTTTTCCAAACTTTTTAACAGTAACATGCATAACAAAGAGTAGATTTCCCCGGGTGTATACAGTACAATGTTTTCTAAGTTTTCAATTGGGCTGCAGAATTGCACATTTACCCAGCTCAAATAAATTCATTTTTGGTTTTGGTATTTGGTTTCATTCAAATGTTGTAAGGTATGCCATTATTCTCTTTTCGGACCTCACTGCACAAATTCAGAGGTGGGATACTGAAGTCGGTAGCTATTTAAGAGGGGGTGGGGTATTATCAAAGGGAGGTTCCATCAATCTGATAATCTGAAACATTTATTAGCAGAGCCTTACTCTTTATTCGCCAGCACACAATTAAGCAGTGGCTTCAAGCGGCCCTCTCAGCTCGCAATGCTAAACAAGGCTCAAATATCTTTTGGACCTGCTGGCCAATATTCCTTCAATTACTTCTGGCAAAAAAGCGATATGTTTTAGCTAGCAGTCTACCCGTGGGTAAGCATGGTGTCTCCAGTGCATTGCCACTTGTTGTTGGGCCAGGAGCAACATCATCCCTGTAAGCTGCACCTTTTGTGTCACATTGCAGAGAGCACTTTTGAGTAGTGCAGTGGGTGTGCAATATATTCTGGGTAAGAATGTAATGTGCGTTAGTCACTGTCTATAGTTGGGTGAAAGTATGTCTGAATGCTGCCATTCCTCCTCAGTCATTTCAATGTCCAAGTCAGCCTGCCTGCCATTCTGTTTTCATACTAGTCTTAGTCATAGGGGTTTTGTCTTTCATGGCAGAATTCAGGCACTCATTACAAGTGTGGCAGTCTCAAGACCGCAACACTTGCGATGGCGGTCAACCACCGCAGACTGGGCGGTCCGACCGCCCTATTATGACCGTGGCAGATGGGCCACGGTTTGACCGCCTGCACCGCTAGGTTGCCAACTGTCGTTAGCCTGGTGTCTCGGCAGTCACAATTTACCAGGGCTGGGGATTACGAGTCCCCTTTCCGATAGCCGTTCCATGGGGGTCTCACCACCATGCAAAGGGTGGCTGAAAGGGGGCGCCGGGGGCCCCTGCACTGCCCATGCACTTGGCATGGGCAGTGTAGGGGCCACCATGGACAGTCCAGTCGCGCATTTCACTGCCCGAATTACGGGCAGTGAAATGCGCAACGGGTGCTGTCGCATCTGACACACCACAACATTACCGCCGGCTACATTACGAGCTGGCGTCAATGTTGTAGTGAGTTTTCCGCTAGGCCAGTAGGCAGAAACGCTGTTTTACCCGCTGGCCTAGCAGAAAACTCCTAATAGGACGGACAGCATACCACCAGCACTGGCGGTATGTGGCTGCAGCAGCTTCGGCAGTTTTTTAAAAAGACCGCCAAAGTCTTAACGAGGGCCATCATTTTGTACCTAGCTGCCTGGGGAATGGCGAATTTAGCACACAGTCTGGTGCTTGAAAGCTCTTGCAGACATGTGCTGTGTATCTACATGTACTGAGTAATCAGAAATACAGTAAAGTGTCAAGTGCCAGATAATACCATTCTGAATTTCTTTCAGGGTTAAGGTGCCCAAAGGATACCGGTCCTCCATCACCTCTAGAAGCATATGCAGCAGATTTTGCAAACTTCTTCATCCATTTTAAGGGGCAGCATGGGGGCTGTGTCACTTGCAAGCTAGCAGCGAACAGACAATTCAAGCAGGCGCAGAAGCACATCCCATGCCCACCATGTTCACTTAGTAGTATCGATCTCGCCTCTGGGGCACACTGGAAGGAAGCAGATCACTGTGGCAAAGGGACAGGACTCCCCACTGACCACCCCCACTGAAATGTGGGACTGGTTCAGCATGGGATGAATCCAGTGGTGAACATGTCTTGAGAAATTTACTAGTCCACTCGCTATGGTGGGCCAGATTTTATCTGGGCAAACTATTTTGAGGGCCTACTGGCCTGATCTGGTGAGAGAGCTCAAATAGGCAAAGGGCCGGTGTTCTGTTCATTCAGAAAGGAAACGAGCAATAAAGATGCCTTTAAATATTGTTATATTCTCACATTTGCTGTGCGATCAAAGCCGGAGGCCAAAAGTCAGCCTATTTTATCCTGGAGACTAATGTTTGCAAAAATCCTTTAACTTTGCAGTTAGAGAAGGAAAAGTAAAGTGAGCTATCGGACAATAGTAAGGAAGTCAGCGATGGTGGTGGCACGTCATATTATTCTGTCTGAGGTTATAGAACCCAATGGGCTGTGGATATTATGCTGTGATATTTATATATGGTCACCTGTTATTTCCCTACAACAATATAAAACCAATGCAAGTTTTTCAAGAATTTTGGGGGGAGAACTGATCCATTTTACACTTAGACTTCGATGCAATATTGCTGTAAAGAAACACATTAACTCTGATGAAGTCCTCTCAGAGGACAGAATGTGTTGGCTGGGCTGTTTCTTTGATGTATTAAAGAATAATAAAGAGAATTGCTTCGAGACTTGAGGACTCCCAGGTTATTGTGATATTGGAGAAGAGTACATTGATATTGACATCATTGAACTATGTGTACTTCGCGAAAGGAGTAGAGAAGAAACAAAGACGTCATACTCTATGATACAATTGTTGGACTCTTGAGGCACTCCCTTTTCTATTTAAATCCAAATGTGGTTTTAGAGTAGTTTGACCATTAAAGGCTGATTACCTATTACCTTGTAGAAATAGCACTTGTGCAGCTGTCTATAGCCAAACTACTTTTGCTTTGGGATTATTTTTGCTTTCAGTCGATAGTGCTAGAGTACAGGCAGTGTGAGATGAAGGGTTGTAGGATGTCAGTGTTTTCCTAACACATTTAAATAGCTAGTAAATGAACTGTACACATATTTCAAAGTATATTTCAGTAGTTATGAAACCACTTTTTTTGTAATTTTTAAGCATGCATGCCAGTAGACCCGATTCAGACGGAAGACTCGATTTTTGAAGCTAAAATGGCTTTTTTTTACCTGTCTACCACCTGACATTGACTCTGCTTCAATGGAGGTCAATGGGAGATATACATTTTCCGATTATTTTTTTTTAATTTTCCACTTTCCTCTTCTATAATGTTGGCATGCATGCTGAAGTATGAAGGTAACAAAGATTTTAATAGGATTAAAACAAACTAAAACACTTACTTACTAAATAAAGCTGCATTTCAGTGGGAAGGTCTGTGACCATTTCAATGGGAACTTTCTGTCTGCAAATGACAGTGCACTACCACAGCATGCTTTAGTAATATATTTATTAAAAATAAGAGTTTTTAAACATGAACTGAGAAACATTCCTGCCACTGCCCTGATGACAGTGCTATTGGTGAACTAAAAAGCAATTCCGGGGATACATTTACCCTATATAAAGGCTAGATATTTATTTCACGTTGAGCAAATGTTTTGTTTATTAAATCAAATAAAATCATTTTTGTACAGTGGACATGCTGGACACACACATTTGAAGGTGTCCTCATATGTGCTAATGAAGAAAAAGGCGACTCTGTGAAATAAAATATTTGCTTACAAACACACAATTTGAGACCAGTTTATGGGTCAAGAGCATTACAGTTTAGGACAAGTAGATTATTCAGGTCAAATGACCTCCTGGATCGTTACTTTTTAAATAATTTTTCGAGGCCTCATATACGGTGCATGAGCACAGTGGTAGCAGGAGTATAATTCTAGGTCAGGTGCACACATTCCATCCAACCCGTACAGCAGGGTCAGCACTTCCCATAATAAATCTTGACTGTTTCATTGTCCACGTGAAATGGACCAAGAGGGCCCTCATGCAATCAAAAAAGGCGTTCCTCAGTGACAGTGGGATAGTCGCAAAAGGTAAACAAATGTGGATAATACCACCATCTTTGCGATGGCTGTTCTCCCAGCAACGGACAGAGGGGGTCCGGACCAAACTGGGACTTCCTCCTCCAGTCCCAGTGATTGCTCTTATGTAGCTTTCCTGCCAACTCTCCAAAACGTCCCTGCTAACCCGAATTCCCATTTCCTAGACCACAAAATCGACCACCCCCAGCGCCCCCTTGCTCCCCCCTCCGCAGTAGGAATTCTGGTGTGAAAAGTGCTGTGGCCGTAGTCCGTGGGAAAGAAAATCACTGGCTTAAACCAGTTGATAGTTATTGTTGTGAGGCTGCCAATTTGAAGGAACTCAAGTATTATAGGATGCTTTCAGGTGCTGTGGCACAATCACGTCATCTGTGTACATCAACACCGCGAGACTCCAGGGTGTGTCATTAAGCCCACGTTCAGCATGGTGCTGTCGCAGACAGGCCACAAGAGGCTCCATGGTGATAGCATAGAAGATTGGGGACATTGGGCAAACCCTGCCAGGTGCCCATACTAAACAAGAAAGAGGAGAACATTTACCAAATTCACATGCAGACTGGTAGTGGGTAGCTTATATAGCAATCTGATCCACTGGATGAAAGAGTGCCTAAGCTGAAATTGTAGGAAGCAAGGCATGGTAATGATAAAGCTATTCTAGCAAGTGAAAGGCTTTTATAGCACCTACAAAGTCTGCCATCGCTGTGAGCTGCTGGTTCCATCGAGAGGAGTGGCGTAAAGAGGGTTCTCGATTCTGGGCACTAGATCATCCTAGGACAAAACTCGATTGATCCAGGCAGACTATATTAGGGAGGAGAGGAAGGATCCCGTTTTCTTGTCATGGATAGCGGCCTGTACGAATCGCATACTTTAGATGGTTTAGTGTTCTTTATGGTATACTATCAATGCCTCTCTAACAAACAGGTGGAGGTATCCAGTACTCCTGGCCTCTTCTGGGTATAAGTGTGTGGCCATCTCTTCAGAATACTCCTTGCAAAACTGGGCGGTTAGTCCATCCAATCCAGGCACCTTCTCTTCTGGCATACTACGAGTTACCCAAATGATGTCCTCTTCGTCAAATAGGATGTCCAAGTATTGCCTGCGGGCACTCTCCAGCCACAGTAGCTGTATTGAGTCAAAGCATTCTATAATGTTATTAGCGGATACACTGGTGGTGGATCAATATAGGGTAGGCTAAAACTGTAGTGTGATGTCCTCTGTGGAGTGGCAAACTTGGCCCTTGTCACTCAGCAGCTCAGCTATAAGAGAGCTGCGCCACTTTTTCTTAAGTAGTGCAGCTAAGATCTTGGTAGCTGTATCTCCCTCACCAAAGCATTTATTGGTGACTTTTTATGTAGGTAATGGGTACATGTAAACTCTGTCCTTCAATGGCTTTTACATATAAAGCCCTTCCAACCATAGACTAGCGGTCTAAATGCTTAAGTTAGGCACAGTGGTTTTTACGTCATGAAATTGGTACTCGTTTTATCGAGCTCCCAGTCTTACTTTAGTTTCTTTTGCATGTGTGTGCATGCTTATTCGTAGAAACGTTACTGCTAGCGGTTATGAATTAGGTCTGTTTTTTAACAGTTGAATTCTTTATCACAGGTACAAATAAGTGATTACGCATACTGCTGGTAGATTTTTGCCCCTCTAGTACTAGATTCTTTAGATTGGGCTGATTTTGTTTATTCATTTGTAAGTTTGGTGAGCATTTTCAATTACCTGAGCTTATTTGGACAAACTATTAACTATGGCAATTTTATGAAAATATTTGCTTAATTTGGTGAATAGCTTCTTTCACGGCTTTTATAAGGAGCATAATAATGCCCTTTCTGTCCGGATTTCATTTTGACAACTGCTTGGTACTACAATCTTTCCCCATATCCTCTGTGTTGTTGATCACTGGAAGTGCTATGAAGATTTAGATGACGTTACCCAGGAGGCTCCTGAAATAGGAGGTAATAGAATGGAGAGTGAGTTAAATTTAAAGATGCTGATACTACCAATCTTTCCATAGGCAGAGCCGCTGGGGTGTGTACACTTAGATCTGCAGAAATAGAACAAATGGTTGCTGATTGGGCTTAATTTCCTGAATGAAGTCTTTTTTTCATGAGCGTGTATGGAATGTATTTACTATTGGCATCTCCATCAAAGAACACCCTCATTATTTCTCACATCAGAGTATTTCTGGTGTAGCCGGGCTCACACTTGCTGAGTTCTGAAACGTTATCTATGACGCCGCTAGATTCTGACAGCTCAGAAGCCGAAGGTGTTTACTTAGCTTCTCTGCACTGGCCACAGGATCTCAATCTTGCCTTACTGCCCATATATAGCTTCGTGTGGTCTAGGAATCACTGGTAAGTATCAAGGTGTTAGAAGCAGGGTCTCTATTTGGCAGTGGTTTGCACCCTGTCCAAGTAGGGACCCTCAATCTAGTCTGGCTAAGTGAGTTACACAGCTAAGATAACCCCTGTTCACCCCCTCAGTAGCTTGGCAGGAGCAGTCAGGCTTATCTCAGAGGCAATGTGTAAATGTTTTGTACACACACACACACACACACACACACACACAGTAACCGTGAAAATACTACAAAGGTACTCCACACCAGTTTAGAAAAATAACCAATATTTATCTGAGTAAAAAAAGACCAAAAAACACAAAAATCTAACATACACAAGCAAAGATAGAAATTTTCAAAGATTAAATCTTAGTGTAGCGCTTAGAAACACAATAGCTCCAACTGGGGCTATCACAATGTCTTGATGCCGTTGTTATTACCAGTCCAATGCCATTCGTAAGGGAGTGTGGGCTAGTCACGGAGTCGCACGGACCCCAGGTACAGTACCTAGGAAAACAAGGAAAGAAAGACATTGCGCGGAGTCGGACCGGTGAGGCCTCGCTAGAGCCAGTGTGTTGTCAGTTCCTTACTGCTACCAGGGAGGTGAGGAGTTGGTTCCTTACTGCTAGGCAGGGGAGGTGAGACGTCAGTTCCTTAGAATTGCATGGGAGGTGAAACGGCGTTTGTATCTTACAACAGGTTGGGGTCATTGAATCCAGCCAGTCAAGATGGAAGGCGTTGACTTTGCTGTGCTGCAATCACACCACAAGACCAGAGGTGCTGAGTCGGAGTTAGGTGTCACGAACGTCGGTGAAACGGCACTGACGCTGTGGTGGGACTTTGGAGGCGTTACAGTGGTGTCAGGTCTGCGGTGTTGGTCGCGGTCAATAAACTCGGGGTGGACCACTGCTTCTGTGCAGGCAGCAGCGCAGAGTCAGCCAGTGGTGCCAGTTCTGAAGTCGCTCTGGAGTCGATGTGCTTGTTTCTTCTTGATTACACCAGAACTCACAACCAAGGGCCCAGGAACTGGATTGGCACCACTTGGCAAATCCAGAACTCAGCAAGAGAGCCCAGGGGATGGCAGATGCCTCTGAGACTTCTCAACAGGAGGCAAGCTCGGTCCAAACTCTTGGAGAACCTTTGGAGGCAGGATGTAGAAAGCAAAGTCCAGTCTTTTCACTCTCAGGACAGAAGCAGCAAGTATCAGGCCAGTACAGCAAAGCAAAGCAACAGGCAGAGTGACAGTCCCTTCTACAGCATCCAGCTCTTCTTCCCGGCAGAAGGTCCTCAGTCCAGAATGAAACTAAGTTTGTGTGGTTAGAGGTCCAGTACTTATACCCAATTCTGCCTTTGAAGTTGACAAACTTAAAATAAAAGTCTTTGTAGTGCACACCATCCTGCCTTTCTTGCCCTGGCCTCAGACACACTCCAGGGGGTTGGAGAATGCTTTGTGTAAGGAAAGGCACAGCCCTATTCAGGTGCAAGTGTCAGCTCCTCCCACCACTCCAGCTCAGGAAGACCCATCAGGATATTTAGGGCACACCTCAGCTGCCTTTATGTGACTATCTACAGTTAATTCACGAACAGCCCAACTCTCATCCTGACCCAGATGTGTATTCCACAGACAGGCAGAGGAACAGAATGGGTAAGCAAGAAAATGCCTGCCTTCTAATGTGGCATTTTCAAACTTACAATTGAAAAATCAACTTCACCAAAAGATGTATTTTTAAATTTGAGTTCTGAGACCCAAAACTACATATTTCCATTCGCTCCCAATGGGAAATCACACTTAAAAAGATATTTCAAGGTAATACCCATGTTACCCTATGGGAGAGCTCATCCTTGCAATAGCTAAAACCAAACTTAGCAGTATTGCACTATCAAGACATGTAAAACACACCAGTAAATGTCTTACCTTTTAAATACACTGCACCTTGTGCATGGGGCTGCCTGGGGCCTACATTAGGGGTGACTTACATGTAGTTCAAAGGGAAGGTTTGGGCCCGGCAAGTGGGTGCACTTGCCAGGTTGAAATAGCAGTTTCGAACTGCACAGATAGACACTGCAATGGCAGGCCTGAGTCATGTTTGTAGGGCTACTCATGTGGGTGGCACAATCAGTGCTTCGGGCTCACTAGTAGCATTTAATTTACAGGCCCTGGGCAAACCTGGTGCACTATACTAGGGACTTACTGGTAAATCAAATATGCCAATCATGGATAAATCAATCACCAACACCATTTTGACATAGAGCCCCTGCACTTTAGCACTGGGCAGCAATGGTAAAGTACTGAGAATCCTGAGCTGGTGACTTTAAATCTTAACATATGCAGCTATAAAGTCAATATGCAGTCAGAAAGTAATCCTCTTGTAAGAAATTGGGTTTCTGGTTGAGGGTGGTGAAAATCCTACTCAAGCAGGAACTACATTTTTTGGCAGGGTGAAGTCACAAGCAAGCCTTAAATTAAGATGTGCTTAACCCTTGTGTAGTTTGGCACAGAACAGGCAGGCTTAACTCAGAGGCAATGTGTAAAGTATTTGTACAACCCATCAAACAGTAACACAGTGAAAACATCCCACAACGAGATTCCACACCAGATTAGAAAAATAGAGTAATAAATGAAACAAGACCAAACGCCAAAAATCCTTTTAGGAGAACCGGGGATATGCAAGTTGTAAGATTTCAGTGGAAATAGCGCCAAAAAGCACAAAGCGCCAACTGTGGATATTTGGACACGTCGAACGGAACAAAGTCACAAGTTCAGGCTGACTGGGATGGAGTGCGGGACAGATAAAGGGATCCAGTTAGATTTGCGGGACAAGAGAACCATTTAATGCTGGTTTAGGAGCGCCAAGGTGCTGTGGAGCTCCGATGCGAGGTCCTGGTCATCGTCAAGAACCCTGTTGACAAGGGCTTGTGAAATAAAGTCCAGTGTCAAGGATGCACCGCACAGTCAGGGCGATGCCTTGGTATTGATGAGCGGTGAGGCTGCAATGTGAGAACTTGCTTTTCTGTCGAAGCTGCTGTCAACAAGAGATTTAAAATGTAAGGGTCTGTGTCAAGAAAGGGTTGAAGATGCAATGGCTCCCATATGGGCTGCGAGGTCGATGCAGAGTCCTTGCATTGGGAGAACTCTTACAGCAGAGGTGATGCATCAGTTCAGATCAGGGTTTTACCACTGAGCAGAGGAGATGTATTGGTTCTGATGGATTCACAGATAGACTGGCAGGTCACCTTCAGGCCCACTTCTAAGGGTCCCTTTCTGGGGTGGTACTACTTGGTAGGGTAGGACTCACAGATGGAAGAGGCCAGGTGCAGGGTTCAAGGTTGTTAGAGCCTTCTGTCCTTGAGGCTCTAATCAGGAGGCCAGCCAACTAGCCCTTGGAGTCAGTTTGGGGTCCTGGATTCAACAGATGAAGATCCATTCCTTCCTACCCAAGGAAGAGGGCAGCAGGTCAGCATAGCACAGCAGCAGTCCTTCAGAGTAGCAGTCCTGAACAGTGGCAGCCCTTTCAGCAGAACAGCAGTCTTTCTTCCTGGCAAAGTATAAACAGGACCAGAAGTGTGGTGAACAGTTGGTGTGCAAGTTTCAATATTTATACTCGGATGTGCCTTTGAAGTGGGAGCAGCTTCTAGATGTTTCCCTTTGATATCCACAGGCATCCTTTCTCTCCTGTTCTGGCTCCAGATTATTTACAGGGGGTATGCAGCCCTTTATGTGGAGGCAGGAAACAGCCTATTCAGGTGTAAGTAGATCCATGCACAGCTACGCCCTCCCACCCGGCCAGTGATGGCCCATCCAGGCACACCTAAGCTCTCTATTGTGTGCAACAGTCTAGGAGGAATACACAAAGCTCAACTGTCAGCTATCCCCAGTCATGTGACCCAGGGACAGGCTGCAGACAATAAATAGCTAAGGTAGGGAAATGCACATTTTCTGAAAGTTGCATTTTTCAAAGTTGTAATTTAAAATTCCACTTCACCAAGAGGTTTTGTCATTACAATTCCAAAGACACTAGGCACAAACTGGTTACCTGCTCCCATTTGTAAATTACAGCTTATTAAATGTAATAAAATAACTCCAATGTTACCCAATGGCAGAGGTAGGCCTTGCAGTAGTGAAAGACAAATTTAGGAGGTTTCCACTAGCTGTACATGTACAACTTGAACTTACATGCCCTACCTTTTAAATACATTGCATCCTGCCATATGGGCTGTTTAGTGCCCACCCTATAGGTGACTTATGTAGTAAAAAATTAAGTTTGAGCCTGGCAAAGGATGATTTTGCCGGTCGAAGAGGCAGTTTAAAACAGCAAACACAAGGGCTGCAATGGCTGGCAACAGCCATGTTTAAAGGGAAGCTTCAGTGGGTGGCACAATAAGTGCTGCAGGCCCCCTATTTGCTTTTAATCTACATGTTCTGGGTACATATATTATCACTTCACTAGGGACTTAAAAATAAATTAAAAATGCTAATTGGGGATAAGCCAATGTTACCATGTTTTAAGGAGGGAGCACTTTGAATGTTAAAGGAACTAAAATCAATCGTTCAATCTGATCACCTGAAAATGGCAGCACATGTAATAATAATATCACAATTAGAATTTGGCAATGCAGTCCTTGGCGAGGCAACTTAATCTGCCTTAACCCCTCTAAAAGCCAGTGTACATGCAACAGCCAAACTAAGCTCCTTATGTTTTTTTAAATCAATCGCATCTCCCCTACACTGGTGGATCTGCATTGGCTCAGCACCGAGGACAGTAACAAAGTCAAGTTGAGATGCTTAGCCTTCAAAGCAATCCATACAAAAAACCTGTCAAACCTTTGAAGGATAACAGGCTGTTCAAGGAACATGAGAAGCAGAGAAAATTTTCCTTTGGAAATACTGTTATTTCGAACCACACGCTCTATATCATTTTTATTCCAGAGTGACTTTACTCTTCTGGAACTCGTTGCCCATGGACATCAAAAATGTTCCAACCATACCGGCTTTCAAATGACTATTAAAGACTCACTTATTCAAGCTATACCTGACATAATAACTCATGCAGGTCTAGAAAGCTCATTCCTAATCCTTCCTCTGTCTGATCTGTTCGTCAAAGAACTGCTATTCCCACCCCTACTCCACCCTCACACTTGTAGTCACTTCATCTTTCCTCTCCTACTCCCCCAACACAATCTTCTCTCCCCTTCCCTCCCTTCTACTACTCCCACTGGAAGTCTTTCCCTCTTATTTTTCCTTCTTACTCCTTTCTTCCCTACTCTTCCTTCTTTTCACCACCAGAACCTGTTATGTTAAACCTTGTCAAAAGGATAGTTTCTTGGTAAATTCAGTTCTATGCAAGATCTTATGTTGTACTATTAACTGTAAAGCGCATCCTAGGTTGTGAGATTTTATAAACTATCTACCTGCCCATGGTATGGGGTGCTTCATATGTCTAATGGTCCTGTAAAAATGATCCACTTGTAACTTTGGTGCCATGCAGTGAAGTGACAATATACAGCAGAGTTCTTATTTTATCAGAGCTCTGATAATAGCCTCTCTGATTACGTCAGGACTCATATTATAGCAGGAATTGGATTTTAGCAGTGCCCTGATTTTGCCATCTTTCTGCAAATCTACTTACTGGGGGAAGTAGTGAGAAATTTTAATTTCCAGGTAGGAATATCCTTTTGAGTCTATGCACACTTACAAACTTGTATGTCTAAGGGTTTTCTCCTACTCTTCTCTATTTTCTTCACACACTGGGAAAAGTTTGAAATGTACTTCTGACAAGTGCTGAAGTAAACCTTTATCCAGGTGGGAGAAAAGGGATTGTAGGTAAAGTGAACTTGCAAATACTCAGCAGATTTTCACATGAGCAAACATACATATTTGCATATTTGCTCAGGCCAAATTGCATTTGACAAACTTTTTCTAGGAGTACAGTTTCCACGACAACGTCTCTAAAAGCTTCTGAAATCGTTAAAGTTGTAAATCTGCACTACTGCAAATACCTTAACCATGGGTGCCCCTTGTAACTTTCATTATTAATTGGGCCCCCAATCACGTCTGCTGTTAGCCAAGACCTTTTGTTTTATTAAAATTATATATCAAATATAGCTAACTTCAGTGTGAGAGACAATATTCTGCTCTTTCACAAGCACCATACTGGCCCACAAAAGAAGTGGCCTTCAGTGCAAAGGAGTTCTAGGGTAATTTGTATCAAAGGTAGCCGCAATGTGTCAATTTGATAAACTTTGCAAACAAGTGTACACATTTTTATACTGGAACTGTCAGAAGCGCAAGCTGAACTCACAGTATTTCCTTAGAGTGCTGGATATACTGTGGGTATTGAGGAAGAGAAGCAGACTGTCAAACTGGTTAGATCACAAAGTATGGCCCTACTCACAAGTTAGCTGCAAGAATAATGGTTTTACCAACTTTAAGAAACAAAGAGCCATTGAGGCTTGGCTTAAGAATCATATTTTAGCCACCGCTACTTGAGAACAACAGCTCATCCAAAATCCCTATCCATCCCTCAGGCACTCTAAACCCCCTTGTATGATAACTATCAATTCCCCTCTTGCTGTTGTAACATTTTAAGTCTTAATCTTATGACATTTTTTATCCTCTCTGCCCTTCCTTATAACACTGCTTCACCTTTAGCATCCTACAGCTCATCTGAGGAGCTTGGGTCACAGAAACCCGATGTATGCAGTAGATTTGGAAAGCATCCAGGACCCAGGAGAATCCTGCCTTGCTGATTGATTTGAGTGCAAAACAGGGGACCAGATCCTTACAAATTTTGCCACTCTATCTCGAACAAGGGTTGTTTGTTTTTCAATCAGATATATTGACTAGACATTAGTTCACCATATTTAGACCGAGAGGGAAATATTCAATTGTCATTGTTGGACTATTGTTAGTCTATCAGTCTCCAATAAGTGTATGGCGAGTTCCCAGACCGTTGTAGTCAACGGATATTCTAAAATTTCCCTGTGTCTCCCAAAACCAGAGGATCAAGTCAGAGTTCCAAGCCAATTAACTCCTGGGTGTGAACAGTTTAATACCTAATGTATAGCTGGACTAGGTTGCAGAACCACCAAATATGGTTCATGGTACCTCTCTCATTCCCAAATCAAATCGTCAGCACTGGCAATGAGCAACATGCAATTTCAAAGTCCATGTGTGTTTTTCAATACAACTTTATTACCAATGCAAAATTCTTGACTACCATTAGAGAATTTATATCTCTGATTTTCAGGACAACGTTAGGTCCACTAGCATTTCAACAGGATGCGAGGCATTTAAAGAAATTATCAGTGGCAGTTTAATAGCATTTGCAGCCTCAAAAGAAACCTGACAGGCACCTCCCTTATTATCCTGAGAACAGGATTAAGTTCAGATTCATGCACAAGATTAAAATAATCAGACGGGGAAAAACAGAATAATTGAAGGACCATTATAGTGAGCAGAGGAGGGCTGTGGCTTGGGTGCAATGATGTGAGGATTGCTATCACTGAGCTCCTGGTTACCCCCGGTAGCCTTCTCTGATCATGTTGCGTGGCCTAGTGCTAAATCACTTGTCACTCACCCAGAAAAAATTGGTGGCTTGTTGGACAGCAGAGTGTGTCCCAGGAAACAGCACTGTCAGATACAGCCAACCTACAAGGGGCACCCCACAGCACTTCAAAATGTGACTGCCTATGTCTGATAGGCAGGGGCCACTGCTCAACGTGAACAGATGTGTGGGACTCAGAGGGGGCTTGAAAGGCGGTTTGCAAGAATGAGATAGAACCCATCCCCAGACCAACACCTCGAGATAGACTCCAGACAAAAGGGCAGCTAAGGCAGCACAGCTTGCTGAGCTGGAGACATAATTCTCCAATTTGGCTCCCCGCTGCCACGCTCGAGGTACGCAGACCAGTAAATGTTGATTTTGGGGTGGGGGGGGGGGGGCAAAACTCAAAATTGAGGCCAGGTCTCTCTCTCTCTCTCCCCATTTGGAATGCTTTGGTGAGAGGATGCTAGAAGATGTGGCTGCCCTGGATGGCCTTGCTATTGGCCCACCTCATCCCATCTTTGCAAAAGAGACTCCTGGGCTGACTGGGGAACTGGGGCCTGAAATCAGTATGCCTTTCTCCATCTCCTATCCACAAACAAAACAAACATGGGCCACAGGAAAGTGAGACTCACTTGCTGTAACAGCCAATCTGGCAGAGAAGAAGCAGTAGAAAGAATAATGCCACCGCCAGTCTCTGATGATGACAAAGACATGACACTGGGGGTACTATAGGAGGCTTTAACTTTACTGGATCTGGGCATTGTGCCTCTGCCCTCTACCTGACAGCTGCACTGCTCAGGGGTGCCACCTCAAATTTCCACTGGCCTGCACGAAGGCATGATGGGTGGGCAGGAGGAATCCCAGGGGAAAACCCTCACAGCATCATGGAGTGCTAAAGTTGTCAGCAGACATGCAAATATAGCATTACAGACAGCATTGCTGGAACGTTGTCACCCTATGTCCTAAATTGCAGTCTGCACACAGCTAAGAGTAGGGAGTTTGGGCACTCCCCACCGCACTTTCCACAGTGCAGCAGGGGAGACAGCACTCCAACAGGCAGGAGAAACACAGTCAGAGTAAAAAGAAACACAGGGTCCTGGATAAGTCCTCCTTTCCCGGTGTCATAGTGGGGAGACATTTCAGGATATGAGATGACACAGATCAAAAGGATAAGTTCATCACACTCAAATTGGATGAGCCAATACTGCCCAAGACCAGCACTAAAACTGGTAATGCTGAGGAAAAGCTTAAAACAATCCTTGCAGCTAAAGCCTTAACTACAGACTCGATGGAACATAAAATTGACTCTGCTGTGATCAATTTGAACCTACTGTGCGATGACAATTGGAAGAGGGAAGATCTGGTCATAAAGGCAAAAAAGAATGTACTGTTGTTCCAGCTGTCTACAGAGGAACTGTATGGCCAAATTAAAGACTTGACACGCAGAGCATGAAACTTGGAATATATGGTGTGGGACTTGGAGGGGTTTCAAAAGGAACAGTATTGGAATAGTGGTTGTTCACAAAAGTATTAAAGGCAAAAACAGAATTGCATTCCTAGAACCTAGGATACAGCTGATGGTGGCGCATGACAGGCTCACACAATTATTTGCTGTGGAAAGAGCACAGGTCCCCACAAGGTCTCCAGCACCAAACCACCCCACCCCTCCCTTTCTTCCCTGCCCTCAACAACCTTTCATGATCAGTCTCCTCCATCACAGGGATCACTCATGAATACTATGGTAAGCAGACACAGACTGAGTGGGGACACCCTGAGTGGGGACATCTTAACCAACTGGTGGCCCAGAAAGAGACATGGGAAGAGATTCGGAACACAGCGCCCCACTCGTTACCAGGCACAAATGGAAAAAGATAGGGTAGTGGCGGCAGGTACAACTTTAAGACACCATGGCAGACACTCAATGGAAGGAGGTCATACTACAGACACAGAACAATCAACAGTCACTGAAATCAGTGCATAAATGCCTAAAGTGACTGCAAGAGCAGCTGACGATTTGATTGCAAGCATTCTCCCAACAGGTTACGAATCATGGCGACAGCAACTGACTGAACTGAGGTCAGGTGGAGCAGCCCGATGTGGAATATTTTGATTTGTGAATAATAGCTGTGGTAGGTAGCTGGGGGCATGACATACCCTGGTCCACTAACCTCCCTGCTTCTGAATGTGTTGCCTGGCCCGAGACTAGACATGTGCTTTGGCACCAGAGCAGAAAACGGATGTTAGACATTGGTTTGCAATAAGGGCGGAGAGAAAAGGGGTAATTCTCATATTGCCCAGGGTAAGCTTTTTTTTTTTTTTTTTGTTGTTTTGTCAGGGGAGTAGCATCTCCCTAACAAATGTATTCAACAAGTTCTTTCAGTTGGGTAATGTGAAGTGTGTCGGATTTCACCTGGGATATGTACATGCCCACACTGACAAAAACACACGCTCGCTTGTCTATGTTTTGAATGCAGTATAAAATGTTGATTCGGTTTTTTTTAAATGTGTATTTAAGTACCCCTAACAATCCACATTTCTCTTTCTTTCCACCGTCACTTAAGCCCCACTCATGTCCTGCTTCCTCTTATAATAGGTTTTAACAAGATGTCCCAGCGTGATTGTTGGGAAATCTTAGGCTCACACTCCCTCATTCATATTGACCAAGCTGTGTCCCTGTCTCTTGCTTTTTGTGTTATTCTTCCAGTGATCAATAACAAGAAATACACTACAAAGGAAGTGTGGATGAGATTGCTGGGGGGTTGAACTCCCAGTTTTCATCATTATGCCCAATTTAAACGTGGATAGGGGAAAAATAATAATTACATGGAACGAAAGGGGCCTCACCTCAATGGCAAAGAGATGTAGTATTCAGGCATTTATTGAAAGACAAAGAGCACACAATGCTCCTGCAAGACACACGTTTAACCAAAGCCGACAAAGTAGCTCTTCAAAACCATTTGTGTGGTGGTCAAAATTTCTATATTCACTGCTACATCCTTGCCTGTAGAGCCCTGATTTGGGTTAAACCACAAGTCCCTTTTCAACATACAACAGAGATACGGAAGGCCATTACTTGGCAGTGAGCGGAAAACTGGATGGGAATGACATAGCCTTGGTAAATGTGTAAGATGCAACACTCAGAGCAAGAGGTGTTCCTGAACAAACTTTTACATGGGTTACCCAATATAACCCAGTACTCACAGGAGGCTGCGGGGGGAGTGAGGCTTTAATTGTATAGCTTATGTGGCACTGGACAGATCATACCCGACTTTGTCTAACTCATGTACGTATAGGTCTGCTAAACACCTGCAGATGTAGGTGGCCATTGGGACTTGAAAATATGTGGAGAACACAGCATCCTGCTACCAAAGAATGTCCATTGTACTCGAACATGCACGCCCTGCATATCAGTAAATAAGTTCTTCTGCTCCCTGAACTTACGCACAAATGTAGAATACATGGGTTAGTTATCTATGATCTATTCTGACCACAATCTACTCCTAAAGACAAGGAGATGGGGCATAAACATAATTAACATACCAACCGGGAGGCTGCAGGTAAACACCCTTGAAGACTCATAGTTTTGACAAACAACTGGAAAAGAGATTAGACTCTACTTTGCTGAGAACCACAGCATAATTAATGCAATGCTTGATGAACAGGATGCCTGTTCATCAAGCACCCTGGTGGACAATTGATTGTGACTTCTGTGGGAGGGGGACCTGCATTATTATTACAAGATATTAAGAGACTAACGCAGGTTCTGAAAGTAGCAGAAAACAGACTGATAGGCTGCCCTAAACTTCAAGGTGAAGTGAACAAAGAAAAAGAGACATTTACACATTTGGTGGAAAGGCTACGGGGTTTGCTTACAAAGAACACATCCCCATTCTTAAGAACCACTATGCAGAGGGTGACTGGTGCATTTGCGGACCAATAGCAACCACAAGGCCTTTGTCAAATGCTAGGGTTTTATTTTGTGTACGAGTACTGGGTCTCTTCCCTTGACAAAAATTGACATGATAATGAGATTTATGGACCTTGAGTTGACACTGGTGAAACATATCATTACCACTTAATCAACAGCTTCAAAGTAACCTACTATTCAACTATGATAGAAATAATTGCTAAAAATAAAAAAGGTAGAGAGCGAAAGAAGAACTCTACTCAAGGAGGTACAAGTAGGGCTTAGAGGGACGCAGTGCGAGCATGGGACGCCACGATTATAACAATGGGGACAGCTAGAATGAACCCACAGAATAAACATACACTACCCATGCTTCCGAGGGCTTACAATAGCAACCACTCACCACCCCCAGCATACGGGAAGCACACCTGAAGAATGGGGATTGATGCAGACTATTCTTGGGCCCAGCTCCACCCACTTCCTCTGTGCCCCCCTCCCTATTCCTTCCTTTTCCTTAGGTTTATCATGCCTAAATTAGAGTACCCTGTTGGTGTCTCTCGCCTACTAAATGATGGAATCAGAGGGGGGATCATTAGTTTACCTTTTTTCTTTATTATTTATTCTCAGTTTTCTTCTGATCCTCATTAGTACTTTAGCAAGCAGCAAGTAGCAGCTGTTACTCCTTATAGGCTACATGGTGTTCTGATAGCACACTGTCATTATTTACATCTAGCTCTGCATCAAGCCTTGTATTATATGAATGTTAAAGATATTCAATGTTGTCATACCTTGTGCTTATGCCACTTATGTCATTGTTTATGAAATCAATAACAATATATATATTTTTTTAAAGGGAGCATGAGATTGCTGAGCACCAAAACGACAGTGTTTGTCGACTATTTCTGTTGCAGCTCCATTAGTGTGATTCACTGGTTGAAGAAAGCAGCAGCAGACCTGTGCACTGAAGCGGGGATTTCCTGTTGACATTTTGGTAAGTTTATAAGGTTAGATTCTTCCCTAGGTTCACCTGTCCACGATTTACAGGTTTAAATTGTACCTCCACTGTATGACGTGCCTAGGGTGCCTTGGTTGCTTGACTGCCTGTACATGTAGCATGTTGTTTGGTAAGTCCACTTTTATTTATTTTAGAATTGCACATATTTTGATTGGTTGGCTGTCTGCGTTGTTTGTTTTTTTCAAAAGTCACTACTTGTCCAGATGAAGGAATGGGTGAAAATTGGATTGGCTGCACTGGTCACTTGCACCAACTTTCTTTTGGTGTATTTCTTGAGGATTCTAATTAGTTTTCCAGTTTGTTCTTGTTTCAGTCTGGACCTTACTTTGAATGTGCTCTTCTGTCGCAATCATTCTATTGTTTCACATCTTGTGACATGGACTGATTATCAATGTATGTTCAAAGATCTTGGTCATTGAGGTGAGTCATGGTGGCTGTTTGTTATTCCCTGGTTTGACAAACTGGCTCCTCTGTTAGGAAGGGTATTTCCTAAGTGGCTTATGGAAGTCTGTGCTGACCACCACTACCCACTCTACATAGTGAATGAGCAGGGATTTCTATATCTCAATAGTCAGGTATAATCATTAAATAACCCCTGCCACTCATTGTATCGTCAACAAGGAGAAGTGAGGAGCAATCATCTACAACAATCCAATAACACGATAAATCATTTATGAGTTTTAGTACAGTCAATAAATAGAGTTTAGGATGAGATAAAGAGTTCTATTTTGAGTTCTTTTAGTTTTTAATAATTTTGTTCAAGAAGAATTAGTCTTTGCAACATCAGCATCAGAAATGAACATATATCAATTATTGTATTATTTCAGTATAAAGTAAAATAGGACAGTAGTCAAAACAAAAGTTATTTTTGTTATAACGCAACAAGCATGTTCCATAAAGGATGCACTTTAATCTAAATATATTAGAATGGGTAAAAATAAGATGTCAGTTCAGATACTCAATAAAGGGGTCTGTTGAGAGAAGAATCAATGCGTAAGCATCAAGCCGCTGCATGTCAAGGTGGAAAGTATTCTCAGCTCTAAATCAGCAGACAGTCAACGAAAATAGCAACCTGACATGGTGAGAAGTATCATAAACTCAAAGATGAATCCTGTTAGAGAGTGGCAGAAGGAATCCAGCTGCTACTCTAGGAACACACATTAATATAAATACACAATATTTTATATAGCGTCATTATTATTTTTTTGCCTCCAGCGTCCTCCAATAGTGTTACAGTAAAGTCCTGAAAATAGGCATATTCCCTATCTTCCCACACTTATACAATAGACTTTAGACATTAGACCTTGAAAAGTTACATTGTTCGCATTCTGTGGTCCAGTCTGCTCTTCTCATGACTCATTGTTCCTGATGCCTCCTCTCCTCCCAGTGAGAACAGTTATCTCAAACAAAACAAGTGCCAATTCACTCGCCAACAGAAGGCTTTTGGAAAGTTACATCTGCAGAAAAGAGAGAACAACTTCTTGTACGAACAATGATTTAACATGACAACAGGCCATCGAATGTTAATGCATTATTTTCAGTTGACATGGCATTGACAGGCTAACTTAAATCAGCACATTTTTTATTTCCCCTGCAAGCCTACATTGTTAAGCATGGTTGCCTAAATTTTTTTTTTGTGTATGTGCTTTTAAAATGATGGCTTTGCCCAATTTAAATAAAAAGCATTTGTTTGCAAATAATATTCGCACTAACAATGGCCACTTCCTTTTCTCAGCCCACTTGGCCCACCTCAGCTTTCCCCAATCATCTTTCTTTAATTTCACCAATTTAGGCTTGCATTACATAAACGTTTGCAGTCAGCCACATGAGCGTCTGAAATGTAGTTTGGGGCATAAACTGCTAAAGGTGTGTTGTGTTAATGATAGACACCCAATTTGTGAAGTACACAGCCTTATTGTCTGGAGCCAACGCATACACTTCCTCTCCAGGGCGGGTCCCTGTTATCTCTCCCCCAGTGTTCCATAACATCATGGTAACAATGGAACACATTCAATAATAAACACAACACATCCTTTTTTTTTTCGGAAAATAATCTTAACAGAATAAGATTAAAAATAAACTGAAAACAATAAAAGAACAATAGAAACATACATATATGTATACATATATCTCAACTAGCTGCTGACACTTTTAGTTTTGTGTCTGCCAACACAAGAAACTATAATTTCCCTTATCCCGGGAAAACTTTCTCTGCACACACATAATCTTTAAGCCAACCAGGCCGTTTCCTTACTCTCACGCCCTCCAGCACTTCTGCCCCCATACATTCTTCACCATCCTCCACATTCTCACTCACTTCACCACCACTAGCATCATCATCATTTCCACTATAACTTCCTCCTTCGCCTCACTTCCCCACCACCAACCTCCATATTCAACCAATGGAAATCTTCCCTTGAAGAGCCATCCTTACCTACATCATGAAGCACTTTGGCCACACGTTTGAGATTCCACACCTTACCACTTCTCACCCTAACTGCGTTATTCAATACTTCTATCACTTCCTCAGGTTCATAAAATTGACTGTGTCCCTTAATCACCTTACCCAGTCTCTTAACCCAAATCCAATCTCCAATTTCAATATTAGCTGGTTTAACTTCATGAAGTTCATCATAACAACTTTTCGTTTCAGAATGCTTTTCTTTCATTGTCTTGAACTGACACCAGAGACCTATGCACCACATTAGACTGATGCAACCAATTTAAACTAAACTTGGACCTAGGTTCTCGTCCCCTCATTATCACAAATGGAGACAACTCTGTGACTTCATTCTTCATTGCCCAGTACGCCCTTACTGCCTTATGCAATTGTACCTCCCAACCCATACCACTAGCAAAAGCTGACTTAATCACTCCCTTTATCACCCTGTTGAACCTTTCCACCATGCAGCTGCAACTAGGATTATAAAAGGATGTAGTTTTATGTTGCACTTCAATTCTTTTAAAAAAGTCCTTGGACACTCTTGACAAAATGTGAACCTCATTATCATTTAATACTACCTTGGGTAACCCTCAGATACAAAAACTTTATCCAAAAATTCCACAACACTCTTTGTATCTGCCCTTTCCACAGCTTCTAAAACAGGCCATCTATAAAATAGATCCACCAAAACAACTACAGATTTTTGTTCAACCCCTACTGGACCAACAAAGTTCATTGCTACTATCGCCCACTGCTGTTTTGGTAAAAAGTAGTCACACATAGGTGGTCTCAGAGGTTTCAAAGTTTTATCAGGACCGGCACATTTTGAACAGTTTCTCACAAACCTTTCCACTTCAACATCCATATTTGGCCACTAAAACAAACTCCTCACTTCACCTTTAGTTTTTACTATTACAAAAAGCCCTTCATGCATAACTCCACAATTGTTCTCCTGAAACCTTTCGAAGGAACAATCCGTTCACACCTCATAATTGTACCGTTCTCCACAGTCAACTCTGAATTCACTTCCCAGAAAGGCCTACTATCCTCTTGCAATTTACATTTATCAGGCCAGTATCCTCACAAGAATTCCTTAACCGCTGTCAGTGTTTCATCCTTGTCATATTCAGATTTCCATTCTTCATTACATACAGCATGACTACCATCACCATGTAGAAAGGTTACTCGAAAATCATTCCAACCTTCATCCTTGTCATATTCAGATTTCCATTCTTTCTTACATACCGCATGACTACCATCACCATGTACAAAGGTTACTCGAAAATTATTCCAACCTTCATTCTCAAATTCTTTCAATTTAGTGGGCATTCTAGATAAACAATCTGCTACTTGGTTGTTTTTCCAGGTACATACACCAGTACATATACATAGTCTTGCATCTTTACTGTCTAGTAATATTTTGGCCCGTGTACACCTATTTTTGAATCTAAAGGTCTAGCAATTCTTGATGAAGCATTGACAGTACCCTTTGTTGCCAAATATGTCATTAGAGGTTTATGGTCACAAAAAATCGTGTAGGTTTGCCCCATACAAAAGCTCTGAAGTGAACCAAAGCCCAAGCGCAATCCAACGCCTCTTTCTCAATTATAGGATACTTTTCTTCGGTTGGCGACGGGGCTCTGGAAGCAAAAGATATAATGAACTCCCTTCCTTTCTTGTCCTTCTGGCTTAATACAGCACCCAAACCTTTACTGCCAGCATCGGTTGTAATATAGTTATCCAAATTGGGTCAAAACACTGTAAAGCTTGAATCTTATCGATTTCAGAAGTAATGTGGGCAAATTCTTCCTGGCACTCCTTTGACCATTCAAATTTGACTTTGTTTTTTTACCAGTTGCTTTAAATGAAAACTTTTATCAGCAAACCTTGAAATAACCTTCGCAGAGTACTCAACTAATCAAAGAAAAGACCTGACATCCTTAGAACTCCGAGGTGGAGCTTCCTTTATGGCGTTCACATGAGATGCTTTTGGTTTGACCCCTTGAGCTCCAATGTCATGTTCCAAATAAGTAACACTGTCTCTGGCAAACTTACATTTTGAAAATTCCACTGTTAAACCACTTTTTTCCAATATGTTTGTCACAACATTTAATCTAGAATCATGCTCCACCTTGTCTCCTCCATAAACCAGAATGTCATCCTGGAAAAATGTGGTGCCGGTCTTATTCCCCAACAACTGAAAGATGAGTCTTTGGAAAACCACTGCAGCAGATGCCAATCTAAAAGACATTGGCCCTCATTCTGACCCTTGCGGTTTCTAACCGCCAGGGCAGAGGGCAGAGGAAGCACCGCCAACAGGCTGGCGGTGCTTCCGGGGCAATTCTGACCGCGGCGTTAAAGCCGCGGTCAGAAAAGGGGAACCAGCGGTTTCCCGCCGGTTTTCCCCTGCCCAAGGGAATCCTCCATGGCGGCGCTGCATGCAGCGCTGCCATGGGGATTCCGACCCCCTTCCCGCCAGCCTGTTCCTGGCGGTTTACACCGCCAGGAAGACGCTGGCGGGAACGGGTGTCGTGGGGCCCCTGGGGGCCCCATTAAGATTTTCAGTGTCTGCTTGGCAGACACTGAAAATCGCGACGGGTGCAACTGCCGGCTTCATCTTTGCTGGGGCTTTCCCGCTGGGCCAGCGGGCGATCTTTTGAAGATCGCCCGCCGGCCCAGCGGGAATGTTGGAATGCTCCCCGCGGTCATTTGACCACGGGGCGGTGTTTGGGCGGTGCCCGCCGCCCGCCGGGGTCGGAATGACCCCCATTATGTTAAATTGGAAACACCCAAAAAGGTGTAATGAACGCAGTAAACTTTTTGGAGTCAGATGACAATGAAATTTGATGATATGCAGATGACAAGTCTATTGTTGAAAATATTTTGCACCTTTGAGAGACATCACCATTTCATTTATTCTTGGTAAAGGAAATTATCAATAACAATATTATTGTTCAAATGGGGCAAGTCCACACAAAGTCGGATCTTACCATTACTACTTCTGGCCACCACCACTGGAGATAACCATTCCAATGCTTGAATAGGTTTAATCACTCCCAAGTGACCCAGTTTATCCAGTTCTTTTGACACTTCATCTCTAATCATAAATCAGAACATTCCTTACCTTATACACCTTTGGAACAGCATTGGTTTTTAGTATTATACAGTGTTTGAATCCCTTGAAATTACCCAAAGTTGTGTTAAAAACAGATGGAAACTTGCACAGTAATTCCTTAGCGACATCCAGTACCTCACCCACCACTTTCTCCTGTTCATCACTATTAGGATCCAAAATAATGTGCAATTTTTCCTGATCAATCCAATCCAATACTGGTGGTCCCTTCTTAATTATGTATAATTTGGCCCAGGTACACCTATTTTTTAATCTAAAGGTCAATCATCTATAACCCAACATATCGATCTTCTCTCCACTATACCATTGCTGTTGTATGTCTGGTTCACATAGTTCCTCACCAATTTTTCCGACAAATTTGCTCCTCCATATTTCTTCATTTATAATTGTATAAGGAAAACCAGAATCTACAAAAATATTCATTTTAACACCGCCTATGCTTATTTGACACGCTGTTTTATTCCTCATAAACTCTTCATTAATATTTAAAATGAAGTTGTTAGAACTCGCAATACTATCACACCCATTCACAACACTTGCATCACTTTCTCCTTCTCCCGTATCATTTTGCTTGAAATGCTTGAATATGCACTTAACATTACTCTGTTTTTTCCTGCAGGCTTTTGCAAAATGGCCAACTAATCCACAGTTGCCACATTTCTTTTGAAGTGCAGGACATGTTTTGCTATACGCTAGGTGATCTTTGCTATCACACCTGTAAAATTTATTTTTTTCTTTTGAAGAAAATTTTGATTGGGCATTAAAAGTCTTGCCCATATTTTTGGAATTCATCTTACAAATTGCTTCAACACCTTTTTCCTTAGCTAATAACTCTTTAGCACACCTACCAAACATCTCTGCTTTACGTACGATGTTCATAACACCATTTACCCATGAGCCTTCCTGAATACTCTGATTGCAGACATGCATCACCACTTGGTCCCTAACGGACTCATTCTGTAATGCTCCAAACCTACAGTCAATAGCTAACTTTTTTAAATCAGCCACATAATTGTCCACCGACTCATCTTCATTCTGCTTACATTGAAAAAAATGTATACCTAGTAATGCCGATACAAACTTTAAGTGTGAAATAGATGTCAAGATCTTTCAATGCTGCCTCAAAAATATTCAAATTACCCACAACAGGGGCCTTTAACATTTGATTATAAACTCTTAACCCATATTGACCCAAAGAATGTAACAAAACTATCTTCCTTTGTTCCGCGGACATATTGCCAGATTCATCGACATCTGCTATGTAATTTACAAAGTACTCCGCCGCACAGTAGTAACGTCGATATCCACAGGAATTTGACCTTTTACTTGACTTTAGACTCAGCGGTGATTTGTTTCTGCAGGCGGTAGGAGCATTAGTTGCGTGCGCATCTCAAAGTCACTCACGTCAGCTCTGTGCACGTCTCACCATCGCCGGCACTGCTTGCACTGAATGGGCGTCTCTCTTAAACGCGAGTATGTGTTTATCGGTTTCCAAGCAACGCTCGTGCTGAATCACAGGCACACATATAAGCCGTTGCTTGCTCCAAAATGGTAAGAAGGTTCCTCTATAGATGAATCCTCTTCTTTCTTCTTTTTTTTTATCCACTTTCACCTTATGTGCTGTCACCTTATAGCCTCCAAGACAGTCTAAATACACATAGCATTCTCACTCCATAAGCGTCCGGACTCACAAAATTGCATGCAACACTAAATCCTTCTTAAGCATGGATTCCTGGCCCCAGACACACGTCTCCAAATTGTTGTGTTAATGACACACATGCAATTTGTGAACTACACAGGTTTATTGTCTGGAGCCAACGCATACACGTCCTCTCCAGTGCGGTTCCTTGTTATCTCTCCCCCAGTGTTCCATACCATCATGGTAACAATGGAATACATTCAATAATAAACAAAACAAGGTGTTTTGTAACATAGTAGATTTTCAGGCGCTCCTGCAGGTGATTTGTCACTAATGTCTTATGCTACTATGTAGGCCTTTGATAAGGAATGCAGTAGTAATGAATTTACTATTTACCATTCATCTTTATTAAGTTGAGTTCTACCCTTTATCAGTGCAGTCGTCTTCTGACTTTCCTCCTAGGTGGGCTCTGTCATCCACCAAAATGGTAGTGTTGGGGTAGTATCATGAACAGCAATTATCTGAAATGTATGTAAGAAAACTGTCGGTTTTACTGATAAGGCCCTGAACAAACAGGCCCTCCAATAAGGCTACCTCACTGTTCCCATGTGGCTAAACTATATACTGCTGAAGGCACTCAAAAGTAAATCATATGCTTACATTTATTGTTACAATGCTATATTTCGTCAAGTAAATAAAATTAAAAAAAATCTTTAAACCTATAAAAACTCAGATCACAATTGTTAATCTCATGTTTTAAAAAAAGAAAAAAAATCTCAGGTCAATTTTTCGGTCTCATATGAACACCGGTTTCACAACACTGTTCTCTGTAACTTCATAGGGGCAATTAATTTTTTTAAGTCACTTTGGTCAGATCAATGGATCTTTGTCACTAGCGTGGCAATTGTTAGGAAGTATAAACAGTACACAAGGTTACATTAGCTTTAAGTTTACTCCACATTTGCATACACACAACACATTCAATTCACATTTTGGTCAGAGTAATGGATCTTTGTCGCCAGCGTGGCAATTGTTAGGAAGTATCAACAGTACACAAGGTTACTTTAGCTTTAAGTGTATTCCACATTTGCGTACACAACACATTCAATCCATACTTTGTGAAAGATTCCACGTTTCAGCATTTCACCATCAACTTATCTCTGCGTTCACCATCTCACCTAATGTTTCCTCATCGCATCTCCCAACCTCATAACAGACTTTTCTTTTTCCCCTTTGCCACTATAAATAGGCAGCCCTCCTGTATTTATTTACTATTGTAGACAAACAAAATATAATTCTTCCAAGTGTTAAACTCACTTTATTCAAAAGTAATCAGTATAAACGTCACTAACACAAAATAAACAGTTGCTACCTCCTCTCCTAGCAATAACTGCCCACATGAAATCAAGAACAAACATTTCCTTAGCAGAATTAAAACACAGAACCCAATAGTGCTAAGTACATAAAAACACCACAGTGCATGCCCATTGTCCAATGTATGAAGCAGACATAACATCTTCCTGCTAAAAACAGTGGAAAAAAAAAACCCACCATCTCGAATACTGGATGTACCCAGAGAAAACACATACACACCACGCCTCTCCCCTGACCACACTCACAAAGAAATTAGCACTGTACCAAACATAAAGTAATCAGAATTCCTAGACACCTTCACCACACATCTGTTCTTGGTAACACTTGCTTCAGCCAAAAATCGATCCTAAATAGGATTACTCACTCCACTGTCCAACACACTACATTGAAGAAAGCTTGCAGATCCTCTTGCATATATAATGCAGGTTTAAGATTTTGGAACGTCGATGCTCCCACTGAGAGCTTCTCAGTACCACTACAGCCAGCCCCTGGAATTTTCAGATTCAGAATGTCGTACCACATCCCCTGCATACTTAAAGAGCCAGACAAAGTGCCAAATCTTACTATCCCTCAACCTATCAGAATTGTCTTATATTTCCATAACTTGGAGGGGATGGAAAATGTGATATCCCCTTTTTTCTTAAACATTCCTCAAGACGTTGTTTTCAAGCCACCCATTGTTCACAAATTTCCTAACCTTCGGTAAGTTTCATAACCATCTGTCTACTACACCACAGTGAGTGCCCCCTGACTCTTAGATTCCACACACACCAGTGCATAATTCTAAAAATCTGTTTGTTTGGGGGCAAGAACGCCCTGGTTTAAAAATCTGCAACTGTGCTCTCTACTCCAGGAATATACCAAAGTTTGTAGTTAAACTCAAACAGACGCATGAACAAACTATCAATGCGGAGTGATGCCTTGAACAGTTCACAAGTGATGTGTTTATATGAGTCGTTGTGGCTGTGCGCAAGGTAAACTCGGAACTCCAAACATTGTTGTCTAAAATGGTCCATAACCCACACGCTGGTTACCATTTCCCATCCAATAACTGAATATAGTTATTCAGTGGAAGAAAGAGTGAGGCAAAGGAATCAGTGATCTTCCTCGCCAGCTCAGTTCACCTTCGTCCACATTGTACCCAGGCAGCAACCAACTTGCTTATGTTGTTATGGCAATGCGGATCAAACACTTGCAAAGGGGTGGTGAAGCTAACGTCATTCTTAATGGTGGGTAAAAAAACATTATCCAACTCATCAATAGCATTTTTAAGAACAACAAACTCCTCCACCGTCATGAGCTTCTTCTCCATCTGTTTGTAAATCCTTAAGCCTTCAGACCAGACACAGGAGTGTGTAACAATTGTTTTACTCTTTAAGTTGCGTAAACTCCTCATCCTCAATTGTTAGAAAATAGTTCATAAATACTATTTTCACTCAGGCCACTTCATGGCCGGTTTACCAGAAGGAAGAAAGGCTCATTGCGGATTAAGTATACGAGTTTAAGCAGCACGCATATTGATCCTTGCGCAACAAGTGGCAAAGCTGTACAGTGCAAAGTCAAAAATAAATACCCGATGAATCTGGAAACTGAGGATGTCTCAAGAGCCAACCAAAAGGATGAAAGTAGTGACTGTACAGCAACTGAAGAGTTCACGTCACAGAAGTTCAAGGAGATGCTGAATGCTCCACATGCCATGAGGTTTCGGTTGCACTGCAAGTGGTGCCAAGGATGTGCAAATAGGCGTGCAAACGTTTGAGGGCGAGACACTGGTCGCTCGCGCCTGGCAAAAGGCAGTATCACAAGACTATTGCGGCATATTCCTGTGCCTCACGCAAATGCCATGTACCTTCTTGAGGAGAACAACCTGTTAGCCATAGTTTCCGGCAGGTAGGCATGGCAAAATTTTACAAACCTGGGTTCTTCGCCTCTAGGTTAAGATCGTGGCCATATTTTAGTTGGGAAAGGAAGCGGAATTCTAAGACCGTACTAAATTTACTGTATTCCAAGTAATCGGTTTACACGTTAGTACCCCAAAGGTATAGCTACCAACATAAAGCTAAAACAGAGCCAGCCTCACAGTGCATACCTAGCTTCCAAGGTAATATGCCAGCCCACATACCTCTTTCCTCACACCATTCCTGGCTTCTGTCTCTCACACCCGTTTCAAACCTCATCCCTCTTCTCGGCTTTAGCCGTCTCGTCGTAAACTCAGCCTTCTTTTCCCACACACACATATCCTTTAAGTCCGCCATACCGCTGACTCCGACAGGTATGGAGGAAGACTGCACCTCTAGGCTTCGGCCTGAACGTAAGTGAAGGAATTGGTACTGCTCAGGACCTCGCGATGGCGACAATTAGAGGGCTCGAGGACCTGGCACCACCTCTCATCTGCAGGTCGGTTGTGCTCCTTCCTTTTTCGGGCCAATAGACCCTTAAGAGCCCGCACAGCTGGATCCAGCCGAGCTCCAATCAGGCAGTCGGCTGTCAAAGCGATGGGCGGGTCCGCAGACTGCTCACCGCGCCTGCGCCAGTCCCTGGGCTGACGCGCCTGTCACGTGATGCGAGCTCCGTTGGTAGCTAGTTTCCTGTGATGGGAACTGGTCGCTGCCTTGACAGGAGCAGCAGCGGTAGAAGCGGCAGCCCGGGGGCGACGGGGGGGCTGCGGGCAGCAGCAGAGGCGGGGAGCAACGGTGAGAGCAGGGCCCTAGCGCGGCGGCGCCATGAAGAAATTCAACATCAGGAAGGTGCTGGACGGCCTGACCGCCTCCTCCTCTTCGTCCTCCGCCGCCGCCGCGCAGCCCGGGAGCAAGGAGGCGGACATCCCCGAGAGCCTGCACTCCGAGCACTTCCAGCTCTGCAAGGTGAGGCCGCGGCCCGTAGAGGGGGAGGGGCGAGGTGCGGGGCGGGGGCATGCACCTGCCATCAACACCAAGTACAATCAGCATCAGCTAATGCAATATGCCCCTTCCCCAGCTATTCCAGCATGACATTACAGGCTGGCAGCGAGCTGCACATCTGCATGCGTGTGTGCGTGCAGTGAACATGTGGGCAGCCGGGCATGATGTACACGCATCACAGATATATAGCCATTTAGCAAATTATGTCATTTCCAACGTTTAGAATGCACCGACCCACATGCAGATTTTGTTTTATAATCACGCCTTTTATAATGGTGTATCGTAAAGTGCGATCACATATCTAGCTATATTGCGCGAGTGTCTGTTTACATTTAGAGGTGTACATTTCGTGAGCGCACATACCTTCTGTGTATTTTATGTCTGGATTTATATATCCATGTATTTGCAAAATCATTACAAATAGTGGTGCAAGCCTCTATTGAGTGTATAATGTATTTATTCAAGTGACCAGCGTACTGTTGGCTGCTGACCTGCCAACTTCCTGTGTTTCCCGATGAAGCTGAGAGACAGACGCGTTAACACCGTGAATAAACATTGCATGTGTCCTGTCTCTTGGTTGTTGGTTCGATAAATCCCATAATGCTCTGAGCTTCAGATTTCAGTCAATTTATTTTTATTCCTGGTCCTCTGCGCTGCTGACAAAAAAAACACACTGTCCGCCGAAGCTTCCTCTCTCTGCTGGTGACAGACAGAGGCCGAGAACCGCCTCCTTTGGGAAGAGATGTACGCGCCGAGGAGGATGTGTACGGGTCGACCTGTTGGAATAGGACTCCTGGGGCATCCGGGCTACACATCCATTCCTCCCTTTTCCTCGCTCGCAGGTCTGCTGCACTCACTGCCGCGGTATTGGGAGGCAGAAGGTAATATTCAGCATCCTGCTGATCGATGACAAACGATGGCAACCCAAGGTCTTCTGATCCCCGACAAGACCCTTATTGCTGAGATGGGATCAATCGGCAGGGCCCTTGTCAGACTACATGACTGTGTTGTCTGAGCGTGTGTGTGTGTAGAGGGAGTTGTGAGCGCCCCTTTTTTTTTTTTTAATAAAACACATACCTCTGTTGGTTTGAGCGGTTTGCATCTGCACTTCCCCGTCAGTGTGGCGAAGCAGTTCTTAAAAGGAAGTTAGCGAGTGGTTAATCTTGTGCAAGAGCTAATCGTCAGGCATGGTATTTTTCTTTTGCGGTGAGTGGAGAAAAATGAACATAAATGCTGTCATCATTTATGGCCTGCTTACTACCTCTAACTAGGGTACTCCTTTCAGAGCATATGTGGGTTAGTTGTTCCAGTAGTAGATGTGTGAATTCACTTTTCACATACCTGCAGACATGTCAAATTAGATTGGTTTTGTGATTCTTTTCGCGCGTCAGATTTCTGCGAATAAATGATACATTATCTCATAACATACGAAGAGTCGGTTATTGATGGGTATTCTTTTTCAATCAACTGACTCTATAGTGAACTTGCAACCATTCTAGAATAACTCGTGTTCACATTGTCATTTTCAACTCTAGTCCTCAGGGGCTAACGTGTTCCGATGTTTGCGAAATGCTTGTACCCCGAATGTACCCAGCATTGCCAGCAAGCAGTCCGTGAAGGTGAGATTGTCTCACTGGTGTCGTTATCAGCAGCCTAATGCATTCCACCCAATTGCTCTAAAGTTGTAGACGACATTATTTGATGCGACTACAGATTATTTAAATATGTCGAGTTGTTGCTGCTATTGGTATTTTAGAACGAGCTGATGATTTTTTTTTTTGTGTCAGCGTGTGATAGCCAATATTTTGTCTTATTGGGGATCTGTGTTTACTGTGGTACACCAGTACATGACTACTATTTGCCTGTAGCGAACAGTATGTGTGTGTGTATGTATGTGTGTGTGTGTGTATATATATATATATATATATATATATATAATAATTTTGTTTCATTTTAAGTTTAGCTTTTTTGTGAATGAATTGGTAGACGAAATTACAGTGTTAGGCAAGTCCTAGAGGTACCTCATTTTGTAATGCTTGTGTTCTTTTTGAAATATGGGAATTGTTTGAGTTATTGGCTTTTCATATAAACCAAAGTAGCATGCTCCTGTTTTCATATTTTTGATTTCATCATAATAATTCAGTGTTATTCATAGAGAAGTAAACATTTACCAGTGTAGGATATTCTTGCTCCTAATGCGATGCAGTTGACATCTACAATACGTTATAACAATTATTCTGTGATCTGGTAACACAATTTGTTCAACACATTGCAACAATATCAGCACACGACTATTCTCAACTCGCTATTCTAGAGAGATGGTTAATCACATAACCATGAATAATTTCCAAATATATTTATTTTGTAGTTTTAAATCGATGTATATTTTTGAATGTTTTCCTTGCAGGTTGTGGGGAGAATAGCTTTAGGGTTATGCTTGAAACTGAGTTCAATTTCTAACTGATGGTGTCAGATTAGGGTACCACAGCAGATCCTCGTGTGTCTTACTAAGCACATTGAAAAATGGGGTATTGCATTTTATCCATAGTTAGTGCAAAGATCACAACTTTCATATCAACATTCCCACTTTGAAGGTCTGACCACTGTATATTGACACTTCACTAACTTGAACAATGCAGTATATTGTGCCCAGCAGCTATATTAATTAATTCAGGTTAAGAACAACCAAATGCTGTGAAATAAGAAACCACAATCTAAAATGTTGGTTGCATTCACAGAGCGAGTCGGTACCGTCCAGAAGAAACAATTGTTCTTTAAATAGCTACACAAGGGTATTTGGCTCAGATCACTGTGATTCTGACGTATTAGGGTTCTGGAACGTGACGTAAGTAATTAATACAAAGTACAAACACTGCTTTACAAACTCTTGATTTAATGTTTTGATGTTCATTTGCAGTGTTAAATCTGGTAAGGTTGTACATTGAACTGACCTTGAGAGAAGGCGCTGATTTCCATTTCTGTTTTCTTGCTTTCTCCCTACTTTTCTTCACTTTTATCCTGGTTTCCGTGCATCAAAAGACTGTACGCCATGGATTCCCTTATCAGCCATCGGCCCTGGCATTTGATCCTGTACAGAAGATCTTGGCAATTGGGACCCAAACTGGTGCTCTAAGGCTGTATCCTTTTTTCAACAGGAGCAGGAACAGTGGTTCAGTATTTTGCGTCTCCTGCTTACTGGATGAAGTGCTCTGGAATTTAGGTATGGCCATGAAGCGCTACAATGGTGTTTATAGAGTTTTCCGAGTTTGGTCTCTCTAGACGTTGCATATAAATGTATATGTTGCTGGATTTGTACTTTGTAGATCCCTCAGTCTTCTTCCCAGTGAGCTCTATCACTGTTTGTCTTTGCTGTTTTGACATGTAAAAAATCTAAGCAGTTGTAATGGGTATTCAGGGTCTTTATTTGCCATAAGAGGTATAAGCAGAGAGCTGAATTTGCGAGATCTTTGTTTGTTTCAATGTTACGTCACCTTTTAAAATCAGTAAGAGGAGAGTCATCGGTAGAAAGTCTTTGTCATGATTTTGAGAGATGCACCCGTTTTCAATGTACAACAAATAAACTGTTAAAATTAGATGATGTGAACTGTCAGACAGTGGCTGGATAAGGGTAGTGTGTCATGGTTACAGAGGCATAGTATCTGTTTAAGGTTACACTATATCTATTTTTATTTGTTTATGGTCTTGAATAATGTTTGGGAAAAAAAAAAAAACATATTTAATTTCTTAAGGAAAATGTTTTTAAAAAAATTGCATTGTATGTGTTGCTAAAGCATATCTCTGCATTAAAACATTGGGTTGAATCCAGGACACGCTGTGCTGAATTACGTGCACAATTATAATTCTTATGTTAGCAGTGCTGCCCAGAAGGTTGCACGTGAAAATACCCATATCTTGTCTCTGCTCCTCACCCCAGATCATGCATTCAGGCTCTTTTCGTATTTGTAAGTAACCATTGATTTGAAAGGCTTTGTATTTGATGACAGAAGGCTTAAACCACATCGCTTGAAAACTGTTTCAGTAGTTAACTACTTAGTTTTTCTTTAAAAGAACACAAAACAACTACTCTTTAGGTTATCTGTATTGTCTTCATGCTATTGTGTGACCAGTATTACGCACATTTCAATTTTCATTTTAACCTAATCTGTTAGTGATTTGTGCATTTTGTTAATGGTGATTAACTGAAATGTGTAATGTATTTAATTTGCAGATCAAAGCTTGCTGAAGAGCTGAGTGACTAGCCATCTCCAAAGGTTTTTTCTAAAGTTATGAAGTTTAAGGCTGATACAGCATTCTATCTCTAAATTTGGGGTTCAGATCTTTAAGAAAGAACCCAATTAAGGCATTTTATGGGTAACTGCATCCAAATTATGTAAGGGCAGAAAAAGTACCAACATAATACTCACTGAGGGAAGAGAAGACACACAAATATAATGCTGTAAATAAGGGAAACTGTTGTTTAAAGCTATACTTTAAACTTAGGAGCTTCCTAAGCCGTATTATAACATTGGGCTTCAGCTCTCAACAGGAGCCATATAATGGGCCATTTGAGAAGATTGTTGCAGCCTTGCCGAGATGTGTAGGTGTAAGTGAACTACACAACTCTCGGTTAACTGCCTACTCTGCACTACCGTTGAGCTGTATTTTGCAAAGGTATGTTTGTAGGATACATATATGGAAAATTAATTTTTATGTCTACTTTTCCATTATCCAAATAATGATCATGATTTTTTTTTTCTATGAAGACGATTTTCGCAGAGTAATAACACTTTTTTAGTGGTTGAAGAAAAGTCATCAAAGTGGCATCATTTTGGAAACGGGAAATATAAATATAAACAAATTCCTTATCAGAGACTAATTTCAGCTTTAGGAAAATCAGTGATATGGGTTGAAGATTCATATCAAATGGATTACTTCTTGGTTAATAGATCTGGGTATTTACAATTTTAAAGGCCGTTGAATTGTTTGTTTCCTATAAAAGTATCATTGTCCTGAACTGGGACCCTTGTATCTAGATTATCAACTCGCATTGAGTGAAATGATGTTCCAGTGTATATTTTGAAATGAATAGTTTGTATTAAACTAAAATCAGGTTAACCCACTGTACACATAGCATAAATATTGATTATCAATGATACAAAAACTCATTAGCTATATTGTGTAGAATAAATATCTAAAGTTGTGTAAAGATCCACTAGACTAATAAAGTATTCACATCTGTATTTCACGTTTAGTTAAATGCGAGATAAATGTTGTTTACTATTCGGCTGAATTTGTATATTGATGGTGGTTTTTAATATATATTTCAGTTTTCTTCTCTGTTTTTCTAATTCTTCCCTGAAGAAGGGATTGTAATGCAAAACATCTGTTGGGTGCTTGACTGGTGTTTCCACTTAAGGAACTGAACTGAAATGTAACACCAGTGTGAATTTGGTGTTCTCTAGAAGTACATCTAATTGTGCTGGGCCTACTTTCCATAATCCTCATGCTGTGTTGATGTATCAACATTTTATTTTTGGGTAGAATCTCTTCCCACATAACATTTACTTATTTTTTTGATGAAGATCTTTTCACAAAGCAGCCTGCCTCCATGATTGAAAAGGCTGGCTTCATGCAACTGACTTCCGTCAACCCTCCCTTTCTAATAAAAGGACTGGCTGACCTGGTGCTAGGAGACATTGGTTCAAATGTGCACTGTTCGTGATTTTGAGTCTTACATGTTAACAAATTCTTGTCCTGAAGGTCATGTTAGTAAGTAGTTCATAAAAGAAACTTTTCGAAATGTAAATGTCTCTTCCCTGGGACCAGGAAAAAGCCCCAGGCAGGAATAGTCTCCAATGGAAGAAAGCAAACAAGAAATGTGCAATAATTTTTACTTAGCTTGCCCTTTCTTCTCTTGAAGGGACACTGAGCTCTAGAACAAATTTGACTTTTCTGATGTGTGTCACTGTCCATTGTAATGTTTACCTTATGGTATAGTGAAGCTAGTGGGAACTATTACAGTTGTATCACAAAACAGTGGATCATGCGGGCAGGACGTTCTAAGATGCTTCATGTGTCCTTGTTCTAACAAAATTGCTTCCATTACTGTGAAGTAAGCATAGAGCAGTGCACATTGAAGTAAGGTTGGACTCAAAAATATTTTTATACATTGACATTGACATTGTGCTGTCAGTCTCGAGAACAATAGCAGAAGAATTGTTTCTATTGTGGACCTTTCTTGTGTGTCCAGGAATTTTAAGCATCTGGGCAGAATGGTGCATGATGCTTTGACTTACACAAATTAGTCACTTCACTCTCATGCACTCGTGTTATGGATGGGGGGCAACATCTAGTCCTTCCTAAGCATCTACTTACACCCCACCCCTCACATATTCTCTGTTTAAATATTCATTAGCATTGCTCCTCTCCACACCCCCGCCCCACTAAGCCCCTTTCTGGCCATGTTTGGATAACATGCAGAAAAGTTGCTGTTGCAGTGGGATCCTCTAGAATTCAACTCCAAGTTCCAGTCCAGGTAAAGGTATCTGGATGTTTGTAGTGCCTTACTCAAAGTTGTATTTGGTCTGTAGCTTCCACTCTCAGCTGCACAACCTACTGGTTTCATGCACCTGCTTCTAGGATTTGTGATAGGTTTTTAGATCGTGTTATTTTTGGCATCTGGCTGCTTGATTTGTCTTTGCTTCCACTGTCATATTTTCACCACTGGCTACACATATTGTTGAATAGCATTGTTGCAATCCCACAGCCCCAGAGATGCAATCTGACAAGGCTGCAAGCATGATGTACCCACCAGAATTTATGCTTTCTACTTCTTTTGAGGTGGCTGGACGGTCTCTGCTTCTCTTTGATTAGTCTGCCCCAGCACCCTTCCCTCTTGTGTCACTATCTCCTTCACTGTCCATGCAATTCAAGTTCTTCTTTGGCTTGCCTCTTGTAGGCTGCCCTCGAGCATTGTTGAGCACAATCTCCCCCACTGTTGTTGACCTTCTGCCATCTTATAGTAGATCTCCCTCTCCTCACCCCTTCAGGAAACCCTTTCCTTCACCCCTCCTCCAGCAGACTAGTCTCCCCCTCATCACTTTAAACCTGCAGCTATCTTTCACCCTTCATGGGTCACAGGATCAGTCTCTGGATCGTGGGGCGGGGTAGTGGTGATTGACTCCGAGTAGGCTATTCTGTAATAGGTTTGAAACCTATAATAATAATAAACTACACTGAAAGGGAAATAGTCCTCATTAGTGTAAACATATAGACACTGAAAAACAAATGCACTGCCACAAACAAAAATGCCATTGGAAGAAAGGAAATCGAGAGAAAATTAGTAATTTTAATGTCTTCCTGAAGGAGTAAGCACAATGCAACTTTGTTTTTACGAGGTAGCAGCAAGAAAGACTGGTCCAAGATTAATCTGCTTGAGTTTTGTTGTTTATGAATGTTGCCAAAATATAGTTTCCTCCAGTTTTGTGTGCTTGAATTAAAGTTACAGAATTCAAAAGTATCCTTAAGGTGTGATCTAATTGTTTTATACATTGTGGCGAACCTGGGAATGTTAAAATCATATTTGGCCTTCTGGCAGGGCTTAATTCACTTACTGATTAGAGGAATGGCTGGCTCGTAAGAATCTTGGCCAATAGGTACTATAATATTTATCAACAGACACAGAATGGGTAAAACTCTTTGATACATCAGCCCCTTTTTCTAACAAGTCATAGCAATTCAACTGCCAAATACCGACGTTTTTAAACATTCAATACTAGATGTAGGGATAGATTATTCTGAGAAGAGTGCTGTTACCATGCACATGTGATGGTGGTGAAAACCTGACAAGCCCTCAGCTAATCCTGGGTTTTTATACCACTTCACTTTACTGCTGGAGCTTTTGATCCCTTAGTTACAACCTAAACAGCAACAGTTCAAGTCCGAGAATACAGTGTGGTATATGTTAAAAGGTCAAGACTGACTAAAAGTGAGACATTTGTCATGGGAACACTTGACAGCTATCAAAGTCCACACAAAAAAACACCACCTTAATGAATAAGACAAAGTGCCAAAAAGCAATGGTAGACATTCTTAAAGTATCAAGTTTCAGGTGTCTTAGAATGTAGGACTACAAGTTTTAATGTGGTGTAATTCAAAATTTTAAAGTTTTCACAAGATAGTTTGCTGTTGGCAGCGTTGTCAATACCATCATATTCAGTAAAGAGCAGGTGAATGATCCTCCAACTGTGCCCAGGAAATTGTTTCTTAAAATGTTTAAGTACAGCACTCTTTCTTTTTTAATACATTAACAGTGCCGGAAACCAGACAGAGTCCCAGGATGGTGAACATGAGAGGTAATGGGATGTGAGAGAGGGCAATGAGATTCAAATGTAAATGACAAAATTCACAGGCTTTCTATACTTAAAAAAATAAAACATAAATTCATTGGCCACACTGCCAAAGGGAAGACATTACATACCCTGCGTTACTTCTCCTTTAAATTGGATGTGTGCTTTATTACAATCACTACAAAAAACGTTATGTTTTGTAAACACTGGAAAAACAGTTTGGTCTATCTTGCGGGTTTGTCAGATGATGAAATATCTAAGTACTGATTTCAAAAGTTTTGATAAAATACCAGTGAAATCCACCAAAAATAAACACTGAAAACAGGACAGCTGAACTGTGGGCCACCTTTATCTGGTACAGTTAGTGCACCCCCTGACAGCCTCTTTGCACTCTCTGTAATAAGATGGATGTGTAGAGGCAAAGCGTTACTTCGTACACAGGGCTATGCCCTCATGCAAACGAGAGAACAACACCTTGAGATCATACCAGTTCTGCTCGTATGCTGACCCAGTCTTTGTTACTGAAGAGGCTGCACAAGTGTGTGCAGGCCTTTCTATAAAACAAATGCCCCTGGGGAAGAAAAACACAGGCAAAGATGTCTCTTGCATCCTAGGGCTCTCTTAATAATACGGACCCTGTTCGGTGCTCGTGTGGATGGCTTGCTCTGATGTAGCAGATGTTGTGGTGTGATATTGAATTTGTGTCCCACCAGTAATGCATCCGTTCTGACAGTTCAGGGGAGGGTTGCGGCACTGCTGCCTATTATGTGCTGTTCTCTGTATTTGAATAGTTTGTTGTCTCTGCTACTGCTTTTGCTGTTCTATTCACTCTATTACGAGGCGATCAGTCCCTCTGCCATCTGTACTATGCCAAGTCTATTTGTTTTATGAAATCTTAGGAAAGTGTTCTCGTTATTCGAAAGCAATAATGAATGGTTGTTATTGCTTGCTTAACATGTTTTGACAGACTGTAAGATATTGAGGTAGTTCTTTGCATTGTGTCGAGTTTCTAGGGTAGATTTGTCATGAAAAGTGTAGCCTTCTAAATGACCTGCACTGCTGCAAAGGAAAATGTCCTTCAACTAAATATGCTGCTTTTAAAAAGGGAGGCTAACTTTTCTGCAGTGACAACAATTGTTGTTTTTGCACAATTTACCCACTCTTTCTTAATTTGGACTCCCCAGTCGTGACCAGTCCTGGTACAGTAAAGTAAGAGTCACTTTTTCACTTATGCATTCTGGAATTAGGCACATCATTTTGCAGTTGCCTGTTTTTATGATTCATTTTCATTGAAAAATGAAGTTTCACATGCTGTAAAATATTTTTCTTGAAGACATTATATATCTGGGCCCAAAAAATGAGTGAATAAATAAGACAAGGCATGTGCAAAGGTACACCTACACATTTCCCTAGGTTTTGTGGCATGCAAAATAGTCATACCCAGGGGAAATGTGAATTCTCACAGATTCCCTGGAATATGTTGCTATGTATGTATAGGTATTGCTAGAGCACAAACCTCACTGTTAGAGCCGAATGGACTCCTGTTCCATATACAAGAAGGCATCGGAGTGCAGGTACTACAAATGGAGAGCTTTCAAGATCAAGTGCATAGGAGCAGGTGAAGGCAGAACAACCTGGTTACCAAATTGGATGCAGCTGTAGGTGACCCTTATCCCTAGGTTAGATGATCTTTGAAGAGTCAAGATTCTTCCCGAACTGTAGGACTGCTGGGGCAACTTTTTGATGTTTGGCTGTGTGCTAAGAAGAGTTCTTCCTCAGTTTTGGCTTTTTAGCACTTCTTGAGTTCCATTAAGGTTATGTTTTGGCTCCTTGTGCCTGCAGAACGCAGGACCCCTTCTTCACCCTGCATATAATGTTTATATTTTGCCCTAGGTATGATAGAGAGATGCAGTGTGTGTTACTCCATGGTTTGCGATGCAGCGCATCTTGAGGATCATGTGGGGATTGGAATGGTAGGCAGTGATATTTTAGTTTTTCGAAAAGCTTTAGAGGAAGCCTGTTATTTATTTACTCTTTATGAATGTGGTGTATGTTTAACCTTGAAAATCTTGATGGCCAGTTCTTTTAAAGAGGAGCAATTAGTTTTTCTTAAAGATTAGATTTGCAAGAATATTCTTTTTCTTTCATTTATTATTTTCTTTGTGGAGGAAATAATTATGATGATTGATTCCCCACCCTTTTGATGAAGTTGTTTCCTATTTTTATGTCAAGCAATCTGTTTCTTTCCTCGTTCTCTCTCTATACCTTAACTGTTCATCTTCTGTTTGTGAAATATTCTCCACGTATTTAATAACAAGTGGATTAGTATTTTTATATTGAAATAACAAATCCCTTTAAAGCCACAAAACAAGAGCGGGTAGCCTTTGATGGAAGAGACAAATGGAAGGCTGTCTGAAAGAAGAAATTATATTAGTGGAATTTTAGCAATTTTTCACTTTTTGCATGCCAGCTTTTGCCAAGAAAAATGTTCATGAGGGCCTGAATGCTGCAGGTCGATTAAAAACTGAATACATAATACAAGTTCCTAGATTTGAAAAATTGCAATCTTGACCTCTTTTTCGCATATTCAACAGTCATTACAGCAGCAAGAGGACTAATACTATTTTTGAAAGGGCACTTATTCCAGAAAATCTCAGTAGTGCCTAATTTCCTTGCCCTAAAGGGTTAGCAGCATGAATACTTTATAGGGATAAAATGAGTAGCATGATGCCAAAGGCCTATTTAAAAGCCACCTTAGTGGTGCTAGTAATCTCATCCTGGTCTCACTCATGGACCCAGAAGGATAACAGTCCGCAGTTTGTGTCCATATGTAGCAAACTCTTTCTTTCCTGTCAAGTGTTCAGTTTTCTAAAACTAGAAGCTACAAAAAAATGCTCTTGAGAGAGATTTTATTTCTGGTGCAGATATCAGAACATTTACATTTTTGCTTGCAGAGCATGTTCACACCTATCACAAAGCTTTCAGTTTTATGTTTTGAAGCAGACATAATCTTAACTTCATTTTGTATTGGATGTCTGCATTGAACAGTATCATAGGGGTTGCATGCTGCTTAGAATGAAGATAATACAATTTTTGATTTGATGGCAAAAGTAATGCTGATTCTCTGGATAATTCACTCTGCGCTGTTGTGTACCTCAGAAAGAAAAAGTACAGCTAATTGAATGGAGGACTGTTAAAAAAGGTAGTTAAGGGATCTGACAAAAGACCAATATCTTCATGAGATTGGTGTGGGACCATGTTCTGCATGATTAGCCTGCCATTTTTTTTATTTTATTATTATTGTTACTTAAAAAGATAGTGTTTGGAAAATGCAACTGGATGGGCTCTATAAATTATTAAAGTGAAGGATCTGTAAACTGATCAACTATTTAAATAAAGTTACAAATAGTTTGTAAGCTGAGGTTATTTTAGTTTTCTGTGTCTTGCACAAGGTTATACTGAGGAAAAATATAATTAGAAGCAAAGCAGTGGGAGAATATTTTGAGGCTGCTGTTGTGCCAGTTTTCGTGAAAATAACTGAAATGAGCTCAAGACCTTATTTGCAGATGTAATTGCCAGCTTATAATAAACCCACTGGAATCAAGATTCATCAATATTTTGGACACGGTGCAGGGGATGGCCAAAGAGATAGTTCTGTTTTTTCGAGTGTGACAGATTTGGGATATACACCCAAAAATGGAAGCTGTACTGTCCACCCGATTTCAAGTGTACAGGGCATTTATATACTGTAAGAATGAAGGACTGGACACCTGCCACTTTTTCATGGATGTCCAAGATCTTCCAAATTCTATATAAAGCACATGGGCCCTACTTCAGAATAGAAGCATTGTGCAGAAATTGTATGGACTCTTTTCTTGGATCCAGCAAATAGGTAATTCTCCTCAGTTGGGACTCAAGATTGCCCTCTCACTGTGGCTTGTATCCATTTTGACTCCATTGTCTCTCTTATTGCTTTGACAATGAAAGTGATTGGATGGAAACACTAGAGCCATTGCTTCTTTACCACGGAAAGTCCTTTGGGTAACATTCAGTTCAGTATTTTTTATTTTATTTTATGTTATCTTTTTAAATCATGTTTCTTTACTGAAGATTCAGTATGGAAATCTGTGCTGAACCCTTCCAAAAGAGCAGTCAAATCTGAACCCCTCTGCTCTGAAAGAAAACAAATTCTCCTGTTGCATTTGTACAGTATTAGACTTCATTGGTGAGATGCCACTTTATTTGCTTGAAACTGCACATTCAGTGTTTGATTCTTCAGTTGCACATCCAGTCAGTTTCTGCTCTCTAAATTGAGGCACTTTACTTTCTGTTGTGATCCCATTGTACTGAGTACTTCTTCTTTGATCCTACCTACAATGTATATGTTTCACAAAATCGTCTTCATTTCCCTCTTTCCTAATTCCACGGCAAACAACAGGAGAGAAGCTTAACTTTGCTGGCTGTGGGACATTCATGTCTAACATAGACAGTACAAGTTCTTTTTGTTCACTGACTGGATTATGATATCCTTTGGCACTACCACCAAAGAGAGGCTTCTTGAAGTAATTAGCTTCTGATTGACACCTTCATATATTTTGGAATTTTATGTTATTGTGTGCTAAGTATGAGAGGTGGGCGAGCCACTTTAAGCTTAAGCCAGGCGCAAGCCTGAAGCCTGGCTCTGGCTCAACGTCCTATTGGAATCTCAAGCCTATAAGGATCCAAGCTTTCATGTGGCTGCTGCCTGCCACCCTCCCTCTACTCAGTATGTGGCGTTACAGCCAGAGATGGTGACCTTGGAACTGGGGAACCAGTTTCAAGTCTCGGCGTCGGCTCAACATCACTTAATCTCCCTGTGCCTAAAAAATTAATGTGACCTTGTGCAATGTAACTGGTGCTCATGTAAAGCACTCCATTACCCTCGGATTGAGATCACGCTATGTAAAAACTGCACAAAGAGGTAAAAACAAAGCCTTAACATAAAGAAAGGCAAAGAAGATACCCTTATATTGGCTGCTTGTTGCAAAGTGACACCAGGAAACCTGGCTTAATCACAGCTTTCCTGCTTAAATTATGTTATCTTAAGCAAATATTTATTTAACTAAAACTTTTATCTTCGTTATTGTGTATGAAAACACGTTCAATTATGTGAGCTCGGAATACCAGTGGTACAATAATTTTTTGTGTTAGATTTATTAGACTATAACGTTACTCTATAATCTGTGTCATGTACAGGGTTTACATGACAGCTGTCTTGCCTTTTTAGATCACTAATAATTTACTAAGTACTTCCTAGTGTGGTGCTATAATGTGACATGCTAATGTCAAACCTTCGTATGTTAAAGTAAACTTTTTTGAATTTTGAAAGTACTTTAGCATAATTTACAATGAAGTTTGTTGTTTGATTTGCATAAGAAACATTTTTAGGTTCCTGCACAGGCTCTAAGATCTAAGCCAAATGAATTGCACAACTCTACCTACCCTCTCTCTTTTAAATTGTTGGCTTGCCCACCTCTCCTAAGTATCTATCTGGCAGAACATATTTCCTTATTTGCTGCTAAGGCTTAGGGATTATTGGTGACCTTTCAAAAGCCTATTCCTGTTGAAGCGATATGGCGAACAATCATTTATGGCAACGGCTCTTAACCTTTTAACTTCTGTGGACTCCACACTAAATTCTTATTGGGAGCCGGCAAACCCAGCCTAAGTGATTTCCAAGATTTGAACATCAAAACAATATACAAAAAGCAAACAGGTACACATCAAACAGCTGTACACATTATGACATATTTAATTACTTCCCAATCAAAAAAATTCAGGAATCAAAATTTTTATGGGAAGGATGATTCTTTTCAAAATGCGTTTTTTATTCCTAAAAGACAAAGCAACATGCTATACGTTACCACATCACTTTGTTTTATTTTGCTTCTAATGCATGCTCTCTTTTTGTTGGAGCATAGAAGTGCTTTAATTGATCCTCCAATTGTCCATACTAGACTCTGCTGTATGTGCGCTGTTCCCACATTTCAAGTTAAGGATAGCAACTTAACGTTTGGCCTACACATTTCAAATTCCTTCACATTTACAGAACATTTTTAGTTTTCAGGTTTGCTTTATTTATTTATGTATATATACACCATATCAATCTGCTAATATTTAATTTTTTAAACAGTTTTGTCATGGACCCTCGATTTAAGAACCAATAATCTAGGGTAGGAGGAACCTTAGTGCAAACATTAAGTTGAATTTGAGCTCTATTCACAATGCTCATTTTAGCCTGACCATGTTTAAGAATATCTGTAGCTGGATTATCTTGGATTTGTTTTAACTCTCTTGACCATCCTTCTGCACTAAACTTTGATGCTTGGAAAACTTACTACATGGAGAAAAAACAGAAGTGCTGAGGACCTCCTTCTAAGTATGATTTACCCTTTTGCTCCTAGTAGTTCAACCATCTCTTCCATTATGCAACCTTCCACGTTTCCTGCTGTGGCCTGTGTAAAGTACCCATTAGGTGGCCAGGGAAAATAATTGAAAGGTATGCAAAATGGATGAAAGATTGAGACTGGGCATGGGGTTGCCATCTGGCTTTCCTTTTGCCTTGAGAAAATATTCTGGTTCCTCTATTTTTGGTTAAAGGCTTAGAACACATATGCAAAAGGCCGGTACAGGTGCAAGAACGTCTAGAGTAACTTCTAATTTTTTGAGTAATGGCGTGTGTGAGCAATTTTCTCTTAGGAGATTTAACAAGGGTTGGTCTTATAGCTGTGAATTAGCAGTGCCCTTAAAGAGGCGGCTGCTGTGATATTAGTGTGGAGTAGGAGTGGACATTGAATTGAAGTGTAGCGCAAGTTCAGAGTTGGTAGGAGTTACGTTCTCCGATGTTATTTTAGATGGCTTAGCCTTTTCTTTTTATTGCGATGAAGACTGTGACATCGAATAACATATTTAATTATTTTTGTTTTACTTGGCCTGGAAGATTTTCAGCCTTTGATGGGCTTGCTAGTATCCGTGTGTATTATGGCACTCCAAGGTTGATCCATATCACATGATTTAATAGCACATTCCTGACCTGAAATACTTTTGTTTAAATATTTGCAAAGCAGTGGATAATAAGAATGAAGGGATAGATATGGGTTATCAGTTGCCAAATTTATGGCTTATATTAAATTTAATGCATTATTGAGGGAACATGGTCTTTGACTATCCCTGGCATGATCATACTGAGGAAACTGTATGAACTGAAGAAATGACACAAATGAATCTCTCACATTATTGATGTATGCTCTTAAACTGCCATCACAAAAAGTTAAAGACAAGGGAGCATTGGTAATAGAGCTGCCAGGTGCTAAATCAGGAAAGGCTTCTTTGCATACAAGAACGTTTTCTTCAAATGGCAAATTTAAATTTATATGTTTTAGAGCACTGCACCTAACTTTCTCAGTAACACATCCAGCATTCTGTCCAAATTGTTGAGAGACTGTATCTTTCAGCATAATCGGTATGTACCAATGCTCTGCGAGTTACGTCAACACAATCTTCAAAATGCACCAGACAGGGTGGCAAAACGTGGGCAAGCACAATGTTTGTATACAATGACATATAAATGTAAATCTCGTGGTTTTTGGTGTACATATTTATGAAAGCATGGATTAGGGACGAAGCACCGTTTATGAATAAAGATGATAACACCTAGTAGGACAGGTTACTTGGAAACAGTGATAATCCCTGATTTCTTGTAGGTGGAACTAGGCTTGTGTTCACTGTGTGGTCTTCTTAGCACCTAGGTTTAACTCATGGTGAAAAGTCGATCAGTGATATGTGCTCATCTGTAGAAGCCATCAAATCATGTTTACTCCACTTGACTAGCAAAATAGTCCAGAAACAAACTGTTATTATTAAGAGATGTGGATTTGAATGACATTGAGTTTATGTTGCTACCCATGTTAAATCTAATAGAAAATTATTGAACCTTTTCATAGGTTTGTGGTCATGCAGTTTTATGAAGAAGTTAGATTCATAATATCGTGGTCCTGTAGTTCAAATCCCCCACAGGGTCATCCTCCTGCCCACACTGTTGTGTCTGGGTCCAACATCGCTGTTCCCACTGCCTGAAAGATCAAACACTGGCACAGGTTTGGCTAAATTGCACCATTCTGTGATGCAGGAAATAACTTTTCATCCTCTTGTGGGATAGAAATGGATAGCAAACATTTAGTGATTCATTAAGGAGAAGCTGGCTTTGTCCTAAACACAAGCCTGTTGCCCTAACCACTTAGTCAAATTCCACCCAGTCAACAGGTCATCCAGATGAGTTTAGTTGTAGTAGGTTGCTCTTATTTGTAGGTATGGACATCATAGTAATAGGATGAGCATTGTTCCACAGTCACAGCCAACACGTGTTTTGTCACAACAGGTGACTTTTTCCAGGCTACAAGATCTACAGAGATATGATTGCCAAAACTTGTTTGCAGATGTTGAGGATGATAACATAAATATCAACAGTGTATAGTCTGTTGGTTGTGTATGTGTCCATCCCGAGCAGGGAACAGGTGGTAAAGCACCCCTACATCAAAAGAGAAGGCACCAAATGATTGTGAAGCACGCGAAGTGATTAGTGATAGAGCAGTACAACCACTGAAAAGTGTGAGGTGTTGATTGAACTTACCAGGTTGGTCCTGAAACATAACGTGTTCCTACACAATGGTGAATGGTACAGGCAGATTCAGGGTGTAGCCATGGGAACTAAATTTTCACCCTCATTCTCAAAGTTGTTCATATATAGATTTGAGTAACCCCATTTATTGACCTCCTGCCCGCTTGGTTTAACCAACTGCATCTTGTGCTGGGGGAGGTACACAGATGATATTTTCATCATCTGGATGGGAAGTACTAAAAACTTTGAACTGCTATGTGACCACCTCGGCTGTAATGAATACAATATACGCTTCACCCAACACATCAATAAGAGGGAAATAGAGTTCTTGACCTCACCCTATACAATGAAAGGAGTAAAATCATGTCCAAACTTTACAGAAAACCCACGGCGTGTAATTCTGTTGTGCATGCACATAGTGCACATCCGTCTACTCAAATTAGTGCTATCCCATTGGGAGAAATTACCAGAATGAGACGTAACTGCAGCAGTGACCATGTTTTTATGCAGGAATTTGCATTAGTTGAACAACGCTTCCTACAAAGAGGGTACTCTGGAAAGGTTCTATCCAAAGCCAAAATCTGAATTTTGAACACCTCACGGGAATCCCTTTTGACCCATGGGACTGTCAAACGGTCCAAAGACAGATACATTAATAGGATCACTGTATTTAATGAACAGAGCTATGCAATACATTGCATTTTGAAACGTCACTGGCACTTAATTTTACTTGTCAAGACACTACATAAATTTGCGACAGACCTCAGATCTGTGGTAAAACTCTAAGAAACAAGCTTTGCCCTAGCTACATTGGATCAAACACACAAGACCAATCCATCAACTGGCTACCCCTCCAACCCTGTGGTTTCTCTAAATGTACATGTTCGAATGTTTGCCAATTGGACCTGGACAAGCTGGTGAATTTCTCATATAACTCTGTACATGTTACTCACATACAGCAGTTAATCAACTGCAATAGCAAATTTACAATATATTGTATTATTTGCCATTGTGGTTTGGTTTATGTGGGCAGCACTATCCGTCCTCTGGAAGAACGGATCCAGGAACATATTAGAGCTATTAGGAACAACCACCCTAACTACACCCTGTCAGCCCACTATAACTCGGTACATGCGGGATCAGAGGTCATGGAGATCACATTCCATGGCATTAAACGCATTACTAATGATGCGAGGGTTGGAGACATGGTCTCCAAGCTCAGAAGGTGTGAAGCTAAATGGATCATTAAATTGCGTGCGTTTGATCTGGGTCTTAACGTGGACAGAGAATTGCATGTGCTTCTGTGAATATACTATACAAAACCAGTGGATTTTATGATAATACCTCCTATTTATTTGAAATTGTTTGCCTCTGTAAATATATTCAGTGGAGCATTGCGTATGTTTTTTAAAAATTTCTGACGATGAATTATACATTGTTGAATGGTAATACATCCTCGCAGTTCTTGTGAGGCGGGTCACCTGACACTACTTTGCATGTATGTAGTGCTACCACTGTGATCTTTACAGTCCTCTTGGCTCCCCCTTGTATCTCTGTTCTAAGCGCAAATTGCCACACATCAGGCAGTTCACTGACTTTTTGCTCAGACCACTGTTTATTTTCCTAACAGTATGCATTTTATGGAAATACTTGCTAAATATTTGATACTGTGTGCCTTTGTAAATACATACAGTGGAGCATCACATACGTATCTTTAATTTCTGATGATTGATTATACATTGTTAATTGCACAACCTCGCAATTCTGGTGAGGAGGGTTACTCGACACTGCCGTGCAAGTATACAGTGTTACCATTGTGATCTTTACAGCCCTCCTGGTTCCCCCTAACATCTTTGTTCTGAGGTCACATTGCCACATATCAGGCAGGTTACTAACTCTTTGCTGAGACCACTGTTTATTTTCTCTAACCGCATGCTCTTCCACACTAGCTCCCTTTTCTAAACCCACATAGCTACACATTGGGCAGGTGAATGACTCTTTGATCAGACCATTATATTTTGTTTGCAAACAGAAAGCTCTTTCACATTGTCCGATAGTTCCCTTCCCTGTCTTATATACAGCCTTAGGGAGTCTTTCAGCCATCCTTTCATAATGGCCATACCCTTGGATGGCTCAACCCAGCACCCCTGTACATCATAGACACCATTCCTTTATATACACTTAGTTTCAAGCAGACACAGTGTTTTTTGCTTTCTTTTCTACCAATTTTTATACGCAGCTACCACCGCTTTCATTGTGGTTCTTCTCTGTTATGCTACACTTTTAGATGGCCGCCACATTCCTCTGTAGCTCTCCGCCCCTGACGTGTCCGTTTTCCATTACTACGGGGCTCATAAGCGCTCCGTTTTGCCTCACTGAGTTTGGTCGGACATCATTTCCCGCACCATTGCGTACTTGTTTTGTTCACTTTCCTATCTTTACAGCTTCTCATCTGTTATGCCCCCCCCACACTTTGCTGGGATATGCCAGGTTTTCCAAGGTCTTAGATCCTACGGTATCCATGGTCTCTCAAACTGGTCAGCTGTCTTGCCCTATAGACCATTTACTGGCCATGCCTATTCTTGCTGTCTTATAATCAGCATGCTTGTCTTACTGGCCATGCTTACTGTTGCTTCTTTCTAGCTAGCACACCTTACTTAATGGCCACACTTACTGTTGCCTTTTACCTTTAGCATACTACCACTATATGATTCTGTGGTGCCTAATGCTGACCAGTGTTTTTTCCTTAGCACTGGCCTATACACTTTGACCTTTAGTGGCCACTACGCCCTTCTTAGTGGCCATGATCACTGTTGCTTCCTAATAGTCAGTACGCCTTACTTACTAGCTTTTTTGACTGCTGCTTGTCAACCTTTAACGTGTGATTACTCCTGCATACCAACCTTTTTACTGCCTGAGCAATCGGTCCCCTCATGTCCCACACACCCATTGTGCTGTCTTGCTTGAGCTTTTCTCTTTTGCATGTTCCCCCTAGGTACCAGACATACCATGGTCTCGTGCATCAGGGTCTACCTTGTACCATGTTGCATTAACAAGTGACTGACTTGATATAAACCCTCTGTTATACTGTGTCATATAGAGGTGAGTTCTCATCTTATGGGATGTTCACTTTACATAGCTCTAAAATCTTGATCTGTTGTGCCACCACTGATCACCACTACTTTTCCTTTCTTAGACACACATGTATGTATTTTTCCAAGTCAGAACTCGTTTACCCAAATAGGTATGACAATCTTCTACTGCTTTCTTGACTCTTTGTTGGTTTTGCAACAATGCTCTGTCTTCCCCACTATGATTTACCACCACAAATCACCTTAGACTGATCTAACTGCACTATTATGTGGTGGGCACATATCATTGTGTTTTTGATTGCGCAGTTTTCACTGGTTGGACTACTGTATCACTAATCACCTTGCATGCTTTACAATCATTTGGTTCCTTCTATTTTGACATATGGGTGCTTTACCACCTGTCCCCTGCTTGAGATGGACACATACCCAACCAAATACACTGTTGATCTTTGTTATTATTCTCAACATCTGCATACAAGCTTTGGCAATCATATCTCTGTATATCTTGCAGCCTTGAAAATGTTACCTGTTGTGATGAAACACGTGTTGGCTTTGATTGTGGGACGATGCTCATCCTTTTACTATGATGTCCATGTCTACAAAGAAAAGGAACCTACTACAACTAAACTCATCTGGATGACGTGTTGATTACAAACTATTTTGAGTGCTGCGGTATCGTTGAATATTATATGCATGGTGTTTCCCTGGGGCACTATACTATGTTTTTGGTTAGTGGAGCATACCTCACTGCGTAGCACCGTGCTCCACCCTACCTCTGAACAACCATCAACATGAACTATTATTGACTATACTTGCATAACCCTAGGGAAGTGCAACCCGTTAAACCACCACTACCCATTTCTCTCTTTGTAAACTCCACCCAGTAGTAGTCATCTTGACTCCTTTTAAGAATTTCTTCTCTCCAATCTATTCAAGGACCATACATCCCAGGTAAAGAGGGAGAGCGGATGACCCTCCTGCAGTTTCACAAAGAATGTTCTTCCAGCAGCAATAGGCTCTAGAAAGTCATGTCTTGAACCTTCTGCCAGATCCCTACAAATTTTCAAGAATCCTCTCCAGAACATCTGCTGGGGATAGAGAAACCTTCCATCTTGAAAGCTATCAAATTGGTTCCAGATTAAGCAAAAGGCTCATACATTCATGGTGCTTCATGGCATCCAAGAAGCCAGGCATTTGTACTCTTTTAGTTCAGGATGCTCTGAATTGGTTTCTCATCATAGTCCCCATAGTCTTCTTTCATATGTTCACTCATTAAAATTTTGGAGGCTTTATAGTTAGGTAACTGGCATTTTTAGACCTCAAAGATACCTACTTTTATATACCTGAATCCTTGAGGTATGGAGTTGTGGTATGGCAACCTTTGCAGTACTAATAATGGACATTTTGTGCTAATCAGTGTGTTTCTGCATTCTGGGGTGCTTCAAGAACCCCACCCCTCAAGTACTGTGGTGCTGTATCCCGTCATCACCCACAATTAGATTTGCTTTGTTCTATACATTGTTTGTGGTCTGTTTTAAAGAGCCTGGAGGAGCAAGAGTGGTCTCCTGGCCCTCATTGTATGCTGAGAAGCTCATAAGTCAGTTAGAGCTCCAAGCATTCTTGCTTGGCAAAAGATCCCTCTGTCAGACTGACATCAACAGTAATACTCTGGAGATGACGTGATTGCCTACGCATGTCTCCTATCCCGACTCTTCGAGCTTTGGCCCTGCCCCCAGCACGCGGCGCATCGGAAATGGTCGCAGAAAGTGGCAGCACCTCATGTGAGGCTCTGTGAGACTCATCCGCTTAATGCACAGCTTCTACCTTTGAAGCTGGGTGGAGGCTCCTAAAGATTTCTGGCTAAGGGTGTGGCTCACCGCAGCCGCAGGCGTATATGGCACACCCGTAAAAATGAAGACGGTGACTCTTCCCTCCCCCTCTTAAAACTAATGAACAGCTGGAGAAGGAGACACTATGGTTTAAAGAGAAATGGGAGCAGATGGAAAACTATGCAAGAATATCGAACCTTGGAATTACGGGTGTTCCAGAGCATAGTGAGGACACTTGAGGATGCATAAAATTGATAGGAAATCTGATACGGTCTTCAGTAATTCCGGATAATAAGCACGATTTAGCAATCACATGGGCCCATTGTGTACCAGCTCACATCAGAGGTCATGCTAAGTACCCCGCACTATGTTGGTGAATTTCTCTGATTATACAGTGGAAGAGAAGATACTGTGTAAGTAAGGTGATAAGCAATTAGGCCTTTAAGTCGGCAGAACATTTTGAATTATGTATTTTTTGTAGACGTGACAGTAGAATCCACCCGGACCCACAAGGACTTTAAAAATCTGATTCCAAAATTTCATACAGCTGGTGTGGGGCAGGCCTCGATAATTCAGTTTTCTAAACTTAAAGTGTTGTTTAAATGCTCTTTCTGGATATTTGGTTATGTGCCTGCAGCCACCAAGTTTCTAGAGTCAGTGCTATAATTGCAGCATGCAGCTTGTCTGATGTTCATAAGAGGATTATTTCAGGGTGATGGATGAAGGGGGGAGGACGAGAGCAAGGGGAATCTGATATGGAAACAAGAGAGTTTTGTAAGATTTGTGAGGAGGGGGTCTGCGAAAACGTATTTTCAGCCTACTGTCATAACTCAGCCTTTTATGAGGAAACCAAAAAGAAGGCATTTCAACCCTTGAGATGGTGCTAAAATGCTTCGTAAGTAAGGAAACTGTTTTTCATTCTTTGTGTTTTCTTTTACAGATTGTCTTCATTTATTTTATTTTTATGTTTTTGCATTCTTATAAAGCACTCTCACCCATAAGGTATTAGCAAACTGCATATTTGAATAAACTGTAATGCATGACATTGTAGGGAAAGATAAATTAGTTTTATAAAATGAAATACAGTTTCAAAAAACTGCAATTAAAAACGCAATAAAAAATATTTGCTTTCAGGTGTGCAAGTTTCATTTATTCCATGTAAGTGATCTAGGACGGTACTTCCCTGAAACTATTCGGTTGTTGAAGCACCAGCTTGAAGCACTGACAGCTTGATGATCTGATGACCTTATGTTCCCACTTTCCTTTTCTAGATCTGTGAACTTTTATCGCAAGAATACCCAGGAATTGCATCTGGAATGTGCATATTTTTGGTTGGAAATGAACCGTCAATTATTACATTACAACGTCATTCCCCCCCCCCCCCCCCCCTCATTGCTGGAAGAGAGTGTCACATTTCATCAAAGAGTGCTTTTTGTTAAATCCCCTAGCACTGCCCACAACAGAGTTATGTATCATTTTTCATTATGTCGGTATATAGGTGTAGAAATGCTTGCCCAGAGGTTCATGCTTGGGCAATCCGGTTACTGTGTGAAGTGTAGCAAACTCTTGTGAGACCGAACGCAAGTGAAGGGCAGAATTCCTCAGTTGAAGTAAACTCATTACATTAGTATCTATTGAGGTTAATCATCCGAGTCCTCGTTCAGTCAATGAGGTGAACGTTTTGTATGTAGCAGAGTGCAAAGGAAGCAAACACTTCTCACGACTGCTGTGGAGCCTCCTTTTATTCAGTACAGCAACAACAGATGGCTAATAAAAGTAGTATTGCAGCATTCTTTTTTATTTTTGCTGATTCTTTTGCAAAAAGTGTGTAGGGGTTTTACAAAAGTTATACTTTTTTTTTGGCAGAATGCAAAATCTCTAAATCCTGGACAGACTGGTATACTCACCAAGAAGGGGCCTAAGCAGTTTCCCATAGTTGCTATACCAAGCTCTCATTAAAAATTATCTCCTTTCCTACTACAGCTTCACTCCTAGATATTCATGAAGGAACTTTTTGGCGGCCTCCTATATGCCTCTGAAGTAAGTGCATCCGTAAGTTTAATTAGATGACAGGATAGTAAAAGTTTACATCAATTTTTGAAAATAAAATTCCACTAACCCTCCTCGTTCTATATTTTTTTTTCTCTTTAGCAAATTTTGTTTTGTTTTAAATTTGAACTTGGGCCTAGAATAATTTAGGACCCAGACACACATCTACATCTTATGCTAGAGTATACTCTTTAAAAAAAAAAAAAAAAAAATCTTTCTAGTAGGAAATTGGTTAGTTAGGCTTTGACGTAGAGACACCATAGTTTAGCTATTCACTATGACTAATCCCCAAGTTGGCCTACATAATCTGATGCATAAAGGTAAACTAGTTTCCATGAGGAATCCCTTTCTTAGCACTTACATCTAGTTACAAGCTTTGAAGAATTCCCTAGAAAAATTACATGTGGTTTTTACAGTGTTTGTGGGTGTTTATATACCGTCTGTCTTTCTGCCTGAAGTTGCTTGTGTTCCAGTCTAGAGAGGACCCAACCTGTTAGTTCAGACTGGACTGTTCCTACAGGAGCAGAACTGAGACTGATTTCCTATGGCAGGACTGTCAGGAGTAGCATAGTTGCCTTAAACAATAGTCTGGAATGTGGTCCAGTGCGATCACCAGTGGCAGAGTTTATTTCATGCATTATTTCCATCACCTTCTTGTTTTTGCAGTAGATGCCCTAAGTGTGACGGGTATACCCAGGCATGGGTCTTGTGCTTCCTGTGCCGCAGGACTCCAGCTATACCTCACGCACAAGACCTAAACAGGTCAAAACCTTCTGGGGTTGCTTGTTTTCCCATCTGGAGGGAACCGTCTCTGTAACCTTTGGTCGTTTAGTGAATGTCTAATATTATTTTTTTAATTTTATTCACTAACTTTATCGTCCCTGTAACCTCAGTTTTTAATTAAATCTCTTACTTTAAAAAAAATGTAAAGTCATATTTAATTACCATTAGTTCATTCAGCCGCTCTGCGCATAGGCCATGCGTGAGGGGGGTGGCCTCATTGCCTGCAGCCGACTCTCCCCCGAACAAATACATATATTCACTTAAAAAACAAAAGTGACAGGAACGTTATAGTTGAGTTGGGCTCACGTTTTATACATACAAAACCATAGAAATCCACCTGTTACAGTTAGCGTTATCCCAAGTAACTATAACTCATGTCCTAAGGTAACTATAACTCGCACCCGTGACTTTATTTTCTTTCATTTTTTTTTAGTGAATTTCTATGTTTTCTTACATTTTTTTAATTTCATTTCCTAACTATAACGTCCCTGTAACCTTTGGTTTTTCAGTGAATTTCTATGTTTTTTTTAAACAAAGTATTTTTCATTACTATAGGTTAATCCAACCACCTCCCGCAAGGCCTTTGGCTGTGTGTGGCAGCAGTTGTCTGCAGGGACTTTCCTGCAGCCATCCCCACGCTGCACACAGTCTTTGGCCTTGTGCCGCAGGAGTTAACTACAGGTCTACATGGCCCCGCCTATTAGGACCACTAAACTTCCATGGGGGTGGCCCTGCCCCCTCCTCCGGGGCCCGACCTTCTGACATTTTTTTGGGGGGCGGGGAGGGAGGACAGGCAGCCCCGCTCCCCTAGCTGATTTCAGCCCCGGGAACTTCACCTCCAGGGCCAGTGTTAATATTTTTATTCTTTTGAGGGAGGGGGCTGATTTCAGCCCTGGGGAACCCATTTCCGGGGCTCTGCCTTCTAATTATTTTGGAGGGGATGGGGGTTGGGCTTATGGCTTCCCTCCTCTGGTTGATTTTCAGCCCTGGGGACCCCATCCCCAGGGGGCCTGGCCTTCATATATATATATATATATATATTTTTTTTGTGAGGTTGGAGGGGCAGTTGCCCCCTCCCCCACTCTTGCATTTGATGAAGATTAGCCCTGGGAAGGTGCGGCCTCAGGGCAGTGGTGGGTGGGCTGAGTGGCCCCCTGCATTTGATGAAAGCGGGGAGGTGAGGCCCCTGGGGCTGCAGAGGGGCCGGGCGGTCCTCCTCCCCCCACCCCTCAGGGGTGGAGGGGGCAGCACCAGAGCTAAGGGGTCAGGTTGTCCCTATTTTGGCCCCTTTTCTTTTTTTTAATAACCTTTTTTTTGGGAGGGGGCTCGCTTTCTAGACCTAGAGCTCCCTTTCTGTCAAATGTAGTGTAATCCGTTCAGTGGTTCGGGCGCAATTCTTGTTCAAAATCCCTGTGGAAAAATGCATGGGGTAAAAAGATTTGACTGATTACAGTTAACCTAATTTAGTGTTGCTGGCTAGCCAGGTGTTCAAACGGGACGCTCACACGGTTGTGATTATCTCTAGGGGCCCATTCAAATTTGTGATTGCCAAAAACTGAGGTTGTCATTTTTTCTATTTTTTCGCGATTTCAAAGCTCAAGACTGGAGAGGTGCTCAGAAGGCTAACTAATGTAATGTCCAGAAAGGCTTCCCTGAAAATGAAGAGAGGAGTTGGAGCTGTTGGTAAGATCACTGCCTCATCTGCCATTCAAAACACTCAGGCCCACTAAATGCAAATTTGCAATCAGGGCCTCCTCTTACCAATCTCCTTTTTGAGGCATAAATACTGTTTGTGGAATCGCCCATAGTTTGTCCTGTATCACGGGTGCTCTGTCTTCATCTGGAATAGTCATGCTTTTCCAAGCACATTTGCTCTTCACCTTTCCATAGAACAGTAACCCCTATGCATTGCCATCTCCAAGCCCTTTATGAGCACAAGATCCTGGTTCTGGAGCTGGCTTGAGGAGGTTAGTTGTCCCGCATCCCCACATTGAGGTTCTCAGTTAAAATGTCAGAGGACATAGTCTTTTGTCAGACACAGCTTGAACACATTGACTCCTTTTTTCAGGAAACTACTGAGTCCTCCTCCTGTCTGTTGATTGAGTGGGAAGCTTTTAAAGTGGTCATGAGGGGGTTATGTATCAAAACCAGAGTAGGTGTTTGCAAAGTACTTGCTAGAAATGTTTCTGCGGTGGAAGCCTGTCTGTGGCAACCTCTCCAAAAAAATTGGATGATCTACAGGTGCCGGGGGCTGACCTTTTTGACAAAATCACATTGCTCTGCTGTCATGACTACGCATCATACATCGCCAGGACCCATAACTGAAGGGACAAACCTTGTTGCCTACTGGCGCGGCTGGTTACACCTTGCCAAGTGGATTTCACCCCGTGGCTGTCCCCCTCTCTCTTTTTAGGACGCTATCAATACATACCGGACAGGTCATTAACACCTCCCACGCATCTTACAGTGCACTCTATGTTCCCCAACCCCCAATGTCAGCTGCCTTGTTCCACTGTCAGGTTGCCGGTATTCCTCAGTCCTTGATTATCTCAAGAAGTTCAGATGGCCCTGGACGATCGAATATCAACCCAAGAGATTACTCCTCTTTTGAAAAGAACTACACAGTGGAAAGGTCCCGGGAATGTATGGCTTGCCTGCCGAGTTCTAAATTCAGTTTACTCATACCTTCCCGTCCACATTAAAGACCTTCTACCAAGTCATTTATGCAATGGGTTCTCTCCCCATCCCTTAATGCTGCATTTGTTTCCACACAAAAATCCGATGGACTAGCTGCGTACCACCCACTTTCCATCTCAAACACCAACTAAAATATCCTCAAACGCCTACTAAAGAAATTACTGGAGATAATTCATGACGATCAGGCAGGCTTCATTTTGGGGTGCAATACTTCTCTGAAACGTTGCCGACTACGGCAAGCTAAAGGTGAATCCGCAGCTCATTTTCCCAACACGATCTGCATCACATTGGACCTAGAGATGGCCTTTGATTCCCTGCATTTGGGTTATATGCATAGAGTGTTGGATTATTTGGCATAATCTTTAGCTGGAGAAAGTGGATACCGATAGTGCATTCCACTCCCACAGCTTGTGTAAAAACTGGCAGATGTATATCTGCTCCATGACTCGTGTGCATAGGCACCAGAAAGGGCTGCCCTCTTTCGCGGCTATTATTCGCAATGGCGCGTTCAGTGGTCAGCCTCCACCTTCATGGTGCTGACTGTGGGATACCAATAAGGGGCCAGACCCACACAATATCGTTATACGCTGAGGACATCCTGTTGTATATTCGGGATGCAAATATGAATTTGTCCATTTCGGGACTCTCTCAGACCTCAAAGTGAACTGTGCTGAATGTTGTATTTTTTCCTCTTCATCAAACCTGGAGGCATGCCCTCCAATTGCAGCTGGACCTTAGCCTTCCTGTTGAAATGGTCACATTTAGACATCTGGGCATCAACATTTGTCAATCTCCCAAAGATCTGCGTGACCTGGCCAAAGCTATGCAAGCACTCCAATCTCAAATAACTTTCTGGTCATCTTTCCCTTTTCCAGTGATTGAGAGGGCGGCTTTAGTGAAAATGGTTGTCCTCCCTTGTTTTCTTTATTATTTTAACAAATGTCCTCTCGCTATCCCCTGTTCCTTCTTTAAACAACTGTATTCTTCTCTGATTGCTTTTCTTTGGGACTCTGGGTGACACAGAGTAGCCCTCACCACATTAAAACTTCTGTTGGAAGTGGAAGGACTTGCCCTCTCAGATTTTGAACACTGTTACCTAGCAGCATAGCTGAAATGGGTGGCTTGTTCGCCCTCTGGGCACTTCCTTTATGAAACTGGTCTTTCAAGGACTGACTTTCAGGATTGACTATTACATTACCTTTTGTTCCCCTCTACTCATTCAAGAGTTCCTGACTACAGGCCTACTCTGCACAGCAAAGCCCTGTTTAGTTGAGCGAACAGATTGACCAGCACAGGCTGCCATCTTCATAGTAGGTCCACCGACCAAAATAGGTCGCTTAAGACCGAGAAACTTATGACCTTGGCATACAGCTGGAATTTCCACAACTTGCAATGTATTGCTTAATGGCTAATCAATGGAATTCTGTTCATTGACACCAGATTAGAATCCTCCACCTGGGCAGTTTGTCACCTACAAATGCATCAAACAATCCCTCTACAATCTATCTGCACACTGCCTGAATTTCTGCTAACACAGGAGATTTGCCAAACTTTCTGTGTGGCAGATACATGGGTTAAACTTCTAAGATGGTTGTACAGTGCTGTTGTGAGCTAATTTTAGCAGCATTTTTTTAGAACTTTTTTTTAGCAGTAGGTCTGCTGCTTTAGTCTAGAAAATAATTAATTTTATTATTTTAGCAGATGCCTCATTTTGTGGTGATGTTTTTATTCTTTTATCTGTTTACTCTGCTTAGAATTTGCTTTCATTTTTTAGCACAACATTTTCGCTCTGTGCTTTGCTCAAGGCTATACATGATAATGTTGTTGGTACAAAGTAGACCATCATATTCCCTGTAATTTCATGGAATCATATGTGGTTTTATGTTAGGGCAGTTTTCTTAGAACATCAGATGTTTTAATTATAAAACACCTTTCTGCCCCCTATACATTAGAGGGAAATTCCAACTAGAAGTTGCCACTGCATACTGTTCGCTTCATTGCAGCTGTCTGCTGAGACTAGACATCTTTTCCGCCTTCATGGGAGAAGGCTCTTAGTAGACCAACAGCCCGCTTCGCTACTACCATATTCAGGTATGGGGGATGATGTCTTCCCAGGGGTCTTGAAGAGCGGATTAGGGATAACATTGCTGTGCTCTAGTATAGAACTTTAGTGGTGTAGGTCGGAATTCTAAAACCTAAGATCATGACACTATGGTGGTACTTTTCTTATGTTTCACTTTTTTCGTCACTGCTCTGCTATTATCATGTCTCATTATCCTTATTATTGCAGTACATGCCTTTTTATGTGGAACACAGTTGAGTCAATAAAATTCATTAGACCAATTCCTGCTTCTGTTTGTCTTTGCATGTGTGAGACGAATGTAACTGAGATCCACTATGATTTCCCTGAGAAATTAGAATGTCATGCGCATGGATGCCACAAATCACCTTTGCTCTTGGGTACTGGTGAGGTACTGCTAGCTGGCCAGAAGAGTTAGGCCGACGGTTATCACATGGTGTGGAATGGGACTCCGTTCCCCACAATCTGATGGTGCTGCCGCCCAAATCCCCCAGTTTCATTGTTATACTGAGAGTCAGTGCGTTCTTGCAGCAGGTCGATAAATCCCGGGCTATTCCGAACAGGGCCTATCTTATGCCAGCTCAGCAGAATTTATTCAGGCTCAACAGCTGAATGTCTGTAGGTTCGCTTCTTGATGCAGATCTTCTTCATTGGCAGCACCTTCAAGGATGATATTCACACGCTGTGATCTGCCCCAGAACACACACATACTTACACACTCCCTATTCTGGTATATAGTGATTGTTAGTAATCACTGGACCTAGGCAGATTGAAACATGACACTGAGGGGGATTTTCTTGTCTACTTACCCAATACCCACGGGAAGGGATGCCTGACACTGACAGACATTTACTCAAGAGAGCACCATGGTAATTTAGGCACATCAGGCAAGAGGGAGGTGAATGGTACTTAGTTGGGTTTTCCTGTTTGTAGACCAAAACTGTACATGGAAATGTTATGATGATATTTCTATGCATTGATTGCAGTACCTACAATTTGTATGTAAAGATATGTATGCTTTGTATAAAGTGTGTGTGTGTGTGTGTGTGTGTGTGTGTGTGTGTGTGTGTGTGTGTGTGTGTGTGTGTGTGTGTGTGTGTGTGTGTGTGTGTGTGTGTGTGTGTGTGTGTGTGTGTGTGTGACTGACTGACTGACTGACTGACTGACTTATGCCCATGTACTTCAATAACAACGTTTGGGGAAAAAAGGCCCCCTTCATCAGACATACCCCAGTGCCTCTTACTTGAAGATACACAAGCATAAAGCCTGTGTAAACTAGCAAACCTCAGAGCTGCTTAATAGAAGACATGGATGGGATTGGTAACAAACTCAGTTTCCATCATAAGACAAACATTTGCAATGCAATGGGTCTCGTGTTTGCTCGAGCTAGAGCTATTAGCGTTGTAAATTCCTAACAGGACTTTTCTTGCCAAATAAATAAAAAATCCAAAGTAAAACAGTTGACATAAGTAAGCCGATTCAAAGCGCCACAGTCGCCATGAATCCGAGATAAACAAAAGTAAAAAGAAGTTTGCTCATTCAAACGTATCAGCAAACGTGCAATTATCCAGGTAGCAGGGAAGATGGCTAAAGCGGTAACAAAACTGCTCCAAGAAGGGACAAACGTAAAGCAGTTACCAATGATGAAAAAGGATCTTTATAAAGCAAGCCCACGAATGAGTGAAAGTGATGGGCGTGGTTACAAGCCAACAAATAGATCACAACAGGCCAGAGCACTAGCGCACTCAACCTAAAAAGGAGGACCAGACAGTGCCCTAGGCTCAAATGGTTTACCAGCGGCTCACTTCAATTTCCAACAGGGATTCTAGGCAATCGATCTCCCACCACATTTCAATCAATTTCCACTTACGATAACTATTCTAGAGCCATGGCAATTTCGATCCTCCAAGCAACATATAAAAAGGGAAACATCACAAACCCAGGAAAATTACCATTTAATTGCTTTGCTGGAAATTGAAGCCCAACATTTTGCAAACTCTATTTTGCATAACCTTGTGCTGCAGACTGTCAAACATGACTGTATCCACTTTTCACAAGCTGGTTTGCGCCCAGGTGTTGGTACATACCACAATATTCTTACCTTCACAATTTTAACCACAAATGCACTACACTTGAAATCTTAACTTTACATATGCTTTGACTTTTGACTGAAGGCCATCCAGCTACTTTATAAAAACATGTGGGTTTAGGTCAAAATTGAAACAAGGGAACAACCTCTAGAAAATTCGTACTACGAATGGTCACAAAGAAGATTGCGTATTAGCTCCAATCTTGCTTGATCTGTTTATAGCAGTCTTAATTAGCACCTTTACTCAAGTGATTGCTCACCGTCTGAGGCTACATCAGAACCAGTTGTATGTGTATGAGACAGTTCTCATGAGTTAAACACCCATAGAACTCCTAAGACTTTTTAAAAAGGTGGGTGTATACCCTGCCACAAGCCAGATGAAGATTAATTTTTTGACACAAAATAATGATAATTGGCCAGGAAATTAAAAAAAGGCTAATGGCACGTAAATTAATGAAAAATCGATCTGAATCTGTTCTGTTTTTATACTTTGAATGTATAACGAGAGGTACACCGACCCATTTTGAAGGTAGTACGAGTCGATGCTTGTATTGTGCAAAACACAATTTAAAAGATATCTTAATTCTGACATCGTGCCTTGTAGGTCACTCCTGAATGTTTAGTTGCATGGTTGAATTAGGCAGTGTCTGGTAGAAACTGTTACGTTCGTTCTCTGTGTAGAGCAGGACGTTATACTTGTAACTCATACTCGTAACAAAGGTACAGTGAGTGCACCATGGAATGCCTTGTCAAGAAGTATAAACATTGGTGTTAACAAGCTCAAAATAGTTGTCACACTACTACATGAAAGCAAGCGCAAATTATATAGGATTCCATACCCATCCATGCTAGGAATACACCCACCTTTGGGTTTCCTAAAGTGTTACGTCGCTTACTTTACTACATACTGAACACCTGTATTTGTGTGTACTCTAGCTTTGTATGCATGCCTTTGTTTATGCACTTCTGACCCCTATTGTCGATATAGTAACACAGAGATTGCAGCTTAAACATGCTACTCTTGGTGCACATACTTACAAATTAGGGTCACTTCGAAGGCAATTACTTCCCTCGTACTGCAGGAAACCTTTAAAAGTTATTTTCCAAACTTTCTAGGCTCTATGGCTAGCTAATAATCGTGTAGGTACTTTTTACGAAGATTCAAATCAGTTTTCCTTTTTAGGGAACCTTTTTGCTTTTATAATAAAGTCACAGTTCTTTTTCTCCTTAACTGTTGTAAATCCCATTATTGAATTGTTATCCTTCAATAATTGTTACACATTTTGTCCTTTGTATTTTATATACAGCAATCCAAAATCTTGCTAGATTAGGTTGCCAATATATGAAATACTTAAAAAAATAAAAATTAAAAAAATGCCTGTCCTCACTTCTTCCCCCACATGGAGCCTCAACACTTTTTATATGCATACCCACAAATACAACCAGCACACTTCTGTAAAGCCTTCTAATAATTCTCTCCCCTTATGTGTAGGCTCTGGTCGCCAGCATCCTTTGCATCCACTCATACCTTCAGGCTTTCCAAGTTTAACAGAGGTTTGGGGTGAGACGAATAGTAGCAATGCGCTTAAAAAATATGATGATAATTAACTAAAAATAATGATTTTGCAGTTGTTTCCTGTGATGTCTTGGCCTTGGTTATGTCATTCAATGTGAAGCCATAGCGAATAGTCTTGCTCATGCAGTGAGGCATTGCCTGTGGACAAATTTTCAGGACAACTTGTCTTGTTTTGAATAATCTGTAATACATCTTTTTGGTTTTAGACATGCTCTGTCAGGAGTAAATATTACGTATGTGTGCCTATAACCGTATATCTTCCCCTCGGTAATCCGTTTTGAAATGTTCTCTGTTTAAAAATAAACCTAATGAACTGTTGCGTTATGACGCCCAAGGGAAATTTTTCTGTAGTTTACATGTTGTTTATTTGCATGGCCACGAGCTGTGCTTTTTTGACAAAACATTGAAAGGGGCCTGAAATCTAGTAATTCAACTAATGCTTTGAACAAGGAACATTACCACTCTACAGTCCATTTGGACAAACCACATAGGCCAACATTTTATTTTCAAATATCCAATTATTTGTTATGAAAACCGGTAGTCCTCTTTGTTTTCTTACGCTCCACTCACACTTGACTTTTTTTTTTTTTTAATTGCTCTTTTGCAGCTTGTAGTGCACCATGGCCATGGTTTCAAGTTCATTCTAAGGTAACCGTGTGTGCCAGCACTGCATATTAGTCCAAGGTTTTCTTGTGCTTCCACTAGTAGCATTTTTAGCTTTGCTGCAAACAATGTTGAACTTGTCAGCCTTGAATGTAAACATTTTAAACCAATTTACCTTTCTCTTCTTATGTATGTTTGTCCTATCATTCAGTTGTAGCCTCTAAAAATGGTTTTCCTTGGGCGGGTACTGTCTTGATTTTTTTTTTTCTCAAACTGTTAATTGATTGGTCCAATATCTTAATCAAGCACATTTAGTTCTAAAGGGTCTGGCCTTTGCATGCATTTTGGTACATATTGATATTTAGATAGCGGAATCCTAGCTAGGAACCCACAGGCTACTAAACAGATGTTAGCACCCAAGGACCGAAAAGATGTATGTTCATTATAAAATTGGTGTTAGGTTCTGGTATGTTGCAAGTTAGTTTCCTTGAAGAAATGTGGCTTCAGTTTCTTCTTGAATTGTAGGAGGATTGGTGTAGTTCTGATGCTGATTAGAAAAGTAGAGGGATGAGGCATCTGTTGTGATTTTCTTTCTTCTGACTTGGCCTCAAATCTTGTGATTTTTTTGTGTTTTTTGATGTGACAAGATTAGATTCTTGACCAGAAATTACAACATGTTATTTCTGATGATCTTGTAGGCGAGGCAGCTGGACTAGAAGATAGGAGTTGCTGGGGATGTTCCTTCACAAAGGGCAAATATGGTTGAATTTCTTCAGATCCTAAATGAGATGTGCTGCTATGTGTGGGTTGTCTTTCGGCGGGAGCTAGGCTTGTGTAAGGAAGCCTGTTGATCAGAGCAATACCTAAATCCAGGCAGGAAATGACCAAGGCTTGTATGGTTTTCCTGAAATCATCTTCTGGGAGAATGGGCTTATTTCCACAGAAGGGAGAGTTGATATTGTGCTGTTCTAGTCTTTATGGTGATTTATTAGTTGTGTATGTGGCCTGTGTCAAGAGTGAATCCAAGTGATTTAGCATTTTGCTTGCTGGTAGGTTGAAGCAGAATGAGTTCATGTCAAGGATCCTTGCTTGGATTTGAGACTGACTGGGTGAGCCTCGTAGGTACTGGCCATTCACCTCTGAATTAGCTAGAGGTAGGAATTGAGTCACCATGTGTTGTTAATTGAGAAAAGTTTGTGGCAAAGTTTATTGCCATATTGGAGTGTCTTGATGCTGTCAGTGAGTCTTGCTCCTAGATGTTGCTATTGGAGTTGATGATAATGGCAGAGAGAAGCTTTAGCCCTCAGTGGCGTGGCCGGAGAAGGGGTCTGATCTTGCATTTCCTTTCTGTTCCAATTGATAGTGGTTTGTGAGTTAGGATTTAAATTGATTCCTGACTATTCCAGAAGTCCATTGTTTTTTCCAGGGTGTTAATTAGCGCTTAGTAGTCCACAGTGCTACAGGCTGCTGAGAGGTTAAGCTGGATATGGAGGCGGAAGATGTTTCATTGTTGATGAGAAGGGTGTTGTCCGTTACTTCAAGAGTGAATGTCTCCATCCTATTGCGTGGTCTGAAGATCTTGTGGAAGATGATTCTTGCTATTATGTACCAGTAGCAGAGTGGTGAATGCTTTACTTTATGAATGGCAAGTGGGAGATTGTTCACAAGTTGGCAAGGGTTCAGGGTAGATTTCTGCAACAGAAGGAAAAACTGTTCTGTCTTGAGGATGTCTGGGAAGGTATTTTGTCTGAGAGAAGTATTGACAATGTTGAGGAGAGTGTGAGGGCAGCTCATTGAAGAAACTTGATGATGGAGGATGTCTTCCTGTCACTTCATAAGATGTAGCCTTTAGAGATGCTGTACATTTCAGCATTAAAGAGTGGAGTGGAGTGGAGTGGAGTGAAGTGAAGACAGTCCATGCAGGTAGTGAAAGGATCCATCCAGCCCTGAGTCACAAAACCTATCAGTGTATTGAATAAGGGGCTAAAAATTTAAGGTAGAGTGACATGTCTTTGGAATGGGCTGGTTCCAAGATGTGCTGCCGTGGTTTCTCAATTGTCAAGTACTGTGTAGATGGTTGCTGTCATGAGTTTCTTTTTTAGAGTTGCTGGGTGGGTTGAAGTCTCTGAAGAATGTGAGGTGGGTGTGCTGGAAGGTGATAGAGATGATGAGGTGTAAGATTTCTTCTGCGAAGAACTTCAGGGGTCCAGGTGGTTTCTATATTAGGTGGAAGGGAAGTTATTGTAGCTGAAACAGGGAAGTGGCAAATTAGGAGATCAAATGACTTCGTGGTCCCTGAGTATACTTAGTCAAGATGACTTGAGCATGACTGCAAGTCCTCCCCTTGTACTACGGGCATGTTCTACATGGTAAATGCTGTATACCTTGGCGATGAGGATGTTGAGTTTGTTAACCATGTCAGGTTGTGTTGTGCAATAAGTTTGGTTTTGCCTGGAGAGCTAAGTATTGCTCTATGTATGTTGAGGAGCATAAGTTGAATAGCTTGAGTTGAGGGTGATGTGTGTGCCCTAGTGGGAGGAACGTGGATAAGGTTGTTGATGTTCGAAGTGTTGGTTGGTTGCATGTGACTACCAGTGGCAGTTCCTCTATAGAAGCATGAGGGCGTTGACCCCCTAATGAGAGCCCCCACAGGCTGAGAGACTCATTTTTAAACTAAGACTTATCTGTTCTGTCACCCATGTTCCACTAGGGGTTGGGGCCACAACACTCTCGCTGTTGGACAACCAGGACCAGCTGAGGTTATGGAAACTGGACTGCTTGGCTGGTGTTTTCACCATGGCCAGCCTCACATTCACAGTTTAGGCTTCCAGAACCAGTAGTATGAAGGATCTGACATAATGGAGACACAGCACCATTTGTCTCCAATGGAGCGTTGTGCTTCCTTGACCCAGCCAATCCTGGCACTGCTCTTATGCTGTTTAGTATTATAGGCAGCATGAGAGCCGTGCTTACATTGGCTGGGAACTTCAAGTGTATTTTCTCTGGAACAAGCATTGATCTTCACAGGCAGGCAGAGCAACATGGGACTTTGGCAATAAATGTGTCAAGGTAAGATAAGGTTTGTTTATTATTTATTGCTTTTAATGGAGGGTAAATGCTCTTTAAATAGACTGTGAACAATCACCTTTGCATTATGAATTCCATTTTGCAGCTTTGCTGTGCTTCAAAATGTAATTCGTGTTGCAGAGGTGTCAGGGCACATTCTGTTTCCGAAGTGTTTACTGTTCATTATAATTATATTTCCTTTTTAAACCCCCCACCACTTTTAAAGGCCATCAGCCGCGAATGGTGACTATGTGCCGTGGATGTGAGTATGTGTATGGTGAGTACTGCTGTGCGTGGTTAAAATGGCTAAACTTTAGGGCAATAGCTTTGTCCTTATGCCCTTACAGTTCTTAATATATGCAAACAGATTTTTACCCTAGGCTACGTCCTCCCCTCGCTAAGGGTGCCCAAGTGATGGACATTGGACTTAAGGAATACAGATGATTCCAGGTTGTGAACACACAGCTGGTGCGCCAGTGCCAATGGTTTTGCTCTGGATATTAAGCCTTTTCCATCTTACCCCCATCAGACAACGTGCTCCCTCTTTCTTTGACAAATCATTACCCTTCCCACTTTTCAGAAGGCACTAAATACTTGCCTCTTTTGTTAAGTTGGTAGACTTCAGCTTTATTGGTTTTCTCATCAGTGCAACTCTGTTAATGCTCTTTGCGGCACTCCAAGGATTCAGAGGAAAGCAAGTGTTTCTGCACGCCAAAAGTTTTCTTTCATTCATTAATTCATTCAGCCAAGTGTTGATTGTGTTCTTCTACCAACCCCAAGTTCAAGTGATTTTTAAATTCCCTTTATCCTATATGTTCCCATTTATGTGCTTTAATTATAACAGAACCTTGCTGATTGTTGCTTTCTTGTGTGTCTTGTGTTCTATAACTGCAGTACCATAGCATCTTCCTTTTTCGCACTGCCATAATCATAGCTGGTGATTGCTTGGTGCACTTATTAAGAGGCATCTTCTTGACCAAGAGGCGACACTACAAAGAGCAGACACTGCAGAGCTCAAACTCAGCATGTTCTTCAGCGGTATCACATATATTGGTCTGGTTTATGGTGTTCCCTTTTCGGCTGTTCTATAGAAATACTAATAGACAGACTGAAACTGCCTGAATTCACCCAAACTTCAAAGCTGATCCATGTAACTAGTCGATAACTTGTTGATGAGATCATTCCGTATTCATGAGGATTTCATGAATGTAATTTGTTCATTTGTGATGCTCAGTATACGTTATCTACCCGATTTTTATTTTTAATTTTTATTATTATTATTTTTCTAGAGCAAGAGAGGAAGAAGAGAGGGTATTGAGTCATATTCATTGTATTTGTACTGAAGCCTTTGTTTGGCATTGATGGAAGTCGACCAGGGGCCTCCGTCTTGTAGCTCTTAAATGCTTTCTCTAGAAAGAGTTAGTACATATGCCTGTATAAGTGACTGCTTCACGCTTACACACTGATACAAAGTATTAAAGAGGAGATCACTATACACACCATAAAATTATGTACATGTGGTTATTGATAAGATTATGTAATGTAGCAAGATGCTCCAAAGGACATTGAAGCAACTTAAGTATTCTTCTTCTTGTCCCATTTTACTTTAAATCCTTCTCTGGAAAGAATCCTTATTGATGCCATGCACACTACAATTTAAATGTTGGTCACCCTTCTTTAGTTATATATTCAACAGTCTTAACCACATCACTCTGAAACTTATGTTTGTGTAAAAATTCAATAAGTAACACTACATAAGTCAAATTCAAATAATGTTTTAAGTTCTACCCTTTCCAGCCACCTATCGACAAAACCTCTTAACTACATCAACTTCTATTGGTAATTTAGCTGGCAGAGGTTTCCATGTTTTGTTTATTTGTTAGAGTATGTGCATTGTATATACATACTCTAATATAACTTAAAGGAAGTGTTCAGTAAGAAGTTTTGCACTCATTACGGTTACAATGTTTGTTCTTCTCTCTAGATGTTTGTACTTGTAACAGATACTCCAAACATTCCCCTAGAATTAACTGGAGGTACTTTTATCAGCCCGAGCCCTAGAGAAAGCAATTACTTCTCACAAGCTGAAGGCGAGAAAGTTTTCTTTCACAAACTGTTTTGCACATGTGCGTGTCTCTTTACTGAAAGTAGAACTGTTGTAACTATTTAGCTCCTACAATAGTGACACTGAATTAGAATGACTAGTATAAGAGGCAGGGGAGGTGCCCCAAACTTTTGTTAAAAGCCTTATCTTAGGCATAACTATCTACAAGAGACTTGCAATCTTTTTTCCTTTTGAGCTTGGACTGAAATCCGACGTAATAACTGAAGTGGAACAGTTTTTTAAAATAGTTTTCTTTCAATTTTCATGTGCACATCTATATACAAAGAACACCTTATTTGTATATACCTTTCGTGATGTCACCATGGCAGGACAGCGTAGGTTCAACTTGGAGCTATCAGTTACAGCACCAGAAGCTCAGTTAAATAAAATGCATTTTTCTAAGCACTATACGAATAACATATTTGATCAATCCATTGTGTGTTTCATTTTTAGTCACCAACTGTTAATTTCTTAAACATTTATAGGGAGCTAGTGTTGTGTGCACAATACAACTGAACTGGCTAACCTTTCGTTAAAGTTTGGTTCTGCTAAAAAAGGCAACAGTGGTCATTTATTTGCCCACGAATGCAATGTAATGTTATAACAGAGAATTGTGATCCACTTTTCCGGTTTGCTTGTGAAAAGCATGTAATTGTACCTCACCCCTCCTGTACTACTTCAGATCAGCCCTATTACCCTCTTTTCGCCATCCTTCATTGACAACTAAATCTCTCCCACATGTGTGTCTCCCTCTTTCTCCCCCGCCTGCAGTTTGTGGTTTAGAAGCAACCATAAACATCTAACCTCTCTTCATCCTTTTTGCCTTTTCTTACTTACCCAATCCTCTCTTCTCACTCCCTTTACCCACCATAAGGCCCCAGACATACTCGTCTCACCAATAAATTAAGTCTCACTGCTCAACAGTAATCTTCATTCTTCACCACTTACTCTTTCAGATACACTGTTGGCCAGGTCAAGCCATACTTGTCACCATTTAGTTTGGTAAAGAAACCCTCAAAACATGTTTCTATCTATCAAACTGTCTTGCTGTTGTCATCCAGGGATATGGAATGTTTTATTTTCTGACATCTAGGGCATATTGTTTGGGGTCAAAGTTGCCAGTTTTTTTTTTTTTTTTTTTGTCCACTGGAGAAGTAGGCTCAACCCACTGCAGCACAAACCCATTGTCTGCCACTGGCATGGTTGTGTGAAATAAGTTATTTGTGCCTACTGTCAAGTTAAGATGCAATTATTTACAGTAATTCCAACATAAAACATGTACATGTTTGAAAATTAAGCAATTTGTGGCTATTTATCCGCTTCATTGCCATTTCCGTAACCTTTACATCAAGAGCATTCTTTGCTAGGTGCTATTGACATGAGGTCACATCAAAGCACATAGATAGGGAATTTCTCTGGTGCAGACACTATAGAATTCCCTTTTTCATGTCAGATTGGGCTGCTGGGGAAGTCCTTCCCGTGCAGCCTGAGTCTGGGTTATTTTTCCCCCCTTCCTAGTGGTAATCATGGTGCACTGACGTAATTAACTTGAAAGTGAAATGAACCCATCTGCTCATGGTTGTGGGAAAGGGGAATATTTTTGTGTACTGGCAAGTTAAGCTTCCATTATTTACAGTAATTCCAAATAAAAAATATGCACATGTTTGAAAATTAAGCAATTTGTGGCTATTTATCTGATTCTACGCTATTGACGTAACCTCCACATTAAGAGCATTCTTTGCTAGGTGCTAATGATGTGAGATCACGTCAAAGCACCCAGGAAGGAAACTCCTCTGGTGCAGGCACCATAGAAATGAACCCATCTGTTCATTTTTTTTTCCCTTACATCAGCGCTTGGTTGGGTATCTCCAGCCCCATAAGTTCTGATTTCAATAGGAGATTTATTGTTGGAAAATGGAGGAACTCCCATGTCCAATGGCATTTCTCCATAGAGGATCCCTGCTTCTTGGTCTCTGCAAGAGTATGATGCCCAAGTAGAGATCCACACCCTAGATTTCTTTTAATAATTGGATCAGCTCCAGTGGCAATTCCTAGTGCTGCTGCCGCCTTCCCCAGAGACAACATTCTTTCTGCTCCCCTGGAATACAAACAGGGGATCTCAACCTATGATCTGCCCACCTATGGGGCAGAAAGTACATTAGACGTCACGGAAATACTAGGCACTGCAATGAAAATGGGCTGGGGTGTGGCGGCCACCCCACACTCCAAAAGAGGCCTTATAGTCTTTCTGAACCCCCATAGGTGCGGACTGGGTGGTTTTACCCCAAGTCTTCCCCAACTGAGTGTCAGAAATGCCACTTGACACCAGGGATTTTTTTGGGTGGCGAAGTGCCCCCACCCTGAGCATAGGCCTGTGCTCCACACATCCCTGTGAATAAATATCCCCCCCCCCTTTCAGTTTGGATTGGATGTTTACCCCATCTGCAACTCGAGGAGCACAAAGCCCACTGGACACCAGGGACAAAAATGCCAAAGAGTAAAAGAAGTATGGGCAGCCAAACCAAGCATGGTGCTGTGCTTGGACCCAAGCATGGGCGCAACAGACTTTCTACCCACTAGGATTGGAGTGGGAGAGTCCACATGCCTGCCCACCTCCCTCCAAGACACCAAAAAAAAAAGTCAAAAAAAGGTTGGGAGTGACCCACTCAGTCATCAGGCTGTGCCCCCACTCTGAAATTATGTAACAGTTTTCAGGGGTGCACTGGAGAAATGCATCCCCAATCCCCCCCCCCCGAGGCAGAAAGCCCACTAGACACCAGGGAAAAGTCCCAATTATTATTTTTTTTTAAACAAGGGTTGGCGGGATGTTGTCAGGGTGGGTCACCCAGCATTCGGACCATCCCTCCACCCTAGAAAGGGCCAACAGTCTTTTTGACCCCCCCCCTCAGGTTGGGGCTGAGTGGATGCGTTTATGCCTAATCTGCTCCTCGCTTCAGGGTGGGCGGAACCCCACTAGGCACCTCCCCAATATGGGCAATACAGTCTTTCCGCCACCCCTTCCCACCCCCTCAACACTGAATGTCAGGGCTATTCTTAAAATGAATAATGGGTTGAGGGCTGGCCCATCCTGACATCAGGCTGTACCTCCACCCCTCAAGCCCCAACATTCTTTCTGCCCCTCAAGGGACTAAAGCATCCCCATGCCAAGGGACAAGAATTTTTTTTTTTAGCATAGTTTTTACTTGTGGACCAGGTGAGTGGGGGTAAATCACACTTTCTTCTCACTTGCCTTACTGAATGGCTGCAGTGTTTAGGCACGGAGTCAGCTGGCAACCAGGAAAACCTCTCAAACTCAGAGATTTCTGAAAGCTAGACAACCAAGAGGGTCCAGGACAGTATGTCTTACGTGGATCCCAAAACATGTTCTTACCCACAAGGCAAACCTCAAACTTTGCCTAACATGACATATTTTCCTTACATTTCTGTGAGAGAGTTCAAAAATCTCCAGGGATCCACAAAGTTGCTAGAGCCCACCGTTCTTACATCTTGCAGATGAAGATGACAGGAAGGGACCAAACCAGGGACCATGCCAAGTTAATATGGCCTTTGCATTGTCCCTGTTTTGATCAGTTTTTGTTGCTGGTAATAAGCCCAGCACCACATGAGGGGCTTTTATCAGGACACGTGAGGGAATGCAAAGTGGTAGGAAATACGTGGATCCCTGCAGATTACAGAATTGCATGTTTTTCGCTAAAGTTTGAGGTTTAAAAGTCACTGTTGGTAAGAAAATATCATGGGATCAATGCAAAGCACACCACTGTAGACACCCCGGTTGTCTAGTTTTCTCAAATTTACGAGACTGTTGGTTTCCCTGGGTAGCAACTGCACCTGTGCCCAAATATCGAATCTACTCCTGTTGCATAAACAGTTAATTTATTTGACAGGAAATACTGATGTCATCATGTTTCTTTTTGAGGACTTCTGTGCCACTGCAGCTAGGGCTGACTACACAAGTGGGATAGCATTTTTATTAGAAGTGTGGCAACACAGAAAAGTATAACAGTTGTTATTATGTATTGAATTTCTCTCAATTATTTCCTTTGAAATGTAAGCCAGTGTGCCAACAGATCACATTTTACAAATTGCCCTCTGAATCACATGATAGTATGAGTAACTCTAAATTCAGAAGTGTACAAATACCCACTTAGGGCCACATATACAAAGATCCGGTTTTGCGACTCGCAAACTGCGAGTCTTAGAGTCTCACAATTTGCGAGTCGCAAAACCGGATGTACAACAGTGTACTTTACACTGTTTGCGATTCCCAATGGGGTCGCAAATGACCTACCTCATGAATATTCATGAGGTAGGTCGCAATTTGCGACCCCATTGGGAATGGCTGCCCTCACAGGGATGGTGGCCTGCTGGAGACAGCAGACCACCATGTCTGTGATTGCTTTTAAATAAAGCAGGTTTTTTTTTTTTTAAATGCAGCCCGTTTTCCTTAATGGAAAACGAGATGTATTTCAAAAACAAAAATTAAAAGTTTTCTTTTCATTTTTTTAGAGCAGACAGTAGGACCACTGCCTGCTCTGAAAAAGTATTTTCGCTGCCATTCACAAAGGGGAAGGGGTCTCTATGGGACCCCTTCCCGTTTGCGAATGGGTTAGCACCAGTTTGAAACTGTTGCTAACTGTGATAGTTTTACGACCACATTCGCGGTCACAAAACAATCATACATTCCATTTGGATTTGGTATTAGGAAGGGACGCCCTTGACATGCCCCTTCCTAATACCGAATCGCAAAATCCAAACTGTGATTCGTTAACAAGTTACTGAATCGCAGTTTGGGCTTTGTACATCCCGAAAAGCATTTTTCAAGTTGCAAACGGGCCGATTCTGCGAATCGGCCCCTTTGCGACTTGAAAAATGCTTCGTACATCTGGCCCCTAGTATCTTGTGAACATTTCAAAATTTCCGAAGTACATAGGTTTCCTTCATACTTCTTTTTCATTAATTCAGTAGATGTTACCATATGTTTTTCTGCATGATCAGTACACAATGAAAAATCTTTACAAGCTGCAGCTCTGTTGATGGCTCCGAGTATCACACTTTTTTTGACAATCAACAAACACTGTACATGCAAGTGACCAGCAGGGTCTGGCGGACATAATGGTATTTTACGTTTGTCGATCGCACATCAAGACCAAATTTAGAGATGAACACGATACCACCAATTGCTATTTTTCCTACCTATTTTTTTTTATTTCAACGATTAGTTTATTTTGGAAAACCATGAGCAACCTACACAAACGACCCCTTACTGAATTTAGAATTTTTTTTTTTTAGTTTTCAGAGATGTATAACTTTCTGGGTTTACCCACGAGTTTCACATCTCGGACCATCATAATGTACAGGTATGTTGAAACTGCAAAAAATAGGAAAAATGGACTGTCAATGAGAAAAATGCAAAACTAGCTAAAACAAGTATGGGTTTCTTTTAGATTCTGCTTGTACTTAGAAGCTAGCAAGATAGTGGTCATAATACAGGAAACCTTTTAGTGATGCCATTTTTAGAAAACAAAAATGTGCTTTTGTGCGCAGTACTTCTTCCCCTTTTTTTCAAACCAAAAACACAATTTTTCTGTATTTTGACTATTTTCTATGTTCCCTTCAGGGGAATCCACAAATTCTAGGTACCTTTAATTTCCCCTAGAAACGTATGTGGTAAAAGGAGGTAAACGGCCTGGATACCTTTCATGGGAAAAAAACATTATGAAGACTTAAGAGCGAACTGCCTCAAATATATTAAAAAATAGGCTCAGCGCCAGGGTGGTTGGGTGGGCTGACTAAAATCCTTAGTAGTCAAGTAGTTAAAATGATCATAGAGTGTTCCTTGCTTATATGAATACATGCATTGAAATAGAAGCAGGACTGATGATTTGTTTGCAAAATATAATGTACCAAAATCATGTTTGCAATTTGAAAAGAAGGACTAACACCAGAAAGTAGTCTATTTTAGATGAATGCCTATATTTTTTATTATGATAAGTGTACCCTCGCTCTGTTCCTGCCCTTGTCGTCCATATGTCACACAGGCCCATCTGTTTCAGCAGACATTTTTTAATGTAGGTTTGCATTTTTGAGCAAGTTCTGGACATTTTACTTCCTGACGTATCAAGAGAATTGTCTAGAAAGGCATTAAAATCTGTCAATATTATTGGATAAGAGGACTCTATAAGTTCCAAACATACGTTTTAGAGGGGTTCCACATCCACATTTGGGCCCTAGTATCCCACCAGGGTGTATCTATTGTCAACTAACCTCAGAGAAACAACCACCCTTCTCCCCCTCTTGTCCGACTTACACTCATTAATAGAAAATGCTGCATGCTTTTTTTTATCAGAAAGCCACCTTTTCAGCATGAACCGGTTGATATGAGCATACTACCTGTTGAACCCATTTCTGCTTCATAAAAACCTCCAAACTCTACTTTGGACAGGTGGGCTTCCTATAACACACTAATCTGCACAGGTGAGTCCCTTAAATATTGCAGTATTCTAGCTTGTCTGTTCATCACCAGTAGCCCATTTAAATTCCAGGACAACATTTGCAATCTATTGACTTCTTAACCTGTATCTGGTCTTGCCAGAAGCTTTTATGCCAATCAAACTGCTGTCCTAGAGATCAAATAGTACCTGAGGACAATTTTTTTGTTTTACTTTTTCTCTGTATGCTCCCCGCCCCATGCTAAATACCAGAACCCCTGAAAAGATTTTATGGTTCAGGGCTAAGGCTAACACTCAACTTAAACCTACTGTGAATCTCAAGCCAGTTATTTGAAAGGAACCCTTGACTTAAAAGCTGATTGAAGGAGCAAGTATACTGCCTTTAATGAAGGCATATTTAGTTTTGAGTTTCAGAATGTCCCTTACGACTAAAGCGCAACATTTTTAGCATAAATACAATGGAAATACTCTGGTTTCAATTAGTAAATAGATTTTTTAAATTAGTAGCAGCTTTAAATATTTGCATTCACATCCAGTTCAGTGTTTAGTTATTCGATAATTTAAATCTGTTTTCAGATTACTTAAATGTACACTTTATAAATAATGTAACCCCTTTCATCATTTCCTTTGTACCTAGTGTTTGTGGGAATAGAAAGAGGATATTGGCAGAAATTGCATGTTGTGGTGTGTACTATAATTATTATTGGCACCATTTTCTTCATATGTGAGTGACACTGCTCTTTCACATGTGCAGAATATGTAAATGGCCTGTGTAGCTTACCACGAAAAGGCGCTTCATGACCTTCAGTCAAAAACAATCACAGCGCCTGTTACGGGGAAGGCCATCATAAAGGAAGGGGTAGACAATACCGTTCAAACACAGTTTCATGCAGATTGTGCAGCAGTGCTGTTCTCTTGATAGAGACTCGTTCTAGTTCAGGCCAATGCACCTGCTGTCTAATCCAGACTCGTTAGAATAAATAAAGCAGTTGATAGGTCATACGACAGTTTGTTTAATTTGATAATTGATGTGATGGGATACGGAAATTTGGAACATAGGAGGATATTAAAGGGAAGAAATGTGTTTAGCGTATAATATGAGCACTCTTCCACAGTAACACAGGGTTGCAGCATACTTTTTCTGAGAAATCTCATCAATATATACATAACTAAATTAACAATCCTTCATGCATTTACTCATACTAGGAAGACCAGATGACATTTAATTAAGAAATTCCTATATTGTGAAAAGTAACTTAAAGGGACTGGCGATTGAAACGTTATGATCCCATTCTGCACATAGTTCTAAATTAAGAGACAGGTCAAGTATTTTGTACTTATTTACTGACAAATAATGTCTCCTTTCTTTTTACACAAGATCTCTGTACTGGTGCACAGGGCTTCAGACAATTAGCCAAGCTCATTGTTTTCCAAGTCCCAAGTCGTCCTCTACATGTTTATCGGGAACTAAACTGTAACATATTAACCTTCCCAACTCACCCCACCCTAAGTTCCCCAACAGCAGAGCAAGGCCCATTTACTGTGGGAATCAGCCTAGGTCAAATTGTCTTTCACCTGTCAAGCAAGCCTCAGCTTTCCCCTTCATCAACGTTTCTCTCCCACACTGCAGTAGCTGAGACAACTCCTGTGTTATAACTCTTAAAACCTTTAAATAATATGAGCACGTCTGTTCCCACACTTTTGTGGGCGAGTAATGTAGGAAAGGGACTCTTGAGTCTTCGAAGAATTCTTCTCTTTGGTGAATCAATTAAGTGATTTACTCCAGTAGCTCCTAAATCCTGTGTAACCAGTCACGAAAACTTCAGACCCTAGTGTTCCTCAAAAAACCCTTCTAAGCTGCAAACTGAGCCAGCCACATTTGTTTTTCCATTATCACAAACAGGGTGTAGATTTGGCTATTGGGCAAGCTTAGTATTTGTATGCTGGTAATCTAGGGATCTCTGTGTTCAACACTAAGCCGGCTGTATGAAGAGCATTGGTCAAGTGCGCTTAAAGCGTTGAACAGTGCCATGGGAGATGTACTAATGTACATGGACTTTCTCGTCCATGCTAACACATTTCCAATTTCCCTGCATCTCTCTCATGCATTTTAACTGGTATGTAATATCAGTACATAATTATTTCAGCCGTAGCTTCTTTGCCTGTTCAGCATCTGGTTGAGTTATGTATTCTAATGAACAACCTTTCTCATTTGACCCTCTTAAACTGTTGCTGTAAGTCAGCCTCCTATCATCTTTGTCTGGAACAGTGCTTCCCAAACGTTTTAGAACTACAAACCACTTTTTAGTACGACCTAGTTACGCAGCCTACCTAGCTTTAATGGACATGAGGTGGGCGATTGTTTAATATAATAAAGCATCGCGTGGTAGGTGATTGTTATTTGCAGACAGCAAATTTTCCATTGAAATGGGCTCTAAATTTACACAGACATACAGTTTCTTAGATACAACTTTATTGTACGCAAATGATAATGTATGGAAAACAGGTATCCGTGAATATTTACTCTCTGTGCATTACCAAGTAAAGTGTTTTGATTTGTTCTAATCCTATTAAAATGCTTTGTTTTCATCACACTTCAGAATTGCAAAAACGTGCTTCATTTTGCTTTTCTAACTGCTGAATGTGTATAGTTCATTTACCAGTATTTACATTTTGTTGTGCGTTAAGAAACAATACATCCAGCTTCCTTTAACTCTTTATGTACTCCTGCAGGATTGTCACATAATTCGCTTCACTTTTCTTTTCTTTCCCTGACTGCACAGTAAGAGGAGTTCATAAGCACCAGTAATGGTTAAAAACGTAAGCAGCAGAAGACCTAGCCTGACATTTGTCCTCTGTCTTTGAAGCATTGCAAATGAGACACGAAAAACACAGAATTTAAAAGCATCTTTATTTATTGCATGGACATTTTGACGACCCACCAAAAATCGGCTATGACCCATTCACAGTTTCGGAAACCACTCACAGTTTGGGAAACACTGGTCTGGACGATTACTTCGACAGAAAGCTATAACTCGAAATAAACTTTTGTCTTCCTCTCCTAATAGAACCTATTTTTCAAACTTTATTGTGAATGAGTGACCTGGAAATTAAGTGAGTGGTGCACGACCCAATATGGGATCTGAAACTATCTCAGTCTCTCTTTGTCAGACCATGTTCTTCTTTCTTTGTTTTGAAGGATTTGACACCTTACACTCAAACAAGTTATATGCGCCTTCTGAAACTCCACACACTGAAAGTACTTTCAGCCATGGCTCGATTGAAATCTGTATTCCCCACTACCTGTGTGATGGGTGACATGAAAGCAGATAGTCTTAGCTTTGCAACCACTGAATTCCACACCCCTGTTCTAGCTCTAGCAATAGATGAGGAATATAGCGCCCATGAGCAATGCTTACTTTTGAGCCATGGTACTCTACTTAAGTATTTTCAATCTATCTTTTGGTCCACAAGTGCACTATAGAATCTCCGAATCATGTCTTTCCCATTCCACCAAATAGTGTAGATGCGCCGTTTGGTAATATTTAACCAGCTAATTAATTATAGTCTTTCCTTCGGCAGTGGCAAAACCATTGTGTCTTGCAATTCTAGATTTGTTTCTTGCGCCTATAAAGCTAACTGTAGTTTATTGTATGCTCTCTAATAGTATGGGTAAGGAGCAGGACCAAAGATTAAAATCAGACATTAGTTTTAGGCAAAATTATCATTTAAGCTGTGAATCTGTCCAGCTGGGAAAGGCTCATTATATCTGAAAAGTGTAGATCTCTACATATTAATCTTAGAAGTGGGTTGTAGTTTGCTAGAGTCAACGTTTCTAGCAGGGACGTGATCTGTGCTCCACTGCTCACTGAAAGGGAAAGTGGATTTGCATAAAAAGCACCTGATCGCTTAGACTCAGCTCTTGGGATTTATGAAGTTTGACTTTGAACCCTGACACTTTCTCATATTTATCCAACTCTTTAATCAATGCAGGTTCCGACCAAGATCAAGATTGTCTACGCACATACTTATTTTGTATTATTTAGTTTCCACTGTATGCACCCCCTGGAAGCCATCTTTCCTTTTAGCTGTTTCTGCTGTCAGTTCCGTAGAGTGAACAAACAATATGGAGAGAGACCTCCATTAATTCTAACAAAAGTGGTAGGTTTCGTATATTTACATGGGGCTCAGTCCTTACATTTAGCCAGTAATTTTAAAGTTGCCAGGGGTAATCACACAAATTTCCAGGCAATTTAAGCAAATGTTTCACAATCAAGCAAGATCAATTTTTCTTTGTTTGGTGTGCAAAATCTTTTTGATATTATCCCCACAGCACCTCCCTGTGATGAAATTAAGTTGATCCCGGTCAGTCAGACGTAGGACAACTGGGCCACTCTAGCTGAAGCATACCTGTGAACTGCTTTCTGTCTACATTCAGTAGAGAAATTTGATCTATAACTGCAGAGTGTATGCTCCTTTCTGGAAATAGCTGTGCGTGAGCCTTAGGTCACAGTATGAGTTATGGTTTTAGAGTTGGTAAGGAAAGTAAGGAGAGTAGTCAGAATCCGGGCCAGAGTCCCACAGAGTCCCACAGAGTGTGAGGGCAATGCCCAGTCATAGGTCCCTTACTCACTTTGCTAAAGTACTCAATCTATATTTCTCTGACGAGTAACTAGGCCAAACCGACTCTTAGGTTGGTTGTGTGTCTGTTAATTGAGGACCTTGCCTTTCAGTTCTGGCTGGACTGTCCCTCTTCGATTAGGACCAAGGATGATTTGCATATGACTGGTTTCTGTTTGACGGCTAAAAAAATTATGGGCTGAAATGCAGCTCGAAATATCAGTAGCGGAGAATAATTCAAGCTTTCCACCCACGACTTTTTTGTTTCCCTCAGCTTTGGAGTAGCTTACCCTGCCACAGGGCAGCAGCACACATCCCTTCTCTCTTCGCCCCTTGATTAGTGAGCCCATCTAATGATAGAATTCAGACATTTCGTTGCTGCATTTATACTTGTTTGACTTAATGCAAACACATGTAAGACAGAGAATGAGATGACTCAAACTGCAGACAAGTGCTAGTGAGCAAGGTGCCAGGCTGTTATTGTAGGAAGCTGGATTCATCTTTCTCGAATAAAAGGTCGACTTCAGTATTTCCTCCAGTTCTTGCTTCGCTGTGCTAATTTCAGAAAAAGGCTGTACTTAATAGGATAGCTGAGATACAATGTGCATCATACCGCACGAGATGCCAAAATGACAGTGCATTTCAAAATGTGTAAGTGTGCCATAATGATGTGACTTAAGCCAGTTTTAAACGGGGATCAAAACAAAATCGCAATGGTTAGTGCAAACACTACAACATAGTTAATCTGTGATCTCACATACATCATGGTTATTGGTGTATTTTCCTTTCAGAGCAATATATTTTAAAACCCACTTATATAGAAAGTACATCCCATCTCCTTTCTTTTCTCGACGGTTTATTGGCATTTGTATGCAGTATTTCACCTCCAGTTCTGTTTTCTTCTAATGTGCTTAGCAGTGCTGCAAAGGCAGTGTACAGTCCGTCTCGAAGCCCAGTCGTTTTCAGAGTCATTTATTAGAACTCACCACTGCAAGGCAGAATAACACTTATGTGATGAGCAATTTAATTTCTGGAATGATAAGTCCCCTAGATAATCTCTTTGACTAATTTGTAGGTCTGTCACAGAGAGAGCGCCTTGGAGGTTTCGCCAGCCTCGTGTAATGAAAATATTTCATAAATAAAAAAATACATACATGAAGGGGCTTTGGGACAGCCGTCTTCATCCATTGGTCTGTTAACTTTAATTCCCGTTTCACTTCGGTCCATCACAACTAACAGCGAGAGGCAATGAGTCGCTCCACTCAGCTCTTTTGCATTGTCAGTGACAGTATTTTGCCTGATGACTTGTGCATTGGCCTGAAAAGAAGTGCACTCAATTCGCAGGGCGAGCCAGTACTTTTACTTTGACAATGCTTTTTCTTTACATTTTTATCTCTTCTTTATTTTTTAATCACCCTTGTGTATTTAAACCATGCCTTCAAGTTAAAGTAATTCAAAGAAAATGTCCTTTGCGCCTTTGAGAAATATGCTTCTTTGTGAAATATGCTTCTTTGTGATATGCATTAAACCTAAAAGGGGGTTGTGCACCATTCGTAAGTACACTTGCTTATATTAGAAGACTCATATGACGTTCGTTTACAATTATATGGAATGGGTATTTTTTTACAATTATTTCTTATTGCAATTATGTCGCCACCACATGTAGGTAGCAGTATATTTCTTTTTGTGGCATGTGTATAATACTGTTTTTTTTATTAAGCATTATACCTTTTGCGAAGGCCAGGCCTATACTGTAGACTTTGCCTGTGTTTGCTGTACATAGTTCTGAGTGCATTTTGTAGTGCATTCTTAAGAATGTCTGTAGCTGAATTGAAAAAACCTTGGGTTGGCTACTGAGTGGTTTATTGGTCGCCTTGTGTGGGATGGAACTAAAAGCATAAAAGTATACACAGCACCCCTGGACTGGGCGGTGAATATGTGCAGCAACAAAAGGCAAATTATGTGGATTAATGCAGCACATTTTGTGATAGTATTACCTTAAAATGTTGTAATTTTTACATACTAACACTGTCCAAGCCAAGGTTTCACCTCATAAATACCAGTTTAACTTCTGGATACAACAATATGCACCAGGAGGGTGACCAGTCAACCTTTGTGAAATGCGTGTAACCGCTTTTTTTGTAACATTTGATCTGTTTGAGGTAGAAACAATTTTTATTTGTAAAAAATCTGCAGATTGTGTAGCAGATGATGGAATATTTGTCAAATACAACAAACCCATAATCGTGCGGTAATCTCCGTGGCTACAAAAGTGCAAAGTTCCGGTGGCCCTGCTTATGCGTAGTTTTCGCCGATCAGTTTCTACATAAATTGAAAAGACAACTGAGACCTAATCAACCACACAATCTAAACAGTTTAAAATTATGATGTGCATATTGCCCACCTCTGCATCCCACAAATATAACTGGATACAATACGAAGGGAAAGGCAACTGAACAATACGGGCACTATTTCTTATTCTTATTCAGAGAGTCCAGTAATTAAAATAAATCTCCAGAACCATGAGTCCCTGTAGATGGCTGTACGATGTTCTTATTACTATCGGAGCATCCTACAGATACCATGTCCGCCTGTACAGCTGAACTGTTAACATCACTTAGTAAATTACCTGCGTTGCTAATGGTACTTCTCTGGTACCTTACATTTCTACCCATAACCACCATTGAACTGTGACTGAGGCGATATATATGATCTTGTACTTTTTTCATCTACTAAAGGTAGCCTTGAAGAAGCTCTTTTGACTTTCTGAACGAGAATAACAAATAGCGTTCAAATTGTTCTTGTTGCCCCCCCGCCCCCCGTTTTGTATTGTATTGTATTCATTTTTTGTGTAATATAACTTGTTGCATCTTGTTTGTTTTCTATAACACTTCATTCCACACATCTGTTTCTAAGCGCTTAAAACAAATGACACAATTACCCAACTTATGGTACTTTGTAGTACTTTAGAAGTGGCAGTTGGATGACCAGGCACTAGTGAGGAGGCAGCGATTATTTGGTGGAAGCAATGCTTGTGTTGTGTTTATTAATGCAGCTTTGGCAAGTAGCAGTCGTCATTGCTGTAGATCTTATTTGTAGTGCTGCATTTTCCCGTGTAATAGAGAAGGGACTTTTATTTTTGACGGCAGTCGGCAGATGATAGTAATTTGCCATTGTCTACTTACGTCCTACAGTAATTGAACATCAGAAAGAGGGTATATAAACCGATTTTGTGATTAACTTGCAGAGTAATATGATGTACTTTAGGGCTTTTTAACATGCATCTCCGTCATTAATTTGATATCTCAACTCTGTTTGCTAGTGTATGGTAAATGTCTGTTTGTTAAAGATGTTTCATGGCATGAAAACATCTTAACCAATAGAAATGCCTTTATAAAAACCGACTGGTTCAGAGTTAGATGGACTCTGCGCAGAAAGATTTTTCACTCCCTTATTATTTTAAACAATTTCCTTTAACTGTCGCTAACTTTGCTTTTTCTACTGTAGTGCTGCTAAGCATGACTTGTCCACTGACATCAGCTCATTTGGTATCTGCCTCTTGACTATGCTACTTTCGTTTTCCTTGTTTTAACACACGAGACCGCTCTCAACAAACATCTTCCTTTTGATTGCATGTCTTCTGACTTCCGTCTCTTGGCACCGGGGTTGATCTTGTTTCGCTTCTACCTACCTAAATGTCTATCCCTACATGTTGTGGAACCGTTTTTCTGTTCTCTACTTCTCCGAGACAGGCAGGCCTGTAGGGGAGTCTTTACAATTCCAAAGAGGCCCTTGTCCCTACTAGCTGGAGATGGGGCAGGGTAGAGCATAGAAGAGCTGCCTGAGCCAGAGAGATGTCTCCTCTTACTAAATGCTCCAATTTCTTATTAGCTCTGATAGAAAACTGTAAATCGGAAAACTAAGTGCTCTTTAATTTCCTCGACATCTTCAAAGTTTTTGCACACTGCTTGCTTGACGAGACCAATGTTTTATCTCCCCAAAAAAAGCATTTACTCAGACCTCTTGCTTAGAAATATTGTTAGGGGTCATAAACAGGTCATTTTATATTCAGCAGTATATATTTTTTCAAATGGTTTATTATGATACAACAACAAAAGGAAGCCATTTAGGACAAGTACATAATCTCGTGGAAATACCATGCACACTTATGACAACAATCACTGTCAAAATAACAAAGAAAAATAACATGGATACAATGCATAATACATCTCCAGCATGATGATAGTGAGGAAGAGGGGAGAGGGCGGGAAGTGGGGAGATTCTGTAACAGAGCGAGGGATCCATGGTACATCATGCTACAGCAATTAACAAACAGGAAAGCAGGCCATGGTATGCCACAAGTGAATGATCATGTCGATGTATGGTGTAGGTGGCAGAGGCTGTTTGACAACTATGTTGGGAGCCTGCAAGTCATCTGTATCACTTCTGTGTGGAGTGAGCAATGTATGAGCAGTGTGCATGCTTCAGAGTGGGTGGGAGTTTATCTTGGCCTCCATATTCTTGAGTTGGGCATCCCAATTTTCACCCTCTACACACCACATTCCCTTGGCCTGTAGCAGGCAAAATTCCGCGCGCACCTATTTTAGTAGTGTAGTCTACTATTTACTTGTGTCAGGGGTCATCAATGACTTTAATTGCATGACGATTTGTTGTTTAAATAAAACAAATGCAATGTCAATAAAGTGGTGGAGATGCTTATCACCTTTGACTGTAGGCCAAAGGCCAAGGAGGCAGAATTCAGGATTAGGTGTCAATGTGTGGCCAGCCACCTCCATCGAGATGGTTGTGATTTCCAACCACATCCGTTTCAGGGGTGGCAAGCCCACACCAAGCGGTAGAAACCAGTTTCCGCCAGCTTACATCTTGGGCATTCGGGTGGGTGGTCATAGGAAATATACGCTTAATGCGCTGTGGGAGAGGTAGGTTTGGTGTGTGCACTTAAATTGAGTAAAGCGGAATCTGGGATTCCGGGAGACCTCTTTTACGTTTTGTAGAGCCCGTACCCAAGCCTTGCGCATCAGCGGTTGAGGAAGGACCTTGTCCACTGGGTCAGCGCTTTCTCTATATTCGTCACAGCGCCAGCCATCAATGCCACATATAACAATGATATATCCCAACGTGTTCCATGTGTGAGGAGCATATGTAGAACCAGTGATTGAGGTGGTTCAGCCTTACCAGTTCCCCATGTGTTTCTTACTACCTACAGAAACTGGCCTGCGCCCAAGGTGAATGTATCAATAATGTCCGCAAAGGACATGAGGGTTCCCTCCTGAAAAAGGACTCCCACGGTGTCCAACCCCGCCACCATCCATTGAGTCAGGCTGTGTTGAGCAGCTAACTCCCACATTGTCTACAGTTGGTCTTGTGGGACCAGTGGCAAGTAAGGTATAATGGGGCGATGCCCATGCATGAACCAGCACATTAATGCTACCATGATTGGGTTTGAACTCTTTCGAGGGGGACAGGTGCAATCAAACAGCCAGGTGAACACACTCATGTCACTGAGTCTAGCCTGAGCAGCCTCCCTTTCGGCACTTGGTGCATTACCCAACCAGCACAGCACCCAGTGGAGCTGCACTGCTGCATAGCACAGCTCAAAGTTATGTGACCCCATTGCGCTTCCAGGAGTGGGCGTTGCGCCATTGGCAGAGCTACTTGCCAGTGGCCTGTCCCCTATATCGGAGTCAATAACAGCCTGTTCAGCTCCTGGAAAAACACTTTGGGGATCATGATCAGTAGTGCGGAAAAAAACCATAGTAACCGAGGGAGCACCAACATCTTGGTCACAGCCATCTGCCCCAATGGGGACAGGAGCAGTGAGTACCACAAAGGGAGAGAGCCTCACACTGAGCGCACCGCTCGATCCACATTGTCCTCTTTGACGGTCCTGTCGGTGTGAACATACCAAGGTGCTTAAAGGTGTTGTAGCACCATGTGAGCTGGTGTTCTGAGGAGGTAGTCCTCTGCGGTTCTGGAATCGAGGCGATGGGAAACAGGCAAGATTTCGACCAGTTGACTTTTAGTCCCGAGTTGGCACAAAAGTCGTCGAGTAGTTGCATCGAATCCGGCAACGAAGCACTGATGTATCGCAGGAACACCAACATGTCATCTGTGTAAAGGGACACAGTGTGGTGAAAGTTCAGTTTGGCGATTCCCCCAGATATGCTCTCGCTGCGGCAAGCGACAGGCAAGTAGTTCCATAGCGCACTCAAGGAGCAAGGGTGATAATGGACACCCATGTCTGGTGCCCTTTAAAATGGGGGAAACTGTCCGATATTATCTGGCCCATCCGTACTCTAGTCATTGGGTTCGAATACAAAGGTGCGGATTCACATGAGAAACTCCGCTCCAAATCCCATGAGCTGCACTGTTGTGAGTAAAAACTCCCAACTAGGGTATCAAAAGCTTTTTCGATGTCAAGCGACACCGCAACCCTGCTGTGCGCCTCATGCGTTGTCGTTTATGATCCATATGAGCTGCTTTATGTTGATGAAGGTGCTACTGACTATTATAAATCCAGACTGATCATCGTAAACCAATGTCCCAATCACCAGGAGAAGTCTGTTAGCCAGCATTTTCCTGAGGATTTTACAGTCAAGACTAAGTAAGGGCAGGGGGTGATATATTCAGACATCTAGTGGATCCGTCCTGGCTTGGATAGAACCACAATAAGTATATTGTGTTGCAAGTCTGGAAGTTGGCCAGCCAATCTGGTTTTCTCAAACACCTCCAAGAGAGGCTGGGTGAGTAGGCCTGAGAATGTGGCATTATAGTCCACTGATAGTCCATCCTTGCCTGGAGTTTTATTGCATGCTATCTGAGCCACTGATGCTCTCACCTACTTGAGTCGTATGAGTTCATCCAACTCAGCTCTGTGAATCAGGGACATGTCAAGCAAGGAGTGTGCAAAAACTTTGAATATGTTGAGGGTATTAAAGAGCACCTTGTATTCCGATTTACAGTTTTCTGTCAGAGTTAATAAGAAATGGGAGCATTTAGTTAGAGGAGCCATCTTCGGACTGCCCGGGGACAGCTGCGGTAGTGGGATCTCATCCATGAAATCACGTAGCTTGGTGGGAGTGGCAGCATTTACCCCTGCACAAAGTACGGTAGTAGTTGTAGAAGACATTGATGTCAGCCTGCATGGAGGCCAGGGAGCCACTGTTGCTCTGTATGACACCAATTGTGATGCGCTTTTGGTCTTTTTTTACTAACCATGCGAGTAATCTTCTTGATCTGTCCCTCTCAGGCCGCAGCATTGTCAGCTGGCGCTTATCATCATAACGATTCAATCTGGTCTCTGCTTCTTTAAATCGCTGATGTAAATTACAGACCCACTCAACTCCTTTCTCACCGGCAGCCACCGCTCTCTCCAAATGGTGTAATTTCCTTTTTACTGCGCAGTTCATCCTGTAGTGTCTGTCGGAGACCCCAGGTGGTCTCCACACAGTGACTTCGTACCACCACCTTGTAGACATCCCATTCAGTGGCCCTTAGGGGTGGATCCTTTATTAAGATCAGAATAATGTGCAGTGCATGTGGAGAGGCCCTCACAGAAGGAGGGATCTGACAGAGCATCAGTCTAGAAGTGCCAGGTAAGGGTAAGTGCACACGGTCTGCCCCATTGTATAGCAACCTGCAATGGATGGTGGTCCGATAGTGTACGAGCCAAGTAATCAGAACAGGCGATCAGTGGCCCTAACTGGTCGGTGCAGAGAGTCATATCTAGTCTGGGATGGAGATCATGAACTTGGGAACAAAATGAGTATTCACGGTCCGTCTGATGATTTAGGCGCCGCACAACGTGTAGACACCTCTGCGCATGCTATGTCTGAACATTTTGCGACGCCTGTGTTCCTGCCACACCCAATTAATGGGGGTGGGGTAGAATGGTCCCAGAGTACATCTGGTACAAAATTAAAGTCCCAACCCACCCCCACCAGTAGTCAGGCGCCATTGAGTCCCAAAAAAGGGCTGGTATGAGTGTGTCAAAAAATTCTGCTTTGTTAGAGTTGTTTGCATAAATCCCTACAAGTGTCAATTGCACCCCATCTAGATGCCCCTAAAGTACCATGTGCCTACTCCCAGAATCTGTGTTGTGTCGTTAAACTACGTATGAAATCCCTGGCGCTATCCATATGAGTACACCACGGGCAAACGCAATGAAGATGTGCCAAATACCTGCCCCCCTCCATTTGGCCTAAACCCTGTGGAGCTCCGCGGCCTTGAGGTGTGTTTCCTGCAGTATGGCTATGTGTGTGTGAGACTCTGTTGCAGGTAGGCATAAATTTGATAACATTTGCTCAGGGTCGCCATACCACTCACATTCCATGTTAACACATTATAGTGGGGAATGAATGTATTGGTGCGTGTTACCATAGTAAGTCGTGAAGGCGTGTGTGCCAACCATAGAGCCTTAGGCACATGGTGATCTGGGGTTCACATTCAAAGTGTATAGGTTTTGAGTAAAACACCCCTCCTCTACAGCCAGGTGTATGCCTTTAAAAGTCTGCGTGGGTTCAGTGGCTTCCCAAAAAGCAAACCAGTAACAACAAATATAACAACCCCCTTCCTACAAAACATGAACCTTATACATTGGACTAAACATGTCCATTTGGAGTCTCTCTGTTGGGCGTGGAAGAATTAACGTCAGTTTGTCCCATGGCAAAGGCCCAGAGCTTACCAGTCACAATACCCAACCGTGAGTGCTCCCGCTTGTCAGCACATAGAGTGTACAAGGACGCCCATGTGTGGATCTTCTTTGCCTGTATCATAGGTCATCTGCAGACCATGGAGTCTGGGCCACAGAAGACATCAGCCACTGCTGAAAGCAAATCTCCTGAGTCTGATCCAGAAGCTGATGGACTTGCAGCCTTCTGAAGAGCAAAGGGGTTTGTGCTATGTTCGGAAGCCTCTTACACTGCTTGAGCCTACTCCACCGCCACCTGGTCTTGGGATGGTTTTGAATTGATGGTTCTCCACAAGTGCCGCTGAGGTTTGGGCACCAGCCAATCCCCTGCACTTGAGTCTTCAATTGTAGCTTTTGTCAGTCCCTTGGCATGCAGCCACATCCATACCTCCTTTGGCAAGAAGAAAATGTGGGTCTTCTCTCCATCGATTACTCAAATCTTCGCAGGGAAGAGAAGCACATATTTAAGGTTTAGTTCACAAAGGCGTTGTTTGACTTTCTGGTAGAAGCCAAGGTGACGCTGCACTTACATTGTGAAATCAGGGTATGCCTTGATCACTGCATTTTCATAGTGGCAGGGGCCTTTCACATGGAACTGCTGCAAAAGCAAATCATGGTCTGAGTAATTAGGAAGGCATGCTATGATGGGACGTGGTGGGGCACCCAGGGGAGGCGGTCTGCCAGGTATCCATTGTGCCTGTTCTATGGAGAAGAATTTCAGCACCTTGTCTGCTGGCCCCGTCGTTGTCTGCCATTTTTAAAGGAAAAATTCCACACTGGGTCCTTTGGTTTGTTCAGGGAAGGCCAGCAAGTGAGTGTTTTTGCACCTAGAGTACCCCTCTACATACTCTGCCCTACAGCGTAAACCGGTCACCTCATCACCAATTTTTTTTCAATTGCAGTTGCAGTTTCTTCACAGTGTGTTTCATCATGGCCAGAGCAGATTCAGTTTCATCCACCCCATCAGCCAGTTTGCTGTGATCCACCTTCAATAAGTTCACATCAAGCGAGACAGTATCAATCGGGGCCTCCAAGGAGGATTTAGTGACTAAATTGGCTTACAGAACCTTGTCAAATTGAGTGGAATGAGTGCGAATAATAGCTTCTAGGTGGTGACGGGTATCCAGTATTGGGTCTGCAGATGTAGCGGAGACCAGCGATTCATTTCCATTGTGGGGGAGTGGTTTAGCAATCTTTGTTTTCACCATTATTATGGTTGGATTGTGTGGTCTCAGAAACACTGCAGGACCAATAAAGATAGCAAACAACGACCAGATGGGTCTGCAGTGCAGAGCGAAGGCAGGAGGAGCCGGACAGGGGAGGCACAGCATACCAAGGACAAAGTAACTGGTAGCTCACCAAGGTCCTTGTAGGGCAACAGGTTAGAGAACCATTGAGAGCGTCAGGTAGTTTGCAGTGTAGTTGGTGTCGTGGTCTGTCGCAGTGGCCAGCAACCTACTATGTCGCCATGTGCTGTCCATATGCCCCCTCCCCCCCCCAATTGCCCAAACAGGGGAGACTAGGCCTATCATAAGGAATTGAACAAAGGGACCTTCAGCAGGTGAAGAGAATATCATTGTAGCCTGCAGCGTTCACATACCACTGAGGTTTGAGCCTGAAGCAGTCAGGCCTGTAGGCGTACCAACAATGACCGACATACGTGCAGTCTTCGTAGCCAGAGGCAGAGAGGCCATGTCAGCGGGCTCCCGTCAATGAAGCAGTTAACTAGTGACACTAAGCAGGTGGTGCGTCCCATATGTATTTGCCCTGCCATGAGGGAGGACTAGGTCATGACGCTGCCCAGATGATTTAATAGTGCAGATGCCACCACGGTCCAGTTATTGTCCAAAGGTGCAGAGGAGGTGCCAGCAGGTATGTGTGTGGCCAAAGGGTGAGCCTGTTGAGGTATGGCTGACTGGCCTTCTGAGGTGGCTTTTGCTAGTGAGCAGCAAGAAGTCAGTGGTGGGCTCACCTGGTATGCTAGCTTCCTCACAGTCGCAATCCTCAGCAGGTAGCCCTCCCACCCTTGGCGTCTGCATGGTCATCGGGAGAAGCCCACGGGGAGAACATGTGTAGGAACTAATCTGGGTAGTGCACAGGGCTCCGCGATCACCAGGACGTCCTTCGGCAGGCAGCTGCCGGGCTGGGCGCCTCCTCGCTGGTGCAGCCTCTCAGTTCTGGCAAAAAGGGAAGCAGCTACGCAGGCCGTGCCACATCCCCGAACCCCAGGGGCAGTCGCAGCAGCACTCTCGTCGGTCCAACCGAATAGGAGGGTTTGGCAGACACCACAAGGCATTCAATTACAGGTGAGCAAACATGGGCCACTCAGCCAAGGACACAGCCCTGCGTGCTTTACTGTAGGTAGTGTCCCTGCATCCTATGGCAATTGCTGCAGGGAGGTGAGGAGCCGCACCCTCTGGCGTGGTGAATCCTGTGTAAGGGGTTAGGTACACGCTGTGCACCTAGATGGGTTGATTCAGTGCTATGCCACCTTGGCTAAAACCATGAGGCACAGCAGCGCCGTCTCTTTGTAGCCCCCCTCGCGTTCATCGCCACCATGGCAATCCTGGTCCCCAAGTCTGCTGTGGCTGATGTTGATGGTCTGGTTTGAAAAACCAGAGCAATTACAGATGACTGGATGGTACATATATAGGATAATAATTATCAGCCCTGCCTCAGAGCTCTTCAGAAAGTGTTCGATGCGACTGTCATCTTGGCAATGCCCCCATTCAGCAATAATAGTGATTACTTACATACCACGTGCTGCAACCAATTTTGTTTTTTGGTGCTCATTATGAATATGAACAACTGAATTGACATAGGACTGAAAGTAGTGACTTACAAGTCTGTGATTGGTTACTTAGCCGATTGACCCCTTTAACCTGTGTGGTTTTTGGTTCTGAATGTGATTTTCTTAAAAAAACAAGCACTCCTTGATTATGGCTTGGCTTTTCCAATGCTGACGCTTGTCTGTACCTCGCAAGATCCATATCCGAGCCCGGCAGCAGCATGTCCAAACCCAAACTGATTACTTTAGCAAAGAAGGTGATGTGGAAGGGAAGGAGTGACAGGACACCAAGTATTTTAGTTTTTATTATTCGGTGTTGGAGGGAAGAGATGGCCTGTGAGTGATGGAGCTGGGGATATACATTATTGTTTTTTGTTTTTTTAGCACAAAGCATGGGCTTGTCATTGTCATTGGATACTTTCCTTGGAGTTAGTCATAATGTACGTAAAAATAGCTAGGTAATTGTGGTGTTACTCTCTACTTCATAATTGTATCTTTATATTGTTACAGTAAAAGGTTGTGACATTGCAACAACATATTCTCTGTCAAGCTAAGTCACACACTTAGGTTATGATCCACATTGTATAAAATGGCTAATAAATAAATTGAGAAGTAATAATTTTTGACAACTTCAACATGGAGCACCATATATGTAGGAAACAAACAAATTTACCCAAAGTTTCCATTCAACGTTCAGAATGCCATGGATCTCCTAACAAGCGTCCAAAACTGAATGCACCAGAACAGACATTGTCCTCATGCTAAATCTTTCAGTTTCTGCTGGTAGGTTAATACTTCACTTAACTGGCCGCCTTCCAATGATATGAAATAATTTCCCTCTGATAAGTGTGCAATTTGTTAATCACTTTCAGTGCAGACCTACAGTAGTGAAAGACATCAACAATATTACTAAAATGCATTTTCTCACCTTTGAGGTTTTTTTTGCAGTTGCAAAACTGAAACTTTTTTAAAGTAGCCAATCTCAACTCCGTAAGCCCATAACAGAAATTTGAAAGTTATAAGGATGAAAACATTCTGTAAAAGATACCCATTATTTGTATACAGCAGAAAACAATATCTCCACAAATTTTGGTTTTGCACATTCAATCAGAGATTCTTTACATGTGGTCTAGGGACACCTGGGGGTCTACAACACCTTCTCAGGGAATCTCTGACTAGTTAAAAAATTAAGTATTTACAGATTACTAAAGTGTGTATAACTAAAGAAGCAAAATAGAAACGTGATACTTTTAAAACATTTTGTAAATGTGAAGGAATTTGAAATTGTAGGCCAAAAATGAAGTTGATATCCTCAGATTGATTGGTGAAAGCAGTGCAAGTTCATCAGGCAGAATATAATATGGATGATGGGTGGCCTCAGCTGAATTTAGGACACCCTCTACTTACCAATTAAAATTAACATTTTGATAATTTTATATTGATTTGTAAAATGAATGTTGTTGCTTGATGAATGTGTCTGGATTTGTGTGAATTTTTGTGCAGTTCAAATCACAGGAAATGGTTAGGCCAGGGTCCTGGGCTAACAGTAATGACTCTGTGGGAGTCCCTGGGTTCCAATAATGACTAGGTTGTGCTCCACAGAAGTCAAAAGGTTAAGAATTACTGTATTAGATCAACAAAATTTGCACAATATACGATCAGCAAGCTACTGAAAGGTACTTTTCCTTGTTTGTTGTTCTAATTACAACAGTGTAATAAATGGATCATTTAATGTAATTGTAATTGTATTTATATAGCACTTACCACCCCTGACTAGGCCTCAAAGTGCTTTTTGGCGAGCAGCACACTACTCCAGAACCCAAAAAGGTTTAGTGGTGGGATTAGTACAGGGAAATAGGAGTTAATTTGAGCAGTGTCTGTTAGTTGGGTTGAAAGTAGTAAGATGAGGTTTGGGATGACTAAAAGGAAAGATGGAGGAGGGAAGAGCCTCTGGAATTGGAGTAAGGAGATTATGGTAGTAAAATAAGGTTTGGAATGAGTCAAAGGAGGGAATGCATGAAGGCATAATTAGAAAGGATCAAAGTAGTAAAATGAGGTTCTGGGTGATCCATGGAGGGATAGAGGAGGGAGGAGACCAGAAAGATTAATTGTGGTGATCATAGTAGTAGATTGAGGTTTGGGATGAGTCCGAGAGGGGAGGAGGGGAGGCAGAGGACTTATTGAGAGAGGTATAAGGTGAGACATAGAGTAGTGCATTGAATAGAGTCAAAGTTTGTTTTCTTTTACAGTAGGATTGAAGTAATAAATATATAGATAAATACATGAAGACAAAAAAAAAATATATATATAGATGTGTGTAAAACCATAGGTAAAATAATAATTTGTTAAGCAGACCTACAGGGTATCTATATATTTCAAAAAAACATAACTTTTATACACATTTGTACAAAAAATACATATATCTAAATACATACTGTTAAAATATGGCCCTTTCTGCAGGATCATCCACAGACTAATTGCCTTCCTCCTCATTTTCTGACCTTGTTTTTGTTGGTCGTAGGACTCTGTGCACCTTACCACTGCTATCCAGTGCTAAAGTGCTTGTGCTCGCTCCATAAAATATGGTAACATTGGTTAATCCACAAATGGCATATTTCATTTACTTGTAAGTCCCTAGTAAATTATACTATACATACCCAGGGCCTGGAAATTAAATGCTACTAGTGGGCCCGCAGCACTGATTATGCCACCCACTGCAGTAGCCTTTCAAACGTGTCCAGGCCAACCACTGCAGAGCCTGTGGGTGCAGTTTTAAACTGCTATTTGGACCTGGCAAGTACAACCACTTGCCATGCCCAAAACTTCCTTTTTTATTACAAATACGTCATCCGTAAAGTAGGCCAGAGTTAGCCACAGGGGCAGTGTGCAATATATTTAAAAAGTTGGACATGTACGTTTAAGTTTAGCATGACCAGGTAGTGAAAAACTAATACATTTGTTTTTCACTACTACAAGGCCTATCTCTCCTATAGGTTAAGATTGGGGTTACCTTGAAGCATCCCTTGAATGTAACTTCCAATTGGGAAAATATATACATTTGGCGTTTGTTGTCTTTGGACTTACAATTTAAATTCACAACTTATGGTGAAGTTGGATTTTAAATTGTATGTCTGATGATGCCACTTTTAGAAAGTTGGCATTTTCTAACTTTAACCATTCTGTGCCTGTGCCTATCTCTGAAGACATGTCTGGGGTTGGGGACCACTGGGCTTTGATCATTCCCTCTAGACAGTCAAACACAATGGGAGTTTAGGTGTGACTTAATTGGCCTCAGTGGGTCATTATTAGGCATAATGAAGGGGTGGAGCTTAGCCTCGTTTATACCTGAGTAGGGCTATGGCTCTCCCTACACAAACGGCTGCATAACCCCCTGTAGAGTGTCTGGAGACAAGAAAGGAAGGGCAGTGACCTTGTGGTCTTCAGAGGCCTCTTTGTACTCTCCACACTTCAAAGGCACATTTGGGTATAAATACTGGACCCCAAAACCCACCAAATCGGAACTCTAATGGAGCCAAGGACCGTCTGCCAGGAAGAAGGACTGCTTTGCTGCCAGTAGGGACTGTCACTCTTCAGCAGCCTTGCTGTGTTAGCTTACTGCTTGCTGTGTGCTGTGCTGAAGGATGGACTGCCGCTTTGCTACTTGCTTTGCGGTGTTGGCCTTCTGCCTGCTCCTTCTTCCCTGCAGTGAGAAGGACTGGACTTGTACTCTACATCCTTAAACCCAAGATTCTCCAAGGGCTTATTGGCTTGCCCCCGGTTCTCCGCAGTCTCGGGACATCAAAGGCTGCCTGCAACTCTCCATGTGCTGCAGTACTCTTTCATTCTCTAAGTCCTACCCTTGTCTGAGGTGCCGCCCCCATTCCTGGGCCTCATAAGTAGGTTCTGCAGCTGATTTCCGTAAAACAGACACTTTGTGCTCTCAACATCGATACTTTGCTCCATCAAAGGAACTGTTTCAGCAGACCCTACCTGGGTTCTGTAGCTGGCCTACCCTCCATTGCGATCTCCCTGATTTGCATTGGTCCCTAGCGACCTGAAGTAACCTTTTGACTGCTAATGGCATCTAAGCACTGTTTTAATCTTTAAAAATTCATATCTCTACTTCTACTTATTAGATTTTGTGTAATTTTGGTCTTGTTTTACTTAGATATATATTCTCTTTTTCTAAACTGATCTGAAGTCTTTTTGTGATGCCTTTCACTGTGTTACTGTAATTAAGTGTGGCATAAGTACTTTACACATTGCCTCTTATGTTAAGCCTGACTGTTCTTTGCCAAGCTACCAGAGGGTGAGCACAAGTTAATTTAGGTTGTGCATCTGACTTGCTAGGATTGTGGTCCTAATTCGACATGAGGGCATACCTCTGCTAACTAGAGACCCAATTTCAAACACATACATATAACCAAATTATAAATGTTTATATACACAGGGATATGCTGTCCATTAGTGTTTGAGTGTGGTGGCTATATAGGAAAGAAACAACTATTTAGTAGTCTTCTGAAGATAAGATAGTTGCTTGGACGGAGAAAGATGTGCCATCTGTGGGTTTTTTCTTGTCTGTTGGGATTTTGAGGCAGGGTGCCAATCTAGAGTGGAGGTTCCTTTGATGAATTTATTTGGTAGATTTATTCCTGATGAAAAGCAGTCATTTTCCATGCATTGTAGGTGATACAGAGCAGCTTGAGGGTGGATCTTCTGGCAACCGGTAACCATTGAAGGGCCCTCAATGCAGAGGAGATGTTATTTGGTCATTTTATTCCTGATGTAAGGCAGTCCTGTTCCATGTATTGCATTGTAGGTGATACAGAGCAGCTTGAAGATGGATCTTCTGGCAACCGGTAACCAGTGAAGGGCCCTCAAGGCAGGGGAGATGTGGGCTTGTGGATTTACATGTATGAGCAGTGTGGCAGCAGAGTTCTGAGTCAGTTGTAGTCTTTTCATAGTTGATATAGATGATCTATGGTAGAAGCCATTTGTTTAATCCAGTTTAGACTACAAGAGAGTAGTCTTGCCCTTCTGGGGAAATCCAAGTCTGGGAGAAGATGTGTTGTAGAGCTTTCATAGTAATGAATCTTGATCTTGCTAATTTGTCCGCTTGGGCATTCATTGATAACTTGGAGTCTGTGATAATTCCAAAGTTTCTTACTTCCATAGATAATTGGCCCTAAGTGGGTTATAATTTTTCCAGTCGCCACATGTTAGTATTTCAGTTCTGGAAGCCATCAATTTGAGATGGCTCCATGTGGCTCTGAGGCAACTGAAGATTTTTAAGTTAACAGTGTCTTTGGGGCTTTCAAGTTCAAGGAGGATTTGTGTGTCATCTGCACATTTAAAGCATGTGGCTGAAAATAATTGATTGTCGGTAATGACTTCATGTAGATGTTGAAAATCATGGGTGAGATGATAGAGCCTTGAGGGACCCCTGCTTTTGTGAAGTATGGTTTGGGTGAGAAAGAGGGAGTATAGATGACATTTGTTCTCTTTTAAATGGTAGGATGTGATCAAGTTAGACCCGTCCTCTCTATGCTGGCTTCGTAGAGTCTTTGTATTAAAGTGTCACAGTCAACTGTATTGAAGGCAGCTGAGAGGTCCAAGAGAAGTAGTGCAGCAACCCCGTTGTGATCTATTGTGTTTTTAAGGTCATCCCAGCTGGTGATGAGGGCAGATTCTGTGCTTCTTCCTGGGCGGAATCCTGCCTGGTAGTCTGAAAGTACTGAGTTATCGTCAATGAATTGTGACATTTTGACAAATGCTGCTCTTTCTATCAGTTTGACCAGGAAAGGGCCTTTTGTAATCGGTCTGTAGTTTTTTGAGCTATGTGGTTCCAGGTTTGTTTTCTTTAATAATGTGTGTATGTATGCCTTTTTTTTTTAGTTCTTCAGAAAAGATTCCTTTAGTTAAAGAATTATTGATGATTCTTCTTCCTGGGGTGACAGCAGAGGTAGTTAGAATAATTTTTTTGAAGATTTGTGGTGGACAAGGGCCTGAAGGGCAGCTGGCTGGCCTGCTTGCCTTGAACAGATCCATAAATTTACTTTGTGATATTTGTTTGAAGCAGTGCAGAGGCTGGGTTGGCTTACTACTGGAGCGGTGTTTTGGAAATCGTTTGGTGCTGGTGGTTTTTCTTCGCTTCATATGAGAGTCCAATGTGTCTGCTATGGTTGTGTAATGGTTTGTCAGTGAGTTCTTGAGTAATGTGAGGAGTTCCTTCTGTGCATTCAGGTTCAGGAAATTCAGTGAGGATTTTATAAAGTTCTTTATTTACACATTCAACATTTTGAATTCTGTCTGAATAGTACATTTTTAACTTTTTGATTGTGGACTTGTATATTTTGTTAAGTTTCTGTAGGTGGTGTTTGTCTTGATTGCTGGTTGTTGTGAGCCAGATGTGTTGCAGCTTTCTAATTTTTTGTTCTGTCTCATTTAGTTCTGTATTTTTCCAAGGTGCTTGTTTTCTTTTTTCTTGTTTTGTTGTTCTCAGTGGTATTAAGATATCAAAAGCTTCCTGTAGCAACTCATAAAGCCTTTGAATGGAATTTCTTTCTTTGCCATTTAAATCTCATTTTATTAATCATCCAAAACAAGAAGATACATATCCAATAGAGATTTTGAAACATGTAATTCTAAAGGAGTGATTTGCCTTTTAAAATGTCCTTGATGAAAATGTTAGGTAGTACAGATCTCTAGGGTGACATTGAGGTTAAGAATAAGTGAACCTAAATCAGACATAGAAAATGAGGATGAAAATCAACAGTTGTACAACATTCTTCAGACGCAGTACTTATAGCTGCACAGTTAAGGTTCCAAATTTGTGAAACAGTAAAACCGTCATTAGGAGGGGGAAACTTGACATAAAGATTGTTACAACAAGAGGCATAGCGAGCATTCAAATTGCAGACTATCCAAAATGACCAAATTAAGGATTGTTTTTAAATTGTTAGCTTTGACACATCTGAAACAAGATTCTATTTGTATAACTATATTGTTGGGTGTCCCCTGCATGGTGTAAAGTCATGTTCCTCTGCTCCGAGTGCCCAGTTGTGAGTGGCTGGTATCATGTTTTTTTATTTGTTTGCCCCTGCACCACAGTAATTTAGCGTTGCATGTAGGCCTATGCTGGTCCTCTGATGTAAGTAAGGTCCTTGATCTGTCTTGTACCAGGAGGGTTTGTTGGACAGTTGACTACTGTCCCTGCCAGGGGTTTATTATGTAGGGCCGTGGTGGCAGTGTATTGTGTTTTGTAAATCAGTTGTTGTGACCAGACTTTTTTTTGTTTTTAATCTTCGTCTCATGGTTAGAGATGTACTGGACTACCTGTGTAAAATTCAAGTGCTACGCGCTAATCTGTTTCCTAGCGCTAACAGCCCCGTGTATCTTTGCGTGAGTATATGTTTGTGGCCTGCATGGTCACCCATGTAATTTGTATAAAAGACCCAGAATAAAGGAGGCCTGTGACTTCCTGTCAGATCTTGCATTATTGGGTGTCACATGATTAACCCGATTAAGAAAGGGCAGGAGCAGGATATCTCAAAGCCAAAGGGAGAGATGAACTTTCAACAAATTGGTTCCAAACTGAAGGATTAGGCCCAGGTAAGCTGCTGGCAGTTATAATTAAAACAAATGTAGACTGGTGGGCAGAGCTAAATTATTTAATGTTCCAGAAAATTGTTGTGACAGGCTTGTCCCTGAATGGAGCAATCATTAGACTGATCTATAAAAAAAAGATGATGCTACAGTGCCCAAAAATTAAAGATTGAATATTTGAATAGATGTAGGTGAAAAACTGTTCTTAAAAATAATTCTGGATTGGCTGAAAGATTGGATGGAAACAAATAATATATTCACATTAGCACAGAGAGGGTTTAAAGAGGCCCATTCAACTATAGACCACTGTTTCAGTCTCTGGTCGTTAGCGTGAAAGTCTGTAGATCAAAGAGGCAAACTTTTATGCCAATTTGTAGACATTTGTGTTGCATTTGATTTGATTTGATAAAATTAGAACTCCATGAGAACCTTCTTCTATCCTTAGCAATGATTACACAGGCAGAATAGGGCACAAAAAGTTATAGATGCAGAAGGAAAATTGACTCGTAAAATAACAATTAAAAATGAATTGTGACAGGGCTCTACACTGGCCCATTGCTATTTTCCATGTTCTTTGCTGATTTATCTGCAGTTTTATCAGTATCAAAGTGCTTAGGCCCCAAAATTGATACATTACATGTCCCATGCCTTTTATATGCAGACATCCTGATTTTCATGGATAGGACAGAAACTACTTTGGATGGAGCACATTGAACTCTTAAAACCAAGAGTGTTGTCCTCAGTAAGTGGGCTCAAAAATTCAATAAAAACATGCACTTCCTCCCTTCGGCTGTTTTTTGTGAGCTTTATTTGCCATAATGTCCCCACGGTTCCAATATGAAGTGGAACTGTTATTTTTATGTGGTAAGCCTCAATGGGACCATGAAGAAGGAAAATGCTCAAAAAGTCTGCTGTCTCTTCAAGTGTCAACAATGATCCAGGCTATAAGAATGGAAACGTAGATAAAAGCCTAGAGTTATTTAGCAAACACAGGAGTAATAAGATTTTGTTTACTGTCAGAAAGGAGAGGTAGCTAAAAATTGCCACCTTCAGTGAAAATGAGATTGTACACAGTGAGCTGAGGTGGGCAAAAGAGGTTAAAAAAGACATTAAAGCCTATACATAGGAGGCTAACATAAAATTTAGGAAATTAATATTTCAAAGGCTGAACTTCTCAAGTTATGCTAGAGAACATGATATGAGGTATTTAAGCGGTAATATATCTACCCAGTTTCTGAGACACTCATGGGAAAATGGCGAGGGGTTTTCTTATATTGATGCATTACCAAACTGCTCCTTCAGACAAACAGTGCAGAAGTTCAGGACGGGATTTAACCCAAGTTATGTGAGCCATGCGATAAAGACTGCAGGTGGAGATTCAAAGTGCACATGTGGGTTAGATGTAAAGCGTGATGGTTTACTTGTTCTGTTGGACTGCCCGAGGTTTTGACACACATAAAACTTTTTTAAAGCCAAATCTTCTTGAAATATGGAATGTTAGAATGTAGGCAAGCGGACATTTTTTGATAGACATGAAGTTTCTGGTTGTAACCTGTGCAATATGAAGGTTTCTGTTAGCTGTGAATGAACTTTGAAAGGAAGACAGACTAATTAGTTTTTAATGATATTTATGAGATGATCTGCTTTTAACTTATTTTAGCCACTGCAATGGATTTTACAAGTGTAAAATATTTATAATAGGCAATTGAATTTATAATGTGCAATTACTGTGTGGTTAATTTGTTTGTTTAAAAGACTAAGGTCTAAATCAACATAATTGTTGACTTACTGACTGCATTCCCCGTGCAGTATGTGTCATTAAGATGTAACATGCTCCATATGGTGAGATTTTTCTCTGCCACCTGTGCAAGATGCAGACGAGCTTTGGGTAGACTCCACCTTCAACCTACCTCCTCTGAATTAATTTGTCACTGGGGTTACATCCTGTAGCCGTTGCGCTCTATTTGGTGACCCTCTGGAGTGCCCTTGTGCGAGCCATGGGCTTACTGGAAGAGACGCTGGGGCTTTCAATACCCCGGTTTCCCCAGTTGGGCCTCCTGGCAGACTTTCTGCCTCCTGCGCTCCTGGGATTGTACTGGGTGTCCCTAGTTGCCCTAGAAGGCCCGTGGCTTCTCCTAAACAAAATACTGAGGCCTGGCAGGTCATGATGGTGCCCCACCTTGTACAACTTCTGCTTCCCTAGCAACAAACCTACAGCGTTTGGCCTACATCAACTGTCCCTCTGTAGAGGTTGTGATAGTGCTGTTGCTGTCCCCAGATAGATGATGAGGCTCCCGCTGTGCTGACTCATCTTATTTGGCCTAGAAGTGGGCTGAATGAAGACACATCCAGGAATTGTCATGGGGGAAGTGCCCTGGACAGGTGGAAGGCCTCCGCATAGAGCGCCTGACTGCAGCAAGGTAAGCCACCATTAATGTGATGAAGGCTTTGTGAATAGCGGAGGTGTCTCCCCCTTTTTTTTCTTGAATTTTCGGCGCTTGGGTGCCTCCACTCCTGTAGAGGTCTGAAGTAGAGACCGCCTGATATTTCTGGGCCCCAATCCCTTGACAATGGGACACCCCCTTCACTCTCTCCTATACATTAGCAAAACAATCGGCAGAAAAAGCATGAGGATGATGGAGGTGGAGATGATCTTTCAACTGCTTGTGGGAATCTTATGCCTGTTCTTCCCACCCCCCCCCCACCCCGTTGCCCCCTGCCAAACGTCCGGGGTACCATATTGGGGAGGGGATTGGGGCTGAGGAGGGATGACATTGTCCCTTGAATACCTGGAGTTGGATAGGACAGACAAAGCCACTAAGCAGGGGCCTGTTTTTGATCAGTGATTCCTTATTGAGCTCTGCTAATGAATGCGGCACTGGAGCTTGGTGAACCCTGATGCCTTGAGAGTTTTAGCAATGGCAATCGGCAGACACCTTGGGAACCATCACATTTTATCCAGCACATGAGAGCAGATTGCTCCAGTCGGCTTTTGGTACCAACCTCTCTGGCATGGTCCTTCTCCCGAATTAGTGGTTCTGGAGTGACATGGACTAGTTTCCTCAGCACAACACAGCAGGATACTCCTTCCCTCACCTAGCCCACCCTTAACCCAAGAGGTGAAATGGCTGTAGCAGGGTCTTTTGACAACCACTTGTGCTGACCCCGCTGTCTCTCCACGTTATCACCCTAGAAAAGCAGAACAGGGTGTGGGGGTGGGAGTGGGGGCCGCACACCTGAGCTCACATTGGACATCCTCGAGGTCTGAGAAAAGCTAACCTGACTGAAGCCTCAGTTTTCCACATCCTCTCCTATTAACTCATTTGGATAAATGAGGTGACCCAGAGCCAATACATCAAAGCATCATTCAGATTGCAGCATGCAGGGTGACCTCCCAGCTGGTGACCCACAACATCTTGGGCAGCACCCAGGGAACGCCACTACCAGACAAACTAGATCAGATTTGTCTGGCTGTAACCAATACCTAAGTGGCACTCGAAGCAAAAATTTGACCTTACTGAGTCATGACCAGTGCAGACTCAAATCAAAAGTTTTACAGAACGAAACCTCTATTGATGAACTTTGTCCACAGCATTCAGAAAAGGCCAAAGAAATCCTTGAGCTCACAGACAGAATAAGATTTCTAGAAGGTCGAGCTAAAGATGCTGAAGGCCACTCCCAACTTGAGCAGTTTGCTCATTGTAAACTGTATGTGGAGAAGTGTGGCACAATGGTTAGAGTGGCAGACCCTGATGCAGGGATCTAGCCAGCGACCAGGGTTCAATTCCCACCTTGGCGGGTCTTGGGCTCAATTCCCTTGGACCAGATAATTCTCACCTCAGTGCCTAATCTAATTAATGGGTCCCACTCTGTAACTCTGGGCAATAGCTTGCTTAATCTCCACAACGGCCCTGACAGCGCTTGGATGCCTGGCTTCACCCTGAGGGATGCCCAGGAGGGGGTGCCTCACAGGAAAAGCCAGGAGGGGTTCCACAGCGGTATGCGTACAGCGCCTTGAGACCCTAACGGGAGAGAAGTGTGCTATACAAGTGCGAAGTTTACAGTTTACATCTGCCAGAGAGCCATTGTGGCAGAAATCCTAAGCTAGCATGATTGTGATATCATATACCAAAAATCCAGAGCCAAGGGTTCGATAGTGATAGGCTCATCCAACATCATGATATTACCTGATTTTTTTTTTTTATTTTTTTTTTTTATGCTGGCTGTTCAGCATCAATGAGCATCTTTCATGACAGCCATGAAACAACATTAAGAATTGGATTTTAAATACACACTTCTCTTCCCAGCGTAAATGACAGTTGTAGCAGGGTCGAAAACACTATTCTTCACTGAGCATGAGGAAGCATTGAATTGGATGGGTGAATACCAGTCTGAACTGACCCACAGGTCACCAAGATCCCCCGAAAGCAGGACCAGAGACATAGGCTGCCTCCACGACAAGAAACGTTAGAAGGAACTCCATCCCAATAACTTGCCTTTGAGGACCGTATGGCAGCGATTGTGACTACAGCCTCCCTCCATGATGCCAAGGCATTCTGAATGCACCGGGACTCAAAAGAGGACTGGTGCTGATTCCAATGACACCATGTCCATAATGTGCAGATCATGCTGGAGACAACATCATAAGTCTGTGTATAATGTAAGGGTTTGAAGGGGTTACGGAGCTATATTATGTTGAACTCACCTGAGTGAGACCTTGCCTAATCTCTCTGTTAACACTTATGGTTGATAAGTAGCATTGTAACCTAATGTGAAATTTAGGAAGCATCTGAGCTGGAAACGCGTCTCAGGAAAACAGTACAGCGTGGCCTCATAAATTGGCCTCACCTTAAAGATGGGCAGAGATGAGAATTCACCACCATTATAAGTATGGCCTAATGTATTCTAACAGTCAGAGCTGCATCTTCTCTCTCTCTTCTATTCCACTGTGCTTCCCTGCCCCTTGGGAGTGGGTAAGATACCAGCGGGTTCCACTGCCATTGTCAACTCTGCTAGCCTAGATCAGTGTAATATTAACCCCCGCCCATTGGTGAAAATGTGTTGTCATCCTCTACACATTCCAATTTCTGTGCACACTATTTGGAAGCCGAGTAGATCTACATTAATAATTTGGAACATAAGGGGATTGTATTGTTGAGCCCGTGATACAAGATCCAGACTCAACTAACTAGAAGAGGCACACAAGTAGCTTCCCTGCAAGAAACACATCTAAATAAACAGGAGGGCAATTCTCTAAAGCGTAGGTGGGTGAGCCGTTTCATACTGCTTACTCCTCATATGCTAAGGTGCTGCCATCTGGTTAAGAGTGGTAGACCCTTTCCCAGCTGAGGAAAATTATATAGACCCTGAGGGTCAATACATATTTGTTGGGGCCGGCTGGACATACTTCAAATTGTGTTGGGCAGTTTATACCCAAAATGTGTAACAACCCTGATTCTTAATGTCACTATCTCTAGCAGCCTGGCCAGGTGTATACTGGGTTCTCAGAGAGAACTTCAACTCCGTATCGGATGCAGTGCTTGATTGATCACACCACCCTGTCCCTGGCACAGCTGTGGTTCATAATTCCAGCACATTCATGAAATGGTTACTGGAGTGGGCATTAATAGATGCGTGCAGTGTCCGAAACTCAGGAATGAGAGAGTTCCTTTTATTCACCCCTGCACACTCTTCATGTTTTATATTGGAACACATAATCTGCTTGCTCCCTCTACAAACACACATATTCCATTCCACCCATCTATTAAAAACACTCTCAGCTAACCCATTGGAGTTGTGCCTCACCTTGGGCAGGGTCCCTTCCCCAATCCGTACCTGGCAACTACAACTGATGCAGCTTTAGAACAGAGCCTTTAGTGGTGACAATGGTTGAGTGCAGTCTTAAAATTGGAGAGGTCATCTGGCTCTTTGGCCACTTCCTTTCTACTTGTTGTCATCTGCGTGTGGTAGATTTCAACTTGTAGGTGAACAAGCTGGCTCTTCTAGCAGGTCCTTTGGAAATGGCTGTTTTGGCCGGGCGATTTTCTTGGTCATTAGGTGATCCATGGAGAGAAGTTTTTTGCAGTCTAGCCTGGATTGGATGATGTGTCAGGGAGGTGGGAGTTGAGAGTCTTGTTCCACTGGTCTCCCAATCTCTTTTTTTTCTAGTTTCTGGCCATGGAGCTCAGGGTGCGTGGTGCTGGTGATAGGCAGTCCTGAGATGGTGAAATGGATGAAGTGGTGGTCAGTCCAGGTGAGCTGTGAGACGTGGGTGTACTGCGCTCTATTGCTGGATGAAAAGATGGGGTTGTGCGTGTGTCTTGCGGTGTGGGCAGGGTCAGTGACAAGTGGCTTGAGACTGATATTGTGCGTGCTTTCCAGGAGCTTGGTTGTGTTGGTGTCGCTGGGGGTCGTTTAGGTGAAAGTTGAGGTCTCCTAGGAAGATGTAGTGTTCAAAGTCGATGGTGATTGGGGTGATGAGGTCAGAGATGGTGTTGCAAAATTCCTGGTGGTCTGTAGCAAGGGTGCATCTAAAGGTGCTTTTTCCACCTGTGTGGATGTGGAAATTGAGTTGCTCCATTATGGGCGAAGAGTCGTCTGAGGAGATTGTGCAGTGGAAGATGTCGTAATAGATGATGGCAATAACGCCTCTGTGTTTGTGGGTTTGATCTTAGTGTTGTATCTTGTATCCTTCGGGGATGGCAGTAGCAATGTCTGGTGCAGAGATGGGAGTCAGCCAGGTTTCTGTGAGGAAGATGGCATCCTGGGTGAGAGATGATATTGTGTCCCAGGTTTCTGTGGCGTGTTTGCAGAGCGATCGTGCTTTGAGTAGGATGCACTGTAGTTGTGCCATGGCAGTTTCAGTTAGAGTGGTGGTCGTTTTGTTTGCGGTGTTTCTGGTGTTGTTGGCTGCTTTGGTGTTGCAGGTGAGCCGGCAGTACTGGCAGGAGAATGGTCCTCTAGTGGTGCAAGGAGATGTGCTGGAGCAGTTGTCGATGCGTCTGGGGTCCAAGGCTCAGAGGGGTGCGGTGGTGTAGCTCCGCAGAGTGGAAGAACCTGGGTTCCTAGCGCCGAGCGTGGTCCAGGCGCAGAGGGGCACAGTGGGGCTTTTGGCACGCCTGCAGGGCACTTGCTGCACACCCACACTGCGATCTCTATAATGTAGGTCCTGGGGGGTGTGAGGGGTGCTGGAAGCAGCAGGAAAGCGAGCAGTGCGGTGGGCTGGCTTGCTGGAAAAAAACAAATAACGAGAGTGACAAAAGGCAAAAAATTAACTAGAGTGACAAAATGCACACAAAAAATAAATAAATCAAGGCACAGAGAGGATTAAACCAGGCAGAGGACAATTGACATGCACAGAGACAGCTGAGTGGACAGAGAGGGCAATACAAGATAATACAAAGCAGAAAAAACAATTGACATGCACAGAGACAGTGGAGTGGACAGACAAGGCAAGACAAAAAGCAGATGAACAAGTTAGACAATGGCATGGAAAAGGGCAAAGCAAGAGCAGCAGGAGTAAACCGGGGTCAATAGCAGAAAGAACAGATGACACTAGACTGTCAGGCAGCAAGAGGTGAGCTAGCACAAGGACCTGCTCTGTCAGAAATTAGTTGGGTGGCCCTATCTAAAATGGTGATGCTCCCATGACTTCTCTGTTGTTTTTGTAAACTTGTCAGTTTTAGTCCCTGCTAAAACTTTGTGAGTTGGATATGCTATTAGGAGGCTTAGTTTTGGGAAATAGCAGATGATGTATGGCCTTAGCTACATTTACATTTTCTGCCATTGATAGGAGATAGGGGGGCCAGAGTTTTGGATTTATTACTATGCCGCTCAGCTACAGTGGCTTGTTTACTGGTTCTCGTGCCACCCTTTTATATTATGTAGGTTTGTAGAGTGCACTGTTACCAATGAGGGTATTCTGACACTGAGCAGCTGTGAGTCTATCCATACCTAGTGCCTCATTGGACTAATTAAAAAGACAAGTCTTCAGCTTCTTGAGGAATTCAGGAAGTGAGAAGGCTCTTTTGTGCAGTGGGTTGTCGTTCCATGGTTTATGAGTGATGTAGTTTGAGGGTCTGGTCAGATCTGGTTTTCCATATGCATAGGATATGTGCAAGTAGGTGTCCGGACGAGCGAAGCTGTCTAGAAGGTTTGTGAAAGAAGATGATAGTTGAAGTACGCTAGGCCATTGTTATGTAGTTCCTTCAAAGTGTGGGTGTGGAGTTTAAATTGTGCTTGTTTGTGTATAGGGAGCTCCTTCAAGTGTGGTGTAATATGAGTGTGGCTTATAAGGTTGAGAGTGATTCTGGCCGCCAAGTTCTGAATGGTATGCGGCTTTCTGGTGATTTTTGGGTTTTTTTTCTTCGTTTTTTTTGTTTTGTTGATTCCAGCCTAGTGGTTGTTCCCGTAGTCCAGCTTGTTTGTGATGACGGTGTGGTTGAATGTTTCTGGGTGCTCACTGGGGTCCATTTGAAAATCTTCCTAAGCATCATCAGAGTATGTAAGCATGAAGCAGGTACAACATTGCTGTTGATGATAATCCAGAGGTTCTTCTGGTGGGGTGGTTGTCAGTCCTATTTTTTTTGGCCACCAGGTGTAGTACCATAGTGAAGTGCCTTTCCCAGGGATGTTGATTTGGGTCTTGTCGCTGTCCAGCTTCAGACAGTTGATCTTCATCCAGTGGGAAATTTCAGTCATGCAGGCGTTGAACTTGATCCGGGTTCTGGGTGTCTTGTCCGTGAGGAGGAGCATGAGTTGTGTGTCATCGGCGTAGGATAGGACCATCTTAATGAAACTGGCATAACACAAGTATTAGGACAGGGTCGCTACATTTTATTCTATTTCCCCTTGTCGGAGCTCCAGAAGCTACCTTTAATTCTGATGTGAGCTATATTCACTGTTGTATAGCATACATGAAACCAGCTCTCCCATGCACTCCAACAGTGCCCTTTTTGAGTTCTGCTTAGAAGAAGTATGCTTTTGGCCAGAGTCCTAACCCAGTGAGGACAGACAGGACTGCACACAATGGGTGGTTTATTTGAAGAGGGGATCCTTCTTGGGTTTGAAAGCCTGGTAGAACTCTATTGCCTCGTAAGAGGATGCTCTGTTATGCATATGCCAGAACCAGAAATGCCATCCGCAGCACTGCCATAATGACCATCATGAGCCCTCTACACATGCCCTATTACAGACTTAAATACTCTAGGCCATGGAAAGAAGTTAATTACCTGGCTCTACATATTCATTTGAGCACATACAGAAGTGATTTTAAAACCTCTTTGGGAGTCCTGGGAGAGATATTCGGCAAGTGCTCAATGAACAGGAATGGTATTCTGCTTCGGGATATCCCTCTAGGATTTCACATAATGCTCAATTCAAGCAAATTCATTTCAATTTCCTCCACAGAGCATGTTTTCCTCCATACAAACTTATCTCTATTTTCCCCATGGTGGTCACTGACTGTCCAAGATGTCACCACCACCCCAGCAAATCTGAAACACATGCTTTGAAGCTGTTCAGCTCTGCAACCGATTTGGCTAGAAGTATTGATAATGTTATACAATGTCACAGGCCAAACTAATCTGAATAAGATAGAGTTGTTTATTGAGAGTGTAATCCCGAGCCAAGTAGGCTAACGTTGCAACCAGCCTTTTAGATCTAGCCCTGCTCTTACGGCTAACATATGTTGTTATGAAGTGAAGAATTGGCACCTGACCAATAGATTAATAATCTAATTTCTGTGTTCTTGTCTATGTACTAAATAGTTTAGTGTAAGTCCTGGAAACAGTAGAACAGTTACCATCTACTGATTTACTTCTTGTTGTGAGATTATATCTACATATTCAGAAGAGACTTTGCACAATAGGCAACCTGATAATGCTGATCCAAGTAACCATTATATTGATCCATTTACTGAAGAAACAGAGGGTTGTAAATCAGTCAGATTAACAGAATCGGTGTAGTTGTGATCACATTAATTAAATATATGAATAAAAACCTATAAAAGCATATGTTGGAGACTTATAGACATGACAAAACAGATGTGTAGTTTCATAGGGTAACCCCACTTTAAAATACTGTAAGATGCAAGCGGAAGCTACGAAAATGTGAGATCAACACATGTTTTATTAATAACTGTCAAACATACCTATGCTTCCTGGTGGTGAAAGTTAAACGTCTTGTCAGCTTGATCTAATTGTATTATTCCAATAAAACTTGCCTCAAGAATGAGGTTTGTAGCTGCCATGAAAAACCGTAAAGCTTTCTGAACAGAGTCACGTAGAGCAACTTCTGAAATCATGTGAATTTAAAAAGATTCGGAAGTTCTATGGTAGCAGGTTTAGATTGTTAATTTTTTACGGTTTATATGCCTGGGCTTGTTCTTGAAGAGGCATACTGTGTGCCCGTAGAGAACCTTGAGGATGTGTGTTAATGTATACAGTCTATGATTGTAATGGGCCACTACTTACCTCTCGTGGAAAGATTCGTTATGCACTTAAAAATATGTCAGTTTTTTTTTTTGTTTAAATACTCCATTGGATGTGTTAAGATGTCTGTTCACTGAATGGAGGAGTCATAGATGTGCTCGAATTACTTATAATCCCAAACTACTGCGATCTTCAGCTTCCTCCTTGGGCTATTTATGGTCTGCATCCCAGCATCTAACACACAGGCATGTTGATGTAGATGTGTATGTCCATGGAGAAGGCACAGAGTCCATGCTATATCCTCTCTTTTTTTGTTTCTTTATGATCCAGTGGCTGATGTCTATCAAAACCCCTTGAGACTAGGCTCATAAAGATACTTAACAGGGATGCCAAAGGGTAACCTAGGGATAGCAGCTGATGTTGCTAATTGATATGGTTAGCACTAATTGGGCAGGCCCTTGTGAAATATGAGTCAGATGGTAAGTGTATTTTGGTAAAATTATTTTAATGAAAATATCACATGTATAAATATTGTTTGCCAAACAAAGCATTTTAGTTACGCATCCCTGTTATCAAAATAGCACAATCTAAATAATAGTCTTAGTTTGCATTTGATTTAGAGGGTTATTTTCGACGTTTTGTTTATTTCATATAAACACTAATAAATGTGGTAAACCATCTATCAAAACACTCGTTCATTTTCCATTTGTAGGCATTTACAAGATTTTTAGTTGCAGTTTTGTTGGTCAAACATGATTCATGTCTGTTTATTTACATCCTATCTAACAGCATTTTGAAAGCAATATTATAAAGTAAATAACTTCTTGGACATCATGCAAAAAGGTTGTACTTCTATGCTAGCATACCTGTATTAAACAGAAGACTTGACAGGAAAAAGACTTGTGTAATTTATTTTCAGGAATTTATTTGAGTTTGTAAACTTAATTAAATTGCTTCAAGCAGAAATCATGCACTATTTTGGTTTTTTTCTTGTTTCGTAATTAAAAGTGTAGTTGTGTGTCATGCCATGCGGTTCCTTCATACAATCCACAGCACATTTTAGTTGATTACCTTTTCACATATAGAATACTGGAAACACCCGCTTCTAAACCTCTACTTTTAATGAAGATAGAAAACCCGAAATGGCTCCTAGCTACAGAAAATTAAATGCTGGTGCTCACTCTCAAGCACTTTTAAAGCAGGTACTTATTCCCCCCTTCCATGATGTTCTCTCTTTTTGGCACATCTTTAGCTCTGAGGGCAGAACAGAACCTTAAATTTAAACCTTTGATGCTGGGGCGTTGTGTACTCAAAACCACGCCACAGACTAGACCTACCCAAATCCTTATTGAATTAGGTCCATTATTTTTAATGCTGCAAGATACTGTTATTTTACTATCTTGCAGTTAGGAATGCTGCATTGATGACATTGAGGGAAGGTTGAACTGTAGCAAGAGACTTTGTTAAGAACTAAACGGTGAGAAAGTAGCTTTTATCCCAGGTGGCTGCTATGTAAACCTAAAATAAGAAAAGGGCTAATACTTCCTTCATTGAAAATACAATTGATAGCATAGTTGCGACCATAAAAATTAGCAATTTTATATGTTCAAGATAATCTGAATCTGAAAATGTTTCATGTGGAAAATAACACTTTGTGGACCTCAGCTTGCCTTGTACTGGTTCTAGAAGAGTAAATGATCTACTTCCCAGATTTTGGAATATAAAATAAGCAAACCTTAGTCATCCCATTCAAATAGCAAATTAAAATCACGACCAAGGCACTAAAGATGTAACTTCTGTGGTTATGATATGAAACTGAAGCACACTGAAGTGAAGTGCAATTTTGTTTGCTGACTGTTGGTACTGGAGCTAGGGTGATTGTAGGAAAGTACCCTATTTTTGGCGTGGTTACCCCCTTTTTGCCTGCTGTCATTATGCTTTGACTGTTTTCACTGGGATCCTACTAACCAGGACCCCAGTGAGTATGCTTTCTCCCTCTAAATTTGGTTGCTGAAAAAGCATTTTATAAGGTTGCCCTTTATAAAATCTTCTTTATCCTGTTTTAATCTAGGCGACTCAATTATAAATTGATATTGGCTTTATATTCAAATCACTGCGCCAAAATTTGCTCCAACAGAGTACTATCAGGCTCATTCCAACTTAAGGTACACAGCAGGGCTGCCCCTTTTCCCCCTTCCTTTTCCTCCTAGCCATCGAGCCACTTTTATTTTCACTCAGTGGGCAAAAGAACTCCAAAGGCAAAAATATTGGGGGTAGATCCTTTAATATGGCTGCCTATGCAGACATTATTTTAATCATAACTGAACGTGCGGATGACATTATCACTGAAATTATGTCCAAAATTGATGAATATGCTGCATTATCGGGGTATACTCTCAATAGAGACAAATCAGAAGTCCGTCCACTGAATATTCTCTGCACCAAAGGAGCCTTAAGAAACTCAGGCTTAGCATGGCAACCTAAATTTCTTAAATACTTAGGCCTTGAATTCAACAACACCCTCAATGAATCTGTTAGACACAATGAAACCTTAGTACTGCAAACTGTACACATTTTTGTAGATGGCTGGTTACCAAAAGTCCTGACTTGGTGGGGTAAATTCGAATCCATAAAAATGGAAATTACCCAAATTGTGAACTACTTATCAACCATGTCATCCATCCTCTGTTCTGACGACTTCTTCACCAACCTAGACTGCCATCTTAATAAATTCATATGGAATTCTAAAAGGCCACGTATTTCCCTGAAGAAAATCCATTTGAAAAAACACTTAGGGGGTGCTAATATTTCTGAGTTCAAGAGATACCAACTTCCCTTTTTAGCTTTCCACAGAGCAAAATGGTTCAGCGCCATCTCTGATTTCACCCCCCTGCAACTCTCACTGGTACGGCTACTGACCGATAATCTTCCCCTTTCATGCCTATCAACCATCCACAAAGGTGATCCTTTTCTCAATAACGTAGTCCTAAACCATACAAGGCATGCCCTCCTTTGCCTCGATGCCCGCCTCTCCGACATAAAAATCAGGTACTCATTACAAGCCTCAATCTGGTTTAACAAGGACATCAAACTAGACTCCAACTCTCCCTCGGCCCGCTCATGGATGTCAACAGGAATCTCCACAGTAGATAAACTTGGCACTAGAACACACCCCCTATTGTTCTGCGATATTTCACTAAAGTTTAACTTACCTTCTTCCAACTTCTGTGACTTCTTCAAAGTGAAAGCTGCAGTTTCTAAACGCAGAGATTTTCCTTTTCAACCTGAATCGCTTCCAACTCTACTAACTAAGCTCAGTCCAGGCGACTCTGTGGCATCAAAGATTTATGCTCGGCTCAGCCCCACATCCACCTCACTCTACAAGTTCTTAGAACAGAAATGGCAGAAAGACTGTTCACAAGATGGCCTACAGGGTTGGTAGGATATCTTGTGGCCGAAACTCTGGAACTCACCTTTCTCCAAGAAAATAACTCCTACATTTTTCTTCCTACATAGGTCATACTATGCACCACATCGACTCTTTACTCTAGGTCTTTTCAGCGACAATTGCTGGAGCTGCAGTTCCTCCACACTGACCTTCGACACATGCTATATGACTGCCCCCTCCTAGTTAACTGCTGGACTAAAGTCCATGATTCTATTGACGTCATCCTGCAAATAAAACTCCCCAGGAATTTTTCATTCTCTGTTTGTCGAACATTCCGCCCTTCATATTCTATCAACTTGAACCAAGAAGAATTACTCCTTGCTACCTTAGCACACAAAACCATTCTTTCATCATAGAAGTCATTGAGAAGCATCTCCAATCATACATGGTGGAAATGGCTTTTGGGCATTAGAGGCCTGTGACGGGCCGATGCTTCGGTCGTACCCGTCGTACCCTGGGGCACTAACGCTATGGGGATTCCCGACCCGGATGTCCTCCGGGCGGGAACCCCTCAGCAGACACTTCTTCGCGACATCACCAGGATAGAAAAGGCAGATGATGGCAACTTCGGAAATGAGGAGGAGGAGGAAGATGGAAACGGAGAAGATCACGGCAGCGAGGTGTACAGCGAAGGTGGAGACAAATTCGGAGGAGAAGGCGGCGCAGTTCGGTGAAAGCTTTTCCCTGTGACGAGCAAGGGAGACCCCGAGTCCACCACCAGCACCAAGGAAGCAGCAGAGGGCCAGGATGCAGTGCGCTCGAATTCCGGCCACGGTCTGGGGAGAGCGTGGCCTCTGCAGGTGCCTGGGCAGGACTTACCGGTCAGAGGGAGGTGGAGGGAGGAAAGAAGTCATAACAAAAGAGTGGGGAGGGAAGGAGTTGACATACTAAGGTTCTTGATAATTTAATTTGCCGGTAGTGGTATGTTTGTTTTTCCTCGTGTTTTTTAATTTTTTTTATGGCACACAAGATCACAGGGGAGAGAAAGGGTACAGACAGAACAGAACAGGGAAGCAGGACACCCTGAACCCAAAAGAGGAAGAATTAAGAACCTCACCCAGTAAAAGGTTTTTTTTTTAAAATTTTTTGTTTGTTTATATATATATATATATATATATATATATATATATATATATATATATATATAGTCCCTACGGACAGGAAAAGGAAAGAAACAAGGGAAAATCAGTTGAAGAGGAAGAAAATAGAACCAGAGAAATACAGCCAGAAGGGAAAACTACAGGGAAAGCAGAGAACAAATGGGAAGAAAGCAGAAGAGAGAAAAAAAGAAAAAACGAATAATAAAAAGTAGAAAGAGAGGAAAAAAGAGAAGAACAGCACTCACCAGGTCACTTACCGTTCTCTCTCCATTTCTTCCTACATGTGCCGCCTGCAAGACCACCTGGAAAGAAGAAGGCGAAGGTGAACATCAGCGAAAGAGCAGCTGAACTATGTACTACTAGCCCAGAATAACCCTTAACCATAAATAAAGACTACTTGTATAAAATCTGACCACGGGCTGATTGTCATCATTGCGCCACCCTCATGCAATTTTTTCCACCCAACATCCCTGGATGTCGGCTAACAAGACATTATGGAATACACTTGATTGATATCTGGAAGTGATTAACACCAAACCCCCTACCCCCCCCCCCCCCCCCCAAATTCCTCAAGATAGAATTACTGCTTCTGAACAGACTCGCTACGTAACCATCCCTGCACTGGCATTCATGTTTGTCAAACCAATTCGTTGAGGATGTACAAAGGGTCTACAAGGAATGTGTGTCAATGGGACCCCTTTGACTGTCGAGCTGAGATGTTTCCATTACATTTTTCTGGCCTTTAGAAGGGTTGGGAAATATGTTTTTTCCACAATCGCTTTCCTGCTTTGCAATTTTGATCCCTCTCCTCTTTGCATAATTTTCCTCAAATACTCCATATTGGTGTGGATTTTGGTGTAGTCACATTTTGTGTAAGATATGTCTCAGTTTTCCTTTTGTAGTGGCAGGTGTCAGTAAGCAATACTCTTATACTCTGGATCCAACAGGACTGATGCCCTCTTTTGTCTCTTACCGATTGTACCAGTGAAATTAGTATTTGAAGGCACTATGAGATATCTTAGTAGCCTGCCACAAAGTCTTACATCTAATCATAAAAGTAAAAGTTATACCTAAGCAGTTTCTCTGTAACTGTCTTTGTGTTTGATGTAAAACTTAATGTTCCTGAAACTAAAGCATAACTGTTTCCTACCCTAATAAATATAATTCCTTTTAAAGTACATAAAAATACATACAGATTAGTTCATAACATACTTTAAAAGGGGTTAACTTCAGGTTGCCATACTGGTTGGAGGTACGTGGAAATCACAAACACACCTTGCATACAAGTACCTGATTTACGTATACTAAGAGTTGAGAGGCACTGTCTCACCCTTATTTGTAAACAGAGCGGCTTAACTCACTTTTGCCTAACTTTTTTTTAAAGACAGTGCAAGAAGAGAACATGTTCCTCAGTTTCGTCAGCTGATTTACATGATGGGCAGGTCTTACTTCAGGCTCGGATTTTGCTCACAATTTATTGATGGCGGACAAAAGGATGACCCCCAACCTAAACTTTATATATAAACTTTCACAAAAGTGAAGATAACATTAATTACATACAATCCTTAAATCAGTATTCCCATTACATCATCAAGAATATACCTTTAAAATAACCCTCTTTGTTAGAGGTCAACAGTTTCTCGAATGCACAGTACCAATATATTTCCTTTATTGCATGATGACAATGCTTGCTGATTCATGGGACAGTGTGCCAGTATTCTTTAAACCCCAGGCTAATGAATAAATCCTTATCAGTCAGTCAGCCATAGAACTTTATTTCGGCTACAAGAGCCACAAAAACAAAGCAACAATAAATAATTACACAGAATTAAATAAATATGTGTATAAAATATGTACAGTACATGTATACGAATAAAATGATAAAATTAAATAGGAATAAGAATTTAAATAAAAGTAAAGATTGAATGCGCTCCCGGGGTAAGTCTAACATTCTTGCTAACACCATTATATTGGTAAAAACTTCCCTCTGACAATCCAGCTGGTCCCAAGGAATTTGGCAATAGCAATCACTAACATAGGTCGAGTGTCTGATCTAAGAATTCGAAGAGCTAAGTCAGACCTGCGCACTCCCAGCTGTCTACAAGCCGGGATCAACCATTTCCTGCATGGAGCAGTGTATGCAGGGCAGACGAATAGGACGTGGGGGAGGTTTTCAATGGGGGCTTTACAAGCTGGGCAGATTGTGGTTTCATCATGTGACCACCGACTAGTGAATAGTCTTAATGGCAGGGTGCCAATACGGAACTGAAAGTACAACTTCCTCTCTCTTGGCTCCGTGATTATGTCCCAGAAAGCCTTGTATTTGCACGTCTCTTTTAGGTTAGTGAAGTCACATGATAGTGTAGAGTGAAGAGCAACCCTCATGTCTTCATAGTCTGCCAGGTGCCAATACAGTTTTTTAAGCTCACTTTTGGAGGGAAATGAAGTAGTGGCTGGGGAATCCCACAGTTCTCTGAGCCCAAGCAAATAAAGTAACCCCTTGATTAATCTAAGCCAGGGGATACTGTGGGAATGGTCAGCTTCTAAGATGACCTGCAGGGCTGTGGTAAAGGAGGCGAGCTCAGGGGTGGTCCAAAGGCGCCGCCAATACAAGAGGGGGTGAAGGGGGGCGTTGTGGTCAATGTGTTTCATGCCTAGGTCTTTAAAAAGAGGAAACAGTGGAGTACTAGACTGGAGGGACACTAGATTCCATAAGAAGTTATTTTTTGACACCTTTATTTCTTGGGTTTTGGCATAGCCCCAGAGTTCAGCCCGATAAAGGGCTGAGCTTACTGCCTTGGTTTCATATATCCGGATCACGGGACGTATTGGTTTGGTATATGAAGAAAGGTTAAAGGCTTTTATTAAGACCCCCATTATTTTCTTTAGCTTGAGTGCTTGCTTTGCAATATGGGAATTCCAACGCATTTTTCTGTTAGCATTATGCCCAGGTAGCTAAAAGTGTCAACCTTCTCAAGTGGAGTTCCCTCAAGAGTGAACTTCCCTCTAAATGATCTGTGTGGCTGCTCAAAGCTAACAAGTGGACTGAAAGGGGATTATGGTCACTTTCCGATCTCTCGACAACCATCATGTAATCACCAAAGGCATAATCTTACGTTGAATAGACAATAGTCAATTCTACTGGTGGGGTTAACTTTGTTTTACGTGTGACAGCCCCTTACATTTGACTTGGTCCTACCATTTAGTGCCCTAAGTCCAAATTCCATGGTCAGTGATTTTACTTGAATAGCAACTTGGGACCACCTTCTGATGGGCGGGATATCCCATGCCTGGTCCTCCTCGTGAGTGGACCCAAGATCATCCCAGTCGAGAGGTTCAAATGTGACGTTAAAGTCACCGGCCACAATGATTTTGTAATGTCAGGGACAGTTTTTCAGAAAAGTCTCCAGGGTGGAGAGGGTTTTGGAAACCCGTCCCCCCAACCCCTCTGGCATAGATGTTAAATAAAATCACAACTGCTATGCGGCAATTTAGTGATGTTCTGGTCCAGATGGCTAGACCCCCAGAGGGCCTCCCCCTGGTGCTGGCCATAGCAGGAATATAAAAGTTGGAGTAGCCAGTTTGGAAGAGTGGATCGGTTGACCATGTCTCTTGAAAGAGACCTATGTCGTGCTCATCCATAAAGGAAGTGAAGGACGGGAGGTGAAGGGTAGATCTCAGGCCTGCCACATTCCACGAGACAATTCGGACCCCGGTGGTTGAATGGACAACTCTGTCTACTGATGTATTTGAGGATTGTGTTGCCAAGGGTGGGTTTAACAAGTGAGGTCCCTTAGAAAGAGAGGAATCTTCCTCACTGTTGTCCAGTTGATGCAGATTTGAGTTATAGTAAGCATCTACGGGACCTGACCTGGTCCTAGGTGCGGTATTCATGTACTTTGCTGTCTGTAATGAGAGTGAGTCACAGGGGAAAGAATGTGCAATGTTGTCATGGCCGTGCAGTAGATCAGAGGTGGACTGGTGGGGTCTATACGGAGGAAGATCGTGGGTGCTTGCAGGGATATTGCTGGGGGCTACAGCCAGACCAGGGACAATTGTTTCATGTTAGTCAGGGGGGGGCTCAACATGTATTTCAAGTGATACTCTGAGTCAATCATCCTCTCTAAGAGCAGATAGTTTGCCTGATGGGCCCTGGATGGGGCGGGCCATACAATGTGCAGGTGAACTAGGATATTTAAACTGGATATGGGATTGCTCTGGAGCACTTGTCCTTGCATCTAGGGCCACCAGGTTGTCCACCATACTCCTACCCCTGAATGTCAACTGTAAAATGTCAGTGTGTGCCAGGGTTGGGCCTTCTTACTGCATCAATTATGTAACAGCCTCTTACATGGCGAATCCACTGAATTGCCTTGTTTCTGATAGAATCTCCCCCTTCTCTGGGTGCCAATGGTTGTAGTTTAGGAACATTTACCATAAGAACTGTCCTTGTGGATTGGAGTCGGTCAGTGATGGGTTTAGCTGTGTATTTAGGGACAATATTGCTTGTAGGTTTTGTAATTAGATAGCAGGCATCCAGTGCATTCCCTGCCATTAAACTAATGTGGGAGGTGGGCTGATCAGATTCCTTTATCTTGGCATTAGCTAAGAATTGGTCAACACAACCATTTGCTTGCGTTGTGGGCAACTTCATTGTGGTACCTCAGTGGTATGGTGTTGGATTGCAGTAGTGATCTAAGGAAGTAGTTTTGTCTGGAGAAATTAACTGCGTAACGACAGCAATTAGGGAAATAACCAGAGACTTTAATTCTGACACCTCCCCTTTTAGATTTTGTATACATAGCATGTGCTGTGCTTCTGACTGGACTGAGTGCTTATTTACATCTACATCTCCTAACCCACCCACCCTGGTGCATTGATCTAGGTCGTCCTGAGAGTCTAAGACAGTGGTTCTCAAACCTGTGGTCCGGGGACCCCTGGGGGTCCACAAAGCCTTTTCAGGGGGTCCGAGACTGCTTAGAAAATTTAAAAATATGAACAAATATTGACAAATTAGGTCCCTAGCTTCCAGTAATGACTCAGGCGGGTCCCCGGATTCCAATGATGATTCTGTGGGGGTCCCTCAGTTCCATTAATGTTAAAATGGGGGTCCACATAAATCAAAAGGTTGGGAACCACTGGCCTAAGATGTTTATTAGGGGGGGTGAAGCGGTTAATGCACTGGATAGGGTCGCTGGGATTAGCTGAAGGCTTATCTGCCGATATTGGGGAAGCGTGGCTGTTGACATCCCTTCCCTCCCCCTGGCCTGTGGAGGTTATGGCCTGTTGGCAGCGTTTTACAAATAAGTCAGCAATTTTCTTATGGCCAACGCCCTTCCTAGCAGGCGAGCACTCTCCCCCAATACCGGTGGGCTGCTGTCCGGGGGGGAGATTAAAATTCCTTCACATTTGTCAAGAAGGGTGTCAATTCGGTCCATAACACAATTATTGACTACATGCTTCTGCCTTTTCCACTTGGTTTTTGACACCACCCCTGCCCCACCCTCTATTGCCTTCCTTTTGCACATATGCTTATAGTTAATGGATAGCTGCTCAATAATACTCCTGCAAGAAGACACAGTAGTGGCAAAGTCAATATCGCCTTTTTGAAGAGAAATGTTAGGGAGGTGGCCCAGCCCAGTCTCCTCTGGGCTACGACGGGCGTGGACGGGCCCGCCCATAGCCCGTGCTTTGCCCGGGCACAGCCTGCGCACGTTGCCCGCCGCGAAGTGCCCCCACGCACTATATAGTGTGAACAAGTGGATGCAGGTGCTCACAAGATGGCCTCCTCCTGGGACCTCAAAACAGTCTGGGATATGTAGTCCCTCAGAGTCCTTGGCACCTCCCGCACCGCGAAGTGCCCCCACGCGCTATATAGCGCTCGTTGGTGTGATCAAGTGGATGCAGGTGCTCACAAGATGGCCGCCTCCTGGGGCCTCAAAACAGTCTGGGATATGTAGTCCCTCAGAGTTCCTGGCGTGTCCCACGCCGCGAAGTGCCCCCATGCGCTATATAGCGCTCGTTGGTGTGATCAAGTGGATGCAGGTTCTCACAAGATGGCCGCCTCCTTGGGCCTCAAAGCAGTCTGGGATATATATTCCCTCAGAGTTCCTGGCGCGTCCCCAATTTGTAAGTGTCTTTGTGTTTAGTGTTATATGACACTTAACACAATAATTTAGGTTGTCTGTAGGTGCTCCTGCTTTTGGTACACCTGTACGTCGCAACACAAAGGCTAATCTGAAGGGTTAACAGGTGTCATACCTGCACTGACAAACAAAGAGCTCATCTATACTGAAACGGCCCTGTCTGAATACCAGCGCAGGCCAGGCCTACACACACACCACAGCGTCCTTATATGTTTCAGTCATGGAATTTGTGTCACCTGGGGATGGGAAATTTAGTCATGGAGACCTTTTGTGTAAATGCTCATCTCCTCCGTAGATCAAATTCTTATTCAAAATAAAATGGGGTGCAACTCAGCAAAGCTTATAATTGATTTCAAGCCCAAATCTAACCTTAAAGAAATTAGCAGAGCACTTTTTGGAAGCCTCAACAAGTGCTTAATAAAATAGTTTTCTGCCTTCTCTAAGCTAACTATTTCAAAGTGACCCCATAATTCTAACCCATAGAGAGCAGTACTCGTGACCCGGGCTTAGTGTACTTCCTGAGCTGGTGATACTGAGTGGGAGTTTCCATGGTTATCTGATAGAGACTTGTAGCTGCAGGTTCCTTACCTTAGTCTGATGCCTGGGATAATTCTGTGTCAGGAAGATTTTTTGTGAACAGTATGTGCACCGGTAGGTGGCATAGACCGGCTCTGAGTGCGTAGTTGGCATCGTCTGTGCTGGAAGTGACGTTCACAGCCAAGACGCACTAACATCAGTTGATTTCGTTGCACGCCAGCCAGCGCAGATCTGGGAGGAGCTACCCCTTCAGTCACTTTTTGACAAAGCTTTTTTCACGTTTTTTCAAGACTTATTTGAGATTTTCCTCCTGGTGTGGCATGGTCATCAAAGAATGCAGGCTTCAAGCTCTGCTGCACCGGTCATCGACTGATGTCTGTGACTAATATGGATCTTGTTTGCCTGTGGTGCCTTGAGTGCACCCACAACTCAAAGTTGTGCTCCAACTGCAGATCCATGAATCAGAAGGCTTTGAGGGAGCATTCCCTCAAGCTACTGGCAGCCCATTGTGTGACACTGTGCCGTTCGAGGTCCCAGTCGAGAGGGAGGTCTCGGGACTGGTCGCGGAGTCCGAGTTGGAGTGGGACAACAAAATCTTGCAACATTTGGGTAAGTCCTGGCATAATAAGAAGTTAAAGTCTGCTTCGACTTCTATACCGCTGTCGGCTGACAAGACTCAAGAGCATAGGTATTCTAGGTCTCGCTCAGCGATTGAGCCTGCTCCAGGGCTGACTTCGTATTTCCACGAATTTCCAGGAGTTGCGGTGAACCCCACCCAACTGATAGATTTTTATGATGCCATGTGCCACAAATTTGGCGGGCCGAACCCTCCGGCATGCCTTCTGGGCGTGCATGGTCAGCAGAGGCCCCTTCTGGTTCAGCGCAGCCAGCTCTGGCCCCAGCGCCATTAGGGCCTGAAGGATCCATTTCTAGATCCAGACCGATGCTGCTCATACCACCTCGATCTTTCCCGGCACTGGCCCCGGTGAAGATGCTCCCGGCAGTGCTATCCCCATTTTAATCCCCAACTCTGAAATGGAGCCGGAGGGGTGTCACTCACTGCCGTATATCGCTCCACTGGGAGATCGTGAGCCCTATTCCAATGGGTTAGGACTCTGGGATGAATGGAAAGTGAAAGTCCAGCCTTATGAACGTAATATGGACTGGTGTGAGGAACTGGGTGAAGCCAGCGGCATGGACACTTTCCCAGATGCTGGTATGATTTCTCCCCCCCCTTACTGTGGCTATGGAAGAGAGAGCATCTTTCACAATGATGGTACGAACGGCTGCAGAGATCCTCGACCTTCAGTTGACTTCAGTGGCGGTCAAGAACAATGTCTGAGAGCTTCCCTATCTGAACCGATCCTCCCATTAAATGACACCCTTGCAGATGTCCTTTTGGTTTCCTGGTCCAAGCCCAACAAAGGGACTCCCTGAATAGGTCAATCACCCATCGCCACTGCCCTGCACCAAGGGCCCCTGGTTCCCCACTCAGCATCCTACCCTTGAGAGTTTGGTGGTCTAGGCCTCAACTTCCCATGTTAACCCTGGCATGGTCCCTATTGCCCCCCTGGAGAGGTAATCCAAAAGGCTGGAGACACTTGGGAAGAAGATGTTTTCTTTCACCAGCCTGGCATTGTGGTCTGTGAACACCCCATGCCTTATGGGCCACTACTCCCAAGCTTCATAGTATATGGTTGTGCAAGTGCTGCCTTTGGTCCCAGAGGAGGCCGGGACTGTGCACTCCCAAGCTGTAGCAGAAGGGAGAGATGCAGCAAAGTTCACAATTCACTGTGGACTCAACGCGACCGACTCGGTAGGCAGAGCGGTTTAGTTGACGGTGGCCCCAGGTGCCACGCCTTGGTTCGCACTGCTGGCTTTTCGGGGGCTATCATATCTACTTTAATGAACAAGCCCTTCCATGACTCCCATCTCTTCAGAGACAAAACAGATTTTACGATCGAACATTTTAAGGTCTGTTCGGCCACCACCCGGCCCTTTGGCTAATTTTCAGCCACAATCCATCCCTAGTTGGGCTTTTGCTCCTCTTGTGCCAATAGAAGAGGCTACCAACCATGCCAATACCCACAAAGCCACCGTACTACGCATGCTTCACAGCCTCTGCTTGGCCGAGAGTGCGGCATCCACAGACCTTTTAGATCTGAAAGCCAGAGGACGAGTCAGTCCACCCCACCTCCCATGCAACTGCAGCCTCCAAACCCTTCTATTCTGCCCTGATACTATCATGGGGGTCCAGTTGGTGGGAGGATTCTCCATCACCTGCCCCACTGGCAGTCCATCACATCGGACAGGTGGATTTTGCAGATCTTCAGAGGGGACTACTCCCTCCACTTTGTGACCAACCTTCCCCCTGTGCCACCATGTGAAGATAGGCTGGCTGAGGATCTTTTCTCCACAAGAAAGCTGTGGCATTCTTGGCCAAAGGGTCTATAGAGAGGATTCTGACGACGGAAGTAGGCCGTGAGTGCTATTCCCTCATCTTTCTGGTGACGAAGGTCAGAGGCCTTCATCCTATCCCTAGGCCTGCGGTTCCTCAAGTACTTCCTCAAGAAAGAGAAATTCAGGATGCTCCCTATGGCTCAGGTTCTATCTGTCCTGGACCCAGGAAACTAAATGGTAGTCTTGAACTTGCAGGATGCATATTTTCACATCCCTGTCATGCCTGCCCACCGGAGTTGCCTATGGTTCACAGTTGTCCGCAAGCATTTCGAGTTTGCCGTGCTCCCCTTTAGCATGACCAACGCCCCTGTGTAGTTCACCAAGGTTAGGACGGTGGTTGCAGCTCACTTGCAGAGATCAGGGGTTTCAGTCTTCTTCTATCTCAACAACTGTCTTTTGAAGGCGAGCTCACCCCAGGCTGTTGTCTCCCACCTCCAGACCACAAGGAACCTCCTGCATTTGCTGGGGTTCACTATAAACGTGCCCAAGTCACACCTGACTCTCTCTCAGGCGCTCCCTTTCATCTGAGCTGTTCTGGACACACCGAACAATTTCGGGCTTATCTTCCTGAGCGGTCCAGAATATTCAGGCTATGATACAGATGTTTCAGCCTCCATCCTGGGTTTCAGTGAGAAGGACTCCGAGGCTGCTGGGACTCAAGACCTCTGGTATCCTGCTAGTGAATAATGCATGTTGGCCTATGCAGGTTCTACAATGGGACCTGAAGTTCCAATGGGCACAGCATTGGGAAAATCTCTCCAACATGCTCCAGATCTCGGAAGAAACTGCGAAAGGTCTGCAGTGGTGGGTAACAAACCACGGTTGGGTCAGCGGCAGACTCCTCTCCCTTCCCCCAACCAGATCTGACAGTAGTGACTGATGTGCTAATCCTGGGATGGGGCAGCCATCTGGGAGCGGTAGAAATCAGAGGACTCTGGTCTCCGACGGAATCCAGACTTCACATCAACATGCTGGAGTTGTAGGTGATCCGACTAAAATTGAATGCCTCCCTTCCATCAAGGGGAGGCTGGTGCTGGTGTCCAGACAACACCACTGCCATGTACTGCAGCAAACAGGGTGGTGTGCGGTTGTGGCCCCTGTGTCAAGAGGCCCTGCATCTCTGGACATTGCTGGAACGTCAGACGGGTTCTCTGAATGCCAGGACGGATGAACTCAGCTGCAGATGCTTAGCGTTTCAATCCAGAGGTGGCCCCTTGTCTCTTTCAGCGATGGGGAGAGCCTTGGTTAGAACTGTTCACCTCTGCCGAGAACTTTCAATGTCAGCAGTTCTGCATGCTGGAGTTTCCAAGGCAGCTCTATCTCAACAATACTTTTTGTTTAGCGTGGAGTTCAGGCCTCGTGTGCCTTTCCAGCGATACCACTCCTGCCCAGAGTTCTCAAGAAGAACGACTGGTCCAAAGTCATGCTTGTCCCCCAGATTGGGCAAAGAGAATCTGGTATCCCAAGCTAATGAGCATGGTCATCGATCCTCCGATCAGGCTTCCCTTTCAGGAGGTTCTCCTGTTGCAGCAGGGGTGGGTTCCCCACTGGAACCTGTCCAGGCTCCGCATTCTTACGTGGCAATTGAGCTGCGGCATTTGACAGCCTTTGACCTTCCTTCCGAAGACTGCAAAGTCAACTTGGCAGCCAGATGTCCCTTCATCAAGATGGTATGCACCTGCCATTGGAAGAAATGTGTGGCTTGGTGTTCTGCCAGAAATGTTGATTCCCGTTTCTGCCCCCTTTCTCAGGTTCTTCTCTTTATTCTTTCTCTTGTCCAGCATGTCTCTGCTCTGGGCACTCCTAAAGGTTATTTTTCTGCTATCTGTGTTCCTAAGATTGCCTGATCAACCCTCTCTCTTCAAATCTCCTATTGGACATAAATTCCTGTAGGGTCCAGTCCGTCTTTTTCCCCCTTCTCCCTCTAAGATGCCTCAGTGGGGCAATCTGGTTCTCACAGTTTTGATGTGGGTTCTCTTTGGTTTCCTCACTTCTACCTGACAAGCTAGTGAGGCACAGGTATTGTCATCTAAGCCGCCCGATTTATCTATCCATCCTGACAAAGTGATGCTTTGCACCCGAGCCTCCTTTCTCTAGAAGCTAGTCACACCATTTCATGTAGGTCAGTCCATCACCTTACATATATTCTATGCTGCGTCTCACCCTTCTGAGGAGGAGGAGCACCCCCATTGTCTGGACCCCAAACAAGCGTTGTTCTACCTTGACCGCACACCTCTTCGTGGGGTATGTCTGAGCCAAACAAGATCATGCTGTGCAGGAACAAGACCATCTCCAGATGGATTGTGCTCAGCACCAAAATCTGTTACGCAGTGGCCAAGACGCAACCTCCTGAGGGCTTGCACGTTCGGCCACCACTGCATTAGCATGCAGAGTTCCAGTCCTGGATATCTGCCAGGCTTCCCTGCACACGTTTACCAAATATTACTGCCTGGACTGTCAGGTCTTTTGTGACGGCCTCTTTGCTTGTTTGGTCTGTAGGACTTCCTCATCTGAAATTGGTCTGCAGACCCATCTGTGAGGATGCTATTGCTTGGGTATCTGTTCTAAGGGAGGAATCTGCAGCTAGAAGTCTCTATCAGATAAACAAGTTACATACCTTTGGTAGAGACTATATCTAGCTGCAGATTCCTTACTGACCCACTCATCCTTCCCGCTCTGCGAACAGATTTCTATGGACAGGGCTGTATCTCTTTCAGTGCCCTAGTTTTTCCACACTAGTGGTCAATGTTTATCGGTCTGCGCTTCTGCCGTGGAAAGTCATGAAAAGAAACTGATGTCAGTGTGCCTGGGTGGTGCCTATATAGGTGCCGTGAATGTCACTTCTGGCACTGATGATGCTGACGACCCATGCAGAGTCGATCAATGCCATCTACCAGCACTTACGGGTACTGCTCACGAAAATCTTCTGGATCCTGTCTGATGCCTAGGATAATTCTAAGGTAGGTAACCTGCAGCTGGATATAGTCTCTACAAGATAAGGCATTAACGAAGGTAAGAAACTTTTTCATTAATGCACTTGGTCTGTGCTTAAGTACTTTTTGTAGTCTTCTCACAACAGAAATGGATATCTGATGTCGTTATACCCCAGTGGTCAAACTGAGTTACTTTTTCAAGAACATTGTTAGTCTTATTTTCCCTCTAAACTTTTAGTGAGAGTTAAGTGCCATGAATTTCGTTTTCCATGGATTTATTTACAAACCAGGTGAATTGCAAAAGGTTGCAAACCTTTGAAGTAAGGTTTCCAGATCTTTCAGGGATTTAGAAGTAAGTAAGGAGTCATAAACTAACAATAACAGAGGCACCTTCTTACTTGCCAATACTGGCAAATCATTTTCACAATTTATTAAATTACGTTGGCTACCAGTATCGAAGAGGATGACTTTAAAGATCCTTATCCACGCACACAAGGCCCTCCGCAACACGAGTCCGACATACCTCAACGTCAGACTCCCCTTTCACACCCCGACCCGCAACCTTCGCTTCGCCAACCACGCCCTCGCCTACGTTCCTCGCATCCGCCGCACGACCACAGGAGGAAGATCATTCTCCTACCTCGCCGCAAAGACCTGGAACTCCCTATCACTCCACCTCCGCCTTACCGATGACTTTCTATCTTAACACCTTAAGACCTGGCTGTTCGACCAGTAGCTCCCCCCAACCCCCCAGCGCCTTGAGACCTTCCGGGTGAGTAGTGCGCTTTACAAATCCCTGATTGATTGATTGATTGATTAAATAATCAATACACACATCTATAAAGATCAGGCAAAGAAGGGGTGCATAGTCTTGGCAAACACCTTTATTGACCTCAATCCTTTCAGTGTCCTCTCCATTGCGACCCCACCTCCCTTGAGCAAAACTATCTGTGTGTAAACATCTAATCTTATAGAGACTGCTAGCTGCAGATTCCTTACCTTAGAATTATTCCCTGGATGTCAGACTGGATCCAGAAGATTTTTCATGAGCAATATCCCTGCGTGCCAGTAGGTGGCATATTTTAGCTGCGTGTGGCGTTGTAGGCTTCGTCCTCGCTGGAAGTGACGTTCGCAGTGCCTATAGAGGCATCACCCAGGCGCACTGACATCAGTTCTTTTCTATCCGCGCCAGTCAGCTCAGATCTAAAGAAGAAATGCCTCTAGTCTTTTTTTTTAACTAGCTTTTTTTGTCGTTTTGCCAACTCTTTAGGTGTTTTCCTCGTATTGTGGCAAGATCCCCTACAGAAAGGCTGGTTTCAAGCCCTGTGGCACCTGTCAGCAATGGATGTCAGTGACGCACCCGCACCTTGTATGCCTGTGGTGCCTTGAGGGCGACCACGACCTGAAGGACTGCATCGATTGCTGCTCCCTAAACCCAAAGGCCTTGAGAAAGCGATCCCTGAAGCTCCTGGCAGCTTGACATGCAATGCCACGACACTCCAAATCCCGGTCGAGTGGAAGGTCCCAGGAGCAGTCACGAAGCCCAAGATCTTCGTCACACTTTAAGTCATCGGGCCACTCGGGTAAGTTGCACCACCACAAGAACAAGAAGAAGCTGAAGAAATCTTTGACTTCTCCTTGTCCGTTGGGCGATGAGATGAGAGAGCATCGGGCATCAAGGCCTGGCTCTGTGGTTGAGGCAGCGCCTGGCCCATCTCTGCGCCTCCTCGAGTTTCTGGGAGGTGGAGCGACCCCTGCCCAGTTAATTCGATGAGTCCATGCTCTTTAAATTTGTGTGGCCCTTTCCTCCGGCACACCTTTGGGCCACATGGGTTTGGAAGGGGCCCTGTCTACTTGAGCACCGACGGCTCCAGCCTAGACTCCAATAGGGCTACTGGGATTCATTCCTGGATCTGGACCAATGCCAGTCTCCGGCTTCTTGCGTGGAGATTGAGCGGTGACAGTTGACAGCTTTTAACCTTCCTCCCAAAGTCTGTGATGTCAGCTTGGCAGCCAGGGGCCCCACCACCATGATGTGGTACGCCTGCTGTTGGAAAATAATTGTGGCATTGTGGGCAAAAAACCAAGTTGACCTCCTTTCTTCTCCTATTTCTCAAGTCTTTTTCATTCTCTCTCTTGCCCAACAGGGCTTTGCTCTGGACACTCTTAAAGGCTGTCGCTCTGCTATCCATGCTTTTTTTGCTGTTGCTTGACCAACCATCCCGCTTCAAGTACCCTATTGTACATAGATTTGTAAAAGGTCTTTGGTTATCTCTTTCTTCCCTCGCCATTTCTCATGCCTTAGACGGACCTTAATCTTGTTTTCTCTTTATTGATGTGTGCTTCTTTCGAGCCACTTCACAATTGTCCCCGTAGGCTCCATAATATCAGGACAGCCTTCCTTGTGGTGACCACATCTGCCCGAAGACTAAGTGAGCTTCAGGCTTTATCGTCCAAGGCTCTATTCCTTTCCATCCATCCATCCATCCTGAAAAACTGGTGCTTCGCACTATGGCCTCCTATGGCCTCCGACCTATCTGAAGTGGTCCCTCAATTTCAGGTAGGCCAATCCATCAGTTTGCCTACTTTTTCAACGTCCCTCCACATCCCTCTAGAGAAGAGAAGTGACTCCATTATCTGGACCCAAAGGGAGCGTTGTTGTTCTACCTTGAATGCACAAAAGAGTTCCAGTTGAACTAACAGCTCTTCTTGGGGTATGTTGGAGCGAATAAGGGTCGGGTCATGCAGAAGTGGACCTTCTCCAGATGGGTCATACTCTGCGTTAAAATCTGCTACGCACTAGCTCATTTCACCAAAGCTAAAGCTGCAACTACTGCATTTCCACACTGCGTTCCGCTCCTGAACATCTGACAGGCAGCAGTATGGGCCTCTTTGTACACGTCATAAAGCACTACTGCCTGGACAGTTGGGTCCGTAGGAATGGGTACTTTTCCTGTCTGGTCCTGTGGGACTTCCTTGTCTAAAATTGGTCAAGAGGGCCCACCTGCGGAGATGATATTACTTGGATATCTATTCTAAGGTAAGGGATCTGGGCTAGAACTCTATATCAGATGAACAAGTTAATTTCCTTTGGTAACACCTTATCTGGTAGAGACTATATCTAGCTGCAGATTCCTTATCGACCCACCCATGTTCCTCGATCTGTGAACAGATTTCTAGGGACAGGTCTATTACCCTTTTAGGGCCCTAGTTTTCCACACTAGTGGTCAGTGTCCTTTGTTGCTCTGCGCTCCTTGCATGGAAATTGGTGAAAAGAAACTGACCTCAGTATGCCTGGGTGGCGCTTATATAGGTACTGCTAGCGTTACCTCTGGCACAGACAATACCATGCAGAACGGAGCAACGCCACCTACCGGCACACAGGAGTACTGCTCAGGAAAAATCTTTCAGATCCAGTCTGAGGCCTGGGGATGAGCCTAAGGTAAGGAATCTGCCTCTAGATATAGTCTCTACCAGATAAGGTGTTACCAAAGGTCAGCACCTTGTTCATTACACACAGTAGATCGCAGGCAACACCCAATGAAGCCATGACCTCCCACAGCTTCTCTTGCAGTAGCTTATGAAAGGCCGCATGAATATCAACGAACACAACATATAAAGCAACATATCAGCTGCCTCTTGCAAAATCAGTGGACTTCCATATTATCAAGAGAAAGTGAAAAACTTGTTCAATGGTACTGGTCTTTGGCCTGAATCCTGCTTTAAACTCACTCAGAATGTTAATACCTGCCATCCAGGCTAAAAGTTTATCCAACACCTGTTTGCCAAATATATTTTCTGCAGATTATCTTTCAAACAAATTGGGTGATAGTTGCTGGGGGTCAATAAGACTGCCTTTTTTTGTTAATTGGCATTACCTCAGCTCCCCTCCAGGAGTCTATTATTGGTGGACTGAAATGATTGCATTAGAAATAGTATTTATATATAGACCCCAAATTTCCAGTTCATATAGAAAAAGATCTAAGGGTATTTTGTCCCGCCCCAGTGCTTTGTCCCTGTTTTGGGCCTTAATGAGTGTCAGCATGTCTTGCAATGAAAAGAAAGTTAGGTATCCTGGTTCAACAGCACACCCAACTGAATGAGTTTCACTTGAGGGATTAGTAACTTTAGGTGCCACTAGATCATTGTACAAATCCTCAAAATACTTCACCCATTCAGTTGACTGAACATGCTCCTCTGGTATCACAGTAGAGTTCCTGTCACCATGAGAAACTATAAGTCAAAATGTCCCTCTATCATAGCGCCTGCATGCATCAAGAAGATTTTCCCAAATCCTATGTTTCCAATCAATTTTCACTTGTTTGATGCACTACAGGTATTCTGCTCTAGATTTTATTACCTCCCTTACCCCTAGTATTATTGCCCGAACAAGTTTAGCTTTTTTGATCCTTCAGTCCTTAATAAACCATTCTTTGCCTTTCTGTTGAGTTTGATCTTGAGAGACATTTCCTGTGAAAAGGTTCCTGAGCTTGTCAGATAATTGCCTATGCTCGTTTCAGAGTACAAAAGGATACAATAGATTATCTAAAAAGCATCCCAGCATTAGGGTTGTTTTTTAAAAGCAGTCTCAGTAGTTTGAGGGGTGTTAATAATTGTATCCCACTTCACAGTTGTTTTGTTACTTGTAATGACTAAACCATTGTTTTTAACTGGAGAGCTGTCTAGTTGCCTTTTTATCAGTGATCTTTTAAAATGGCAGACCAAAGGATCGTGATCACCTTAATTTCTTGATAAAATCTTCATGTCAATTAAATCACTACATAAGCTGGCATCTATTAATATATAGTCAATGCAACTCCTATAATGGCCTCTTTTAAACTTGGGTGCAGTCTGGGCATCTGAAATATACATCCAATTGCACGCACACAATCTGTGGGTTGATGTATTATCAACTAGCTGCAGAGCAGCTCTAGACATCCAGGCACAAGTCGGGCTGCTTGATCTGGGATGCCCCAGTAGACATCCGCATATCTTGCAATCACTCTTATCAGACAAGACGGTTCAAAAGTGGTGGCCCAATGCAGACTCTTCTGGGCGAAGATGGGCCTGGCCTTGGTTAAGGCATACTTTATGGGCCTTGGAGAGAAAGTCCTGCCTTCTCCTGTAGAACTTATGTGGTGTGCTGCACTCTGGGGCTTGCAGTCCCTAAGAGTATTATCGCCGGTGTCCTGCACAATGGGACGGTAAGATGCGCTTAATGCACTTTGGAGAGAGTGTCCCACCGGCTCCTCCTCCTGCACCGCTGCACTGGTGTGCTGCGCTCTGGGGCTTGCAGTCCCCATGAGTAAAGTCTCCAGTATCCCCTTACAGATAATCATATCTTTCCAGTGTAACATCTTGACAAATATAATTCTTCCTTCTTGTCACCGGATCAGCCCTAAGACCCTCACTGACACCTTCATGGGCACCTAATCAAAGCTCTGTTCTTGCCCACCGGTTACTAGGGAGGTGGCCAGATGTGTTAGACTGGAGTCCCTCGGACCATCTTAAACCTTCAACCTCTACATGCCTTCCTGCCTAAGGACAAATTTAATAGCTTACGCTGGCCCTAATCCTGTCAAGCTCAACTCAATCCACTAGGTAATGTCCTTTAATCTGCAGAACATGTATTTCCATATACTCTTATTGTTGGCCCAAATATGTTATCGGCGGCTCTTTGGCCCAAATATGTTATCAGCGGCTCAAGGTAGGCTAGGAGCATTTTCAGGTTGCCATGCTCCCATTCGGGCTCACCAGTGCCCGTCAGAAGTTTGCAAAGGTGATTTCGGTGGTAACTCCCCATCATTGGAGATCAGGGAAAACAGTTTTCCCCTACCTACACACATTGCAGGGTTGTCACAGTCAGTCATAGACCCTCTCTGGATGACTGTGACCCTCTTAACATCTTTGGGGGGTTCAAGATCAACAAGCCACAGTCATACCTGACTCCCTCCCAAAGCCTTCCTTTAATTGGGCAGTACTGAATACTGTACAGTACAGTGCTCTTCCTCTGTTTCAATGAGTCCAAGGCTTTCTGGCTGCTATTTGCCCTTTTAGCCTCCTGCATCTTCTTTGTTGACTTTGCAGTGTAAATGAATGTGCAGTAATGAAACATAATGCATATATTGTCACATATTGATGACTTCTATTCCCTGAGGGGCGGCACTTAAATTTAGACTATATCAGTACCATTAATTATAGTTGACATTGACCATTTTAGAAGGCTTCAGTCAGGCACTGTTAGTGCTAGCTAGCTGTCTTAATTCACCATTTGGAAACTGAAGAATGGACCCATACCTATACCCATGTTTGGCCATTCAGAAGTATGTGCTGGTAAGGTATTTTATAGGCTCAAAATTGAGAAATCCTGCAAGTATGCCCCCAATAAAGAAGACTAGAACAAGGTAATTGTGTAAAAGGTAATTGAGCAGTAACTATATCTTCCTTGTTATCTTCTAAATCCATAGTGGCAAGAACTCCTTTGATGAGACAGAATGGTAATTAGAAATTTCTGCTTTAACAGATCCTTGGAGAAACTCTAGACCTCCAATGATGGAGCAGTCTGTCTACCATATATCCCCCACTGAGGAAAACACCTAGAATAGTGTCAAACCACCTGAGCTATACCACTCACAGAGAGACATCATTTAATGGAAGCCTTATCAAGATCAGCATTGTTTCTGGTCACTCACAGAGCTAGGGATGAGACTTAAACAGGGTCTGAAATGTGCTTGTTCAAACCATTGCAACTGTTTATAGTAGGTTTTGGATGATGTAAGTAAATACACAAAATTCCTTCACTGGATGTAAGATGGAGGTTATGCAAAGAGGTTTCTTCAAAATCATGGAGTAACTGAATTGAAATTAGGCTTTCATCCAAAACAGTGTCGGCCCTGAACGCACTAACTGAGCTAACTTGGCTACCAATCAGCAGTGGAAGTGAATAATTATGTCCTGAATTAAAGGATGACAGCAAGAGAATGAAGATTTTGGTTGTTAACCACATCCCAACAGGGAGATTGTGAAAACCAGGAAAGGTCATGCACATTTGTGATTAGGCTCTAGTTAAAAAACCCTCTTGAAAATCCTGAATAAGAATGAGATTATTCTAGCCTTTTGGAAAGGTAGAAATGGGTAAAACGCATTACTGATCTCTGAAAAGCAACAAACACAGTTCATGTCTTTGAATGTAGATAGGAGACATTTATGGCTGTTGAACACACAAATAGTCACTTGTTTTGATAATTGGATTATTCCAAGCCCAGCTTTCCAAAATTGTAACAGAATGGAACCACGCATGGAACTAGAAACTGACAGGAAAAACAAAGGGTTGGTAAGATAAGTAGGGACACTATAACAATTAAACTCCTCACTTGGTTGATAGAAGATGTTGGGCCAGGACCATACAGTTTTATAGAGACTATAACTGCGGAGCATTCCTGAAACTGTACGCTTTGATGCATCGAAGGTAGGTTACTTCACACATACATTCATTCAAAAAATATACACTTACATGCATATAAAATATAATTTCTTATTGAGACATGTTGATCATATAGATTAGAGAAGAGGACTAAAACTCATTTGAATGTAGAAATTCTAATGGAGATGGAACTCACTGCCCAGTCCTATAATCAGACTTGTAATCTTTATCATTGTCTTGTCACCGTAACTGTGTCTGTGTAACTATGTCGATCAAAAGCCTTACCACAGGCAGCCATCAAGTACACTGTAATACAATTACAAACATGCACAAAATACAGTTGTCAAAACAATATAAAATCCCAACTAATAGGGACTTATAAGGATTAACATTGTACAGGTTGTCTATCTCCATGGTTTGTTGGGTGGGTCACCAACACTAAATCCCTTGCCTAGTACGGGAATCTTCATGATTCCAGGTAACATAATACCTGCTTACAGGCTTAAGCACAATGTAATAACAACCCATCCTTAAAAGCCTGTTGTCACAGAGCAAATTTTTTATATCCTTAGTTGGTCATGGGTTAACCAACACCAAACCCTTTGCTTACTACAGTAATCTGTGAAATTCCGTGAAACAAAATACCTATCTGTAGGCTTTCATAGGGAGTAATAACAATCTACTTGTTAATTGCTATTGGGTTTAAAAATATGCTTTTCAAATAAATACGTCCCAGTGTCTTTATCATAATATGTCATAATAAACTGATCACGCCTATAGCCAAGATCATCAGCTGGCCACCATAACCCACTTAATCATGCTGTATTTATTAAGTAAAAGAGATGTCACGAGCAGAAAAGTACAGAACAAGTAGTCTTTTTAGTAGAAACACACAAATTCAGCCTAGCCAAATTCTGCACTTTGGTGGGGGGGATGGTGAGGGGTGGTGAGAGAGCCAAGGTGGTTGGAGCCTAAGACTTTCTCTTAGTAGTACTCTGAAAGGTTTGTTTGTTGATCACTTAAGAGCCAGCTGACAGCTACACTGTCAAGCCAGACCTAAACCTCAATGTAGGTTAGTGCAGCCCTGGCCACCTTATGCTTCTCGCAAACACAAAACTACATTGAAAAGGCTGTAGGTAATGATGTAAGTAGGGGGGTGTTGGGATAGTAATACATTATTCTTGACTTGCCTCTTCCCATTTGTGCAACTGCCAGATAAAAGCAAACACTGTAAATTTTCTAGCTACCTAAGACACTTTAACGGCATTGCAGTGCCATATGTGTGACCCTGAAAGGTCACTCTCAGGCAGCTATACTGCTTCTGGCAGCGGGATAAACAAAATAATCACATCTTCATGAAGCAGATGCACATTTTTCTGTGAAAGCATACAACTACTGCCCAATCAAAACATGTACTCCTGGATACCAGCAAGTGAGAGGAGCCAAAGCCCCTTGCTGTTATACTCCCGAAAGTTGTTTTTTACGTCTGATGATATCTGCACTGTCAAGCCAGACCTCAAAATAGTAGACAATATGCATGCACTGCTCTTCTGAACTTCACCTACTTCTCCTAGGCATCTTCCCCTTTTCCTCTCTTCCCACTAACGTGAGACAGTTGTACCTATACCTGAGCATCATTGGTAACTAATTAAGTGACAAAAAATGCTTCCAGGGATGTGTTTTTTCTGACATTTATTTCTAACATTTTGAAGCATAATTTTTTGAAAATGTTTTTTCTTATTCTTCATTTGCATGAATTGTAGTGATGCATGGTTGGTAAGAAGCTGTGTTGCCAGTTTTATACTGTCCATCGCATGTAACATATTAACTTTCAAATGCATCTTTCTTGAGTGTCTGCTCAGGCCAGCACTGTTGTTATTGGGAGCTAACTCAGACAGTATCCTTTAGTTTCTTTTTACTACCTCTCCCTTAGGACGTTAGTAATTGTCCTTGTATGTTCTGTTTCTTGCACTGCCAGGTTGGTTTTACCTTTCCTTAAATACCGCCACTTTCAGCTTTCTACATTAAAATGTTTTTTTTAATCACTGTGTCATCCTATTAAAAATTTACTTTTTGCAGGTAATTTTTTCCCTTTCATCATAGCTTCTGTTAAGACATTCCCTCTTCCTTTGCTAAAGCTGAGTGCTTCTTTACCTTCTCTTCATTTAATGTCTGTCATGATATACTATGTGCCTTATAGCTTATGTTGTAAATAGGTACACCTGGGCCTTTTTAGGTCTGTGTTCACAGCACAGCTGTCAAACTGACAGGCCACAAAAATAGTGGGCTTTTGGTCTGCCCCTTCAACACTTGCCGTTTTATGTCTCACCAGATCGTTTAGCCATTGTTTGGGTTTTTCAATCACTTCATGAATCAGAACCAACACTATCGCTCTCTCACCTGATGCTATTGCCTCGTGGGGGTGTATCTTTCCACTTTTAATGCAGTACTTGTATTGACTGCTGGAAGCACTACTTTACAACTGTAGACTTATCTTCCCTTTCTTGCTGGCTCCCTTCTGTTCCTCTGACTTTCCTAAATCTCGCTTTTTATTTCTGCCACACACCAAGCCTCAGGTTCCTCTCTCCTGCTCCTCTTTCTTACCACTTCATACTCATCATTCCTCCCCATGGCTCCTCCTTTTTCCCCTCTATGTACTCATTATAGCCCCCACTTGCACCCCTCTCTAGTTCCTTCCAACCAAATCCTCTTCTTTTCCCTTTGTGCTTCTTGTTGCTGCGACCACATTTGGCCCGCTGCCTGCCCTTCCTTCCTGTGGCTTCCTGTTATTTTATCGAGGACCATGCATTTGTTTTTGATTAGTAAGGTTTGTCAGTGTTGAAGACTCTCTTGTCCTCAATACTGTCTTCTTCTAGGTTCTTTGGAAAATAAAGAAATGGTGGCAAGGATATCTACAGTGAATGCATCCTTACTGCCCTACCTTCCTTGGACCAGAAACAAAAGCAGGAATTTATCCGAGGTAAGGGGAGCCTTCAAAGTAGGAAGCCTTTTTTGTTTTTTTTTCATCAGGCTTTAATGTTCTAAGACTTCATGCATTAGCACATTAAACTTGGGCATGTTGGCTTTGCCAGTGTTTTTTAAATTGTAGCAAGCCTAGTCTCAGTAGCCCTTTCTTTTATAGTGTATGCCATAGTTGTGTTCAGTAGTTACTTGGCTCGTTTTTAATAAGCATTGTTCATGCCAAAGGAGAATACTATTGCTCAATAGTTTTAATACTAGTAGGTTTTCTGTTACATTTGCAAGGAATGGCACAGCAATATTAGAGTTACTTATCAGTATGACATGTGGTGGTGTTACATAATCACCCTTCAGAGCATTTTTTGTGAGCATTGTTTACAGTGACATTCACAATGGGAAAGGGGTCCCATGGGGATCCCTTCCCTTTTGTGAAAGTGTTAGCACCCATTTGAAATGGGTGCAAACTGCGATTGCATAACATAGCAGGGGAATAGCAAATGTGTGTGTTAGCTGACAACTTGTTGACTATCGCCTTAGAATATCTCCAATTCAAGCAGTCAGCATGGAGTTCGTTTCCTGGTGCAAAAAGGGTGGCGTGACTCTGGAAGTAATGTTTAAGTAATCTAGGAAATTAATGATCATTATATTAAATGTGAACAACTGCCTGATAGCCTTAGGAAGATACCTTATCATATAATTTAAATATAAGTGGTCAAATAGATCATGAAGAAACATTTCCCATCTTGGTCTGAGTAAGAGGTAACTGCAACAAGAAAAAACAGTGGAAAATCACTGAGATATCCGTGGCACTTGAAAAAGTCATGTTAGAGTGTTCTCATGTACATAACAAATAATGCACTGATTGTGGTAAATGTGATAGATCAGGAATATGAGGGAGTGTTTTGGCAAATTGTAGTTAATAGATTTGGGGAGATATGAAGAAGAAAGACAGTTTGAACCAGATTACAGAGGTTGAATATAGCTTTTTTCTGTAGCGGTCCAAAGGGACAATATTATGCAAAATTACACACTAACATGCAGTTTGTGGACAATATTGTATATTTCATGTGTCTCAAAAGCCCATTTACTAAGGGCCCAGATAGGATTGCTAATGTCATTCTAAAACAATTTGCAGCATTGGGGCCTAGATTCAGTCTCTGCTTTGTAGGTCGCAACTTGATTTGAGTAAACACCTTCATCTCAGAAAGAAGTTAAATTGTTATCTATCCTCAAGAAACCAATCTTTTCCACATAAATTGGTTATTTTCGTGTTGGATCATCTGGACAAAAAGTTCCACTGATATCATTAAAGCAGGCCATTGGTTTTATGGAAGGGAAGATATTACTTCCATTTATGCCAAACGGTTTCTGTAAGGAAACCCATGCTTGTCATCATATTATACAATGACCTATGTCACCCAATCTAATCCACAGTGAACCAAACTCACAATCACTCTATTCCTTCTTCCTTTTCACTTTTGTAGAATTGTATATGGCGTTTAACATCAGATTTGTGCAGGCCTAATTGGGAGGAAATTCTGTTGCCTCTTTTGCCTCGGATTTTCATCCTGTTTGCATTGCCAGACTTAGAGTGCCACAAGTAAGGGCCTGTTATTCTGGGGCACCAGAAAGCCCTGAAATAATCAAGGAGAGGTTCACACATCACATGTATTAATCATCCCAGTAGTGTCTCAAAGCTTTTGTAGATCTGGGGCATTTCACTTCTGTTGCCACATTTTCCTGAACTAATTGTAAACGTCCTTTAGCTCCATTGCCGAAATATTCCATGGTAGGCCCACTCACCATTGTAATGGGGTGGACTCTTCCACTTGCAAACTACCTCCAGCTTGACAGACAGCTTAATGTGTTAAAAGTGCTTGCCTATCCTACATTGTTGAACCCTCACCTTCTATATTCGTCATGCCCAATGTTAGATTCCCTAGGCCAAGGACTGTTTATACCAGAACCCTTTTATCTTAGGCTAATATGCCTTTCCCGAAACCTTTTTCTATTTATGAGTGAACAATTAAAAGTATTTGCGTATTTATAGCACACTGTTACCCACAAACCTTCGACTGTGTGTCTGTGTGACAACTAAGCTATATTAGAAATGTGAGAAGCTCTTTTAGGTAATTATTGACTGGGGTGAGGTTCACCCCGTATAATAGCCCATCCTCCTGTTCATCAGGGCTCATAACAGTTTGAGCATTATTCAAACATTTTGTTAAGACTGTGCATGTTTCCTTGGTACTCTGCTATTCACATTTGATGATGATGATGATGATATAAGTTTGTAAACCAGTTCACGTAGTCGAGGAGTTCTCCAAACCGGCAGCTGCCAACAACTACATCATCCCAAGCGCTCTACAACGACCGTTCAGACTTCTTGGAACAGAAGTTTGTCAAGATCTACAACATAGATGACCCACAGCATGTCGATACGAACATCTGTCAGGACACCTCCCTCCTCACCAGACATCAGCTAAGCAACTGGAAGCCCCTCTCAAATGAAGACACCGCCCTGATTAATACCATTCACTCAGGAGCCCTCCTCAGACCCATGCCCCCACTTCATATACAACCTTGTAAAGTCCATCATCTCTCCTGGGCTTACTGCTATCATCAACACCTCTATAACCACTACCACCTCCCTGTCTTGCAGGAAAAATGCAGAAGTCAACACCCTATTGAAGAAACTAACTGCAGACCACAACATCCTTAGTAGCTGCAGACCCATCTCGCTCATGCCTTTTCCAGCTAAAGTCAAGGAGAACGCCACCAATACTCAACTTGCAGACCACCTAGAACTCCATCAGCTCCTATTCAACTCTCATTCAGGCTTTCACACCAACCACAGAAAAAAAAACAGCCCTCATTGCAGCCACCGATGATATCAGAAGCATCCTCGACCGAGTAGAACAGCTGCACTCATCATCTGCGACCTCTCTGCAGCTTTTCATATGATCTCCCACAACTCACTCATCAAAAAGCTTGAGCACCTGGGTATCTGCATGGACACACACATACACACCTCAGAACCCTCATCAGTGGAGTCTCTCAAGGATTGTCGATCAGTCCAACACTCTTCAAGGTCTACATGACGCCCCTCGCTGACATAGTGCCCATGGCATCAACATAGTATCCTACGCCAATGACATTTGGCTCATCCTCTCCTTTACTGACTTAACCAGCACTGCCAAAGCAAACTGATTCAACTGCATGAGCAATGTTGCTTCTTGGATAAAAAACAACTTCCTCCAGTTCAGCACAGACAAAACTAAAGCCCTCATCTTAGGTAACAACCAATTGCTGTGGAATGCCTCTTGATTGCCTTCCAAACTTGCCCCCCCACCCACTGCTACGGATCATGCCAAGACCCTAAGGATCATCCTAGACACTAACCTCTACATGAGCAGACAGATCAACACTAGCACCTCATCATGCTTCCAAATCCTGCGAATGCTAAGCAAGATTTTGAAGTGGATCCCAGTTAACACAAGACAGTCACCCAGACTCTTATCATTGACTACGGCCCAACGTACCTCAGCCACCATGTCAACTTCTGCTAACCCACCAGATGCCTTTGATCTGCATCCAAGGCAAGAGCACACCTCCCTCACATCAAGTAGGCCAGAAGTGGAGGACGCTGCTTCTTATACCTTGCAGCCAAGACCTGGAAGGACCTCCAGCAAAATCTCAGAACATCCCCCTCCCTCATGGACTTCGGAAGAAGCCTAAAGACATGGCTCTTCCAGACGAAACAGTCACCATCTCCTCCCACCCTCTCAGGGTTGCCCTACCCCGCGAGTGGATACCATCAGGGGTGATTAGTCGTGCCACATAGCACAACGTATACCTAGTAATGTGGCCTGTGCTGGAGACAAATACATGGCATACAACAAACCCATCTAGGGTTTGATGATGATGATGATGTCCATGATATTCAGGATCTTATGAAAGGAGATGAGGATGTGTTGTACTTTAAAAACAGTAGAAAGATCATTCCAGGTTTCAGGGGCAGGAAAGGAAAAAATGTATCCCCATGGTCAGGGCACAGCATGTAGCAGGTACAGAGAGTAGCACAATGTAATTAGTATATAGCGTTTGGCGCTTTGTGAAAAAGAGGATGTCCAGTTTGGGTCTTTCTGGTCTTTTTAGTCATAAGTTGAAAGACTTATGTTTGTGATCACTGATTTTAGGAATTGTGATGTATATAAATTCCTTTCCAACAAATCAGAAAGATCAATCGCTCCTGGGATTTGATGCTTTATATACAAGAGAAAATACTTTTATTGAATGTAAAGCTAAAATGATAGTGAGTTTTTGTTGTGTATATTTTATAACTACCCTCATTGTTCCTCCCAAGAACAATACCTGAAACATGTTTCCAAAGCAACAGTTTATCAGTGAACTCTACTATGATCTAGCTTAACCACAGGATTCTAATGATACACTAAAGTGCTGCCATTCTGTATTGATGACGGAAGTTAGGCGCACAAACACCATTGTCTAAGATAGAAGTGATGGAATTTCCGGCATTTGCTGTGAAGCAATCAGTCTGAGATGACAGAATATTATATGACATTGTGCTGCTTTCTCAAAAGCAGGATTTGACTTTCTGTGTTTCATAAATGTCAATGAAAGTGTATTATTGGAGTATAGTATGTACTGATGTATTTTGAAAAGGATAGCTGGTTTCCAGCCGATGTCCAGTACCTCCTTTTCATATCTAAATACATGGATCTCTAGATTTTAATATCAGAAAATGAAAGCATGGAGAAAAGACTGTCTTTTTTATAGGCTTCCTCCGTAATAAATTGAATTAAATTTTGGAGGAGCAGGCAGGAACAATTTTTGCAGATTAATTCAGTATTTGCCATTAATAAAGCTGCCATTAATAAAGACGGCGTTAGCAGATTTCATTTTTCTTTTTGCGTCTCCAAACTACTTTTTAGGTCTTTTCTTTTGTGCACATCTCTGTGTGAGTGTACAGGTTTAAAAATATTTTTTATTGTGGGTAAAACATTACACAATGCACATTTACACTTTTATAAAACACATTCTGTATAGGCATGCCTGTTTGTATATAATATACATTTCTCAGGCTTAGGCCCTCATTACGAGTTTGGCATTCAGACCAGCCGATCACCAACCTCGCAGGGAGGAGACAGCCACCAGCCCGCGGCCTCATCCCCAGTGCAATTACGATGTTCCCACTGTGGATGACAGGCGGGAACATCGTATTACAACGTTCCCGCTGGTCAGCCTGGCGGGAACAGTGCTATGCTATTGATCTCAGCTCCCTTAAGAGAGCCAAAGCCAATACCATAGCACAACTCCACTCTCGGAATGCGGACTGTCCGAATTCCGAGGCTGTTGGGCAGAGGGGCCCCCAGCACTTTCTTTCTGCCAGTCTTCTCATGGCTGTTTGACCCCCATGAAAATGCTGGTGGAAAGGGACTCATGATCAGCACAGTGGCGCTGAACTCAATGCCGCCATGGCTGACCACAAGTCCGACTGCCTTCAGCTCATCTGGAACCATGTTCCTGGTGGGACGGAATTCCTCTGGTGGTCTGAATGCCAGAGTCGTAATGTGGCGGTCAGACCTCCTGGAGTGCGGTGGTCCGACCACCACTGTGAGGCTGGTGGTCTCAAGAATGCCAGCCTCGTAATGAGGCACTTAATTGTTCGTACCAGTTTGGTATAAGGTATATTCTTAGTGCAGCAAGTGTGATTTTGATCATGCAAAAAAATATTTTGTGGAGAGCTTGGGCCACTGGAAAAATAGCCACCACATTGGGAAGTTAAAGCAAAGCTCTAATGCTCATGAGAAAAAATGACCTTTTGTTAGCTAAAGGAACTTAAGTTTTCTTATTTCTGAAGCATACAACACTAGTTTCGGTGCTCCTTTGAAGACATTTAATTGTTTAATGGTATAACCATAAAAGGGAACTGATGCTTAATAAAAACAAACAGTAAATTATTACTTTTTTTTAAATCCACAACGTCGTCTTTTTCGCCCTTGATTGAACAGCGGGAAAACTATTTTGTATTTAAGTGAATACCAGAGGATTGCAAAAATGATTTTAACAGATTGAAAATAATTTGCCTATGGCGCTAGCCCCTGGAACTCTAAAACGTTTTGCGGTGGGTTGAGGAGGTTTACTCATTTTCCAGAACTTGTAGCAGCACTTATACTTTTTTAACTAAATATTCAGGATTTTGCCTGATGTACGAAGATTTTACGATCTTTTCATTATCAAACATTTAATCGACGGCCAAATGCCCTCGTTGACATGTATGAAAGCATGACATCCATTTTATCTGTATTTTAGCACAGAAAATTGATTCCATACCTGGTTGGTTCATAAGTTGCAAATCGGATATATTGATTACTAAATAGTGAGTCCCACACCTTATGTTGAAAGCATTCACAATTACAATGGGTGTTTTGGAAATGAGATTTATCATCAGATGGAACCAGGTGGTAACTTGGGGCGAAGTATAAAACATGGTCCGTAATACAGTACATATTTTCAGAATGGTAACCCTCAATGCAATGAAATGGAGAATCCACTTTTTTGGAGTCCACCTAAGGAGAAAGAGGAAGGAGAGAGTTTTCCGACAGTTTGTCAGTCTCGTTCAGTAATGAGAAGGAATGCATGGGAAATATACAAAGGGGCAGGTCGTTTTATAGTTAATAGTTGACCTGAACCCATTTTTAAGCTGAAACTCTGTGCTGCCAGGCCGTACCTATTCAAGTTCAGGTCATGTGTTCCTTACAACTACTTAAATCAGACATTTATTAGGACATTGTTGCAGTAGAAGGTAGAATATCCCAATGTGCACTTAAAATTTTTCTTCTTGCATTTGCGACGCTCTGTTTTGTAGAATACATCAACATAATTCCTTTCTAAACACTAAGAAGGAGTTGCAGGTCACAGTGTTGTGATTCTATCATCTTGCACTATTTTCCGAAGTCATTGGGTGCGTAGGTGCGGTACTCGTACTGATGGTGTACTTTTAAAGCAGTTTTGACGTGTACATGCCCCTTTCCCCTCCAATGCAACATAACCACTGAAGTGGCCCGTTTCAACTTGTAGATTTCCAGTCCTTCGGGACAGTGCACTCACAGTTACAGGTTGGTCATCACACCTGACAAAAACTTGATGAGGCTCAGAATATGCCACTGCCAGTGTCTGTTGGTAATTGCCGCGAACAGCACAGGAAACTGCCAAGTATCCTTCCCAGCGTCACGTAGGTACTGCCCATAAATGTCACCATGTAATATGTAAAAAAATAATAACATGCCATTCTATGTATGTGCAAAAAAAGTTTCTGCATTTTTTTGTTGGAAACGGATAAAGTGCAAGTGCGAAAAAAGTAAAAAGTGCGTCATGGTAGACATCAACACACCAACATATGTGGGCTTACTAAAGATCACATTGTGTAATTACTACCTCATATTTACCAATGGCCAAATTAGAGCTGCCAACAGTTAAAATCCATTAATGCACGTCCAGTTGATTATAAAGTGCATCCTGCGTAGTGAAGTCAATAATAGAGTTTTGCATATACCACGTGCATACAACAAGATTGAAACAGAAAAGCATTGTTTTTTTTGTAATGCGCCGTAACATAGTCATAACAGGTTCATTTTTGAGTCCTTTATTATAGCAAAAGGACTAATACTATATACCAAATTATAGGTTCCATAATTTCCTGTTCTTTTATTTGTAATCTGTGATCTTACACATAGCCACCTTCATCATCAAAAGCTACACATATATGTCTGTGAACCGGAAAGAAATATCAGTGGAACGTTAATATAGCCTTAGAACTCGCCGTAGCGGGCTCTACCGGCTATTAAAGGCCCGAGCCGAAGGCAAGGGCCTTTAACAAGGGAGAGGGGCTTTAATAGCCGGTAGAGCCCGCTATGGAGGGTTCTAAGGCTATTAGAACATTCTGCCATTAAAGGGCAGAAAGTTCTCCTAAATAAAACAAAGGCTTCATGGAACCGGAGGGGATTAAAATCCCCTCAGGCTCCGTGAGGCTTTGTGCACAGCTGCTGCTGTGAACAAAGAAGATTGGAATGTTGGCGCTGCGGGCATTTACCGGCCTGTAAAAGCCCGGAGCACTCCATTGTTTTCAATGGAGCTGCCAATGTTCTAATAACTAACAAAGAGTACTCAGGGAGAAGTACGCCAAAATAAGATTTCATCTGTTAATCGTGTAAGTGGGAACCTTGATTGGAACTTTTCTAACATTCGTTGATGCAACAAGTTAACTGTTTTCATTTCTCACAGCAGCAGGTTACCTTTTTAGGTCTGGATACTGATTATGTGGATTGAAAACATTAATGCTACAAATAAGGTAACAAAATGTAGGAGGGGAAAATACGATCTAGGTAAATGATAGTTTAAAAAGGGTCAGTTTAAAATGAGAAGAATAAAATGGACTAAGAGAGGTGAATACCAGTTAACTGCATATGCAAAGTTAATTTTTGACAGTAATTGCCTCAGTCATATCCTTAATCTGTCTGCCCATGTCTTTCTATCCTTCTGTTAATGACTGAAATCACTTCTCCATTATCATACCAAGGCAGAGTACGTTTTACATTTTCCTATCAAACTGACCGCATTTCAGTGTCATTCTGAACACAGAACATGCATTTTTGTGAAGACCCAGCAATGCATAGATATTGGAATTGTGCCCTGTTCTTCTTCCCCACTTCTTCTCGTTGGTCTAATAGCCCGATGCCTTCTGTTCTGCTATATGTGCTGGAGACGTGAAGTAATATGTGATAAGCATCTTGAAGATGGATAATGTATGCTGGCTTAGTTTAACTGGGCTTTCTAGGCACTCTGCTTGTTGGGATTGACCTAGGTTCCTAAGGGCTGATTACTGTTAGTTGGACCTGCTGATCCGCGATTCCTCCTCAAAACCCATATCACTTCTAGCTGTGGTGTTTTATCCATCTAAAAATACAGTAGCCCGATGTGAGAGAGACTTACCCAAAGACATTAGTAGCACGTTTGGATATGCAAATTTAAAGTATAAACAGAATAAATAGTAGCCCCAATATAGTAATTTACATTTTAGCTTTAAGAAACTACACACTTCCTTCTTAATGCACCCATCATATTTTACGGTGGGCAGGATTAACATGGAAACTATGCTGTCTAGGCATAGTGGCTGAGACTTAATTTTACTATATCCAAGGTCTTGCTATACAAATACAGGCTACCGAACAAAATGAGAAGGGGGTGCTAGTCACTCAGTGTATTTCTCAGTCGGACTGCTGACGTGTTTGTGTTGCTGACTTCAGTCAGTCTTTCATATGTAATTGTTGCGTCCACAAGTTTCTCTAGTTGATGGTCGATTGACAGTTGTAGGGCCCATCTCCTGTGCCAGCTGCTTCTCTTAGCCTTGTGTCTAACTTTTCCTTTATCATGCCACTGCTTTCTGAGCTCTTTAATGTTTAAAACAGTTACTCCTACAGCATTCATGTTTTTTCTTGAATTCCCAGGCAGTTGGTTTTGTTGGTAGGCTATGGCAGATATAGAGACTGTTTCCATCCAACTGAATGTTGTTCAAGACATACTCTTCTACCAAAATCTCCAACCCTACATCTGAAAACCTCCTCCCAGCTGACACATCCTCCCTCCTCCCCTCTTATGCAGGCCGCAGCGCGGCGAGAACAGAAACTTCCGACCCTGCTTTGAGCAGGTAGGTCGCTTCCATCGCTCCCTCTCTGCTGCCAGCAGTTCCTGTTGGAATTTGCCCGTTTTTTCTTGTTTTTTCCTACCGTAGCCGCTGCGTCCCCGCGGCCCCACCCCCTCCCTCCTTGAGTCCTTTCCTTCCCGCCTTTGTTCCCTGTTGGCCCGCCTCCCCGCCCTGCCATTGGATCCCGCCACCCCTCCTCCCAACTGACACACCCTCCCTCCTCCCCTCTTATGCAGGCCACAGCGGCCCCCCCACCCCCCCGCCCTGCCATTGGATCCCGCCACCCCTCCTCCCAGCTGACACACCCTCCCTCCTCCCCTCTTATGCCGGCCGCAGCGTGGTCGCACACAGCGGGTGTGCGAATGCGCGCCAAATGCAAGCCCATCTCCCTGCCTCAGAACCAGACATAGCAATAGCTATACCAGATAATTACAAAATCACCAGAAGAGACTGCAACAACAAACCAGGAGGAGGAATCGCCATAGTCCATAAAAACACCATAAGAATCTCCACCAACTCCTGCGACATCATCAAGTCCGCCGAGCACCTCCACTTCACAATCTACGTAAATGCCAACAACACACTCAGAAGAACACTGGTCTACAGAACCCCCGGCCCAAGACCACAGTTCTGCGACGACATCGCCGACACCATCAGCTCCCAAGCCCTCGTCTCAACGGACTACATCCTCCTAGGCGACCTGAACTTCTACCTGGAAAATAACAAGGATACCAACACCACCAACCTAATCGCCAACCTTGCCAACCTCGGCCTCAAGCAACTTGTCACTTCACCCACCCACTCCGCAGGCCACACACTCGATCCCATCTTCTCAACCAGCAACCACGTCGCCTTCAGCTACACCACCCAACTCTACTGGACAGACCACCGATGCATCCATTTCTCCTACCAGAAACCAGTCACTCACCACCACCCCACACAACTGCCCCGACGCAACTGGAGAAAAATATCCACGGACCAACTGATCTCCACCCTCGCCCAGACACCCCCCCCCCCAGGTACCTCAGACCCCAACACAGTAGCCACCAACCTGCACCACTGGATAGAAGACTTCGCCAACACCCTCGCACCACTCAAAAAACACCTAAACACCCCGCACAGAATCAAGGCCAGCTGGTACACCCCAGATTTACAGGAATCCAAACGACGATGCCGCAGAATGGAAAAAAGCTGGTGCCGTGACCCTACCACTTCCAATCGCATCGCCTTCAAGGAGGCCCTACGCAGACATCACCAATTGATACGCACCGCCAAAAGGACCCACTTCAAAAACCGCATCGACACCAACGCTCACAACAGCAAAGAACTCTTCGGCATCATCAAAGAGCTATCCACCCGCAGGGCCTGCTCCGACGAACCCCCGCCATCACAGGAGCTCTGCAACTCACTTGCATCCCACTTCCGTCGAAAGATAGAAGAAATCCACAACAGCTTCAACTCCCAGTCCCACCAGCTAACTACAAACACCATCGAACCCTACGCTCCAAGCAACACCCACCTCCTCCACACCTGGACCCCGGTCAACACAGAAGACACTGCGAACACCATGGCCACCATCCACTCCGGATCACCATCGGACCCCTGCCCACACCACATCTTCAACAAAGCTAACACCATCATCGTCCCCCATCTCTGACACACTATCAACAGTTCCTTCAAATCAGCCACCTTCACAGAAAGATGGAAGCACGCAGAAATCAACGCCTTGCTAAAGAAACCTAAGGCAGACCTTGACGACCCCAAGAACTACCGACCGATCTCCCTCCTCCCCTTCCCAGCCAAGGTCATCGAAAAAATCGTGAACAATCAACTATCCCGGTTCCTGGAAGACAACAAGGCACTCTTCACACCTCCCAATCTGGATTCCGCAAAAACCACAGCACCGAGACCGCACTCATTGCTGCAACAGACAACATCAGGACCATGCTTGACAAAGGAGAAACAGCAGCACTCATCCTCCTGGACCTCTCCACAGCTTTCGACACGGTATGCCATCACACTCTCTGCACACGCCTCCACAACGCTGGAATCTGCGACAAAGCCCTGGACTGGATCTCGTCATTTCTCACGGACAGGACCCAAAGAGTCCGCCTCCCCCGTTCCTATCAGAAGCCTCCAATATCACCTGTGGCGTCCCTCAAGGATCTTCACTCAGCCCCACACTTTTCAACGTGTACATGGCCCCCCTCTGCAACATCGCACAAACACACCACATCAACATAGTCTCCTACGCTGACGACACTCAGCTCATCATCTCCCTCACGAAAGACCCCACTACTGCAAAGGACAACCTCCACAACGGACTCCACGCCATCGCCAGCTGGATGGAATCAAGCCACCTCAGGTTGAACACAGACAAGACATAATTACTCATCTTCGGCACCAACCCCTCAGCTTGGAATGACTCCTGGAGGCCCACCTCTCTAGGATCTGCACCCTCACCCACCACTCACGCACGCATCTTGGGCTTCATCTTGGATTCCACACTCAGCATGACTCAGCAGGTCAATGCCATCTCCTCCTCCTGCTACAACACCCTCTGCCTGCTCTGCAGAATCTTCAAATGGATTCCCATCGAAACCAGGAAAACCGTCACCCACGCCTTGGTCAGTAGCCGATTGGATTACGGAAACGCCCTATATGCAGGAATAACAAACAAACTCCAAACAAAACTGCAAAGAATCCAGAACGCATCCGCCCGCCTCATTCTGGACATCCCACGCCGCGACCACATCTCACCCCACCTCAGAGACCTACACTGGCTACCAGTATCAAAGAGGATCACCTTCAAAATCCTCATCCACGCACACAAGGCCCTCCACAACACAGGGCCCGCCTACCTCAACGCAACATTCGCTCCGCCAACCACGCCCTCGCCTACGTTCCTCGCGTCCGCCGCACGACCGCCGGAGGAAGATCATTCTCTCACCTTCCCGCAAAGACCTGGAACTCCCTACCACTCCACCTCCGCCTGACCCAGGACCTTCTATCTTTCAGGAAACACCTCAAGACTTGGCTTTTCGACCAGTAGCTCTCCCCCCTCCCCCCTCCCCCCCCAGCGCCTTGAGACCTTACCGGGTGAGTAGTGCACTTTATAAATCCCTGATTGATTGATTGATTGATTGAAAACTTCTGTTTTTGCTTTCTAGCCCTCTCCTCTTTCTCTAGCTCCCATGTAGCCATTTTAAAATCCACTTTTAATGCTCCTATGATCGTGGAATTGCTTTTCCTGATTATGATGTCATCAGTCACTTCCAATGCAGCATTTGCAGTTTGTGAGTAAGGAGCCACAATTTGCAACTGTTACTGATTCGCAGTTCTGAATTTTTCAATTTATAATTGGTAATATGACACATCATATATACCAATTCCGATTCTCTAATTGCAGTTCATTAACTTTAGCCTTTTAGGAATCACTATTTTTACTTTTTTTTTTTTACATCGGCCCCTTAATTCCACAGCTGCTTAGTTAAGTAGCATGTGATATAGTATTGGCTCATTCTGTGAAGTAAGTTATCTTTCTGGGTCTTTATTAGAGCTTTGTGATCTTTAAAAGTAAGTGTGATTGAAACAAGGTGTTGTTACATAAGGGTTGTGACTGTAACAAGGTTTGCATGAGTGTGATTCTCTCATATAGATAATGATTGTCTGTGAGCCAATCAAAATTTAGCATTTGAATTGTCTGCAATCAGTTGATGTTTTGTGGCTTGTAAATAAAGAAGTATTTGTCAGTCCCCTGCACAGTTTCTATTTGGATGTGAAAAGGGGCACTGTAAAATATCTGGCACCTTCTATACAGGTTGACTTTTTTGTCTTTAGTAATGCATTTTAGGTTTTTGTTAGTCAACTTAATGTTCTCAATTAAATGGTAAATGTGTGATGAGTGCCTAGTACCAAGGTTCCACATGATTTTGCAAGAGAGCCAGCCACTAAACTGCTGAGGATTAAGCGTTCAGCAAATACGGCACAGTGCCTGCTGTGTAAATTAGGTGGCAGCAGTGTAAATTAAGTATTTGTAGTACTGCTGTAGTTCACTTCTTCAACCTTAAAACAAATGTGCTCAAGAGGCCGGTTCTATGCCTGAATTTGTACATTGTAAAATATATTTTAATGGATTAATGATTGGGTGAATTGCCAATTGAAACCAAACTGGTCAATGAACTGAGAAAGTCAGATGTCCATGTTTTCACAGTTGGAGGAGGTTTTCTTTAAGCTTCCTTCTAGAAGGATGAGCCTGCCTTAGTTGGAGCTCTTTGCACTGTTGTAGTGAAAGCGACTTTGACCTGAGTTCTAACTCTGTGGGATAAAAAGAATTGTTGTTAGTCAGTATTTCTTCCTTGCTTATAGTTTTGTATTTTACTAGTAAATGCACTCAAGAATTACTCATAAGCATGATTACACATTTGAATTTTGCTGTGTGGCACTACAGGATGATAATATGTTGATGGTAAATTGTTTTTTTCTTTAGTGCTAGGTGTTGTATGGTTGCAGAACTTTGAAATCTAGTTTTGTGGTAGGTATTAGAGGCTTATATTGTCTGTGATGGTACAGCATTAGAAAGCACAGAACAACACATTATTGTGATTTTATTTTGTATTAATTTTATATATTTATTGCTCATGTATGCTTCATTTCTTGTGATATGATATTGCTAAGGTCTAGCCTATATTCTACTGTTTTGAAGCTTGAAAGTCTTACATCTACTTAATAAGGTTCACATAGAAAAACATTAGAATGATCTTTAAAGTAGTAAAGCAGCAGTGTCTGTACCAGCAAAAATAATTTGAGCACAAGGTAGTGAGAAGGATTTAAAAGTTGTTTTTCCTTGTAGACTAAGACCTGGGCTTCTTGGAGGATTTTTTATAAAGCATGAAACGTATTGTACTTGTAAAACCTTTTTCTGTTTCTATCCTTTATCCTCCATTCTGCCAATGACTTCTCACACTGCCTCGTGAGAGTTGTGGCTAGACTGGATAATGCTGATATGGGCTTGAGTTGCTCAGTGGAACCTGCTGGTGTGCATTCAAATAGAAACTAAGTTACTTGCCGACTCGGAAGTATTTTAGCTCTACTTTTGGAAAGTCTATTCATTTAAAAACATTACATTGTAAATCTAGTATGACTTTGTCATGATTCTGGTTAATTTATTTGACAATCATCATAGGTTGGTTTTATATGGGATTTGCATTACCCTGAAGGGAAAAGTCCACAATCCACACTTTCTTGCCTCTTTGGATGTATTTAAAGTTTTTCTCATCTCTTAAATCATTTTCAGAATCACAAATTTACTTTAAATAGAAAACTTATAGTGTGTGTGTGTCTGGACGTAATTCGTTTAGCTGTCTATCAAGGTAACTTCAGTTATGGATAAACTATATTAGTCATTTTTAATTAAGTTATACTTCCCTCTCCACTGATGCAGAATAATTGCATATCACTTCAAGTAGCTTGCCCCCTCCTACTCTTCATGATGAAGGCTTTATTAATTAATCGGGCAGCTGATACTCATCTATACATCATCAGTGGAATTATTCTATCAAGAATTATGCAGTGTATATTGAACAGTAGTGGAATTTGTAATAGTCAGGGCCATTTGCACGTAGTACCACTCCTGGAGCTCTCACATATTGCCCCTAAATGGAACACACCTAAAATCACACAATTACACTTCTAGACTCTGGTGAATCATCATTAATTTTAGTAGTTATATTTGCCCCTGATTGGTATACAGTCTGGCACATGCTGAAGGTACACCATACAACATTCCGACAGGTATTTCTCCAGTGAAGGACCCATCATAAATATTTACTTTTGAGAGGAGGACTTTCATGATCATCAGGTTTAATCTGCATCTTTAGCCTACAGCATCATTGCAAGACTATGGTCCGTTCTACTGGCAACAATCCTACTCTCTTCGTATCTGTTAGTGTTGTGTCAGATGTGGACAGTAATTTTCAGTGACTTAAACTTTACCTGATTTCAAGCATTACATCTTTCATGATAAGCCCTGCTAGCGCTGCCCAACTTAAATTTTTGTTTTGGCCTTGTTAGAATGTTCTGCATGTATCTTGCACAGCAGTGAAATATTTGACTAGGAAGAGTACATTATTTGTACTTTATGAAATTATTGCTTGATGTCTGTTAAATTGAAAGAAATGCACAGAGAAAAAGCCACTTAACCATTTTATGAATAGGTTTTATCCATCCTTCCAGAAGGAAATCTTTGCAGGTGGACAAGGATAGATTTTGTTTTTCTTTTGGAAAACGATAATCCAAATCTAAATCTTCTCATAATGTGAGAAGTAGTAGCAATCCCAGGCTAGGCGCCAATTCAGCTATAGTTAAATATCAATTGTCAATTTAGTTTTTCCCATGTTACACTGAACAAATAATCTTATGTAACTAATGCACTATGGAATCGTAATAGCCATGTTTTCCTGGCTGTCCAAACTCTGTTTACTGTAAGTACTCATCTCCAGGTGAAGACAAGCGTGCATGGCGACTGAAGGGAGAGTTTTGAAAATTATTGCTGTTTAATAGAAACTCTGTGATATTGTTGATAATTTCAGAATGCCGCCAGCTCTCGCTCTTACTAGCTCATCCTGTTTGTACTGTAGTGAAATTTGAAAGACGTGAACTAATCCAGAATTCTGTACATTAGTATATATGTCTCCTTCGCTCACATTGAGGAGCTTGACCCCTCCGCAATTGCTGGGTAATCCCCTAGTTTCTTTACTATGTGATATACAGTCTTTGTCTGATAAATGCTATTTCAGATTCAACTGAAATTAGAAGTTTTATTTCACATGCGAGTCATATTCCTAGAATAATCAAAATCTAATGTAAATCAAGTGAAAGTACATAATTGGTTACGATGATTGTTTAAATACTCCATCATTTACCATTTTCCTGTGAGGTCCTTTTAGTTGTATAGAAACGTGGGTTTTATATACAGCGGTTATACCCTCTACGTGTAAAATAATTGCTTTAGGCAAAGAGCTTTAAATCCGTTTTCAAAAACTGCCTCCTGTAATTATTTTGTGAGCCCAGAAGACACATTTTTGTAAGACATTTCGAGGATTTGCAACAATTAATGCTCGTTTCAAATAATGTGGTTACCGAATAGGATCTCCAGAATTTATTATTACTACGTTACTGCTTTTCAACATTGAATTAGCCTAAAGATATAGTGCAGAATTAGACTGTAGCATTCTCGCAATTCTATTTTTGGTCCGTGGATGTTTTTAACTCTGTTCAAGAAGGACTTGAGACATTTATGTAGGTTTGGAAAATCCATTTCTGCCCTGGCCCAAGGCTAGTAAATTGTAGATTGCAACTAACTTCAGTAGAAAAGACGTGTTGGTTTTATCGATGCTCTCATTTTATTATTTATATTATATTATATATATATATTTGTTTGCATTGTTAACATATTAGATGTATTACTTCTACTTTAGATTCTTCTTTTCGTTTTCTATTAAACATTTCTATTTTATATACTCTGCTGGGAAATCAAATAATTACTTGTGCTTCACAAAAAGCCAGTTCTAGGTTAAATTTTACGTTAACTGTTAACATCGATATTTTCACCTGGGGAAACAACTTAAAGCAATTGTATAAACAGATCATAGTATGTCTAGTACTAACCATGATTTTTGCCTTAAAAGGTCCTCTGTGCATATGCAGCACTTTTTTTTGCTAAATTTGTTTTGCTAAAATGTTGCATCCAAAAAAACTCCACTTATCTGTACCTTCTTATGTTTCACATTTAAACCAGAAAACATATACAGAACATTACACAGTGTACACGAGAACACTGGAAGTTTTTATTGACCACATACATAGTTGATGCCAGTATGTTCTGTAAGCTAAGTGAGAGAGTAAAAAACAGAATTACATGGGAAAAATGAATACATATACTTAATGAAAACTAGGAGATAGAGAAATATCTGGGGAAAGGATGGATGTGTGGGGAAGTCATTGCTGGCTTTGTTGATCCTCAAGCTGATTCAGGGGATATTTAAGAACAACCATGGACATGGGTAGGATGGAGATGTCTGCTTGTTGGCAAGTGTAAGTGTATGTTGGCAACCGCTGCCCGCCAAGTTGAAACCGCCGGGCGGCCGCCAATGCAGCCGCACTCCTGCGAGGTCTATTTGGAGATCCCCGCTGGGCCGGCAGGCGAAACCTGGTTTCCCCCCGCCGGCCCAGCAGGTATCTCGGCCGCAACATGGGAGCCGGCTCCAAATGGAGCCGGCGGTGTTGCGGCTGTGCGACGGGTGCAGTTGCACCCATCGCGCTTTTCACTGTCTGCATAGCAGACAGTGAAAAGCTGCATGGGGCCGTGGCACGGGGCCCCGCGACTCCCCTTTCCGCCAGCCTTTTCATGGCGGTTCAAACTGCCATGAAAAGGCTGGCGGGAGGGGGACTTGCAATCCCCTGGGCAGCGCTGCCCTGGGGGATTAAAACCGGCAGGGCAAAGGTGGCGGGAAACCGCTGGTCCCGGTGGTGCGACCGCGGCGGCGCCTCGGTCATAATTCCCAGGGAAGTACCGCCAGCCTGTTGGCGGTGCTTCTGACAAAGCAGCCCTGGCTGTCAAAGACCGCCAGGGTTGTAATGAGGGCCAATGTAGTTGTGCAGGAGACTTTTTAGATGAGGAGTTGGGAGCAGTAAGAAAGATTGTGCTGTGATGGGCCTTAGAGGGAAAAGTGAAATATGTACATCAGGCCCTTAGTGGACAGCCACACAGGTGTTTAATTTTATAAAATATCTACTTGTCAATGGGACAGGTTGCTTCATAAATCTACTTGTCCTGTAAACTAAATCCACTTGTCCCTTTGGTGCCATGTAGGGCGGCGACAAATTGTGGCATCGGTCTCATTATAGAAGAGCTCTGATAATAGACTCTCTGATCATGCCAGGGCCCATACTATAGTAGGTCTTGAATACTAGCAATTATTATTATTATTTTGGCACCTTTCAGGAGATCTACATCCTGAGGCTGGAGATAGTGGTAAGCAATAGGTCTAGGGTTGGAATGCTCTTTGAGTCTATGCAAACCTACAAACTTGCATGTTTTAGGGGTTTACACCAGCTCTTCTCTCATGTTGTCCCATGCAGAGAAAAGTTGGAAATTTACTTCTGACAAGGTCAGGAGTAAAACTTCCTCCAGGGTTGTGAAAAAGTGGTTGGAGGAAAAGTGAACTTGTAAATGCTCAATAGATTTTCGTATGAGCAAATCTACACATGCCTAATTGTTTGTGCTAAAATACGGTTCACAAATATTTTCCCTGAGTACAATTTCCTGGCCTAATTCTGTAAATTACTGTGAATTAAAGCCGTACATCAGCACTAATTCATCGACACTATGTGCAGATTTTTGTGATTTTCATTAAGAATTGGGCCCCTAATTGATTAGTCAAGACCCTTAGTTTGTGTTAAAATGCTCCCTCTATTTATCAGTTGGCTTCACTGTGAGTGACAGCGTTCTACTCTTTCCCAGGGAGCATATTGGCGCAAAGAGTCGTTTTTTTCAGTGCCTTGCGCTACAGTGGCAAGGTGTGATTTTTGAGACCGAAAATATTTTTGCTTTTTGCCACTTTTTGTAACGATGTTGAAGGTCAAGCAACTCTCACAACAATAAAGTGTTATAAAAACCATGTCAATACAAGACACGCGTCATAACCAAAACGCTGGCCATCGATGTCAGACCTTTTGGCTCTGCCAATGCTTGTTTATCTTCATGTTTGTAATACTCTTATTGGAACTAGTTAAACTGATTTTTCCATTACAGATTTGTTTGGAAATGCTAGCATGCATCAACACATTTTACTGAATGGCGCTTTAAAGAAATAGTACCTAAATTCCACAGTAGTTCAGCAAAATGTTTTTGCCCTACTTGCATTTTTTGTGAACATTTTATTCTGAAAGCAAAGAATCACCAAACTCTGCAACCTTTTTGCATCAAAGCAGAGAGCCTGGGTGCGTTATATGTAGACTCATATTGTTCAACTTTGCAAATGCGTGTACTCATTTTTATACTGCAACCACTGTCAGCAGTGTAGTCAGAGCTTACAACATTTCTTTAGAGTGTTCAATTAACATATGGACACAAATGTTGCTTTAACTGGGTACAATGACCTTCCCTGATCCATAAGGTGGTAATGTAAATTAGCAGCCAACGGTTCTGCGCTGCAGGTGGTTGGGCCTACTTGTCCCAGGGACCAAACAGATATGAAAACATGTTGCCTTTGACCCCAAACAATATGTCCTGGGCGTCGGGCTATAGGAATTCCACAACCCTGCAGCCAGTTTGGTTGTTAACAGTACTGCAAGTTGTGTTTATGTCTGGGGAGGTTGTAAATAATTTGTTCATTTAAGTTAATGATTTTGTCTGGGGGTGATTTTGGAGTCAGAAGGCCAACTAATAATGATATAATAGTTCAGTTGGCTCATAACCTATCTGTTAAATAAAAACATTACTGTTCACTGTGAATGTGGGAAGTTGCAAGCAGATTTTTTCTGGTATACATTACTTATACTTAACTGATGTGATATTGGTGGATACGATTGAAATAAGCCACATGCTTGTGCTGAATACTAACAAATGTCCTTGGTTTAGTAATTAACATCTCAAATCTTTGGGCTTCCATCAGATTCAAGATCGTTCATGCAGAGAAATATGTGGAAAATTCATGCATTTAGCCAGTGCAAGAATGTTGCAGGACATTCTGGGTAAGAAAAGGTAACGAGATCTACTCGCATCAGACCACAGACTCTCCCATATGATAGTTTTCAGCCATGTCTGGCTTTGATATGGTTACTTGGTTGACCATCAGCCATGCACTCCATTCTTGAGCTATTTATCAGGAAAGGGTTGATTTTGGTGGGGAAATAATGAGTTCTCCATACTGCATTCTGAGGCCTTTTCTGTCGTAGGTGCTAGACCCACCCATACAAGTTTGGTACAGTTTTAACAGGAAGAGAATGAGAATGGTAGGTGGTAGGAATTTATCCTCCCAGATTCTGGAACATTTTTTTCGCAGAATGTGTTTTTTTAAACCTAAGTTTGAGGTTTGCAGGGCATTCTGGTAGGACAAAAAAATGGGACCCTCACAAAGAACGCCACCCTGTACTCCTCTGGGTGTCGCATTTTCAGAACTGTCTGAGTTTGGTAGGTTTCACTTGGTGTCACCTGATCCTGGGCCTAGATTCTGCAGTTTAATTTCTCCATATTGCGTTTTGAGTCCTTTTCTGCCACAGGCAATAGTACCACTCACACAAGTGGAATACCATTTTTATTGAGAGAAGTGTGGGAACATACATTAGTAGAATATTTGTTGTGACTAACTGGATTTCACTCTATTTTTGTCTTCCAAATGTAAGCCACTGTGCAAGAAAAAACACCTTTTCCTAAATGCCTTCTGAATCTTGTGATAGTAAGGAAACCCCAAATTCTAAGGTGTCCAAATAACCACTGTTCATAAACTCTGTATCTTGTGAAAAAAAATAGAGATTTCATTCATACCCAATCATTAGCTTTTACCATAGGTAGCTGCTGCGTGGTTGGTACGCACTGAAAAAGCCTTATTAGCTACAGGGCAATTGTTGGTTCTGGGTATCAAATTTTATTTGGAGAACCAACACACTTATGACCAGATGAGTCTGATGGACTTAACATATGTAATTTTTGTAAATCGTTCAATTGCAAATGAAAACGTTGCCACCATTTTCTATTTTTGATGCTTATTTTATTTCTTTTTTCAATGATTAGTTTTATCAGGAAAACCGTGAGCAGCCAGTACAAAGAACCCCTTTCTGAATTCAGCATTTTGTTTAGTTTTCAGAAATGCATAACTATCTGGGTTCAACCCTGGGTTTTATACCCGTTTCCACCCCAACCAGCATGTAGGTTAAAATGGACAAAAACTTGGAAAAATGCAGAGACTGTGGTCAAAAATGATTTCCCTTTTCGACTGCTGGTTCCTGAAAGCTGAGAAGATGGTGATCATAGCACAGCACACTTTTTGCAGATACATTTATTTAGAAACAAAAAGCCATACACTTTCTTGCCCACTTTTTCCTTTTAAAAAAAAAAACACCAAAAAACATTGTGCTATATTTTGGCTATTTTCTCTGATCACACCAGGGAAATTCAAAAACACATTACACCTGCAAAATGATGGTGCATCTAATTAACCAAATATTAGTCATTCTGTTTGATAGTAGCAGGATTATAAATACTGATTTCATTCAATTAAATATTTGTTTCCTATTCCAATCTTGACTGTTTATTTTTTTAGAAAACAATTGCATTTCCTTGTAACTTAATGTGCTTATTTAGGTAAGGAATGGCATACGATGCAACATCTTATATTCCCTGAGCTGATGAATATATAGTGTCTGTGGGTGAACCGTTGGGGCTTCATACTGGCAACTAAAATCCCTTTTTGGATGATGACCGGAGTTATCGACTGAATCAGAGTTCCAAGATGCCAGATAAATGCACATTGTCTGAATTTTATAAGGGCACATTTTGCCAGGTAAGACCTTAGGGAATGTCTGCTTAAACGTCCCAGATTGAGATGGAAAACTGTAGAAATAGGTGCAAAAGCACTGATCTTCTGAGGTGTGCCTGCACTGTTGTGGTAGTTCCACATCTGTAATTACTAAACCCCAAGTTATTAGTGAATTAGGTGCACAATTACCAATGCAAAGTTCCTGTACACATTATAGTGATTGACTCTGTATGGAAAAGGGAGCCTGATTAGCCTGAATCTTCATAATAGTGGACACTTGCTTGAAGTCAAAAGTAAAATATTACCTGCCTTAACTACATCCATTCTCTGAAAAATCTGCATCATGTACAGCAAATCTACAGAAAACCATCAGGTTTCTCTAACCATTGCATTGATTGATTTACATGTGGAGTTTATTTACTATGTGTAATGTAAAGCCCAGGTGAACCACTAGTTAAAGAACTGTTACAATACTATTTATTTTCAAATCACCCACACTTTATTTGCAGTTCAGTTATGGTCTCTATTTGCTATCTAGAAAAATATCTGGTGTATGGTTAGGCACTATTGAAGAAAAACACTCCATCTTTGGTGCAATTGTTTTTTCTGTAGTTTAATTGGTAGTGCACAGTTCCTTGGCGCTCTAGATAAAAGTACTGTTATTATGAGTTTGCTTGGTCTGATGTTGAAGAGTAAGATCTCAAACTTGTTAATGATTTTGTAATGTTAGGATATAAACTGATGGCCTATTCAATGATGTTTGTTTGAGTGATATTTTTGTTGGTAGTCGTATTGTGCAAATTTGTACCCAGCTGCGTAGTACTTGGGTTTGCATGCCATTGACTCTCATCCTTACAAATGTATGGCTAACCTCTCCTTCACCAAAATAATGAGATTGGAAAAAAATTGCTCATGTTTTCAAAAAGATCATATCTTTAGAAAAAGGTTTCTGGTGTGCAGAGGTATTTTCGTCACAAACTTTAAGAATATTTTGTAGGAGGGTTGCAAACTTCGTAGAAAATCCTGCAGAAATAGGGTTTGTAGGAAATTCAATCAACAGATCAATGCTGATTGGTAACTTTATTGTGGAGCAGCATTCTTAACTTCACATGAAGATGTAATATTTCTATAATATCGCAGTTTGGAATAACCTTGAAGTATGAGTGGATCAATGATCTTGAACTAATACAACTACAAAAATGTGGCTCACCTGGAACCCCTCATCCATTATTTCGATGCCATGTAGTCTAATAATGTTATATGGTTATGCAAGGCAGGGGGCTGCAAAGCAGTGGGCAATATGGTGTACAGTTTGACATTTGTGTCCCTGTTTTAATAGAGTATATTATCAGCGGTTTCCACAGGCATGGTTAGTTTCTATCCTAGAATTACATTGTTTTGTTTCTCATGTGTGAAGTCTGACCATTTAACATTCCATCACAACATGTGCCAGTCCTTTTTCACCTAAACCAGAATAGTACTAGGCTTTGCTTTCGTATATATACCTAAGAGTCATTGCATCTTTAAGGTTTATCTGCTGGAGCATTGGGGTGGCTAGTTATTGCCTCCCTTATTTGGGGTGTCTACCAAACAAATGTCTGCATAGGTGTTTGTAGTGCTTTCCTCTTATCTAGTTTCTAAGCACTAACATAACACAACAGAAATGCACTTCTGAGGTCAAAGAAGACTTTTATTGTTGTTAATTCTTCCCCAACCACAATATTTTATGTATGACGAATTAGTAGCTTTCAAGTCCGCGTTAATCAAACAAAATATATCAGTTTGCAATATACACAGCAGGTTATATTTATAAGATATTGAATGCAAAGCAAAACAAATACTTCACCGTGTGGGAATTATCTACAGCTTCATCTTTCTAAGGTCTGCAAGCTGATGACCCCTGTCAGCCGCGAGAAAGAGAGATTCATCTACCCACACAGGATTGCTGGCAGCTGCGCCAAGCTCCAGCACGAGGTCCGGCAGATTCGAATCTGACCCTCTGCAGCCTGTTACATTCGTTACAAAGGTGTGCCCCCTCCTCTCAGACCTGGGAAACTGAGCAAGCCTTTTGGAGACTGGCCAGGTCTCCAAGACTACTCCTGTTCCCAAGCTCAAGCAGAGAGAAAAACAACACCCATGTACCCTCTCTTATCAGGTCTAGTCTACTGTGAGAGCAAAACATCTTGGTTCATCTGGTGCAAAAACACAGCTTGGAAAAATACAGCTTGGATTCTCAACTGCAATGTCTAACTCCACGTTAAAGGCAATGGGCAGCTAACCTAAATATCAAATGCAATGTCATGTTAAAGGCAATAGGCATCTAAGCTGAATACAAAATGCAATGTCTTATATCATGTCAAAGCCCATAGGCAGCTGAGCTGAATACAAAATGCAATGTATAATATCATGTCAAAGCCAATAGGCAGCGGAGCTGAATATAAAATGCAATGTATAATATGTCAAAGCCAATAGGCAGAATATCTAATAGCATGTCAAAGTCAATAGGCAGCTAAATTGAATACATCATGTCAAAGCCAATAGGAATGCAATGTCAAAGCCAATAGGCGGCTAGACTGGATACAGCATGTCAAAGCCAATAGGCAGAATACAGAATGTAATGGCTAATGCAATGTCAAAGCCCATAGGCGGCTCAACTGAATACAGAAAGTAATGGCTAATGCCATGTCAAAGCCCATAGGCGGCTCAACTGAACAAAACATACCATGTGCTACTGGTGAACATTGAGCAACTAATATGCGCAGTGGTGAAACACAAAGTCATTGGTCAAAACAAACTTTATCAAATGGCAGTACATTCCACCCTTTGACCAATGAATTTTTGTTTCACATATCTCTTGTGTCAAACCAAAAACAAAAAACATCAGCACAAAAAAAAAAAACATTATCAGCAAATCAAATTTCAATGATCAAAGCAATCCCTGTAAAGCAATAGAAGTGAATTAACACATTGATTTCATAACCTTTCACATCAGATACATCTACATAGAAAAGACTGGGCAATTTTTATACTCTGAGTGAGTCTCTAATTCAACAGTGTTAGCAATTTGATGTGGCATGAGTTCTACTCATGTAAAGGGGCACGGTCCACCTGAAAGGTTTGCTGGAAGATAAGCAAAAGTCAGAGTTCCATACGAGAGGAAAAAAAAAAAAACAACACAGCTTAGTCCCAGTGGAAGAATGCAATCAAACAAGTTGAACTTGAACCGAAGGCGCAGTTTGCGCAAAATGGATCCATGGTGCTGGCACTTTACTCAGCCAGGTTCAGGTTGGGGATTCGGTCCCTTCCCCGACCCCACACGCACACACCGGAAGGGGGACCACACAGCACACTCAGGGACAGTGGCGAAACGTGGTAGGATCTGCAAAAGAAACAAGTATGACTTTTCTTGCAAATAACATTTTTCATTTAAACTGCACCCTTCCTCTTTCTTTCCCTGTTTTATAATCAGCAGGACGTTTTTGAGGCCCTTTGTTATATTCTCTGCAGGTTCTGGAGGGTCACTTGGGGCTTCAGCCCACACATCAGCACTGAGGTTTTTATCTGCTGCGCCACAGCTTCCCTTTTCTTGCACTGTCAGAAGGGCTGGGGCAGACTCATTCTTTACCAAACCTCCATTCACTGCATTTTTGTCAATTTGGGCCATTCTGTCTCCAATTTGTATCAATGAATCAGATTCTTTTCTAGGTATCACCATAATTTCGATTTTTCCTTGGTAATTTGCAGCAATCACTCTCCCTAAAACCTGATCAATTTGCCATTTCTGTCCTGGTAACTTTCCTCTCCCCAACTGCTCTGTGACTGCTTGCATGACAGATTGCTTTTGTGCGTGCTGCACAGTTTTTATCAAATCTAGGGGAATGTGCATCTCTCTCATCTCTGCCCACCTGTAAGTGGCTTTTTCTCTCAGCTGTTCACATTTCTGGGGCACCCACTTAGCCATCCCCACTAAGGCAGAATTCTGGGTGAAAACTTCTCTCTCTGAATTTTTCTCATTAACATCTGCAAGGTAATTGAACCAGTTAGGTGCTAAAACATTAGCAATGAACCAAAAATCAGCGTAAAAATGACACATCTCACGTAGCTCTTGCTTTAAAATCTGACACACATTATACAACGCTGTTCCTTCTACTGTGCCAGAAAGCAACATTTCAGTCAATGAATCATTAGTAAAACAAACATGCTTTTTATCTTCAGTGGACACGAATTCAAATGGTGCATTCAACTTCATTGGTAACTCTTTTACCTGTGGTACTCTAGCCCTGTCTTGCAAGTACCAGATCCATTGTATGATTCTAGCTAGGGGCACTATTTTCTTTCCTTGTTCATGATTTAAATGTACATAAGTATTTCCTTCTTGCACTGCGCAGAAACCTAAAGTCTGCATTATTTCATTTGCCAAATCACAAGCGCGCAACTGCATATAATTTTTCACAGTGACCATATACAAAAGTGTTAGCATTTCTCTCAAATGAGGGCTATTCTTTTTCCAAAAATCAAACAAGCTAATGAAACTCGGGGTGTCTTGCTCTAAAATCCTTCGTTTTACTTGTGCATTTTGCAACGGTAACTCGTAAATCACATTCTGGTCTCTCTCCTCCGTGTTATCAGTTAAGGAATGCATTTTGTCTGCCAAAAACCCTGGCTCACACGAAAACTCAGTGCAGCTCGGAGCTGTCTTAACCCCCTCATTACTGGAATGGGACAAGAAAGATTCTTCAAAAACAGCCCTTTTATAACTTTCAGTCGGGCTAATTTGCTCACGTAAATTCCTATTTTCATGTTCCAACTTCCTACATTTCTCCTGCATTTCTCTGTAAGCAGATAAAGGTATCCAGACCTTTCTGTCATCATTACTTCCAAAACACACGTTTTCTACACATGTACAAGCATTATCAGGCATTTTAGCTACACATGCATTTTCTTCTGTAATTCCCCAAACAGAAAACAATTCACAGTTTTTCTTAGCACCATCAGGCAGTTTAACAACACATGACATGGTCTGCCGTGCTACTGTGATTCTCCAAACAACAAACAATTCACAGTTTTTCGTAGCACCATCAGGCAGTTTAACAACACATGACATGGTCTGCCGTGCTACTGTGATTCTCCAAACAACAAAAAACAATTTCTGTAACTCTCCAAACAACAAAAAACAATTACACTTTTAAAGTGTGCACTTAGAAATCTACTAACTCGTCAAACCCCTTCTTAATCACCTCTTAATGACCGACCCCACTTCTGGTACCAATTGTAGTGCTTTCCTCTTATCTAGTTTCTAAGCACTAACATAACACAACAGAAATGCACTTCTGAGGTCAAAGAAGACTTTTATTGTTGTTAATTCTTCCCCAACCACAATATTTTATGTATGACGAATTAGTAGCTTTCAAGTCCGCGTTAATCAAACAAAATATATCAGTTTGCAATATACACAGCAGGTTATATTTATAAGATATTGAATGCAAAGCAAAACAAATACTTCACCGTGTGGGAATTATCTACAGCTTCATCTTTCTAAGGTCTGCAAGCTGATGACCCCTGTCAGCCGCGAGAAAGAGAGATTCATCTACCCACACGGGATTGCTGGCAGCTGCGCCAAGCTCCAGCACGAGGTCCGGCAGATTCGAATCTGACCCTCTGCAGCCTGTTACATTCGTTACAAAGGTGTGCCCCCTCCTCTCAGACCTGGGAAACTGAGCAAGCCTTTTGGAGACTGGCCAGGTCTCCAAGACTACTCCTGTTCCCAAGCTCAAGCAGAGAGAAAAACAACACCCATGTACCCTCTCTTATCAGGTCTAGTCTACTGTGAGAGCAAAACATCTTGGTTCATCTGGTGCAAAAACACAGCTTGGAAAAATACAGCTTGGATTCTCAACTGCAATGTCTAACTCCACGTTAAAGGCAATGGGCAGCTAACCTAAATATCAAATGCAATGTCATGTTAAAGGCAATAGGCATCTAAGCTGAATACAAAATGCAATGTCTTATATCATGTCAAAGCCCATAGGCAGCTGAGCTGAATACAAAATGCAATGTATAATATCATGTCAAAGCCAATAGGCAGCGGAGCTGAATATAAAATGCAATGTATAATATGTCAAAGCCAATAGGCAGAATATCTAATAGCATGTCAAAGTCAATAGGCAGCTAAATTGAATACATCATGTCAAAGCCAATAGGAATGCAATGTCAAAGCCAATAGGCGGCTAGACTGGATACAGCATGTCAAAGCCAATAGGCAGAATACAGAATGTAATGGCTAATGCAATGTCAAAGCCCATAGGCGGCTCAACTGAATACAGAAAGTAATGGCTAATGCCATGTCAAAGCCCATAGGCGGCTCAACTGAACAAAACATACCATGTGCTACTGGTGAACATTGAGCAACTAATATGCGCAGTGGTGAAACACAAAGTCATTGGTCAAAACAAACTTTATCAAATGGCAGTACAGTGTTCAGCTCCTGTACACTTCCATCCACCAATGTTGGTGTGACTGCATAACCCATATTGCTGGGCCAATATGAGCTATTTTGATGGACGAGGTGCCTGACTGATAGTCTAGAAATTATGAAAAATCATCCCATCTAAACAGTTTCAAGACGAAGGACATTTGTTTTGGTTGAAACATGTTAGACCTGTTAGTCTTAGGATGATCTTCTCCCAAATGTTTTGCCTTCACTCCTACTATTTTTGCTGATCTCGTTTTTGCTCGTCTGCACTTTACCATTGCTAATCAGTTCTGAAATGCATGGTATTGCTCCTTAAAACATGGTAACATTGGCTTATTCCGTCTTGACAAATGTAATTTACTTGTGAGTCCCTAGTAAAGTGGTACAGCTTGTGCCCGGGTCCTGTAAATTAAATGCTACTAGTAGGCCTGCAGCACTAATTGTGCCACCCACTTAAATAGGCCTTTAAACATGCCATTGCATCCGATGTGTGTAGTTTTAAACTGCCATTTGGCTCTGGCAAAATAAACCTTCTGCCAAGCCCAAACCTTTCTTTTTCACACACGTCACCCCAAGGGGAGGCACTAGGCAGCCCACAATCCAGAGCAAAGTGTATTTTGAAAGTAGTACATGTCCCGATAGTGAAAAACTCTTAACTTTGTTTTTTCACTACTGCAATGCCTACTCTTGCCATAAGATAACGTAGGAGTTACCTTATTGCACTTATTACACTGTAATTTCCAAATGGGACCAGATAAACAATTTGTTTGATGTCTTTGTAATTGTAATGAAAAATTACCTCCAATGGTAAAGTTGGATTTTAAATTACAATTTTGAAAATTCTCCTTTTGGAACGTTGGCATTTTCCTGCCAGTACCCATTTAATGCCTGCAGGCTGGCTCTGGGTCACATTACTGGGTTTAGCTGACAGTTTGACTTTGTGTATTCCTCCTAGACAGCCACGCACAATAGAGAGCTTAGATGTGCCTGGATGGGCCAACACTGACAGGATGGGAGGGCGGAGTTGTGCACAGCCCTACTAACACTTGAATAGGCTGTGTCCTCCCTCAATACAAAGGGATGCATACCCCCTGTAACTTGTCTGGAGCCAGGGCAGGGATAGAAAGACGCCTATGCACTTCAAAGAGAAACATCTAGAAGCTTCTCCCAATTCAGTGGAAGACCCAGGTATAAATATTGGATCTCAGACATGTGCCCTTCAGTACACTTCTGGACCTTTATATACTCTGCCAGGAAGAAGGGCTGCTGTGCTCCCCTCTTGCATGAGTGAGTACTACTTGACCTGCATCTGTTGAACCCATGACCCCAGAGTGACTTCAAGGGCTAGATGACTGGCCTCCAAACTAGAACCTCAAGGACAGAAGGCTCTGACGACCATAAACCCAGCACTTGGCCAGCTGTGAGTCCTACCCTGCCAAGATGTGCTACCCCAGTCGTGGAACTTTGGAGGAGGGCCTAAAGATGCTCTGCCAGCCCATCTGTGGATCCAGCAGAACTGACGCATCCTCTCTGCTGCGCATCAAAATCCCAAGCAGAACTGACACATCACCTCTGCTGCGAGGTCTCGGTGCAAGGACTCCATGGCAGGAATATAGCCGCCAATATTGGTTCCACACAGTGAACTTGCAGAAAAGCAGTAATTTTGTCCAGGGCTAAAAAAATACCCCCACTGGTTACAGTGTCCAATTGTGTCAACTTTTCAAGTTGTTGTTAAAATACTTGAAGAAGAGTGAATGTGAGAAATTCAAGATGGCAGCCACCGAAGACTGCAAGAGAAAGTCAGCAGTCTAGTTTATGTAGCTCAGACACAGTTGGAACCATCGTGAGGAGTTAGGGACACACTTCAACAGAAGTTTTCAGCTGTGAAGAAGCATCTCAATTCTGCGCTCTCTCAATGAGGGCATTTCTAAGAAGATTTTGTAGGGGCTTTGAATTTTCCTGTTACATCGGAATGGTTATCAGATGGTGAAGTTCCCGTTTATAAATACTTAGTACAAGGTACCTTTTCCTAACTCGTGCGGAAAGAAGGCAAGGTAGCATTCCATTTGTCTATTTTATTTTGGAACGCTCTGAACTCAAGTTCAGATGAAATTATCGAACTACTGGATTCTAAGAGGAACTTAACATTTATGAAATAGTGAACTGTATTCTCCTTGAGAAGTAGCGCTTTAAAGTATCCTTTCCAGTACATCTACGTTGATGCCAACATCTCTGGAAATATAGGTTTTTATGAGAATAACTACCATCTTTTACTTAACACTGCTGGAACATTAACAAACATTTGAGTAGTTACTTAATTGGTACAAGAAGCTTCTTCTCCTTTTGTAGAAGGTGGCTAAATCCTCAATGTATCTGGGTAAACTGACATTTGAGGCAGTCTCGCTCTCTTTTCCCTCCACTTCCCTCCCCCGCCCCCATTGTTGTCTGACTGTGGATATATTAGAGAGATTCAGATCAGCTAGTGATTGAGGGGATTTGGGACAAACTTCTGCTCCTGTGGTATCGCTATATTCAGGTATTCCTGACACTTCTCATTGACCTCTTATACTGCATCAAAACTGCCGCTTTGTGAAGCTTCCCCATTGCAGACCCTCACATTGCAAATCTCTCACCGTTTGCTGCATCACAGCCTTACAGCTCCTTGGAACAGACTCATTTTCTTGACTGCAGAATGCATCTCCAACACTAAAATTCACATCGCAAGCCTTTGCCAACTTGATCTTCAATGATGATGTAGGACCTTGAATCGCAGCTTCTCAACTATTGTGAACCGATGCATCGCCTTGGCTGCGTGACGCATCCTCGACGCTGGACCTCGCAATGCTCCGCAACAAGAATTTAAGGTACTGTTGTGCAGTGGGCCTAACTGGGTCCCTGTAGCCGGCCCGCATTCAATTGTGGTCAGCCTGAACTTGTAACTTTGTCCCAGTTTGATATGACCAGATCCCCACAGTTGCCGGTTTGTGCTTGATTTTACAAATAGTACCTGGTTACTGCTTGGTCGTTCCAGGGTCGCACTAGTCATATTAAGAGCTGGAGTATGGGCTTGTAGAAGGTAATAATGATTCGATAAATATACATTATTAATCAATTCTGGAACTGTATCACATTCAAAGTCATCAATGCTCAGATCCTTCTTCACGCATACCCTTATTCTGCGACCACGGAACACTGATACTACATCCAGTTCTACTAATATGTGAGCTTTTCCTTTACAGATCATTCTGAGCCTGGTGGTCTGCCACACTAAAGGCTCCTCTTTAGGGCTGAGCGCTCTCTTCCTAATGTGCTAAGGCTCCTGTTACCTTTTTTTGCATTTCACTGGTTGGGACTGAAAAGAGCAGTTTTTTTGTTCCCTCTGAATTTCCCATCCCTATTTTCTGGCTAGTGCTTTCATTCTGGTGTGTTGAATATGGGCTCTGCAGCATTTCTCCACTACACCTTTGTCTATGTCGCTTCAGTATAGATCTTTTGCTTGTAGCCTACAAGGTTTCATGATCTCAACTTCTGTGTGCTATTCTCATCTCCATCTTTGTTCCTATCTCTGCCATCAGAGTCTGCGATTTGCCCTGGGGATATTCCTTCAGCGCGTCTTGATTTTTCAGGTAATTCCTTAGTGCTCCTGGGAGTTATTTCAGGTCTCTCCTTGCATCTTCTCTGTACCACATGCAACACACCTTTTTGAGGAGACCCTCTTAAGCTGCCCCACTTCTGCACATGGCCTTTGCAGTATGTGATCCTAAGCTCAGGTGTCCAGGTACAAAACCTTCGGCACGACTTAGTGGTGCTTAGCTTATATTTGTTTACTAACAGTTGCTTCTATTTTAGAGAAGTTCCATTTTATTAGGAAATGTCCTTATTTTTCATCATCATGCAATCGACTTTTAAGAGTTAAAAACATGGCCTGCCGAGCACTACCCAACATATGCCCTGCAGTCTCTTATCACCTTGGACGGGGCATGGCCTCAGTGTATTCACCAGGGACTGGGTGAAAGGTGGAATTTGTCCATTGAGCCTCCTTAGTACCTCTGCCTTCTCTGTTCATTTAGATTGATGAATGATCACCACAGCCCTCTATTTAACCTTACAATGCACCCAGAACCGAAATTGACATGGGGAGAGTGTGTGAGATGGGCGTAGGATGGGTTGAGGAGGCAAGCCAAACTTCCCGACCCAAATGCTCCATCTCTTCCGCTCTGGAACAACCCCCAGCTACCAATCCAGCTGGCCGCGGGTACCAGAATGCAAACCCATAAACATGGCCTCACAATTATCTCAAACCTTTATCCGAGTGACCAATTCATACCACAGTTCCTGACTTCTGACACCCCACAACCCACAGTCCTAGAACATTTCTATACCATCAACTCCGAGCTGCCTTTCACACAGTACCTTCCCACACCCTCACCCCCAACACTCCAAACTTGAGAGCACATGCTTACCACACCATCACCAAGCAAACTAGTCATCTGACTCCACTCTACCTTGCAGACACTGTGCCGATGGCCGTTATGGCAGCTCACAATGCCTGGTCCACCACCTGGAAACGCCTCTCACAGATGCCCAATGGTCTGATTGCTGTGGAAAAATGGCCACTCTATCACCCAACTATCACTTGTGACTGATACATTTTAAGATCTTACACCTACTGTACTGCACTCCTGCACAATTGGTGAAAGTAGGACTCACAGCAGATGTGCGCTGCTTGCGGTGCACCTTCCCACAGGCCACCTTCATACATCTGCCGTGGGATTGTCCAGCGGTGGCCGTGTTCTGGGAGACTGCTTTTTCCACTATGCACTAATTCTCTGGCCACCTACTACTCTGTACATCCTGGTGGGCCTTCTTGGCTATGTTAAAGATGCCCCAGTCAGCGAATACAAATTAATAGCAAAGCTCCTCCTTTTAGTTAAGTGCAGAATGGCCCTGCACTAGGGTTAGCGTCCCATCCCAAAGGTGGCAACCTGGTTGAGGGATGCCACATATTGGCAAGAACAACTGTTCAACTACTGGGAGCTGATACCAGTGTGTTCCTGTCCCATACATGTGTGGGAACTGCTCTTCTAAAATCACAGAGACTCTCCCTCCTCTTAGGGGTCCACCCAGTCTCCAGTCACCAACGATACCCCTATGCCTGGTGGTTGATGGCACTTCAGAAATTATGCTTTTCCTGTTGGTTTATGGGTCCACACTTGCTACAAACAATGTTCCTATTGCTTTCTGTAATTTGACAATTTGCCATATAGTAGGCAGGTTTATCCTGATGTTTCTTTGAAAGTTGGAACGCTCCTTGAGTAGTGAGTTGTTGGTCTCCATTGTTAAATGAACTGCATTGTTTTTATGCCTTTGCCCCTGTACACTTTCCCCCTTCCCTCCCTTTTCATCTCTCTCTCTCCCCACCTCCCTCTTGTTCCCCTGCCCCCTTTCCCAACATTGTTTTGATGTATGTTTCACTTTAATTGCCAATAAAAAGAATAAAAAAAAAAAAAAAGATTGATGCATGATCATCTTGGTGAAGACCTGACATTTTAAGCAGTATTATTCAAGCTGTATTTCAGCCATGACCACAGTTATCCTAACCTAGTATTTTAAGTCTTTTGCATAAAAGCACTGAAAAAGTACATGAAATTCAGACCAATGCAGTCCTTGCCTTTTTGTGACCTCAACATCATAGTTACTTAGGGCCATATGTACAAACACTTTTTCCTATAGATACAGAATGGGTAAAAACCTTTGATACATCTGGCCCTTAATGCGCTATTTCAGAATTTCACAGTAGTGTTTCTTTATCCTCGTTACACTAATATTTTAGAATTAGAGTGGACAAATGGTAAACATCTTTTAAACGTTTTCATAAACCTTTCGGGACCAATCAGTATATTGCATTGTACTGTGGCATTAATATAGCACTTTTTACACTGGTGTGGGGGTGAAAAAGCATATTTCTGGATGGGTAGCATACTTCACAGGGGGAAGAGGTCGAGGAGAACTGTTTTATATGTATTATGTTACAATTTGGGAAGTGTTTTGGTTTCATGTGTGAGTGATCAGAGAGGTGCTCTTATCTTCATCTTGAGGTGCAGTGCTGAGCAGTATGATTCAGTAGGAGTTATGGGTCATAGACACTGAAATTGTGACCATAGTTACGGCTAAAACATGCACCATTATAGCAAGAGGGCCTCTGGAATGTTGTGGTCATGTCCATCAAAAATCCTTATGTCATTGTGTGCGAAACAGATATGCTGCTCAATGAGGTCCGGTGGGCAAGAGTTGGTGACAAGATGTCTTTGCATATTTTGTAAAAACAAGGATACTGCCTACTGCTGTACAAACATATATGAGTGAGGAAATAAGTGGAAGAGCAATCAAGATTGCCCATATGAGTAGAAACTAAGCTGTCTTTAAAAAGCCCACATACTGTCTGCTCATACTAGATTGAAGGTAACCAACATTTTGAGCAGAGTGTTGCCCCACAGACCTCTCTTTTGCTTCTGAAGGCTCCAAAAGGCAGAAGAGCCCCAGTTGGGCAAGCTGTTGTCAGGTCACGGCTCAGAGTAGCCACAGCGGTCAACCACATGGCATGATGAGAGATTAAGTGTTTTGTATGTTACTGGCCTGACAGTACAAACATGAATCGGTTTACCCTATGTTACCCTTCTGACTTTACCCCTCAAGTGAGCCCAGTAGTTCTGTTGAATCCCAAAGACCCTTCCTCTTTTTAACACCATGAGGAGACATCCTCCTGTTCTTCTACAATTTTCGACCAGACAACTTTCACTCTCATTATTATTCAATGGTGTTTCAGGGTTTAAAAAAAAAAAGACAAGTGTGATGGAAGAAGATTTGCCCTGCTTCAGTTGTTCTGGCTAGGTCAGCAGCATCGCACAGATTTGGTAGTTCTCACTTTGTTCAGTCTAATCCCACCTATTGTCTGACGCATGCGCTTTGTGAAAAGCAGTTTTTGTATGTATGTCTCAACTAGTTTACTTTCAATCTAATCTAATCTTCATGGTCCCTTGCCATTTCCCTCATTCCCCATTGACTCCACAATCATCCCCTGCAACAGACATTTGATTAGAAACAAACACATCAAGAGGTGTCATTCCTTGTTCTAGACAACTCATAATTCATCCTGTGTATGTTGCACAATACGCTTTCTCTTTATCCAACCATCCCTCTCCCAAAAAATAAATCCACCGTAATTTGGTCTTTGTGATTTCTGAACATTTCTGCTTCCAGGTTACTGTAAAGGTACCAGAGCACTCCTTTCATATTTAAGAAGTGTACATCTGGTACCATAGATCCATCCCTCTCCCAACAAGTATGACCTTTGGGCAAATATTGTACAGTATATACATATCCATACATTTTATGTATTTAAGTAATAACAAGCCTGTGCAATATAGAATGTAATAACTCCATTCAGAGGGCAATGGGTCAAGCATGAGCTAACTGTAGGTGTTGGTCTCTTACTCCGGGTGTCCCGGGGCGCTACCTACTATGGATCATGAGCAACTGTGCCAAATACCCCTTCAGCACATTACTCTCATTGGTAGTGCAGGTCGAGCAGTCGAAGGCTTCTTGGGAGGCTGAGGGGGTAGATAAGGGGGAAATGCAGGATCACAACTCAAAGTACAAATAATAGCAGCAGTAAATGACTGTCCAGTCAAATACCGTCTTTTATGGCAAAAGTAGTATTTATATATACGAGCACAAAGTGAAGAACGCATACACAAGCAATACAGGTAGTGCCCTGAGGTCAGGGCACTAGTCTTCAATGGTCAAGCCTCACTCCTTTCTTACTAGCAGTAGTTGTTATTCCCTACTCACTATAGGTAACATTCATATTAGGCCCTATTAGCTGTCTGAGACTCTGGAGCTCTGCTCGGACTCTGCTAGAAAAGTCAAAATTGTCCCAGTGCTGAATCTCTATCTGGCAGACACATTCTCCCAGAGCCTTCTGGTCCTTCGATCTGCCTTACCTGCATCAGCAGGGATTCTCCAACTGGTGTCTCTTAGAGTGTCTCTCTTGAGGGCATGGCAGCTGACTCCCCTGAGTTTCACACAGGCAGCTCTGCAAGGGGCTAGCTCTGAGGCAACAGTACATTTCCTATGGTGTTCTCTATAGATGGGAAGCAGGTTTTGACAGCTTCTGGCTCCTATCCTCCACAGGGGTTCTTGCTCTAGCAGGTCACCATGGCAGCTTATCCTCACAACAGTGGCATCAACCAGGCTACGAGCCTTGTCTTTTTCCGGTGGCATACAGGATCACCACATATGGCCTGAACTCCAGCGATGACCTGATCGATACAGGAGCAGGTTCTTCTTAATGACAGCCCACTTTGGCATACAAGTCACAGACTTACTCACCTCACACAGGTAAAAGCCTGATTGACATGCTTAACTTCATGTCAGGCCTCCCCTATCTGCCCCCTCTCCCCTGGCATAAGGGGTTGAGGACTCACACACTGCACTGAAGCGACGGCCTGATCAACACAGTTAACTTCACAACCCCCCACCCCCAGCATATACGAGTTCACTGACCTACACACCCCACACGAGCAAAGGCCTGATCAGCAGGATTAACTTAACAGCTGCACCCTCTGGCATACAGGTTCACTGATTTACACACCGCACATGGGCGGCAAGACAGTCAGCACTGGAGTGACAATGGCCATGGTAGCTTCACAACGGCTGCCCTCTGGCCTACAGGGTTGCTGACTTGATCCTGAACACAGGCAACGACCGGATCAGTGCAGCAGCTACCTTTTCATTCCTCACTACTGGGATCCAATCAACAGGATTGTCCACTGGACGTTGCTCCCACCAGGCCTCTCCTCTTCCTTACGGAGCACACTGATCTATGCAAGCATGCAGGCACTGGTACTCCAGGCACTAGTGGCAAGTGGTCTTGGATGCTCTAGGCTGCTACATGTGCAAGTATGTTTTATGTCATTTACAGGTTATCTATATTCTGCAAAAAAATTAGATTAAACGTCAAAAAACGTTTTTATTTATACGGGTTCTGGGTGTTAAGAGTTTTAAAGAGGTTTTACGGTTCAGGTATAGGTTAAGAAAGAGGATAGTAAGATCAGTAAATATGTTTTTACCATTCAGGCATGGGTAAGCTGATGCTTAGTAAGGGTTTTTAAGTGTTTTTAGGGTTCAGTGGTGGATAGTGGTAAATGGTGATGAGGGTGTTTTAAACGGTGATGAGAGTCAATGGGCAGGTAGGGATAAAAGGAGGCAGGGGTTTTTGGAAATTTGCCTTTTCCAGTAGGATCACCCCAGTTTCTTTTTGGCCTTTTTGATGAAATCTCTTTTTACTGACTAAAGAACTCTATGCACTTTACCCCCAATAACCAGTGGTGAAATGCTTGTGCTTATTCTTTCAACATGGTAAAATTGGTGTACTCTTTATTGGGGTATTTACCTTACCTATAGATCTCTAGTATATGGTACCTACACTGTACCTAGGGCCCGTAAGTTAACTATCACCAGTGGGCTGCAGCACTCTTTGTACCAACCACTTTTGTGACAGAGTAAATCATTTTTCCAGGCTTGCAAAGCCTCATTGTGCTGTTTTAAACTGTTGATTCGACCTGTGAAACTTAACTCCTTTTAACGGGCCAAAACCTTTGTTTTAAATATTAATGCATGACTTCTATGTTAGGGTTTATTGCCCATAGGGTATGTGCATAGTATTTTAAAGTAGGACCTGTAGAAGCTGAGTATTACACAAGTCCTTACAGCAAAAAAAAGATAAGAGAAAATAATTGTCACTGTAGAAAGTCTGGTTGCTTCCATAGGGGAACATAGGATTACATTATAACACCTTATAATGCTAATTTCAAATTTGGTAATAGCTACTGAAATATTTCAAGGACGCTTTTTAATAGTTAAAATCCAATTTAATGGTAAAGTTGAATTTTGTCTAACTAGTATGGAAAAGGTACTTTGGAAAAATTACATTTTGCCTGCTTAGAAGCCTCTGGAGGACTTTCTGTAAGTATTCAACAGTCACCTGGTGGATCCCTTGTGGCAAGGTGTGAACTCCTCCCAAGGCAGAAACAATGAGTTTTTGGTGTAGGGAATTATTGTCCTTCCCATGACAGGATTGCCTAGGGCTGTGCCCAGTCCCAGGGTGCACTTCAAAGGGTATTCCACTGTAAATGGTAGATGTAGCTCACACCAGGGTCTTCCTCCCTTTTTGTCCTTCTAGTCAGCGAGACACCAACCCCAGTGGAAGAGCGAGCTGCCCCAGAAGTGGTTTGGAAAGACCAGTTAGGTGGGGCTGTGAGCATCCGATTTGACATTAGGGTATCAAATTTTGCTTGAATGTCCCATCTTGCTTGACAGGTCTGCTGGGGGTGAACATATAAAATTTGGGATGCACTTAAAAGATGGAAACAGAATGCCAAAATATGTTATGCTTTATCGACTGTCTGGTTGCTGAAACCTCAGCTTCAACTTTACCAGACTTCTGTCTCTGTGTTTGATGGGAACACAGGGGCTAAAACTGGATTTCGGTGTTAAATGTGGTAGCACACTGGGATTGCCATAGTACACTCACTACACATACCCTCAGACCTCAGAGCCCAAGTTTAGTGAGGTCAAAGACTTCGGCCATCTGGAAAATGCCCAGAATGTGTATGATTAGCTCTGGGAACCTTACCAAACTGGCAAGGGCATATCACGACCAACTGATCTTCTCTAGATTGAAGACATCAAATCTTCTAACATGGGACTCCTTCACAATGGTGACAGATATCCTGCAGGCCAATATCTAAATCCCATAGGGTAAAATGGCCAAATGCCCAAAATGGGCAGCATTAGCCCTGGGAACCTTACCACATTGATTAGGGCATCTCCAGTGATTATTCTCACCCACAAGCTTGAGCCTAGCATGAATGTAAAGTCTCCAGCTAAGGAAGATCAGAATAGGACTGAACCTGCTGTCTGAGACCTGGCAAGAGCCCTAAAGGGCTGGACCTGCTTTCTATTTTACCAAGACAATGAAGTGGCATAAGGCTGACCACCTGTTCAAGCTACAGGTGTACAACAAGCACTAAGAGATCGCTTCTGCAACTTCCCAGCTGATTAGTGGCATCTTGACCTGGACTGGTCTCGGTCTGCCATTTTGTGAGTCTTTAAGTACATCCCCTGATGTCATAGAAGGATTTAGAAGTGTACTCCTGCTGTGGATTAGGACTTGAAAGACTAAAGTCAGAAGATACAATCTTTGACATGGCAAACCTGGTTTGTGCATCTGAACTGTGATCCATCGATGTCGGTGTCAGTTCACACCAAGGTCCCAGGCTGCCATGACCTTGACTGCCATTGAGACTTTTTGCTTCTTGGCACTATTTGCAATTAGAGCTTAAAAGTCATATCTGAAGTTCCCCTATTTGATTTTTCTCATGTTGGTGTCATTTGGTTGTTTAATTTTACTCTTTGTTTAATTCATTTTTGGATTTTTATTGTTTTGAATTTCACCCTTATTACATTTTTAGTACGGTATAAATAATTTACATATTGTCGCTAAGTTAAGCTCATCTTCTCTGTGCAGTGGCTACCAGGTGGGTGACCTCGGGTGTAAATGGTGACTTTAGTGGTTTACGAGGGCAATAATTATTTACTTGAGGTGGGTACTTACCCCCTAAGATAATAGCCTAGATTTGACTGGGATTAGAGGCTGGTAGTGTTAAAAGGAGGTTTTTTTTGTTTGTTTTGTTTTTAGGAATCGTGAGCAGGAAGAGGTAAAGAGAGGTAGAGGGGTTTTATGGTTCAGGGCTTGTAGAGGTAAAGCGAGGGAAGAAGTTTTTAGGGTTCAGTGGTGTGTAGAGACAACTGGTAAGGTTGGTTTAGTATTTAGTGGCGGGTTGAGGTAGTGGAAGGTAAGGAGCTTTTAGGGTTCACGGTTGGTAGAGTGAAGGGAGGTAAGGGGTTTCTCCTTTTTTCGGGGTGGGTAGAGGTAAAGGGAGGTAAGGAGTTTCTAGGGTTCGAGGTTTGGTAGAATTGAAGGGAGGAAAGGGGGTTTTAAGGTTCCAGTTGGTAGAGGTAAATGGAGGTAAGGGTTTTAGGGTTCAGAGGTGGGTAGAGGTAAAGGTTTGTTAAGGTTCAGTGGGTGGTAGAGGTAAAGATCAGCAAAGAGTTTTTAAGGTTCGGGGAAAGAAAGAGGTAAAGGGTGCCAAGGTGGTTTAGGGTTCAGGAGAGGGTAGAAGTAAAGGGTGGTAAGGTTTTTTTTTTGTTTTTTTTGTGGCTTATTGAAGTAAAGGGTTTACGTGGATGGTAGGGTTCAGTGAAAGGTATTGCTAAAGGGAGGTAAGGGCTTTTTAAATTTAAGGGTCAATAGTGGTAAGGGATTTTTAAGGTTCTGGGAGGGAAGAAGTAAAGGATATCAAGGTTTTTTTAGGGTTCAGAGGTGGGTATGGGCTTAAAAAAGGTAAGGTTTTTATTTTAGTATTATGGGGCAGGTAGAGGTAAAGAGCGGTTAGGATTTTCTAGTGTTTAGGCTGGTAGAGGTAAAGAAGGTAAGGGAGGTTTTAGGCTTCAGTAGTAGGTAGAGGTAAAGGTAGGTAAGGGTTTTTTAGGACTCAAGTGTCAGTAGAAGTAAGGGGACAAGGTGTTTTAGGGTTAAAGGGTGTCTAGAAGTAAAAGGAGATAAGGAGTTTTGAAGGTTCAGGGGAGAAAAGGGGTAATGGGAGTAAGGCATTTAAATAAAAAGGTGGGATTTGGGAGTGTCAAACCCCCCGTAACAAAAAAAGAAAAGCACAGAAGAAAAAAACTGTGGAGCTGGCCGTGCTGATATGGTAGCTAATAATATCCTTCAGGTCCACAATAGATGTTAGCAGTGGGCACTTATTTTGCTTTCTCATCTTGTCTAAGATGGGTGCTGTGGTCATTGCACTGTGTGAGGTTGATGCCAGATTCCCTAACAGAATCGGCCTGACGGCCTTCAACCCCTTTTGCAGGGCTCCTTTTTAATAAAGTGAGGCTCGAGTTATTCATAAAGTTCCCTTCAGCACCCCACCTGTTGTTCCGGCTCATGCCTTCCTCTGGGGGCAAGCACCACCAGGGCTGCAGCATCCTCGCTGCCCTCTAAGCTCAAATTCAAGTTTCAGGTAAGGTAGTGCTGAAAAGGGGCTGGGCGCTAGATGATCCTTGAAAAGCCAGCGGATAGTGCATGAAGATCCTGGTCCTCCTCAATAACCTGGGCAGGACGCAGACAGCAAATGCAGATTTCTACTGCACTCCCTTTGTTTTCACAGGCGCAGGCTAAAAGCATCTGTAACAGAATGCTATGAAGGTTCTCTGTGAACGGTGGCAGGTCAGCAGGTCAAGAGCACTGCCTTTATAGGTAGAGCTTTCACATGCTAATGGCCGTTCAAATTGTGGAGATGAGCAGAGAAATTCTTCTGTCGCTTTGTCCCCCTAAGTCAAAAAATCCATTAAACATTGATTTCCTGCTTTTTCATGTAACACCTGTTAAACGGGCTCTGTGTATACAAAATGTGCATGCCACGCTTATCTACATCCAGTAAGATTGGCAACACTGGTAAGGGACAACGGGGCCGATGTACGAAAATACCATTTAACAATTCCTTAATAGGGAATGTTAAGGAATCGCTACTAATTAACCTTTGTGTGTTATCTATCAATGAGGATTCCTTTAATTTAGCGATTTCTTAATAGTCAATATTTCTAAATACAGAATTTCAGTTTGTGTTTAGTTGTGATTAGCAAATAGTGACTATTGCATCGGTAGGTACTGCTAACATAGGTGCTTCGAGAAAGTTGTTACTTTTGCTTCACTTTTCCTGTAGAACAACGGAGAGCTGGAAAAAAGCTTGGATCTTTGTATAACAAAATGGCAAGTCAAACTTCAACTGGGGGACAAGACAGCAGCAAGAAGGTAAATACAGGGAATTTCAAATGAAAAATAAAGTGTGTGTACAGGAGCATAAGCAATTATTTGTAAAATCCTACCTGTTTGTCCCGGATGCAACAAAGAAGAGACTTTGGACATGAATCCAGGACAGAGTTAACTCTACTCAGAGTCCTTGTTGCTACCAGAAGTATAAACAGGTAGTAGGCAGTATAAACACTGGTACAATATGCGATATTGTATTTAAGGAAGATTGACTTTAAGGCGATGTCAAGGTTCGGCAACTGAAGGGAGGAGCACAAAACCTCTACTAACAACAATAGAAAAACAAATTGCGTCCACATTTCAGGCACAGTCTTCTTCGTGTTGCTGCAGTAGCTACCACCTTGCTTGTGCCCACTGTGCTAAGTATGAATTTTAAATGTATATTCTATTTGATTATTAATATTGTTTAATGTTCCCTTAACCCCTTCGCTGCCAGGCCTTTTCCCCTCTCCTGTGCCAAGCCTCTTTTTGGCTATTTGGGGTAGTTCGTGCTTAGCCCCTCATAACTTTTTGTCCTCCTAACCTATCCATGCCAAATTTGCGTCCTTTTTTCCAACACCCTAGGGATTCTAAAGGTACCCAGAGTTTGTGGCTTCCCCTGGAGAAAACCAAGAAATTACCCAAAATACAGCTAAAACTTAGTTTCAGAAAAAAGGGCTGAGAAGAAAGTATGTTTTTTTTTTCTTCCTGAAAAGAGCATATTCAAAGGGTTTATGGTACTAAATCACCATCTTCAGATGGAACAGGCAGACTTGCATCAGAAAACCACATTTTTCAACACAATTTTCACAATTTACTGGGACATACCCCATTTTTACTATTGTTTGTGCTTTCAGCCTCCTTCCACTTAGTGACAGAAATGGGTGTGAAACCAATGATGGATCCCAGACAGCTAAACATTTCTGATAAATAGACTTTGGGGGTTATTCTAACTTTGGAGGAGTGTTAATCCGTCCCAAAAGTGACGGTAAAGTGACGGATATACCACCAGCCGTATTACGAGTTCCATAGGATATAATGGACTCGTAATACGGCTGGTGGTAAATCCGTCACTTTTCCGTCACTTTTGGGACGGATTAACACCTCCTCCAAAGTTAGAATAACCCCCATAGTGCTGAATTTAGCAATGGGTCATTTGTGTAGATCCTTCAAGGTTTTCCTACAGAAAGTGGTAGCTAAAAAATATTGAAATTGAAGTGAAAAAAAGAGCTGTCTCTGTCGACATTTTCTTCTATAACTTTTTCCAGCTGTGGCAGATTTTTGAAAGCAATATAATGTTACGTCTGCTGGACTCTTCTGGTTGCGGATATATATAGCACTTGTAGATTCATCAAGAACCCTATGTACCCAGAGCCAATAAATGAGCTGCACCTTGCAGTGGGTTTTCATTGTACCGGATATACAGCAATTCATTTGATGAAATATAAAGTGTGAACAATAGGTATCCAGGAAACCTTTGTATTTCCAAAATGGGCACAAGATAAGGTGTTGAGAAGCAGTGGTTATTTGCACATTTCTAAATTCCGGGGTCCCCATACTAGCATGTGAATTACAGGGCATTTCTCAAATTTTTACACCCTGTCTTACATTTGGAAGGAACTCATGTGGAGAGAAACAAGGGGCAATGACACTTGTTCTTCTATTCTGTGCCCCCCCTCCCATCTCCCGATAAAAATGGTACCTCACTTGTATCAGAAGGCCTATTGCCCGCGACAGGAAACGCAACATGAACACATCACATTTTTACATTGAAATCTGACATGTTTTTTGGAAAGTGCCTAGCTGTGGATTTTAGCCTCTAGCTCAGCCGGCAGTAGGGAAACCTACCAAACCTATGTATTTTTGAAAACTAGACACCTAGGGGAATCCGGCATGGGGTGATATGTGGGGCTCTCGTCAAGTTCTGTTCACCCAGAATCGTTTCCAAACCTCAAAATTTTGCAAAAAAAACACCTTTTCCTCACATTTCAGTGATAGAAAGTTCTGGAATCTGAGAGGAGCCACACATTTTCTTCTACCCAGTTTTCCCCAAGTCTCCCGATAAAAATGGTACCTCACTTGTGTGGGTAGGCCTAGTGCCCACGACAGGAAATGCCCCAAAACACAACGTGGACACATCACATTTTCCCAAAGTAAATTGACGTGTTTTTTGGAAAGTGCCTAGCTGTGGATTTTGGTCTCTAACTTAGCCGGCACCTAGGAAAACCTACCAAACCTGTGCATTTTTGAAAACTAGACACTATGGGGAGCCTAGGATGGGGAACCTGTGGCACTCTCCCCAGGTTCTGTTACTCAGAATCCTTTGCAAACCTCACAATTTGGGGAAAGAAAACACTTTTTCTTCACTTTTCGGTGATAGCAAGTTCTGGAATCTAAGAGGAGCCACAAATTTCCTTCCACCCAGCATTCCCCCTAGGCTCCCGATAAAAATGGTACCTCAGTTGTGTGGATAGGCCTAGTGTCTGTGACAGGAAATTCCCCAAAACACTACGTGGACACATCAAAATGATCAATTACAAAACTACCTGTTTTTGAGGGGGATGGGGTGGGCACCTGCATTTTTGGCCCTGGTCTCAGCAGCCATCCAGGGAAACCTACCAAACCCAGACATTTCTGAAAAGTAGACACCCGAGGGAGTCCAGGGAGGTGTGACTTGCATGGATCCCCCAGTGTTTTCTTACCCAGAATTCTCAGCAAATGTCAAATTTAGCTAAAAAACATCACATTTTCCCCACATTTTTGTGTGGGATCACCCGGCTGACACAAGTTTCCTACCATCCAACATTCCCATACAGTACTCGTGTAGGTGGGCCAAGTGCCTGTCCCAGGGAAGAGCTAAAAACATATCTAAATTGAGGGATAACCAAAGCGGGTCCAAAAGGGCAGTTTGGGGGAAAAAACACTTATAGGCTGACAAGTGGGGCAGAATTGTTATCGGTATAGATGCAACCATGCTGCGTGGTAGGAATTGTGTGGATTCCTGCAGATTCTAGAAGGTTCCATCACAAAAAAGTGGGAAAAATTTGTGATTTCACCAAAGTTGGAGGTTTGCAGGGCATTGTGGTTAAGAAAATGGTGCGGGGTGCATGTGAAGCACACCACATTGGACTCACCCAGATGTTTAGTTCTCAGATGTGTCTAGGTCTCATATATTTTTCTACATGACAGCGTCCCAAAGTCCAAGAAGTGCAGCCTCGCCATTCCATGTGGGACGATTTTGAAAGTTAGACCAGCTCTCATGGCCCAAATGTAAAACCAAAACCCAAAAATAATTAAAAGTTATCTTGCTTGCTGTTGAGATAAGATGGTTTAGTGTGCAGGGTGAGAGCTGAAAGACTGTTACCACCTTCATTTGGGGTGGGGGCATAAACATGCTCATACTGATTGATAGCCAACACCCCACTATTTTTTTTTTTTTTTAATTCCCTGGCATCTAGTAGGCTTTTTGCCTCCCCACCCCACCCTCCGAATTGCCCCATCTGCCAACCAGTGAGCAGAACAACTTTGTTCCCATTTATTTTGGGTGGGAGTATGGCTACCCTCTTTTAAAAAAAGAAATCTTCCCTGGTGTCTGGTGGGCTTTATGCCCCCCTTTGTGGGCAGATGGGCCTTATACAAAAATAGGTTGATCTGGCAGAAATGGCCAACAGTAATGTGCCTCCATGGGGAGTGACCCTTGGCCAAACAAAACACACACAACAATCACTGGTGTCTTAGTGGTTTCTGCCCCTTGGGAGCAGATTGTCCAAATAAAGATAGGCTGATCAGCCCCAAAGGGGGGCAGAAATGGCCTAAAATGAATTTGCTCCCCACCAATAAAGAAAATAATTATAAACAATCCCTGGCATCTAGAGGTTTCTTCCCTCCTTGGGGGCAGATGGGCCTAATTAATATAGGCGCTTTATAAAAAAAAATGCCCCCTTAGGGAGCGACCCTTGCCCAAGGGGCCGCTCCCCTCATGTCCATTTCTTTAAAAAAAAAAAACTCCCTGGTGTCTAGTGGGAATTTCTGCAGCCCTATCGCCATTACGTCCGTGGCCCCAAAGGGGTTAAATATATACATTTTAAAAGCAATTTTATTAGATTTTGAAACCTAACATGGGCACATAGTACCCAGTCATTTTTGATCACCAACAAAGTCATCAGAATCAAGGCCACACATACATTCTACAGAATAAGCCCTCTGTGCCGGTTACATGAAGAAACAGTTAAATCAATGTACAATGACACTTAGCCTGAAGTGATCCCACCATTTGCTCCAGATTTTCCCATTCTTTTTGGCAGCCTCCTGCTTAATACACTGGTTTCCTTGCTGTACACACCAGTCCACTACCTTGTGCCATAATGATAGTAGGGGCTGGGTAGAAGACTTCCAACAGCTGCCAGCGTCCTGTTTCGCAACCATAGTGACCACTCCAGTCAACGCCTTGTCAGCATTCGTACCTGCGATTCCCTCGAAGATTCCCAGAAGAATACTTTTGGTGAGAGCTCTATGTCCCATCCCACTACCTCAGACAATTCATGAATCACTTTGTTCCATTATTTTTCAATAAGGAGACATGTTCAAACAATATGGTAGAAATCTGCAGTAGCATGAGAGCACCTTAAACCTGAGGTTAGGGTGATGGTGTGCCTTGTGAAGACGGATAGGGGAGAGATATTCACAGTGGAGATAGTATGTTTGGACCAATCGTAATCTGAAGAAGATAGAGATGACACAGGCGGCATTTAGGCTTTGCACTAATCATCATCTTCCACCTGTCCCACCCATCCTTCCCATTGAACCCACAGTTGTGTAAACACATCGGGGTAATTGATGATTAAGGAGCGATTACATTCGTGAGATTCCCCCCTCTGTTCTAGCACCCATCAGAATTTTGGTCTTGAGTGGGCTATGTACCGTGAGCATTTTATCCAGTGGGATGTGTACCTTAATGTATGCCATAGCTGAAAGTATTTATGGAATTGAGTTGATGACAAGGCACAGGTCGAGTGGGGTTCCTGAAAGGAGTGGATTTGGGTGCCAGACCAGATGTCTCCCAATAAGGAAATGCCTCTTATGTCTATTTGAGCAAAGCCTTGAGGGCCCGTCTCTTGCAGCCACCTCCCGCTTCACAGGGGTGTTTTTACAGTACGTTTACCGTCCCATCCTGTGTGCTGAAGTCCTGCCTTCCTACTTAGACGGACCACTTAGGTCACCACTGGCATATCCCTAGATATTGGGGCACCATAGAGCATTCCTTATGCAATCTCAACGCTCCGAGAGGACAACTCCACGCTGTATGCTAGGTCCATTCAACACCCATTGAACCAGTCGTTTATGACCAGGATCTAGAACGCGGAGTAGTAGAGTTATAGGTTGGCCATACCCAAACCTCCATCGTAAGGCGTCTGTTGGCATTTGGTGAGAGTCAATCCTGGCTTGGAGTTGTGCCAGAGAGAGGACATTGCCAGGGAGTCTATTTCCTGGAACCAGTGACTGGACACCATTTGGGGAACATTTTTAAAGAGGTACTTTGGCAGAATCATCATTTTAAAAACAGCTGTTCCCCCCCATTACATTCAGCTCCAGGGTTTCCCAAAGTTTCAAATCTGCTTTCACTTTTTGGATCAACAGAGTAAATACAATTGAGTTTCCATCCCAGTTGCGGGTAAAGTGAAACCTAAGTTCCCAGAAAGCGAAAGCTCAGATGTAATATGGGAATGGATGTCTGCCACTCATTGCTAATTATATTTATATATTTTTTTGACATTTTGCAAATGTGTCATTTACTCTTAACACCTGCATTGCAGTTCGTTACTGTATTCCCATATTGAAATCTGGCTTTCATGTTATTATAAATGCCAATTTTTGGTCACAAAGCCTCCAATTTGACCTTTGCAACTGCAAAATTCCTTTGTACATTAGGACCTCTTTACACTTCTTTACTTTACTTCTGAGACAATGAGTCAATAAGATATTTATTTTCTATTATACCATTATTTAATAAAGACTCAAGTATTTTTTTTAAATTAAAAAAACATCAATAAAATTAATATTGGTTTTATTGATTAGGTGCAGCCATTTTATGTTAACCTCAGGACACAGCAGAAGTAGACATAGAAGAAGAGAAGGGAGAAATGGTTAGGCTAAACAATATTGACAACACTGCAATCTATAATTTCAACATCATTACAATATACAGTGACAGAAGCTATGCTCACACCTCTCATTACTTCCCAACAACAACGTACTTCTTCCAGCAGAACCCGAACATATACCTCACCAACCACTCCAATAGGAATAACTGCTACTTCTCATGTTGGACAATTCAATTAAAAAATGTTAAGAGTAAAATGAAGACATATGAGGGCAACAGAAAAATTGTACACTTCAGTTTCTAGCGTAAGAAATGCCATCAGTCGGGGGTTTGACTCACACATAAAGTTCGTGAAATCTCACAGAGAGTTAGTACAATTTCTACAGAAGTAAATAAAAACAACAATTCCTAAAGGAGGCATCAGTTGCACATTGACAGCTGTCTACAATGTTTTGGGTGATCTGGTGTTCCACTTCCTAGTTCTACAGTTAACCTAAGTCAATACACTGTTAATATTCGGTCAGAAATAGTGCATTGTTCTGCTCATGTCTCCAAAGGGCTGCTTCAAGGTACTTCTCCTCTAGAAAAAGTTCTAATGCTGCCATTAGGGCCTTGGTTACAGGTACAAGCCAAAGCAGTAGTTCTCTAGGTGATGCAAATAATGAGCAACATGCATGAATTTAGATTGGCCATGATAGAAGTGTATCTATATGTAGCGCTACAGAAGGCTAGTGTTTGGGTCTGAAAATAAATGAATTATATATTTATTAAAAGGTTTTTACAACATTTTAGGTAGTTGTCTTACATACATTTTAAAGTCATGTTATTTATTTTTAATGTGTTTACCTTTCAACTGCCGCCTCAAAGTATATTTGGATATTTGTTCATTTGAAAAATGTGAATATACATGACTTGAGCATTCAACTCCTTGTTTGTCTTTTGATCGTATTTGTATGATACAATGATAATTGTTCTACAATTTCTCATTTTTTTACATACAATGTATCTTGTGACATGTTTCTACAATTGTAGTGATCAAACATAAGAAATATATTAATGTGATTTTTTTTTTTTATAACACAAGGTTATGCGGTTTATCTTTCTTTTATCATCTTTAAAAATCACCTTTTGAGAAATCCTTGTTACTTATTATTAACAATTCCATATTTGCTATTTCTTTTTTGTGATTCAATAAAACAATTTTCTAAATAGAGATTCCTTATTTAGTAATTTTGAAAGAAAAATAGTAAAAATGCCTATTTTTAGAAACTGTACTTCCCAAATGCCATTTTCAATGGTCACAAACCCATTTGCAACCAATTAAAGATTCTGTAATGTATTGGACATTGGGCCAAAGAAGCTTTAATATACCCTTAGTTTTACTTTTTTGTACCAGTTGTTTAATACAGACATTAACAACTTCTGATGATGACCTCTTGAAGCTAAAATATTTCTATATTACCAGTTAAAAAATGAATGCTGAGAGCTGTTCATATGCTTCTGGTTTTGTGATAATTTTTTCCCCCAAGGTACTAATCATTAACAGAGCTTGTAATTTCTGTGTTGGAGAATTTGTGCTGTGGCGAGCAGAAAGCTTGCAAGCTATTCAACCCTTACCATATTAATGATGCTTGTCACTTTTTGTCCTTTGTACGTTTTCATAAGAATTGCTTCCTCCTTGACTTACTTTATATCAGATTCGGTCGCCCGGGAGTGGAATGCTACTGCCAGCATGACAGTCTTGCTGCAGTTATCCAGCTACAGTTCCTGGTGAATGAGGTTTGTAACATATTTGTTTTTGATATTTATTGTTGTGTGTGTTCAAAATTCTATCTAGCTGGGACTGTTAAATCTAACCACAATTTTCCCATTGCTGCCAACGGCGGAAGACCTAAAGAAAACTGTTTCTCTTTCTCTGGTTGTTGTTTAAACCACCCAGATTGCAAACTCAAATAAAATGTCCACAAGAGTAGTATAATCAAAGATATGGAATTCCCTGGTGGTGGGTGATATATTTCTAATATTGTTCACCAGTAGGTAGTTACAGTAAGAACCTAGTTTCAATAGGAAGAGCGTTTATTGTTTTTCATTTGGTGCACTTTGATGAATCTTAACAACCTGTTCAAAACTAGTTTGTCACTTCAGCTGCTATCTTAAAAGTTTCAGGATGATCTGTCAAGCGGGGGTCGAGAAAAAGGGGGTGGGGGCAAAACGTGTTTTCCCCATGCAGTATCCCGTAGAGATTTTAGGCACAATTACAGCCCGAACCGCTGAACGGAATTACACAATTTGGTGGAAAGCTAAATCTTGGCCCAGAAAGAGTGCTTTTTGTAATTTGGTTTAAATCTGTTCAGTAGTTTTGGAGTTAGTAAAGTTAAAATATATATATATATATATATATATATAGATATAGATAGATATAGATAGATATAGATAGATATAGATATAGATACATACATATCTAGAGACGCAGATCCACCACAGCAGATCCACGTGGCAACAACACCATGATTGGCTGGCAGTAACATGAGAAGAGAGTTGCGGGTGCAATTTTGTTCTTAGGGACATTGTTGCCGGGGGGGATATAAAATGTAAAGTGGTAATAAGGGTCATGGTAGAGGTTCCCTGACCACATAGGACTGTTGTACGAGTCTGTGAGGGACCCCTCATGAGCACAAAATGGTCCAAAAACATTTTTTTCCCAGATGCACCATGGCACTCACCATGCACTGCTATTTTATCCCATGACATCTTCTACGACATTGTTGATAATATCAGTGCAACATTTGCAAGGAAATTAATGGTGGGAAAACTGCATGGAGGGGGGCGAATTATAGTTACGTTGGAGCATGAGTTCTAGTTACTTGAGATTACTATAACTACAAATGCTCAATTTATATGGTTCTGTGTGTAAAATCAGAACCTAACTATAACATCCCTGTAACCTTTGTTTTTTTTCAGTAGAAATATATATTATAAAATTGACATTGTGTGAATTATTGTCATCATATACATTTGATAAAAAAATATTGGTCATTTTTGTAGAAAGGTGATAGATTTGCTTTATATATATTGAAATGATCACCCCTTGAAAAAGCCAAATAGACCCACCTGTCATATTTTGACATTATGACTCTTTGACAAAGTCAGTAAGTCTGCCCGAGTGTGGCCAGGCCCTGCGGGACCAACTGGATGCTGCGCATGCCTGGAGGCCCTGTGGCCAACAGTCCCCCCTCACACAGTCAAATCCTGTGCACTGCAGGTAAGTTGGCTGCCCGAGGTGGGTTGGCTTTTTGGATGGTAGTAAAATATTGCATCACTTAAAAATAAACTGTAGAAACTCACTGAAAAAAACAAAGGTTAAAGTAACTTCATAGTTAGGTGCAATGTTCAGTAACAGTGTAACATTTTAAACTTCCAAAAACACTAATATTTACCAGTTACCTCTAGTAGCTACATCTCGCATCCCTGGCATGCACAGTGTTGTGGTCAATGATGTAATTCCATGTGTCATCAGTGATGTTACCAGTGATGTCATAGAACAAGTCATGAGTGATGTAAGGTGTGAGATCTCTTTACCTTTGTGTTTCTTTGCAGTGAATTTCTAAGGTTTATTTACTGTGAAGTAAGGTATTGTTAAAATACCTAACTATAGCATCATTTTAACTTTTTAAGTTAGGTAGGGTTGAGTTGACCAGGACCTGCTTCCAGACGCACAGTGTGGGGTTACTGCAGGGCCAATGCTGATACAGAGTCAAGAGCCACAGACACCACACAATCTTTATTTTATTAATTGGTATTCTGATCCTGTGGGAGCGAGGTCAGCCATACAGTTTTCTCATTATTAGGTTAATTGCAAATGTTGCAGTGGTATCAGTGGTGTCATAAAAGATGTTATGACTGTTCTAATATGTGGTGTAATTAGCAGGTGGTTGGTGATTGTGGCCTTGGGGACCCCATCCCCCGGATCCTCTGTAAATTATAGGTGGGTGCCCTGATGCTCATCTATATTGACAAGACAAAAGGCATACAGTCCTTTGAGTGTGTTCTTCGGGCATCCAGAAAGAGGCCTAGCCCTGTTCAAACAGGGACTAGCACATTAACTGTTAGCTTGCATCTCTTTTTGCCACAGCATGGCCAAAGATCCACTCTAAGGAAGATTGAGTTTGCATTCCACCAGTAGCATGGTGACGACTGAAGCACTCCTGGTGTGACCCTACAAAACAACTACCATGCAGCCAGTTGGAAAAGCAGGTACAAGTTCATAAAGCACTAATGCCTGGATTTGAACGTAGCAGCCAACTTTGCAGTAGTGCAGGTCCTTTTTGTCAGGCAAACCTCCGCAGCATGTTTGGGTAAAATGAGCTTGCTTTCCTCTTTGTTATAATTATGATGTACTGCTTACTGTTCTAATACAAGCATGTGATCATATAGGAGGTTCAATGCTAGAGAAAAAATGTGTTATTTTACCTGCATCTCCAGTTCTCCAGCATTGGTATGTCTCATTTATTCACATGCAGCCCTCCTACCTCTCCTCCCAGATGAGAGACTCATTTATTAAGTACTCTACTGGCTATTTATGCTATGTAATCTGAGCTGTGGTGGTCTATAGGGGGAATAAGAGAGGTAAGCACTTAAATCTCACTGGCTGAAGTTCAGGTTGTGTCTAATGAGGTGGTTGTGCTACTAAACAGACGTTGTTGCGGCCTATGGCTATTTTTAACATTGTTTTATGCAACATACAGTTACAAGGGATTCACAACCTGACGACAGACAGTGATTCAAGCATATTGGTTTATGAAATATATCAACCTTGGAGAATTGGAGTTAAAGCGAAACAAATTCTTCTTGTATTTCACGTCATTCGATCTGAATTCTCCCCTTTGCAAGTAATTACATCTAAGCTAGGAACAAGCTAAGTACAAGCAGAGAGGAATTTATGACTTCCTTGGGGATTGAGATCAAGCAAGCAAAATATATAAGCATACTTCGTGAAGACCACAGGCAGGCACCTCTGAGCCAGCCTATGCTTACCGGTTTGCTGGGAACTGAGAGCTAATCAGCGCAGTAATGGATAATGACTTTCTTCATACAGAACGGCACTCTGTACTTCTTTCATTAAGGTATGCGGGTGAGAGACCATCTTAGAAACTTGGACAGGCCCCTTTGATGCTAAAAAAGCTATGTAGGGGCAAGAAGGGAGGCCTTGAAGAACAGGGACTGGTCCCATTGTTTCCATGCGAGGAAGTTCTGAAACACCTTTAAAATGTTGCAATTATTTGTAATATTTCATTGATTAGCTTTTTATTGTCACTGTTGTGTTTATTTTTATTGTCAACCCTATTCACATTATATGAACTAGCATAGAACATTGATGCTAATAAAACCTATTCCTAGTGTGGATTCTTCAGTGTGTCTATTTGTTAGTGAATTCAAAATCGTTTTTCACAATGAACAATCATGTGAGTCTCTCAGGACTGATCTTTAACCAGAACACACAATAATCATGTAATGCTTAGGTGGTTCATGAGCTACAGTCCACTAGGGTTTCTGTCCCGAGTTGGTAAGTGGACATTGATCCTGCACGTTTGCCAGAGGGTCTAGAATACCTTATCACAGGCAATTATTTTTTAAAGCAGCAAAAAATGATATCAGCTCTCCAAGGGCTGTGGTTATGTAGAATGAAACTGTCATCATAATGACTAGGAATACTTGAAATCTCAGGGCAGACAGCTGAGTGAGCAGGGAAAAGGTGGATGGGCTGCAAGCAGATGTGGAAGTCAGCACAACGAGTGTGATGATGAGATGGTAAAGCTAAACAATGCTTAGCCTGTCGACAAAGTAAGGAGCGAGGCTGGTCTGGCAACCTGATTGGGGGGAAACCTGTGCCATCCCTGCCACTCCAAAAGGCTGGATACCTTTGGGAAGAGGATGTTCTGTTCCGCCAGCCTAGCACTGGTGAACACTGCATGCCTTTTTGGCTGATATATATATATATATATATGTTCGATGGCATATGTAGCTGCAGATACACACGCTATGCACAGGTCCTGCCATCTAGTGTTGGGCTTGGAGTGTTACAAGTTGTTTTTCTTTGAAGAAGTCTTTTTGAGTCACAGGACCGAGTGACTCCTCCTTTTCGGCTCCATTGCGCATGGGCATCGACTCTATCTTAGATTGTTTTCTTTCCGCCATCGTGGGCCTGGTGCAACAACACTCACCATCAAATGTGGGCTGGACATGACCGACTCAGTAGGCTGAGTGATTCCATTGTCGGTGTTCCTTGGACACCATTCATCGTGCCCCAATGGGATCTCAACCTGGTCTTAAAATTTCTTATGTGGACACTCTTTCGGCCCCTGCTCAATTTGAATGCTCATCATCAAAACGGCTTTTCTAGTGACCATAACATCGGTCTGGATGGTCAGGGAACTGCAAGCACTCTGTACACCCTCCTCACACAACATTCTAATCAGATAAAGCTGGTTCTGAGGACTTGTGCTACCTTTCTTCCGAAGGTTGTAACACCTTTTCACAGAGGCTAGAATAACACCTTGCCTACTTTCTTTGCTTCACCTCACCCTGCGAAGGAAGAGGAGAGACTCCTCCACCTGGACCCCAAAAGAGTGGAGTTGTTCTACCTTGATCATACCAAAGAGTTCTGGAGGGACAATCATCTCTTCGATGTGTATGTTGGATCGAAGAAAGGAAAGGCTGTTCAGAAATGAACCATCTCACAAAGGATAGTGCTCTACATGAATACCTGCAATGCACTGGCCAAAAAGAAACCCCCTGAGGGCGTGCATGATTATTCCACCTCGGAGCAAAGGCTGCGACCAATGCATGAGCTCGCGGAATCCTTATCCTGGGCACCTGTCAGGCAGCAATGTGGGCATCACGACACACATTTTTTACCCAATATTACTGTTTGGATAGTCAGGTTTGACATGAACAGCATTTTGTCTGTTCGGTACTACAGGAACTCTTGGTCTAATCTGCTTCATGACCCACCTGCCGGAAGGCATTGCTTGGGTATCTACTCTACGGTAAGCCATCTGTGGCTAGAAGTCTGCTAGATGAACAAGTTACTTATCTTTGGTAATGCGTTATGTTGTAGAGACCCCGTGTAGCCAAATATTCCTTACCAACCCTCCCATCCTCCCTGCTGTGGGAACTGATTTCTGTATAGTGTTACCCTTCTGAAGCCCTTAGCACAGTATACCTGTGCATCAGCATTCTTCAGGCCTCTGCGCTTCTAGTGCAGAAAGTTGCGAAAAGGAATTCATATCAGCACGCTGGAGTGTCTCCGGCCACTTCATTTCGGCCCAGATGCCACAGAGCCAAATGATGCCACCTACTGGCTCGCAGAAGTACTGATCAAGAATTTCCGGTTCTAGTCGGATGCCCGGGAATAATTCTAAGATAAGGAATCTGAGTCTAGATGGAGTCTCTACCAGATAAGGCGTTACGAAAGATAAGTAACTTCTTCTTCAAAAAGATCTGCCTTCAGCCCTTTCTTAAATTGAAGAAGAGTATGCAGAGGCCATAATATTTATTTGAATATCAGTCCAGACTCCTGGTGCATAGGCGGTACAGTCCTGTTTTTTTTTTCTTGCAGTTCATACTGCTATTTTATAAAGTACCCTTGGCTCTAAAAGTGGTTATGCATTTAGAATCTGGATGTTTTCATTACAGTTCTGACACACATCACCAGCCTACCAAGTTTGCTAATTGTCTTTGTTTAAAGCAAGAAGAAAGATCCGAAACTAGGAGTTGCAGTAGTAGCACCCTTGTTCCCCTCTTTGGGATTAACAAAGGGGAAATATTTTCTACATTGATTAGTTTACACTCCTGAGATGGGTATCTAGATTGTATTGACTTCACCTTCCCCAATTACCTTGTCAAATTTTGCTCAACATGCCCACTTGAAATGATCTTGCCAAACTCAACACATGGCTTTAATAGCAAGACTAGGTACAGTTTATGGTAGGCTCATGTCAGTACATCGTTCAGAGGGCTGCACGTCAAGCAGAAGATACTGGACCCAACTGTGGAGTTTGAGGCCTTTTACTCCTATCCCGGGGTCTGACCTATGTTGGATCCTGAGCAGCTGGGCCAGGTACTCCTTTAGCACTTGACTCTCAGTGGTAGAGTTGGTTGAGCAGTCCAAGGCTTCTTGTGGGGAGAGGTAGACACAGGGGGTTAAACACAGACTTAGCACTCAAAATACTTTCAGCAGCAGCAGTAAATATTGTTCAGTCAGATACTTGTTTTTATTCAAAGAAAATGAGTATTTATATGCAAACACAATGGGAAATATGTTAGCCGGAGTGGTTATTTCCAATTCACTATAAGCAACTTGCAGATTAAGTTCCACCACTAGTCAGAGTCACTTTGTTGAAGCCAGAATTGTTCTTGCCTCTAAGCACTGTATGGCAGGCATGTTCCCCTGAGGCTGACTGTCCCTTAAATCATTATTATCCACAGCAGCAGGATCCGGGCGACCAAAGTCTCTGAAGAGCCTGGCACTCTGTCCCTCCAGTGTGTCCCACCGAGATCACAGGAATATAGAAATGCACAAACCGGTCTTGGGGGATACGTCTATCTCCTCATGTTCCTCCAATTAGCTCTGGGTCTCCAAAAATTGATCCCAACATCTTCCATGCATTGTAACATTGACAGGCACACATACAGCCAACACATAGTGATAATATACATGCATTGCACAGCACTACATCCTTCATATGTTGCATCATTCACCGCCACACATTTATCCAGCCCATGCATATAACACACGCACTGCACAGCACTGCTCTATCCTTCTACTGTACCATTACATGTATTATACACACACTCTTTTGAGCACTCACAGAGGTGTAGAATTTAATAAAATATCTACTTGTCCATGGAACAGGTTGCTTCTTAAATCTATTTGTCCCTTTGGTGCCATATAGTGCGACGAAAACTTATGGCAGTAATCTCATTATATAAGAGCTCTGATAGTAGCCTGTGTGGTTATGCCAGGGCTACTCCTATAGAAGGGCTTAAATACTTGCAATGTCAATCCTACTATAGCAATTTCCTTATTTTGCCACCTTTCCGCAGATCTGCATACTGGTGCTGCAGGAAGCAGTAAGCAATAGTTCCAGGGCTGGAATACCTTTGAGACTGCAAACCTACTAACCTGCATTTTTAAAGGATTTTCTCCTGCTCTTTTCTAATCTTTTCCCATAATGAGAAAGGTTGGAAATGTATTCCTGGCAATGGCAGAAGTAGACGTTCTTCCGGGGTTGGGGAAAAAAGTGGTTGGAGTCAAAGTGAACTTCAAACGCTCAATAGATTTTCCATGAGCAAATCTACACATGTAGTGAATCCCATCTTGTTTTAATGGGAAACTGGAGGTAGCTTAGCCTTCTGGCTTGCAGACCCATGCCCCCGAGACCTAGTGACTTTTACCCTACTTAGCTTACTCTGTTTTAGCGCAATAATTTATTTATATGTTTCCAAGATGGCTGCTTTGTTTCTAATTAGGCCACTGTTTTAGTGTCACATCATCAGTGCCACCGCGCTAAGGCGTCACTATCAAGCGACAAAGATAAACAAACTGTAGGTATTCACATTAGGTACTTTCCCTCTTCACGCCTTCGAGGGAATTGTTTACATAAATTGCCATCCCAAGCATGTCTTGTTATCTACTGTTTTGGAACAGACCTACATCAGGGGTTCGAGCAGATCTGTATAAATGCACCTCACTTAGACAGATAGTCAGAGGGATTTCGACCAGATGCCATCGCTGCTATCGATGCTGCACGTCTCCTTGACGCTGACCCAGTCTTTGTGTCCATACGGAGTCTGTGCTAGAGACCTCATTCCAAGGTGTAACAAGGGTTGGGGGGCTCTTCTCATGGACAACGCATTGGCAGATTATGTTTATCACACCTAGCTTTATTTTAGAGTAGGGATTAGGTTCATCATGCTAGGGTATTATGACATATTTCATATGTGTCATTTTATGTCATTGCAAGATGGTGGGGGTCATTGTATTAATGATTCTTGTCTTCACAGTTCTGTTTCTTGCACTGTTCATGACATTGTAGCCCACACAGCTAATCGTAGATTGCAGTTTTGTTCATAAAACCGATTAAAATCTTTATTGCATCTTCTTCATTGCCTTTGTTTGACTGCGACTTGCTGTTCCTGTGAGAAAGAGGTAATCCCAATTTACCCACAACACTCCCTGAAATGTCGGACTCGTGAGTACATGCGTAAAGGGTGCCACAAATCACCTTTTACTGTTTGGGTTTTTGGTTAGGTGCTGCTTGTGAGCAGGGAGGGTTAGGACGACAGTTGCGACTTGTAGGATTGGCATAGTTGCCTACTAACATAAGTACTGTCATCCTTAAACCAGCAGTCTTGCCTAGAGCAAGAGTCATCGTACACAAGCTTTATTCGGTAACAAGACCATCAAAGCATCAAAATACAAACATGGTAATATAGAAATGCCATAAAATCGCACCATAAAATAATACATTAAAATATGGCATATAAATAGAAGATTGTAAATTGCATACGCGTAAAAAATAATTCATGAAGAACTACTTATTTCAAAAACTCTTCCACGCAGCCACAAGGAACTTGCTAACTGTGAGATACAGTGGCTTAGATGTGTCACTCCTTAATATTCTCATTGCTACTCTATATTGAGTCGTACCCAAAGCACGGCAGATAGTACAGATCCATTTAGATCGAGGAGTAGAATAAGCTGGACAGAAGAACATAAAGTGCTCCTCTGATTCAGGGTTACCAAGACATGCAGGGCACAGATCAGACAAGGGGGCATTCCCCCATGTGCTAGTCAAAGTTAGCAGTGGAAGGCTCCTAAATCGGAAACGTGCATACAACCACTTCCCCAACAGATCAGGTATAAGGTCCAAATATGGTTCGAAGTGTGGGATCGACTTAGTCCAAGAAAGAGAAAGTCAAACGACCATCCAAACTACTACGAGTTAACTCGTTACTTATATAGGTCCAATAAGAAGTTTTCACAATGGAACTATGTGATTTCTCCAATCCCTGAGGATTTTCCCAAAAGCTTGTCATTCCTAAAATGTGAAACCATTTAGACACGTGTTTGACCCATGGAATAGAAGTAACATTGGGTTTTTTCAAAAGGTCACAAAAGGAATCTCTGTATATGACAAGTTCAGGTACCGTCCAAATCCTCACCCAGTATAATAATGGTCTTAGAATAATCAAATCCATTACTCGTTTGAACCCCAGATCCAGAAACAGAGGTTTTAACAGGGTACTCCTTGGGCAAGCAATTAAAGCCCTGGCAAAATGTTTTTCACCTACAGTTATTTTTTTACAATCAGAAAATCCCCATATTTCTGCACCATAAACAGCCGCACCTTGAGCTTTAGCCAAATAAATTTTGATAGCAGGGGATACAGCTTTAGACACAGAGCTTCTGTAAAAGTGCAGGATTGCGGCTGCTCTATTCTAGACCCACATTCTTCCCAATCTGTTCCTCCCTAAACATGTTACTTGAGATCCTCACTCCTAAATAATTAATAGAATTTACCCGGGCCAAAATAGACCCGTCTACGCTAATGGAACATCTACCATGGTGTCCTGAGCCGAACACCATTAACCTAATTGTGTCGACATTCAACTCCAGACCATAGTCCGAACAGAAGGATTTAAAATGATCTACAAGGATTTGGAGACCCATAGGCGTCTTAGAAATAAGAAGGGAATCGTCAGCAAAAAGTAGAATGGGTATATTTTGGGAATTCAGTATTGGGGCATCATTCTGGCAAGAGAGCAATATAGGGACTACCTCATTGATAAAAAGCGAAAAAAGAAGTGGAGCCAAAACACAACTTTGGTGCACTCCCCTATAAGTTGGAATTTTGTCCGTCAACTTGCCTCGTTCACCCCATCTCATCTGTGCATAAGTATTCTCATGTAACCGCCTCAGGAGATCAACTATATTATAGGGTATTTTTAGCCTAAATAATACTTCCCATTACTTCTTCCTTGGGACCAGAACAAAAGCTGTTTGCAAATCCACAAATCCAACGTATAAAGGTTGTTTTTCAAGAACAACATACTTCCAATGCCGGAGGACCAATCTAAATACCAGGTCTATTGTGCTGATTTTTGGGCGAAAGCCCGTCTGAAATGGGGATAGAACCTGGTTGTCATGTACCCATTCCATCAGTCTATCCAGAAGTTGTTTAGAAAAAACTTTTTGCACTTTATCAATTAAACTGATTGATCTATAGTTGACAGGTAATTTGGGATTACCTTTTTTTAAATATTGGAATTATTTATGCACCTTTCCAAGTGCCCGGGATTGCACCCCCTGCATTCATTTTATTGGAAATCAGGTTTATGTACCTGGACCAGATTGTCGGTTCGGATTTGTATAAATCACCTGGTATCTTATCGGGTCCTGGGGCCTTGTCTGGTTTTAAGGATTGAATCGCTTTTGTTGTCTCCTCCAAGGAAAAATTAATAATATCCTCGAATATTTGAGGATCCTGGTCGGTTTGCTTGGAACTATCACAGACGGTGACTCTGGATAAAAAAGCAAGGTCACACTCGTTACTATTTAGCGACTCAGAGGGAGCAGCATAAAGTTGGGAAAAATGTGTCACCCAAACCTCAGGTTGAATGTGGTTCCTGAAACTGGACCTAGAGCAAGAGTCAAACTACGACAACATGTATATTCACTTGTGCTAAAATACAGTTCACGGATAGGGCTGTACTGGTAGGGGGGACTTCAATTTGGTCATGGACAATGATATGGACCGCTCTGGACAACTTTTGGGTAGACCAGGGCATTGACTCCAGCGGGGCGACAGTAGCTGGCTGACTGTAACTTGGAGGACGTCTGGAGGAGGGCGCATCCGACTCTTCGGGACTACTCATTCTACTCGGCGTCCTCCAGGACATACATGCACATAGATTTTTTTTTGGCCTCCTCAGAGTTTAGTTCCCGAGTCAGGGAGAGTGCGATTGAACCTCTGGCCTTGATGCCCATCTGATCACACCCCTATTACCCTGGAGGTCCGCCTTGATGGTGGGCGAGTTCGGGTCCCCAGTTGGCGGTTCAGGGACACTATGGTGCAGTCTAGGACGGTGGAAGAGGCGCTGAGGTGAACGATTCTTGACTATCTTAGTCACAATGACGACTGGAGGACCAGTTTGGGGACGCTCTGGGAGGCGCTGAAGGCTGTTATCCGAGGGGAGGTGACAATGCTATAAAGATGGTGTGCTCCCCTTATCGGGGGGGGATACGGACAGATCAGCAGATAGCAGAGGTGTTTGCAGATTTTTATAGAGAATTATATGCGGCAGATGTGGGGAGCGGAGAGGAGCCGGCCTCTTATCACGCAGACTGTAAGATTGCCCCGCTCCGTGAGCAAGACGCGGCCTCTCTTGACCAGCCTATACGAATAGAGGAGGTGATTGCGGCGATTTTGTGCCTTTTTGTTGGGAAGTCGCCGGGCCCCAACGGTTTTACTGCACTCTTCTATAAGACATTTTGCTCTGAGTCGGCCCCGCTCTTGGTGCAGCTCTTGGTGCGGCTCTTTAACTCCTTCCTACTAACAGGATCCCTCACGTCTAGCATGTTAGAGGCTACCATCATGGTCATCCATAAGCCTGGGAAGAACCCGGAGGACTGTGGTTCGTATCTGCCCATTTCACTCTTAAATATTGATGCTAAGGGTATTCTAGCGCAGCGTCTTAATCCCTATATGCCGGGACTCATTGACCCGGATCAGGTGGGTTTCATTCCCCATAGATAGTGCGGCGACAACACGAAGTGGCTCCTACACTTAATAGGTAAAACTAACGGATCCCATAGGGAGGCACTCCTCCTCTCCATTGACGAGGAGAAAGCATTCAATCGGGTACACTGGCCCTACCTCCTCCGGGTGTTGGAGCGCTTTGGACTTTGACCGGCGTTTCAGACCTGGATTCAGTGTATTTATAGTGCGCCTAGGGCCGCAGTCCGCGTGAACGAGGTTTGTCGCTTCTTTTTCAGATAGGGCGGGGACGAGGCAGGGGTGTCCCCTCTCCCCCCTACTGTTTGCGCTTTATATGGAGGCCCTCGCACAGCGCCTCCGTGACGATACTCAAATCTCCAGCGTCCAGTTTGGGGGAGACCATCATCTCATCAGTCTCTATGCCGATGATGTGATTCTCACGCTGGCGGATCCTATGGTTTCATTGCCTGCACTCATGAAGATCATTAGCAAGTTTAGCCAGGTATCGGGGTTTAAAGTGAACACACAGAAATCCCAAGTCTTAAGTCTGTCAATTACACGGGCGCTTGAAGAAGCCCTACAGGCTCGATACCCCTTTATATGGTCAACGTCCCACGTGCCTTACCTGGGGATTGCCCTGGCAGCATCAGCGGCAAGAACATCTAGCATGAACTATGCCTCCCTATCTAGAGAGATATTGAATGATCTGGAGAAGTGGGGGAAGCACGGTCTCTCCTGGTTCGGTAGGGTCTCCGCGATCAAGATGACAGTCTTACCACGCATACTTTGTCTTTCAGACGCACCCTTTAACCCCACCGCCGTGTACCATAGTGACACTTCAGTCAGCAATATTGAAATTCGTATGGGGGGAAAGCCTGCTCGGATGCCGCGCGGTGTCCTATACCGTCCTAAAGAGGTGAGAGGCCTAGCTGTTCCCTGTCTGCTGCGGTACTTTCAAGCTGCTCAACTTCGATTTTTGCTGGAGTGGAGTCGACCGCTCACCAAAAAGCAATGGTGTTTTATGGACCAGGCGGTGGCTGGGTCTCATATCTGGAAGGAGCCATGGCTCCGGCGTAGGCATAGAGCGCCAGGACTTTATTCCACTCCGGTTACGGGTGCGATGTTCCGGGTGTGGGATGCAGTGGCAGTAAAGCGGGGTTTGACGACCTTTCCCTCCCCGATGTCTCCGATTTGCGAGAACCCTGACTTTGCCCCGGGTCTTCAAGCGGAGCTTTTTCGCGTTTGTACGAAGGGGGCTGCAAAAGGGTTGGCAGCATATTTGATGTGGATGGAGTGATGTCCTTTGACTAGAAGAGAGAGGCTTATGGGCTCATGGAAGCAGATAGGCTGACGTACTACCAGGTTCGACACTGGGCCCTCCAGCCGGCGATTAGGCCGTTGGTATCCAGACCATTTACCCTGTTTGAGAAGTGGCTTATGGGAAAGAAAGATGACAAATGAATGATCTCGGAATTATACAGACTCCTGCAGGCGGAGACGCAATCTGCTAAAACCAAGGGGCAGAGGCGATGGGAGGCAGAGCTGGGGAGGGAGCTAACCGAGGAAGAGTGTTTACTATAGAGCACGCCACACAGCCTACAACACGTCAGGGTCAGAGACTGCCTACAAGCTTGCCACTTATTGGTACTATACCCCGGCTAGGGTGCATGCATGGGACTCCGCCAAATCTGACCTTTGCTGGAGGGAATGTGACAACACAGGCACACTTATACACCTATTATGGCACTGTCCCAAGTTAAATAGATATTGGAAAGGCATTCTAGATGATCTAGACAGAGTATTTCAGACAGAGATTCCTATATTTCCGTCATATGTTATACTGGGCTTACCCAACCCCCTTACTTTTCCTCTTCGCTCTCGGAGGGGACGACAGATGGCGTGGGCCCTCAATGCTGCGTTACAGGCAATATTAGCTCTTTGGGGTTCTGACAGGGTCCTCACTTACACCTCCTGGCTCTATAAGCTCTGGTTCATCTTGGCAATGGAGAAACTAACATTGGCGGCGGCACAGAGGGTGGGTGATGTAGGGGACATTTGGAAGCCGTTCATCCAGATTCTCTCTGCGGAATTCAACGAGTTAACTTGCCCTGCATACCTAATGGTGTTGGGGCTGCTGGGAGATGCCTGATGGGAGGAGGTAACTGGTGCAGCAGAGGGGGGATGTGATCCAGGCTGTTCACGGGAACCGGAAGAAGGGGAAAGGCAGAAAGAGAGATGCTGCTGGGGGCTGCGAGGGGAGGCACAGTTTGGTTTTTTGTATCGTGTATTATGTGTTATGGTTTGTTCTCGAGTTTTTTGTATTCTTCTCATAGACTGGCAGTTTTGACATCTGGAGTAAGGGCGATGGCTCCCAAGAAATGGGCTCTGGAGATAAAGGAATGTGTCTTATTATGTTTGTAGGATGTTACTCCAGGCATATCTGTTAAAATGTGTAGCAGGATCTCCTTCACAATTGGTTTGCCGGCCGACCCGGATGTAGGCATAGAGTTCTGTACATGGCCTGTCTATGTTATATACCAATAAACAGATTTGATCCATAAAATACAGTTCACAAATATTTTCTTGGAGTACGATTTGCTGGTCTACTTTTGTAAGTTCTTGTGAATTCATGGAAGCCGTTAATTTAAAGACATATACATGGGTACACTTTTGTGACTTTCTAATTAGGTCTGGCGTTACAAAGACATTTGATTTTCATTATATTTCCATTTCTCTCTCTACCTGTCGCCTGGCTTTTCTGTGAGTGATCGCATTCTGCTCTTCCCCAAGGAACATATTGGCACACAAAGTAGTTTTGTTTAGTGCCAGGAACTACTGCAGCAATCAGTGATTTAACAAAACCGGTGGATCCCCCCCTGTAAAGAACAAGGAGGCCTCCCTCCTCCAGACTCACTCAGCACAGGTGCTGTGGTTCCCCTCCCCCCCCCACTGGAAAGAGGCTGCAAGGCCTTTGTTACGCCACTGGTAGACATGTGTGCTTTTTGAGACCAAAAATGTTTTTTTAATTGTTGCCAGTGTTTTTTACAATGGTGAGGGCCTGGCAGCTCCCAGAAGAATAAAGTGTTACAAAAGCCATGTCAAAACAAGACGCGCATTAAAGAAAGCAAAAGACTCACAAAAAAATGTCGGACCTGTTGGCTTTGCCAGTGCCTGTTTATTTTCATGCTTCCCATAATCTTGTTGAAAGTGGTTACACTGATTTTTCCGTTAGGAATTTTTTTGGGAAATACTAGCATTCATCAACACATTTTACTAAAGGACGCTTCAAAGAAATAGCACCTAAAATTTCATAGTAGCAAAACCTTTTTTTTTCTTACTTGCATTTTTCCTGAACGTTCTATTTTGAAAGCAAAGAATCATAACCCTTGCTTAGAAGCTTCTGCAAACATTTGCATCTAATCAGAGAGCTTTCTGGGAGCATTATACTTAGCTAGCCTCATATTGTTAAACTTTTCAAACGTGTATACGCTTTTTAAAAATGTATTTACATTTTATTTTTTTACTGGAACCACTTTCAGTAGTGCAGTGTGACATTAGAACGTTTATTTACAGCGCTCACCATAATAATAAAGACTTTTCATTATTGTACCATAAATGTATGGTTCGAACAGTATTAACATCGGGTCACACCTATTACCTCAACTGCAGACACTTCCCTTTTCTCTAAACTGGAAGCCAAAGGGTTTGTGCTGCAGGGTGTTGGGCCTACTTGTCCCAAGGGCAAAATAAACATGAAAACGTGTTGCCCTTGACCCCAAACAATATGTCCAAACCGATATAGGCCCAGAGTGAGTTAAAATCACACAGCAGCAGCTCTTTAAATGAGTGAGCCTGTAGTAAAAAGGACCTGTTCACATCTGCTGATCACTATACAGTATGCTGCCATCATCATGTTCGTACTGATTAACACATAGCAAACGGAGTAGACTTTCAGCACTATGAGGGTAGTGCTTTGGGCGTCCCTCCTGGTCCAAAAATACCATAACGTGTGAGACAGTCCAATGTCATGGAGCACATGCATGGTCTGTGTTTGCCCATCACAACAAAAAATCAGCACCAGGGGCTGAGAAATCATTACAGTTGGGGCACTCAGGGCTGAGTTGCAGGTCTCTTACTATGCGAGTGACTTTTCTGTCCCAACAGCTCAGTAAGACAGCATGATAAATATAGGTTCCATTATCGATTGGCCAAGAAGTGTTTTTGAGACTAGCTTGCTCAGGCACCGGAATGGATCTAAAGTTAACCTCAATCACTCAGTACATTTGTAGAGTGCTTCCTGTCATCCAGCGTATCGAGGCGCTGGAAGGGTTCAGTTAATTAGCCAAATATCCAGATCTTCGGGGAGTTTCAGAACTCTGGAACAGAAGGGGAGGTCTGGGGATGAAACTGTAGCTCGTTCCAGGCCTTGGCTGCTAAAGAGGACAAGGTGTAACCTCTGCATCTGCTATGTCAGATTCAGGGGGTGAGGATTAGAGGAAGAGAAGTGGATCAAAGATATTTGATGGGCTGATGGCAGTTCAGGCCGTGGTTCAAGTAGGCAGACCTGCAGTTGTGTAGGGCCTTGTATGTTCAGATCAGAAGCTTGAACTGGCATCTTTTCTATACAGGGAGCCAGTAGAGTTCTCTGAGGCAGGGGGTGATGTGGATTAGTCTAGGGAGATTCAGGACAAGTCTGGCTGTGGCGTTTTGTATGGTGTGTAGTCATTGGAGGAAGTGAGCTGCAATCCACACATAGAGATTTTCTCCGTAATCCTGTCAGCGTGAGTTGAGGGACTAGGTGATGATGCATCTTGAGCTTTGGGGGTAGCCATTTGAACATCTTATAAAGCATGCAGAGGATGAAGAAGCAGGAGGAGGAGACAGAGTTGACCTGAGTCGTCATGGTTAGCATGTTGTCCAGAATGACGTCCAGGTTCTAAGAATGGTTAATGAGGGTAGGAGTAGGTCTGAGTTCTGAGGGCCACCAGAATGCGTCCCCGGGGGAGCTTTTGTTTTGGTGGTCAGTACCTCTGTCTTGTCGGCTTCAGGAACTTGTCCTTCATCCAGTTGGTAGCATCTGTCATGGTATAGAAATTGGTCTTGGTGTTGGTGGTGACTTCAGAGAGGTAGAGGATGAGTTCTGTGTTATCAACGTAGAATATAATGTTGAGTCTGTGGTTTTGACGATGCTGGCCACAGGTGTCATGTAAGTGTTGAAGAGGGTGGGGCTGAGTGAGGATCCTTAGGGTATGCCACAGATGATTTCGTTGGGTTTAGTGGTGGAGGGGGTAAGCAGACCTTTTGCGGTCCTCAGATGATGAAAGAGGCAGTCCATCTGCAAGAGGCTCCTTGGATGCCTATGTTGTGTGGCCTTGCAATGTGTGTTTCGGGAGACCATTTTGAAGGCTGCTGAGAGATCTAGGATGATAAGAATCGCAGCCTCCCCTCGGAAGTGTAGGGCTCAGATGTTGGTAGCTGCAGTGAGGGCTGACTCAGTGCTGCAGTTGTTGCAGAATCCAGATTGTGAGGAGTTGAGTAGGAGGTTCCATTCCAGATGCAGTGAGAGTTGTTGGTTGATTAATTTTGTAACACTTTGGCCATGAGTAGGCAGATCGGTTGTTGAGTTCCCTGGGGTCTGCCAATGGTTTCTGATTTGTTTCCAGTACTCTGGGAAGGTGGGCGTAGCAATATAGGTGTTGCACAAAGTGGTGAGTATGTGGCTGATTCCGGTTTTGCCTACATTGAATATGTGGTGAGGGCATGGGTTGGTTGGGGCCCTGAAGTGGACCGAGGTCATGCTGGAGGTGGTGTCCTGTCAGGTGAGCTGGCTCCATTCAGTTAGTCAGATATCTGTAGTGGTAGTGGAGTACTTGTATGCTTAAAGAAGTCGGTGGCCTCGGGTTTGAAGTTTCCGTAGTTGGTGACCTTGTGGAAGACGTTTGCAAGGTTGTCGCAGAGTTTCTGTGAGGGAGTAATGTTTGTTGCAGCTGAGACGTTGGAGAAATCTTTGATGGTGTTGAACAGTTCTTTGCTTTTTGGAGCTTGATTCAATGCGTGAGACTAATACAGTTTTTTTGATTCTCTTAACTGTCTGTGGTAGAGATTGAGAGCTGTCTTGAAGGTGGTCTTGTCAGTCGTGTCTTTGCTGGTGTGCCATCTCCGGTGTTGTTTAGTGGTTCTGAGGTCTTCAGTGTACCAGCTAGCCTGCTTCGTGGACCTTCAGTGGGTGTGGTTGTCAGTGGAAGTGATTCGGTCAGTGCAGTTGGTGATCCAATTGGTGAGGTTTCTGATGTTCTGGTCTAGGTTAGAGGATATGGGGTGGGTTGTGTTGCGGGTATTGATCCATGTGTCTTTTGAGACTTTACTCCAGCTGTGGTGGGGGTGTTGGGCAGACTGAGGGCGCAGGCCTGTGAGCTGGTGATGTTGAAGTGGATGATAGAGTGGTCACTTCAGCTGAGCTCTGTGGTGTAGCTGTACCTGATACGGTCGCTGGAGGGGAAGATGGGTTCTAGCGTGTGGCCTGCGGTATGCCTGTGGTCGTGGATGAGTCCGATATTGTTCATGCTGTTGATGTGGTTCAAGCCTCGAAAAATATACTCGCCAGCTCGCTATGGCGAGTCAGATTTTTTCAGGATGAGCTATTTTTAGGGCCTACTCGCCTTTCTCGCGAGTTGACAAATACCAGGTGCTCTGTTCACTCTAAAGATGAATAAGTTGTAAATATGTCTTTAAATCTTGTTTTTTCTTTTCACATTTACTCAGCATTCAGAAAGAGGTCAAAAGTCAGTTTGTCTTTAGACCTTTGCTGTACCTTCTCTGACTGTGAAGTTAGAGTTTTTTTTTTAAGTGAACTGTGATAATCGTGTTGTGCAAACCATGTAAAATTAAAGGCTGCAATATTTCAGGCTTTTTGTAAATAAGTGAACTGTAATAACATTTCAAAATACATTTCAGTAGTTACAATGGCACATTTTTGTAATGTTGTATGGTGAGAGAAAAGATTTTCATAGGGTGAAAACAAATCAGAGCATATTTATGCTGAAACACAATTTTCAAACATTGTTTATGTCCTACATAGTTTTATCAGTAAACTGCATGTTATTGGGAAAGTTTGTGGCCATTTAAATGGAAAATGCGCTCTCTGTAAATGATAGTTCACTACCACATTGTGTTGTAGTAATATATTTATTAGAAGTGAGTTTTTAAACATGAACTAGGAAATGTGCCTGCCTCTTCCCTGATGACAATGCTATTAGTGAACTAAGAGGCAAGCCAGAGGTCATGTATAACCTATATGTGGGCTCCATCTTATTCGACATGGAGCTAAATTTTAGTCTGGTAAATCAAAAACAAATGTTTTTAATGCAGAAATGGTGAACTTGCATATTTGAAGGTGCTTTTGTATGTGATAATGAAGTAAAAGGCAGCTCCATAAAACAAAATATTTATCTGGGATCACTCAGGTGGAGACCAGTTTATGGGTCAAGTACATTACAGTTAGGTTGAGTAGATTATTCATGTTACTAGACCTGCAGGTCTAGTATCATTTTATGATTTTTCGAGGCCTGAGGTTGGTAGTGTTAATGTCATTGTGGTCGTTGAGATGGAAATTTAAGTTGCATAGGAAAGTGTAGTTGTTGGAGTCTATGACAAAGGGGGGATTAAGTCAGGGATGAAGTTGCAGGAGGCGGTGCTGGAGGACAGTAGGCGAGGGTGCCTCTGATAAAGGGTTTGCTGTCTGTTTGGAGTCTGTGTTCCATGGCTGGGTTGATGTCCTCATTTGTGGTGGTGCATTGGATGGATTCCTTGTATATGATATTGATCCCTCCACAAGGCTTATTGATTTGATCGCAGTGGGTGATCTTGTATCCTTTGCGAATTATGGTGGTGATTTCTTGCTTGGAAGTGGAGTTGAGCCAGGTCCCAATGAGGAAGAGAACGTCACTGTGAGGGTGGAGATCAGGTCCCAAATCTCGGTGGTGTATTTGCATAGTGAGAGTCCTATCATGGAGCGTGGGTCAGCATGGGTTTTTGCTGCATCTGGGGTCAAGGCTGTAGAGTTCAGCGTTGCTGTATCTGCATGGGACAGGATGGCCAGGGGTCGTGGTGCTGGGCGTGAACAGGTTTGCCTTTGGCATGCCTTCTGCATGCCAGTAGCATGCCCGCTTTGCGGTCATGCTGCAGCCTGCATTAAGTGGTCCTGGGGTAGGCTGGGCCTCTGTGGCAGGAAAAGCACGGAACAGGAAAACCCGGGCAGCGACAGTGTGACTTGGTCAAACGGTTGCAATTGGATCAGGCGAGAACATGCTAGAACTGGAGGGCATATGGAAGACGAGGTACCCTAGTACCTACTCGTGCAGATGCACTGTGGCCTGCATTAGGTATGTGCTGGGGTAGGCGGGGGCTTCTGTTAACAGGAAGAAAGGTGAATGGGAAAACCCAGGCAGCGGCGGTGTCACTTGGTCAAAGGACAGCAACTGGATCAGGCTGAAACAAGCATGAACTGGAGGCGAGAGGCGAGCAGTAGGGCTAGGTGCCTACCCTCAATGAGGTTAAGACAAATGTACTTACAGAATTGTTGTAGCTTGTGCCAGTCATATCTGAGCCATTCAGACAGGCCCCACAATGACTCAATTCTTGCCCGTCTGTGAATATGCTGTTGGTCTAATGCCTGGTGCCTGGCAATCTGAAGTGCCTCACAAAATACCCTGCTCCTGAAAGTCTGGTAGTTCAAGCTTCAACCAGCATGATGAACCTCAACGTATTGCCCATGACTTCCTGTGATGGAGGGTCTAGGAGGATGAATATTCTCAGAAAGCAACTGTTCTCTTTGGCCACCCAGGCATTGTGGTCAGTCAGTGCAGTTTTTTGACAGGTATACGCATACCCTCTTGCACATGGCGAAAAAGACCTTAACATTGTTCTTCAAAGACCTTAGGGAATCACTGGTTCAAATCATTCAGGATATCAAAATATCTGATTTGTAGTGGCTTTGATACTACTGATTGTCTGGAAAGGGTGGTTGGTCCTAGTGTGGTGCTCTGCCGCTGTTCTTAGATTCGCTCCATAGGAGTATCTGGAGACTTACAAGCCTCTATCATGGATATGCCTTTTGATGCTTTGCATCTTTTTGGCGAGAAAGCTGACTATGCTCTATAATGCTTTTAAGAAATAGGGTCATGGCATGTTCTCATTGTTTGCTGACCCCTGATAAACAATTCCTTCAATAGTTCTAGAAATTCATAGGCTATTCTGACGTATGGGCAGCATGAATCTCCCCAGCCCCTGCTGAGATCACCTTTGTCATTTTAACAAGGGTCAACATGCAGACAACGTGCAGGCCATCAAGGACACCACACATTTTCAGTTTCTTTCCCTGCAGTGACAAAGGGCAAGCCACTTTAGCTCTCCGTTAGTGGAGCACAACCACCCAGCAGGAAGTAAAATCCAGGATTTGTTTTAACCAGAGTGGCGAACACGTCTAACAGATGGGGCCTCAAAACTGTCCGGCTTGGATAAACCCTACTCTTCCTTTGTGCTTCGCTGAATCTTTGCCTCATATCAGAGAGAATCTCAAGGCAGCGCTTGTCCATTCTGTTGCAGGAGGTGCAAGTTTCCCTCTCCAAAGGAGCCATTCAGGGACTTCCAGGCTTGGCATTAGGAAGAGGGTTGCTACTTCTGCTGTTTCCTCATATTGACAAAGGATGGGGCATATCTTAGATCTTTGTCCTCAGAATGCCTTCTTTCAGAAGGACAAATTCAAACTGCTGGTATTAGCCCAGATTCTATCTGCACTGGATCTGTGTTACTGGCTAGTGTCTTTGGACTTGCTGGATGCGTATTTTCGTATACACGCTCTGCGGTCCCACAGACATTTCTTGCAGTTCAGATTTGGACAGGAGCATTTTCAGTTTGCCATGCACCCCTTCGGCCTCACAAGTGTGCCAGAAGTGTTCATGAAAGTGATTGTCGTTTTTTGCAGTCTCCGACTTCGACGACTGGAAGTTGAAGGCGGGTTCGCGTCAGTCAGTTGTTCACCACCTCAGACAACTGACAACCTCTTGACAACGTTGAGGTTCTCAATCAGTGAACTAAAATCCCATCTGACATATTGCAGTGGCTCCCCTTCATCACAAGTCTCCTGAATACAGTTCAATCCAAGGCCTTTCTTCTGTTGCAACTAGTCCAAGACATTCATGCTATGATCTCAATGTTTTATCCTCAGTCCTGGATCTCAGTGAGAGCAGCTCTGAGTCTTCTTGGACTTTTAGCTGCTTGCATCCTTCTTGTCAACCATGCCAGGTGAATTAATGGGCAATGCAAAGGAATCTGAAGTTCCAGAATATCCATCACCAAGGAAACCTGTCAGATGCCATCCTAACTTCAGAGGATACTGTAAACGATTTGCAGGGATAGCTTCTCAATCACATTGGGCCGTCAGCAGTGCTTGCATTTCCCCTCTCTGAGTTGACTGTGGTGCCTGATGTGTCACTGCTGGGATGGGGTGGTCTTCTGGGAGAGGTAGATCAGGTCTTCCCAGAAATCTGGCTACATATCAATCCGCTGGAATCATGGGCCATTTGCCTGGCAATGAAAGCACTCCTGCCATCCATTATGGGAAAGCTGTTCTGGTTCTCACGGACAACACTAGCGCCACATTGTTATGCAACAAGCAGACCGAAGAAGGGTCATAAGTCTGTGCTGAGAGGCTAGTGCATCAGGGCATTACCCATATAGTGAACCACCTGGTGGGATCTTTGAAGGCTAGGGTGAACCAGCTTAGTCAGTGGAGACTGACGAATCACAAATGGTACTTACAGCCAGACGTGGCCCAGGGCACCTTCTGGCAATGAGGAGAATCTTGGCTAGATCTTTTCACCTCGCCAAAACAGTGCAGTGTCAAAGGTTTTTCATGTTGAAGTTTCTGTTAGAACAGTCGTTAGGAGATGCATTCTGGCTGGAATGGAACATGGGACTGGTATAGGTCTGCCTGCAATCCTTGCTGCTTGCAGTCCTTCCACAATGCAACAGTTTTTTGGCATAGAATGGGGTCCGTAAGGTAGCTAGGTTACAAGCTAATCTTTCAAATGTCCTGTTGCTTTTGTCTTTTGCCCAGCAAGACTTTGCTGTGGGCACGATTAAAGGTTATTTGTCGGCCCTTTCAGCTTTATTTTTGTTTATTGGACAAGCGTCCTTGTTTAAATCATGTGCTGTGATACAGTTTATTACATGTTTGACACATGTTCCTTTCCAAGCTGTTGGTATTGCCGCAGAGGGACCTTAACTTGGTCTTGACGTTTCTCATGTGTATGCCTCTTGAGAAAATGTTTAGCTGCATGTTGCATCTTTTGACCTTAAAGACTCTAATTGCAATCACCTCACCATGTTGCGTGAGTGAACTTCAGGCACTTTCAGTGGATCTGTCCTGCACCACCTTTTCCAGACAAACTGTTGCTGAGGACTCAAATGACCTTTATGCTTAGAGTTGTGGCTTCTTTCCACGTTGGACAATTCATCAGTCTCCCAATGTTCTTTGCTCCTTCGCACCCCTCAAAAAGGAACAGGTGGCTCCATTATTTGGATCCCAGTAGTGATTTAAACGTTTACATCGATCGTATCAAGGACTGTTGAGTGGATGATCAACTTTTTGGGTGTTTTCTGGGACAAAGAAAGGGAATGCTGTGCATAAAAGGACTCTGTCAAGGTAAATAGTCCTCTACATTGGATTTCTTTATACACTGTCTGAAAAGCAGCCTCTGGGTGGACTGAGCTCATTCTTTCAGGGCTAAGGCTGCTTCCTCCGCTTTGGCACGTGGAGTGCCTGTTCTTGACATCTTGCAGGTTGCAACGTGGGCATTAGTGCACATATTCATGACACACCACCTTCTTGACCGCCAGGTCTGGCAGGAAGTACATTTCGCCTGTTTGGTATTGCAAGACTTGTCTGCTTTGCAGACCCTTCACCTTGGGGAGGTGCTGCTTTTGCTTCTATTCTAATGGCGAGGAATCTGCAATTAGGAGTATTAATCAGAAGAACAAGTTACTTACCTTTGGTAACGTTCTTTCTGTTGAATACTATATCTAACCTCAGATTCCTCACTATCCTCCCACCTACTTGTTGTGTTGAGTGTCCTCTTCTTATGTTTAATATGGTCACAAATTAGAAATCTGCACACTTGTATCAATGATTGTGTCACACTCTGCATCTGAGGGCAGGAAAAAAGGGCAGCAAGAAATTTACATCAGTGCCCCTGGGTGCGTTTCTGCCATCATTTCTAGGGTGGTGCAGAGCCTCATGACGCCGTCAAATGGCTAGCAGGAGCAGTGTAGAAAGTCTTTTTTTTATCCATTCTGGGGAATATGTTAAATTTGAGTAACCTGCAATTAGAGTATCCACAAGAAAGAGTGTTACTGAAGGTAAGTAGCTTGATCACCAACCGTAAGCAAGAACTAATCAGTTCTGGCATTAAGGTAAATTGTATGATGTGTATTTGTAGGGCAACCTAGTGCAGATATAAATATATTTTTAATCACACTAGGTAGGCTAACTGGACTTGATTTAGATATTGGCGGAGGGGTTACTCGGTCACAACGATGGCGGATATCCCATCCGACGAAATCTAAATCCTTTTATATCCTATTAGATTTAGATTTACGAGTATTGGATAGCAGTCAACGTTGTGACTGGTAACCCCTTTGCCAATATCTAAATCAGGCCCTAACTATCTCAGATCAGATAATTAAACCATGGTTTCAATCATTCCACCCAGTTTAACTATTTTACCAGTTAAAAGTGTCAATATGCCACTCAGAAACTCAGTTGTTAGCCAGAACCTATTATTTAAGCCAGGTTTTTAAACACCATCCGGGTTTTCCATAATGCCAACCTGGTGTGGCACATTGTTTGGGTTGCTTGTATACTGGACACATTGTGATGAGCTGTCGTTGATGTTTCTGAGGAACACTGTTAAATCAAACTGGGGCCATCTGAGGACTGTCTCGTAAAGCCATCTCTTTACAGCACTGTTGGAAGCTCTCATTGCGGGACTTTCTTATATGTTGCTTTATTAGAGGAATAGAGGTTAGTTCTTAAAGTAAAATTACTTGTGGGTAAACTAGGAAAAGTGTATCCCAGTAAGTGCAAGTGGCATGCTGAGTGCATTCATATCCCTCACACAGCATCAAAGTTGAGGTCTTCCATTTTCCGTATTGATTCCCACTGGTCTGCGTTTGTCATATCGAGATGGTTCCCAAATTCAGAAGACAATGGGGGCTGCATGTTAACAATTACATCCTACGAGTGTATGCAGATGCAAGACTGTGTGCACGTGCTTGGTGCCTGTATAATGTAGAGTCCTCCTCCACCCTCCCCCTCCTGCCCCCGCACATATACACACCCACACGCGCACCCATATACACACATGCACACACGCATACCCACCATCCATGCATGCACACATACATACCCATACACTGCAACACACACCAACATACCTTCTCACACACATGCATTCACAACACTCACAATCACTCATTCACGCATGCATCCTACACGACTCACACCTGCATGCACACATACCAATACATAAGCCCCCCCTCCACATACACAAACCACCCCCCTCGGCTGGAGGCGGTCCGCGGCGCTGCTGCCAGCAGCAGCGTCCGGCAGCAAAACACCGCCAGGCCGTATCATTAGTCCTGATACGGTCGGCAGTGTTTTGCTGGTGTGGCGGTGCTACTGTCAGCAGCGCCGCCTTTCCGCCGGCCCCCGCCATGACCGCCGGCGGTGTTCCACCAGCATTCTAGCGGAATACCGTTGGTGGTCATGATACCGGTAGACAGCTGGTAGCCTCGGCGGCGGTATGTTGGTGGCCGTGGCGGTAGGCGGTCAATACCGCCAATGTTGAAATGAGGGCCTATATATATCTTAAGGTTTCCTGTCGTCATTGGATTTATTCTGTATGTGCCTGAATAAAGTGAGGAAGTCATGAGAGGGTAGACTAGTTTACAATTTTCTGTATTCTTTGTCTTCATATACTTCCTTTGAGAGAGTCTCCATCAGGGCTGATGTATAGTTCCTTTCCATATCAGTTCCGGTAGGATAATAGGCTAAAATAAACTATTTACTTTACTTTTCTGTGTTTTGTAGGCCATCGCTTCCGTCCATGTATCTGTTGATCAAAGTCTGCTCTTGGGCAGTCTTTTAACAGCAACAGGCTAAATCTAGTAGGTGTTGGAGTTTAATTTGAGTTCCAGTGACAAGTCTGAGAGTGTGAGATTTTGCACAACCCACAGTAATTTCTCACTCAGGGTCAGTATGGATTCCTGACAAGATCTAAGACAAAAACAGATATGTATATTGATTGCCTTACTACTAGGCCCTTTCTTCTTACACCAAGGCACAACTTCTGAGGCAGGTGCTGTGCTTGCACCATAAACAAGCATAAGCCAGACAATTAGCTAGAAAATGAAACATATCCCAAATATGCCGTATTGAAATAGCCTGTATCAAGAAAACTCCCAGCTATGTTGCCTTTGGTCTCAAAGCCATTACCTCAGCCTCACATTGAGAAACAGCTTTCAGCCAAGGGATGGCCTTGTCTGAGTAATGGTCTACTACTTATATGGTGTGACATGGAAGCAGAAATGGGTGATCAGGCCAGCGATGTGTGGGGAAGATATGATTGGTGTCAGTTAATTCCCACAATTAAAGACATTGGCATGCATTGTGCTGCAGAGGGCTGTTCGTCCTCATGGCGATGAAATGTAAAGCGAAGAGTTGGATAAAGGCAGTTCAGAACAATGCCATAGGATTCCTTGAATGTTTGGGATGAAGTAGAGGCAAATGCTGTGGACTTGTATAGCACACTAACATTTCTCAACTAAGGAGTGCCTGAAGGTCAATCTCCAGCCATTGGAAGAATGAAAACTACAGAAAGGAAAGTGATCACATGGGCTGAATTAGATGGCTTATTGTTGTTTGACAGTTTCTTCTTATCAATTACAGCTGCTTTCAATGGCAGGTGTTAGAAAAAGAAAATCTATTGTCTCTCACCAGAGATGGAGGATGTGTTTCACAGGAGGCAAGCAGTTGCAAATATTTGCATCATGACTGGTCTAACTGCTGCAGGTTCTACAGGTAGGTCCACATTAACAAGCCTCACTATGAAGAACCATTTCTGGATTTGCCTTGTGGATTTGACAATTGATAAAAAATAAATTTGTTGGACTTTCCTTTTCAACTTGCATTAACCCAAGACCTTTGCCAATTCTAAGAAGATGGATGCTTTGGGAAAATAGATGTTCTCTTCAGCGAGCCAGGCTTTGTGGTCAGTCAGCACAGTTTAATTGGCAGGTATATAACTCCCTCTGGCACATAGTCAATGAGATTTTTCCAGCATCCTGGTATGAGTAGGCAGAAATAACCTCAGACTGGTGGATACTGGTTAAATTCACCTATGGATGCTACATCAAATTTTAGAGACTACTGAAAACAACATTAACGAGGCATTAGTGAGGTCAAATGATAAAGGAAGATACTGCCCTATTCCAATAAGGGTCTATTGAAGACTTGGAGGTTTAGTACGTATTTGTTCTTATCTTCAAAGAGGACAGAATATTAAGAAGTGTGTTTGAGTTTATGTACGCTAAACTGGTATGTTGGGGCACTGCACCTCAAGATGAAAAACTTGAAAGAACACAATACTCTTACAATAGTAGAAAGAATTCATGAGTACATTCATCCTAAGACATGCATACTTGTACATCCCGTAGTGTTTCATGAAAAGGCAAATACCTGAAATTTGTGATGAGTGGCAAACAACATTAAGTTGCCGTCCTGCCATTTATTATCGCGTTTGGGCTCAGTCAATCCAGGTCTGCACATAACTGCGCAACTCACTGGTAAAGAGAAACATCTTTCACAAGTCTCAACACCAAACCAAGATCACCAATAAGTAGTTGTATCTCTTGTGATTCACTGGTATTTCGACCAATTTACTTCTGCAACAAATACAGAATTTCTTTTGGACTGCCCTGAAGCAGAATGAGATTTCTGACACAATAGGGGGTTGGGGGCATCTCTAAGCATGATTGCTTTTCTACTAGTTTGAAACTCAAATGCATGTGCCTTTTGGGATTATGGAAATCTTCTGCTCCTCAGTGCCAGGTTATAAACGAGAACAAAGCCAGCAGTAGCATACTTTTTGGTGGTCCAATAAGCAACAAGTCTTGGCAGGGGTCCCTGCTAATGATTACAAAACTAACAAACCAGCTACACTGGTGGATGTCACAACATTTTCTAAGGAGAGAGCCTTTGCAAACTCCTGGCCAAATGTGTGCATTTCAGTAAATGAAACGAAACTCAGAGCAGGTGGATTATCCCTCAAAACATTCATACAAACACATCACAATAATCTTTATCCTCACAGCAGCTCTACAGACTCAGGGTGGTACACACTCAGAGTGTAACAGTTTAGTACAAAATAATGTGTTTGCTGTTCAACTAATGCATAAGTAGGCAGAAGTACAGCCCCAGATAACAATGCGGATAACGATATACATACAAGTAGAACAAATGCTTACGATTCTGCAGAAATACTGCCAAGGGTTGAAAACAGACCCATCATGGGGTCTGTTTTCCGTATAGGAAACTACAAAATCATTCTGATTTGTATGGAGGTACCCACTTCTCCAGATCAGATGTAAATTATTGTTCTCAGATCCTGACTTGTGATGTTTTGTATTCTTTCCCTGACTAGAGCGCTTTTCTTGGTAAGATGTGCCAGACATTGTTGACAAATAATCTTGCTGGCATTAGTGACTGCCACAAGTACCTTTTTAAATCTCTCTGTCCATTACATTTTGGTTGCTGTCCCAATAAAAACAAGGTGCTTCTGTCCACTTTGATAACCCACCCCAATACCAGAACTCTTGATTATAGCCGGTCTCAATAGCCATTTACCTACTACCTTCGAAGACAATACTTTTTTCTTGGTCTGATGAGTGATCTAAACCTGTAATTTGAAAAGCAAACTACTTCTGTTTCCAGTAGCTCTTCCCACCAACTAAGGTTGCTTCGAGTGTAATAATTTAATTCATTCTCTTCCTTTGATATGTTCTGTGACTTCCATCAGTCCTGTATCCGTACTGAAGTTAGGTCTAAAGTTGGTCTGGCTAAGATGGAGCAGATCATTAGTTTCAAGATATTGACAGCGCTTCTGATTTACATATTTCTCCAGTACTTTAGACGTGGCCGGCAGTAGAGATATTGGCCTATAATTTGATTGCTCATTTGGGTCTTCCAAGGTTTTTTTTTTTTTTCTTTCTTTCTTTCAAGAGAGGCATTAATGACCTTGTTAACTATTGGGTTAATGGTAGATGCCCCCAATGCTAGCAGGTTCTGATGACAAGGATCTAATGGATATCCTGATTTGAGGCCACTTATAGACCAATGCAAGCTCATTGGTCATATTACGAATCCAACAGTCAAGTCGGTTGCCATAAAGAAAGGGGGTGTTCTCTTCCAGGGAATGAATTAATTCCAATGATTGTGTTTTATGAAATGCTGTTGAAACAGATAAAACTTTACCTGTCTTGGGTTGCGCTTTTGCTAATTTAGGCCAGCCAAACTTGATCAAATAGTGATCCATCCAGACTAGCGACTTAGACTAATCTAAGTGCAGCCAGATGTTGGAGAAGATTTGGTCCACCATATGCCCTGCCTGATGTGTCAGGCTGAGCAAGTGCTGGTTAAGCTGTAAGTATGGCACAGTATCTAACAGTGCTGCCATCTCATAGTCTTCAATTTTGTCCATATGCAGATTAAGATGTCTCAATACTACAAAATGTGCATATCTTAGGGCCCAGGGAGCAAGGGCATTGTGCAAAGATCTAAGGCAGCGCCCTGTATGCCCTGAGGGTCTGTGAATAAGTGCCCCAGCCACCAATTGGTGGGGCGAGAGGGAGAGGCAGAAGCCCTACTCTCCGACGCATTCAAATTCCTCAAGAGATAGGCATACATTCATAGACTTCCTTTTGCCTACTCCGCCTCCTCTTCCCCTGAGACGTTCCTTTAGAGATCGCCGTTGTTATAATAGGATTGGATGATTCAAATAGCCATGTTTTGGTCATAAACAATATATCAGACTTTTCTTCTCTCAGGAAGTCAAAAATGTTAATCTCAAGTTTTTGTAATGAGCGAACATTCATTAAAGCTATAGAGAACTGCATTTTTCTTTCCCTGTTTACAGATACAGCGGTACTAACATTTACCCCCAGTAGAGATTTTAGGGCCTGATTTAGATCTCAGCAGAGTGGTTGCTCCGTCGCAACAGTGAGGGATATCCCGTCCGCCAAAATCTAAATACCATTGTTTTCTATGATATTTAGATTTTGGCAGACAGGATATCTGTCACCTTTGTGACGGAGTAACCCCTGTGCCAGGATCGAAATCAGGCCCTTAGTTGCCAATTGCATTGAGGTTAAGAATAGCCATCCCTTAATGAGGGTAGAACAGTGAGGAGCGCAGTCTAGCCTAATGGCCAGACTAAGTATTGTGCCCCTATTGTAACATATTTACCTGACACGTCTCCTGGGGGGGCCACTGCCAGAGTGTCTGGCACAGCCCACTTCCGGGACACTGATTGGCGTTGGCGGGCTTGCCTTAGGTGTGCCTTTGTCGCACCAGTAATGCACCCGCTGCACACATCCACGTAGCGTCTCTTCTTAAATGCATGTGGCCCAAAGAAAAGCACTACCAAAATCGGTGCCTCTCGTTGTCCCAAATTGGTAAAAATGTCCGACTTAGAAAGTAAAATATTTAGCTGTTCCCAACCTCCCTGTTGATGTCAAAAACTCGCAGATTCAGTTACAACATGGCAACACAGAATATTTTATGAAAAATGTCTTAAAAACAAGTAAAATCAATCTTGTGCAAGCTGTAGATAACCTTAATGGTGCCTTCCATGTGTCATAAATGTTCCCCCTACCCTTCGCCACACCAGTTTGGCAGATGTTATCTACCTTTTAGTTCCGTCAGCTGCCATCTTGCTTGTTGTCCAGAAGTTCGCTAACTTGCATCTGGCATGTTTATACTTAAGAAGTAATCTTTTATTTATGGGGAATGTTCTTGTAGCTGGGTGGTTCACTTTTCTGAGGTTTTAAAATTATTTTTCAGACGTGCATACAGTACATTCTACCTTAATGATGCTCGGTACAAGACAGCATGCGGAGTCCCTGTCGGTGCCAAATGTTCTGCCATTGTTCATGAAATGTTTGTTCGACACAGAAAAAAGTTTAAAATGCAATACCCTATTGATGACTACATACACAACGAGATACATATACAGTTATGGAAAATGTGTAATGTAATAGAAAAATCTCTGTAATCTGACTGAATTATTTGCCTATTTTTGCCATTAATCTGAACATCAATGCTTTTAGGTAAACAATTTACTGAAGTATGCATTAAGAATCTGCTTGTGGATAAACACTCTCAGATTTGTACATGTACTTGTTTTTCGGTTTACAGGGAGCTCTTGTGAGTGCCTTGGCTGATGACACTTTACACTTGTGGAATTTACGTCAGAAAAGACCTGCCATACTTCATTCTCTGAAATTTAGTCGAGAAAGGTAATGCTGTATTGCTATATGTCTCTTTGAGGGGTTAAACGACTGTGTAACTTTGCAATGAGATGTTCATTGAATTAAAGAAGAGAAGCAGCTTGCAGCCGTAGTCCGTATTTGCTTCCATGCAGCTGTTTATGTTCCCATTGCCTTGCAATACTGATTCCCTTTTTCTCTTTGTTGCATTATCTGGAATATACCAAGGTGTCCCACAATTTCTTTTCGCACATCACGCCCACAGACATGACCCCAGAAGTGTAGTTGAAAGAAAATGGGTCTTGGTCGTTGGGAATTAAGATTTGAACTACATTGAGGATGTTTTCTCTTGAGATATAATAAATACAGATAGAACAGTTGTGCTATCCCCTTTTTAGTAGCGTTTAAGGTGACAAACACATATTCAGTGTAAGGTAAGTGGAATTTATAACAGGTTCTGAAAAGTAACAGTAAGTACCCAAAGAACAACTTTGCAGATGTTTATGAAGCACACCTTACCACATTAAGCTCATTCAAAGAAAAGAACAGTCTTTTGAACCTCCCACGTTTCCCGCTCATTTGTGTGGATTTTTTATCTGGCTTGTTCCTACTAATTTCAAGGTGATGCTTCTTATGTTTTTACGCGTAACAGATTATTTTATATGGTATGGTCAGATTTATGGGTTAAAAAAATGAATGAACTATTTGATTGAAAAGTATGAAAGCACTTAAAAAGTAGCTGAAGTCAAATGCATGAGACAAACAATGTCCTCCATTGTTATTACCAGAAAGATGAAGACTTATTTCCCAGCAAGAGACTAAACAAGAAGCTACTTTGAGAAAGGGCCAGGGTAAATAACTACTTTACAGTGGAGATATTCATGTCTCCCAGGAATGGTGTAGTTAATTTGTCAGCGAAGAGGATCGAAAATCTGGTAGAAATTAACCCACTGCTCTAGAGGAAGCATACTGCAGATTTTGTAGTTTCATTGACTGTTCAGACAAGGAACTCGTCAGACCTAATGATTAAGTTTAAAATCATGTCCATATGTAAACTGGAGAGGGTGAGAGCAACAGTCTCTGAATACAAAACTGATTATTGCTCTTGAGTGGTGGAAACCTGAAAAACCATTGTGTGAAACAATCTGCCAACCTGCAGACATTGGGACTGAATTGTATTTCTGTCTCGTCTATATTATGTTGGACTATGTATTTATCTGATGACCTTTGAATATATGAGGGCTAAGGCAGCTGTTGCCTTAGTGAGCACATAATCTCATGCTATCATAGCGAGGGTTATAGGTGGATTAAAAAAAAGGCCTTGATCCCACCATGCTGCCACACAGCAGGGATGACAACTGAAACAATTACCAGCAATGTATGGATATATAGCAGCAACCACAGTTGTAATCATTGTACCCTGACACCTGCATGGTAAACTGATATGCAGCCTTTCCCTAAGTAACATGACTGCATGTGAAAGTGATATCCTAAATGTGTATTTATCTGCAGCACACACAAAGTCCTGTGTGCACAGTGAGGACTAGGTTAAAAATCAGCAATGAGACCCAGGCCTGGATGTGAGGTCACTAGAGTCCCCAAAAGCATATTCCATAGTGGACACAAGACTACTGTCTATGTCAGTGCTTCCCAAACATTTTATAACCATGACCCAATTTGTAGAACAACACAGCTTTGCGACCCACCTACATTTAATGGAAATGAGACAGGACATGATTTGAATGTAACTAAAACATCTAGTGACTGAGCATTGTCATTCACAGACAGCACTGTTTACATTCAAATGGCCACTAAATGTGCACCGACCTACAGTTTTAAGTTTTAAGTCTTACCCAATGCAGATTTCAAAACTGCAATGCAGATATTCGTGTTATTATGAGTGGACTATGGAAATGTCCTACTGACAAGTATTCCAAAACTACATCTCCCACAGCTGAATGCTGTTCTTCATGATGCAACAAGATGCAGGAGTGAAATGTTTAGAACACATCACACCAGCCTTGTCTTCCATGGATTGGCTTCCAGTATAAGCTAGAAGCATGTTCAAAATAGCCTGCTTAACCTGCAAGGCTTTATACACTTCACAAGATACCCTAATAAAAAGTTGCTCCCTGCTAGTTCTGAATCCATACTCTTAAATCATCCAAGGTTTTCTTCTCCTGCTCATTTTTGGCTAAAGGAAAAAAATATGTGCAGGCTCCCTCTTATTTAGGCCTTAAAATGGGAGGTGAAACAACTAATGCTCCAGTTATCTCTGAGGATAATCCCCTTACCTGATGCAATTCTGAGAGCTGAATCACAAACCTTCAACACATTTTGTTTTCCTTCTGTGAGCACATTAACTTTTCTAAAAGGTGAGGGCAAATATTGAGCCCAGAGAGTTTTTATCACAGAACCAGGAGTACTGCCAGGATAAGGGATGTGAAACACACTATTGCAAGAAACCAAGTAAATGCAACATAATCCTGCACCCCCGGACTTGGCCCAAATTCAGAAAGGTAGGCCTTCCTATGATGTGATAAAAAGAAAGTTGAGTACTACGGATGTTGCATGAGCTAATGTTTCAAGCAATAGTTCAACTGATAGGGTAGGTTTAAGGGCATTTCATCAGCTTTTTGAGGTGTGCTTAGGGATGGCTTGGGCAAAACAAAAAAGAAGAATAAACCTAAAGGATCAGAGGCTCATTCCTGAAATGTAGAAGAACTGGGATAAAATAGAGGTAAAAGGGATTCACAGAGTGGTCAAATGTTATTGATCAGAGGTTTAAGTGACATGGAAAGCGAGTACAGTGCACGGGTGATCCTGGGTTACAAGTACATGGAGGAGTGCTAAGACATTCACTAGACGATGACAAATGTGTGGTAAAAGGATTGTGGGTTACATCGGAGTCATGAGGCTCTGTAGGTTCTGGGATTGGATGTATTCCTTTAGACAATTTAAGACTAACAACATATTTGTGAGCTTAAATTCCTGCCATGGATTAGAATAAGAGTTTGGACCAGTCGCGGCTCGCGGGTGTAACGGAGGCGGCACGGCATGTGGAAGGGGGGTGCATGGGGTATAATAAAGTATAGTTAAAAAAAAATAACACTTACCTCCTCTGTTGAACCGCAACGCTCCTCTCCCTTGTCATCACCGCAGGCACAGTCTCCCAGCCTGCCCTGCGCCAAACCTGACGCTGTTCAGAGCAGCGTCAGGATTGGCTGGTAGTGCCCAGCCAGGGTACTCCCAGGCAGACTGGGAGCCTGTGCTGGGACTCGCCAGCCCAGCAACACAGTTGCTGGGCTGGAGACAGCCTATTCCGCATGTGTGTTTGGCTGGCCAAACATACAAGCGCTCTGAGGGGAGTGCACTGTGGGCTCCCCTCACTGCTCTTGACCCCAATGCCCTGCCCCTTTCGCAAGGAAAGAATAATAAACGTGGTTTATTATCCTTTTCTTGGGAAAGGAATTGGAGTGGTTGCTGCTGGCTTGGGTTGACTCTCCTCCACCGTAGCAGAGGAGCCGCCACTGGTTTGGACACATACACCCAAGTCTGTATGTGGAATTTAACACCAAATTGCAAGGACGCATGTATAGCAAATAGTGGTCAAATGCTCCATGATATTGAGGAGGATTTCATCTATCTACAGCACAAAATAGGGTCGAGTGACTGCTTATTATTACCAGCACATAACCCTTAAATGCAGGTGGTGGAGCAGCAGTCGTTCTTATGGACTGCTTTATCGTGACATCTTGTTGGTTTGTCTCAAAACTGTGTGTGGAAGCCTTCAGTGAATTACCTGCTTTTTTCAAGGCTGCAGTTTACTGGTGGTCGTCCTGCCTCCCTCTCTCTTCTCTTTTTAAGAGACTTATATGAGGAGTGCTGCAGGGATCTTTCCTGAGCTGTTCTTTATTTAAAGGCTTCCCCCTTCACAAATGCATTTTAGATATTCTTTTGACTTTGTACTTTATGCCTAGATGGATGATATCCATTGGATTTACCTGAATGTCCATTCCTCAGTTGTACTCACATTTCCAAAGCTTCTTTACATCAGATTCCAGGTGGACGATATTGAATTTGTTGATGCTCAACAGCAGTAAGACTAAGCTACTTGTTCATAACAAGCCATTTAACCTATGTTCTGGTGCATAATGTAGGGCTAATAAATGTGCCACACAGGTTTCTTCTTCATCAATACATAACTTTAGCTGCATCTCCCCAACTGTTCTGTTTTTAAAACCCCCTAATTTGTAGACTTAAATCAATTTTCTTCTTCTGCCTGAAAGCCCTTCAGAGAACTTCTTAATGCTATCCTTGAATCAACTGAAAACTGTTATTTTACAACGGTTGCCTCTCGTTTTAATTATGGAAACACTTTGGCCTTCCCAAGTACATGCTTGCCATATTCCAACTTATCCATAATCCGACTAACCACCAGTGTCCAGAGCTGGAGTGGCACCACTTTGAAGAGTTAGGGCTCACTCAGGTTGAGTCCATGTGAAAACAGGAAGACTTTTCCATTGCCAATATTGTGTGGGCCCTCTTTGTGAACTGTCTGTTTGTCAAACTGGGGTTGCATAGGGGGTGCCATAATGTCCAACCCCTGAGTCTCTCCAGTCGCGGTCGCAGGGAATTTAGCTGTGCCAGCTTGAGCACTAGATTGTTTAACTGTACACTTTCCCTTGTCCATCAGGTGAATTGTCACTGTGGTTAGCATTTACAAGGGAGCGTGTGTGCGTGTGGACCAGGCGAGAAGTGAAGTTAGGCTAAAGTACCCCTTCAGCCCCAGGTGGCAGTTGAGACGCCACTTCCACACGCCTAAGATCTACGTATATCAAGAGTGCACATTTGTGGCAGGGTCCCATGATGTTTGGATGGCACTGTCAGTGTCATCTATGGGCTCCTCGCATGTGGGAGATCGTGTTGTAGCCCTGACAGACTTCCCCACAAATCCCTTACTGCTCCAGCCACCCCCCGAACCCCAGATGTGTATTCACAGTGTCCAGTGCAGATTTATGGGGCGAGAGGTAGCACCAGCATCCCCTCCATCTTGTCTCAGGTACTAGCAGCTGATAGGATCAGGGCCCTTAGATCAACAATCACCGAGTCTGGGGACCACCACCGACTCATTTGTCACCCCCAGCAATGGCAGCTCCAGCAACAATGTGTCTCAGTCCACACCAGGGCCCACCAAGGTTGAAAGCAAGATGTGCAAACAGTGTGCCCGACCCAGAGCCCTGAGCAAAACCCTCTCAGGGGATTGTAAGAACACGAATGCCAGATGTCCCAGTTCTTATCTAGAGACTGTTCGTTAGAAGGGGGCTTTCACCAGTTTAGGTGCAGGTCCACATTGTCCAGTGTCCATGTGTCTCGCCCCAAGGTGCCAGAGTCACTGCCAATTGTTTTTGGCCCAGCTTGGGAATTTCATGTGTCTGAGTCCCCCTTCGGTGCCCCATTCACTCTCTAGGGATTTCCCAGGTACTGCTGATCACCCCAGTTTTGGGGTCAGAGCTACTCACTGTCCTGCAGAGGTTCAGAAATCATCAGGCCTACCTCCACAGTCAGCTTCTCAGGGCCCCCAGAAGTCCTCAGGAGAAGTTGAGCAGAGCTCGCCATGGGCTGCCCAGCAGCCTTTCACCACTGTCTCATTTTTTGTTCGTGAGCACGGCCGTGCCTTTCAACTGATTGCATGTGGTCAGGCTGCTCCGTTTGACCCAAATGAGGAAGACAGCCACATGGGCTCTAGTGACCATGCAAGTCAGAGATCCTCCTACAGCAGGGCAGCGGCACGTAGGTTCACCGAGTGTGGACACGCCTCACCTCCCCTGTTCCAGCAGCTATTGCAGAATCTTTGAGTCACCTCTGGCTGCAGTGTAGACCCAGCGGCTCCATGCGGGCGTCGCTCGGATGGGCACCTGGTGTGCTGATAGAGCAGGATAATTGTAAGGGCTGGATTGAAGCGCAGAGATCACACATCTGCCATCATTGGCTTCCAAGCCACACATTCCCAGGTTTGGTCCAGGTGTGGTTTCAAGATGGTGGGAGCCTGTTATACCGCAGTGGCGCTGAACAGGAGACCAGCATACTAGCCCTTGAAATCCCCCTGGTAGTCCTGGGTTCAAGTGAAAAAGCTTGGCAGGTCTCTGATGGTTCTAGACAGGCTCCAGACAGCAAAGCAGTCACTACAGGTGCAGCAATGCAATCTAGTGGAGCAGCACAGGCAGTCCTCTGAAACAATGCAGCAGTGACAAGTCCGTAAAGACAGAGCACAGCCGATTCAGTTGCAAGTGAGACTTTGCCAAGACCCCCCCCCCACGTGTCAGCAGATGATCCTTTCAGGCATACCAAAACCCTCAATTTAGTCACTGTCTGTAAACAGTTCACAAAGACTAACTGCCAACTACACCCAGTCATGTGGCCCAGCAGAGGCTGCAGGTACCGAATAGTTTAGGGCAGGAAAATGCCAAGTTTCCAAAAGTGGCATTTTCAAATCTGTAACTAAACATCCAACTTTACCATTAAAGAGGATTTTTAATTGCATTTTTTCAGACACCAAACATGAAATGTGCACTTGTTCTCAATCAGAAATTATCAAATATTAATTGTAATAAGGCAACCCAGTGTTGCAAAGTACATGTCCAACCTTGCACCCTGCCCTATGGGCTACCTACGGTCTACCCTAGGGATGAGTTACATGCAATAATCAGAAAGTTTAAAACTTGTCAAAGCGGTTAATTTGCCAAGTCAAAGGGACAGATAAAAGTGCATTCAGGCTTCAGTGGCAGGCCTGGGACATGTTTTAAGGGGCTACTTAAGTGGATAGGACAGTAAGTGCTGCAGACCCACTAGTATCATTTCATTTTGCGGCCCTGGGTATATGATATACTACTCTACAAGGGTCTTGTAAAGAAATTAAATATGCCAATCAGGTGTTTAGGGGAGTGAGCACCCATACTTTATGTGCAATTTACCACTGCCAACCAGTGATAAAGTCATAAAGCCAACAAAAACTAATTCAGCAACTATCTGTGCGACACCTAACCTTTACTTACTCACAGATGTATCCCAGTAGGCAGACTGTACCATCATGACCAACTTGATGATGTGGCCCACTCCACCCCTTGGGTCAGACTTCTGTCCCCAACCCAAGGAAAACTCTCTCCACAAGGAAAATAACCAACAGAGGCCACTGACAGCTGTCAGTATCTAGAACCAGACTCCAGGCTATCTGGGGTCCCATGTCCTGTGAGATTTCTCAGAGTAGCAGGCAACAGCCTTCGGGTGTTAGGCATTCTTCTTCCACTCTCCTACCAGTCCAGGGGTGGTAGCCTAAGACTGGCCACTCAGCTCAGGGTCTGTACTTTGAGGCTGAGCAGGGGTTGGGGGTGAGTCCTTTCTCCCACTCCTCCTCCATCTGGGCCTCTGTACCCTCCATTTGGGAGTGTTGCTCCCAGAAATCTGAGCTTCCTTTGCAGATGCCCCTATCAGTTCTCCTGACACCAGGGACAACTCATTCCCCAGAACGCAGTGGTTGGGTGTCTGGGAAATAACTTTGAATTTTTTTTTTGGTCACTTCTTCACACCACTCCAAGGATAACAGGGCCCTGGGGTGGGAAAAGTGTTGGCGGTGTATTGCAATGGGGAAACCCGCCTTTCCACTACCATGGTCTGGCTGGTCCGGGTGTCCCTCAGAGCAGTGAGAGAGACTCCATTCACCTTGACCCGGTGGAAGTGATGACTCCCCCCTTCAGGGTTCACAGTTCTACCCTCTGAGTTCACCTCCCAACTGAGGGAGATTATGGTATAATCTGTTTCCTGCCCCTGGACTACTTACCCTTAAGGCCATATTGGCCACCGCTGTAGAGGTCCCACCAGTAGCTGATTTCTTAAGGCAGACACAATCCCCCTGCTTGTGTCCTAGCTGAGAACAATCAAAGCAGTGGGGTTACAAACGGAATCCCTGGGATACCACCCTCCAAACCCTTCCTCCTTCTCAGAAGGGGCATGGGAACACTCCCCTACCCCCCCCCCCCCCCCCCCCACCCCCTCCCCAACTTTACTCTGGGACTCGTCTGTGTCTTCTTGGACCAACCGCTCACTCTAACGGGGAGGAACTTTAACCAGCCTTCTTGGTGTTACTCCAAAGGAATCTTCTTAGATACTCTGGTCCTGAAAAAGAGGTCTGCCTCCTCAGCAAGCTTCCTGGGTTCAGTTAGCTTGCTATCCGCCAGGTGCTTGTGCAGCTCTGTAAAACACATATTGAGGATTTCCTACAGCAAAATCAAGTTGCACAGCCCAGTATAATCATTACCTTTGCTGTCCCTCATCCAACCATTCAGTTCCTTGCTGGAGTAATCTATGAAATCCACCCAGTACTGTTTTGAGAGTTTGTGGCAGTCCCTGTACCTTGTCGGTATTTCTCATGGGTCCGCCCAAATTTAGGAACAAATATAGATTTCATGGGGGCATAATTTGTCTGGTCATTTGCCTCAAATGTGAGAAGTTTTTCTCTCCTAACTGTAGGCATGATTCCATAAGCTAGCCCTAGGTACTTTTCTGAAACCTTGGTTACCCTCAAAGGTACCTCATATGCAGAAATCCACTTGTTAATATCATTGCCTGCCAAATAATTGGGCGCCAGTGCTTATGGTATGCAAACCCTCATCTCTTTAGTGAACACTGCTGGACTCTGCTTGTTTGGCTGTTATGTCCAGCTCTCTGAGACTGAGATTATGTGCCATACTATCTCTGGTCATCCTCTCCTCTGCATCCTGTTTCTTTTTGACCAGCTGCAATGTGAGCTCCCTCTCCATGTGCTGTACTCTAGCTCATCTGGGGAAAAGCCCCTGGCAGAAACACATCTCCCTGCCCTATCCTGAGCCTCTTGTGCATCCCCTGGGGTTGAGTTGGACACTCCTTGCAGCTCAGGACCCAGGGCTGGGTCCTTAACCTCCTCATCATCTTCCAGGTGTGCCCATGCCTCCTCCTCCTTCTCCTGCACCTGAGGTGAACTGCCACTTCTACACTCCCTCAAAGGGTCTTACGGTCACCTGGAGATTCAGTTTGGTAGCCTTATTGTCTGCCTTCAGCCCCTTCTGTTTGCAGAGCTTCAGTAGCTCAGCCCTGTTGACGATGTCAAAGTTTAACAGGAAGGTAGGGCACTTACATTTAGGAAAGCAAGAAAACAGCCAGTGGAAAACTAGGAGTAATTTAAAAAGAGGTCAACTCTGATGTCAAGTTAATTATCTGGAAGTTTTGTGTAACACAAATCACTTTTTGGTACTGCTGAAACCCAAGTCCAGGTCCACACCACTCCATACTAATGTACCAAATTGGCATGTTGCTTGACCAGCGTTAACACTCCAGTTAGCCAACAACCTAATTTCTGACACTATCCATCATGCCTGCAGAGAGAAGTGCACAGCCTAGGACACCGACCACACCATCCACTTACCCTAGCACAGGTGCATTATTGTAAAATGGTCAAGTTATTTTGGTTGCTTCAACATCTGCAGCACCACAATCACTTAGGCTTCAAAAAGAGTGGTGTGGTAGTTTTCCACCTAGGCACAATAACATAAGTGCACAAGAAGTGTATCTGTACTTTGAGCAAGTAGGTGCTTCATAGAGGTAAAGATGGGCAGAATTCCATGAGAACAAGTGGGATGCAGAAGCATGTGCAGCCTGTGCATCTCAACAGAATAGCTCGTACTGACGTGGAGAGGAGTCATTCAGTACAGTCAAGCTGTGCTAAAGAAATGGCTGCGTCAACAGCAAAAAACAGAATGAGCATATTTCTACATATTGCAGACACTGCCTAAAAGGTGGGGCCTCTAGAGAATCAGATTTTTTTTTCCCCAAAGCCATGGAAGATCACCTTAGGAAAAAACATGACTTGTGGAGAAAAAAAGAAAAAAAAACATTAAGAAAGTTACTCAAAGCAATTGCACAGTTAAAAGAAATCTAATTGGTAGTTTGAACCTGTAAAAATAAGTTAAAGAAGTTTTTGAAACATTCACACAAACGTGAAAAAATTATTTTAAAAAACCCTCAGAAAATGTATCCACCAGTAAAACTTGGCAAGTAATCTCCTATGCACACAACCATAGGTTGTGTACAGAGCGGGTCTGGTGGGATGGTTTTAGAGAGTTAGTCACAACATTTGTGCTCAGACCAGGACGTCTGTCCAACAGCCTACTGCATATGCCATTTGCAGTTTGGTTCCGCACCTGAAGAAAGAGTTCAACGTGCTGCAAATAGTATATGATCATAAAAACCCAGGATTCACTTTAAACAGGGGAAAGTGACCTTATGGTTAGGTATGGAAATAAGACTTCTACTTATGTTAAAAAAAAAAAAAAAAGAAAAACAAATGTTTGTTTCCTGAAAAAAGAGAAGGTTAAAGAGATGCTGGTCAAGTGATAAAGTCTCACAAGAACTAACGTTTAAAACTGTAAAACCACAAAATACCACCAGTTATAAATCAGTGAGGTAACTCCTCTGTCATGCTCTGCTTATGACCTCACATATTGCATCACTTTTGACATGTTAAATGACACCATTGATTGCATCACGGTTGACATCATCCAATTATTGTGACAATGTTCTATATACTTTGGGCTGGACATTATTCAATAAGCTATACATTTTCTGTCACCATTCAAGTAGTAATCAACATAACCTTTTGCAACATGAAGAACTCAACGCATACCTGTGAACTCACCCACATTTAGTAGATGTTTTTCTCTTTTCTTTTTTTTATTACTGGTATTGGGCTGCCTACTAGACTAAATGGCTCTGTAAACCTAAATGGGATCAATAACTTATTGAATACCATCCAAAAATGTGTTTGTTCTTCATATTCCGTAGTAGGGTGTGACTGTTAAATAGCTCACTTGGCATATCATTTTAAGTCAGCAGCTTCACATCTATGCATTAACTAATGATGAGGCTTGTACAGCCAGGCTTATCGACAACCCTCTGCAGGTTTTTTTTTGTGTGAAAATACTCTACACTCACATTACTGAAACAAGCAGAACGTTTACATTAATACTGCAAGTCGAATTGTCTCTAGAGGGGTCACCCAGGTATCATTCATTATTCAACAATGTCTGTCTCACAGTATTCAAGGAGCATTTGGAAATAAGTATCAGGACTGTGTAAAGCTACAGTTTATATAGAAACTGTCCACAGCATTGTATGACAACTGTTTAACATGGGCAGTTGCCCAGATTATCCACTGGCGGTTAATCTATTGTAAACAGATGCTTTAGCATTTCTCACATAGGTTTGGCAAAAGGCCTTGGGTCTAAGCTGCAGCCTATTTCTTATGTGCCTCTGTAACTCATACTAGTTGCAGGCAGTCTACATTCTTTAACATGGAGTACTACTTGTACTCAAGCTTGTATTGGCAGGTAAAGTGTGCACCGTAAAACTTTTACCATAGTGAACTAGACTTGTCTACAGGGTTATGCTATTGGTATTCCATGTACGCACACATTGTCGCACAGTAATTCTATGCTGTATATGATTGCAGGCCCTTCACTTTCATCCTTGTTTTTTAAAATGATTTAAGAGTTCATGGAGTAATGTGACCCAGCAGTACTGTGAATGATGTCATCTTATGAGTGAAGTCATATTTGAGGTCATAAGCATTGCATGGTGGGAGCACAAGTTATAGAAACCTCACAGAACTTTAACTGGAAACCTTTAGTTTTTTTTTTTTTACATAGAAGTTCTAGTGTGACTTTGTCACCTAACTATAACACCACTTTACCTTATTTTTAGTGAATTTTTGTACATTACCTAGTGGGGGTGGCCACTGAGTAGTTATCGCTAGGTTTGCATTTCCATAGGAAGAACTTTTTTTGGTTTTCTAATAAGTGTGGTGCTGTTTGAAAAATCTTCACCAAAAAAGGTTTATCCCTCTCAGTTCCTTCCCAGAAAGTTTCAGGGTGATCCATCAAGCAGGGGATGAGAAAAAAGGGGTGGTTCTGAAACCAAATTTACCCATGCATTTTCCATGCACTTTTTTAGACAGTGCTACAACAAAAACTGCTGAATGGAATTGCACCAAATTTGACAGAAAGCTAGATATTGATCCAGAAATGGAGCTTTTATGATTTGGTATAAATCTGTTTGGTAGGTTTCTATATATTAAGGATCAAAAATATTGGTGTATCTGCATGGTTTGGTTCAAAAGATTCTGGCAAGAGTACCCCATACCCAATTTTAAAAATAGTGTTCTGATTGCCCCAGGGAGCTTTTTTCCCCCCTTTGGCCAATTCACTCCCACACGAGACATGCTCACGTGAGAGGCAGCGTTCTAATTGTATGCCGACAGTATAGAAAAAAAATATTGCAGGCACCTATTAAAGGGCCCGGGGAGGGCGGAGCGGCGGTTTGAGGGGTGGGGCTTGGTCCCCTGTTCTGTGTTTTTAAAAAAGAAAAAGAAAAAAGAAAGAAAGAAAAAGCTCCCTTAGCCCTAACCATACCCTTGTGGGGCGGTCCCAGGAAACCCCCCCCCCAACCTGGGCCAAAATATATATATATATATATATATATATATATATATATCACTTCAAAAACCAAAGGTTACAGGTACTTTATAGTTAGGCTCACATTTTTAAATGTAGAAAACCATAGAAATTCACCAGTTATAGTTACGTCAAGTATCTATAACATGTGCCCTCACAATGCACAGTTTTTCTGTAAACATTTTTTTTTTTTACAGCAAATTATACGTTGATATTATCAAAGATATCAATAATGCTGTAATTTGTGGGGTAATTAGCAGTGCATGGCAAGGGTGCGGGCTCTAGTTACGTTACGGCACGAGCTATAGTTACTTGAGGTAAATCGAACTATAACTGGTGAGTTTCTATGGTTTTGTACGTTTAAAATATGAGCCTAACTACAACGTCTCTGTAACCTTCAGTTTTTTAAGTGAATTTCTGTAGTTCTAAAAAAAAAATTCTATTTCCTAGCTATAACATCCCTGTAACCTTTGTTGTTTCAGTGAATTTCTATGTTTTTTTTTAAACATATAGCAATATTCATTACTTTACCTTAATCCAACACAGCCTTTGGCTGTGCGCGGCGGTGGTTGGCCACAGCCAGGCCCTGATTCCAACCCCCCATAAGCACCCAACCTTGAACCATGCACGGCCTTCGCCTGTGCACATCGGAGGTTGCCTGCAAGACCTGGCCTGCAACCAGACCCTGTGGCCAACCCCATGCTGTACACAGCCCTATGGCAATGTGCAGAAGAAGTTAGGAGCGGCCTCTCTGGGTGTCAGAATAGGTGTGAGAGGGTGTATCTGGGGGGTGACAGTAGCCGTGAGAGTGTCTTTCTGGGTGTGTGAGTGTCAGGAGATTACCCATTAAATCAAACTTCCACAGGAACAGATGCCTTTTACCCTACTCCCTCCAGGAGATGTGTGCTCAGAGTTTACTGATTATCTGAACCCTGCATCCGCTAGGGGGAAAGAGTAATGGGAATAGAAAAAGAGAGACCGCCTCTAGATCCAGTTCCCGCCTGTGTTTCCCACTTGAAGATAGGATATTCAGTGTGTGCTTCTGTAACCTGCACCTTTCTTCTTATTGGGATTTCTTTAAAGGAAGGAATTGCAGTCGGGTGATAAGAGCATAGATAAGTACATTCCTACTGCGCATTCAACTGTTCAGGCATTTACATTCACCCAATTCTATCGTTCTCCTAACCTTTATCTTTTGAGAGACTAGCCTCTCTCTAAGAGAACAATGTTAACTTAATATCTTCTTTTCTCCAGGAGTTAGAGGTATCCAAGGTTCTCTGGAGAACAGTTCAAAGGTTCACAAATATACAATCTACTAATGTCTTTTACAGGAAATAAAAACTCCTTTTCAAGGTTCAGTTTTTTCAGTCACAGTCCTTAGCAATTAGTCTGAGCACTGAGGTTTGTCTCTAAGACTGGCAAGTCTGCAAGGGGAAGAGTTTCTGAATATATATGTACGTGTATATATATATATATATATATACATATATATTGGCAAGTCTGTAAATCATACAAAAGGATTCCTTACTCCAGTTGCTTGAAGTTCTGTTAAGTCAAAACAAATTCTCCTCAGAAAGCCAATAGCCAGTTGTTGGAAGAAATTCAGCTTCTCCAGAAGGGAAAAAGTAGCTGATGTGCACATTGTAACAAGAAAAATAATTAATGACTCAAAACTGGAAAAATTCTCTATGAAACAAAGTGCCTCAGGAGCACTGCTAAAGGTACTTACCAGGTTAAAAAAAATTGAAGTTACATTTTACATGTGTTGTAACCAAAACTTAAAGTTAGTTTTTTTTCAGTCGTTTTTTTTTAAAGTTTAATTGGTGAGGGTTTTTTTGAATGTAAGTTACAATATCTTGCAATAGTCCTAACCATAACTTTACTTTACCTATACTTTTGTGGTGAATATATTTTACTGTTTAAATGTCTTTTTGATTGTCTAATAACATGTTTATCTCATGAAGAATCTGGACATAAATTTTAAATCCTGACAAAACAGACTAAAGTGCAGAATGCTAAATTTAATGCAGGTTTGAGATGCATAAGGAGAATTAAAGGGGGTAAAAATGATGTACATCTACTGCAAAATTCATTGGATAGGAATACACTAAATTTGGCATGAAAGTATAGCTCTACCTTGAGAAGTGCCTTTGTTTTCGCATAGTTTGGTGTAATTTCTTGCAAATTAATTAAACTGTGCCAAATTTGTTAGCATGTAAAAATGTCCCTCTGTCCTTTCGTTAGCGCCACTTTTTATGGATCTGTATGCAAATTGACATACTAACAGCAAACTAAACTTGCTTTACGACTTCCAAGCTCCCAGTTTACCATGCCCACCATGATTGTTCTGCACATATTTATAAATGAATACAAAGAGTATGCTGAACATGCTTAGCATCTGATTTTGTACAAATTTATCAAATTAGTCTAAAGGTCAAGGCACATTAAAAACATATTTTCAACAGTTAGGCCATCTCTAACTTTTAACCTTTCAAGCCCCCCAACACATTTTTGTAATAAATTCGAAAAACCTATAAAATAAACTTCAGATTTGCAGAATTTAACATGCTATCTAATATTCTTGGGTGTGTGATGAGCACGGCTCATTAGAGACAAATCCTCGAGTGGGTCATGATGCCATTCCCTTCCTCAACAGTGGTATAATTACCTGTTTACAATTTGTATTTTCGATGTGTGTCATGCCACTTTTTCCTGCATATTTATTTTAACAAATGTAAGTCACTAAAACTAGGATGCACGGGGGTAAATATTTCTAGTCTCCTAGCTCTGTGTGTAAGATTATTTTGTAAGCAATCTGTGAGGCAGTGAACTGTTTTTTCATGTCAGGTTTGCTCTTCTGTGTTTATAAAAAGGAATTTGTCTTTCCCACTGTAGTAATTCATATTTGTATGTAAGTATATTAGTAGAATTGCTATAAATAATGTGGTTCATACAGCTAAGCTCCCCCTATGTGGGGGCTAGTTACGGTGGTTTTTTTTTGTGTTTTTTTAAAAAGCATCTTCCATTTTAGCTTAAATACAAACGTTTGTTCTCCAATACTGAAGGGAAATACATTAGAAACGTGTGTACAAAAAGGTGTTGGTAGACTTGGTGGGCCATTTCTTTTGTATATCTGGTTGACTGACCTTAGAAGCAAGAAACTCATAGAGTCCGTTAAACAGATTTGAATGTTTAGAGTAATGTGATTGATTGATTGATTAAAAGGCTGTATTTATTTCCTACCCCACCTTGAATTGTTGAGTTGATGTGATAAAAAAATATTTGTAGGAAAATGTTGAGGCATGGCTATCTTTGAAGTACAGAGTAAGAGAGGGTAGTCCTTCAAAGGCAGGGAGTGCCTTTTTTTGAGAAAAAAGCACATTTGTCGATACTCTGAAATCCTGTGTCCATGTGTATTCAGGTGCCATTTTGGAATTGCAAATTGTGTTTGTTGCGAGCTACCTTCCAATGGCTTTTTGATGTCCTTATAATGGTGACGTGGTTTGGCAAATCTGTGAGAAATGTAGCAAACTGTTATCTTTCTTAGCTCACTCTTGGTATGTCAAGTTTTGTTCGGATCCATAAAGTACTGCAAAGTCAAAAGGGTGGATCAGAAAACCTTAAATTGCTAATATCATTGGAGTCGTTTGATGGTTACTGCCGGGAACTTTAGATTTCTGAACCAAGCTTCTGACCAGTTACATGCAGATTCAACAAGTAGCACCAAGCACACAAAGCCTACTAGGCCCTGTGTATTGACATTTCTGCAAGAGTCATCTGCCTGCGCATACAGGATCTGGCAGCATGCCAGGTCCTCTGACCGGGGTTTACTGTATGCATCTGGCTTAGTGGCGTGGGGAGGACAGGCTGTGTACCCAACACAGACTTCCCATGGCTGAACGAAGAGCACAGCAAGCCTGTTCTTGTGTGGGCTGACACAAACTCTGACATGTGCCAAGTAAATATACTGTACATGAGGGTTGCATTTCGGGGCATTGCCATAGTGCCCACCCAGCTCTCAGAGCCTGCTGTGCACAGCTGAATTATTTGCTGTACAAGCCCGGTCAATGACTGCGTGCAGTTTTTTTAGTATCCCATATGTGAGTGTGCTTTCAGATTAATACTGCGTTTATCAGCTCAACCAACCGACTTTGTTTAGTTAATTCACTGTCGAACTTGAAAAAATTGACTTGGTGTATAATGCAGCGTAAGGTGTACAAATATAGCATATTTTAAAATCATTTAGTTGCAGCCTTTGAACAGTGAGAACGTGCATAATGCAATTTAAGATGTAGAAATAATGCATGAACTCATCCAGCCAACTTCGTTCAAGTCATTCATTTTAAAACCTTAAAAAGTGACATTGTGCTTGTGTAATGACTATTGCATGTTAAAAAAACAATGATCGGTCATTCCTACAGTGCATTTCATCGGGTGGAAACAATGTATTACTGGTTTACGAGCCTCCAAAGCGGAACATATGTTATATTTGAAAACCAAAACATTAAAAAGTGACGACGTGCTTTTGGTAAATGCAGAACAAAGATTACATAATTCTGATCTTGAATATGTAAAAACACTAGCACATTATCTCCTTTTTAAGGGCTTTATCTCAAGTACAAACAAAGAGAGGGGAGCAACAATGTAGATCCACCAGAAAACCAACCAGAAACACTAGTATATGTTTAAAAAGTATCTAAAGAAATGATAGCTCTTACTACAAAATATTTCATTGGGTGGAAACTTAGATTTGCGAGCCTCCAAATAGAGTAAGTTAAACAGAGGCCTTAGAAAGTAACGCCTTCCATTCTGTAACACAGGACAAACAAAGATTACATGGTTAAGATCTTGAGTATGTAACTGGCAGAGCTCACGCATGTTCTCCTTTTTCTGGAGTTTGTCCCAGTTACCAGTAATGACAAGAAGAGGGCGCAAATCCATTCTCAGCAGAAGGGTCAGTCTTCTAGCCCAGGGGAGCAGATTTATGGGGCATATTCCATGTTTAGTCCTGAGGTTTATTCCCCAAACTGCTGTTCTGAACTATTTGGTTGCACTGATTTGACTGATATAGGGGGATGTCTCTACCCTGACTCATTGTAAACAGGGTGTTTTTGTATAGCTCCTTAGAGTGGACTTCAGCATAAAAGAATTCACATTGAGATCAAGCCCAACGATATCTTTAGCCCGCTTAAAAGACCTGAAAAGGACACTCCTTTCTTTTTGTAGGGAGAAAATTTCACCCTTCAAGGATGGCCACAGTGTTCCCTCGTCTCCACATAAGAGCGAGTTTCCCACCTCAGGACAGCATCCAAAGAGAAGGAATATGAAGACACTAAACCAAACTCCAGACAAAGAATGAAGGGCTGCAGGTGTATTCAGATTATATATCTGTCAGAAAATCTGACCCTCGGTCCCCTCAAAAGAGTGCCAAGAAGCTATATCCTACACTTCACAAGTGTACCATAATGAGGGGAGAATTTCAACCATATGGACTGACAGGGCATGCCAAAAGTGGCATCTCTCGCAAATTTTATAGGCTCTATTCAGAGCATTTGCCTGAAAAAGGGCACTGCCTAAACAAAGCTTCATATGATCATAATCCTACCCAGTCTTAGAAAGGATCTTGCCACTGTAGAGATACAAATCCACCTTTACTAGTATGGCCATGCCTAGATACCAATTAAACTTCCACTTTGTTCTTATAGTATTCCTGCGAGAAATCAAGATTTTTCTTTTAAACACACGAATTATACCTGCAGACTCCTGCACTGGTTTAATTTTTAAGTTCTACTGCGCATGCCTTGAGCTTCTCTCAGTGAAGGATAGCAGGGTGCTGGGGGCCTGGGAGGCCGACTTAGGGCCTCAGTTATCCAATAAGATATGGTACGATTGTTCCCAGACACGCACAATCTCCCTCAATCACAGGCAGAAGCTTGTACACTATAAATATCTCCGTAGAATCTACGTAACACCCAGTGCATTAGCTCAAATAGACCCCTCTCGATCCTCTGCATGTCTGAAATGTGAAGTGGACAATGCAGATTTTACTAATTTAACATGGACATGCAGCGGAGTGGCAGCCTCTGTTACCCCTAACTCGCCTCTGTTACCCCTAACTCCTTGATGGCATTGCTAGGATATGTGGAGAAAATTGCTAAACCTCCTTCTCGAGGTGGGGTACAAAATAGCTCTACATTGGGGCTCCGGGACACGGGCTTCGGTGCGGGCCTGACTTCAGAGCCTCATTTACTGTGATACAACTAGCAAGATATATGCCTTTCTTCAGCCCCCTGCTTCTCATCCGAGGAACATCTGGTAGCCTCTGAGGGGCCATTTGTCAACTCTGAATGACCCTGAGCTGAGCTGGAGAGAGCCTACACAGACTTCCAGTCTCCCTGGGAGCTCCCAGCAAAGGCGCTCCCAATCAATCTTGATGCTGCTTTGAGCAGCTTCAGGATTGGCCGCAGGGCAGGCTGGAAGCCTGTGCCTGCGTGCAGCGACAACGCGGGAGAGAGGAGCAGCACACGGAGGAGGAGGTACGTTTTTTAAAATGTATTTTAATAAATGTTAATGTATTCATCTATTAACCCCTCCCTCCACACTCCCTTCCGCTTGTCGCCCGCCCCCAGGAATCCCATCGACCCACGACTACTTGAGCCCATTGTTGTAATTGACAAAGCACACTCATGGCAAAGAGTTAGCACTGCTGGATACGACTGGCAATCTCCCTGAATTTTGCCGGGCAAGATTTAGGACCTTTTTTTTTTTTTTTATACAGAGGTGCAGTAACGCTTCCCTTCCAAGATGAAGGAACTTTTCCAGAACAATTGCAATGATTGAACTGCTGGCCAATGAAGCTGCAGCCTCCTTTTTAATAACCATAATATGGACCTCATGAAGCCCCATAGCTCCAGAGGTTTTCACATTATTTATAAAACCTACAATTTAAACTACTGAGGGGCCTCCATACTGAAGGAGCATCTCTTTATCTTCAGCTGAGAAATATATCCCACAAACCATTTTCAGGGATAGGAATTGTACACACATTCACTCTGGTGTCACAATAGTTGGCAATCAAGCGCCAATATTTCCTAGAGTCCCTAAATTTTGCAACCTCTCTTAGATTGGTCCATTTTAATTCACATTCCCTCCTACACTCTTGTACTTTAAGCCTCTATCTTATGCATTTGAGGTGGTCAATTTCATGCTGTCTCAACAAAGAAAAGAACAAGTACGAATTTCTTTCAGATTTCGTTCAGATTTCAGGAAATCTGTTTGCTGATTTAGTGCCTTCAGTTTGAAGTTGCACTCTTTCAGCAGCCAAGGGCCTTCAAATTTAGAAATCAGCTTGCAAAATTCAGCCATGTGGGAGGCAGAGAAAGATATAGGATCATTCCATACAGATCCCTTACGGTCAGCATAGAATTCATTAATCTTAACACTTAAGGTCAAAATATTTTTAGCTGTTCAGAAAGTACAACCTTGTGATTTATGAAAGCTGATCTTGTCCTGCAAAGGATTCCCAAGAACTAATTATTTGAGGTTAAAGGCCACCGTTGTACCAACTAAGCTGTGGTTACTTGACTCAGTTGAAAAAACAGTGAATCTCTCACAACCCCCAAGCATTTGAAATGATACTGTTGTATAATCCAGTAGACCTTGTGTGGAAATTGAGTGAAAGGCATAAGAGGAAACTTCACCCACTGGAGATCTTCCACTTATATTAATCCAGTCATGTTTTCCCAGAGTTTCAGGTAACAAAACCCCACGTGTATCCATTCTAATTTTTTCTGGGAACAAAATCTCCAGAATAGACAATATTTTTTTCAGCGTTAGCAAAGTTTGGGGAAGCAGAATTATACACCTTGCATTTACTCCTTCTGTAATACTAATGTCCTGAGCGAAAGCAAAGAGTGAGATCAAATGGTTTCCCAGATATTTGCTAATAGGAAAAAGGAAGGTCAGGCTCCACCATCTTGAAAAGCCAGTTTCAGTCAGTTACATACATTTGAGGGATGCATGACCCCTTTCAGAACACATTGCATTACAGGATAATACAAAATAGCCATCACAGGTAAACTCTCTACATGACCAGGTTTCTTGTAAGCGTACTGTTAGAAATGCACAAATTCAAGTCCTATCCTCACCGCTGATCACCAATGTTAGAAATGGGGTCTTTGGTTGGCAGTCAGGTTACCCCCCCGTCCAAGCAAGGACCCTCACTCTAGTCAGGGTACGTCACACACAATCCAAATTATCCTGTGCCCACCCTCTGGTAGCTTGGCACTGAGCAGTCAGGCTTAACTTAGAAGGCAATGCGTAAATTATCTGTGCAATAATTCATACAATAACACCTTATAGCACCACAAAAATACACCACACAGTGTTTAGAAAAATATATGATATTTATCTGGATATTAGCAGGTCAAAAACGATCAAAGATGCAATAAGAAATTGTAAAGATATCACTGAAAAGTGATATAAAGTGTCTTAAGTCTTTTAAAAGAAAACAAAGTCTCTTTCAAGCACAAAGTACCTGGTTTGAGTGAAAAATCTCTGCAAAGGGCCGCAGAAGTGGAAGATGCTTGGAAATATGGTGTGTGCGTCGGTTTCGCCCCTTTACACACGGACTTGCGTTATTTTCCATGCGGGGAAGACGTTGCGTCGTTTTCCGGCGTGCGGACGGCCTCCTCTTCGGGTTGTGGGGTTTTCAGACGCCCCGGGGCTGTGTGTGGAATTCTGAGCTTGTTGGCAAGCTCAGCGTCGTTCCGGTGGGCGATGCAGTGAAATTTCTCCCTCACGGCAGGCGTGGCGTCGATTTCCCCCCTTGGAGTCGGGCGTCGTTGTCCCAGGTCGGCTGTGCATCGATCTGGTGGGCCGTGTGTCGAAGTTCCGGTCGCACCGCAGGCGCCGCGTGAATCTTTTCCTTGCGAGGTCGAATGGCGGCATCCCGGGTCGGCGTGCGGTGAATTTGTCCCGCGGAGCAAGCTGTGCGTCTAATTTTTCACCGTACAAGGAGTCCAGTTGCAAGAGAGAAGTCTTTTTGGTCCTGAGACTTCAGGGAACAGGAGGCAAGCTCTATCCAAGCCCTTGGAGAGCACTTCTTCACCATAGCCAGGGAACAGCAAGGCAGCAGTCCTTCAGAGAAAGCAGTCAGGCGAGTCCTTTGGGCAGCCAGGCAGTTCTTCTTGGCAGGATGCAGGTTCTGGTTACAAGTTTCTTCTCCAGGAAGTGTCTGAGGTGGTAGGGGTTACCTAGGGCACACCTTAGGGGTGACATATATAGGAAAAGGGGAGTTTTAGGCTTGGCAAGTACTTTTAAATGCCAAGTCGAAGTGGCAGTGAAACTGCACACACAGGCCTTGCAATGTCAGGCCTGAGACAAGGTTAAGGGGCTACTTAAGTGGGTGGCACAACCAGTGCTGCAGGCCCACTAGTAGCATTTAATCTACAGGCCCTAGGCACATACAGTGCACATTACTAGGGACTTATGAGTACATTAAATAGTCCAATTGGGTATGATCCAATGTTACCATGTTTAAAGGGATAGAGCATATGCCCTTTAGCACTGGTTAGCAGTGGTAAAGTGCGCAGAGTCTAAAAACCAGCAAAAACAGTGTCCAAAAGTGGAGGGAGGCAGGCAAAAAGTTAGGGGTGACCACCCTAAGGCTGTCAGGTCTAACACGTACGATTAGAGAAAAAAAGGATATCAGAAAGTTTAGTGTTATCTCATCATTTCCCGGCCATGTTCCAAGACAAAAGTAACCCACCCAAGCTTCTGCAATGGCTTGTTATTCATAGATGAAGGGAGGGTGTTATTCAAAACTCCACCCGCCCAGCTCCACTGAAGGAGATCATCGTAGGACTCAACAGCTTGAGGATGAGCAGCAGGACACTCCACCAAATGAATTACACGTCCCCCTTGCCCTAGTGAAATAACTATATTTATAGTGTTCCCTCGTATACAATAGTTATCCGGCCCCAATGCAGCCACCACCTTTAGCTGATTTACTTTTGAGATCTTTAGTAGCTGAGCCCGAGTTGCCAACTGCTCAACAACAGGGTCAACATCAACATCATTTCTTTAGGAAAAATCACAATTTTGCACAACCAACTATGCAACAGCAAGTGAGCCAAAGGTAATTCTAGAGTTGGGGTTGGTGCGAATTAGTAAATGGCTACATTTTTTATGTCACCACTTTTCACCAACCTTAGTGCTTCAATTTCCAAAAATAAATTAAGGATAGAACTTCAGTTCACTTAGTGAAACACATTATCACATATTAAAATGAAATTTGGAGAGGTTGAAATAGGGCTGTGCTCTACATGTATCCTATGGGAGTAACCTGTTGAGGGCTCCCAATTGGTTTCTCTGGCCCTCGGAAACCAAGGCTTTTGCTTAATTGTTGAGCGAAAGACAAGAGTTAGGAGCAGAGGCTGTTACAGTGCCAGATTCTTTATTTTTCATGTTTAATCAGTTAGGCAGTTCATCCCCTTTTTTTACCCTTCCTAAGAGGTAACATTTCTCCCTGAACAACCAGAGTTTCTAGCAACCCTGCAGTGCTTCCTGCCCTCTACATTCGGCAAGGTTGTGGGAGCCATACTTTCCATTTCCCATCCCACTCCAGATAGAACCGATGAAGCACTCAGAAGGGGATTCAAAGCACCCTCCGGAGAAAGAGAAAGAAGGAAGGGAACCGACCAAAATAGCTCCTGTTCTATATTTCACCCTAGGGTGCCAACATTCTAGACGATCTGATTTAGAAGAACATTTGAAGTACTACCTCCCCATAATGATGTTGATGTCACCTTCTCATTAATACTCTTCAAATCATGACTACTGGAGAAGTGCCATTTTTTTTTTTTCTGTGTAGGTATTCTTTTTATTTTTCCTTTTCTTTGTAACACTCTTCTGTCTCATTTACAGGCTCAATCTCAGCCTTACACTCCATCTTTGAACTACATGCCACTGGATCAGAGTTAGACAGTGCAGTGGATATACTACTGATTGACCTCAACTGAACTCCTGGGTGAGGCACTAAACCATCCTCCTTTCCAGAATTCTTAGTGCTTTTTTTTTCTACCCTTTTTTAAACATCATCAGGAACATCCATATCTTAGCTTTGTCCAAAGGAGGGTTCTGATTATAGTCCCTATAAAGCATGCTTAAGCCCAACTCCTCATGTCAAGTATACAACCTTTTTTTTGGAGGCTCCACATATATCAATGGCATGTCAACTTGCACAGACACATCCTTTACCCCTCCAAATGCCTCCGTCATTGTTGGCTTTTGTGAGGACATCATGTGATCATTACATAAATGTGCAGCCAGTTTGAGAGCCCTAACTTATTTCCATTATGCACCTCCAACAAAATATCTGACATCCTTTCTAATACATGATCAGAACTTAACACAGTCTTTTTCTAATAAGGACACCATAGAACATAAAATTGTTTCAATGCAAAACAAAATATCTGATAAAGTACCCCCTCCTCCATAATTTATGTTCAATTGAGTACATGGAAGTAAAACATCATGATCTAATTCAGAGAGGGACCTACCCCGGGGAGATGAGCTGCAATAAAGTTGAGGTAGAGATAAGCGAAAAGGTCATGAAGATGGATTGGATTGACTCCCTTAACCCAGCACTTTCACGTGAGAGCCTCAGATAGAGGCGACTGCCCTTCCTTCTGCTTGAAAGTTAATGTAAGGCAGTGTAAAGTCCTCCCCAAACATTACCTCATTGTCACCCTCTTTGACACCTTCATCGTAAAATGTTATTCGAGAAGGAACATCTGATTCTGCACATAAACCCCCAACAAAGCCCCCCCTACTGGGTGGAGGGGGAGTTGGGGAGTGTTTCCCAGTATCATTATCCAGAGTGGTGCTTCTGAGATTGGGAGCTAGGAGAACAACTTCAGGAATCTCCTCCAGGGGCAGTACCAAAGGCATGTGGACCAAGCCCTCCTGTAATGCAACGACCAGCAAAGTACCAGAAGAGTTGTTAAGCCCCTGAGAGCTAAACCGTGCCAGGGGTGAAAAAGACATAACCCAAGGTGGAGGCACAAGAGGAGAGGAGCTACAACCTTCCACTGCTTCCTCCACTTCATGAGAGATAACCTTAGGTATTTTCAGGAAGAAGCCTCAAATAGTAGAATGTCATCTGTAAAGTTGCTGCTGGGAGCTTCTGTTGCCACAGGCGTCTTTCTTTATTTTTCATTTTGAATTAGGAGTAGAAAGAATTACGCGCCCAGAATGTAGTTTCTTCAAAGTCATCCTTTTCCTAAAAGCTTCCGGATTCGGGGAACACCAGCTAAGGGTGCATACACATGTACTGCACACCTGTGCTGCCCAATCGAACTTTGTCGCAGAGTTCACATATGCCATATCCAAGCTTGAGGGAACAGGCAAAATAACTCCCGCCCCCTCCCGAGAGTCAGTAGGTAAAAATGGAACAGACCATCCACTGTCACCGATAGAGAAAGCTCCACCCTTGTATGTGTAAAAGCTATATGCTACCACTGGGAGATGCTGTATCAATCCAGCACAATAGAACAGTATAGAACCCGCTCAAAGGATACAGTACAGGAACAGAAATTCAGATAGTCTGTCTGTATCGCAGATAGCAGCTGTAAAGGTGTGCATGCTAAAAGTGGCGAGATAGAGTGCAGGAAAAACAGGGGAAGCGGAGCTGGTATACAGCCTAGCGCAGGTGGACACAAGATGCACCGGCCTAAATACCGGCTGCCCCCGCACCCACCAGCAGTACCTCACGGCTCTTCTTTACTCCGCTCTCTGCTTCACTTCACTCCCTGCACTTGTGCTGGTCACCCTCCTACCACACGTGCAATAAACTGTTCTAATACACATGCTTCACGAGGGACCGCAGGACGAGCTGGAAATGGTGTAGAGCAGGAGAAATGTCGATTCCTCAGCTTTGCACCGCCTGAAACTGCTTAGCAGTCAAGGGCAGGAGCCAAGGCTGATAGTCAGCAGCTGATTGCGTGCAAAATGCAGGTTCCCAGTACCCATGGTACTGCCAAATGTCGCTCTTGACACATTCTCTGCCACGCCTCCTCTCAGATTGCAGCTCTGCAATTCCAACACGCAAGCCTACCACGCTAGGGTAGGTATGCCTCAATCTCCGTTATCGCTTTACCAGTGTGTAACAACTTTGTCCATGTTATTTTGGACTAACTGATTTTATAAGCTACCAACACCATTTTTACAGAACTAGATACTGATAAACTCTCCCCAAATGCATTTTAGATAAAAAATGATACGTAAAGAGGTTTTTTATGCAGGAAGGGGGATTTAAAATATTCATTGCATTAACTTTCAAATACCCATGTGGAGTCATTGGAATTGATTGTGATGTTTGGGGTCACAATGGAATGGTGGTCAGCAAGGTTACTGCTTTGCTTAAACCTATAAATGCAATCAAAAGGTACACATCTTCCTTTATTAAAGCAAGTGTCCCAAGCTTGCATTCATGCAGCTTCAGATTGCATGATACATATTCCACAGTGTGGATTTTTTTAAAAATTTACTTCTGATTACAAGTCAAGGTATAGTAGTTCACTTGATCAGTCTTCAACTCAACGAGTAGGGAGCCACACCTTGATAACTTCGCTTCTCTACAATTAGACGTTGATTGCTAAATCATTTCTGTGGCTATTAAGTCTCATGCCTTTATTTATTGTTCCTCAGTTGAAGTATAGGATGAGGGTTATCTGTTGGAATCTGAGGACATATCAAAATCAGTGTGTCGCAAGTCTCTTCAACCCATATGTTATTGTTCAGAAGTTTGGCAATGATGGTTGAATCCTCTGCACATACATTTGGAGGAATCCTTGTAGTTGGAAAGCCTGAAGTGCCCACTGTGTCAGATGCCTTCCTTCTTGTCTGGAGCATCCACCTAAATAATCATTGGTGCCTGACTAGTGGTCCCTGATATATGAAAAACATCCAATGTTTGCATACATTTTTTTATTGTGGGCTCCTTGGCTTTGATGTCATGTCTCTCGTTGGTGCATAAACTACGGTTGCAAGTTGTCGGTGAGCCATCTGGCCAAAGTGAACAATATGAAAAACGTAGAGGTATTAAAAAAAAAAACAGAATATGTACAAAGAAAACATTGGCAAAACATATACAACTCCTCTTCAGTGTGCCTAACAAAGATTCCCACATTGCAGTCTTTCTACCCCGAGTTTTTAGCAGCGGCACTACCCAACACCAAAACACTTGTCTACTTTGGTAATCTGTGAGATTCCATGTACCCTAATACCTTTCCTCAGACTTTAACGTATTGTAATACCGAACAGCCCTTAAAAGACGTTTGACTTTAACAAATGTTTGATCCATAAATTTACAACTTTGTACATAAATACAGTTGCAAAAAATATGCAACCCATCTCAAGAGGGCCTAACAAAGATCCTCACAATAAAAATATTTTATGTCCTGGGTTTGTTTGAGGTGGTAACAAACCACAAAACATTTGCCTACTGTGAAGCCTGAAAGATTATTTGTAACAAATAACATGTCTAGAGATTTTACCACAATGTAATAACAATCCACCGTTACAGGCATGTTAACTTGAACATATACTTTTCTCAGTAAATATATGGCTTTTAATTCATTTGTTGAAACCTTTTTATAATTTTTTTTATAACCAACAAATCACACTTACTGCATCTGATCTGACATCATTGGGCTCGTCACCAAAATTAATTCAAGCCCAGTGTACTGAACAGAAGGTTTCCAGCAAAGCATAATTTGCAATGCGAGCACTCTTTTTCCATCGGAAATACTTTTGCCTCATCAGATGCTGTTTTTAAGCAAATGAGTACGTAGGATGAGAGAACGATCCTTTCTCAATGGCGTTTTAGAGAGATCTTTTTTCTCATTTAGTGATGCTAATCCAGACCTAATGACTTTGGCCTACAACGCCTCAACCTACAGGTGGACCATTGAGGCTGCAGCTCAAATTATCTTGGTTTCAGCCATTCACCTTTTCAGCTAGTGAATGTTACGCTGTTGAAGTCCTTTAAAATATTTCGTGCGGTCGTTCTGCTAAGAAATCTCACCCTAATATAATGTGATACATAAATTAGTTGTCGAGGTTCTAGCAACGTCAAGATAACTAACGCTCGTTAAAACACTTTTATGTTAAATGTACCCACTTTTTTATCAGTATTTTGTGTATTTGATTTTAGTCATTTGAAGAACATGGATTGCAGAGTTAGTGTTTTCCTGTGTGTAACATGGTATATTTAATGTCTTCTCTTGTTGGGCTGGACCATAAAGGGAAAGCCACACGTTTTCGTAAATAGTTACAGAAGAAGTATACAATACATTTCAAACAATAATTTATTATGCATCTTACTCCAACTCCTGGAAGGAAGGTTTCTGGTTGGCAAATTAACAGAACAGAAGCATCTAATTGAACTCTTCTTCTTGACTATTCACAGAGCACAGATGCTTTTTGGTGGCTGCAGCTGATCAGGAATCCACAATAATTACAGCTACTGTTTTGTTTTTGTGCCTACATTTGCACATCCTCACCCGATAACGTATGCTGTATTAATGACCAATTCTCTGCACAGCTGCCCTTATCTCTTGAATGATCTTGATGAGTATGGAGCTTGTGTTTTTTTGAGGTTAATACAATTTATCAAAGTCCGTGGTAGCAGAATAGAATCACATTCAAGACAGGGTAAGCTAAAAATGAACTTAGGGGTTGTCACATATTATATGAAATGTAATAAACAAGTCTTAGTGAAAATATAAACGGAGGTTAGCAGTAATGACAGCTCAGATGGGTGCTAACACATAGATGCGAGAGCATGATGGTATCAAATCCCCAATTAAAACAACAATCAAATCAAATTGACTGCTAGAACACAACACAGCAGGCAGAAGTCTCAGCTCATAACTTTTGAAAATCTCGGTGTTTCAACGTTTTTCATCGGAGGAACTGGTCCGTGTTAATTTGTTTCGTAGCTAGAATTTCTCACTTCTTTGACCACCATTGGCCCAAAGATGGCTTATCTGGGGAATGTTGATTTATGGTCTAGTAATAGTTTGGCTTCCAGGAGGCAGTTTGTAATCTGTTTACTATCCATGTCCTTTATAAAATTCAAGATTTACTTCATTGCATTTTGAGTCAAATTGAGTGAAAGTGTACATGGCTGGTGTACTTGCAAACTAATAATTCATTTATTAAAAAGCAATATTTTCATTAGAACATTGTAGTATAGAACATGTGTTGATAGTTCTGAATCTTTAAGAATGCGCTTTTTCCACATAATGAGAAAAACAGTAGACCTTGCATTTGTCATGTAAAAAAAGATGATTGTATTTTGAAAGGCCTACAAGTATATGAGGATTTGGTTCTGTTGAGAATTAGTTTGTCATGATGGAATTGCCTGCCTCCGGCTTTGCAGATGAGTAAGAAGACTCTATGAAATACTTCATTTGAGTATAGCAAAGGAGTGGACTAATATTTGTCCATTTTTATGGAGTGGACTGTACAGATCAAATGTAACATTTGCTTGAGGGACGAGATGATAATTCTGTTTATTTTCTCTTCCTTCAGAAAAACTTTCAGTGAGCAAAAAAACCCAGCTACTTTGGAACAAGCAGCAGTTTTACTGTGACCTTGTAGAAAAGGGAGACAGAAACCTGGTCAGAGGGTTCATGATGAATATGTGGATGATGTCATCTTGGTTCAAATATTCTTTTGCAAATTCTTAGAGCAAAGTTCTTCGCTGTGTCTTCCCTTCTGTCCTCATAAGTCCTGTGGGATGCCTGTTTTGCCAATCAGAAGATGCACTATAAATACCCAGTATAATGATAGGTGACCAGTATAACAATTGCACCTTTCCTGCTCTGTCAGTATGATTAACTGGTTAAGGCAAAAACACATTTTATTGCCTTCCCATTACTATTTCTATTTTGTATTCTCTCAATGAACTGAAGCTATCTGTGAATAACCTTGGAATCCTCTATAGCAGGCTTCTCCAAAGAGTAGCTAGTGAGCTACTGGTACTCTACATTTCAGCAGTTCTTTTGTGTGCAGCCAAGCCTAATAAATTAGAAGTTTTTCCTTGGACGAATTAATATATTTATACCAAAATTGAAAAGTGTTTATTTGGGAGGAAAATATGCGTTTTTTCAGAACTCATGAGATTATATTGGAGAAAAATGGATGAATGTTCATAATACTTTTAAAGCTGAGTGATAAATCATGTAGCATTTGGGAGATATATTACTAATATTAGTAACTTGGTGTTACGAGCATTGCAGGTATATCTGTTATGTATCAGCTATGTAAAAGAACTCCAAGTTGACAAAGACCTTTTAAAGATACTCCTGGCACCCCTGCCTGATACATCGAGGTGAACACTGCCAGTACCATTGCATAGTGTGGCCACTGATATAATCTTGTCTGATGTGGTTGCTATTACGAGCAAATTGTATTAGTAGCTCTGATTAATTTTCATTTATGATTCATAGCTCTTGTTACAGAAAATATTGGAGACCCCTGCTCTATTTATAACCTTTTAGAAATTACAGTACTAGGGATTTGCTAAACACTAACACGAGCTTGGTTTGTTTCACCTCCCAAGAGAGAGAGAGACCTGTCTAATAAAATTAACTGTTTCAACTCCAGGCTGCAATTCCAATGCATACCCCTAGCTTCAGTGGACCCTCTGCCTCTTACACTTGAATAAAAGTAGTTCCAAAAAGAAAAAAAAGCAACACTCTTTTCTGATACCTATTACACTATTCGATGTTGTTTGTTTGGGGGCAGGGAGTTTCACTTAATATATAAAAAAGGTGAGTGTATATTTACCCCTAAAACAAATCACATATAAATCCAAATAATATTAGTGTACCTTGACTTAAATCATTGCTTTATTTGTTTTCATCTTTACATATCCATTTACCCTCACATACAATTAAAGAACTTCATAACAGGCTTCTGTAATTATATATATTGTTCTTTCATCAAGATATATTCCAAGGTATGCATAATCTTATGGCATAACATCTATTGATTGATTGATCCTCTTTGCCGGGAGAGTATCATTGATCCTTACGGAATAATTTCCTCAGTTATAGATTCTCTGTCTTATTGGACATTGGTCCCAACCTCTACGAACAGTGGTACATAATAAATCAGATAATATAAAAAACGAATAAGACATTGAGATGTTGCCAATCGTGCTTTGAAAACATAACACATTAATCAAAAAGAAAAGATAAAAGATGGAGGATAGGCAGAGTACCATGTTATGGGACATTTGGGAAGGGCGAAGGGGGGAAAAGTAATCAGACTAACAGGGTGATGTGGGCATAAGTACAAGGACATCTGGCCACCCGGTGGTAGAAAAGTCACTCCTCACTGTGTTGAAACCTGGGTTGGGATCATGTTGCGACGTGCATGTACATTAGGACACCAGTTTAGGCCGGGTACCGTTACATCGGAGGTCAAAGTATCAGGGTAATAGTGTGCCGGGACAGCATAATGTCAAAATAGCAGACCGATCGTTACATCAGGGCCTGGGTCTTTGGTCTTCACTCAGCGCAGTTCATGCTTAGTACTCTGTACCACTTCAGTGACCCAAAGAGGTGGTACTATGAGAGGAGTATACTGAAAGAAATAGGAAAGACCAGAATCGAATCCCTGAGGAGAGAGAGGAAAGAGAAACTAGTGAAGAGAGAGAAAAGGAAGGGGGGGGATTGGAGGGGGAGAGGGGAGGGTTGGGGGGAAGGCTGTTGGGAACTGCAGGAAAGGGGGGCAGGTAACTTCGGGCGGCCTATGGTCGTCCTACTGTGAGGAAGGCGGTCCACACTTGATTGAATAACTGAGCTTGGTCTTGCAAGTTATAGATAATTCTTTCATGCATGGCAATGCGGGTCATAGCTATGATCCATTCTTCCGGGGTTGGGGAGGTCGCCGACCGCCAATGACGGAGAATACAGATTTTTGCGGTGGCTAGCGCCGTATGTGGCAATCTTTTGTGCGGTCTAGAAAGGTCTGGGAGGGAGGTCGTATCTTGTAAGAGTACAAGTTAAGGGGGGAGTGGCAACGGAAGTAGCATGGATTCAGCCAGAGTGGAGCCCACCACATCCCACAGGGATCGGACCGTTGGGCAGTCAATTAAGATGTGTTTCAGAACACAGCATGTCTCTGAACATCGCCGACACTTTGCGTGTGGGAGGAGCCCTGCCCTGTGTAGTTTCGCTGGGGACCAATACCAGTTGTGTAAAACTTTAAAGAGGCAGAACTTTAAACGTGCCTCCCGGGTCCCTCTGTCCAAAGCCTCTAGAATGTCCTCCCAGTCTTTCAGGTCTAGTGTCTGTTGTAATCAGGCTTGCCATTGTAAGTGCAGCTTATCTAGGAGAGGTTGGGATAGAGCTGTCGGGTAATTAGGTCGTAGAGACCTGCCATAACTCCCCTATGTTGCCCCCACTTCTGTAGGTAGGTCACCACGGGTGAAGGCTGGAACCCCCGTCGGATAGTGTCTGTCCCCTGGTACAAGCAGTGCTTAAGTTGCAAGTATCTCCACTCTTGGGTCGTCTGGAGATCAAATTCTTCCCTCAGCCTAAGGAAAGGTTTAAGTGTGTCATTTTCCAGGATCTGAGAAAGTGTATGAATGCCGGCCCTCTTCCATTGCGGCCAGTTGAGCACATCACCGCCTATCCGTAGTCCGCTGTTATGCCACAGAGGTGCCTGGGTGTGAAGGAGAGGGTGGACCCCGAGCAGACGGTGGGCCCTTCGCCAGGCTGCCCGAGTCGCCTTCAAAATCGGAATCACAGAATTAGCGGATGGGAGGTAATCGCGGTAGGGCCCTCCGAGTCCCTCATTCGTGGAAAGCAGTAGTCTTTCCAAAGCTACCCACTGTGGCGGATCCGGCACTTCGGACAGAGTGTGGGACAGTTGGGACAAATGTAGTGCTAGTGAATAGTGCTCTACCGACGGAAGTCCCATGCCCCCATGGGAGCGGCAGGCTAAGAGCTTGGTGGGCGCTAGGCGTGGTCGCATAGAGCCCCATACAAATTATCTGATGAGTGCATCTATGCTTCGCAGCGTAGAAAGGGACACCTGTAAGGGGAGGAGCCCCAAGATATAAGTGAAGCGAGGCACAGTGACCATCCTGACCGCCTGTACTCTACCCCACATGGAAAGGCCCAATTGATTCCATTTTGCAAAACCAAGTTTAGTCCGTGCGATGAGGGTATCGATATTGTCCGCCACCATATGAACCAGGCCCGGATTGACTAGCACTCCCAGGTATTTGAGGCTTTCGGTGTCCAGCAAAATGGGAAGCCTAGCAGTGCTGCTCTTGTGGTCACACGCGAAAGGGGGAGCGCCTCGCTCTTATCTTAATTGATGCGGTAGCCTGAGAGGGGTGCAAATCTATCAGTGATCTCCAGCAGAGCTGGTAGGGATCATTCGAGGTCCGTGAGAGTTAATAGGACGTCATCGGCATATAAATAGATTTTAGATATGCCTTTCGGTAGCGTGAGGCGTGTTATGGAAGAGGAGGAGCGGGTGGCTGCAGCAAGGGGCTCCATTGCTAGTAGGAACAAGAGGGCGAGAGGGTGCGTCCTTGTCGTTTACCTCTGAGGATTGGAAAGGGGGCAGAGAGGAAGCCTCCACAGTTAACTCGTGCCATAGGCTGATCATACAGCAGCCATGCCATTGAAATGAATATGTTTCCCAGACCAAATCTCTCCAGTGTCGCAAACAGATAGGGCCACTCTATACGATCGAACGCCTTTTCGGCGTCCAAGGACAGAGCCAGCTCTGTCTCCGGTAAGTCCTTTGAGGTCCACAGAGTATGGCATAGGGTGCGCAGATGGTTCCTAGTAGTGCAGCCCAGTACAAACCCCACCTGTGTATGGTGCATCAGGGACGGTATAACTTTACGTAGTCTATTTGCCAGGATACTTGCTAGGATTTTGATATCACAGTTTAGGAGAGATATAGGCTGTTAACTGCCAAAACACAAGGGATCTCTCCCGGGTTTTGGTATAATGGCTATCGTAGCATTGTTGCACTGTACAGGCTTCATTCAGGGCCGCGGGCATGATGCCTCTTTCCTTACCCATTTGTAGAATTCCACCGGGAGTCCATCCTCCCCGTGCGATTTGTGGTAGGGGTGGTCGGAGATGACTCTCTATTTCCTGTCTGCTTATTTCCCCTTCTAGAAGGCCGAGTCCGTCTTCTGACAGGGAGGGTAAGTCAAGACCCGCCAGAATAGCTGTAATCTGGCAGGACTGGACGTTGTCTCTGGTGTGTAAAGGCGCCTATCGAAAGACGCGAATTCGTTTGCTATTGCTTGCAGGTGTGTTAGTATTTCTCCGGAGGAAGCATGGATGGCTGGGATAGCAAGAGCAGCTGTCCTCTGGCGGAGCTGGGCTGCCAGCAGACGTCCTGCTTTCTCGCCCTGTTCATAATGTCTCCCTTGTAACCTCTGTAAAGCATACTCAGCCTGGGAGGTGTACAGCTCATTAAGGGCCATTTGGGCACGCTCTATGTTCCGGCGCCCTGAAAGAGAAGGGTGAGTGGTGTATTGTCTAGTGAGCCGACGGATGTCAAGTTCCAGTGCCGCCTGTTGCTCTTTCCTGTCTCTGTTCGCCAGTGCAGCATCCCGCATGAGCTGTTCCCGTATCGTTACCTTGGCTGCAGCCCACATGATTCGGCTAGAATCAACAGTGCCCAGGTTATCTTGGGCGAAGACGGATGCATGGTCCTGTAGCTGTAGCTTACCCTGGGCAGAACGATAGTGATGGACTGCAAATCTCCAGGGCTTGCGGCCCGGGAATACTAGGCCCAGTTGGATAGCGACACTAATAGGGGAATGGTCTAAAAGGCCACCTTCTAGTATGCAGTCATCATGAGCATGGGCCACCAGGTTGTGGGATAGAAGAAAATAGTCAAGTCGGGATTGGGTGCCGGGTACCAGTGAGAGAAAGGTAAATTCTCTATCTTTCGGGTGGGTCAGCCTCCAATGGTCCACCAGGCTGTTGTCCGATAGTATATCAGACTGTAGGGCTCTATCGGTATTATTGCTTACATCCAGGGGTCCCGTTCTGTCCAGTACTGCGTCCCTGACTATGTTCCAGTCACCCCCTATTACATAGCGAGATGCCCCTATCTCAGTCAGAAGGCGGTTGATTTGTAAGAAAAAGAGGCGTATAGGGCCAGTTGGTGCCTAGACAGAGCCCACACACACAGTGAGGAGTCGCCTATCTTTAGTTTATCAAATACGTAGCAACACTATAGGTCAGTCCAATATTTAATAACTGCAAGGGGGAGAGTTTTACGCAGCAATAGTGCCACACTGCATTTTCTAGGAGTGTTCTCTGTGCCAGGTGGGGTTGGGTTGCAACTGAACAGAGCGGTGCCCACCCAGTCTCGTAGTAGTTTATCAGATTCCAGTATGTCTAAGTGCGCCTCTTGTAATAGGGCAACATCAGCCTGCTCGGACTTGAGATAGGATAAGACTTTTTTCCGCTTTATGAAGTGGGCGAGGCCATTTACATTCCATGATATCATCCGCAGAGGCACTGAGGGTGATGTGTTCGGGCCAGACATCCCTGCGCCTTATAAAAGCCTAGAATGGTGTGGAGACACTAGTGATGAGGCAGGAGGGGGGGGGGGCAAAGGGAGAATAGGGACTTGATGCTGTCTCTAGGGGTGGGGAGGAGGGACGGGAAGGAAAAGAGGCGTAAAATAAGTAAGGAGAGAAGGAGAAAGAGGAAGAAAAGGGAGTAAGAAAAAAGAGGAAACCAGTGGACTAGGCCAAAAAGAAAAGAAAGATTAAGGGAATCGGGACAAAAGCCCCGGCATTCTCGAGCTGTTACCTGCCAGTCTAAACCCAAGCCTAAAGAGCTCCGATGCCCGACCGGCGGGCCCCAGGCCGAGGGAGGCGGCGCACACGCGGTACCCCGGCTCCCCCTAACCTGGTCCTCCCATTTGCGCGCAGATCTAAGTGCCATGCAGAGGAGGGGGGGTGAGGGGGTATGAAGAGGGGGCAGCGAGGAGAGTATGTTTGAGTCACTTGGTAGCCTAGGTCTAAAAGCGGGTCGGTGCTGTACCACAGGAACGGGGGCGAGAGCGGAGGACAGAGGGAGAGGACTGCATGGTTCTTCAAGGGTTTGGGAAGTGAGGTCATTACTTTGGTCACATCCAGAAGGACATAACAGCAAGGACAACGTGTGTCAGGTTTGTCTAAATAAGAAGGAGGGGGGGGACGGGAGGGGTGGGGATGGGCGGATGGGCTGGATTGGTGAGGGTAAAGTGGAGTACTGCACTGCCGTTGTATGTTAGCCAATTGTGACAATACGTTACCGCACATAATGAGCATTGAACAGTAGTCATTGAAAACCAACCTAAGTTAGGACAAATTGCTAACAAATTAGAACAATGTGGCAGCTCTAAAGAGGTGTCTAGTATCTTTAGGCAGATAGAACGAGAGTTAGGCTACTGAAAAAGGTATGTCTCTAAATCTCCAAAACATATACAGAAACATGTGGAAACAAGCAGAAAAAGTCAGAAACAATCAAAAACAATCAGGAGCAATGGCCCCCAATAGTAACATGTCTATGAGGTCACAAAACCAGGTACTCATCTCTCCGCTTCGTCTTCTCCACAGCAGGGCTCCTTTGGCTTTTCCGTGAGAGCTCGTGGCCAGCGATAGCGAGGGTCCTTAAAGGCACAGTATTTCCCCGTCCTCAGGTGGGGGCCAACGTGGGCTTCAAGGGGGAGCGGGATTTGTCTCTATCCGGTAGCTGTGTGTGTATCGCCACTGCCTGGAGTACTTGACCCCTGTCGTAGCTTTTTGTGAGTCTCTCTAGATCTCTCCCCCTGGTATGGGGATCTGTAGTAAATCTTCCCCCAGATTCAGATGCAGATGCCAAGTATGCGGCTCCCGAGGATAGTCCCCGTATGTCCTGGGGGATTTCGGCCGTCATGTCCATGGATTGGGTCTGGTCCTGAATGTTCTCCAAGAATGTTCTCAGGTCCTCCGTGTCGTAGAAGTTCCTTGATTCTCCATCCTTGGTGATCCACATCCTGGCCGGCTCGAATAGTCAGAAATTCACGTCTAAGTGACGAAGGCGAGTACGGAGAGATAGGAAGGCCTTCCTACGTTCGGCAGTCTACTTGGAAAAGTCAGCCATGAGTCGGATTTCCAGGGTGCCGAAATGGCCCCTGCATTCGAGCTGCCTGTAGCAGTTGGCGGGCCGGCATGTGGCGCAGCATACAAACTATAATTGGGCGGGGCGGCTATTTCCGTCATGTCTCTTGGGACCCAGTCTGTGCACCCTTTGAAATTCCAAAGGAGAATCAAATGTTATATCCGTGAGTTTGGGTAATGTCTGCCGTATGTAGGAGTAAATGTCCGCACCTTCAATGCCTTCCGGGAACCCAAGGAGGCGAACATTGTTCCTGCGGCTCCTGTCCTCCAGGTCTATCAGTTTGCTAAGAAGGTTCAGGAGTTCTTGATTTCTGTCGGTCCAGGAGGCTACTTGAGTTTCCACTGTTGTCACTCATTGGTCTAGTCCAGAAACTTGCGACTGGAAACCCGCTATGTCCAAGCGCATAGATCTAGTCTCCGCCGTCAGCGAGACCATGGCACTGTCCATACCCTCTATCTTGCGACTTACCGCCGATATCTCCTGTAAGATGCGGTCCATTGTCGCACCCTGCGTGTCGTCCGCCATGCTGGTATGGGGAGGGGGTGGAAGGTCCTCTGCAGGCGGGTGTTTCTGTTGACGCAGGGCTTCGGAGAAGAGTAGTTGGCGGGCTGGTTTACCCGGTGTTTTGCTCGCCGTCTTTCATTGCAGGTTCCCCCATGTAGGTAGGGACCCGAGGGGCGCCTACCTATGGTGCAGCAGATGTAGAGAGGGGGTCCAGGCGTAGGTGCAGACACAGGCAACCCCCCGCTCCTCTGGGGAAGGGAGGAGGGCAGTACAGCAGAAGGTCCGGGCGGGCGCTGGTTGGAAATGTGGGGGTGGGTGAGGGCCAAGGCGTAGGCACAGTTGGTGTCTTCACTCACCCAGGGGCATTAAGGCGTCCAGGTTCCACGGGGAGGCCTCCGTAAGTCTCTGTTCCTGGCCAGGTGGGGGGACCGTGGTGCCGTTGCCGCCCCCGCAGACCGCCCGAGTTCCACTGTTGTGTCCGCGGGGCGGGGGCTCCTCAAGCTCCGAGCGGGGTGGTGGTGAGCGAAGAGGCACTCCACCTGAATCGGCCCTCACAGATACGCGAGCCCACGGCTTCTCGTCGCGCCGCAGGCCTCCATGGCGTCACCGTTCTCCCTGTTCACTCGGGGAGAGCAGGCGTCCCCATACGCATCGGAGCATCCCGGGTGTCGCCGATCACTGGGGCGCCCCCGGCACCGCCGCCCTCGACCCGAGGCCCGCCGTCTAGCAGAGCTCGGCTCCTAGGTGGCCATATCTATACGTGGCCAGACCACGCCCCCTGGGTACCACATTTTGCCATTTGATACTTTCATTAATCCCAGGTGATATTATTAAAAGATTTCCAAATTCTCCAGTTAGACAAGATAAGCCAACACGTGTTTTTCTCCTTATGTGGCTGGCTCGCCTGGGGCTTTTTCAAAGCTCAGTTGATTGAAGGAATCAAATATGCTTTTTTAATGTTTGACTTAACTAATCCTTTGTTATATCTCCAATCTGGTCTCTACGATCCATCCTGATAACCTAGAGTCCCTTTCCAGTTTATTAATATCATCAGGGCACTGGACAGATTGGCTATGTTTCACTTGAGAGTGGTGTCCACTCGTAGACACAATATAAAATGCACCAGGTCCTTAACGTGAGGCCTGAGCTGGTTCCATATTGAAGTAATTGTAGGTGTGGAGCTATTGTAGGTGTGGCTGCTACCAAAGCCATAACACACAGGCTGGGGTCATGAGATGTGTGGGACCACTTCAGACGGAGCTGTGGACATAGAGGGCACCACTTCTGCATGCATATGTTGCTCCCATTGATGTAGCACAGTACAAGAGGGTTCAGTGTCCTTCCATCCTCTAAAGACATTGCCTGTCATGCAACACATCCCAGAAGATCACTACCAAGAAAAGTAAATTTGTGGTACATAGCACCAAGAAAAAAGGCACCTTTTCTGTCTCTTAATGTATTTAACTAAGTTGTTTACAGAAGTAAAAGCCATTTCTGATGGATAATCTGAAGATGGATTCCTCAGTTTAAGATAGACAGGAGCTGGAGAATGTGCCGAAAGGTGGTGCCTTTGGAGTCGCATATACAAAAGCAACAGATGATGGATGGAATTCAGAACAAATCAAACATTCCCTCCCAGTCACAGATCTGGGTTTAACCCATCAGTTTTCTTTGCTTGCCATGCCATTCCAGTTTGGACTCGGCCATATGCAAATCAGTCTTGACCCTGTTCCCCGTGGGAACAGTACAGCCCGAACTGCCAGGCCAGGTCTTCCCTTGACCAGAAACAAGCATCCTGTGCCTGTTTCCAGGATATCACCCTTCATCAGACAGGCTAGCTTGACACTGGTGGCACAGCAAGCATGGGACCCATGTCTGGGCATACCCTTCCCACTTGGGGCGACAAATGCAAAATAACAGATGGACGGTCGCATATATGTGTCACATTAGCGCCATGGCGTTCCTTTTTTTCTGTGCTGTTCTGCAGCTTTCCTCCCAATTTGTCAGTTTTCCAATGATTTCAAAAGATATTACTTTTGGCTGGTATTCCAGGAACAATGTCTTCCCCAAAAATGACAGGATTGAAGCCATGCAGGATGCAGATGCTGGTCACGGACACCCTAATGTGTGCCTTTGTGTTTAGGCTTTGGTCACAATTCAGAGTCATGCGATAAATGTCCCCTCATGCACCAAAAGGTGGTTTGAGAGAGGAAGCTGAAAGTCTGTCTCCCAGAACATAAGAAGAGATCAAGGTCAAATAATATATTTTGCTCCAAGTTGTGGGGTTGTTAGCGATCCCTTTCAAGAACTCAGTCCAGCGCAAAGTCCAGTTTCCTCTTGAAGTACAGTAAGTCAAAGTTGGAGACTTGCCATAAGCGGAAGAAGGCCAAGTGGGACTCATCTCCATCCTACCACTTGAAACCAGGCAAGAGGGGCAGTGAGCCTATTCCACATTTGGTTTGGCATGCCCCAAATTCCCTGAGCCATTTTCTCCACAGCAAATTGCAACATTTCAAACAGCCCATGTTTCAGCTCTCTCATATGGCTTTGGCATCTTCTGTTGTGCTTTCGGGCCCTATGGAGCTGCAAAAGCCTCCAGATGAACTTCCTCTGGCAGGCTGTCCCTCACCACCAACTGATCTTGTGGGGCCACTACTCAACCCCTTTTGATGCAACTTCATACTTCCATGGTGGCTCCAGGTCCATGCCAATCCTTTCCATTCTGGCAGCATTCCTGATTCTACTGGCACAAGCTCTGGACCTGTTTCCAAACCTGAGGTCAAGCCATTGTCTGCTAGCTCCAGACCTATGTAACGTTGTGTTATTACAAAGTCGCAACCAGACAATTTTCAGCCAGACTAATTCTCTACCTGTTCTTCGATGCCAGTACTGACAGAGTGTGGAGGGCTTATGTGGGTCTGACTATGACAGATCAGGGTATGTTGAAATGAAGGCCAACATCTTGTTTTACCTCTCACTATACTGATGATGGACAATACCTGGATTTACAATTCTAGTGAGCTAGATACAGGGTTGAGACTGAGCTAGACCCTGTCACCTGGACCACCAGCAGAAGAAAGTATCTCTTTCGCAGTAGTTGTGTAAATAGTGGTAGAGTTGCTTTATTTACAGTTTCCAGTTGTTGATATCAAGGCAAACCTGTTAACCGAGTCCCTTCAGCCTGGTCCAACATACGGACACCCATATTGGCCACTTGATCCAAGTTGTGCTTGGGTCCTCCAGTCAGTTGATCCGTTGCCAGGTGACTAAGACTAGTGGCACAGAGTGACCCAGATTTTCCTACAAGGTACCCTTTGCCTGAAAGTCTGGTGGTACTGGCTTTGATGAGTAAAGTCACTCATAATGCCTTTTGACCAGCCCTCCGAATAGGGAGCCAAAACGAATTGATGCATTCAGAAATAGAATGCTCACTTTGGCCTTAAGATTCTAGCATGCAGTGTGCTTTCCAGGTATGGAAACCCTTGGTTTATATGACATGGTCAGCAAAATCTTACCAGCTTTCCTGGAAGACCTCAGGGCCTCACTGGCTCAAACTATAGATGATGACTAGAAAGCGTCAAAATATGGCAATTTAGAACCCCAGACTGTGTGGGCAGAGCTATTGGCACAACTGTAGTGTTTAGAAAGGCACACTTGTGTGTGCTCAGCCAGTTGTCCGGGGATGTCTCGACGTCCCTTATGGACATTACTTTTGATAGCTCTAGATTGTTTGGAGAAAAAAGTGCTTCAATGCTTGAACATTTTAAGGACACTCGATCCGTAGCAGGCACATTCTTTGGGAATGCGTCCCCTGCCAAACAGTACCAGCAACAGTACAGGAAATTTAGGTGTTATGCCAGAGGGTGAGCCTTAAGGTAGTGCCAGCCCACCAACCTGCACAGCAGCAGAAGGTATAGTCCTTTGTGGCAGAGGTGGAGGCAGTGGCAAAAGCTTTTCGCACCAGCAGGCTTTGGCCTACTTCGTTCTCGCCTGCTGCAGCAACTCCCAAGCCCTCTTTAAGTTGCTTCAGGTGTCCACGCTCATCCAGTAGAAGGCAGGAAATGAGATGGGCATTACAAAACATTCAAAGGGGCTACACCCTACCTTTCAATTCCTCCCCACTGCCAGTGAATCATTTGTCGGTCTTGTTGCATTAAATCAACCTACTGACCAAGGGTGCCATTTAGCCATTGTTGGCTTAGGAGAGAGGAGAAGGGTGCTATTCATACTGTTTACTTGTTCTGAAAAAGGACAAAGGGCTCAGGCTTGTACTGGACATCTGCCCATTAAATGCCTTTCTACTGAAAGACAAATTCAAGATGGTCCCAGATGTCCCAGATTATTTCTGCTCTGGACCCCGGTGGCTAGATAGAGTTTCTGGACTTGGAGGACCTGTATTTTCATATACCCATCCAGCAGACATGCAGCTGTTGTCTTCTGTTCATAATTGGGCTGGAACACTTCCAGTTGCTGTGCTCTCCTTTTGTCTTTTCCCTGTTCCATCGGGAGTTCACAAAAGTAATGGCGGTAGTTGCTGCCCACCTTCAGAGGATGGAGATGCATGTGTTCCTGTAACTCAAAGACGGGCTGCTCAAGGCAGGCTTGTGTATTACTCAGAGACCTCCTTCATACAGTGGCTAAGCTGCTGACATCTTTGGCCTTTTCTTCAATGAGCTGAAGTCTCGCCTGACACGCAGGATTTCCATCACTGTGGCTGTCCTGTACACAGTGGTGTTCAAAGCCATTCCAGCACCGCTGCAAGTCTGGGATATTTAGGATATGATGCTCTTTCAGACTCAATCATGAGTCTAGATGAGCAGGGCTCTTAGGCTTCTTGGGCTCTTAGCCTTATGCATCATCCTTGTCTTGAACACCAATTGGCATATGTGGGCCCTGCAGTGGAACCTCAGGTTTGAATGGGTCCAGCAGAAACAATATCTCTCCAAATTCATCAAGATCTTGCAGGGAGTAGCTTTAGATCTTCATTTGTGGCAGACAAACACCAGTCTGAACTGCAAAAAGGTCACTCTGCCTTCCCCACCCAGACATCATGACTGTGAAAGATTCACCACTGCTGAGGTGAGGGCTCACCTGGGAGAGGAAGAGTTCAGAGGCCTCTGGGCTCTGACAAAGGGCCAGGTTCACATCAACTTTTTGCAGCTTCGGGCAATCTGCCTGGCCTGCCATATGCCAAGTGGAGGCTGGAGCAGGTTCTACCGGACTACATGACGGTCGTGTGGTACTGCAGCATGCAGGATGTAGTGTTGTCCTACGACAGAAGCCTCTACACTTGTGGCTGGAAAGCAGTATATATTTCTATTAGTCAACCTCCTGGCAGGGTCTCTTTATGTAAGGACATATGCTAGTATATCACAAGTGGCATCTCATTCCTGAGGTGGCAAAGGACGCCTTTAGCCAGTGGGGTACACCCTGGTCACTTCTGTTCACCACCAAGGAACAGTGCCAACTCTGCTGTGCACTGGAGTTTTTCCAGAAAAGTCATTATAGGAGACATTTCAACAGCAATGGGTCAGTGGCCTTTTGTACATGGTCTCATTGTTGCCTCTCCTCCCTAAGTTCTGAGGAAAGTCAGAACGAATGGGCCCATGTAATCATTGTAGCCACAGATTGGGCCCTGGGAATATGGTACCAAGAGCTCTTGAGCATGAGCGTTTGCACTTCGATCCAGCTACCATTGGGAGGGCCTTCACCTGAGTCTGTGCATCCTACACCTGCAAGGTTATATATTGAGCTGCAGCAGTTAAATGCCTTTGATTTGCTAGCCATAGTAGTCAGTGTTATCCTTGCATTGAACTCAGTGTGGCAGGGTCCTTCTAGGCTGGTGCTAGGAGATGTTAGTTGCCTGGTGTGGTGCTTGTCATATTGGCTCTGGCTCTGCAGGCCAAACATCTGGGTGTAGTGTTGTTTATTTTGCCATAGGCCCAGCAAGGCCTTGCAGTGGGCTCTGTAAAATGCTATCTGCTTGGCCTTTCTTTATATTCCTGATCAGCCACCTCTATTTAAATTACCTGCTGTGATGTGTTTTAACAACAATCAGACTTCCATGTCTCCCCTGAACCTCGTAGCCACGCCGCAATGGGAATTGAATGTAGAATTGACACTTATTATATGCATGCCTTTTGAGCCAATGCGCAGCAGCTCTTTGGGACAACTGATGTGTATGACAGCCTTGGTTTCTGTCACCTCTCCATGCTACCTGTGTGAAGTGTAGATGCTCTTGGTGCAACCATCCTATACTACCTTTCTAGACAGGTTTGTGTTGACTCCCCAGGTGGCCTTCTTGCCCAAAGTGGTGATTCCTTTTCACACTGGCCAGTCCATCAGTTTGCCAATATTTTTTGCTCCACCTAATCCTTCAAATGAGGTGCGAAGTCTCAATCATCTTGAAAAAGACGTTGAGCTTTTCCAGTGACTGCACAAATGACTGTCATGCTAGTGACCAGTTCTTTGTAAGGGTTTCTAGAGTAACAAAAGGAAAAAGGTGCAGAAAAGCACCTTGTCATGCAGGATAGTCTTTTGCATTAGGATCTGATATGGGCTGACCAAGAAGCAATCCCCAGGAGGCATTCATCTTCAGCTCAGAGCCAATCCTGCTATGATGGCATTGGCAAAGGGGGAGGGGTGCTGGTTCCGGTTCTGGTCTTCTGCCAGGCAGCAACTTGAGTGTCATTGCTCATGTTCATAAAACACTACTTCCTTGACAGACAGGTCTGATGAGAGAGGCAGCCTGTTTGGTCGCAGAAGACCTTCCACTTTCGATGGGTACTGCTATGATATCTGTTTTTAAGGAGAGAAATTTGTGGTTAGAAGCACGCATCTGAAGAACAAGTTACTTATCTTTTCTAACAATCTTTCTAGTTGGTACTTACTGAGAAGTAGTATTTCAAGTAAGATTTATTCAGCTTTATCATTCTATATAGAAGGACCACGCATAGGTACTTATTCTTCCACCTCCCTGCTCAACTACCTCTTTTTTTACCAACATTCGATATTCCCATGTTCTGCGCATTCTTATTTAATGTTATGTTCCAACTACCTTAATCTTTGTAAAACATTCCTACAATGAAATATAATACCGCATCCCAACACGTTCTTTCTGACAAATTAGAAAAATAACATTATTAAACAATAACATGGATAGAATAAACTGACGTGCAAATTTTAACTACTATAGACAACATCAATATACTTATGATATATAAGACTCTATAACTAGATCATTTCAAAGAACTGTGTACACTCTGTAGTGTCAACATATATTCATTGTACCACCAGTAAGTAACTTTAAAATGCTTCAAACTTCATTTCTTACTACATAATGTAGTCATGGAGCTTGTTGGGAAGTTTTACTTTCCTCAGTGAGGGTTGCTGCACCTTCTCCCCTCGATTCAAATCACTCATAACCTTCTACTTTCTTTTCATATCACCATTTGTCACATTACCATCTTTAGCGTGATGTGTTATCTTTATTTTGTCCTTCTTACATCATTTTCCGTCCTCCAACCTCACTACACCTTTTCCAACTTCCAACTCTTTCTGAGGTTCAAAAAATCAGGATTCACCCTTAGGTACAATCCTTGACAATTTTATCCTCACATAATCCCCTACAACCACTCTCATCACTCTTCTGCACTTGTTCACATTCTTGCTCTGTGCTTGTATGCTTTTCCTGTGCACATCTTCCACTTTAGACTTAGACACAGAAAATTCACCCATCCGTTCTCTTAACATCTAAGAAGCTGGCCCTTATCCTCTCAGCAACACGAATGGCAACACCTCAGCATCAGCATTCACCATAGGACGTGCTGCCAACAATAACGTCCTTATTTACAATTTACAATTCAGACCATTGCCCTTAGCCAACTGCACATTTTTCTTTATTACTGAGACCATTACTTCTAAGATGATACAAGGATGTTTTAGTATGCCTGATTCCCAAGAACTTAAAAAAAATCTGTGAATTGCACAGATGGAAATTGGCATCCATTATCCGTCAATATTTCATCAGGAATGCCTTCTTGGCAGAAACCCCCTAACTTTTAATGTGCTCGGCACCTTCACAAATTTCGCTTCAGGCTAACAACTATAATGATCAATAGCTACAATGTCATATTCAGGAAAGCCACCTTTGTAAAACCATAGGATCAATATTATCAATGGCCAGCTTATCCCACGCTCTATTGGTACCTCAGCTGCTTCCACTGGACTAGGCACAGTTACTTGTGACTTAATACTGACCACACATTGCAAACAATCTCTCACAGAACTCTCTATATTGCTGTCCAATACGGGCCACCAAACATTCTCTCCAAGTCTTCTCTTCATCAGTCGTATACCATATGCCCTTCGTGCGCTAGTGCAAGTACTTTATTTCTCATTCCTTCAGGCGCTACGAAAAGATCCAGCCAGAACAAAAGACCGTTAGCCATTGTCAACTTCCCAAAAACTTCCTTGTACTTCACAGATTACTTATCTTCAGGGTTCCAACTTGACCACCCTTGAAGAATTCCTTTCATCACTTCCTTGATTTCTTGTCGCCATCTATTCTTTCTTTGACATGACACCTTCAGAATGACTTTTAACTGTGCACATCACAGCCGTCTCATCCTCCCACAGCTCTTCTTCTCCCACATCTTGTACGCAACTTGGCAACTGAGACACATTATCCTTTCCTGGTATATACACAAGCCGATAATTGTACTCCTGGTACCTGTACTTCCATTTAGAGATCACTGGCTTAGTCCTTCTCCACCTCTGGTGGTAAGCTATTGCACCAAGGGCTCATGATCCACACATACAGCAAAATATGAAACCCACAAACGTGGATTAAAAATGGACAGTACCCCACCAGCATGCTAAAGCCTCACAATCTATCAGAGTATGACGATTCAGCCCCCCTCCAACTTTTAGATGTGAATGCAATCACTTCCATTTTTGTGTTGCATGACGACCGTACCCAAACCTTTTTGACTGGCATCAGTCATGATTATTGTCTGATCTTGGGTGTCGGAAGACTTTAACAAAAGGAAAAGTGCCACTTCGTTCTTGATCAGATTAATTTCTGGATCACATTCTCTGCTTCACTCAAACGTGGAGCTTTATTTTCAAAAGACCTCTGATATCATATGTTTTTTTCTGCACACTTGGGAATGAACCTGTTGTAAAATTGAATAAAACCCACAAAATATTACAACTGTTCCTTATTCTCTGACGGATTGAAACCTTCGGTTAAACTCCCTCGGCCCACAGTTTGTAGCCTAAATACTCAATGATAGGAGTATCCAATTTACATTTCTGAGCACTGAGCATTACCCCTCTACTTTTTAGAATAGAGAGCACTTGATGTAACCTTTTGTCATGTTGCATTTGATCTTCCCCAAAAGTGAGCACATTGACCTGGAATGCAACAGTGCCCTCCATGCCCTTAAATAGACTTCCACAGCTCTTTGAAAAACCGCCAGAGCTGATGCCGGTCCAAAAGACATGCGCTTGAACTGATTTAAACCCTCTGGGGTTATGAATGATGTGTAATGTCTGGACTCAGGCTGGAGATTAATCTGGTGATATGCAGATGTCATATCAAGCAAACTGAAGATTTTGCCAGCCTTAAGTGTGGACAGCTTCTCTGTGATATTAGGCAGAGGGTAATAGTCAATTCATAATTGACCCCTTAGATCCCAGAGATCTACACATATTCAAATTGAACCATTAGCCTTATGAGCTAAAAACAATTGGAGCTACCCAATCAGAACACTCAATAGGTTCAATTTCTTTTTTGTTTTTAATGCATAAACCCCTTCAACAATCCTAAATTTTCTGTGAATACTTCTGGGTAAAACTCGTCCTATGGATTTTTCTTCAGTGATGAAATCTGCACATACTCCTTCTTAAGTATTACTTGGTCTGGATTGTTGGGATCTGGAAATATGCCTAAATTCCCTTGGTCATACCATCCTAGCAGACAAGCATAATCCCTGGCTATGTACACTATTCCTTGTTTAATGTTATTTTCAAAATGAAGTTCTGCTTCAAATCCACCCAGCACCTCAATGGGTTTGCCATTATAACCAACTGGGCGGATAACTGGGCTTTTAAGTTGGATTTCACATCCACTAAAAGCCTCCTTCTATTTTTTTTCTCACTCAACAGCGTGAATGGAGATCCAGAATCTGCTGTTAAGACTCAAAAAGGTATATTTGTCTCATTTGATGGCAGCCCCACACATCCACGTTATGCTGGTCCAAAGGCCTAATAGTAATTCACTTTCTTCACTAGATGAGCATCATTCTCAGTTAGTTTGCTTGACTCTATTCTATGTATTTTGCTTGAGGATGTCTTGCCAGCTGCCCTGCAAACCCTCACAACATTCCTCTTTTTCATATATTTAGCATAAGCTTGATCTATGGCTGGGCACACACTAGCATTTTCCAGATGAGCTGTACTTCCACATCTGTAACATTATAACTGTTTAAAGGATGACATTTGCTTCACTTTTTCATCCTTGTTCGAGTTCTTTGTTTCATCTTTCTTACTTTTTTTTTTTTTTTTTTTACTTTTAACAGACAAAAAACTTTGTGACCGAGACTGTGACTTAACATCTAACATAGACATTTTGTTCCATATATGAAGTTGTGATTTCAGTCCTAATGGCAGTTTCTATTGTCTTCTGTAGATTTCGATTAGGAGTGGGCAATAATGCCTCTTGCACTTTTTGTTGTTAGTTTTTTCCACCAATTGGTCCCTAATCATTTCGAAGGCCTTATATCCTCAAGATACTGCTAGAATCCTCAAGGCTCCTACAAAACTTTATGCAAGTTCTCCTGCAACCTGTAACCCTTTGTAAAACTCGTGTCCCTCAGTAATGATGTTCTTGCATGCCTTAAACCTGTTATCAAGGGACCTAATGGCTGAAGCATATTTGTCCTCGTCCCCGTCTTCTTTACCTTCCCCTATGAGTGCTACTTCTGTGGGAATATGTTTTAAAATTTTGTGACCCTCTGTGCCCAGACAATGTTTTATAATGGCAAAATTGTTCTTGTGTGTAAATGATTCTCCATCTAGAGCATGAAGAGATGCCTTGAATCCTTCCTTCCACTGTTCCTAGTCAGATTCAGGTGATGATGGATTAGGTGAAAAGGCATGGGGGAATGCTTTTAATTGTTGCATTTTCTGTGTTCTTAAACAGTAACAATATAACTATATTAAAATGCAACAATTACACTTACAGCAGTTCAGTGCACATCACCAAGAATATGCAACAGCTCCAATATACGCTTGGTATGCATGATACAGAATTATACTTAAATAATAGTCTGCACATCACCGAGAATGTGCAACAATTTCAATATATGTTGATATGACACAGCGTTTAGAACATGTGTGCTGTATACTTAAGTGTATTAATAGGAAGCTGTGCGCATCACCGACTGATATGGATTAATTGGTGCTCCAACTACTTGAACCATAAAGGTGGTGACATCCACCATAGTACTAACCCAGCACTATTGTTAGAAAAAGGTGTGCTTAGAGTGTCAGTTGATATACAAGGTGTGCACTTCACCGAGAAAGCACAACAATTGTAATAAATATTGGATGTTATGTAATGTGTAGAGCATTGAATGCAGTATTTCCATATATATAATAGTAAGGTGTGCTCATCACCAACTGACACGCATTAATAGCCACTCTCATTATTTACTCTACCAAAATGACCGCTCCTACCAGCATTATCTGTTAAGTACTTGTTGCCGGAAGAAGATGTGCACATCACTGATTGATGCACATCGTTTTATTCCCAAAATGGTATGTTTTTTCGGGAGTGCGCAGCACATAAGTATATCCAGGAATATAGCCCCCAAGCATTGACTCAGGGAGCACTTGTGCTTACTTGTGCATTTTAGTACCTGTTACGCAGACCAAACAATATACCAGCATTCTGAAAATGGCCAAGAGAGCCCCCACGGACACCCTTGCCCACTGCAGGAGCTACTAATATGCGGACTGATCCTCAACAGGACTCAGCTGTATAGGGGCAGCTGTCACTGCAAATGATGATCACCACACCTTGCCGGAGACTTACATGCGTAGGAACTGGATGAATTGTCCTGCTGTTATGCCACTCGTAGCCTGCATTGAGAAGTAGTATGTTAGGTTAGATTTATTCAATTTATCATTTAATACAGCAGGACCCCGCATAGGTACTTCCTCTTCCACCTCCCAGCTCAACTGCCTCTTTTTCCCACACTCAATAGCCATTTGTTCTCAACTTTCTTACTTAACATTCTGTTCAAGTTACCCAAATCTTTGAAAAACATTCCTACAATGAAATATAATCCCACATCCCACCAATACTCTATCTTACTGCAGATTCCTTGCTGTCCTCCCACCTCCAAAATTCTGTCAAGTGGAAAATCCTGAAAATCATAATCAGGTTCCAAGTTACATTTTGGCACACCGGCCCTCATTATGAACTCGGCGGGATTTCCCGCCGTGTTCAGGCTGGCGATCTAAACGCAGACCGCCAGCCTGTTGAGGACCCAGCCGGACGAATAAACAACATTCCACTGGGCCGGCAGGCAGAAACAGTGTTTCTGCCAGCCGGCCCAGCAGAATGCTGGGCTCGGACATTGTCGACGATGTAGCAGTGTGGCGGTTGCAGCAGCACCCGTCGCGCTTATCACTGCCCGACATGCGCGACTGGGCTGTTCACAGGGGCCTCTGCACTGCCCATGCCAAGTGCATGGGCAGTGCAGGTGCCCCTAGGGGGTCCCGGGGCCCCCATTCTGCCAGCCTTTTCCTGGTGGGGGAAACCGCCAGGGAAAGGCTGGTGGACACAGGTTCTTTATCCGGCGGCTCTTTCCTGTTGGATAAGGAACTCTGCCATCGACAGGCTGCCTTGCGGCGGTGGCCTGGCGGTGGCGGTCCGGACCGCTATGTTCATAATGACCGCCACTGTTTGAAGTGTTTCATGTATGATGGTGTAAAAAAGATTAAGAAACTGACGTGAGCCCTCATAGATGGAGCTTATGTTTGGTTCTGTAATTTCCGGGATAGAACAGACTCGCTGTGGTCCACCTGTTATCACCTGGTGGTGCACCAAATCATTACTGAGAAAAATTTCTGGATCCATTCTGGCACCTCGGGATATTCTTTAGGTGAGGAATCTGTTAGAAGAGTGTTATCTTAGGTAAGCAAATTGTTCTTTCAGTAATAGAGATTTCATATTTAAAGTAAGCATGGCTTTCGAGTAAAACATCAATTGCCAACATTTCATTCTCCAGATCCTACCAGCATGGGAAAATATATTCTGTGCAGTCATGTCAAAAGTTGATCAGGTTTGCCTGTGGGACTTTTCCCATCATCCTTTTGAGGTCATGCTGTAAAAGGTATTAACTGTCTTGCAAAATGGATGGTATCAGTACAGTGACCGGGCCAATGGTCGCCCCCTCACCAGCCACTAATTTTGGACTGAGTGCATGATGTGGTGTTAACATTTTGAAATATTTTTATAAATATGTACTGTTTTCAAGATGTTAAGCTATACCCCATTATTAATAAGAGATACCTTCTTCCTCTATTATTTCACTTTCATGCTATAAATGTAAGCAAGCTCTGTTGTCCCCTTTTGAAAAGTCCTGGAACCTGCTACTTAGGCATCATATACCATTGACATTCTTCTGTCCGTATGTAAAGTTAAGTGGAGATTTGTAGAAAGCCCTAAACATTTTAGGAAATGCGCTTGGCTGAATGTTAACTTGTTACAAATTGACAGGAAAACAATCCCTAAAAAGAATCTTGCCAACTTTTGCAGAATAATTTTGTGTGGAGTTGACCCCTGCTTTTTCAGCTGCAGCGGATGTGTAATCTGAGGTTTGCTGACGTTTAGTTTTAGACTTGTGCTAAAATGTTTTCTTTTGTGAAGAGCACAAATCAGAATGATTGTGAGTAACCTCATTGATTGTTGCCCTTCTCATCTGTTGGATTCACGTGCTTGGCATACCATCCGATTATTTTTTTCTAAATGAAGCAACTGTGTACTTCTAATCATCGTAGAAACAGTAATGTTTACCATGCTGCAGTTTGAATGGTGTTGCAGCTGCATACATGCAGTTTGCTTAGTTTGGCTTTTCCTCTTAAATTGGTTTGACAGTACGTGTTAATCAGTGGAACAGTGCACTCGATTTTGCCTCCATGAGATAATCTTGTGAAGTATTCATGTACATTTCATGTATGAGATTTTACTGTATGCTATCTACTAAGCCAAAATTTCCAATTGCTGAAAAAGTAGAACAGGGAGCTATAATCCATATTGAATACATTCATCAAGTCAAAAAGTATAACAGGATAAGAATGTTAGGACCGGTAAGCAGAACTAAGGTAATTGGTAACAGAAATAAGAATGGTTCTCATGGAATTAGTAGGCCAGAATACAGACAGGAGAGAATTTTAGTCCTGCTAGTAAGGCTGCCTATAGGCCAAATGTATGAGAACTTAGAAAGCAAACTAGGTCAGAAATTAGTTGGAAAGTGAGAGTCAACTACATTTAAGGAAAGGCTTGTTAAGGAAGGAGCTGAAATGCATCTTTACTTGAATCAACAATAATAATGCCACATGAAAAGGGCAAGATAAAGTGGGCAGATAGATAAGAAAGAACACTGAGGAGGAAGATATACAGTACACGTTAAAGAAGAGAAAGTCACATAGGAGCAGCCGTTGGACTAACATGGCATGGACATAGAAATGGATCATATTCCAACAGTAGGAAATTGGGGTAAAGTGGGAAATCAAACCCAAAGGGTTATCCATTTTATATGTGTAAAATTTGGCAAGCCAGGAACGACAAGCAAGAAATAGGAATATGGGCCAGAGAAGTGAGGGGATAACTAACACTAGAACATTGGAATGTTGGTAGCTCTGTTGAAGGCAGTAGAGTTCTCCAGGCTTCTGATGGCTTGGAAAATGAACAGTACGTTTTGGTGAAAGCTGGATGATGAGAAGCGAACAGTCGTGTTGTGTAGATGTAAGTGGATATGAGTCAATGGAAGAGAGGAGAGTGAAAAGAGACATGACATTTCTTGTATTTTTCCCGGGAGAAGTGCTGTATTAGAAGGGTGGAGTCAAGGATGAAATGCTTATATGAAGGAGTGAATAAATCCAGAGGCTAATGTAAGTCAGTGGCAGATTGAAGAGCAAAATAAAAGAAAGAAGTGGACAAATAAGCTTAGAGAGCAGAACGAATCCAGCAGAAGGAGACAGCATAACCCAGAAAACCTGGAAATTAAGAATTAATTTCAAAAAGAAAAAAAGGAAAAGGACCTAGTATAAGAAGTAAAAGATAAGCAAGTGGTAAATGAAAAAGGAAGAGGGAGAAAGTGACCAGATATATTAGAGGAAATTGCCAAGAACAGAAAATTGTTCTGGGTGAGAGTTTGTCCGTGCAGTGTAGTGAGGAGAAGGTGCTTAGAAAGGAGCATACGATTTCATAATTAAAAGAGAAGAACGGGCTGCATGAGTATAAATCCATTCTCTTTGAATGCCAATTACATGTAGGCGTCTTTATTTGGTTCTTCATAATCTGTTCATTTAAAGCCTAGCATAACGCTATACATTCAGTCACTCCCTCCCAGTTCTTTGTTTCTTCATTAGTTTCCAGAACTTTGGAACATGTATGGTCCTGGCCATGGAGTTATTGAAAAAGAATGGATTAACTAATAAATGAGTAGATATACTTGTTGATTTGCCATAATGGCTGTGATATTCCTAACTTCTGTACATCTTAATCGGCCATCCTGAGTCATCAACTCATGTCCGGGTGTAACATTATCTCTGTTCCAATTGAACTGAGTGTTCAGCACACAGGCGGCTTAAGGGTGTGCGAGAACTGCACAGAAACATGGCACGTTTGCTCTGGCTTCTTTGTGAAGTGTATCTGCTCAACCATGCGCTCACGGTTTCATTGAGATGTTAACTCAAGTTTTAAGGTTGAGCATCCAAGTAACTTCCTTCATTAGTAGTTCTTGCCTGATGATCTGATTGCTATGATTATTTTTAAAAAACAGGTGTCGGAGGCAACTTCTACATTATGGGAAATATTTTCTTGATGTTATTATTGTGTAAGAACTGCGATATTAAAGTGAAAAGAAATCTGTAAGGGTGGCTTTCCCCCTAATAAACCAAGACTTACATCCCAGAGATAATCACTGGCAGAGCATATAGTTTGCTGATATGCTCTTAAATGATTATTAGACAAATTTGAATCATGACGACCATAAAGTTAGCATTCAGTTAAAAATATAAATGTTTTGTGTTAGTGCAGTAGCCAATGGGAAACATACAAGTGTGTGCTGCTTGCATTTTCCACATGCATTCATACAAATAAATGCAGTAGCTTTGATGTTATTATGACAGGAAATGCAATTTTCTGTCACTGTTTATTGTGTCCATATAAAAAATATGATTAGTATCTGGAGTCATATTGTGTATCTTCCTTTTGTAATGATGTGGATGGAATACTGGGTCACATCCATTCCTCTGGTGTGCCCTCGATGCCCAACAGCAGCGCCATCCCCATTCTGATTTGTGATTTTGACACGGAGCCGTAGCGCCGACTGGAGCCATGCCATCCAGGCTGGAGACTGAGCCCTATTCCTTTGGGCTAGGTTTGGGGTCTGAATGAGAGGGGTCGCTAGACCCTGAGGATTGCCAGCCTTAAAATTAGAACATGGACTGGTGTGAGGAACTGGGTTAAGCCAGTGGACTGGACACTTCTCCAGATACTGGCATGCTCTCTCTCATCCACTGTGTCTTCGGAGGAGGGAGAGTCATTTGCAATAGTGGTTTGGAGAGTAGCAGAGATGCATGACATTCAGCTACCTTTGGCAGACTAATTTCTTAATTGGAGGTGCTGCTACCGGGAGTCTCCACCTCAGAACCGCTACTCCGGTTAACGAAGAGCCCTCACCGAAGTCCTTCTAGGGACTTGGTCCAAACCCAGCACATGGGCTCCTGTGAACAGAAAAATAGCCTATCGCCACCACCCCACTTCAGGGGACTCAAACGTCCTCACTCAACTTCCTCGCCCAACATCTTTCCCCAGAGAGCTTAGCAGTCCAGGCCTCTACTTCCCACGTAAATACTAGTGCATTTCCCACTGCACCCCCAGACAGGGAATCCAAGAAGCTGGACACTTTAAGGGAGAAGATATTTTCTTTCTCCAGCCTGGCCTGTGGTCTGTGAACATTGCATGCCTTTTGGGCTGCTCTGTGGGAACCAGTTGCGCAGGTGCTGCCAACGGTCCCGAAGGAGGCCAGGGCCATGCTCTCTTAGGCTGTTGCTGATGGGAGCGATGCAGGGAAGCTCACCATCAGATGTGGACTTGACACGACTGACTCACTGGCCAGAGTGGTTTCGTTGACGGTGGCCTTGAGGCACCATGCCTGGTTGAGGACAACTGGCTTTTCGGGTGATGTTCAGTCATCCCTGATGAGCATTCCCCTTGATGGTTCCTGTCACTTAAGAGTCAAGGCAGATTCAACCTGGAGCACTTTAAGGACAGTTGGGCTACTGCCAGGTCCTTGGGCCTTTCTATGCCCCCCCCCAACAATCCACCTTTTGCTCTTTTAGCCACAGACAGGGCTTTCAGTCACGCCAATACCCTCCCATCCACTGTGCTGTGCACTCTCCATAACTTCCGCATAGCCGAGGATGTGGTACTCACAGACCTCGTCGGTCAGGCAGCCAGTGGTCAAGTCAGTCCACCACCTCGGCAGCCACAGCCTCAAGGCTCTCCTAATTTGCTCTCATACCATCATGGGCATTCAATTGGGGCCAGGATTTGCATCACCTGCCTTTGCCCATAAGATCAAATAGATAGTTTTGCAGGTCAGCCAAAGGGGCTACTCCCTCCCCCTTGTGACCAACCCTCCCCCCATGCCACTATCTTATGACAGGCTGAATAGGGGAATCTCCGCCAGGCAGTCATGGCTCTGTAGGCCAAGGGAGCCATAGAGAGGGTGCTGTTGCCAGAAGTAGTTTGTGGTTGTTATTGTTATTACATTCTGGTGCTGAAAAAGGATGGAGGCCTTCTTCCTGACCTAGAGATGTGGCCCCTCAACTGCTTCCACAAGAAGAAGTTAAAAATTCTCATGTTAGCTCAGGTCCTGTCTGCCCTGAATCCAGGAGACTGAATGGTAGCTTTGGACGAGCAGGACACACGTTTACAAGTTCCTGTCCGGTCTGCACACAGGCGTTACATGCGGTTCATGGTAGCCCACAAGCATTTCAATTTGCGGTGCTCAATTTTGGCCTCGGCCAGTGCCCCTCGGTTGGCCACTAAGGTGATGGCAGTAGTTGTAGCTTATCTGTGGAGATCAGGGGTGTCGGTCTTCCCCTATCTCGACGACTGGCTGTTGAAAGCAGGCTCACCCCAGGCTGTCGTCTCTCACCTCCGGACTTTGGCAGACCTGTGGCATTTACTGGGTTTCACTGTAAACGTGCCAAAGTCACACCTGACTTCCTCTCAGACACTCCCTTTCATCTGAACTGTTCTGGACAGTTTGGGGCTTATCCACCCGAATGGCGAGTCCAGGATATTCAGGTTATGATAATGATGTTGCAGCATATATCCTGTATTTTGCTGAGAAGGACTCTAAGGTTGTTGGGATTCATGGCCTCCTGCATCCATCTGGTAACATATGTGCAATGGCATATGCAGGCTGTGCAATTGGACCTTAAATTCCAGTAGGTGCTGTATCAAGAGAGTCTCTCCAACATGGTCCAGATCTCAGAAGAAACTGTGAAAGACTTGCAGTGGTGGCTAATGAACCCCAATTAGGTCGGCGGCAGACCCCTCTCCCTTCCACAACCAGATCTGACAGTAGTGACAGATGCATTACTCGTGGGATGGGGCGGCCATCTGGGAGAGGTGTAGATCAGAGGACTCTGGTCTCTCGTGGAATCTGGACTCCACATCAACATGTTGGATCTCTAAGCGATCAGACTGGCTTTGAAAGCCTTTCTACCCTCCATCAATGGGAGGCTAGTGCAGCTGTTTGTGGACAACATCATCGCCATGTGGTACTGCAACAAACTGGGAGAGGCCAGGTTGTGGATCCTTTTTCAAGAGGATCTGCATCTCTGTACATGGCTGGAACATCAGGGCATATCCCTGGTGGTACAACACCTGGCGGACTCAGTGAACGCCAAGGCAGACAAACTTAGTCAAGGATGCCTAGCAGATCATGAATGTCGCCTCCAAACGGAGGTGGGGCAAACTTTTTGATCAGTGGGGAGAGCTTTGCTTAGATCTGTTTGCCACTACAGAGAGCACATAGTTTCAGCAGTTTGCAAGGCATCTCTCGTTCAGAGATGCGTTTTGTTGTGAGTGGAGCTTCCTGCATGCCTTTCCATCAATACTACTCCTACCCAGAGTTCTCAGTTAGACCAAGAACGACCAGGCCCAAGTTATTTTTGTGGCTCCGGACTGGGCACAGAGAGTCTGCTATAGCAAGCTACTGAGCATGGCCATAGATCCTCCTAACCAGCTACCCTTTTTGGAGGATCTTCTGTCGCAGCAGCAAGGGAGGGATCTCCACCCAAACCTGTCCAGCCTCTGCTTTCTGTGTGGAGATTGAGCGCCCGCAGTTAACAGCTTTTGATCTTTCTCCCAAAGTCTATGATATCATCTTGGCAGCAGGTGTCCCTCCTCTAAGACGGTATACACATGCTGATGCAAAATATTTGTGGCACGGTGTGCAGAAATACACGTTGATCCCTTTTCTGCCCCCTTTCTCAGGTTCTCCTTTTCATACTTTCTCTTGCTCAGCAGGGCTTTGCACTAGGGCTACCTTTTTGCTATCTCTCCTTCTCTCTGACCAGCCATCTCTCTTCATGCCCCCTACTGTAAATAGGTTTCTAAAGGGTCTTGTACATCTCTTTCCCCCTTTCTAATTTAACATTCTTCAGTGGGACCTTAATCTTGTGCTGTCGTTCTTGATGTGTGCTCCTTTTGAGCCTCTCCATAATTGCCCAGTCAGGCTCCTTACAATCATAACAGCCTTCTTCGTGCTGATTACATCTGCCTGAAGAGTGAGTGAGCTTCAGACCTCTTCATCTAAGCCTCCTTACCTCACCATCTATCCTGACAAACTGGTGATTTGCACAAAAGCCTCCTTTCTTCTGAAAGTGGTCACTCCATTTCACTTAGTACAATCCATCACATTGCCCACTTTTCATGCTTCTCCACATCCCTTTAAAGAAGAGAAGCAACTCCACATTATGGACCCAAAAAAAGCATTGTCGTTCTGTCGCGAAAGTTCTCATTATTCTAATGAGACTACTGGATTTGGGTGACAGAATGACCTGAATTGTGGGGTATTGAGTACAATTCCACACCATGTGACACCTGTCTGCCCAATCCGGGTTTTCTGACCAACTAGCAGTGCCTCATCACCACCAGCAAGCAGGGATGATTGTGGCAAGATGGCGCATGACAGAGAGGGCTCCTCAGGGGAATCATGGTTGATCAGTTCTCATCCCTTTCTATCAGTTACATTAGCCTCACACAGGCAAAGACAAATAGAAGCAGAATATAGTTCAATAAAGTTTATTGAAGTGACTGCTTCTTAGGTAAATTGGCATTTATCGCAATAACTAGGATGATAAAGCACGCTACAAGCAAAATCGTGACAAGAAGAGTGATATAATATATTTCCTACCTAAGCTTTGTCAGAGCACAGCGTGATAAACCATAATCCACCCTTCGGGTTTCCCCTGTGGGAAGACATCATCCCTCAAACTTGAGCAAGGAAGCCTGTTGTCTAAAAAGAGACCATCCCCATATAGGCCAGGGATTAATCAGTCTAAGCAAGCAGCTGTAGCGAAGACGTTCATCAGTCAGCATGCCGTCGTGGTCATTTGGCTGGAATCTACTTCTAATGTGTATGGGACAGAGAAGCGTTTTTATAAGAAAACAGCTTATGTTCTAAGAAAACCATGTAAGGATATGTATGTTTCTGTAAATGTCTGAAACACAGCATACCACTTGCCGGCAACCCTATCTGACTGCAGCCTTGAGGAAAACACAAAGTGAAATGAATGCTTTGCTAAGAATGTAATGCTTTCCTAGGTGAAAGAACAATCAGGTAGAGAAAATAAAACAACACCACAAATGTGGCTAAAGCAAGAAAAACAAAGTGATGCTGAATAAAATGTAACTGGCCTAAAGTGCACAATGGCAGGCCTAGGTCGCTAAAATAACGTGTCTAAAACATGGCTAAAATAGCTATACAACACCCTCCCCTTGCCGGTCCAAAGGTGGCTAAAAGCCTGAAATGAAATATGAAAGCTACTAAAAAACTTTTTGTAAAAGGATATAAACATGAATATCACTAATGACAAGTTAAAAGACACTTGAGCATGGGGTAAAACGGGCAATTTAATACATCAGCAGTGGCGGCAATAAAACCAAATTCAAAAGTCAATATAATTTTTAAAATCACCAATTATATCCGGGACAATTGAAGCCCGGAAATGTTCCACTTCGGCAGGTGGTAGAATAGCCACAATGTTTCTAAGGAGCACTCATGTTCCAAAGCCTGAATTCTAGCTGAGGCAGCAGCATTTTGTGGTGTGCCCAATGTTGAGTTAAGAGCTGCATAATCCACGAAGGGCAACTCATAGACCGCTTCCTGTAGCAAAAGCACCCTCAATGCGCATGTCTGGAAATGAGCTCTCAGCGAGCACATCAACAGATCAGCGTGCAGTGAAAGTAAGTGCTGCGTAGAAAGACACTTTCAGTGCACATTCGAAAAGGCACCACTGTCATCGAAACACGGGCCACACAAAATCCGAAATCGGTCTAATTGACAGAGATCAGTCGCACTCCAGTTCTTCCAGGAGTGGTTCTCCAAAATACTGCATCATGCGTTCACGACACAGTTGCGCTGGTGGAAGCGCTTTCAGTCCTCCTTGTTGTAAAGGGACAGCCATTGTGCAGAAAAACTAGCAACAGTAGAATGCCACTTATTATAGCCATAGTAATCCAAAATCCCCCGAAAACACTCGAAAAATCGAGTGTATGGCTGAAGGCACTAAGCAAATATAGAGGAAAAGGTGTGCACAAAACCAGAACCAACTGCCTTAAAGAAATGCGTGACCCCAGTAGCACTGGACGTGTGAGATATTTGTCCCACGAGTTCAACAAAGTGTCTAGGAAAGTTTGTACTGAGGGACTGAATCTGCGTATGACCTAGCAACTTGAAGTGCAAGGGTCTCGCGCGCATATGTAAGCGACACATGTTTCCGAGACAATAAAGCCTTGAGTCTGCTCAACTTGTCAAAATTCACATGTGAAGTTGCAATATGAGGCCAAATCTCTGCTACCTCCCTTTGTTGGGTAGGGGGGAAAAGGACATTCCTGCAACATGTGACAATTTGGGAGACCGAAACGACATAAGCTATTCCGCCTCGCATTCCACAACAACCCTCACTGTTAAGGAACACATAGCTTCCATTTGAGAGCCCATGGAACGCAGGTCTAATCAAGGGGACTGGAACTCCCTTTAGATAGCAAGCCAAATTTGCTGCCGAGAAATTACATGCCCAGTGCAAAGACAGCTGCTTACAAACCATTGAATGACTCACATAAGTCTCGCATTCATTGCCACTAAGAAAGATCTCTTTCATGCCATTGAAACAATTCTCCGAAAAAGGAAGCTCTCACACCTCGTGTATATAACTACCTCCCAGCCTTTCATATCTTCCTACTGGAATGTGTCTCAAGCAGGATGTAAATTGAAGTGTTGTAATAGGCAGATTAATAACCCCTTTTATTAACCATTCAGCAGATGGTATTTTACCCACAGTAAAAGGCAACTTTTCTAATTTCTCAATATTTAACATGACCTAAGTCGCTTCCTTCTTAGCCCTTTTTTCGTTGTTGCCGTGTTAATTAAAAGTTGAAACTATGTCCCTTGCGCTACCGTGTTGCCAGGGAACGCAATTGCTTCCAATGTTTGTAGTGTCCAACCTGACTCCATAATGGACCTTAGTTGACTCTGTCCATTGTGTAAAGATGACATGTTACCCTGTACAATGTCTATTACAGAAGAGACATTGTTGTTTAAAGTGTATGTCTGGTCGAACAAGTTGTTAATCCCATTATTTACTATGGCTAATGCTTTCTGTGAATTTTCCTGATCTATTTGCCTAAACCGGGCAGCAGCTTCTTGTTGGGAAAGTTTCCAAATTTCATTATACACTGCTTATAAGAACCGCTTTCGGGGTTGTCTTCTGGGGCCTAACAAGAAAAACTGCAAATCTGTATTGTTAGACAGGAGGCTAAGGTGTGCTTCAGCAGCATTAAGTGAGGAACATTTCAACCATTGTTGGCATAATTTCCCTACACTATGTGTTGTCACTATACCCAAGTTTTCCGATGATACATAGTGAGGGTTTGGCCTATTTGTTCTAAAACCCCTGTGAAGTTTACAAAACATGTGTGGCACCATTTGGAGTCTACTGGCCACAATAGCCACCCACCAGGACATGAAAGTGATGTGTTAGATGTTCCACTCTGGACCCACTCAAAGAGCTGATCTTCAGTTGCATTTATGTACTTTTGCCATTTGCAAAATGTTGCAGAGGCAGGAATACTGGGCCCATTAGAAGCCTTATTTTTTGCCAAGCCGAAACAACTTGTCTGTTGTACAGTTTCATTTAAAAGTTTCGTTTGAACAGATGTAAGGCATGCTCTAAATAAAGCTTCCTTTCCCTTTATTTGCCAATTTTTAGTTCCCCACACACTTTTTTAAGTCTATCGACTTCAACAAATATTCATAGCCTTCTATAGCTAACTGGGAAACAAAGGAATAAGAATAAATCACTTTTGTATCAGTCAATAAAATGTGTTGACTTTCCATTATTGGCAATTTAAAATAATACGACTCAGCATTGTGCCCAGAGAAATATGTAAACTTTTCAAAATTTGTTTTGAAACTCCCCACTGGTGGAGTCGGACAGTGTTCCCACTCTATATAATTAAAAATAGTCTTTGTGATACTGTTAGAGGGGGGTCTCTAGTTGCCAGAAGTATTCACCTTTGTCCAAATAGGGACCAAAATCCTGGTCAGGGTAAGTCAAACACAATCCAAATTATCCTGTGCCGACCCTCTGGTAGATTGGCACTGAGCAGTCAGGCTTAACTTAGAAGGCAATGTGTAAAGTATTTGTGCAATAAATCATACAGTAACACAGTGAAAACACCACAAAAATAAACCACAAAGGTTTAGAAAAATATAAGATATTTATCTGGTTATATTAAGGTAAAAAACGATAAAGGTTCAGTAAGCACAAGTTGAGAAATCACTTTTGCAAGATTAAAAAGAGTCTTAAATATTAGAAATCAACAGTTGTCTCTTGTTTGCACAAAGTACCTGGTTTGCATAAAAAATAACACAAATGGAGACCGCAGAGGAAGAGATGCGTGGAAAAATAGGGTGTGCTTTGGAATTTCTGGCGCGGCACAGACGATGAGTCATTTCTTTCCACGCTTCAAGGGGCTTTGTGTCAATTTCCAGCACCCAGTCTTGGTTCCTCCCTGTGATGCGGGGATATTTTTGACACCCAGGGATGATGTGTGGAAATCTTGGGCGTGCAGAATGAAGTCACAGGCATTGTGTTGATCCAGTATGGCGATGGGTCGAATTTTTCTGTGGCACGGCAGGCGTTGCTTCGATTCTTTCCTCGGGAAGTCGGGCTGCGTCATTTCTCATCGCAAGTCAGGCTGTGTGTCGTTTGCGGCAGGCTGTGCGTCAATTTTCAAGTTCCTTGAGGAGATTAAGTCCCTCATTATGACAGTGGCGGTAAAAACCGCCTACCTCCATGCCGACGGGCGGCAAAACACCGTCGCCGTGGCTACCAGCCGACCGCCATATTATGCCCGTAGCCGGAATTCCGCCAGAAGGATGGTGGAATTCCGGCGACAGTCATGGCGTCGGGCGGCGAGCCAGCAGCAGCGCCACGCCGGTAGACCTGCTGCAGACTGTATCATGACCCATGATACAGCCTGTCAGTGTTATGTTGGCGGACGTTGCTGCTGGCAGCAGCGCCCCGTCCCGTCTCCTGCTGGAGGACCCCCTGCAAATAAGTTGGGTGCTCCGACAGAGAAGGGGGTGAGGGGGTGTTGTGGGTGTGTGTGAATGTGTGTGCGCGTGAATATGGGTGTGCGTTGCATGTGGTATGTGTGTGCATGTGTAGATGTGAGTGTGCGTGTATGTTGTGTTGTGTGAATGCGTGGGTGCTTGTATGAATGTAAGTGTGTGTGGATGTGTGTGTGAATGGATGTACGCATGTGTGGATGAATTTGGATATGAGTGTGTGTATGATGGTGCGTGAATGTGTGTCAATGTTGGGGGAGTCGGGAGGGGAGGGAGAGAGTTGGGGAGGACTCAGGGGAGGGGGGTGGGGAAGACCCCTATCAATGACAGGGAAGGAATTCCCTGTTACTTATAGTGCCTACTGCCATGGTTTTCGTGGCGGTAACGAAGCCACGAAAACCATGGCAGTAGGCGGGGTCATAATCCTGCGGGTGGGATAGTGATGGCTGCCTGGCTGGAGACTGTAGCCCTGGCGGATGGAGTGGTACATTGGTGGTTTGGCTCATGTACCGCCAGCCTCTTGGCAGTACTTTTCTCCAAAATACCACCATCCGCCAGGGTCATAATGAGAGCCTAAGTCTTTTTGGCCCTGAGACTTCAGAAAACAGGAGGCAAGCTCAATCCAAGCCCTTGTAGAGCACTTCTCATCAAAGGGCAGCAGGGCAACAGCAGGGCAGCAGTCCTTCACAGCAAAGGAGTCCTTTAGGCACCCAGGCAGATCTTCTTGATAGGTTGGAGGTTCAGGTCCAGAGGTGTCTAAGTTGGTGGGGGTCAGAGGCCCAGTTTACATAGCCAAAAATGCTTTTGAAGTGGGGGAGACTTCAAAGAGTGATTTTGAAGTGCACAAGGTTCCCCTATCAGTACAGGTCTGTCTGCCAGGGTCCTAGTAGGGGGTTTGGCAGTCCATTGTGTGAGGGCAGACCACTAGCCTTTGAAATGTGTCAGGCCTTCCACTCTCCCAGCCCAGGAAGACCCTTTCAGTATGCAGAAGAGGACAGGTGTGACTGAGTATCTGGTGTTTGTGGTTGTCTGGGTAAAATGCCCAAGAGAGCTGTCAACCAGCCCAGTCCAGATGTGGATTGGAGCCACGCTGTAAGGCACATATGGATTTTAAGTGTAGAGAAATGCTCACTTTCTAAAAGTGGCATTTTTAAATAGTAAAATAAAACCCAACCCCACCAATAAGCAGGATTTTGTAATGCCATTCTGACCTTAATAAATATGACCTGGTTACCCCTTTCTGATCAGAATCTACCACTCAAACAGTAAATGACGGTAGCCCCAATGCTATCCTATAAAAGGTGCAGGCCTCACAGTAGTGGAAAACCAATTTAGGAGTTTTCCACTTCCAGGACATATAAACCACCTATGTACATGCCCTGCCTTTTAACTACACAGCACCTGCCCTATGGGTTACCTAGGGCCTACCTTAGGGGTGACATATGAAGAAAAAAGGGGAGTTTAGGGTTTGGCAGATACTTTTAAATGCCAAGTCGAAGTGGCAGTGAAAACTGCCCACACAGGCCTTGCAATGGTGGGCCTGAGACATGGTTAAGGGGCTACTTATGTGGGTGGCACAACCAGTGCTGCAGGCCCACTAGTAGCATTCAATTTACAGGCCTTGGGCACATGTAGTGCACTTTACTAGGGACTTAAAAGTAAATCAAATATGCCAATTGAGTATGAACCAATGTTAGCATGTCTGTAGGGAGAGCACATATGCAGTTTAGCACTGGTTAACAGTGGTAAATTGTGCAGAGTCCAAAAACCAGCAAAAACTGTGTTAGAAAAGTGGAAGGAGGCAGGCAAAAAGTTGGGGGATGACCACCCTAAGGCTGTCAGGTCTAACAGGTACTTGCTCTGTGAATGAAATGATGTCCCTAATAAATGTAACAAAACATAGCTCCATAATTTTCTTTTAATTGATAAACATCCTCGCTTTCAAATACAGTGAAACATTGCATTTTAGACATCTGAGAATCAACTGTTTTCACATCCCAGTCATCAGAAACTACACTGGGTGTTATTCCATCGTTCATGGAAAGTCTAAATACATATGGAATTGGATGACCTCCATTGGGCCATATATCAAATGGTACTTTATCCCAAACAAACCCATATGGAATTGATATATCAGAAATGTTCACTAGGGACAAGTCCCTTCAGACTTTGTGAGAGACAAAATGTGGTGTAGGACCTCATTCACCAGTTCAACTGTAGCGCTTTCAGGAAGATAATGACCATGTATCAGTGAAAAGAAAACAATGACAACCCCAATCCAAAGGAGGAAGGCAAGTACAGTAAATAAGAGCCACAGATAGTTCAGTTGAAGAATAAAATAGTTAATTTTTAGCTAAATTATCAGCTTACGTGCTCTTGACAGTTCTGTTGCAGAAAAGGCAGATGAGTCAGTGAAAGTGTAATTGATGTTGGCAAAGTATCCAGAAGCAGTTCATGGAAAAACTAGAGCCGTTTTTATAAGGGGAGAGCTGGCAGAAGTCTCCCTCTGTGGTTCATAGTAGACTATACCATCCGTTTGTGTTGAATTTGAGTAGAAACACTCAATGTTGTTGATGTTACTTGTCACAGAAGAAGTTAATGGAACTAGTGAGATCATTTTCCTCCCTCCCCAAGCTCAGAGAGGTGTCAGTGTTGTTGCTTAAAACCTGTAGAAGAACATCCTGGTCTGTAGTGAGACTGATTCGGGTACTACCCAGGAGTCCTGTAGGTCTGCGGTCCTGGATCGGCCATATGGTGTTGCTTGACGTTGTCGATTGAGACAAGCAATTTTCTTTGGAACCAGGCAGCAGCAGTAAAATTTCAGTTCTGGTACCATGTATTTCCAGGACTGGAACTGATGCACGATAGGAAGGACTGAACTCCTTTTTCACAGCAATCTTTTCACATACTAGATCCCCAACTTTTGGGATCCAGCCGGTAGATGTTATTGGTACGTCCCTTATTCCCAAGTAGGTGGCACTGGCAGACGCATTCATTTATGTCAAAGGTGTATTTGCCGCCTCTGCGCCAGGACCATCAAGATCTGGAACATACATTTGTGTTCCGGACAGGCATTCGTATGAGGTACGCCTCCGACCAGGGACCTTCTGGGCAGATTATTAAATGCTCTCTTGACTCCATACAGGTGAGTAAGCCAACTACGACCCATGCCTAATACTCTGGCTTTTAAGGATTTCTTTAAATACGGTTTCTTTTCTCCACAACACTTTTTCTCTCTGGATGAAATGGAGACGAATAATGCAGTTGGACCCCTAACGAAGCCGTGGCATCCCTGAAAGCCCTTGAGGCGAATGCAGTGCCCTGGCTTGAGTTGAAAGCCGCAACAGCATATGTGCTGATAAAGACTTGCAAATCCTTAATAACAGTTCCAGCTTCAGCCAAGCGTCGTGGCCAAGCCCATAGAAATCTGCAGTACGAGTCAACAGCGACTAAGATGTATTTGTATGCACTGTCAGGGGAAGACAGTGGTCCAAGTACACACATTGTAATGGTTTGTTGGATATTAGGAGGGGTGTTTGTGGTGGGCGTTTGACAGTGGAACCCTTTATCTGCTGACATATGTCACAACAAAGGACATACTGCTTGGTCTGTTTATCTAGACCTTGCCACCAGTAACGTGCTTGTAACAATGTTATTGTAGCCGTAACACCAGCATGGGCAGAAGCAATTCCCTCACGTGCTGCTTTGATCAATTCTGGTCTTTGAACTTTGTTGTGAATCACATGATTACCCATACCTGGTATTACGACTAGGGCAGTATTGAGGCATGATATGCGATAGGGACATTTGGCATGATATGCCTCGGGCATGCCGTCAGCCGAAGCTTTCACAGCAGCCAGTGTTGCGTCACCCAATTTCGTTCTTGAACGAGTTACTGTAGCAACAGAAGCCTTAGCTACTGACGGTTTGTCTGCTTCATCAGCCAAGGTATTGCCAGCAATGTGTATTCCAACAAACTGGTGTCCTAGTGTTTGTACAGCATGGACATTAGGTAGCATTTCTTTCAGATCCGCTGCTTTCCCCCACAGAAGTCTGTGTTTGATGGTGTTTCCTTTTGACTCTCTGAACCTATTCTGGCGCTAGTAATGCAGATATTCATTAAAGGACTGGACACAATAGTATGAATCACAGACAATCAAAATCAGCTGTTCTGGATCCATGTGTTCCAGTGCCATCATCGGAGCTTTAAGCTCTTGTGCAATTGTGCAGTGAAGTCCCCTAAGGTATGCGTATAAGTATGCTGTGGATGGAATTCACCATCCTTTATGTAGCCACTCACGACCGCGCAAGCGGCGGAGTATTGATGTTTTGTGCCTATTTCTGGTTGGGCTGAGCCATCAGTGTACATAATCATTTGATATTGTTCAATAGGGAATGTATTTGCTGAAACTAGGTATTCAAGTTTGTATTGCAAAAATTCTTGAGTTTGTAATTTTGAGCCAAAAATATAGTCAACATCAGTGGAGACGTTGCCCATTGAATCCAACATGGATGTAGTGCTTTAATGTTGGGAACGCTAGCTTTAGTAACAGCCTCAAGGTCGGGAATTGGAGATACGACAATTATATGTTTCCCCTGGGCCAGTGGTCTCTCTTTAATGACAGCCATCTGAGCAGCAGTGAGAATTTTCCCAGTGGGAGCAAAGTGTTGTTCTGTTGTAGAGTACAAGTGTGATTTGTATACAATCTGGATGGTCTCACCCTCATTGAACGTTACATAGGTGAAACCAATGGCACCAGCATTCACTCTGATGACCAAGTGTGTTTTGTTGTCCCTTGTGTGTAAGTGTTAATCTACAAGCATGTCTTGTTGTAATGCTCTGAGAATGCGTGTGTTCGTCTGTCCCGTATTTACTGGAAAAGTCAGGATGTATCAAGTCATATAAAGGTTTAATGCGTTGTGCATAATCTGGAATGTATGTTCTGTCACAATTTTAAAAGTCGAACAAAACCTGAATCTTTGTGATTGTGTTTCGAGGTTGTAGTTGTGGCCATTTTTTAAAAAATTGGGGTGCTAGGCTCTTGCCCTCATCTGATAATTCGTATCCTAAAAACAGGACACTAAAGAAGGCTATGTTTATTTTTTTTAAATTTATTTTTTTAGCCTAATTTCGCAAATCCCACAACAGTGCAGGCTTCCCGTCTTACATGTTTCATGAGGTCATTGTCCATGAGATAGATGTCATCTATGCAGGACAACGCCTCACGGTCAGTGCTGTGTAAAATAGATAGGACACAAGCTGAAAACAGTCCTGAACTGTTCTTTTCTTTTACCCTTGTGGGAGTCAACAGCATTTTTTCTGAGAGCCTAAAGGGCTCAAACTTGTTAAGACCCTACTCTTAGGTGCTATATTTTGGCAGAAAAATCCATTGGAAATATCCAAGGTTTTATATTTCTTGCACACTATAATGTTCATAAGTGCAGTGTGCATTTTGTATAGCAAATGTGTGTGTATGACTGTTTAAGTGATTGTAATCTAAGACTATTCTTTATGACTGGTCTGGTTTATCTAGGGGAATGATAGATTGTTCATTGGTGAGACACAGGGTTCAATTACTCCCTGGACTCTGTGTGAGGATTTCCTCACAGATGCTTTACCAGCATGCTTTAGTGAATGTTGGGGTTGAGGTTAGGGTTGTGATTTAATGGGTATTACGTGATAGGGGGAATCTTTATCACACCTTACTTGGCTGCGATATAACACGGGTGCTTGCTCCACTACCCAGTCAATGGTGTGAATTTATATAAGCTTTCTAGGATCAAGGGGCGAGAAAGGCTGTTCAATAATTTCTTCTCCATAAGGAAGATTACGGACAAATTCTGGTGGCCAATCCTTCTCGGCCAACAAATTTTCATAAATGGTAACAACGGAAACCCAAAGATGGCGTTGATTGTGCGTTCATTGTCTCCTTCTAACTGTATAGTTGCTTTTAACACCCTATCGGACATGAAGACACTCATGTCCACAGTCTCAACTTGTCAGAAGTCATTACATGCTTTCACCTCCAGATGCTCTTGAAGATCCCGGCAAACTATTGTGACCTCTGCTGCGCTGTCTAGCAGTGCTAGTGCCCACTTCCTGTTCTTCAGTAAAGCCCTTTTCCTGAGTGGCATGTCATATTGCAACTGCTGCCACTTTTTTCTTTTTGAATTGTTTATTTTTTGGGGGAGGTTTCTCTTCTTTCTTACCAGAATCTTCAGACGAGGGTTGTGAGTCCTTTCTCGGTTTCACGTACTCTGTTCGCTGCTCTGACCGCCGCCCTCTCTCATTTTGTTTTTCTGGTGAGTCCTGAAAGGAACGTGATTGGCGTGTATCAGCATATTGATATCTGTCAGGTGTTTTTATACTGTCTCTATTTCTAAGATTATAGCGGTTTTGAGAGGTCCCAGAATGCAGAGATTCTCCCCTTTCTTTTTTAGGTGTTTGTTGTTTTTTTATCCCTGCATTTTCTAGAACTTTCTGGTGCTTGCTTGGTAGAATCTTTATTAGATCTACACTACCTGTAATTGTAGTTTACTGGGTCTGGCCCCCAGACTATCATAACCAATACTAGAGTAGGTCTCAGCGATAATCTTTGGCAACTCACTTTCTTGATCCTGTGCAGGAACATCCTGAAACTGTATATGAACTGCTAGTATAACTGCCTTCCCTTTGAGATTACTCAATATTATTGAAGACACCGTGACAAAATTGCCCATCACTTGCATCCCCAAATCCAGGGCCAGGGCAGCCCCATATTCATCCTGAATTTGTTTTACCACCTCAGGAAGATTGCCCAGTGTTGGTGTACCATGTGCGGTAGTATAGAGCGTGGAAAATACCGGGCCCCAAGTTTTACAGTTAACTACTGTGGGAACCTTCCGAAATGGCAAGCTCATAGTGAGTATTCTGTGTTTATCCTGAGGACCCGTATTGGGAAAAACTTCTTCCAGTGCATAAATCTTTTGAGCTAACCAAAACGGAATCTTCTCTGGCTTGGTGGTTACTTTACCTATGATTGAATGTACAGTCGTAGCATTAATGCCTGACGTAACTGCATGTGGTTGCGCTGGAGCAGCACGTGCTAGGTTAGAGTTTAATATTTGCATTACAAACTGTACAAACAATCTGTAGATGTCCATGAGCTCTGAAAATAAGCGGCCATCCTCAGCTAGCGCCATGGCTGCTGCATCAGGGTGCGGTGTGTATGTGGCCAGTAAAGGCCAGGGAGGACCATCATCGCTCAGAGGACCTAATCGGACATGTAATATTGTATGTGGTAGGGCGCCATCAAGCCAAATATTATGATATTGATAAGATAAAGTTTCTTTAAGTATGCATGGGCTCTGTATTGCGCAGGTATGTTAGCAGGTGTGTAGTAATGAAATGTGTTGGTGTTCCCATCAACTACTGGAAAGGTGACCCAAGAATACAATGATTCTGTTCTGTAGGCTGAATGAGCCTCAACAACAAATGTGACTGGACCCCCCTGGCCCGTGAGGCCATTTGTCAATAAATGTACAGTGAGGGGTGGTCGCATGTTTATTGCAATTGCTACCCGTTACGATTTCGCCATATTAAAGGTAAAGTTATTTGTTCAGAGTTAGACACCAAATGGGGATTGATTCTTTTAAGGTTCTAGCTAGAACAACCTACAGTGTTGGATAGGTGCTACATACTTAGCTGAGGAGGAAATTCTCAATACCACAGACATATCAGTATATAGCATTGAGGTGCTTTTAGCACATAGTGAGACAGAGATACTTAAGAATATCCGAAATTTAGTGCCTGACCAAATGTTGGCAGCGCCATGTCGCCTAGGTTCTCATTATCCTAATGAGACTACTGGATTTGGGTGACAGAATGACCTGAATTGTGGGGTACTCAGTACAGTCCCACGCCCCGTGGCACCTGTCAGCTGAATCCTGGTTTTCTGGCCAACTAGCAGTGCCTCATCTCAACCCAAGAGCGGGAATGATTGTGGCTAGTGGGCGCATGACAGAGAGGACTTTTCACAGGAATCGGGGTCGATCAGATCTCATCCCTTTCTCTCTGTTACATTAGTCTGACATAGGCAAAGACAATCAGAAGCAGAGTATAGTTCAATAAGGTTTATTGAAGTGACTGCATCTTAGATAAAATGGCATGCATCGCAATAACTAGGATAATAAAACACGCTAGAATCAAAATCGTGACAAGAAGAGTGAAAAACAAAAACAGTCCCTCCATACTGTCACTAGGAATAATATGTATATATATTTCCTACCTAAGCTATGTTAAAGCACAGCTTGATGAGCCCTAATCCACCCTTCAGGTTTAACCCGTGGGAAAACATCATCCCTCATATCTGAGCAAGGAAGCCACACCATCCCCATATAGGCCAGGGATTCAGAAGTCTAAGGAAGCAGCAGTAACAAAGCCATTCAGCAGTCAACATGCAGTCGTGGTCATCTGGCTGGAATCTCCCTCTAACATGTATGGGACAGAGAAGTGTTTTTTCATAATAAAACAGCAGATGTTTTAAGAAAAGGTCTCCATGTAAGGGTATGTATGTTTCTGTGAATGTCGGAGACTCAGCATAACACTTTTGCCGGCAACCCTGACTGCAGCCTTAAGGAAAGCACAAAGCGAAATGAATGCTGTGCTGAGAATGTAATGCTTTCCTAGCTAAAAGAACAACCATATAGAGAAAATAAAACAACACCGCAAATGTGGCTAGTGCTAGAAAAACAAAGCAATGCTGAATAAAATGTAATTGGGCTAAAGTGCACAATGGCAGGCATAGTTAGCTAAAAAAACATGTCTAGAACATGGCTAAATAGCTGTACATCAGTTCTGCCGTGATCAGTTCTGCCACCGGATGACTTCACTTTATTTATTATTATTATTTTATTTAACCTTTAGAAAAATGAGGGCAAGCCATTAGAGAAGCAAGAGTGCATATGCAATTTCTAAGTTGAAGGTACATCCCTCCAGCTTTGTGATGGACATTTGAAAGTATTGTATCTGGCTTGAGAGGGACTTCAAGTAATGACTTAAGAAACTGCAGCAACTTTGCAGCCCATGCTCTTCTTTCCCATACATTGGTGTTGCAGTTACATTTTGTTACTGCATACAAAAATTACAGGATGTCCGTCTTCTGGGAATAGTTGCGCAGTTGCCATTCTACATTGAGGTGCACATTCTAATTCCTAAAAAAAAAAAAAAGTTTAATGTCGGAAATCAGTCCATGGCAAATGTGATCTTGCAGAGTTTACAAAAGTTTGTTTATTGCACTTGCTTGAGGAAAACATGGACTCGGGTGCAAAGCAACGTTGTATGTATTTCCTCAAGATGTCAAATTGTTGTGCCATTTGCATAATTCACTCTTTCATAGTGTAAGTATACACCCAAGAAGAATATCTCTGACACCATTGTATTCTACTGTAAGGACCTCTGTTGGTAGTAGAGAACATCAAGTTTTCCATCCACACTGTACTGTTCTGTGAGCAACTCCATTGGTAGTATAGCACAATTACACGTTTGCATCTCCATTGTATCATTTTATGTTCTCTGAGAACCTATTTTGGTAGTAGAGTGCAGTATGTTTTCCATCTACATTTTACCCTTCTATGGAGGCTTCTTTTGGCAGTATAGTGGAACTGCAGCTTTTCATCTCCACAGCACTCTTATGTCAGAACCTCTTTTGGTAGTATAGTGCAACTTCAGTTTCCAAGCACTCTCTTGTTCTCCTCTGACGACAACGGTTTGCAGTGCAGTACAAGAAGATTTTTGTCACTATTGTACTGTCCTGTGAAGGCAAATGTAGGCTTATGGTGACACTCCAGTTTTCTAGCACCTGTTTCGGATTACGGAAAACGTGTACCCATGCAGGGAAGTACTGTTTCCATTTTCACAACTTTGTCAGTTCACATTCATTTCTTTGTTTTGTATGGTACATACAGGAGCTTCATTTTTCACTCTTTCGAAGCCTATGAGTGAATAGTACAAGAAGGTCAGATTTAAAAAATATATATTTTTGGTATGGTACTGCTATTGCTGTGTGTAATTACTTATACAAGATTGCAAATAACAGAATGCCGGGAAAACATTAAATTGGATGAATCATTAAGTGTTCCCCTCGGAAGAGCTGTGTCATTCAGAAAATGCTGCCATTCTCTGAATTTTGTACCCCTCCTGCCCTACTTCAGCATTAATCGTGTGTAAGAGACTATTTAGCGCAGCTCCATTTCTCTCTCCCCCTATATTATAAGTTAATGTGAGCTTATCTGACTTCCCTTTGGTACAATTTCAGTTCTCTACCTTTTGTGAGGACACCTGTCAGTAGTATAACGCAACTGCAGCTTCCTATCTCCATTGTGTTTTTCACCACCCGTAATTAAGAAAAATATTAAATATGTGATTACAGAATCTCATTTTCCAATATAAAATTGTGCCTCTTATATTTTGCAAAAACAAAAGGATATGTCTAAGCTGATAGAAAGACATGAAAATATAGTGCTACTGTGGGATGATACAAGGCGTGTTTAACACTATCTCAAGACAGCAGTGAAAGGCTTGACTAAAACCTTCTTTACATATGTATTAAGTGCTATTATAGATGCGAGCACTATTACATGTGAAACCTAAACACATGCATGTATTCTCAATCTTTTGTAAGATTTATAACACATTCAACATTGCTGTCTAAATGAGAATGTTAAGGCCATACCTATTGACTTTGCTAAGGCTAGTTTGTCCGTGCATTCTAAATGAAACAAAAGGCTTAGATTTCCACTTGTGCGAGCAGATGTTTTGCAGGATGTTGAGCTTTTTGCTACCCAGATTTGAGGTTATTTCACCAGGCATCAATGGTCAGCTTGCTGCACAAGGTGATTAGATTGTGGTCAGTAGGTACATAATTATGTTTTTCTGTAAATGTGTGGTAAAGATAAGATTCCTCATTCATCCCCTTTCATTAGCTGTTTTTCTAATCTATTTTTTCTCTTCTTATTTCTTGTCTTCATCTTGGGTGACCATTTTTCTCAATTCCTTTTCTTTTTAAATTTTTTATGGTTCATACATATATTACAGCCATTACAGTGATGCATACACACCTATGATGACACATATCTGGCAAGCTGTATAGACACAACAGTTTCATTGATTTACGTAATTCCAGTACAATAGTTTGAACACATCATACTATCATGTTACTTAAGTAATCAGAAATGTCAACTGATCACAACATTTAGGTTAAAACTACACAAAAGATCCTATTAGGTACCCCATCCTCACTTTATATACCATCAGTGTACCTACAGAATTGAGCCCAGTGATCTGCATATGTATCCAATGGGTGGAAGATTAGTTTGACAGCATTTTCTCATATAATTGAAAAATGCCATATGATTTTAACAACCTGTCAGGCCTAGGGTTCTGTGTCTCATCAATTTCGGAGCTATTCTTCCTCAGACCGAAACAATAGCCAAACCTATAAATTATAGTTGATTTGTTGAATGTTGTGCAGTCTCAGTAAGCAGATGAATCATGGCATCAACTGGGGCATACACCCAGAATATTTCTGCTGTGGGATGATACAAGCTCTGTCACCATGTAACAAGACAGTCAGTGCCAAGAGGCTACTATTTGCTATGTACAACATAGGCATTTTGTGTCAAACTTTGGGGAAAAATGTACATATTCACTGTGGGGTAAAGAAACTCCTGACTAGAAATCTAATGTGTTAGCACATATTTAGCATCTATAGATGTATTATTTAAGTGCAAGCTCTTGTGCTCTTTGCAGTCGTCTGTGTCCCAAGTTCCCTTCTGGAACACACACTCAACATGACATTGTATTTACTTGCCACTAGTTTGCAGCCCCCTGTTTTCTTTAAGAAAATAAGTAACACTTTTTCTCCTGGAACACAGACTCTGTTGTAGTCTTCTTTTGGGGCCATAGGACCAAATATGACCCCAGGTCATGCAACAAGTGTTAATTAATTTACCTGAAGGCCATCAGGGAAAGAAGCCAAGCTCTTCTTCACAGACCACAAAAAGTTCTGTCTGTCTGGATTGAGGTCGTCCTCGTCAGGTGTGTCTAAGGCAAAGTCAAAAAACAAGCCCAGGACAAGTCAAGGAAGTAGTACAAAAAGTGCATTCATGCTCCTCAATGCTCAGATTCTCTTATCTGTGGTGGTGGGCCGTAGTGATGGTATTTGGGTTGGACAGGGTATTAAGGTTAAGAAGTTGGTGGCACCAGACTCCGTCTTTGGTGTCTAATTTGGGCCCCTTACCCAACTAAGAGCTGATGTAACCTGAGATACCTGAGCCATTGTTGACTCTGCAGCAGGTTGCGGCATTCAAGGAGGCCATACTGAAAATTTCTAAGTACATTCCAGCTCTCTCTAGGGCACCTTCTGCCCCCCTGGACCTGACTAAGCCTCCAGTTGAGCCTCTAGCGACTGGCAGTCCCCATCACCTACTGACTCCAGATGAAGTTGTTCCATTCCGCAAATTCTGCTAGGATGTGCCCCCCCCCCCCCCATGCCACAGGCCCCACCTCCTGCCCCTCTGTCAGGGCCAGCTACAATTCTGGCAGCAGCAGCTCCGAACCTGCAACCTACTCTGGACCAGAAAGATCTTCAGATAGAGCTTGCCCAATTTCGAGGGAGACAATTACCAAGCACATTCTGGGATGTTGATGGCTCTTCTGCAATTGCTATATGTTTTAAACAAACATTGAAGATGATGTTAATAATGAGGATGCAGATAATTTGCCTCCACCCCTTTATACATTTCTGGTCTTAACATTCAAAATAAGAGCATCTTGTATACTTTTTCAGAAGTCCAGCCTTGATTCATCATGAGTCTTCCACAGAGGTAAGTGCCTCCTTTGCAGGATTGGTTTGCAAGGGCATCGGAATCTTGAAATACCCCCCCTCCTTCACAGAAGAGATTAAGGCTGGTCTCGTTCTTGGAATTTAGCACCCTGGGCCGTTGACTTCTGAGCATTGATTGCCTTTTTACAGTGCCCTGATTGACACAGTTATGGCTGCTTGGTCAAAACCATTCTCAGCTTTAGCCTTGAGGTACTCCATTGCAAGGTATCTCAGGCCAGAGACAATTGATTCACTTTTTGACATAACATCTACCACAAGAAAGCTTTGTAGTATAGGCCTCCCTGATTAAAGTGAAACCAAATTATTTTCCTACTTTGTCACTTGAGTCAAAAAGAAACAAAGTTATAAGTAAGTCTGTTTTGTTTTTTTTGCGAGTTTGGCTGTGCTTCTGGAATGCAGTTTGTTTATTGGGCCTTCCCACCCACACCTTTTGGGGCATGGCATGTGAGATGCTGAAGACTTTGCCAGAAAACACATGCAACACCTTTGCTCTGAGAGTAAATGATAGGATGCTGAGAAGTCTTTTCCATGTTAAGGGCTGGACACCTGGGCTGTGGCCATCAGCATAATTATTAGATGACATGCTTGGACTCCACTGGATTCTCAAGGGAGGTCCTGGCTTCTTTAACGCATATGCCACTATATAAATATAGGTGTTTTGGCGAGAAGGCTGATGCAGTCCTACAGAAATTTAAAGGCAGGAGAGCTATGGCCCAATCTCTGCTCTTCAATTTTATCAGCAACACAGAAAGTTCAGAGGATACTCAGCTAGTATTTTGTACGGTCAGTGGCAACCCTCTCTGCCTCTACAGTTGCCCACAAAGACGTTTTTTAGTGGCAGGGGTGGACCTGTTTACAAAGGACAAGTCCAATAACAATAACAGCTCTCCTCATCCTCCTTTTCACTTGGTACCACTTATATTCGGCTTTAGTTCACTCTACAATTTTGTTTTGAGGCCAGTAGATGCCAGAATTCACAGTCCCTGCCTTTGTGGTGCTTAATCAGATCGGACTAGTGAGTCCTTTATATTATCCAAGTTGGGTATGTCCTTTCCTTTTTGGATGGATCTCTGCCAGATCTCCTCACACTGCTCTTGGGTACTTGAGAATCACACCACACTTCTGTCTAAGAAATTATAACATTGCTCACCAGATGGGTAATCAAACTGGTTTTGAATCTCTTTATCAGTTGGAGCAGAGCCCCCATTTAAATCTTCTGAAACTGAGAGCAGTCTGGCTAGCTGTAAAGGCCTTTATGCCTTTCTAACAAGGATAGGTCGATCCAGGTACTGATTGACAACATGACTACCATGTGGTGCTTCAATGAGCATGGAATACTTGGTTCTCATGCCCTCTGACTGAAGGCTTTGGTGATAGGTGGCACTCCACAGGATTTCCCTGACGATCAGCCACCTAGCTAGTTCCCTCAACATCAGGACAGGCAACCCCAGCAGATTTCATCTTGCTGATTACAAGTAGCATCTGATAAAGAGGTGGTATGGAGTATTTTTACTCAGTGGTATATTCCGTAGATGGACATTTTCACTACCTCCTAAAGTAAAGTACTTACTCATTGCCTAGCCTTTTGTGTTCTCTAGTTTCTCCTCCTGGATCTTTAGGTGACTTGTTCGGGTGGGACTCTTGCTTCCCATACACACTTCTGTCCCTCTCACTGGTCCCAAGGTCCCTGAAGAAAGTCAGGCAGGACTAAGATTAGCTGATTCTGGTGGTCCTCGATTGGACTAGTTAGGTCTGGTACGCCGAAGTACTTACCCTGATCACCTGCTCTTTTGCAAACCCTGCTGTCTTAGCAGAAAGGCAGAGTGCTGATCTTGACCCTTCACAATCTACACCTTCATGGATGAAATTGAGTGGATCCAGCTCAGGGTCTGAATCGAACTTCTGAGGTTTTTGATTTTATTCTTGCAGCTCACTGCTGTCCCACCAAATCAGTTTATCCAGGCCACTGGTCCCACGGAGGAGGAGTAGAGGGGAAGGCGACTGTAGAAAGATATTTCACCTAGTAACGTAGGAGGAGAGGAGAAGTAGGGGACTAGAGGGCGAGCTATTGGTGTTTATAGTATAGGAAGAATATAGTCTAAATGCCAGCCATTGACTTGGGTTTGGGTATGATACCAACTAGGCTTAGAGCTTTAGTTAGAAAGCACTGAAATGTGATGGTATTTAGCAGTGTTGTTCAGTACCCCTCCACTGTAGTTCTCCTTGTGCACTAAATCTTACATAGTAGGTAATGAGCTGCGCACAACAACACAGAATGGGCTAAAAATCACACTATATACCTACAAGGACCTGGACATGACCTGAACCTAAGTGCAGTTAATCCTGAATCCAAGGGATGGATCTACACCTCGGGGACCAACTGCCTGCGCTCTGCTCACGTTCCTCACAAGGTAGTTGCGCACAGCCATCAGCTGATATTAAGTGCGATTAAAAGAATTTACGTTCTTACATTTAGATAAAGAAGTTGATTTTACTCTTCGTATTCACAAGTTTCCAGATAAAATAAAGATTATTGTACGTGCACAGAAGGTTCTTCGTACAAAAAGCATTTTTAAAACGAAAGAACATCACATGGTAAAAATGTATCATATTTTCTAAGTCCACTGACTATAATTCCCCCAGAGTGAAAACGGATAATTGACTGTGTGCAAAAAGATCATAATTTGCCACAGCTGCTGCCCTGTTCCATTGTAAAGAACTGTATAATAATGCCCAACTGCCTTGCTGTCTTAGCTAACGTGACCCAAGTAGTGGTCTTTTTTTCCCATTCTGTTTTTTGACAAGCATTCTCATGTAGGCCTTCTCCTTATACAATTAGTTCCAAGGGCTCTTCTACGGGTTTCTTATTTGCTGCAGTGATTTTTTTTTTTTTTTTTTAAGAAGGTGGAATGTTGACCAATGGTTCGCACTGGATTTAAATGAAAATGGCTGGGATGGGAACAGTGTAGTTGGCTTTGTAACTCACATTTTCTGGCTTTGTTTGCTGGCTTTATTTGCTTTAGGCTCTCCAGGTTCAGGTTGTCCCCCCCATTGCCTAAACTGTGTTTACTGTATTCTTCCACAAACTCCCTTACTGTAAACAGACATTTAAATCTTGTTCTTTTCTTGTCACGTTTGGTGTGCATTCAAAGATCGAGGTGAAATGTCAGGCGATATCTTCCGAGACTGCTTCTTTACTTTTATTTCTGTGACTTCAAAGTGACAATCTGGCTGGATACTGGGGGTAGGAAAGAGGTTTTTATCTACCACACAACATTTAAATGAAGAGAGTGTGTGTGTGTGTGTGTGTATGTATTTCAGAATATATCAGAATTAGAAAAAGAAATGAAGCACATTTTTTGTTATTACTGAAGTGTATTGGAATCAAATAATTTAATATGATCAAAACAAATCATTACACTAGGTGATGCAATTTCCACACATTTTCGTTGGTACACTCTATAGTTTTATTAGTAAAAGTATGTCTGTGCAAATGTAATGGTAATTTCAATTTAAAATGTGTTGTCTCTAATGGCAGTGTGCTGCCATACCATACATACTCCTCTCCACGCCACTTCACTCTACTCTGCACCACTCCACACCACTGCCCTCTGCTCTGCACCACTCCCCTGCACTATGCACCACTCCTCTGTCACTGCACTCTATGTCACTGCACTCTATGCCACTTCACGCTACGCCTCGCTGCTCTACCCTGTACCAGTCTACTCTGTGTCAATGCACTGTTCGACACTCCATACTGGTGCACTCTTCACCACTGCACTCTACACTATTCCAGTCAAGGCCACACCAAACTTCTCTGCACAACTCCGCTCTACACCACTCTGCAATACTGTCCTCTACTCCACTCCACTCTTGGCCACTACACTGTACATCAGTGTGCTCTACTCTCTAACACTCAATTCCATGCCCCTACACTGTGCATCAATCCTCTGTATGCCACTCTGATCTACTCTGCACTACTGTACTCTATGCCGCTGTACTCTACACCACTTTGCTCTACACCATTACACTCTATGCCACTCTACGTAACTGCACTCTACACTGTACCATTCCACTCTATGCCACTTCACTCTACTCTGAAACAATCTACTTTATGACACTGCACTTCACGCCACCCCACTCTGTGCACCCCACTCTGTGCACCTGCACTCTGTCACTGCACTCTATGCCACTTCTCTCTACTCTGCGCCACTCTACACTCCTCCAGTCTACACTGTGCCACTCTTCCTTTTCTCTGCACCACTCTACTCTGCACCACTCTACTCTTCACCACTCTACTCTTCTTCCACTCAGCACCACTCCCCTCTGTGCCACTCTACATTGCATTACTTTACTCAGCGCCACTGCAGTCTTCTATGCGCCGCTACATTCTACAACACTGCATTGTACGCCACCAAATGCAATGCCACTGAACTCAATTCCACTATACACTGCAGCACTCTTTGCCACTGAACTCTACACCAATCCACTCTACTTTGTGCCACTCCAGTGTATGCCACTCTACGCAACTCCACACTATGCCACTTCAATACACAAAATTCTCTTCCACTCCACTCTTTGCCATTCCACTGTACGACACTCCACGTAACTATCCTCTATGCCACTAAGTTGTAACCATGCTGAACAGCAGCCACCATGGTGTACAACATGGTTAAAACACATTGGTAAAGCCAATAGCTCTTGGATAGGTGAAACTTATTGGTTTATACTTGTTTTATGATTACAGCTGACTTATTACGTCTCGACGTTCCTATAAAAAACATGTCGTACATGTTCAACTGTGATAACTTATCACTGTTGAATTCGACCTCATAATGCTGGTAGCTAGACCCAGCAGCCACAGTAACAAACAGACATCGGCACATCTTTGCATCTGTAGTTTAAACAGCGTTTTTCCTTGTGTTCAGTTTTTCTCAAATTAATAGTCCTGTTAGTACAAAGGAAAGATTTAGGGCAACATATTAGTTTTTTGCATGCTGCTGTTCATTACAAGCAAAGAAAAGAAAATCTGGATGTTGCTACTCATTATCGGCTTCACCCCCTTTTATAACAAACTGATTCTAATATGTTTTTCAATCAATTACTATCTGCTTTTGGTGTGTTTAGTTTGACATTAGAGATTCGCTTTAATTCTTCATGACTGCAACCATGCTATGTCTTTCATATGTTTGTGCAAGACTCCAAGGATTCAGACAGTTTGTGGCATAAGTGATGCTGTGACCATGTATTAAATGGAATAAGATACCCTGTGCAATACGTTACACGGATATTGGAGTGCCATGCCATTCCAGAGCAACTATGCCTTAGGCCTCGTTCTTTTATATCACTTTGGAACTCCTTGGTGACTTGTGCTATCCTTGTTATGTATGGCAAGGTAGTACTTTATCAGGTATAATACTACCGGTTAATGTTAAGTTATTGTGTGATGCCATGAAACAATCTTTGGTAGGTCTGGCTTACTACTTGGTGATAGAATGATGATGCTTGTTGGATTTAAATTGAAACTTAACAATTTAGTCTAATGTGAATGCCTTTTATTTTGCAGGATAACATTTTGCCATCTGCCATTTCAAAGTAAATGGCTCTATGTGGGTACCGAAAAAGGAAACATACATATTGTCAACGTGGAGTCGTTCACCCTCTCAGGCTATGTCATCATGTGGAATAAAGCCATTGAACTGTAAGTTGGATCAGATGTCATATGTGATACTGTAAACATTGCCATTGACAATACGTTAGTGCCTTTATGCTATCAAGTATTTCAAATCAAGAAACAACGTACTAAGTGGAAGTACAGTTATGCTTTCAACAATTCCGAATCATTAAAAATGAGTCTCATAATGTTTACTTGCCGGACGTATCACAAAATAGGTGTCACATAATACTGGATTTGGCTATAATGCAGAGTTTTTTTTGCTATTTAAATTGAACCCTCTGATGGAGGTATCCAAAATCCTGTGGTATCCAAGAAAGAATTTCTAATACTTTAGCATTCATAAACGTGTGATTGGCGTTATCAAGAGCGAGTTTCAGTTCACCCTTACATGGCCTTATCTCAGTTAAGGATTATACACTGGTCAATGATCTTTTAATAAAGCCCACAGAAGTGTTCATGACTTATATGGCCCCAAGAGCTAATTACTACGTTTTGGTAGAAAATGTGTGTAACCTGAGCGATGTGTATATTGTTCACCTTCTTTCTGGCCTACAAGATACATTTCAGGCGTATGCGTGTGGATGGAGTGGTATACATTCCTTTCTTTTTGTATTCTTATTGTTTTTATTGAGGGATTTTGAAATATAATGCCAACTAACGGCTGAACAACAGATACAATGTATTTTGACGCCTGCATCTTGCAGAGTGGCTGCAGTGTCATTATCCGTCCAGAGTTTAAAAATAAAGGAAGATAGTGTGCAATATTCATTAATTGATCTAAATCTTCTACTATGCCAATCAGTGTGAATTGTTGGGATGGGACTGCCCCCAGGATGATATATGGGTGTGTTTCCTGTCCTGATTACCGACTGCATGTGACACTGCTATCCTGACTTTTTACTTTGGTCCTGGCTTCGTGATAATCATGCGAAAAAATATAGCTAACGCAAAAACTATTCCAACATACTACATTCAATACATTTTTTTTTTCTTCAATGCAGTAAGCAGAGGAAGGAACACGTGATAAAAAATTTAGCTCAAGGTAGACACCAAGGAGCAGGTGCCTACCACTCCCTGTGGGAAGATTGTGAGAAGGCCCTAGGAGGAGTGTGGCATACGACAATGCTGACTTCTAGTTCTCGCCTGTGTATGTCAACTTAAAAACACTTGAACAGAGAGGCTAAATGTGCAATGTATAACACTGAAACGTAAAATGAGTGCACGTTTATAATGCAACTTAATGTGCATTATTGCAAAGACTTTTATTGTGCTTTAAACAGGTATAAAAACTATTACAAGTCCGACAGTAAAATATAGTAAGTTGACTGTTAAATCGTTAAAAAATCTAGCAAAGCAGGTGTACCTATCTGGACACAGAAATTTGAAATGGAGTTAAACTTTACATCGAGCAACAACAATGAAACAATTGTATTAATAGAATTGCTTGCAGGTGAGGATTTTTTTAATGAGACCAAGTAGCTATACAGAAAGACAAGTACATAGCCCATATTCATAAATAAAAACGTTCTTTAAAGCTTTCTGCGGTCCACACTCAATTCAGGGCATATACAGGTGAAAAAAGTGGATTTGTCTATGTACTTATATAATAGACATCAGCCACTGGATGAGCGGTAAGCTGGCCAGCCTGATCTCAGTTCAAATATTGGTAAAAAGGAAAAACAAATACATGTCTTTCAGTTTTACTAGTTAAGGGGTAACTTAAATACATGAGGGAGGGAGCAAGGGTGTATAAATACACACTTCATGCTTTGGTAATCTTTCTAATCTGAGCTGCAGGATGAGAATTTAATCAGGATCTTATTTGTGACCTTGAAACCCTGTACCTCCGTTATACTTCCCTATGTCTCCTTCTATTGCAATTCAGTTAAACACTGGCTTGATATTTTAAACCATGCATTCATTACGTTATTTGTACACCCAATCATTACCCAAATCAAAGAATGTAATCTTTCTTGTCCTTCCAAGACAAAACAAAAAACAGCCTTTAGAGAAATAGTGCCATGATCCTAAAATTCCACTATATCAGGTTAAACTCCGATCTGATATTGATTGCATGATTGTGGTATATTGAATATTATGCGGTATGCAGAAATTAGCATTAGGTTTAACTGTTAGCAAGGGCCCTGCACTGCTTCATTCCACAACACCAGCAAACGACTGGTAGGAACATTAAAATATTTTTGTAAAGTTTTGAGGGGAGGCACACGATGATAAAACTCCTGTTAACTTTACATCCACATTAATATTCTCTTTTAACATTTATTTTTATTTTGTTACTAAAGTTTCTCTTTCTTTTAATATAAAGAGAGGAAATCAAAATTCCCAATACATTGATAACACTCATATAATCCCTTTGCCTTCCATTCACGGTTCTGAATCCTCATTTATAGTAACACAGTCCTTAGACATCACCCATATACCTTCCGATCTTAGTCAGTAGTTAAAGCAGTACAACCTTTTGCTGTTTACTTGATATTTGAGTCATTTGTTTGCATTTGTGCGGAGCAGCCTATAAAACAGACACATTTGTTGGTGTTTGCGTGGTACAGCCTCTAGCAGGTACATGTTTTGAGGTTCCATGACTGCTACCTCAAGGCAATAGATTCTCTTGAAATGTTTTCTGAATTTCTAGCCCACCTATACTGGCTTTCCTTGTTTTATTCATAATGTGCAATTCTGTTCATTTGTTCAGAAAATCATGCTATAATGTTTTGTGTAGTGGCAGTCAGTTGTGGGGTGTGGAACATTATAAATCTAACACCTCAAAATACGTTCTGGCTGTAGGCTATACAACACAAACAACAAAATATTGTGCCTGTTTTATAGCTGTTCTGGGTAAATGAAAACACATAATTGCAGTATCAGTAACAGCAAATGGTTGCACATGTAGACTGCGGTAAAACGTTGTATTGCTAAAACTGAGGTCTAGGGACTGAAGGTTTTTGACTGATGCGCAAGAACTTTGTTTCCATCATGTGAAAAATGACAGTGTATTAGGACAGATATTAGTTTGGCCAAAATCATACTTTCCAACCCTACAAATTCAGGCAATAGGTTATCAGTTTTAATTGATTTCCGCTACGTACCAACTTTGCATCACGTTCCTACGATTGTTGTAAGACCTCCTGCTGGCCTGCAGTCACACTTCTGCTGGCTCCTTTGAGCTGAGCTGTAAACCCAGACAGACGGCTTGAGATGCCTGAGCCCCTTATCTCAAAACATGTTCTTAAATAATTGCACTTTGCTATCTAGCTAATACCTAAATCACCTATTCTAAAACGTTTTCCTCTAATCAACCTCTGACCAAAGATTACAGCCATATACTTTTGTGGGATTACTAAAAATATATTTTATCACTTTGACAGGTAGTAATGTAGACCCAGTTATGTTTAACCCAAAATGATGCTATAGTCTGCATACTGCAATGTATGGAGACAGGTAGAACCCAGCATATATGGTTAATTCCTTGTTTGTGATAACTCAGTGCCCATATCTGCTATATGCAGACTCTCATAAAAGGGCTAGAACACAGCCCTGCCTCATGCTGCAGTTAGTATATATTTCTTGAGATAAATGATTGTTATGTCCCTCTTTGATTTTTACACTGCTCTCTATAGATGTACACTTAATTCTTTACCGCCTCATTTCAGTGGCTTAATTAGAAGGATTGTGCTCTCCAGTTTTCTCAATGCCAAAAGAAACAACATTGTGAAAGAAAAGGACTGAGACAAAGTAGAAAAGATGCTTGAAAATAACAGGAACTTCAAGTATAGCTTGCAAATAGCCAGTGTGGAGTGACTTTTACTAAACTTATACCCTTTTATTTATTTGTACTAAAATTAACGAGGAAAGAATTCTCCAAAAGGCATTGTTATATTATCCAAGGAGTAAATTCAATTGACATTAAATACTTGTAACTACCAAACTTTCATTAACCTGGTTTCCCATAAGAGATTTTAGTGTTTCAGTAGTGTAGGATTTGCTAATGGTTTAATTGCGCTGCATGGGTGAATATAAATATTTAATATTAAAACTGAACAAAAACTAGGAAGTAAATCTGACAATTTCAGTTCTAAAACGTGCAAATGTTGGCTCTGTTCGTCCATAACAGCAACTATAAATGTCAGGTAGCTTGTGATGTAGAACATTAGCCTCCTTTATGTTAGTCCTATGGATTCATGCTTAGGGCATCACCCGAAAACTCCTGGATGCCCAGCAATCCATTACCTGATTTCACCTAGATCTCTTGGACTCAGAAGCCTGCAAGGTCCCTCGCAAAGGCTCAGTATAGCGCGATCCTTCAGATATAGCTCCCATTCCATGACATTCGGCTCATCATGTGGCCCTCTTTCGTTCTCTGAGGTAAAAAATGATTCCAAGGGGCTTAAAAAGTGCCTAGTCTGCTACAGCACTGCTTCCCAGTTGTTTACCTAGTAGCTGTTGTGTTGATCATGCATTACTTGAAGCTGACAAACTTACTAAGAGTGGAAAATGTGGATGAACTATTTCTCCAATTGATTTTTTGACCTTGAGGATTCAATAAGCTGTGAAAGCTTTGTTTGAGAATGGAGACTCTCATTCAATTTTCACACTGTTTAGAGTCTCCTCCAATTGAGAAGCAGAAATGACTTTGCACATTATTGAGTTCATTCAATGTTTCTTTTCTCTTGCAAGAGAAACCTATTGGGAACGATGAACGTATTAAACTAATATTAGGCACTATTTTTGATTTCAGCCCAGCCGGTCTGCCTATATTTAAATTCACCCTGATATGTGGATTTTCAGAAATAGAGATTAAAAAGTACACTATGCTTTTCTTTAGGCTCTTGTTGATCCTTCAGAGGGACTGATTAGCCCTTCTATTTTGTACAAAACATTTTAATAAAGCATTCATAACAAATCTTATCAAAATCAAGTATATTGCCATTTCCGCTCTTAGGCCAATAAATTGTACATCAGTTTTTTAAATGATCTTTATTGATTTTGTTAAACGAGACAAACAGTAACAATGCTGTGCACAGTATTTTTGACACAGGTAGATTGAGTATCTCATCAATAAAATCATACCAACATGTTTAACACCCTCCATCCCCAGCTGGGGCTCTTGTGCAAAGTGTCCCAATTAACAGAAATCAGAAACAGTACACATAAAAAATGGCACAACATGGCTATATATCTGTGTGATCATGAGCAGTGGCAGTTCGTTATGTAGTAGGTACGTCTGTGGAGGGTTCCTTCAGGGCAACAAGAATGGCTGCCCAGGCTTGGAGATCGTCCTCTAATGTATCATTGTTCCAGACATGTTTCTTTTGAACCTGCTCTGCGGTGGCCTATTCAGTGATATCCCTTAGTCAGTTAGCATATCTAGGAGGAGCTTAACTCAACTATTATATGACTATTCGGCGTTGTGCTCTTGTTAGGCCCAACGGAACAAATTTCCTGCTAAATGTCCTACCGGGGGGGAGGAGATTAGTCCCAGGATCACTTGCTGTATTTCTAGTGATAGCCTCCACCTAGAGGCCCTATTGAGATTGTTGAGGACCAGCCACCAATAGGGCGAGAGAGCCACACAGTCCAGGATTATGTGTACAAAATCTGCCATCAGGTTTCAGCACTGGGAATATGTGTCAGAACATGTAGGATAGATGGTTCGTAGGATTTTTTTGTGAGAGCTAGGTTTGGTGAATAAAGTTATATTGTATGTGTTTAAACCTAGCTTTGGAACTGGCAATATGGACCCCCCTCATGGATACGCACCCAGTCTTTCCCTGTTATTGTGTCCAATAGTAATCCCTCCCATTTTGCCTGGATCGGGAGGGCCCCTTCAGAGATCTTCGCATAGTGCCCCCTAAAGGTGTGACACCAGACGCCAACCCCCGGCCATCCCAGTAATGTGGTGAGAATATCAAAACTGGATGGGGCTTCAGGGAAGAAGGGCCATATCTCCCTTGCTGTGGCTGTAAGTTTGGTATTGCAAAAATTCACCTGGGCAGAGTTCAAAAGATTCTACTGTAGCGGCATACGTAATAAAGCACCCTTTTGGGTAAAGATCCCCCAACGTATGACATCCTTTGTCTTCCCACCTTTGGACCAACATAGACTCCGCTATCCTGCTGAAAAGTTGTAGAATCCAATTCGGTAAGTGTGGGGCATAGAGAGCCCATCGCAACACCCATCTTGAGAGCCACTCATCAGTAATGTCGGAAGTGCACAATCCAAATGGGAGCCCCTCAAAAGGGTCATCTCAGTTCTTCAAATGCATCCAAGAGATGGCATGCTTTAAGTGTGCCACTATGTAATAGAGCTCCATGTAAGGGACCCCAACACCACCCTGGTGGGACCATGGTCTTTTCTAAGTGAAGAGACCTACTGGTCTACCCCTGTCCTCCCATAATAAGTCAACAAGAAGGCCATTGATTATCCTAAAGTATCCTCGAGGAATCACATAGAATGTGCCCTGAAGTACGTAGAGGCATTTGGGGAGCAATATCATATTTGCAATGGAAAGTTTTCCCATAAGAGAGAGAGGCAGGTCTCTCCAAAATGATACAGGAGCTTTTAGTCCCTGTACTACTCTCTGGACATTAAGATCAAAAAACACCTCCTCAGTAGGCGCTAGACGAATTCCCAAATATCAGACGTCATGTTGTTCCCAAAGCATCCCCAGCGGAGGAAGCTCTTAAAGGGATTTCCCCATTAGGGAACCAGTAGGGTGAGTCATGACTTAGAGGGGTTGACCCATAGCCTGGACATCTCCCTGAACTCCCACATCACCTGCATGAGTATGGGTACAGAGTAGTTTGGGCGACAAAGGTATATCAGGGTATCATCTCCATGAAGGGAGATATCACTTGGGTGGTCTCCCCTATTGTAATCCCCTTGTCCCTTTGCAGAGTTTGTCACCCAGATGCACCATTGTAAGCACAGATAGGAGCGGCAAAAGAGGACAGGCCTGCCTAGTATCCCTGCATAGGCTTGTGGTGAATCCAGTTTAGTTTTTATTGGGACTCAGGAGTTTAGCTTTCCCCTTTGGCGTGCAGGCCTGTGCCCTGTCACCTAGTGACTTTTAACCTACCTAGCCTAGCAGCAGTTAAAGAACACCTTGGACTCCTATCAGAGGAAGTAGACTTGCAACATTTCTTACTAGGTCCAAGAAAACAACGCTCTAAACAATTCCTGTATGCTATATACAATGAGATCTGGAAGCTTTCTCAAACTGAAGCAGCTGCACGTTTGAGGCAGATAGACAAGGAACATTTGAAAAAGGCTTTAGCTGTTATTGATGATAGCATGAACACTCTGTCCAACAGAATAAACACACTAAATAGCATTGTGTATCTGCTATTGATATCATTCAGAATGACATGTCCCTTTTACAACATGGACAGAGTCAGCTGCATTCCATTATGGAGTTGGGTTGGACATTGAAGATTCTGAAAAATTGCCACATCCTGTGGAAATACATCAACAGTAGTGACTTGTTTGCTGCTTTTAATGTATCCAGGGAGCAACAGATAATGACTGAAAAGGATGCGAGTTACACCATGTTCAACATAGAAAAGTTAGAAAAGCAGCCTTTCATTGTAGCAGAGACACCATTAACAGTATGGCTCGTACATGGCGTTATAAATCTGCCAATTTCCACCCTTCGTTTCACAAAATGTTTGAAACATTTTGCTGTGAGCGGCTCTGAGATAGCTATATAAAAGAAGAGTGTTGAGTTCAAATGTCTGAACAGTGAAACAGAAGACTTTCTGAGCGGAAGCGAATGTGAGACTACTGTTAGTCATTCGATGATCTGCAAACAGGTGTCACTTCACAGCTTATGCAATGCAGGGCTAGCGAACTTGGAATATTTTCTGAAGGGTACTCCAGTCCCTTTGAATTATTGAGCATTACATATGCTTTGGAATGGAAGTTATGTGGTCCTGCGCAATTAGAGCTGCTGTGGAATGAGACCAGAAATTGCCAATGCAATTTCAGTCCTTTAAAGTGTAACTTGTTGTGGATGTGTTCTATACCCAACCCCCCACACACACACAATAGATAAGAATAGCAGAAATGTGGCCTCACATTGATACTACTGATGTAAATTATGACAAGCTGAGCAGACGAAGGGTGCTACTGTTCCAAAAACAAGTGGCGTTGACATCAGCCAGGCCAGACAGTTGTATGCTCTCCAGATAGCAAGAACATCAGCTGAGATACAATCACTGTTAAATACCAGCTTCCACAAGCACTTTGGAGAGCAGGTCTTCATATTTTTCAATGCCTCAAGCACTGTGGGGATTGTACACCTCTTTAAGGCTGTTGGGTCTGGATTTGTTTCCATCTTCCAGACTTTCTTCTGAGTCATTCCATCAGCTGTCCATTTACTCTTTTCAAGTGCTTTGATGGCTTCCCTGTGACTTTGGCGCTGATTGGCAAGATACTGCTGCTGCTATTCCTAATATGCAGTGGTTGTGCCTTCTCAGCTAAGTGGAGTAATGGAGCTACTACCACCGGCCCAGCTGTGTCGTAGTCGCATAGTACAGTTTTTTTGTGCTTCGTTGCTGGAAGAATTAGAGCACGATTGGTCACTATCATTAAGACCAGTCCTGTGGTGCGTGCGACCTGTCTTTCATTGCACCTGGTGTCTTTTTGAGTGTCTAGCATTGGTGTGTCTTGCTGTTCAGCCAGTGCCTTCTGTGGACAAGGAACCACTGATGTTCCCGATGAGGGTTCATTCACGGTCGTGTCCCATGAGACTGAGGTTGATTTGTGAGGCCACTTATGAGCCACCACTTGTGAACTATTTGGCTCCAACAACATCTGGCACTATGGATGGTGCTGCCTACGTGGGTGATCCTGCATTTACAGCATCTGCGCACTTCTACTCCTTGGATCCTTCTGCCAATCCTGTGATCAATCTTACATCTAAAGGTGTGGAGTCCTTCCTGGACGCACTCCCATTTGATGACTTCGGAGACATTCTTCAAGATCATGATTATTGTTGAATGATTTGATCACTGGCCTTATTCAAAATTTTAAATACGACACCAAATTGTCTTATTAATTTGGCTCGCATTTGGCCTGGTGTGCTTGTCTCGGTTGACATTTGGTCTCTTTGTATGTTTTTAGCCTAATTTTCAATTTGATTTTACATGGTTTTAGCTCAGAGCATTTTAGCTTGGACTCATGCACCCTCAATAGCGAGTTAGCATCCTTGTTTCAGCAATGGGGAGGGTGTGGTGAATCCAATTTAGTTTTTATTGGGACTCAGGACTTCAGTTCCACCACAACTTCCCTGAGAGGTTTTATCTAGAGTCCATGCGTAAGGCTGCCAGAAATCACCTTCTACCGTTTGGGTTTTTGGTGAGGTGCTGCTTGTGAGCCTGGAGGGTTGGACCACAGTTGCAGCTTGTTGTAGGAGTGGCTTAGTTGCATACAAACAAAAGTGATGTCAACCCAGTCTTGCCTAGGAGTGGGAGTCCAACTACGACATGCTAAACAAGCCGGAGACCTCCCTGCCTGAACTCACTCTGGCCCAAGGGTGTCTGTGTATAGTAACTGGATCAGTTGAATGAATTTAGATTCTATCCTGACCTTTTTCAGGGCGTTCCATAAATATCTCCAGCTCAAAGAGTCGAATGCCTGCTCCATGTCTAAAAAGGCTGACGCAAAAGCATTGTCAGTACATTGCAAGGCTTGATAGATATGGGATAGCCGTCTCAGATTATGCAGCATGGTTCTCCCATGGATAACTACCGACTGGTCCATATGGACGAGGGATGGGAGACACGGAAGAAGGCAGGCCAGTAACGTACCACTAAGTATTTTGACATCGACATTCAGAAGGGAAATGGGTCTGTAAGCTGAGGCTAAGGAAGGGTCCTTGCCAGGTTTGTGAATCATTACTATTAGAGATTCAAGGAGCGTGGGGTGGAGACTGCCTTTCATCAAAAACCTCCAGGAGCTTCTCAGCCAGAATATCTATATACCTACAATAAAACTCTGCTAGGGTGATCATTGTTCCCTGGTGTTTTTGCTGTCTTTAATGTCCAGACTGCAGCGAGAATTTCCTTGCGTGTAATGGGCTCTTCTAGATTTTCATTGGAAGTAGGGCTTGGGAGCTGAATTGCCAACAGATAGTCCACGATGGCTGGGCTGGTCCCCGGCTAGCATAGATGTCACTAAGATGGGAATGAAAGACCTCATTGATGGACCGTTGTGTGTAAACACAATGGCCTGTAAATATTTTAAAAGCAGGATTGGGGTTCTAGAAATCCTATTGTTTAACTATATGGGCTAGCATTGCTCCAGTCTTATCTCCCTCAGCATGAAGTCTTTGGCAGTACGCAGTATGAGGGTGTTTTTCTAATCTACACCAGTCACCTAGAAGGGTCCTACGGGTCTCGCATTAGTCCTTCTAGATGTGATGGAAGCATTCTCTCTCTATCGCCCAAAGCCTTTTAATGTTCCTATATGTCTCCTTTAAGCTGCCACTGGACTCCATACATTGTGTTAAGGCACACCCCGCAGAGGACTGCTTTCATTCCCTTCCAATCCATAGCCCTACTGCCCCAGTTCTCATTGAAGTAATATATATAAGTGTGTCTGCAACTGTGGCTTCAAAGGGAGGGTCCATAAGCTCCTCTGCTTGGAGACTCCAGAGCGGTATCGCCCGGCCTACCAGCCATTATTTCCAAGCACCAACAGGACGGGGGAATGGTCTGACAGATATCGAGACAAGTAGGAGATTCCGGAGACCAAAGATGCCAGAGTATCGGAGACCAGACAATAATTCAGTCAACTGTGGGTGCCAGTGGCAGGGGTTTAACAGGAGAGTTGTTTGACTTGTTGGTATCTGACCTGCCAGATGTCTCCAAGGTGTTATTTGCACATTATGTCATGTAATGCCTCTGTCATACAGGGTTTTGGTGTGCCCTGGGATACGGTCAAGTTCGCCATCCAGGACATGGTTACAATTCCCTGTCACGATAATATCAGCTGCCAAATATAGGGAGGCATCCTGTGCCACAGTGGTGTAAAATCATGACAATCATTGTTAGGTGCGTATACAATGATTAAATAGACCTCCTACCCATCCAGGGTGCCAAACGGGACTACATATCGACCCTGTGGGACCACAACATAGCTCAGATGGAAAAATGGCACCCTGGGACCACCCAGATAAATACCCGTAGCTGGAGTAGGACATGGCGTGTAGCTGTCCCCTCAAGCACTTCCGGAGAGAGGAAATGCAATTTCCTCATATATGGGTTTCCTGTGGAAATGCAATGGACACCTTATAGCGGTTTAAGTAGGCATGAACCCTCCTAAGCTTTTCGGTTGAGCAATACTGCAGAGATTCCACGTCTTGAGTTTAGCAGTGTATTCTGCCATCTATAAATAGTGGTATTCCTTCCCACCCCTCTGAATTGGACTGTCATGTCTCCAATGTCCCTCCATGTGGGTGATTCTGAGGCAACGATTTTGTCATTGATGCTCAAGAGCAAGATACAATGTCCTGTATCAACAAACCCATTAAAAAATGAATACCCAGCTCATCCCTCCCCATGGGCTGCAGTGCCACATCCACCTGCCCAGTGTTGTGGCAGTTGAGAGTTAGCAGAAGCCGCCCCATTACCGCAAATAGAAACGCAAAACTAAATCAAATCAGAAATAAGGCACAATAAATATAAGTTATGCAATGCTAGAGATGAGGACTCAAGAGAAGAGTGGAAATTAAAACACACTCATGCTCCCCCACTACGTCACAGCTCACTCCTAGAGCATCCCATCAACAGAACAGCAGGATAAACATTTGTTATGCAGTAGAGTTAACCATCCTGTCCCTTTCCCCCAGGACAGAACTCAGTGATAGTTTCTATTCATGAATTAATTTGCCCCAAACCTCTGGGGTCATTCCATGGGTCACTAGCTGTGCAACGTTGAACCACTCCCTCGAGCCTGGAACCACAACTGTAGCTCGGAGCATGCTATCTGGACACACCATGATCTTTTCGGATTATAGACTGCAATCCAGAATTTGTTCATGCGCACCCCGTCAACGAGCAGATTGTTGTTGTGGCGTAGGAAGCTGCTGATCCATACTTTGACCAGAGTTTTGTGGGAGGGTGTCCAGCAAGTCATTGGCCTCAGCAGGACTAAAAAAGAACAGGACTGACCCTCCATGCTGAACTTCTGAGTTTTTCTGCAAAAGGGTGGCTATATTTCAAGTTTAGATCTCTCATTCTTTTCTGAGGCTTCCCACAAACCATATAGTGGGTTTTGCTAGTGTTCACTTCCAAATCTAGGTCGGTCATAATCTCCACTAAAACATTCACCTCAGTTCGTAGACCATTCATAGTGTGAGCCAACAACACCGCATCATCGGCATAGACCAGAGACAGCACACCATTAATTTTGGGAACATCCTTTCATCTGTCCACAAGGAAGTGATGCAAGCCATTGGTGTACAAGAGAAATAGCATGGGGCAAAAATACAGCCCTGCCTCACCCCTCTATGGAGAGTGAAGGGATCAGTACATTCACCCTTGATCCCATATCTCACAGAGGCATTAGTTCCAGAATGGAACTTACACAAAAGATCGACAATTGAGCTTGCCACCCCATCTTAGATAACAAACCCCACAACTTAAGACAATTTACTCTGTTAAATGCACAGCTAAGGCCCACGAATGCCAGGTAAAGAGTTCCTTTTTTTGCGATTGATTTGTCAATCAGCAATAACAAATGTAGGCACTGTTCCTAGGTCCCTAGCCCTTCCTTGAACTCATACTGCACCCGGCTCATGAGATCTTGTTCCTCCACCCAGCCTTCAATGCACCGCAACACAATGCAGCCCAAAAGTTTCACCAAAAAATCTTAACAGTGAAATAGGGTAATAACACTTTGGGTCTCTACGATTCCCTTGTTTGAACACCAGCGCTTTGCATGCAGATTTCCACAAAGAGGGAATACCATTGGAATGGCATCAGGCCCAGGAGCTTTGTGTACTGGACTTTCCTGTAAGGCAGCAACCACCTCCTCTATGCTGAACTTAATGAACAAACTCTGACTGGGGTCACCCGAGTCCACTGCAGCTTCCATGGGCGTCTCTGGAGAGTAGATGCTGCGGAAATGATTTACCCAAATATTGGTTGGAATATTGCAACCCATCCCAACAAAAATTCCCATCGCAAGGCTTCCCCTGTTCACAATGTTCTAAAATAGACCTGTGTTCTTTGTTCACCAAGCATGCACTACATCATTCCACATCTATTCTTTTAGCTGCAACTTTCTGGTCTTCAGGGTGAGCTTATACTGAGCCATAGCCCTTTTTACATGTTCTCTATCTCTGGGCAACGTTTTTAGTCCCTTGAACAGAATTTTCCTAGTAGTATAGCACAATTTATCAAATCAACCACTCAGAGACTTACTATCGGACCCCCCCATTGGAATTAATAATAATTCTAATGAGGCAATTTAATATTTCTCTCATGTCTCTCATGCTCCCATTCACATTGATTGATTGGCATGCGATCATGATGTTAAGGCTAGGCAAAAGTTCATAGAATGTATTGCTGGTCCGGCAAGTGCCTGCACCAAAGAACTTCTGTCCAGTGCACAGTAGGCATTGAAAGCCTTAACTCTTATTCAGAAAGGGAAAAATGAGGCTTAGCTGCTTCTCTTAAAAGTTAAGAAAGACTTTGAAGGTGTAGTGTGGGGGATGCATTAGGTTAGGGTGAGATTGAAGAATGCAGATGGATGAAATGACATTGTTTTTAGTAGGGAAGTATATACATTCCTTGGAGTGTTGTTGAATGTTTAAAACCATGTGTAAGTAAAGTAGATGCCACATATCGTTCAGAGAAGAGTGAATTAATAAAGTTTCTTTTGGCAGGTCACTATACTGAAATTAATCTTTACCTGATATTTTCAATGCCACGTGAGTAAAGTCCCATTGATCACAACCTAGATAAAGGAGCTGTTTTGTTATTTTTGGGAATTGCCATACTGCAGCATTTTGAATACTTTTGAAACAGTATGAAAAGCGTGTATATGAAGCACAAACTTATTTAAAGCTGAAAGAAAACCTATTGATTTTCAATTTTTAGGTCATCCAAATCCCATCCTGGACCTATTGTTCACATCAGTGACAACCCCATGGACGAAGGCAAGGTATGTTGATGTGGTGGTTGCAATATAAATGAACTTCATCTAAGGGGAGGATTTAAGGTTTAACTGTCCTTCCCTTTTGACATTGGTTATAATTCAGAGAACACTGCAGAAGAAAAAAAAACACATTTTAGGTTTGCTGCACTAAGGCTTATTCGTGGTTTGAATGGATTAACTGAGTGATAAATAAAACAAATATGCAGTGGGACAATAGAAGAACAAGTTTCACACTAACAAATTGGCAGTTAACTTGTCACTAAATCGGTAGCCAGCTATACAATGAAATATAAGTACATTGGATTATCACCGGTTAGTGGTGTGAGGTATCTGCCCAGTCCATTTCATTACTGCCATGACATGCATCTGAGTTCTATTGTTTTACTGTTGCATTGAAAAATGTATTAATTTTCCCTATAAACTTGAGTGCGTTACAGATTTTCATTACATTAGGAAATGCTCCATTACATTAAGAAATGTTATTTTTAGGTTTACTCCAAATAGTTATCAGTGAAGATTTATGGCCATTATTATTCAGTTTCAATTTAATGAAACATCACAAAAACTGCAGAAATATACAGATGAATCGGTCTATGTATACATCTTTCTCTCTCTCTCCATATATATATATCACCATTGAAAAAATGGGGAGTAAAATGACATCATAGTTGGGTGTTGAAATGTCTTGAGCAATACCCTTTTAAAACACAAAAAACACTGACATTAACTATATATTGTTTAGCAAACTTACTGTAACTTTAGCAAACTTACTGTAACTTGTGCCCCGTCTTGCACTGCTTATAAACTCACATACTACACAACATATGACAAGTTAAATGACATTCTTGATAACATCTCTGGTAACATATACTAGACACAATATAACTTGGTGTAGTTATCAAAAGGCAGGGCTACTGGCTTTGCCAGGGTATCCCAAATACTAGTTTTACTTTTTCAAGGGCTGTCGCCAGATGCACTGACTGGTGTGCCAGTACGGGGAATTTTGAACTTCTCAGTACACAAACTCTTCAATGATGTAAGTTATAATTCTTATATTTATTTTTAATTACTCTTCTGGAGGATTGTACATCACTTGTTTTTTATGAAGTTTCACATAACTTGTGATGACACCAATTATTTTTCATCATTATGGGGGTCATTCCAACCCTGGCGGTCGGTGTTAAAGCGGCGGTCAAACCGCCAACAGGCTGGCGGTAAAAAAAATGGAATTCTGACCCTGGCGGAAACCGCCAACAGAGACCGCCACTTTAACACTCCGACCGCCACGGCGGGACAAACAAACAGCGCGGCGGTCACCGCCAACAGACAGGCGGCAGACAATTTACCGCCCACCCTATCACAACCCACCAATCCGCCACCTTTTCCGGGGCGGTAGCCCCGCCGATATAAACACGGCGGAAACAGCCATTGCGAACGGAAAACGCTCACCTCTACACACTCCACGAGGAATCTGGACAGCATGGAACCCAAAACTACACATCCTACAGCTATTGTCTTACTGCTCCTCTACCAGGAGCACGAACGCCGGCGCAGAAGACAGCGGTGAGTACTGCACCTACTACACAGGGGAGCGGGGAGGCAAAAAATTATGGGGACACACATACGCGACACACCCACCCTCACCCTCACCCACTACAACACACACATCAATGCAGAGCAACAACTCAGAGTGACCCCTCCAAACCCCTCGGAAGAATGCAAAGAAAAAAGGAAATGATCATGAAATTTGAAGTATATTGTACGGCTAAGTAAAAAAATATATCAAACATCTATAACTATATATACATATGTAAATTGTCCTGTCCAAATTGGGTATCAGCCATTGTTCATGGGCCAATGGGCCTAAACACATGGGCAAAGCCCACACACGATACCCGACTCCAATGGAGAGAACACTGCAGGGGCATCAGATAGCAAAACTACAGGCACCTCAGGGGGAAGGGAAGGGGGGCACCTCAGCCACATGAGTCCACGACGCCAGATCCACGAGGGGCCTCCATGGCCACTGTACCATCCTGGGGAGTGCCAAGCCACAGTCAGTCAAGTCTCTACAGTGGGTGGATTGCCCACTGTGCCATCCTGGGGAGTGCAAAGCCACAGTCTCACAAGTCTCTACAGTGGGTGGGTTGCCCACTGTGCCATCCTGGGGAGTGCAAAGCCACAGTCCCACAAGTCTCTACAGTGGGTGGATTGCCCACTGTGCCATCCTGGGGAGTGCAAAGCCACAGTCTCACAAGTCTCTACAGTGGGTGGATTGCCCACTGTGCCATCCTGGGGAGTGCAAAGCCACAGTCTCACAAGTGGATTACAGACTCCACTGGTTCTTGAGGAGGCATGGTGCCCAGAGTGCTTCGTGCAGCCCTGCCCGACCCAGATGCGGGCCTGCCCCTTCTGCCAATGGGCCAGCGGTGCTTGAGACGGCGGTGCCCTGTTCAGCGGTGCTTGAGTTGAAGGGCCCAGCGGAGCGGTGCAGAGACGGCGGTGCCCAGCGGAGCGGTGCAGAGACGGCGGTGCCCAGCAGAGCCGTGCTTGAGATGTAGGGCCCAACGGAGCGGTGCAGAGACGGCGTTGCCCAGCGGAGCGGTGCTTGACTTGAAGGGCCCAGCGGAGCGGTGCTTGACTTGAAGGGCCCAGCGGAGCGGTGCTTGACTTGAAGGGCCCAGCGGAGCGGTGCTTGACTTGAAGGGCCCAGCGGAGCGGTGCTTGACTTGAAGGGCCCAGCGGAGCAGTGCTTGACTTGAAGGGCCCAGCGGAGCGGTGCTTGACTTGAAGGGCCCAGCGGAGCGGTGCTTGACTTGAAGGGCCCAGCGGAGCGGTGCTTGACTTGAAGGGCCCAGCGGAGCGGTGCTTGACTTGAAGGGCCCAGCGGAGCGGTGCTTGACTTGAAGGGCCCAGCGGAGCGGTGCTTGACTGGAAGGGCCCAGCGGAGCGGTGCTTGACTGGAAGGGCCCAGCGGAGCGGTGCTTGACTGGAAGGCCCAGCGGAGCGGTGCTTGACTGGAAGGGCCCTGTTCAGCGGTTCTTGACTGGAAGGGCCCTGTTCAGCGGTGCTTGACTGGAAGGGCCCTGTTCAGCGGTGCTTGACTGGAAGGGCCCTGTTCAGCGGTGCTTGACTGGAAGGGCCCTGTTCAGCGGTGCTTGACTGGAAGGGCCCTGTTCAGCGGTGCTTGACTGGAAGGGCCCTGTTCAGCGGTGCTTGACTGGAAGGGCCCTGTTCAGCGGTGCTTGACTGGAAGGGCCCTGTTCAGCGGTTCTGGAGACGGCGGTGCCCTGTTCAGCAGTGCTTGACTGGAAGGGCCCTGTTCAGCGGTGCTTGACTGGAAGGGCCCTGTTCAGCGGTTCTGGAGACGGCGGTGCCCTGTTCAGCGGTTCTTGACTGGAAGGGCCCTGTTCAGCGGTTCTGGAGACGGCAGTGCCCTGTTAAGCGGTGCTTGACTGGAAGGACCCTGTTAAGCGGTGCTTGACTGGAAGGACCCTGTTCAGCGGTGCTTGACTGGAAGGGCCCTGTTCAGCGGTCCTTCTTGACTGGAAGGGCCCTGTTCAGCGATGCTTGACTGGAAGGGCCCTGTTCAGCGGTGCTTGACGTGTGTCCAGATCACCAGATCCGCCCATGACCTGGATTTCACTCGCCACCTGACATGTGGCTACCGGGCCCTTCGTGCACATCTGTCTTCTCGCTTGCGGGGCCCTCCTGTGCTGCCGTCCCGGGCCCGTGGGTGTCCTCCTGCACACCTGGAATGGGGCTGGTGGGGCCCTCCTGGGCAGCTCGCCTGCTGCCGGACTTGTCGGGCGTGCTTCCCTTGCCACCCTTCCCTGCTCGTCTGTGGCCCTTTCCTCCCTTTGGCGGTGTGCCCGGTGGCACCCCACTCCCTGACGGTGCCAGGGTAGGGCTTTTGGAGCCTGCTGTCTTTAGCCTCTCGCGCCGGGCACTGGCTTTCTTGGCCTTTTTTTAGGGGGTGGGCTGGCCGTCTCTTTACTCCTACCCGAAGTAGCTGGGCTTGAAGGTGGTGGACTCCAAAATCCTTGGACTATTGTCTTTGGAGGTCCAGGTTTTGTGGTGGCTGAGGTGCTGATTGGAGTCTTATGAGATGGAGGGGGCAGGTCTGTTGTTGGAAAGAGGTCAAGGTTGGAAAGGAAAATCAATTTAGAAAGACAGGGACGGGTAGTTGTAGTGGGTATGGGAGTGGGGGAAGAGGATGTGGTTGTTGGAGAGTGAAGTCTGGTGTCTTTGGGTGCAGATGCTTGTGCTGGAGGCTGTCATGAGGTGGATGGCTGTTGGGTGGGTGGGTGGCTGGCTGCGTTTGTGTGGTTTAGAAGAGGGGGTGACAGACACACTGGGAGAGGACACAGGGGACGTGTAAATGGTAGTGGGGGTGGTGACTGCACGTGTGCGGAGTGTTCTGGTGGGTGTGCTGGTGATCGACGTAGTGGCTGAAGATGTTGTGCATGCAAGTGTGAGTGGAGACGTCACAGGGAGGGAGGAGGGAGACGAGGAGGAGGGGGACACAGAGGAGGCAGTGGCTGTTGGCATGTCTGCATGTGGATGTTGCTTGGGTGAATGCTTGTGTGGTGCTTATGTCTGGATGAGCTTCCCTTGGGTGTTGAGGTGTGTGCAGGCTGGTCTGTAGGTGTGTCTGGGATAGGCAGAGGTACAGGGGAGTGGGACTGGGTGGAGGAAGTTGGAGGAGGGAGGCAGGAGACACGGACAATGGCTGCCGTCAGTGCTGAGGCCAGAGCGTTGAACGATCTCTGATGGGCAGCCTGACCCGAATGAATGCCCTCCAGGTATGCATTACTCCGGTGCACCTCCCTTTCTACACCCTGGATGGCATTCAGAAGGGTAGACTGCCCAACAATGATGGTCCTCAGGAGGTCAATGACCTCCTCACTGAGGGCAGCAGGGGTAACTGGGGCAGGGCCTGAGGTGCCTGGGGCGAAGGAGATGCCCACCTTCCTGGGTGAGCGGGCACGGGGCGAACGCTGAGGGGCTGCTGGGAGGGCAGAGCTGGTGCACTGGGTGGCGGCTGTACCTGTTGTTGCGGGGGGCACGGATGTTGCCGCCACCACAAGGGAGCTCCCTTTCCGAGGACGTGTCTGTGTCGCTGGTGTCACCACGTGTCCCCGCTGTGGAGCTCCCATCGCCCTCCGTCTCACTGGTGTAATCCGACTCAGTTGCATGGCTCTCCAGGGCCATGTGAGATGCAGCTCCCTCGTGCTCCGATGCCACTTCTCCTCCGCCTGATGATGCTAATGCACACAAGAACAGGAAGACCAAAAAAAAAAGGGGGGGAGAAACAAAGAAATGTTGAGTGTATGCATTGGCGACACCGTTGGCGGAGAGGACAGACACAGAAGCCCCCTGCACTTGGGGTACACTACTCAATCCGTGGGACATGGCCTACAAGCCTATGGACAGCAACTCCACACATAGGTGACACAGGGCCATGAATAGCTGTACTTGGCAAACTACAGAGGTGGGGGGTGGGGGCACAGGGCCATGCCTAACGGAGGGGCCTAGACTACAGAAATCGCCCTGGCCTAGGGATACCCACAGCCCTCCTCCCCCACCCAGACACCTCCAATGTGCGCAAATTCAGCAGAATGTGCTTGTACTCACCCCCTTGTGTCTTCTGTGATGTCCTCACGCACCCATCCAAATCTGGGTAGGCCACCGCCAGGATCCGGGACATCAGGGGGGTCAATTGACGACTGGCACCCCTCCTACGTTGGGAGGCCATCCCCAGCAGAGCCTCTGCGGTCTTCCTGCTCCCGCGGCGGATGTCCTCCCACCTCTTCCGGCAGTGGGTGCCCCGTCTGTTGTAGACCCCCAGGGTCCGGACGTCCTTGGCGATGGCACGCCAAATGTCGATTTTCTGATGGGCGCTGACCTATGTGAAAAGTACAGGGGGAGAAAGAGTCATCACCTTCTGCACCCTCAATGTGAGTGGCCCCCCATCCCCACCCTTGCCATGTGGCACATGCTCTCATCTGTCGTTTGATGCATGCCTCATTCGCTCCCCTCCCCACCATCTTACATTCACCCCACTCAACCCAGGCATTGGCCACAAAGCATGGTCCCAGTGTACTTACCTGTTGGTCTGGAGGACCGTAGAGTAGCACATACTGGGGGAGGACCCCATCCACGAGTTTCTCCAATTCTTCAGAAGTGAAGGCAGGGGCCCTTTCCCCAGTCGCAGCAGCCATTGTCTCTTCCAGACCGAGGTCACAGCAGCACTTGCAGTATAGGTCCTCACCTGTGGATGATCAGGTATCGAGTGATTAAGCAGATAGAAAATGGCGGTCACGCGCGCGGCGGTGCGTACCGCGACCGCGACCGCCGGCGCACATAGTCATTGGCTCCTGAAACCCATAGGGTTCAATGTTAACCAATGCGGCTTTGCGCCGCGGTCTTCGACCGCCTACCACCGCGGTGTGCCACGCCAGCGCATTGACCTCACATCCCACTGTCGCACTTCACAGGTCAGGCAGCCGCCATTTCAAGGGCCCCCATATCTTAATTACTACTGCGTCACACATACCTAGGCCTTGCATCAACACTAATACAAGCCATTCAATGCATTGAGAATTGTGTACTGTGCAAGCTGTGGGAACGTACCTGTGGGTTGATTGACCCTTGACCCAAGGGTAGGTCGCTCCCCCTGCCGCTGCAGCTCCTCCAAGTTCCCGAGTTCCTGTGTTCCTGAGACCCACCTAACTGTAAGTACCCCCCTCCTCCCAGCCCCTCGCCCTGCCCCGCGCCACTCACCTTCTCTCCTGCTCCTGCTTCTTTTCCTCCTCTCTGTCTCTTCCTCCTCGCTCCCCCTCTGCAATCTTCTTCTGTGTTCTTCTGTTCTTCCCTTCTGTTCTTCTGTTCTTCCCTTCTGTTCTTCTGTGTTCCTCCGGTCTTCTGTGTTCTTCTTCTCTGTTCTTCTCTGTTCTTCTCTGTGCTTCTGTGTTCTTCTTCTCGGTTCTTCTGTGTTCTTCTGTGTTCTTCTGTGTTCTTCTCTGTTCTTCTCTGTTCTTCTGTGTTCTTCTCTGTTCTTCTCTGTTCTTCTCTGTTCTTCTCTGTTCTTCTCTGTTCTTCTCTGTTCTTCTGCTCTTCCGATCTTCTGTGCTTCTGTCTTCTGTTCTTCTGCTCTTCTGCTCTTCCGGTCTTCTGTTCTTCTGTCTTCTGTTCTTCTGTCTTCTGTTCTCCTGTCTTCGGCTCTTCTACCTCCTCCGTCTTCTTCCCCCGAGCCTGCCCTCCTGCTCCTTCCTCATCCCCCTCCCTCACTCGCCTCCCCCTCTCTCACCCCTAGCTAACCCGTTCGCTATCTACCTCCCTCACTCCTCCTATCTTCCTATCTCTCTAGCTCCCTATCTCACTATCTAACTCCCCCACTCTCCACCTCCTCCTACCTACCTATCTGTCTATCTATCTATTTCCCTATCTATCGACTTCTCTATCTATTTTCTCTATCTATTTCTCTATCTCTCCCCCCCTCCCGCCACCCCCTCTACTACCTATCTCTCTATCCTCTCACTCTACCTCTCTCCCTCACCCACCTCTACAACCCCCCCTCCCCTATCTTCACAACCCTACTCCTATCTCTCTCCCTAATCTCCAAACCTCCTAACACTCACCCTCCTCCACCCTAAACCCCCTCCCCCAGCTCCTCTCACTCTACCTGTCCCCCCCCTCCCTCGCGCTTTCCCGCCGCGACCTCCTGCACGCCCCCGCCCCCCAGCTCCCATTCGCCCCCAGCTGACCCCTCCCCCCCCCTCCTACCTCTTATGGCGGCCGCTGCGTGACTGCGCAGCGGGCGCGCGCAGCGGGCACGCCGCTGGCGCGCCAGAGGCGCGCCAGAGGCAAGCCCGTCCGCGCCTGGCCCGCGCCCAGCGCCACGACCCCTGGTCCCCAGCTCCCCCAAGCCCCGCTGATCCGCTACGACCCCACCACCCTCCACGCCCTCAACCCAGGGCGCTCCAAAACCTGCTTCCTAGCTCACCCCAAACGCACCCATGGACCCTTCGCCTGCAACTCCTGCAAACGCATCTTCCACCACGCAACTACCACGACCACAAGCCCACGCGCCATCAACCACCTCAAGTGCATCCTGGTCAACGCTCGTTCCGTCCACAAGCACGCCGTTGAACTTTGGGACCTCCTGGACTCCACAGCCCCGGACGTCGCCTTCATCACGGAGACATGGATGAACGCCTCCTCTGCTCCAGACATCGCTACCGCCATCCCCGAAGGCTACAAGATCTCCAGAAAAGACCGCACCAACCAAGTAGGAGGAGGTGTCGCCATCATCTTCAAAGACTCCATCAGCGTCACCACCTCCACCGAAGACCCCCCCCTCGCCGCTGAACACCTGCATTTTCAGATTCGCACCGACCCAAGGACCACCCTCAGAGGATCCCTCGTCTACCGTCCTCCCGGACCTCGCGCCTCTTTCAGCGACGCCATCGCCGACTTCATCTCCCCGCACGCCCTCGCCTCACCGGACTACATCCTCCTAGGCGACCTCAACTTCCATCTGGAACAAAACAACGACCCCAACACCACCACCCTGCTCGACAACCTCGCCAACCTCGGCCTCAAACAACTGGTGAACACCGCCACCCACATCGCCGGACACACGCTCGACCCTATCTTCTCCGCCAGCAAACACGTCTTCTTCAGCCACACCTCTGCCCTACACTGGACCGACCACAGCTGCGTCCACTTCACATTCCGACGCGAGACCTCCCACCTCCGCACTCAACCCATCCCTCGTCGACAGTGGAACAAGATCCCTGAAGAGCAACTCTTCTCCGCTCTCGCCGCCAACCAACCCACCCTCACCACCGACCCCAACGACGCAGCTCTCAACCTCACAAACTGGATCTCCAACTGCGCTGACAACCTTGCTCCCCTCAAACGCACGCATCGACAGACCAACACCAAAAAACCTCTCTGGTTCTCTGACACCCTCAAAGAATCAAAGAAAACTTGTCGTGCCCTTGAGAAGGCCTGGCGCAAGGACCACACCGCTGACAACATGACCGCCCTCAAGAACGCTACACGCGAACACCACCACCTGATCCGCACTGCCAAAAGGAACTTTTTCACCGACAGACTAGACAAAAACAGCCACAACAGCAGAGAACTCTTCAGCATCGTCAAAGAGTTCTCCAACCCCAGCGCCAGCGCCAACGCCGTCACGCCCTCACAGGATTTGTGCGAATCCCTCGCCACTTTCTTCCATCGCAAGATCAGCGACCTCCACGACAGCTTCGGACACCAGACCCAACCATACACCACTGAACCCGCTTCCCCGGACATCACCCTCAACAACTGGACCCACATCAACACGGAAGAAACCAAATCCATCATGAACTCTATCCACTCCGGCGCCCCTTCGGACCCCTGCCCGCACTTCATCTTTAACAAAGCCGACGACATCATCGCCCCGCACCTCCAGACCGTCATCAACTCTTCTTTTTCTTCTGCTACCTTCCCCGAATGCTGGAAGCACGCTGAAGTCAACGCCCTACTAAAGAAACCTACGGCTGACCCAAGCGACCTGAAAAACTTCCGCCCCATCTCTCTTCTACCTTTCCCAGCCAAGGTAATAGAAAAGACCGTCAACAAACAGCTGACCACCTTCCTGGAAGACAACAACCTGCTCGACCCTTCACAAACCGGATTCCGAACCAACCACAGCACGGAAACCGCCCTCATCTCAGTCACAGACGACATCAGAACCCTGATGGACAACGGTGAAACAGTCGCCCTCATTCTCCTCGACCTCTCGGCTGCCTTTGACACCGTCTGTCACCGCACCCTAATCACCCGCCTACGCTCCACCGGGATCCAAGGCCAGGCCCTGGACTGGATCGCCTCCTTCCTCGCTAACCGCTCCCAAAGAGTTTACCTCCCTCCGTTTCGCTCAGAACCCACCAAGATCATCTGCGGCGTACCTCAAGGCTCATCGCTCAGCCCGACACTCTTCAATGTCTACATGAGCCCCTTCGCCGACATCGTACGCAAGCACGACATCATCATCACCTCCTACGCCGACGACACCCAACTTGTACTCTCCCTCACCAAGGACCCCGCCAGCGCCAAGACAAACCTACAAGAGGGTATGAAGGACGTCGCAGATTGGATGAGGCTCAGCCGCCTAAAGCTGAACTCTGAAAAAACGGAAGTCCTCATCCTCGGCAACACCCCGTCCGCCTGGGACGACTCCTGGTGGCCCACGGCCCTCGGCACCGCACCGACCCCCGCAGACCACGCCCGCAACCTCGGCTTCATCTTGGACCCTCTTCTCACCATGACCAAGCAAGTCAACGCCGTGTCCTCCGCCTGCTTCCTCACTCTCCGCATGCTCCGCAAGATCTTCCGCTGGATCCCCGCCGACACCAGAAAAACCGTGACCCACGCCCTTGTCACGAGTCGCCTGGACTACGGCAACACCCTCTACGCCGGGACCACCGCCAAACTCCAAAACCGCCTGCAACGCATCCAAAACGCCTCGGCCCGCCTCATCCTCGACGTACCCCGCAACAGCCACATCTCCGCACACCTGAGACACCTGCATTGGCTCCCAGTCAGCAAAAGGATCACCTTCCGTCTTCTCACCCACGCACACAAAGCCCTCCACAACAAGGGACCGGAATACCTCAACAGACGCCTCAGCTTCTACGTCCCCACCCGCCCCCTCCGCTCCGCTGGCCTCGCACTTGCTGCCGTCCCTCGCACCCGCCGCTCCACGGCGGGTGGGAGATCTTTCTCCTTCCTGGCGGCCAAGACCTGGAACTCCCTCCCCACCAGCCTCAGGACCACCCAGGACCACTCCGCTTTCCGGAGACTCCTAAAGACTTGGCTGTTCGAGCAGCGATAACCCCCCCTTTCCCCCCTAGCGCCTTGAGACCCGCACGGGTGAGTAGCGCGCTTTATAAATGTTAATGATTTGATTTTGATTTGTGCTCCATATTGTCCTTCCTAGGCAACGTCCGCTGGGACTTGCGAGAAGAAGGACGAATCTTCCCGTGTACAGACCGCTGGTGGACCTGTCGACAATGGAAGAAAGACATGTCATACTGACATACAGGCTTGACAGAGCCACTATACAGGAATTGTGTGCCCAGCTGGAGCCCAACCTGATGTCACCCATCCGCCAACCCACAGGGATCCCCCCTCTAGTGCAGGTTCTGTCAGTACTCCATTTTTTGGCAAGTGGGTCATTTCAAACAACAGTGGCCATTTCATCAGGGATGTCTCAGCCTATGTTTTCCAAGGTGTTGTCCAGAGTGTTGTCTGCCCTGCTGAAATACATGCGGAGCTACATTGTTTTCCCTGAGGTGGGTGATTAGGCAACAGTGAAGGGTGATTTCTATGCGCTTGGACATATTCCCAACATCATTGGTGCAATTGATGGGACACATGTTGCTTTGGTCCCCCCCAGCACGAGTGAACAGGTGTACAGGAACAGAAAAAGTTAACATTCCATGAATGTCCAGGTGGTCTGTTTGGCTGACCAGTACATCTCCCATGTAAATGCCAAGTTCCCTGGGTCAGTGCATGACGCGTACATCATGCGAAATAGCAGCATCCCTTACCTGATGGAAGTACTTCAGAGACACCGTGTGTGGCTAATTGGTGACTCTGGTTACCCCAACCTGTCATGGCTACTGACCCCAGTGAGGAATCCCAGGACAAGGGCAGAGGAACGCTACAATGAGGCCCATGGGAGGACTAGGAGGGTGATCGAGGGGACCTTCGGCCTCCTGAAGGCCAGATTTAGGTGCCTCCATATGACAGGTGGATCCCTAATGTACTCACCAAAGAAGGTGTGCCAGATCATCGTGGCCTGCTGTATGCTTCACAACCTGGCTTTGCGACGCCAGGTGCCTTTCCTGCAGGAGGATGGTCCAGATGGTGGTGTTGTGGCAGCTGTGGAGCCTGCGGAGAGTGAAAAGGAGGAAGACGAAGAGGACGACACAGGGACACAGTAATACAGCAGTATTTTCAATGACATACAGGTAAGAATCAACACCGGCATTTTACATTTACTTAACGTCTCCTGCCTCTCTACTGTCTGAGTTTCCCCCCAGTGTATGTTAACTGAGTTGTGACTTTCCCTTCCAATTTCAGAGATGTGGGCCCCACTCCGTGACCTCTGCTTTGTTTCCCCATGGACTACAGCTGTGTGACAGTGGTATGTTGTCTTCACTATGTAACTGGACATTTTGGCACGGTTCTGTGTAATACATTTGTTCAAAAATACAGGCAGACTCCAGATTATTTTTGTGCAATAAGTGTGTTTATTAAAGTGCTCAATTTTGGGTAATGGTTGCAATTCGGTGATGGGTGATGGTGGAGGAATGTCCATGGCAGAGTCCAGATTTTCAGTCTCACAGGGGCATTGTCCATATGCCTGTGGAAGGTGGAGCAGGGGCAGTTTAAGGTTGGACAGGGTGACAATGTGGGACAGTGGGATGACAATCAGGGGGTATCCTTTCCTGGCGGGGGTCTTGGCATTTTACTCTGTCTTCTTCCTAGATCTCATGCCCCGCTTGCGGGGTGGTTCTCCTTCTGCAGGGGGTGGGGTTCTGGTGGCCTGTTGTTCTTGTGTCGGGCCTCCTGTCCACTAGCGCCGGCGGAGGTGGTAGCCTGTTCTTGGTCCATGCTAGTGACAGGGGCCCTTTGTGGTGCCACATGGTCCCGCAATGTGCTGACAATCTGATTGAGAGCCACAACGATGGTGCGCATTGCGGAACTTATGTTTCTGAGTTCTTCCCTGAACCCCATGAACTGTTCCTCCTGCAGTACCTGGATCTCCTGGAACCTGGCCAGGACCGTCGCCATCGTCTCCTGGGAGTGGTGGTATGCTCCCATGATGGAGGATAGGGCCTCGTGGAGAGTGGGTTCCCTGGGCCTCTCCCCCCCCTGTCGCACAGTAGCCCTCCCAGTTGCCCTGTTTCCCTGGGCCTCTGTCCCCTGGACCGTGTGCCCACTACCACTGCCCCCAGGTCCCTGTTGTTGTTGGGGTGGTGGGTTAACCTGGGTGCCCTGTAGTGGTGAACACACCGCTGATTGACGTGTCATGGAGACAGAGGCATGGGCCCGCTGGGTGGGTGCTGTGCTGGTGTTCCCAGAGGGGGGTAGGTCTGCTGTGGCCTGTGGCTGTCTGAGGGGAACCGACTGTCCCGAGGTCCCCGATGGGCCGGGCTGGTCATCTGGGTTCTGGGAGACAGAGCTGCTGTCATCACTGTGGGCCTCTTCTGGGGGTGGAATGGACATTTCTGGACCCTCCTGGGTGGTGTTGTGGCGTTCGGGTCCTGCAGGGGTATAAGAGTATGGTTATTGCTTCTGTGTGTGCCATAGCGTGCAATGGGTGGGTGCCCGTGTACCCCAGTGATGGCATTCCCTTGTGGGGGCTGTTGTGACGGTGGTTTGGGGGGGGTGGGTATGTGCAGTGGGCATGCTTGGGTGATGGGTGTCCATGGTTTGTGGTCGCATGCAGGGCTTGGTGTTGGGATGGGTGGGTTGTGATGGTGAGACATTAGCAAGGAGGATGTGTGATGGGGGTGGGGGAGGGTGGGGGTATGATTTGGCATGCCGGTGGGTGGGGGGGGATGAAGTAGTTGAGATGAGACTTACCAGAGTCCATTCCTCCGGCTACTCCTGCGAGGCCCTCAGGATGCAGGATCGCCAAGACCTGTTCCTCCCATGTTGTAAATTCTGGGGGTTGAGGTGAGGGTCCGCCGCCAGTCTTCTGCACCGTGATGTTGTGTCTGGATACCATGGAACGCACCTTCCCCCGTAGGTCGTTCCACCGCTTCCTGATGTCGTCCCGATTTCGTGGATGCTGTCCCACAGCGTTGACCCTGCCCACTATTCTTTGCCATAGCTCCATCTTCCTGGCAATGGTGGTGGTCTGCACCTGTGTCCCGAAGAGCTGGGGCTCTGCCCAAACTATTTCCTCCACCATGACCCTGAGTTCAGCGTCTGAAAACCTCGGGTGTCTTTGGGGTGCCATGGGGTGGTGTGGATGAGGTGTGGTGTGTGGTGTTTTGTGCGTGGATGTTGTGTGAGTGATGGTGTTATGTGCCTGTGAATGCTCTGTACTAGCTGGTGGTGTCTCTCTCTGGCCTTAGTCAATAAATGGTAGTCGTAGGGGTTTGTGGGTGATGTGGGTGTGTGTTTTATATTGTGTTGGGTGTGTGGGAGTGGTGTTTGTATGTGTATCAGGTGTGTGTATTTCAAAATGTCCAATGTGGCAGTGTTTTGGAGCTGTGTGTGTATTTTGACCGCGGCGGTGTGTACTGCCAATGGAATACCGCGGTTGAAAGACCGCCGCGTGGATTCGTGAGTCGGAATGGAATGGGTGTATTTCTGTTGGCGTGACGGTGGAGGTTTGGTCATCGCCAGTTTTTCGCTGGCCGTTGCTGTGGCGGACTTTTGTGGATGTTGGGATTTTGGCGGTTTGCCTATTGTGGGTCAGAATGACCGTGGCGGTTATCCGCGACCGCGGCGGTGTTATGGCGGTCTTCTGACCGGCGGTAAGCACCTTTTACCGCCGAGGTCAGAATGACCCCCTATATATCCGCAAATGTGGGTATTGTCCAATTCTTGTAATCATATGTGTTTTGAGCCTTGATCCCCAATGCATTTTGGACGTACTTGGTACTTCATCTGGGGGAAATTACGACATGATCTACAAAACCAAATTAACCAACAATAAGACACTTTTGTATCAATATCATGTACTTTGATCTGAGAAACTCATAACAGATTTTTGTTATGTTATAAATCAATCCAATGTACCTTCCCTGATCAATCACTGGGCACCAGATTATGAAATCATTCATGATTCCCAACACTCTACTGAGAACTTCAAAAACATAATTGCAAATGAGGCACAGTGTAAAAACTGTGAGACGCATTAGGTATTAAATCTTAAAAATGCAATCACAAAATGTAAACTTTGTTAATAGGCACACAATTTCCAAACTTCTGTCAGTTACTCTGTGATACAAATGTCACTAATACTAATAGCAGCCCTAAAAAACTACTTGCTACTGTATTAATGTTGAAAAATCTAATCTAATCTAATATAGTCCAATTAAATTACAGTGTCCAAGTGTTTTCCAAACTTATACAACAGCATCCTCGCTTCAAAACCAATCCCACCTGTGTTCCTACAACAGTTCTGTTTTCTGCATCAGTGTTGACTGTGCATATTTCAAACACGCCTGTAAAACGTATGTTTCATGCGTCACAGTGGTGCACAACATAAAATAGACCAATATGCTGAATACTGCGCCCCTTGATAGCCACCATATTGCAAAAATATTTAAGACTATTAGCGCACTGGTTAATGCGTTTAAAACAAAGTGTTGTGCATCTGTGAAACGTATACTTAGTGCGTCTAAATAACACACATGGTGAGTTAATTGGGGTGCTGATTACTATTTATAGATGTTTTCTACATCAGTGTTAGGGGTGTGTATTGTAAAACCTGCCTGAAAGACATCTCCTTAGTGCGTCAATATGATGTACAATGTAAATATACTGGTATGCTAAATATTGTGGCGCTGCATTGCCCCTATATTGTAAAAGTATTATAAACTACTACTAGCATCGGTAATTGTATTTATGATGAAGTACTTGACATATCTATGAAACGTGTACTTAGTACATCAGAATGATGCACAAAGTAAAACAAGTAGTGTACTAATTATTATTTTCTAAGGATGTTATGCATCATTACATGCATTGCCACTTGTATAGTCATAGAATTCATAACAGCTGTCAAAAGACGCATCTTACATTAATATAACCATTTATGACTAACTCATTAAGTTGATTTTTAGGCATTCAGTCTAAAAGTAAAATATGTTAAACTGACAAAGGTCAAAGTTGACTTTCACCAAATGATGGACATTTATATGGATTCTTAATATAGACAACCAGTACTTTTGTGCCTGAGACAATAACATGCTTCACACTGATTAGGAAATAATGCATTTTAATCCCTTATTAGTATTAACAGCCAATTCATATGAAAAATAAACTTCAAAACGTTTAAAAAGTAAACTCAAAACCACTCCAAAAAAATAGCAAATAATTTTTAAAAAGTTATTGTTACGTCTCATTCTTGTGTCACACCATGTTCTATAGTCTTCAGCTGACATTTTTTGATAATAAAGAAAACCCATCATTTGAAGCAATTTCTTAGTCAAATCAATATCCTCTGAAACTGCCACAATTTCCATTACCTGAAATCTTGATTTCTTATTTTGATTCCTGATGTTATTTTTCTGTTCTGAGACTTGTATCTCTAATTACCATTCTGTTTTTCCCACATAGATAACTCCACATGGACATTTAAATGAGTAAATCCAGTTCTTGCTGTCAAAGGTTGCATTGTGCTTCAAAGAGCAATATGATCACCATTGTGTGGATGTACCACATAGTTGCCCAGAATCATGTTGTTGCAGTGTATGCAATTCAAACATCTTGTAGACCCCTTGTAATCACTTTCCTGGTTCTCTTTTCTGGGTCTACTGGTCACTAATTCTCTATTGTTACATGATCTTTGGTAGGCAAACATTGGACAATTTTTAAAGAGTTACCAAAATCACAATCATTTTGTAACATGTCCAATCTTTTATTGCTAATTTCTTTAATGTTGCAAGTGTTGGTAAAATATTTAGAAAGATAAGTAAATCTGTTCATTTCTTTAAAGCTTCTCCAGTAGTTGTGTTTTGCTCATAATAGCTATTCTTATAACAGATTTATTCACTAAATTTTCAGGATATCCTCTTGGAACATTACCCTGTCAGGATGTCACCACATTCATAAAAACATAAATGTATAAGAGACCAGTGCATCACCATTAAAACTGCTAGGCATATGCCACCTTGCAGTGACATTGATTAGAACACGTAATAACTCACAGATAACCCGGCAATAATCAATCAATCATTTCCGTGACCTTCAGTAAAACACATAAAACATAATTTTCAATGTTGTCATTGTCAATAAAGCGTTTTAAATGTAAATAAAAAAATACGCATATCTCTGCCTTAATTTCTGGTGGTATTTGCAGGAAAGCTGGCATCAAGGCTTAACAGGACCCAATTGAATATAATTAGGCATATTTTCCACCTTTGTAATTCTGTAAGCTAATCGTAGACTTGAACTTAATCTACTGCAGCCGTCCCTAAAGCTGGTGCTTCAGTTTTAAGTTAATTACCACAGGCTGAGAAATGTCAGGTACATGTCTCTTAGTGCTACAATCTGGTCCACTTTATCAACAAATCTAGCAATATTTGAGCCCTGGTCAGATTGTTTTATCCCCGCAGAGGACATGCTGCACGTGGAAGCACTGTGGATCTTACCAGAGTCAGCTGAGCACTTTAAAGCGGTGGCCAAAAAGCAACTTAACTTTGTATAATTTGTAACAGATTTGGAACCTTTTAACCTAGAGAAATAAAGCCTGTTAGGCCAACATTTTTTTTTTTTTTTTTACAAAGTTTTGATATTTAAATATTTATGAAACAATACTGATACAATCTATTCACCCCTTGCAAACAGTTCGTATGGAATCAAAGTGGTGGAAGCTACTACCGACTGAGCTACATAAAGGTCTTAATGGTAGAGTTGTCGACTCGTAAGATTTTAAACACAATTTTGAAACTGTGGGTGTGGGGAGAGATATAAATGAACCCCTTATTTTAGTGAATGGTGTGCCGACGAAAACAAAAAATCTGGCAAGAGCGAACGGAAGTAAACAAAGTAAAACAAAAAGCTATATAGTACCTGAAATAAAATAATGTTTATTAAAAAGATGGAAATGTTGTTGCAGATAGAATTTGCATAGAGGATGAAATGTTACCATCAAGTGCACAGATTGAAAAAATGGATAGAAGTAAATCTGAAGAAATATATGAACACCACAGTATCCATCCACTGTATTCAAAAGAAGTTATGGGGGAATGGCATTGTTATCTACCAGAAGAAACAAACAAATGTAGCTCCAATTAATGTGTGGGAGAAAGGTTTGAAGGCTTGCTGTTTTCCACAACTATTTCCATTTGGAGTAGGTGGTAACATGATGACTGTCCAATGCAAATACCAGCAGCTGAGTATAGGCCAACCAGATTATATTCCGAAGACTTGTTTTGTCGAAGTATTCCATATAAATTCCACTTATTATTTGAAAGTGATTTGTTTGGGCTATCATATGATGTTAACCACAACTTAAGACAGGAGTTAAAATACAAACTCTATAAAGGACTCTGTTGATAAAATTCATGTAAAGGATGAGATGTTGGGGTACAATTTGATAAATGTGGCATGTCAACGTGGGACCAACCAGTATTGGTGTCAAGGTGAACTGAAACATATGCTGTGAAATGTAGGTGCATCTACTTGGTTTGTAACCCTCAGTTATGCAGAGTATGCAAGGAATTACTTTGATTTTTTGACCAAAGCAAATTTAACACTCAGGACATTGGTTTTAAGACACCAGGAAAACTTTGCTCTTTGGATTCTGCAAATGTTTGTAGGTATTTTGACCACAGATTTAAAGCCATGCTGTCCTTCATCTGCAACAAACAAAATCCACCTCTTGAAAAAGCTACTGATTTCTTTTGGTGTAAAGAGTACCAAGCAAGAGGTGCTCCTTCTATTCAAATGCTGTTATAGATAAAAGATGCACCAAGATTTGGAACAGACACAGATCAGTCTGTACTTTTCTTCATATAACAGTATGTGACCCGCCATCCCAAAAGACAGTGATGAAGAAGGCCTGACACAGCAAGTTCTGCACTTCCAAACACATAAATATGGGAAATACTGTTGGTGGAAATACAGAGCTAAAGGAAAATTATACACAAAGTGCCATTTTGGATTTCTAAGGCCTGTCATTTTCAAAGGAAGAATGAACAGTTTTTTGTCTGTAGTGAGACATACACTTACTTGAACATCACTGAAAAACACATACATCCTAGGAACAGAGACTTCCAAATATATTAATGTCTACAATCCTATCATTCTGAAAATGTCAGTGCCAATATGGATATTCAGTTTGTGGCAAACAACTCCATTGCTGTTACTTGTTATGTGACTCTAAACATAAAATCAGAGAAGACAGAGTTTAAGGATATGTGGGAAGAGATTTGTGCTGAAAAGCCTGTAACCAAGAAATTGTACAGCTTCAGTTTGAAGATGCCTTTACACAGTAAAATTGGATCCTGTCAGTGTTGTGACCATTCAAGCTCAGCTAGTTTACACTGAAAGTCAAGAGGAATTGTTTGGGTCTAGGCCTAGCATGCACACAAAATAGGGTGTTTTTAGTCTTTTCAGGAAATTCAAAACCTTGCAGAAAGTACAAATATTGTCAAAACAAATATGTTGGACACTTACTATCCTAAAAGGAGTCGACATCTTGAAAATGTTTGTCTTTATGAAGTACTTGAACACTACAAACCTAGAAACAACCTAACAGAAAATGTAGATGAAGGTAGATTTGCATGTAGTTGGATGACATGGTTGTTTGGTACAACACACGAAAGGCAGTCTAATTAACCACATAAAACTTAGTTGCCAAACTATTGGGGGGAAAAAAAGAATTTTTCTATTTGGCACTTTTACAACTGGCATTTTGAATCAGAATTACTCAGTTTGACTGCTACGAAGACTCTTTCAATGCTGCAAAGGATAGCGTTGAGTCTTCATTATTTCCTAACTATTCGCCTATGTTAAATGATGAGATCGAACAGGAGGAAACAATTGCTGCTGAGATAGCCAAGTAGTGATCACAAAGCAGCCAAATTTCAGGTCTTCTAAGTCAAGCTAATCATTGAAAATGAAGCTGCCATTGCAATGAATTGAAGTGAAGCCTGCAATGCAACAAGCAAGACAGGAAAGTATTGATTTGAAGGAGTTAGTTGGACAGCTAATGGACAAGCTAAAAGTAATATGTATGGAGGTGAAAGACAGAGTTAATCATTGATTCCTCCATGAGAAGAAAGAGTGTGCATGCATATCAGTCAGGCCTATACTTATGTATGTCAGCAGTGACACTGGCACCAGTAAAAACTTTTTAATACAAGTTTTCACAGCTTTTCTACAGAAGACTACAGAGTGTACTTTGCCATGTGTAGTAACAACACCTACTGGTTTGGCTGCACACATTCTTAAAAGAATTACTTCACATCAAGCGGATTGGAAGGTGCAGTGCACCTTTTTTGCTTGTGAAAGACTTACATGTTTTATGGAAACAGTTTCCAGTTTCTCTAGCATGTGATGTGACTATTCCTAAATTTCAAGGTTTAAGTATAGATGCAGCATTTATTAATATTGATAGTACAGTGTTTAACCCCTTAGCTGCTGGGCCTCACCCCCTCCCCCCCCTCCATTGTGGAGCCCTTTTTTGGCTATTTGGGGTAGTTTGCGCTTAGGCCTTCATAACTTTTTGTCCACATAAACTATCCATGCCAAATGTGCGTCCTTTTTTCCCAACATCCTAGGGATTCTAAAGGTATTCAGAGTTTGTGCGTTTCCCTGGAGGAGACCAACAAATTAGCCAAAATACAGCAATTTGTTTTTTTTTAAATGGGGAAAAAAAGGGCTGCCGAAGAAGGCTTGTGTTTTTTTCCCTAAAAACGACATCAACAAAGGGTTTACGGTGCTAAAATCACCCTCTTCCCAGCTTTCAGGAACAGGCGGAGTTGAATCAGAAAACCACATTTTTCAACACACTTTTGGCATTTTACTAAGACATACCCCATTTTTACTATTTTATTGTGCGTTCAACCTCCTTCCAGTTAGCGACAGGAATGGGTGTGAAACTAAGGCTGGATCCTGGAAAGCTAAACATTACTGGAAAGTAGACAAAATTCTGAATTCAACAAGGGGTCATTTGTTTAGATCTTACAAGGCTTTCCTACAGAACATAACAGCTGAAATAAAAAATATTGAAATTGAGCTGAAAAAAACAGCCATTTTCTCCATGTTTTACTCTGTAACTTTTTCCTGCAATGTCAGATTTTTGAAAGCAATATACCTTTACGTCTGCTGGACTCTTTTGGTTGCGAGGATATAAAGGGCGTGTGGGTTCATCAAGATCCCTAGGTACCCAGAGCCAAGAAATGAGCTGCACCTTGCAATGGGTTTTCATTCTATATTGGGTATACAACAAATAATTTGCTGAAATATAGAGAGTCAAAAATAGGAATCAAGAAAACCTTTGTATTTCCAAAATGGGCATAATAAAAGGTGTTGAGAAGCAGTGGTTATTTGCACATCTCTGAATTCCTGGGTGCCCAAACTAGCATGTGAATTACATGCCATTTCTCTAATAGATGTCTTTTTACACACTTTTTACATTTGGAAGGAAAATATGTAGAGAAAGACAAGGGGCAATTACACTTGTTTTGCGATTCTGTTCCCCCAAGTCTCCTGATAAAAATGGTACCTCACTTGCTTGGGTAGGCCTAATGCTCGCGGCAGGAATAGATCACACAACGGTCAATGTTGGTCCTTACATGAGGGTAACTGTTGACTCTGGGGGTGATCCATTCCTGACGCAGGCACTAGGTACAGGCACTCAGGTGAGGTAGTGTTTTTATCAGGACAGATGGGGAAACACTGGATGTTAGGAATTTTGTGGATCCCAACATATTCCTGTAGTTTGTGTGACAGAAAGGCAAGAAAAAATAGAGTTTTTATTCAACATTTCAGCTTTGCAGGATATTCTGGGTAAGAGAACTTTGGGTAATCTACACAAGTCACACCTCTGTGGACTCTCAAATGTCTGGGTTTACTATGTTTCCCTATATGGCCGCCGAGCCCAGGTTAAAAAACACAGGTGCCTGCCTTACAAAACCAGTTTGCTTTGTGATAGATAATTTTGATGTCTCCACAATACGATTTGGGCGGTGGAATTTAGGACGGAACTAAATTGGGGAGTTCCCAAGAGAGCCCTCTCTGTCTCTGCTTGCTGCTGTATGCCCCTGCTATCTGGGTTGGGCTAACCCGCTATTGTCCTGTTGCACAGACTGTGCTTGCAAAAGGACAACAAGACTGTCCTCATTACCTCCCTCATATTAACTGGAAAAGGAGTTATCGAATGGGACTCTTCTGACTGTAAAATCAGTCCCAGAGTCTGCGCCATTGTCCTATCCCTCAGATGCTGTCTCAGTCTCTGCTCCTATGTCAGAGCTGTCCTCTATAACCCGAGTAAGGGCTTGAGCAGCAGTCATCCAATGAGATGTCATCTCTGCTACTGACTAAACTGTTGCCTTAAAACACTAGCCTGCATAGACAGTCACAAAATTGCTGGTGTGTATGTGTCTGTCTGTCTGTCTGTCTGTCTCAGTGTTGCAGTCTTTAGCACCTCTAGTGCCCAGTCAACAATCATTATTGGTGCTCCCACTCCCATGTCCTCCTCCTCGGATTCCCTCATTACCACCCAGCAAAAGTGCCCTTCATCTCTCCATAGCCGACCCTCCCACATACATTTCATTTGTATTATAGCTCAGGTAATAGCTGACTTTACTAACGTACTCAGCTATTTACATAAAATACATATTTGCTCTTTGCAGTAAGCATATGAACCTTCTGCGCTACTTTATGGCATCAAAACTGCCACTAGACAAAAGTCTGATCCTTTTGTAGCAGAAACGTAATCACAAGACTTATTTGACTTTTTTATTGCAGCCTAAAAGATATAGTTGAAACGCGTCAGTTGAAGGTTGAAGAATGTGCAAGCTGCAACTGCAAGACAAGTGGTGGCAAATATATATATATATTTTAATAGTTGTATGGTTTCCTTGGGGGCCATAATGGCCCTCAGGGAAACCATACAACTACTAAAAAAATTAGTGCCCCCACAGGGGGTCACTCTGCCAACAGGTGACTCCCTGTCACTTTCTTTAAAAAAAAAAAAGAAAATTGAGCCCCTGGTGGGCGGAGGCCCGTTTTCCAAGGTGGGCAACCCCCCAAGTGAAATCCCTGGTGTATAGTTGGGTTTCCATCGAGGGCCAGGAAACCTGTTCAGGAAGACCTTGTTTGAAAGGGGAGAGTCTCCCCTTTCAAACAAGGCCTTCCCGAACGTCAGGAAGGCCATTTGGGGCCATTTACCCCATTGCAGCAGGAAGCGGCACGCTGGCTTCACAAGGAAGTGGATGGAGGGGGTGGGGGGAGACACGGAAGATCTTCTGTGTCTCTTGCGGTGTTTGAAAAAAATAAAAATCCTCTGCACTGTAGGGGTTAAGGAAGGTATGTCATATGTAGCATTATTTCGAGTTAGGACAGTGTCCAGTTTGCATCTTGAGTTTGATGACAGTAAAGTATATGCTGATCCGAGTTGTGTGAAAGAATACAACGGACTGAAGTCTTTACGCTCCTCATTTAGGACAGTATAAAATTTACCATCTGTCCAAAGCAAACAATTTGAAAGGATTGTAGTCATGTCATTCAGAAGAAGCCAGCTTCCCCCTGCCAGCTTCGCAGTTGAAGCTCAGCTTCTGGAAAGGACAAGCCACCCTAACTCTTGGGCTTGGCATAGATAAAGCACGGCTGTGCGCTCAGAGATCCCATAGCAGAAAAAGATCTAGAATCCATCCTGGAGGTGAACTGATGATGTACTGGAGCGTAATCTGTATCTGACTGTGACGCGCGGGTTCTATCTTCCTCTGCTGGAGACACAGAGTAGAAGGTTCTCCCTTTATAAAGCACCTGTAAGCTCTGCCCGCTGAGCCACGCCCTGTCCACCCTCGAAGTAGGTAAAGGAATTCCCGCCTTTTACCACGATGATGGACAGCTTTCCAAAACGACCCCACTGCGTTTACCGCCGATTCAGGTGGTGCGTTGTTGATGCGCAGAAGCACGAGGACATCTCCACAAAGACGCACTAGTAACAATCACATTGCCAAAGGCACACAAGGTTGCTGGAGACGTTTTACCCCGTGGCCCATCACGTACCCTTAGTGTACAATATAAACGGGGCGTATAAAACATGCTAGGTAACGCCTACTGACATACTCGTAGAAAATACTCCGGTTGGGTAGACCACGATGCTCATTTTACAGAAACTAAACCTCAAAGGAAGCACTTAGAAATATAAACATAGCAGGTGCCGCAGTTGAAGCTCAGCTTCTGGAAAGGACAAGCCACCCTAACTCTTGGGCTTGGCAAAGATAAAGCAAGCCTGTGCGCTAAGAGATCCCATAGCAGGAAAAGATCTAGAATCCTTCCTGGAGGTGAACTGATGATGTACTGGAGCGTAATCTGTATCTGACTGTGACGCGCGGGTTCTATCTTCCTCTGCTGGAGACACAGAGTAGAAGGTTCTCCCTTTATAAAGCACCTGTAAGCTCCGCCCGCTGAGCCACGCCCCGTCCACCCTCGAAGTAGGTAAAGGAATTCCCGCCTTTTACCAGGATGATGGACAGCTTTCCAAAACGACCCCAATGCGTTTACCGCTGATTCCGGTGGTGCGTTGTTGATGCTCAGAAGCACAAGGACATCTCCACAAATACGCACTAGTAACAATCACATTGCCAAAGGCACACAAGGTTGATGGAGACGTTTTACCCCGTGGCCCATCACGTACCCTTAGTGTACAATATAAACGGGGCGTATAAAACATGCTAGGTTACGCTTACTGACATACTCGTAGAAAATACTCCGGTTGGGTAGACCACGATGCTCATTTTACAGAAACTAAACCTCAAAGGAAGCACTTACAAATATAATCGTAGCAGGTGCCGCAGTTGAAGCTCAGCTTCTGGAAAGGACAAGCCACCCTAACTCTTGGGCTTGGCAAAGATAAAGCAAGGCTGTGCGCTCAGAGATCCCATAGCAGAAAAAGATCTAGAATCCATCCTGGAGGTGAACTGATGATGTACTGGAGCGTAATCTGTATCTGACTGAGACGCGCGGGTTCTATCTTCCTCTGCTGGAGACACACAGTAGAAGGTTCTCCCTTTATAAAGCACCTGTAAGCTCCGCCCGCTGAGCCACGCCCCGTCCACCCTCGAAGTAGGTAAAGGAATTCCCGCCTTTTACCAGAATGATGGACAGCTTTCCAAAACGACCCCAATGCGTTTACCGCCGATTCCGGTGGTGCGTTGTTGATGCTCAGAAGCACAAGGACATCTCCACAAAGACGCACTAGTAACAATCACATTGCCAAAGGCACACAAGGTTGCTGGAGACGTTTACCCCGTGGCCCATCACGTACCCTTAGTGTACAATATAAACGGGGCATATAAAACATGCTAGGTAACGCTTACTGACATACTCGTAGAAAATACTCCGGTTGGGTAGGCCACGATGCTCATTTTACAGAAACTAAACCAATAACAATAAAATACACACACACTCTTTTAAACCTGTCTGACTAAGTATTTTTTACCCATGATTCTAATTATGTATTGTATTTGCATATGTGTGTGTATTCGCGTGTGTGTGTATAAATATATATATATATATGTGTATGTATGTGTATATGTTGTTTCTGTGCCTGGCATGTTTGTGGATCATTGCATGGCTCCTGGTTTTTTTGGGTTGTTATACTAGATATCTATGAATTTCTGCTCTCTTTTTATCACACTTATCTACTCATCACTCTTATGTCATGTCTCTATCAAACTATCCTCCATTCTCACTCGGACTCATCCCAAATCCCTTCGACCACTTTCATCTCCTAAATATCTCTGCCGAAGCTCTTCCCTCCACCTCCACATCTAACTCACCAAACCTCACTCTACCTCTGTGACCTCCCACACAACCCTACTAAATTTTCCTGCATTCATCTCACCCTGCTACTATGCTCTCCCTAACCCTTCCACATCCTCTTTCCCCTCCGCTCCCCTTTTATTCATCTCAAGCCTTTGGATTGAGTAAATGAAGGATAAACTCCCAATTAACACTTCTGGATTTCTTTCCTCCTCCACCCCTCCATTACTCCAGTCAATCTAACTAACAAACTCTCATATCCGCAACTCAAATTAACTCATAATAATACTAAAACTGTACTCCTTATTAAATTATACTAATCCATCACTAATTCTTGTTGGGTACCGGAGTAGCGTGCTACTCATCGAAAAGCGCTTCAACGCCTCGTCAGGGGTAGTAAGCGCTATATAAATACGATTACAATTACAAAAAGAAAAAAAACAAGGAAGTTGTTAAGGAAAATAATTATAAAAAAGGAGATATTGTTGATTACCAGTTGTCAAACACCTCTTGTGTCAACTGCTATGCCAATGTTGTTTTAAATATCTTCTGTACATTACCTTCTGTTATCCTTACAATTAAACAAAAACATAAGGAGTCGTGTTCTGCACTTTCTTTTGTTGCAACATCTTCATGGTGACAGAACAACAACACGTTGTACGTCACTCATTCCAGACCTCGTGGATGTATGCTATAGATCTGTGCAGTTTACACAAAACATTGCGTGGAGTTTTTAATGGTGTTGTTTACACTTGTAAAGAGGAAGTAACTGTCAAAGAGTTATTTGGACTCAGTTTCTCATGGGACTATGAGTGTGAAGATTTTTCATTCACATCAAGTACAGAAATAGATTCTGAGCGATTTATTTATTCAACATTACCGGATTGCAAAACTGTGACTTTTGACAGATTGTCAAAGCAAACTACACAAAACAATACTCGCCCACCTTGGCGATCAGATTATATGCCAACATTACGTATGCAAAGAAGTGGCAAATATGTTATTTTAATGCGACAATGATGCAGAGCCGATGGCAATATACTGGAAATAGATTACAAACTTTAAAGCAGGGCAAATATCTATTTCCAGAAAAATATATACTACTGTGGATATCATATTTCATGAGTGAGTTACTGTTACATCTCGTCACTACACTCTATATCAAAAGTAAAGCTGGATGGACAGAATGTAATGATAGCAACCTCAAATTCAAACAAAGGCTACCTTTTAAGTTACTAAATTGTTATTTCTTTTTTAAATCAAGGGTTTAAGGAGGATTACAATTATAAAAGTGAAATGTAGTAGATGCATTATCAGTATTTATGACATCATACGGCCTACCAGGTGTGATGTTATAAGGCTTTCCATATGCAGGTGTACAGTCAATGGTACAAGGATGAATAGCAGATGGCAGAAAATTGGTACCAGGGTTTACAAACTTTAAAGCAGGACAAATATCTTTATTCTGGAAAACCAAATACTGCTATGGCTATCATGCTTAATGAAGGATTTACTGTTACATTTGGACACTTTATTGTCTATTTAAAAAGTAAAAGTTGATGCACACAATGTAATGACATCAATGTCAAATTCAAATGCAGGCTGCCTTAAAAGCTACCAATTGTTTTTATTTTCTTACTTGAACCAAAGCTCTAAGGAGGGTTACAATTGTAAAAGTGAAATAGTGTAGTTGTAGTTGATGCATTATCACCTTTTATGACCTCACACTGCCTAATATGGGTGATGTATTTATATGGATTTCCATATCCTACGGTCCTTTATATCTATTAGTAGTAATATAGCAGTTCTAATGATGGTTATATTTAGCATATGTTTCTTTAGATTAGTTGAGTAAGTATAGGTAAAACAATTGATTTGAGAATTGCAGTAAGTCCAATGCATAGTGTCGCTTATTTACGGTGACATAATGTGCAGTTTTTGTACAATCTATATACAGTATATCATTTATAGTCTGAGTATAGAACCCGAGAACAGTTAAAAAAAAAAAAAAAAAAAAGGGAAATGAAATGCTTACATTTAAGCAATTCAGCATAAGAAATGTGTACTGTTTTGTTTATAATATGAAGTTATGCACTGCCGAAATTAAAACTTTATTGTGTATTTTTATAAAATGTATTACTAACTTATTTTTATGATTTTTTTTCTTTCATAGAACAGTGGCACCATCTATTGAAGTAATGTAGTTTACCAATGTGTTCTTTCAGTGTTGTTCAACAAAGTTAAGTTCTCAAGGTACACACCAAGGCGGACAGTGATACAGCTACTAGTCACACACCGATACAGTTACTGGCACAGCCAGCTACACATTGATACAGCCACTGACTCATCCAGCCATACACTGATACTCTCTAAAACACTCATGCACACACCGATAGAGGCACTGACACACCCACTCACATACTAATACTGTCACTGACACACCAAGTCAAGTATTGCTACAGTCATTTACACACACACCCAAACACTGATACAGCCTCTCAAACACTAACACTCACACTGACACAGCTGCTGCCACACCAACCCACACTCTAATATAGCCACTGGCCCACCCAGGTATACATGTGTACAGACACTGAAACACCCAGGGACACATGGATACAGCGACTGACACACCTATGCATACACTGATACAGCCAATCACACAGCCACTCTTGCACCAATACAAACACTTACATGCCCAGTTAAACACTGATACACTCACTTACATACCGACCCAAACACCCTCTCAAAAACCCATGCACAAACTGACACAGCCAATCACACACCAAGGCACACACGAATAGAGCCACTGATACATCTAGACACACCCCGCTATAGAAACCCACGCACCCAGACACACAGCAATACAGAAACTGATATACTCAGGCACAAACTGATGCAGCCACTGACGCATTCCATCCAAACACTAATGCAGCCACTGACACACCCAGACAGACACCAGTACAGACACTGACACGCTCAGGCACATACTGATGCAGATACTGACACACCCCGTCAAACACTAATGCCGCTACTAACACACCCAGGCACACAGCAATAAAGGCACTGACTCACCCAGGCACACACCGATGCAGACTCTGACACACCCAGGCATAGAACAGTATACACATTGATGCACCCAGGCACATACTCATACAGTCTATGACACACCCAGGCACACACCGATACACTCAGTGACTCACCCAGGCACACACTGATGCAGACACTGACACACCCAGCCAAACACTAATGCAGCCACTGACACACCCAGGCACACACTCATACAGTCACTGACAGACCCAGGTACACACAGAGGCACTGACATGCCCAAGCAAGCACTAATACAGCTACTAACACACCCAGGCACACACCATTACAGGCGCTGACACGCACAGATACATACCAGTAAAGGCACTGACACACCCAGGCACACACACATACACCCACTGACACACCCAGGCACACACTCATACAGTCACTGACACACCCAGGTACACACAGAGGCACTGACATGCCCAAGCAAACACTAATACAGCTAAAAACACACCCAGGCACACACTGGCGCAGGCACTGACACACCCAGACACACACTGATATAGCCACTGAGACACCCAGGCACACACCAATACAGACACTGACACACCTAGGGACAAACTCATACAGGCACTCACCCACCTTACACAGATACTGACGCACCCAGCTAAACACGGGTACATCTCATGACAGACCTACCACAGACACCTAGACTTACAGAAGCACTCAAACAACCATGTAGCCACTGACATACTCACTAACTCACACATGCACTCACTTGCATATTCATTTTCATTTAAGTATTACAGATGACATTGCAAAATATGTGCTATTGTCTTCTTTAATACTTTATAGGTTCATTACCTTTGGTGAAGATTTAAGTAATCACATATACTATGTTAATTTCACTTATGTGGGGGGTATCACATATACACATACAAAAACTCACAAACACTTAAACCGACTAATGACAGAAACATAAAACATGTAGCTAGTTCTTTCTTTGACCGGATGGAATGGTCCTAAAAAATACCTTTTTTTTCTTTGCGAAGGATTTTCTAAGTTTTATGTATTTTTTTGGAACAAAAAGTAAACAGGGCACTAAAAAAGGGATAGGAGACTGAAAATGAAAAGAAGGGATTGGCTTCAGTGTTGAGAAAACATTAAGTTGTAACTGTAGGCAAAAAATAAAAACGAAAAACAAACAGCGATGATTCTTCACTGCATCCATAAATGCAGCCACAGAAGACATCTTTAGAGCGATGGGCATGTGGCTTTTGCTGCAGTGAGTAACCATCTTACTTAATTCTTGGTCGACAGCTGCAACAGTAATCACTTTAACTGATCATGGTTCTCCGAAGGGTGCTGTAGAGGTTGACTGTGCTGCTGCACCTACCTTCTACCGCATCATCCGGTTGTAAACTTGTTCATGAATAGTCTTCAAGTGCTTCCACATGGAACTCGTGCCATGGGAATACTTTTTTGAATTCCCCCTGGATAATTGCTTTCCACAAATATTGCACTGCGCCAGTAACATTATTTTCCCCTGAAAGTATGATAAAATGCTTTTGGACATCACTTTCCTTTTTTGGAGGTGGTTATCTGCCTCTTCATCCAGGACAGGTTCTGGATCTCTTTGCTGGACAGAAGATGAAGCTGCAGCCATTCTAACTTGTTATCCACGAAAAAGAACGAAAAAGCACAGCTCCACTGCTTCTCGATCCTCTCTCTACAGAGTTGAAAGGAGGAATAACTTATTTATGGTGTGGTTTTACATGTAGGTGGGTGGGGTCCTAATGTACCTAATCGAAGGGCAAGGTTTTGGTGTGTCATCAAGCTAATTTGCATATCCAGTCTGTAGATTCGCGCCACTCATAAAATAAGTGACTATCTTGAAAAACAGATATAAGGTGCCATATATATACATATAAATCATGAATGGAAATAGAGAAAGGATATATATTTAAAATAATTTTTTACATTTTTGACGAATTCACAATTATGAATTTGCAATTCGTTTGGATCTCGTAATCAGAATTAGAAACCATTGAGTACTTGTAGTTCTGTCTTCATTTTCAGACCTTCAAGGGATCTGCGGCACCCAAAAATAATTCAAACAAAAACAATTAAATTTGTTTTATTACATTTACAAAAAGATTATATATTTCACTTTAAGTACATTTGTGATTTTTACCTTTTAAAACGTATATAAGATTTATCAAAGAAGAATGTCTATAGTTAAAAACAAATTACTAAATTAAAAATCAAATGTAGTACACTTACTACAAAAAACCCTAGAAATTAATTAAAAAAACTAAACATTACATTGACATAATATTTTGTAAATAAAAATTTACAAAAACATTGAATTTCACTAAAAAAACAAAGGGTATAGGGACGTTATAGTTAAGAAATAGAATTAATACCTTTGAAATTCCCTGAAAAAAAACAAAGGTTACAGGGGCTTTATAGTTAAGTTGTCGTTTAAGAAATAGAATTAACAATACCTTTGGAATTCACTGAAAAAAAAACAAAGGTTACAGGGGCTTTAAAGTTAAGTTGTCATTTTACTCATACAAAACCATGGGATGACAGAAATGAATTAAATTGAGGTCAATATGAGTCTCCATGCAAGGGCTCCCATTGTCCTTGGTTTGATCTATCCCTGTCGCGAAACTAGGCACAGTGACACAAGTGGGGCAGCATTTTTATCTGGTGGGGGAGGACAGGGGCGGCAGTGCTGGATGGTTGGAAGATTGTGGATTCCTGCAGATTTTAGAAGTTTCCATCTCAGAAATGTAAGAAAAAAGTTGAGATTTCAGTCAAAGTTTGAGGTTTGCAGGGCATTTTGGGCAAAAAAAAATGAATGAGGTCTATGCAAGTCATGACATCCTGGATTCCCCTTGGTGTCTGTTTTTCAAAAATGTACAGGTTGGCTAGGCTTCCCTAGGTGCCAACTGAGCTAGGGTCCAAAATGTAGAGCTAACCACATCAGAAAAAGAGGGTCAGTTTCAGTGGAAAAATGTGCTGAGATCATGTTGCGCTTTGGGTTATTTCCTGTTGCGGGCACTAGTTCACCTACACAAGTGAAGGTACCATTTTTATCGGTAGACTTGGGGGAATGCCGGGTGGAAAGATGTTTGTGTCTCGCCACAGATTCCAGAGCTTTCCATCACAGAAATGTGAGGAAGATATTTTGTTTTTTTTAGTCAATGTTTGAGGTTTGCAGGGGATTCTGGGTAAAAAAGGGTGTTGAGAGCCATCCAAAATCAGCCCACATTATATATCCCTAGTTGTCTAGTTTTCAAAAATGTACAGGTTGGCTAGGTGCCGGCTGAGCTAGCCTCCAAAACCTAGAGCTACCCGGAAAAAGAGCATCAGTTTTCAGTGGAAAAATGCACTACATCAATGTTGCGTTTGGGTCATTTCCTGACACGGGCACTAGGCCTACCCACATATGTGAGGTACTATTTTTATCAGGAGACTTTAAGGAATGTTGGGTGGAAGGAAGTTTGTGGCTCCCCGCAGATTCCAGAACTTTCCACCACAGAAATATGAGAAAATTCTGGATAAAAAAAAAACGTGAAGAGAGCCACGCAAGTCAGCCCACCCTAGATACACCTAGTCTAGTGTCCAAAAATGTACAGGTTGGCTAGATTTCCCTATGTGCTGGATAAGCTAGGGTCCAAAATTTCAAGCTACCCACATTGGGAAAAGAAGGTCAGTTTTCGGTGGAAAAATGTGATACGTCCATGTTGCGTTTTGTGCCTTTTCATGTCACTGGTACTAGACCTACTCACACAAGTGAGACTTCGGGAGACTTGTAGAAGGATAGAATAGTAGAATATCTGTTATTACAATTGGATTTTGCTGTATTTATGCCTTTCAAATGTAAGCCGGATTATACAAATGATGACATTTTGAAAAATACCTTCCAAATCATACGATAGTATGGATACTCACAAATATTTCACTCTGCCTATTTCGCTATAAGAATAGGTCTATATTTGGTACTCAGTAAAAACTCATTGTAGGGTGCAGCTCAGTTGTTTGCTCTGGGTACTTTGGGTTGTTGAAAAACCTACAAACCCTAAATATCCCCGCAATGAGAAGGGTCTAGCAAATGTAATGGGATATTGCTTTTGTCAATCTGCCATGGTGACAGAAACTTACAGATGAAAATGTTGTCACAGATGCTTGTTTTTTCCTAGTCATTTTAAATATTTATTTTTTCATCAGTTAAAAACTTGAAGGATCTACACATATGACCCCTTGCTGAATTCAGAATTTTGTGTAATTTTCAGAAATGCATAGCTTCTCTGGATCACGCATGGGTATCACACTGTTTTCCACCACAAACTGGAAGTAGGTTGAGAACACACATAATAGGCAAAATAGGCTACCTTTTAGAAAAATGCTGAAACTGTGGTGCAAAATGTGTTTTTTTATTCAGCTCTGCATGTTCCTGAAAGCTTTAGTACAGCAAACCGTTTGCGGATGCCATATTTAGGGAAAAAACAGACACTTTTATCTGGAGCACTTTTTTCCCTATTTTTCTTTAAAAAAAATAATTTTGGAAAAAATAACACTCAAAATTTTACCAAATTTTGCCTGCCTATTTTACTGGGCTGTAGGGAAGGCCTAGTAGCAAACTGGTTAAGGTCATTGCAGAGTGGCATCTCTGAGATCCACCTGCAACCTTATGAAAGAACCTTTTGATTTACTTTTGTGATTTATAATCACAGATATCCTCCCAACATTTACCAACTTGCATATTTAACAACTTTGACACAAGTGATCTACAATATTTGAAATGAGGGTTAAACCAATATTTTTTTAATGTATTTATCAGGCCATCACGTCCCCCATGTGTAGGTCTGTGCATGTACCTTGCAATCTTTAGTAGCATTAAGTCTGGCAGTTCATATGTCCCATCAATTTATTTCCGTAAATCATTTTTATCTTGTATACATCCTGCTCTTCCCAACTTTTCTTTTGATGTTTCATTTTGCAAACTCCCAAGTTCTTGTAAGACTTTGAACTGATATTGGCAGCCAATTATTTACATTCTCAGCCTCTGCTTCAGAATTCTCATTTGAAGCCACGTACTAGACATAAGAGCACAGCATTCTGCAACTTAATCAGTTGTTGCTAATGAAAGACATCAGCGTTGATGGGGGGGACACAGGACTTCAGGGCCTCGCATCACTTGCAGCAAGAAGGCCACCCACACCTTGTTTCATGCCAGGAAGGTGCTTCAACGTAAATTACCTGCCCCAGACTTGGTCCATATTATTTATTTTTCACACGTGATCTACCTCCAGGAAACCTAGGGTGTTGATCCACTTATGTTGAGGGTTTTTCTTCTATTTTTACTCCTGCTACCCTGTCACTGTCAGGCCAACCTAAAGGTGGTCTCCACATTTTAATCTCCAATATCCTACAGGTCGTTATTGGGAAGTCTGTTTCTACATTAAATTTTTATTGGTTTGTGTGGCTATCTTTTATGAGGGGTATTTACACTTGGTGGTAATTAATTTTTATAGCAATGTGTTTGATACCTCTAACAGCGGTTATTTTTTCAACCTACTCTATCCTTTGGGTTGGTGATTTTGACATACAAAAATGTCATTCATCTGCAAAGTATGTGTGTGGCATTATTGACTCAGGGTACGAGGGAGCCTCACATTTTCCACGTAACACTACAGTCACTAAATTCTCTACTTTTTAAGTATGACTTCTCATTACTGGAGAAGTTCAGTGTAAGAAGTAACGGAACAGGTTCCATCTTTTATTGGTAAATGTGCCAATACAACTATAGATCACATCTTAGTTACCCCCGTTAGTGATTTTGTTTCTGATTGCTGGATAATACTAATGACAGTGAGTGACCACAATCCATTAGTTGTTACTATGTCATTATATGCTGAAAGCCCTTTGATAAGCACCTATGTAATCAACGCACAGCCCCTGTTAGATCCAATGGTGTCTGCATTAAATGGTCGGGGTTAACCCCTTGTGTGTGATACAAAAGCTGTTAACTATGAATACATGGGAGTTTAATTATTATTTGTGCTGCAGGGTGGATAATACAGGAGTGATTTCTGCAGTTGAATCAACAGCCAGGTCACTCAATACCTTATTGACACGACACTCAAGACCTAGGCCCTCAAAGAAAAATGGATGGTTTGATCACTCATGCACTCAGGCTGCTAAGACGTTACAGCTGCCTTGCACAGTTCACCCAGAGACCATCTTGCCATTAAGTGACTAAGGCAGACCTATCATTTGGATTTAGCTCCCATGAAAAAGATGCTCTGGGAAGATGCCTAGTCTATTCTAGCCCAGGCAGCTGAGACAAATTATGTGATTTTATTCTGGAATGCGGTTAATGTCCCGGTTTTAAAGGTTGACACTCCTCCAAAATTCACTTCACTTGTTCCCTCCAAGTGTGGGTTGCCGTTTCTTTGAAATTTTTGGCTTCCTTATGGAGGATCCTTGTACTATCGCCAAACAGACTAGTATCAGGCCCCTTGATGTTACCGTGGAGAAGTCATTTTTGCCTTAGACCGCAGGGCAGGAGGTAACTCTCCTGGCCCCAATGGCGTTCTGGTAGACGCCTTCAGGGCAGTGGGTGAACTTTGGGGTCTAATCTTCACTCGCATGTTTAAAACAACTGCAGAGGGCATGATCCTTTCTAGCTGGACCAATACTACCATGGTGCGTATTTTCAAGGAGGGTGATCGATCTGTCCTGCTACAGTCCCATTTCCCATGTGTACTCTTCTGCTAAATTGATGGGTGTGGTCTTACTACAGGAATTAGAGCATTGGGCCACTGATAACTGTATCCACCGGAGGCCCAGTATGGATTTACGTGGGCCCTAGGGACTGTGGAGCAGTGTGTTAACCTGAACCTGCTCATTGGGAAATATACTAAGGCTAAATCAGGTTCCCTTTGTTTGTGCTTTGCTGACCTAAGCAGGGCTTGTGATTTGGTGGATCACTCGACCTTTTGGCACACACTACTTTCACTTGGCTGCATTTTTATTTTCACTTTATATTATTGGGGTTGTCAATGCCCTCATCTCTCTGCACGCCGAGTCACCCAAGGTTGCTAGATGGTCAGTTCCTCTGCCAGTCTGCTGGCGATGTAGTCCTGATGTCTAGGTCCCGGCTTGCAGATACTGATGGACATGTTTGATTTTGTGGAGGCCAGGAAACTGTAGATTAACAATACCAAAATATTTACAATGCTATGTGGTTCACTGTACCAGAAGTGCATGTCTTTTTACAGCAATGGCTCACCTATGGTGAGGGTCAACTCATTTAACTACCTGGGCATTCTTTTTACTAGTAGTGGGTCATGGTCCCAACATATATGCAACAGTAGATCAAGAGTCTGCAAGGGTATTTTCCAGTTCTTCCGCAATCTAGGCAGCCACCCTGTTAAAGAAATTGTCAGCGTCTACAAAGCCAGAGCACTGTCAGCCCCTGTGTATTGAGGGAGCCTGTACAGCACTCTCTAGGCTGAGGAGAATACTTTTCTCAGGCATTTGCTATCTACTCCTGCCTCTGTTTCATCCTATGTCATTGACAAAGAGGTTGGTTTAACTTACTTCGAAAATGTACTTTTGTTAAAGGTGATTTTACTCTGGTGTTCAATCTTGTCTGAAACCGAAATGGCCTCTAGGAAATGTACAATTATAGACTGGATAGCACTTGGTTATGCTCTTAATATTCCGTGGCTTTCACACGTTGATGAAAATTATAAATCCGTTTTTGGCCTCCCTGCACTTAAAAAAAACCCACACAGCGTGCTGGCCTTGCCTCAGAGCGAGGTTGAGGCCAGGTTACTAGGTGCTAGGGGACTCGTTATGAGTTTGCCGGTCTAACGAGCCAACTGCCAAACTTGTGGGGTTGACGCGGTCGTCAACCCGGCTGCCTCACACCTCCCCACCCCCACCGTATTGGGATGTTCCCACCGGGCTGACCAGCAGGAACATCGTACTAGGACGCTCCGCCTTTAGGAAGCCAAGTCCAATAACATGGCACACCAGCACCCTCAGAATGCGCAGTCTGTAAAGCAGACCGTGCACATTCCGAGGGTGCTGGGTAGGGCGGACGATAGTGCAGGGCCCCTCCCTGCTGCCCCCAGCACTATGTTGACACCAGCCTTTCCATGGTGGTGTCCCCACCATGGAAAGACTGGTGGAAACAGGAGTCGTGATCAGTACGGTGGCGGGGAGTTCAGCGCTGCCAAGGCTGACCACGAGTTTGACCACCGTCAGCCTGTCAGGACCCATGTTCCCAGTAGAGACGGCGATCCGATGTTGGTTCCACCACCAGGGTCGTAGTGTGGTGGCCGGCCGCCTGGAGTGTGGTGGTCTGACCACCACTGCAAATCCCTGGACCACCAGACTCGTAATAGGGCCCTTATTGTGTCCAGGAAACCCACTATTTCTACCTATATCTCAATTGCTTCCCAGGATGGCTTTAAACTGTACCTATCTGTGGTATCAATCCTACTACAATGTTTTGTTATAATCAGATTGGGCTGGGCATAATGCACTACCTTGTTGCCTTCCCTACCATGATGCAGCGACCCAGAGATATGGTGCCGTGCCCTGACAACGGCACTCCCAAACAGAGCACCCAGCACTTTATTCAGTATTTTTGATGGACTGAGGAACTACCTTTTTTTTTTTTGTAAATAATGTTAGAGATTACAAGGCTACTTTGAGCTTTTTTGTGCCCTTGTGGACCCTTTTGTATGCCTCAGTATTGCATCATTTATTTGGGGAGCAGTCCAAATTCGGCAACAAATTGTATTTTAATTGTTCTGAGACCAGATTAGGTATTTTGCTGCAACCGTTTATTATTTTGCTGATTTATAAATCATTTGTGCTGCATTTTATTGTGTTCTTTTATGGTAACTTTGTACCAAATGAAAATGATAAACCAAACCAATACCATATTGTGTCTACTCTTATGTATTGCAAGTTTTACAACAGCAATTTCCTTTGGCAACTTTAATGAATTGAGTAAATCCAAAATTCTTGGGCCATTTTTTATTGGGGTGCCAGTGGACCTCATGAAGCTCCGCTTGAGATCACAATTCACCAAAATCATGTTTTTCTAAGAATTCCATGATGGCCCCTCAGATTAAAACCATTAACAAATTAAACAAAATCTGTCAACTTCTTGAATATCTGGTCTTGGCTTGGTGCATAGTTTTCTTACATAAGTACAATCATGTTAATAATCATCAACTCCATCTAAAGCGTCTGTGTTTGACAAATACGAGAGCGTGGCAGGCTGTCAAGCTCTTACAACTTTTTATTGAAATGTTCTCAGCCACCAAAATAGCTTGCTTGTACTTTAACAGGCTATTTGTGAGATGCTAAGTGTGTGTATAAGTTAATAATGTTTCAAATTAATCTGGAACCAACACAGTAAATGTGTACCCCATCACTGCTGCTTGCTCTGAAACATTGCCTAAGCAGTAGCAGAAGTATTTGTCATACAGCCCTGCAGAACTACACTTATTGGATCTACTGTTGCAGAAAAAATACAGTTGGTCTCTTTGCAGACCCGTGCTCTAGAGTGAGAAGTGAAAGTGTGCATTTTTTTTCCTTGCAAAATAAATAAAACATTTTCTCATAAATATATGTTTCTGGAACAGGTGTGGTACATAGTTAGTGCCTATGATACAGCTTCAAGGTTCCAGGGTACCGGATCACTTACATCATTTTGCATAAGTCTCTGTAGAGGCTTTGCAATCAAGGAAAAGTTTGGAATCCACTGATGACATTAGCTAACCATTCCTAGAAACGTCCTAACTTCTCCCTTTTTGTTGGTGGGTGCATTCTTAGAATCGCAGTAATGTGTTCTTTGGACATGTTCCTCACTCTATTCTCAATTTGATTGAAAATGATTTCCTTTAGCAGAACTGCATGTTAGTGGAGCCAAATGATTTAATTAAGCAATTATTTCTAACTTATAGCTCTCTTTTGTTTTAACTGCAACTATCAGCTCATCAGTGTACTGTACAAGTACTAAAGCACAAGTCAAATCTAAACTTTATAAATCTTTCTTAAATATTTGTGAAAATCTTTGAGCATCTCTGTATATAACCATGTGGGATCCTATACCAAACAAGAACTTAATTTTGAAATCTGAATGCCTAAAGGTACTGACTATCCTCATAGAGAGGAATAGAGAAAAACGCTGAAAACGTAGCAGTCACTGTAAACCATTCTGCGCATGCTGGAAATTGAAACAAAATCACTGCTGTATTCGGTGCCACAGGACACCATGGAATCATTAGGTCATCTGTTTTATCTATCCTCCATTTGCCACTTGGCTTTTTCAAGCCTATTATAGGTGAATTACATGGGCTTCCCTGCACTTGCCGCAAAATGCCTTGCTCAGTCATTTTAACAATGACTGTAACAATGACCTCTTCTTCACAAGTAACCCTATCTTGATGCGTGCAGGGACACACTGCATTTGGTTTTACGTTAATCTGTACTGGTTCTCCACTTTTAATTAGCCCAGTTTTTTTTTCATGATTGCAAACACAATCCAATGTGCAGTAAATAATATCTTTAAACTTGCACAAAAGGACATGGCCCAATACGTTCACTGGTCTTATTGCACTAACTATGAACTCATGATTAATAATAAGTGAACCAATTTTAATTGAGACATTTGCTGACAACTGCGAGTCACTTGTTGATTCAAAATACCTACAACTTGGACTTATTTTCCCTATAGAGTAGGGAGGGACATTCTGTCGATCAAACAATGGATCGCACAACACCTGTATGAATCAAAAATGATACTGGATGGACATTAACCCTCTTCTACTAAGGTCCATTCTGGCTTCCCTCTGGTACAGCACAAACCATGCGATCCTTCTCCCCTCTCAGGCACCGTAATTGTGCTTTATTCGGCCTTATATGAATTTGGAGTGTAGTGGCAATTGTCTTTAATTATTGAATGTTTATGCTGAAATTAAAAGTTTGGTTAAAATCCTTACATATTTTTATGCAGAAGTTGTTGTATGACCACCTGAAGGAATATTCCTATTGAACTGCCCTAGATTCTACAACTTCTGCACTGATGCCACTAGAGCTGGGATCATAGACTGAATCATCCCATTCTGTGCCATCTAATTCCTATTCTACTGCATTTAGGGAATCATTTGTAACTTACTTTAAAATCTATTCACATTAAATCTACAAGTTCTTTACCACAAATGTAAAACTCTTCATTTTTTCATTTGCACATTATTAGCTGTGTTAGAAGCACTCTGAGTAAAACCTCTACCCTGAGGACCACTATTCCCAAGTTGCACAAACTATGCACCATGAATATGTGCTTGAAAAAGCTGCTTGACCACTTTTTGAAAGAAATTTGTCTTGAGCCACCGTCAGCTTCTCCTTTGTTGTTTTCTTTTTTGCATCACAGCAATCACTGCAAAACTTTGTATAGGCAAGGATCTCCTCTAACGATTATGCATGCCAGCATATCATACTCTGCTGAATATGTGCACTGCTCTCCAGATGCAAAGCCTGTACAAAAGCTAAATCCTTCCTTTGCCGGATTGACTCCATTATGCTGTCTGTAAATCTGCATCAGTCTCCCATAATATGCAGGTACGGGCTCATTTTCACTGCATTTTGCATCACTCTTATAATTGTTGTTTCTTGTTACCTTTCCTTTCAAATGCTCAATTACTTGAGCATACTTCTATACAATAATTTGAGACAGCTTAAAATCTATTTGTGGTTCTTGATCTGGCCACTCTAACATTGTCAGATACTTAAGGTTCTTCACATCAAATGTACCATTCTCAGGAAGTTACAATGTTTTATCAGTTCCAGTCACTTTATATCATTCCTTAAGCCAGATACGTGTATGTAATCCATTATCTGGCATTCTATCCTGGCGGCACGCCCAGCTGGAGGCAGAACTTCCCCTCCATAAACGTTTTCTCAGATTTTGCCATAAACATACCCATTGTAGACTCATACAAACTTCACAATACCTGTAATACACATATACCCAATCATGATAAGATTTCAAAACAAAACTTTAAAATAATAAGTTATATTGATAAACTACACACATAAACATTTTGACTGTTTACTAGGACACAGGACAGAAATCAAATTTACCATGAAAAAAGGGAAGAGCACCTTAAAATGACTACCAGTCAGACACCCGAATAGATTTTGGACCAGCGACAACCTGGCCAACTCTTGCATATAAAATAAACAATACCAATCCTGATTAGTTTCCATTTGCAACTGAACTCTTCAGAATCTCACCAACTTAAACTCATAATTTAGCTGATGACACACATTTATTGAGCAGACATTATTCTATCTAATTTGAGTTTTCTTTAAACCCAAAACCTTTACATACATTTTATAAATCAGCAATATCCTTAACAAAGTCTAACCTGCAGTACATTACAATGCACAACACAGTGAAATAAAATACAGTTTTTAAATTCAGCTTTTTCTGACACGTGCACAAAGTACAAGATAATGACAAAAAAGAATTGCAAACAAAATCACCAGATCAATATAATGTTTTATACGTCATTTGACACTCACTCACATTGTGCAAAACTCTATTGATACTCACTGAATCCACTCATTAAACAGCAGACATTGGTGATCTGTCAGTAATTCAAAATCTACACAATCCTCCAATGTTCTGCAACCAAAAATGTTTTGAGATTTCTGACGTTAAAGATAGCCATAGCATAGACTAGGCTTGTGAGCGAGCTGCATGCTCTTTATGTAAACCCACCTTATACAGTGTTTTTTCTAGATAAGTTGGTGTTGAGGACTCAAGCTTCTTTTCTACCAATAGTGGTCACTTCATTTCATGTCGGGCAATCTGTCCTACTGCCATCATTCTTTGCTCCACCTCATCCTTCTGAGAAGAAAGAGAGACTCCATCTCTTGCACCCTAGGAGCCCAAAGACGGCACTAAGATTCAGATTTTATATTGATCACACAAAAGATCATTGTGTGTATGATCAGCTCTGTTCAGGGTTTTCAGGAGCAAAAAAGGCAAGCCAGATCTAAACATACCTTATCTTGATGCATTGTTCTCTGCATAAAGATGTGCAATGCACTGGCTAAAGAGCTGCCACCAGCAGGCCTATGAGCTCATTCCACAAGGGCTAAAGCTGCTACCACTATTATTGCAGGTGGAGTATCTGGCCTCAACAGTCTGGTCCAGTGAGAGGGGCATTTTGAGGGTTCGGTCTTGTTGCACTTTTAGGTCTGACCCTGTTCACAGAACCACCACCTTTGAAGGTACTTCTGTGGCATTTTCTCACAAGGTGAGGAGTCTGTGGTTAGAAGTATCAATCAGAAGAGCAAATTAGTTACCATTAGAAACCGTCTTTCTGGTGAATACTTTCTCTAACCATGGATTCCTCATCCGGCCCTCCCTCTTCCTCATTTTGTGACCTGGGCACTTTTTATCATCCAAAATGGTCCAATTGAGAGATCTGCACACTGATCATACCAATTTGCTGATGGCCTCTGTGGATACGGACAACCAACAAACAACTGATATCTAGGGCATGGGTGGCTGTTATATACGTCTCCACTTGTCACTTCTGGAGCAGAACGACATAGGCATGGAGCAGCATTATGCCATCTACTGGAGTGCTGTAGTACCACTTGAAAAGTTTCTGGAGCCAGTCTGATGCCTGGGGTATATTCACAAGGTGAATAATCTGCGATTAGATAGAGTACTTACCATAAAGATTGTTACCAAAGGCATGTAACTTGTTTATCTCAACCATGACTCCATTGATTCAGTTTAATTACTCCTACAAACAACTCTGTTACTTCTTTATTGAAGGCTTACAATAGGAAAGTAGTCCCTCTTGTTCTATACAGGTACACAATAATATGCTCAATAATAATGATCGCTCCCAACTAAAGGGTACATGCTCAAAGGGTATCCTATGACTAGGTATTGCTGCACTGGTGAAATCTCTGCATTTAGAACTCAGGTTGTGTTTTATAAAATGCATGTCTTTTGTATTTGCTAACGGCAAACCAAGCATTAACTATAGTTAGAAAGTGCTGTTGAGACCTAAGGTTAAGAAAGCCTGCTTGGTCAGTCACGCTGGGAAAATCCTTACTGGTTTGTTAATAACCTGTGAATTGAACCCAGCTTCAATGTTGTCATGAAATCGGTTAAACCAAAAGCATTAAGCTTATGAAAGTTTGTGCAGATATGTTGAAGAGAAGAAGCTGATTAACTTTACTAGCTAGCATGATTTGGACAAGGTAATTAACACATACATAAAAGAACAGTGGGAAATCTGAAGTCTTTTGTATTAATGATGATCATTACTGAATAAACTATTTGCAGAATTAAACTAAGTAATGTTGAAGTAGGGTGGGCTGAGGTATGCATCAGATTGCCAAAAGTAAAGGGAAAATCCTTGTCACATTCATAGACCTGCCACCTTCAGCAAAAATCTCAGTGTGAGGGGGGGGGCGGGATCTTGGAAAAACAAAAGCTTGCTGAGGCCGTTGTCAATGTCCTGGGGTGTTTTTACACCCATTAATGGACATTGGCATTTAAAACCCTCCGAAAACAAGCTAAAACCACTGCTTAGAGAGGTTTTCAGCTTGTTTTGCCTGTCACATGTGATATTGGCTTCTCATCAGGTGACTGTTCGATGGGAGCCAATATTGTGTGTCACACGGGGGACATTGTGTGTCACATTGGGGACACCGTGTGAGTTGGCAGGTCTGCATTCCATTGAATACAACCTGTGGAGCCAGTCTTCATGAAATGTGAAATTGAATTTATTCCTATGAGTTTCTGGTCTATGAGAAAAGGGTGAAGCAAGGTCACTACAAATACTAAGTTTTTCTGTTAGTTTTGGTGTCTGCTCTACAAATGTTTCCCATTGGTCATTGGGGACGACACATTTAGGTAAAATAAACATCTTTTAGAAGACTTGTACCTCAGCTTAGACAGGGCTAGACTGCTTGCCCTAGTGACCCGCTACTTTCCAACTTGGTTAATACCTGTCTATCTGCTTGTAGCAACCTACTGTGTTACCTTTTTTAAGTACACCCTTTTTTCTGGGATCTTTTTTATTTCATTTTAGTCTGCTGAAGTTCTCCCCTTGCACAAAATAGTGTTTTTCACACAAAACTCAGTAAATACTTATACAGTCTGTTTTGAAGTGGAAAATGATGCTTGCCTAAGACCTCCTTCAAACGTCACCGGTTTAAATAGGTTGATGGAGGCCCTAGAACATCTGTGGATCTAAAGGAGGCCTGCTTCCCTGAGCTCAGCCACCTTCACCAACAGGTGCTTTAAACCAGCTGACTTGAACATCCTTAACATTTTATTCAAATGACAAGGTAAATATTTTAGAGGTGCAACCGAAAATATGGGGCAGGAAAACAGAGTAGCTAGTAAGAGACAAAAGAAATATCATCAATTAATTATTTTATATATTTATTTAAGACCTTTTTGCTATATAGAGCTTGTTCACTCAAATGTTTAGCGTTGTGAAGTTACATTTATACAAGCATGTTACTCATGCCATCAATGTAATGGAAACATGAGAATAACAGTCAGTTGAAGCATTTCATTTGAACAAAGGATGCTAAGAGAATGTTAAGAGACTGCAACTAAAGATGGTTGTAGGAAGTGGCATTAAGTCAGAAGGAGGGTACCTTGTCTGGTCTTTGGTACAGGTAGTGGAGAGGAAAACAGTTGTGCATTTAATTGCGAGAGAAGGATTTGTGTGATTTGAATTTCTTTAAAGGAAACATTTATGTCCTTCTAAAATGTCTGGTATAGTCAGGAAGAGATTCTGGAGAGATAGGGAAGAGGTGGCCTAAGAGTGGAAGAGTCACATTGGATTGAATTTGAAATCATGGTGAGTTAAAATAAGGTTCAAATAGATAGACTGATTCCTGAACACATTCATATGGACACTGAAAGAAGCAAAGACACCTTATATACTGTTAAATGGGAACAGGTATGTATGAATCTCTTACGGAACAAAGAACTTTATTTCAAATGAAAACCAAGAAGCTTCCCAGCTTTACTTGGTATAGTTGGTGATACCAGGTCTGTTGTTCTCATCCTTCAAAGTAGCTGTTGCTGCCATAATTGATTTCTCAAAAACATTTTAAAAGCCTTTTTTTAATTATTGTAAGGTAGGTTTTTTCAATATGATACCAAGAAGCTGTTTCCTCCTACTAAAGGACCATTTGCCCCAGGAGATCCCAACATAGATGTTTCAGACTTTATGGGCGCCCCATTCAACCTTATTCATAAAGTCAGCAACTCAGTAGTGAAACCATTCTAAGTGCACACTCACGTACACAGTCCCAAATTCATCTTGATTGTTCAGTGTAACTTTTTAAATGTCTCCTACAGAAAGCTACAACATCTCTTGTCATTTCATAGTCTGTATCAATGAGGAGATGTCCAGTCATATCTATCGGCGACCCATTTCCTGATGGCTTTGCAGATTTCACAAGATATTTCCATTTTGGCTACCTTTCAGTTGGGCAGATCGTCACCACACATGGCAGGGTGTCCACTAAACAAAGACCACCTGTGAAAAGTCATGATTGCTTTCTGCCTAGAACATCCAAAATCTGCAGTTGGTTAATTCCGCAACCAAACCAATAATCTTCTTTTGTTTCTGAAATCCATGATAATACTCCTGATGAAGTGTTCTTACAGTGTCCTTAAAGGGTTCAATACCTAACACTGCTCCCTTCGAAACAAAGACTTTTACAAGTACAGGAGGCATGGATTTGGACATATGGGCAAACACAGTTACGTCACCTTTTCTAACTCCCACAGAGCGCACACTAGAAATATGTTTAATAGTTTTGTCTACCTCCATAGGTTCTCTGGTCTAGTCAGATCATGCACCAGTATGGTTGTTTCTTGATACTGTGCTGCCTCACCCCTCCTTCCACAGCGTCTATCACAAGTACTGGTTTAGCAATTAAATTTATTTTGTAAAACCGAGCCTCAGAACTACTATAAATGAAACTCCAGAACACTACTTTTCAGGAAAATGACAATTGGGAACTCAAGTGAGATACAATATGAGCTTCACCAAAGGCTGTTACGAGGGCCAACCTGGCTAGACATACAACCACTTTCATAGACTTAGCTAGGCAGAGAAAAGCAGAATTAAAATCTAAGCTAAAACAACTTGAGTAACAAAATAAAGTTGATTGTTAATCAAAACATTACAGGGAACTAAAAAAAGGAGTGAGATGGAACATTTGTTACTTAAAGATGCTGCCAAGTGTTATACACTAAACAAAAGTAGTGAAGGAAGGGGCAAAGTTGACTGAATTCTGTTCTACAGACTTAGAAAAATCCAAATGAGAAATAACATTAATATCATCACAGTTGGCAAAGGTGACCCCATAACCACACCAGCAAAATTGTTACACTATTCCATACATATTGAACTTTTCTTTATTTTTATTGCTCACAGAACTTGGACCCTGTCCTGCTTGATGGGTACTTAGATGGGTTCTCTTTCTCACATGAAGAGACATTCAATTTTACAGCCCTTGAAATGCAGATCACTTCGCCATGGCTGGCCCAGGTTCAGCTGTGAAAGGAGGAGGGTTATGTGTTGGGCTAGCTGCCCCATCATGTAAAACATCCTAGCTACTGAAATGTCAACTAAAAGACATCCCAGCCTTGGGGAGAGAGAAATCTCCTTCACAGAGAGCTATGTTGACGTGTGGTGAGAGCCAGAGATTCCTGGATGTCGCAAAGCTGATCCATCTACTTTCAACCAAGACAATCACTAGTGAGACATGGAGCATGAGGACCATGTGTGAGACAGGCAAGGCAGTTCAAGTGACAGCAGAAATGGAAAAATACAACTTTGCCCTGCTTAGCATCAACAAGATTGGATCAATACAGTCCAGACAGAAAAGACTGCTATAGGAGGAATGCTGCTGTATTCTAGACACCAGGAAGAGCACACCCATAAATACTCAGGGAGTCCAGGGAGATCTGATTGGACGGGAGGACCATCAGAATAATCACAGCAACTTTCTGCACAAAGAAAAAGAGGATCAACTTGAATGTTATCCAGTGCTATGCACCTACAAATGACAGGAGAGAAGAGGAAAATGAACAGTTATGCAACAGACTCTAGTCTATCCTGGAGAAGTGGCTTGAGAGAGACATTGACATACTATCTAACCTGGTCTACAGGCCTGAGTCAATATTTGGGAATGTGCTTAATATATTCCGTCTACGTCAATTCCCCCTTTTATCCTGAAGGTCCTTTATAAGGACTTACATAAATGGGATAACGCTTGATATATGGTGTTTTTTTGGGTAAGATCACAAGCATAAAAATACATTTTCCACTGCGATTCTTATATGTCCTACAGATTCTCCCTCTTAGATATACTACAACCTCAACTTCCCACATACAAAAGAAACTAATTGTGTTTATCTAGAATAACGAATCTTCAGGAGTGTCCAAGAACGGACTACTTAGACATGCAGTAGAGGTTTGGGTCTTCTCAATATTGCTCATTATATTTTTGCTTCCAAGCTGAGACCATCTCCCTTTCGTATGACCATAAATCACCCCTGAACATGCCTACTCCTCTGTCCTACTGTATTATATCTTATGGTACACTCATAAATATAGTTTTATATGTTCTTAACCTCTTATCTCAGTGTCTGTCCTATTAGACTACTGAAACACATTATCCTTGAAGGGCAGCACAGCAATGTTCTCATCCCTGCTCACCCCAATAATTTTTAATCCTGACTGGTGAGTACTGTTAGCTTTCGTAAATGGTGTGGGAACAGCCTTCAGTTTGTTTGCGGATGGCGAATTTCCTGGGAGAGGTTCCTGCATCAAATGCTTTCATCTTGTGCCAGAAGACTGCTTTCAATTAACTCTGTTGTATATTGGACAAACACTAGATTGGTATGGAGTGGACTCCTATGTAGAGGACCCTCTAGAATCTGTTTTCCACAACCAACAAATGAGAAAGGGAATATTGTACCTAACCACTATATTAACACCCTGCAGCTATGCTCAGCTATGTGCTCAAGTTGTAAGATGGATTTGTATAATGAAATCACAGATAAAATGTGGTGAAATATTTGGTCTAGGGCGGTCAAGTCAACTGTATCCACCCAACACAAGGAAACTGCTCACAAAATCATGAGCAGTTGGTATTTTGCCCCATATCACGGTTTTGCTTTACTGCAGACCGAGCCAAAACACACGCACTGAAAAAAGTCAAAATAATCTCTGGATTTCATTTTTTAGTCTAAAGAAGACATTTATTAAATCACTCTGCAAGGCTCGTAAAGTAGGGTCAGTACAACCGAAAGTGCACCTTTAAAATGTGTGTGACAATAAAGTGAGAACATGTAGTAGAACCCATGTGGGCAAATTGATCACACAACTGCTGCTGGCTGCCAGATACACTGTAGAAGAGTCTTGGAAACTCCCAATCGGCCCATGTGTAGTCTCTGGTGGACGAAGTTGAAAAGTGTTGCTATAATAATCTGCTATTGTAGACAAATGACACATGAAATGAGCTCTCGTCCACCCAAAATAAGCTTGATTAATGTTTTGTCTGTTCCAAGGCATTCAATCCTGTGCAACCTATCATCCTCTTCTAAATTTTGTAATGCTGGTGCCAATGTATAACTATACACAAGTGCCAACTTTTGCTTTGTGTTACTTCTACTTTTTGTTGCACTCTTCTTTAAAAAAAAAAAAAAACTGTTTCACAAAATGTATTTGGTTAAATATTTTTCTCTGTTCCCTTCCTCTGTTTCTACCTGGTTGCACCATAGTGATATCTTACCTCTGGACATGAAAACTTGGCAAACTTAGATAAAGTTGTTAAAACAAGCCATCTTCATGAATATAAAAAAACTGTTGAATGTAAAACATTCTCATTGCACATAAGAATCTTAATAAAGAGCTATAAAAACCCAGAAATAAGCAAATACGGCCTTTCTAGTGGTTATGTGTAAGCCACCCCAGTGTTGCATTTGGATTGATGACTGTACCATCATCTACAGCAGCCATCATATTTTAAAGTAGACAACTGTATTTCCCGCTAATGGCAACTGCCTGCATTGAACAGTGTCTTGTGTTCATGATTTCCAGGCCTCCCTTTAAAAACTTGATTTTGTTTTCTTGTCCTCTTTTCCAGGTTACTAATTGAAAATTTCTATGCTGGTTTCTCGTATTCCTTCTCTCGTTAAGTGTGGAAGGATTTTCTTGCATCTTTCATTGGTCCTCATTAAGCACTTGTATTAACACAGGTTCAAGGTTCTTTCCCTTCAACCACTTTGCTGCTGGGCTTCACCCCCCACACACTGCTAAGCCTTTTTGTTAGCTATTTAGGGTAGTTTTCTCTTAGGCCTCCATAGCCTTGTGTCCACATAAGCTATCCATGCCAAATTTGTGTCCTTTTAAAAAAAAAAATTTACAAACATCCTAGGGATTCTAAATGTACCCAGTGTTTGTGGATTCCACTGGAGGGGACCCCTTGGGTGGGTACCCCTAATAACGTTGGTTGGATACATTCCTCTCGCTGGCACTAGGCCCAACCACACAAGTGGGCAGAGTTTTTATCATCAGAAGTGGGGCAATGCTAAGTGGTAGGAAGTTTGTGGATTCCTGCAGATTCCTGAAGTTTCCATCAATAAATGTGAGGAAAAATGTGTGGTTTTAGTCAACATTTGAGAATTGCAAGGCATTGTAGGTAAGAAAATGGTGTGGGATGGATGCGAAGCACACTACCCTGGATTCCGCCACATGTTTAGTTTTCAGAACTGTCTGGGTCTGGTAGGTTTTTCCAGATCTTAGCCTACCCAAGCCCAAAAAGTGCAGCTGTTTATCATTGCAAGTGGAGTAATATTGGGAGTTAGCCAAACTCTCCCAGCTCATTTGTTAAAACAACACCCAAATGATTCAAATATCCTCTTGCTTGCCTTTAGGGTGAGATGCTTTAGTCCGCAGGGGAGCAGAAAGACTGCTGTTTCCCCTTTTTGAGGGAGTGGAGCTCAACTCCTACAAAAAAAGGCAATCCTTTGTGTCTAGAAATCTTTCTGACACTCCCCCTCCATCCAAACCCCTCATCCCCCCCAGGGCAGATGGAGGCAAATGCCCCAATCTGTCTTCTGGGGGCAAAAAGACTGTTTCCCTTTTTTGGAGGGAACTGGGGGCATTGCCATGCCCATCCTGGACTGTCCCCACCGATGCAAATAATAATTTAAAAAATCCTGTTGCTAAGTGGGCAAGCCCCCCCCCCCCCCTTTTCATACTGGACAGCCCCCACTGATACAAATAGAAAAATGTAATACCTGGTGTCTAGTGGACTTTCTGCCTCCTGGGGAGCAGGCAGATAAATCTAACTTGTATCCACAGACAGTATTTAGTACAAACAAAGTAATCTGCGGGGAAGAGGCCAAGCAAGATAGCTTCACAGTCACTGTACGGGAAAGCTCTTTTATCCCTCTCTATAATCCTTAGGTATCCTGTTATGCGGTGGCCTAAAAATGAATTTGGACATTTTGAACATAAGTTGAGAAACACAGACATTGATATCCTGAACTAACCAGGCTGATATGTGACAAGAGAGGCACAACACTGCGAGGAGGCAGTGAGGACTGGCTTACCTGGCAAGTTAGAACTGAGATCTACCAGTGGTGTGAGAGTGATTAGGATAGCAAGATGTCAGTGGCTCCTGGAACTCTGCTAGAGAATAGCCTAGATTGGAGCTCACTATGGTAGTGAAAAAGTTACTTCACGCATCGGATTCAAAGATGAGGACTCAGTCTGGAGCACTTGTGGGCTGTGCAAAATGGCAGAGAGAAGTAATTAATGAGGGCATCGAGTGGAAACAAAAACGTCTGTGCCCTTATAAATGTAAAAAAATTAAGACATGTGGCTTGTAGGTTGATGAGCCCAGTGTGGTGAAAGAGGCATGGTCTTCCCTTCCCCTCGGTAGCAAAGAAGAACCCCCAGCGGACAACAAAGAGAGGGCACTAAAAAAAAAAAAAATTATACTGAGGCAGAGGGAGGGGGCCAGTTGGGACTAGTGCAAAACAGAGACAAATTTTCCTCATTGAGAAGTAGGGATGAATAGCAGCAGGTTGGGTTCTAAAAGAGAAGAAGGAAGACTTATTCAACACATGATGTGAACTTGAGTTCTGAATGTTACATTGAAACTGTGTGCAATGATGAGAGGTTTACTGAGCTTCCCAGAGGCAAAGCCGGCAGACTTTACGTATCAACCACATATAGAGCCCTGCTCCGGGTGCAAGGGAGACAGATGTTCAAGCAAGAGTAGTACTTGGGCGGCCAGGCAGGTGGAGATAACTGCTGTGATTAAGTCAGTGCAATAATAGAACTGAGCAGCAGCAGAACCTTAACTTGTAAAAAGCAAAAAGGAAGGAGTATGATAAGTCAAACAGGACAACCCAGAGTGCCAAAATATACATCAGCGGTAGGCAAAGAGAAACACACTCAACATTAAGAGAAGCAGTAGAGCCAGGAAACAAGGGCAAATCACTCTCCGACTATGAACCTGAATGCAAAAGTGGCATTTAGAGCAGCCCTTGAAACCAAAATATACACACAATGGCCCTGATATATCATTCCATTAAATGGTCAGTAAGGCTCTAGATCCTAAAATCAGAGCTTTTCCTGCTGCAAAATTACATTTTCAAATTCACCAAAAACAATTAGCGATTCTGTAATATGTTACAGAATCTTACCAAATTGCTAATTGGGTTTGGGAATAGGTACCAAATCAGTACTTGGAAGGGGCATGTTACAGGTGTCCCTTCCAAATACTGATTTCTTTAGTTATTTATTAAAGTATTGCACCTGAAATCTGGTAACAAAAATGTAATTGTACCACCTTTTCAAAGAAGTTGGTAAGCCATTTGCAAAGGGGAGGGGGATCCCTTTCCCTTGTTGTGTGAAGAATCACAAAACATTATTTTATGAATAAGCAGTGGTCCATGAGACTGCTGCCTGCTCACAAAATCACAATTGCGTAATTTTTCTTTTTTTAGCGCATTCTGTTTTCCTTCAAGGTAAACATGCAGCATTTTTAAAAAAGATTGCTATATTTAACAGCAGTCACAGATTTGGTGGTCTGCTGACCCGAGCAGGCCACCATGCCTGTGAATGCAGACAATCGTAGTAAGTCACAATGTAAGACCTACCTCATGCATATTAATGGAGTAGGTCGAATTGTGACCCACTAGGAATTAGTGATTTGAGAACCACCTTATTGATTTATAGGTTGGTTCTCAAAATATCAATGGATTCGTAGAAGTGGGTGCGCGATTTGCAACCATTTCTAACAAATCGATTTTGTACATTCCATTTAATGAACTGTAAATTGCATCTTGTTGTTTGTCGCAATTTAAGATTTCTCATTTGGAATATTTGTACATGAAGGCCCAGCTATCTTGAGGTAACTGTCTTAAGAAACAGAAGAGGCTTCCAAACAATAGAATGGAAGAGGCACAGTGTTGAAAGAGAAGAACAGGAGGCTTTTTGCACTCCCTCCTACTCTAGTGATCAGAGCAGAAATTGTTGAGAGACGATCTATGTGAAGCATCCTGTTTTCTGTCCGAAAGAGGTGAGTAAAGTTCTTCCTATTGGTCTATATAATGCGATTTCACCATGGAAAAGTTATTTTTACATTCTTTTCTGTGGAGTGAGCACACGAGGCATTGGCACCTGTGCCTCACCTGGTGCTTCATCTAAAGCCATAATAGAATAATTTCTGTACTTCATAGAAATATGATTCCTGCAACATGTCCGTAAAGTTAGCGCCCACACTAAAAGACAAGACAATTCTAATCCTCCTGGATTATACTCGGAAATTCCAGAGACATCATAAATCCTTTAAAGTGAGAAGCAGGGGGAAAGGATAGTAGGGCATAGGTACATGCTTCTTATCCTGTCAAGCTCAAAATCATACATGAGGGAAGCATTCACTCTTTCACAGAGTCAGAGTGTGTCTGGAAGTGACCAGCGTTGAGAGATTATGTACTGCTTCAAAGGGTTGCCACAGACCGAGCTGGGCCATCAGGTCCCAGTGCCAGAGAGATGAGAGCCTTAGGAACACTGAAACAGGTGGAGACTATTGAACAGTTGCAGAGGTCATATAGGATTATACGTCTTGAGGACAGGACAGAAACTGGCCAGAACAATGGATAACACCACGCTGATGGAGATCCTGGTGGCAGAAAGCAAAACAGAGCATGGTACATTAAACATTGGTTGGGACCCAGCTGCTTAGACAACTGGATCAACACATGTTTAAGACATACTGATGTTAGTGACTAAAGTTGTTTTTCATTATGTTGGTTTTTGGTGGGGATGGGCGTCATCCTCCAAACACCCCACCCCAGATGGAATTGAAGGGGACAAAGAGCAAGTTAGATAGAACATAGGTGGCGTGGCCAGGATGGCTTCTAAAACGAACATGTAGCTTGAAGGTCCGGAGCCAAACTTGCTAAATCCTGCCAGAAACTGGGAAATCTGCTTCCATCCCCGCTCATTGGCAGGTCCTGCAGCCAGCTTAGACCCCAGTGTCTAGACAACTAAGCTGTTCAGACAACCGGATCAATATGTGTTTAAGACATACTGTTGTTAGTGACTAAAGCCATTTTTCATTATGTTGGTTTTCAGTTGAGGGGAGGGGAGGTTTCAGGGTTCTATGCTTTGTACAGAGGATGTAAGGTGAAAAGGTACCTCAGAAGCACACCCCATGCCAAATGCAAGAAAGGAGACAGAGTGCAGGTTTGATAATACAGAGGTGGTGTGGCCATGCTGGTGTCCACGATAGCCAAGCAATGTGAAGCTCCTGTGCCAAACCAGTTAAACTCTGCCAGAAATGAGGACATTTTCTGCTATCCTCAGTGATGGCCAGGTGCCGCAGCCAGCTCAAATCCTGAGTAGCCTGGCGTGACCCGTGCTGGGCACGTTGGCTTGTGTGACACATCCACCCCTCCCCCAGAGCAATGCTGCACAATGGAGGCACTGTGTACCTCAGCGGCTTTGTGGCAACAAGGGCTGCTGGTGAGCCTGAGGCCGTGGCAGCAGGCCTCCAGCCTTGATGGGGGCTGCGCCCCGCTGGGGAGTGGGATCTGTACTACCTGGCTGGCCTCACTGTGTGCTGTGAGGGAACGCTGACACTCAGGGCGTTGGCCGGTAAAGGAATTTCCTCACTGCCTCCCTATGTGCCTTCAGATACAATTTGGGCCTTCTGTCCCAGCCCATACTGTGATTCCTTGTGGCCAGACTAAGATGGAGAAATGATGTGAATACCACCTGCTCAGTCCCCTTGCTGCCTCCCTCTGCGCGTTCAGATACAATTCAGTCTGTACTATGATTCCTTGCGGCCAGACTGCACCAATTCCCATGCTGTTTTGCTAACACAGCGGTCTGTAGGTTGAGTTGCCGGCGCCCCTCCCCAAGTGAGATCAGCACTTGGCCGCTGTAGTCTACAAGACAACCCTAACTGCTGGCACCTCAAAGTGACCTACTGGATTCCACCACCATTGCAAAACAGACCACGAGCACTTCAAACACAAGTAAGCAACACGTAAAACCACTCTGGACTCAAATAATGAAAATGTAACTCCAGAAGGCTCCACACGAGATGGAGATGTGGTCCTGAAGCAGGAGCTGCATAGTGGGCAGTAACCATTTGCAATGAAGATTGACTCTGTTTCCTTCAGGCTCAACAGACTTAATGAAAGACTGGACAGGAATGGTCAGCTTGACTGTGTGGAGCGGCACATTTATGATCTGGAAGATGATACAGGCACCAGTGCAGATTGGCTGAACAAAATGAAGAAACTACTGTTTCAAGTGTTAGTGAAAAATGAAGACTTGGAAGACTGCTAGCACCGTAGTAACATACAGATTTCTGAAATTGCCAAGACCATGGCATGGGCTGCGTTGAATCATTCCTGGAGAAGATACTCTTCGAACTCTTCGGTGCAGGAGAGTTCTTCTCGACCTTTCTGGTTGAGAGGATGCATAGGTCCCTCAGACAGCATCCACCTCCTGGCGCCCCGCTGCGGCCTCTGTTAGCTCACCTGCTCAACTTTTGCGATTGCGATACAGCCCTTTGCCTAGACCAAGAGTAAGGACTTCTTCAGTACCAGGGAGCTGCCATATCTATCTTTCTAGACATCCCTCAAGCAGTGCAGGAGGCCTGTAGGATGTTTGTTGGTGTGAAAAAACTGTTGCAGATCAAGAGGATAAAATACAGCACATTCTACCCAGTACAGTTGAAGTTTGCCATGCATGACAAAACTCATCTCTTGACTAACCCTGCGCCTTCCTTTTGCGAAAAGCACTTCAAGTATAGAGACTCGCCCAGGGGTGCTGAAGCGGCAGCCAGATCTAACACTGGTGGAAACAACATGACTATCCTGTCACTGGGCTCAGCGTCAGGTGGTAAAGGATACAGATAACATATTCTCTTCCAAGAACTCTCATAACATGAACTGATTAATGTTTGTAAGATGCCCACCCGGGCACTTGAAGGCCCCCATTTGGTTGGTAATATTTATGAGCACTTGCCGGACTATCGTAGCTTAGCTGAGCACTGCTCTCACCCATGATGTGTATCACCTTTTCTTTGTTAGGTGTTATTACTGGGGATCAACCCTGAAAGTTGGGGTATTCAGTGAGGGAGGGGGGAGGATGGGAAAAGGTTTCAGTTCTGTTTTTATGTTTAGTTTTGAAAGATGTGGTCACCTAGCTAACACCATACACATAACAAACATAGCCCAGTTTCCCTGGGCGACTGCCACCTTCCTCACTACCACAACATGGTTGACATAGCTTAGAAAAAAAACTGACATTACTGTCCTGGAACATTCTAGGCATCAACAATCGACAGTAAAAAGGTAAAATGGTGCTGTCCTACATGGACCCTCTTTAGTGAAGACATAGCATATCTCCGGGAGACATATCTGACAACCCGGTAAGATACACACATTTGCTGCCAAATTGGACTCTTGCATACTCGAGGGAAAGTTTTCGTCTTCCTTCATAAATGAATAAATTGTGTGCTGGCCGTGCATATACTGACCAAGATAGCATATTTATTGTGTTGGAGGGTATACTCGAGGGCCAGACAGTAATACTTCTTCTACCTGTGCTCCAAAAGTAGATACCCCTGAGTTTGCCCACTTAATTCATTTAGCTCTACAGCTTACTGGCGCTTCTCCAGTCTTCTGGTTTGGGAACTTTAACTTGGTCCTCAATCCTGACATGGACTGTACTGGTTCCACAGGCACAGCAAAAACACACTCTACCAAAACTCTGAAGGAAATCGTGGACAATAATAACTTGGTCGATGCATGGTGAATATGACATAGTAATACCCAGAAATACACGTTCTACCCTGCCCAACCCATGGGTCTCAATTCCTTACTTGACTAATGGCTCTTCACCTGATCTGTCACATCGTGGATCACTTACATTACCCATCTCCCATGAACCTTATCTGACCATTCTCCTTTTAAATTGACACCTCACATGCCCTTACATAGCTTTGATGGCCTCCCTTGATGATTCCCCAGTGAATACCTAACCCTTGAGCTCTATAGGGGTGCAATACACAAAGCAATTGAGGAATGCTTCAGCTTAAACAATGGATCGGTTTCCATGCACTCCACACTTTGGAGGCATTTAAAGTATACATTAGAGTCATGGCAACATCCAAGCAAGCAGGCGTCCTAAAAGCCATACGCACACAACGCTCTAAATGTCAGCGCTAACGCAGACATTTAAATCCATCCAACGTGGCATCACACCCACTTACATAACAACAAGAATGCCACGGTTTATAAGAGCAATACAGGGAATTTGCAGAGAGTGAGGTAGCATTCCTAGGTTAAACTGCTCATACCCGATGCATCCCCAAAGTCTACCCTGCTGGCTGAGGAACAGAGCGGTCCTCCTACTTAAGGGTGCCTTTTGCATCCTATCGCTCGAGATCTGAAGCCACTTTCCACAGTGCCAAGGAATGAGAACTGTAACACTAAAAATATTACTCTTGTTTTACTGATTGCTATATGGCACCTGTCCCTGTTATGTTATAGCACTGTGCTGCCCGAGTATGTGTACACGTCGCTATAATGTGTTTTGGTGTACTTTTTTGTGACCAGCATTTATCACAATGTAACACTGTATGGTGCTTGTTTGTTGATGTTTATTACATGTTAATAATTATTATTTTTTTTTTTTAAACTTGACGAAACAGTCCATGGGAATGCACAGTGTTCACACTGAGGCTGAACATAGACAGGAAGACTCCCTTAAGTTTATGTCATCGGATGTGTATGGGTTGGCTGATAAAATTAAATGAGTGACTGTAACCTAGTTCCTCCTGAGGCTAAGACCAAATCTCTTACTCCTCCAAAAGATACGCGTGATAGGAACAAGACTGTAAGTTCATAGGCAGAGGTTACTATAATTCCATCCAAGACTGCAGGAAACTTGTCTAGTTACAATAGGGATATTGCTTCCAGAAATCCCTAACTCCATAACTATTATTAGAAGAGACTTCAATGATGTCACACAGTTCAAAAGACATATCACCAAGGGATGAAGGAGGAGCATGAGAAGTCACAGCACTAGCCAGGTTCATCCTGAACTTTGGCCCCATGTACATATGGTAACTAAAATGTTGAGATGAAGTGCAATGGTTCCAATTTTTGGGAGCAAACCACACTTTCTCAAGACATGGTACTAAGTAGTCTTGTTTGAACTTTCAAAAATATTGGGGCCTGATTATTTTACCAGAGAAATCTGTTCGCTCTTAGTTCAAAGTCACAGTAGGTAATAGAAGCAGCTATGCAGGAAAAAGATGGAGGCTAGTTCCTGGTAACTCAGTGACACACAATGGAGTTCCTTAGTGAGGGCACTAAGCTATACTTGAAGAAAATATTGGATTGACACAACACACTGAAACTGTATGGGAGACAGAAGTGATTAGAGGACATTCCCTAAAGCATTTACACTGCAAATGTAGGAAAAGAGTCTAGTGACTGAGAGACCTAGAGGAGGACTCTGGAGGAAAGAAAAGGAACTGGGAAACTACATGGGCGAATATATTTTGGCTGAAATGGTACTGGACATTATATCTAGCGGTTGTCGGTGAGGAAGCCAGAGCACATGACTTGGCCACACACAGAAGATTGTATTAGATGGGAAAAAGGAGGTGATATTCACCCATTTTAAATATAAAAAAGAAGGCCTTAGGTGCAAAAGGTAAGAAAACCAAATGATAGATTTGCAGCAGGTTATGAAGACTTAGCCCAAACTTTTGCTTTCTACTACAAAGACTTGGGGACAGGGATTAGTAAGACAGTGGAACAAGGACAGATGAAAGAAGCTGCAAGTCCGGCTAGATGAAATATTGACGATTGAGGAAGTGGTGGAAGCGATAGGTCAGATGCATGCAAATAATGTCCCAGGTCACAAAGGGCGGCCATGGAAATTGTTCAAGCACCTGGTTGAGCGAGTTTACATAGTTGAAGATCAGGAGCCAACTCCCTGTTGATCTCAGGAATGCCACAGTAGTGGCCTTGTGTAAGGCAGGACAAGTCTGTGGAAGAGTTCCCCACTACCATATACTGTGCCTCCTGAATGTTGAAATAAAGATTCTAGTGAAAGTACTGGGAAATAGGTTACTTAAAGTAATATCTACTTTTACCCTCCCGGATTATTAAGGATTTATGCTGGGACAGTCCACCCAACTGAGTCTGTGAAAGTTGCACAGCTGGATGAATAAACTAAACTAAATGAAATGAAGTTTCTCCTGATAATTCAGTATCTAAATTCCACAAAAGCATTACTCTAAATTCAATGGAAGCTCTTAGTCGAAGTGTTATATGCTGGGTAGAAGCTATTTTAGGGCATGGGTGAAGCTGTTATACCTAGAGACCACAGCGGGTGTGTGGGTCAGTCAGGCAACATTACTGACTTTCTGGCTGGAGAGAAGGAAACAGGCAGTTTTGCGCCCTCTCATTCTGTGTGTTCTGGCATTCGAACCCTCTGGCCTATCTGATTAGGATGGACTCATGGGAGTAATGCGTGCAACAGGGACCTGACATATAAGACAAAATAACATACAGAAAATGTGCTGCTCTAAGTGGTAGACCCAGTACGGTTGCTGACATGCTGTCAGACCTGTTCATAGAGTTAGAGGAATGTGTGATGCAGATCAAACTAGCAGTAATCCACTTTACTCAAAGTAAACACCTAGGAAGGGGAGCAACTTCAGACTATGCAGTTGGCAGTATGTTTTGATGACACTGACATTCAGTAAGCTCACATACGAAATGAAACACTAGTACATTCTATACATCACCCAGAAATCCCATGCTGTATATCTGTGGGCCCTCTTTCAAGAATTGAAGGGTGAATAAAGCACACAGCTTTGTGTTTGGGGATGCCACAAACAGCCCTGTCCACCCTGTACGAAACAGATTATTTTGAAAGAGTTACAATCCCAAACCCTAGATTTTATCCTAGGGCCCCACCGTTGACAGTGATTAACAACTGAGCCATTGTGCTTAGTGATTAACTGGTGATCAGGCTAGACCTTCTAGATATGGAAAATAAAACATAAATGTACTTCTTGTTTAGTGAGGAGGGGTTCTCACAGACAACAAGGGCTGTAATAAACACAAGGAGGATGACTACAGCTACACCAAGTTAGAGAAATAATAAAACCTGTAAAACACCACTTTAAATAGGAGATTTAACGGGGGATGTTCTGCTATAGCTTTCTGTACTTTTAAAGCTAGTATTTTTTTGTAATATCTACATCCAAAATTTCCTAGTTTTGGAGATTCCAAAGGACTACTCTCAAATTCAAAGAGACTTTGAGGTGCATGTGAAACAACACTTTGAATACTGTAGACTTGGGCACACTTTGCACATTCAGGGCAGATTGGGTTGGTGAGCCAGAACCATTGCCACTGGAAAATAGGGTTCTTTGTCGCGAACTCTGTGGAGGCACGTTAACCCAGATTTACAAACATTTTTCAGTAATATCCCAGAGAGCCTGGGGGCACTCAGCAGACAAATTGGAAAGCTACATAGGAGACATAGCGGATGCAGTCTGGGAAGATACATTGTGACACCTAAGAGAGTTTGTGATACCTGCCATTTTCAGACTAAAAATACTTCATGTAGCCTACTATAACAGGTGTATACAATTCAAAATAGTGTTGTCCTCAACTGAGGAGTGCCTTAAATGTAAGATCATCTGGTCTTGCGGGGAGAGATAAGAAATTCTAGATGGAAGTAGCAGAGGAATTGTTCATTGTAATACGTACAGAAGTTCTTGTGATACTACAGCTTGTCACTTATAGGCAATGCTGAAAGATGTTGACCTACTGTTGCATAAATGAACCCTTGCTATAATGCATCTTTTAGTGGCAAATAAATTATATGTGAATAGTTATATCAAGTAAATGTCCACTAGGGCAAGACGGTTGACCACATGAAATGCGCTTGAAGGATTAGAAGGTGAAAAAAGGGGAGGGGGTGCCCACGGAAATTATGTAGAAGATATAGGGTTAGGGAAAGATTCCTTCAGTCGCAAAGGTAAATGGGGGAAGATCCCATTAGTTTATTGGTAGGGTAGAATGCCAAAGAAGTACAAGAAAGCTAGAACCTACCTGTGAGGCTAACACGTCTGATTAAAAATGGACACTGATGTCAGTAAAACTATTTAAAAGAATGCTTATCATTACCCTAAAAAAAAGAGCAACAGCACTATAACTCAAAGGATAGCAAACATGGTGTATTTAAGCCTTCATTTTTGTGGTCTGACAAAATATTTATTCTTATTCCTGTTTTCCCAGAGAAAGCATCCATCCATTTACCACAGTATGCTCAGGAACCTTGAAAAATTATACTATTTTTTTTTAATGTTTCGTCTACAGAGATCTATGCATCTGAAGCCTATTGCACTGCATTTTTGGCAATGAAAGAAAGGCTTCTATACAAATAGAGGAAATATAAATAGGAGAAAATGTTTTTTTAATAAATGTACTCATTTTTATTATGTGCAAGTTTATTGCATGGTAAGAATGAGCTATTGTAGCCGTTTGTAATGAGCACTTTGTAAAGTGAAACATTTTTCATGTGAGGTAATTAAAAATCACTCCATTTGGCTTTTCAACAGCTTTATATGCCTACTTATGATTGTCTGCACTGTATAACAGGTTTCAGAAATACAGACCAATTTGCCTCATGACTTCAGTTTGCCACAGTAAAACCCCTGCACCTTAGTAAGAGGGGATGTAATTATAATCAGCAACCCAACCAGCCTTGATTTATTTGCCTAGGAACCCCTAAATAAGATTGAATAAAATTCTTGTTGGCAGCATTTTCTAGGGAGCATGTAAAAAGTAGTCATGTGGTACAAAATGTGGTCAGAGTAAGCTAGAAAACCCCATAATCTATAGCATGTCTTGCCTAGGAAGAAATTCAGTGTCCCAAGACATAAAAAAGCGGAGGTTGATTTTAATTTCAGATTGATCCACCATGTGGAATAAGAGATTACTGAAACATTACCATTTTAGGACATCAATCAGAATGACTTCTCATTTAATACAGACTGTGATGAGAAAAACTTGAATAAAAGGGGAATGTTGATAAACTTTTGTAAAAATGATATATTTTAATGTTTTACAGCTTCTGATTGGTTTTGAATCTGGAACAGTAGTGTTATGGGATCTGAAGTCAAAGAAAGCGGACTACAGATATACGTATGACGAGGTAAATTACACTTATTTAACATAGAGTGTTTCAATGTTCTGTTTCAATTTAAATGGTTGAAGGTTCATCATCCGTTAGATTTTCATCAGCATGTCATTAATATCTCTTACGCGTTTATTGAAGGTTGGAAGTGTTATCTTTTGTTTTTTGAGGATACAAATCTATTTCATACAGGTTTCGAGACTCTGAACCTGAAACATTACTAGGCATCTACACAGCAGGGCAGAAAATCTGATTCCAGTCATTCTTCACAGGTTGCTTAAAGGATAGATTTTTAAAGTTATTTTGCAGTTACACATAGTGCAGTCTTGGCCAAAGGGCATAAGAGCACTTTACATGAGCTCCAGAATACTTTACACTTTTCTTTGGACATTGGCAGATTAAGTGAGTTCCCCAGAATCATACAAGGTCAAGCCGGGGCAAGGATTTGAACCTGATTCCCCAGTTCCAAGGCTGGCTGCTCTTGCTTCAAGGCCACATCTTCTCCCACCCCAGGATGCTTTTTTTTTTTTTTAATTTGTTTTTTTTAGTAATTTTCAATTATTGCAAATGGAAAAACATCAAAGTAGCTTAATGCACCTTAAGGAAGCTAAGAGCTTCAACAATACAACTAATAACATATTATTGATAACTTAGCTTTAAAACTAGAATAAGCACAACTAAATGAGAAAATACATAGGTAAGGTAAACGAAGGGAGGGCAAGAATAGTATAAAGGAACTTGGACACATAGGGCCTCATTACGAGGCTGGCGGTATTAAGACCGCCAACCTCGTGATGGCGGTCGGACCGCCTCATTATGACCGCGGCGGAGCTGCCATGGTCCAACCGCTGACACCATCTGCCAACCTTTCCATGGTGGTAGACACTGCCATGGAAAGGCTGGCGGAATGAGGGTGCCGGGGGGCCCTTGTGGCCCCTGTACTGCCCATGCTCTTGGCCCCATGCACAGCCCCATCACACAGTTCACTGCCCGAATTACGGACCGTGACATTCGTGACAGGTGCTTTCGCACCCGACTCACCACGACATTACGCCAGCTGAATTACAAGCCGGCCTCAAGGTTGTGGCGAGTGTTCACCTGGGCCAATGGAACACTCCTAATATGGCGGGCAAAAGACCTCTAGTACTGGTGGTCTTTTGCCTGCAGTGGCTTCAGCGGTGCTGTGAAAGGACTGCCGAAGTCGGAATGAGGCCCATTATGTAGGTTGTAGGGATGATGGAAAAGAAGATGGGAATTCCCAGCATTACTACGTATAAATCTTAATTTATAGAAAGTTGGTATCACAAAAAGGGCGCTTCCGCAAAATGGAACTAACTGGCACAAAACTGAAGGGCGCAAGATTTTATGAAACCAGTGGGACAAAACAGTGGTTCACCAGATAGAATGGTCCAGTTGTGTCCTATTAAGAAGAACTGTATAGTTTACACTCACGAAAAAATTAATTATTTTCCATTGTGCATCACTGTTTTTTTCACCACTGTCTTAATACCAATATCCAAACATGTCTTATGTAGCCCTGAAACTGGTGCCACTTTTGTTATGTCAGTTCCTCAAAGCCAAAAATTAAGAACATTCTCCTGTCTGCCACTTTGAGTGATGTTTTCAGCAAAAGGTGGTGTCATCCGGATAGGCTTCCTCAATTTTGGGTCTCTCATGACAGTGATGGTTGAGCCCATATTAGAGGGTACATTTAATTGTGATCCTCTAAAAAGTAACCAGCATGTCTTCCTGACTACGCCTCTTTCTTTCCTAACATTGCCTAGTGCATGAATCAGTTGTTTATGCCCATCTGCACCTGTCCATGACCAGTGGCCTCTTATGCTACTTGGAGTACACAGTTACCAAAGCCAGGAAGACTCCAAGCAGGTATTTCTGGAAAACTGCTTAACCTCTCCTACTTTGACACCAGCCTGCCTGGTTAGGTGGTGGAGATACCCTGTAGAAGAAATTGTTCCACCGGTGCCCCTCTCAAAATTCATATTAACAAACAGAAGAGGGGAAATGAACTGTAATAAAAGCTGAGTTATTTATTATGAGGTCTGTAGCTGGAATCTATGGGGTTTAATCAGTACTCTAATTGCACACGTGAAGTTCATCATCAAAACATGGTGAAATGATAACTATAGCTCTTTAGTTAAACATTAGAATTCATATCCATGTGGGGAGTCCTGAAATATTCAGATCTATCTGTCGGTCTATCTATATGTGTATATATCTCTCTCATAGATAGAGAGAGAGGAATAAATATATAAATTAAAATGTCCTATGTGGCCATCTGTTGTAGATCATCCTCCAAAAGGCTGTCACAGGTGAGATTGTCCGAAATTTTGATTGTAGTACCACAAAGCCTTTATCAAAACTACCTTGCAGCACCAGTGCCACAATCTGCTGCCTATATATCTAGGTAATGAGGCAAACTTCAGCCTGATAGGCTTACTTTATAAGAAAAATACCATTCCTTTTAAGGCTTCAGTAGCTTCCATTATTCATGTTACCTTCTCCCGGCCATTGCCTCATAGTCTTTTAATTTTGTGGCTCTTTTGAGTGGGATCCCGTATCACACATGGTATGTCTTCACATGCGTTTGCTGAATTATTCTCAGAATGCTTGCTTTTTCGCTTTTTTTTTCCAACGTCTTTGCTGTCTACCAAGCAGAGTACAGCATTTTCAAGCTTTTGCACAGGATTGTTCCTGTCAAAATGCCTTCATTATTTGTGCAGTGCTAATCCTGAAGTACAAAAAAGGCTGCCTCAGCTTTCTAGCCTTTTTGGCAAAATTGCTAGCGAGAGTGGTCATGTTGCAATTCCAGTAACGTGTAGAAGCAAATTGTCTCTTAGTTGAATCCCAAATAGGAATTCATCTAGTGCTAGCACTTGAGTCAGTGGTTAACTCTGTTACTGATGATCTCAGAATAATGCTGGTCAGTGTTGACTTGGGTGGGGGTTGGGTTGAGGAGGGCAGGTTGTATTATCAAATTTGTCAGCTGCCTTTCACACCAGTGATCGCCAAGTCTTGATTTTTAAGCCAGGTGAGTTAGGCAATAAGGGGTATTTTTATCCTTTGCAGGAATCAATGGCAAACAAGGTCAACAGATCTTTGGACCCACCATAAGGGTGTGCAAAACCACAAATTTTCAGTACAAACCAATTAGATTACACAGTATGACCAATGTGGCCATACAAGGAAAACTCCAGTCGCTGATAAAGTTAAGGGGTTTTATAACAAACGTAAGCTCAAAGTAATGTAGACAGTTATCAAGACAAAATTATAAAGATACGGTATCACCAAGGGCTGACCATGGCTACAAAATAAGTTCAGGTGAACTAACATTTAAGTTCAATTTAGTTGGGCAAGAGGAAACCCTGCAGATTAGCCAATCAAGAGCTAACGTGCTAGACGGAACACATGTGGGGAAAAGACAAACAGGGCAAGCAGGGCAAAAAGAATTGGGAAAAAGGTCATCTTGGACCACAGGACTAACTGAAACGGGCCTAAAAATTTGTAAAAAGGGAAAGCGTCAGCATATCAGAAGCTCAGTTAAGAGTCTTCTGAGTGTTAGGGAGAAACCTCTAAGTCGTAGCAAGGCATTTCACAGGGGGGAAGGGCAGAGAGGAAGCTGCCTCTCAGAGTCCAAGGGGCTCAGCATTCAGAATAATAGGCAAAGGGTTCTGCTTCTTCTCTTTCAGAATTCTGACCAAAGTCCAGCCGGACATCAGTATATTAAAGTTTATAAGGCAAGATGATTTGTCAGTATTTCAGTCCACCTGAGGTTGAAGGGGCAACATTCAATAGAAATCAACCATGTGACTCCAACTTAAAACATCAACATGGTTTCCCAAGGTTGCCATGGGAACAGTGTCCATCTGTATACTTCGACTCAAGATTGAAACAAATGTTAATAATGTCAGTCCACAGTCCAGAATGTTCCATAACCAAGGACTTTTTCTAATACTCTCTGTTTGTAGAGCAATAAACATCTATTGGCAAGCTAGCATTCTCATGGGAACTAAGTCTAAAAGAAAGGTACTCGTTAGCAAGATGACGTGACATTTTCAGCACAATCACGAATACAGGGCCTAGCAGGCCTCGCATAGAATAATGTAAATAAATAAATACAGCACATTAATGGTTTAAAAAAAAAACACCTTTTAATACGCAGCATAGCTTTTCAGTGCATCACTTTACATTCTGATCATTAATTCTTTGATTGACATAATGTATAGACTGTCACATATAGGTGATTACTGTGGCATGAGCGACAGTACTAACATTTTTGCTACATCACTGATCACAGCCCAAGTTATCCAACTTGATTGTTTTTAACTCAAAGCCCAAAGAGGTGAGTTGAGGCATCCCTCAGGGATTACCTTCTCTCTTTCAGTTTAATCTGTATGTGCATTGCCTTTGCCAACTCTACCACACCTGTTTTTAAGTTACAATATGTATGGAAATGATTCACAGCTGGGAGTTATCTTGATGAAACCAAGGGTCTTTTAGGAAATTGACTCTTGGAAGCAGTGGTTCCTATGAAGGGTTGCATGGGTCAGATTTTTTTTTTAAATAGAGCCCTTCCAAATCAGAAATCCTTCCTGTATTTTCTAAAGTAATCTTATTGGAGCACTGGTTGTGGCTTATATAACTAGATAGCTGTAAAAGTGATCAGAGATAAAGCTTCCTAAAGGACTTCCAATGCCCAGATCAGAGCACTACACTACAAAGACCAAGCCTTCAAAATTTGTCAGCCGATCAGAGTGGCAGCAGAATAGTTATGGAACCAGCTCCCTTTATATATGTGACATGAAAGAACCTTACATGTATTTAGTAAAAAGCTAAAAACATGGTATTATTAAGTAAGTTCTCATTCTTTTTGTGAGAGTTGGGTCTCTGATTGATCTCTAATGCAGCATTTCGATTTTGGGTTTCTGCCCTTCATATCTTGAGGTGGTTAGAACTCCCAAAACATTTTGCTTAAGAAAGATAACTATGCCCACATACTGATCCGAGATAAAGTATATGTTGCTAGTCTCATTACCAAAATGAATATGGAAAAATGTTTTGAGACAGTCATGTTGGAAATGTAGAAATTGTGTTAAAAATGCATTTTTTCCACTGGACTTAACTTTTAAAGTTGTTGTTTTTTGTTGTTGTCAGTGACCCTTCCTTCCTGAACTATTAAAACACAAAATATCTGTTTGCTACATACGCCTGCTATACACAAGTCTGATGTCAGCTATCCGCATTGCAAGTCACGTATCTGGGGACACACCAGGGATGCCCTCTCTCCCCGATGCTGTTTGCGCTGGTGGCCAAGCCCTTAGTAGTGTCGGTCAGAATGCTCACGTACGAGGCTTTGAATGACGCCTTGAGTGTTTGGACAGGATTGCACTATATGCGGATGATATATTGTTCTTCATGGCTGACCCTGTATCTACGGACCCGCGCATTCTCCAGATTATGCTTGTATTTGCAAAACGTCAGTCCTCCACATAAACATTTCCAAATCTGCCCTATTACCTTTCAATGGGTACACAAGGCCCTTCTCATAGTTGCGGACATAAGGATTGCGGGAGAGGGCCTCAAATAACTGGGCATGCACCTATCTCCTAACAGGGTGTGGTAATGAGTAGAAACATTGAACCGGACGTGGTCAGGGCACAGGACGAAACTCTGACATAGTCACTCCTCCCTTTGGCGTTGATGGCGTTGATGGCCAATCGTCTATCTTTAAGATGGTCTTCCCCGAAGGGGGACCACCGGAGTTGCAGAAGGGGTGGTTGGGTGCGAGCAACTGGGAACTGATAATCCCCGAGCAATGTTCAAAGCATCTGCCTAGCGCGCACATAGGGCGCAATCCCATCCCTTCCCATTAAGGACCTTGGGAACTAGACAAGCATACGGCATCCTGGCGGCAGGGGAAGAAGCAGAAGAGAAAGCCGGGATTCTAATTGGTACGGAGTACTATTGCATAATGGTTGGCGGTACAGTGGCATGTCTCGCTGCTGGCTGGGATGAGCCCATTAGACTGGTGTCCTCATTTTCCTGTGGGGCTACTTTTTCGGCCAGTTTCAACATGTAGGTGTCCCAAAGTGTCGTAACCCCATCCGTACCTTGCGAAGGTCGGTCCTGCTCTAATGCTTTAGCTTCTGCCGCAGCACAGCGAGATACTGTGTGTAGCCAGTTCTCCACACTGGGGGTTGGGATGCTTTCCAAGACAATAAGTCGCTTAAACAGCAGAAATGCAAGATCTACAAATTTTAGATAGTGTTTAGTCTGTTTGTTTATCTTACCTATCCTCAGTAAACAGTAGAGTGAATCCAGTGGGAGGCGTACATCTATGATAACCGACACATGTTGTACTATGTAACCATGTACTGTGTAACACTGGGCCTTCCCATGTCATCTGTAAAAAAGTTACATCTTCATGGCTGCACCTCGGGCATGAGGGGGAAGCTCCTGGAAACGTACTATGTAGGCGATGTGGTGTCAGATAAGTTTGATGAACATAATTGAATTGTGAGTATTTCAATCTAGCGTTCTGTGAAACATATCAACAGGTTCCAATGTCATTCTCCATTGCTGTTCTGTCAAATCAATGCCCAAACAGGCATCCCACCAAGCCTTGCTACGGGAATGTGGCACACTCTGTGTCCCCCTTAATGCTGTGTAGAGAGTAGAGATCGCCCTCCTCTCCAAGTCCTGTGTTAGTGTATGTGTCAGTATATAATGTAGCCCTTGATGTATTGTGGGCTCTGTGAATCCCAACTGCCAGACTTTCCCCATCACTGTTTGCACCGCACGAGCAAGAAACTGCCCTGCATCCAGACCAAATACTTCGCTCAGATTTGAAAAGGAACCCAGCTGTCCCTCTTCATAAAGGTTGGCCAAATATGCAAGTCCACCTTCCCTCCATGTATTAAAGTTGTGTTATTTGAGTAAAGTCTTGCAACTGAGGCATATCCCATATCGGGAGTCAAAGTGAGTAGAGGAGCAACCAGCACCACGGATGGACATATCGAGTCAAAGCCAACTTTGCCGTCCGCAGTAGCAGACCCAAATCCGCACAGCATGTGCCCGATGTGAGGAGCCATCTCAGTACCTCTCCCTCCCCTACAGTGGCTCACACCATATCCCCTTCTATTGTTAGGTCACCTGTCAACCAGAGCGTCAGCCACTGGAGTTGAGCCACTGCATAATATTGTTCTATGTCTGCCACTGCCATGCCACCTTCGGCCAAAGGGAGCTGGAGTGCCCCCATGGATACCCGCTTGCGTCCCGACCCACATATAAGTGCCGTTAGCAGATTGTGCATAGCATTAAAATACGCCTTCCCAAGAGGAACCGGTAATGCCATAAACAAGTAGAGCAATCAGGGGAGAACCAACATTTTGGCAATGGCTGTTCTACTCAAAGGGGAGAGGGACAGGCGCGTCCAGAAGGACAAAGATTGTTGAGCGGAGGTCAGGGTCTTGCCATAGTTGCCCTCCACTAAGTCCATCTCAGAGTGATAAACATTGATCCCCAAGTAACAGAAGGTCCTGGTGGCCCAAACAAGCCGCTCCCCGCGCGATGATAGTTCTGTAATGTCATAGCCTTGCGTAGGGGAAATACACAGGATATACCCCAATTAACTTTCAAGCCCGTTATAGCTCCAAAATGGTCTAAGGTAGCGAATTGATCCGGGAGAGCTCTGGCAACCTCACGTAAATAGACATCATCCGCATAGAGGGACGTGACATGCCACTGTCCACCCACCCAGATTCCCCAATCTAGTTCCCTCACCCGCAATTGCGCTGCCAACGGCTCCATAGCCAGTGCGAAAAGCACAGGCGAAAGAGAACAGCCCTGTCGCATCCCCCTCTGGATGGGAAAAGAGCGAGACACTTGACTGCCAGTGCGGACTCTCGCTCAAGGGGCGGTATATAGCAGCTGTACCCACCATATAAAACGAGGGCCAAGTCCAAATCGTTCCAGGACCTGCATCAAGTAGGCCCAACTGAGCGTGTTGAATGCCTTTTCAAAGTCCAAGGATACAGCCACTGGGTGGTCTGCATCCCTGGAAACTGCATCTATTGTGTGGCATAGCCGTCTGGTGTTGTGATACGTGGCCCTGCAAGGCACAAATCCGCACTGTTTGGGGTGAATTAAGGTAGAAATCACCAGAAGTAGTCTGTTTGCCAGGGTCTTGCTTAGGATCTTATAATCAATGTTTAACATTGATAAGGGTCTATATGAACCCAGTTCAAGCAGGTATTTGCCCGGTTTGGGTAATACTATTATAAGGGCTTTGCAGAGCGACAGTGGGGGTTCCCCCCCGCTAACAAGACGCCCCATACATTTCCAGTAGCTGGGGCGCAAGTGTGTCCCTGTAGGTAGCGTAAAATTCAACAGGAAACCCATCTAGTCTGGGGTTTTTACTCTGGCCATCTGTTGAATCGTTAATTTTATTTAATCTAACTGTAACGCTTGCTGTAAGTCCTGCCTCTGCTGCTGCCTCAGGGTAGTCTGGGCAGAGCTTGCAGAAATGAGCGAATATGGGAAGCAGATGGGGCAGGCGATGCAGAGTAAATGTTTCATAATACTGTGTGAAGGTTTCATTAATTGCTTCCTGGGTGTTTACCACCTCACCCTTGTTGTTGCGAATTGTCCCTACAACCGTCCTGGGTGCTTCCGAGCGCTGCAGCCATGACAATGTGCGACATGGCTTATCCCGCGTCCTTATGTTGAGCCAGGTGAGCTTTATAGTCTACATGACCCTAACGCTGCAGTTCCTCCCGGTGTTGACGGCGCTGAGTCGTCAACAGTGGGTGTGCAAGAGGTCACCTATAGCCTTCTTTTCCAGCCTACGTATATCATGTTCAAGGTTCAATATACTATGCGTAAGGGTAGATTTCACCCACCAAGATGTGGCCATACAATGGCCACGCAAAACCACCTTCATCCCCTTCCATTCCACTCCGAGGTTGCCTACAGAGCCTGAGTTTTGCTTAAAATACTCTGAGAGGGAGGTGCCTATAGTAACTCAATACGCTACTTCCTGTAGCGCTGCGCCCGTAACTTCCACAAGGGGATTGGTCGTTTAGATTTGCCCCACTGGAAAGTAACTTTAAGGGGATTATGATCGGACAGTGTTCTGCTTAGATATTCAGAACCACATATATGAGGCCAAAAAAGTGAGCCACCGAAAATATAATCAAGCCTTGTGTGTATTTGGTATGCTGGTGTGTAGTTTAAGTATTCCCTGGTCCCTGGCTGATGTAACGCCAAACATCATGTAGACACTTGGAGTGAGACCACTGTTAAAAGTGTTAGGTGGCTTGGAGGCCAGGAGTATTCGTGAGAGGAGGGAGCGAGTGTTCCAACATGGTATTCTGTATGCAATTGAAGTCTCCCCACAAAGACCAGGAGCCCCAGAATCATGTAATAAAGTTGGGGTCATCTCATTTAGGAAAGTCCCTTGGGCAGCGTTAGGGCCTTATATTGATGCTAGCATAATAGGTTGACCAGTCAGTTGGCCTTCTAGGAGTACGCACCTCCCCTCTCGGTCTACATGCACTCTAGTTTTAACTAAGGGCACCTCTGGTGCCACCCAGACTAGTGTACCCCTGACTTAAGCTGAGTATCCAGTACCATAGATTTGGCCCCTCCAGCGATGGCTGAGCTTAAGCAATTTCCCATGTGTCAAATGCGTCTCCTGGAGACAGGCAAAATTTATCAGTCGTCGCCTGAAGTAAGTATAAATCATGTATCGTTTTATAGGATTACCCATACCCCGAATGTTCCAGGTTAAAACAGCGTATTCTGCAGCCATAGAATCCAAATATAATATTCATCCCCATAGTTGCCCCCACCCCCTCACCACCACCAACCACCCCAGCCCCTCCACTCAGTCCGCACTCTCCCTACCTACCAGGCACATTAAAAACAATAGGAATGAGATGAACAACTCCCCGATCTCTGGCCTGAACCACGAGTATCATGCCAAAACCCCTCAAACAATCGAACAATACTTCAAAAACTGTAATATACATGCATCCATTCGGCCATGGCATTAGGCCTTTCGTCTGCCTCTCTTCCAGGAGGGGATTGAGGGGGGGGTGGAAAGGAAGGTCTATATGAGGTGAGTGTCTGCGCTTTGGGCCCCAGGGGACAGATCAAGGGAAAGTCAGGACCCTGGAGAAGCCACAACTACGAGGGAGAAAGTCAGTGGTTCTGCGGGAGTCTCCTGCCCACACAAGGTCAGCTGGCGCAGAAGGAAAATAAAGTCTTAAATAGTGTCAATGGTCATCCGCCAAGCGTGGGGTTGGTGCCGGGCCCTCCTCTCCAATCGAATTCTGGGAGGGCGACGGAGTTCCTGCATCTGTATCAGAATCAGTTGATGGTTTATCTGCCATTGCAAAGAAGGGGTTGTTGGATAACTGCAAGGCTTCCTTTAGTGATTCCTCTCGTTCCCTGGCTGCCTGGGCATGGGATGGACTCGCCGTTCTAGATCTACGTTTGCGTCCATTGGCTCGGGGAGTCAGCCAGGTCACCTCTTCTTGAGGCTCCTGTGGGGAGTGCCTGAGGCCTTTGGCATGTAACCAGGTCCACGCATCTTCTGGTGATGTGAATACTCATGTTACCTTTCCATCAACCACCTGCAGTTTTTCTGGAAATAAAATTGCATATTTGTAATTCAGTCCTCTCAAATGCTGTTTTACTTTAATGAAAGAGTTACGTTGTTTCTGCACTCCAGAAGTAAAGTCCAGATAAGCTGAAATCTCAACATTTTCATGACGCCATGGGCCTTTGGAGCGGGAGAGTTGTAGAATCAAATCACAGTCTCTAAAATTAAGGAAGCGGGCCACTATGGGTCGAGGAGGAGCCCCCGACCGGGGGGGTCTACCGGGTACTCTATGGGCCCTTTCTACCAAGAAAAATCAATAGCAATCTTTAAATAAACTTAATAGATGCGCTCTTGGCCTGGTGGTATTTGAAAGGTTTTGATGTGTTGGCATGACATTGCTGTTACTGTAGAGCCAAGAATGAGCAAACCATGTTTTTGCTTTATTAAATTTCCCTGCTTAACCCCAGAGCAACTACATGTGAAGAGGGTCATACCATAGGGGGCAATTGATAACTCATAAATACTGATGAACTCAAGCAATGCTCCGATTTCAAACTGAGAAGTGCTGATATAGTGAATCACTGAAACCCAGGCTGAATAATGTCTCGAAGGGACATACAAAATCATGCTCAATTGGTTGATTGGTCTTTGTGATACGTCAGTACGCTTACCGGTTCAGATAAGTGTTTTTTCCAACACGTCTCATGAAATCGAGAATTCTAACATTTTGAAACGATGCATTGATAATTATGTCTTGAAATGAAGTAGGATTTTCAGCTCAGTTTCATGTAGAATTGCTTCTTCAGTGTCCACATACTTTAAATTTTAGATTGGGTAATGGACGAGTCGTTGAATCTGCTATTTGTTCCACGTTTTGCTGTTTTCTGAACCCAGCAGGTGTGATTTTTTTTTTTGTTTGTTATTAATTCTATTAAACTTTCTTATCGTTCTCATTCAACAATGAGTTAATAGGTAGAATTATTAGCTTTTAACCGTTTGGTGTTGATGCTTATGCTGGAGCCCATGCAAAGGTCTTCTTCCTGCCTCGGGTTCAGAAACCGTACGCACTCTGGTGAGACACCACAACTTGTCCAAAAGACACTAGAGGTCGACTAGATCTTTGGACTCAGTGAGGAGTGTGGTAATTCAATTCATTTGTCACAGATCACTAACATAAGAAATATAAATTTAAACACCATGACCAATTTGACCACAGAATCAAACTCCAAACTGATTAAAGTTTCTAAGCTTTATTGCAACCACAAAGTCAATGTGTATTGTAAATGGTGTGCAAAACTAAATAATAAACATGCATGAAAACCATCGGTTGACCAAAACGTCTAAAGAGATTAAGCCTACTAAACATCAATGCTATTAAACACTCCAAGAGGATAACGCAAATTAACAGAACTATAAAATGGACATCAAAATCAGATTTCAAAGCAGAAGATGGCGACATTAGTAAATCATCAAATTAAATTAATAGCAATCCGTTTTCAGGGCTGAGCCATCCTTATCCCTAATACGAATATGGACTTGCATGTGTGGGGACAGACTAACACATGAGGACAAAAACAAAAAAGAGAGAAAAATAATTTGGAAAAATCATCTAAGTAGGGTAACTCACTATAAAATACACTGGAGTAATCATTTAAGCTGGAAAGGAAACAAATACATTTCAGAATGCATACCTCGCCTTACTCTTCTTGCTCCAGTGATGTTTTACCCTTTGGTTGCTGATGAACAACATATTTGTATCTATAGTTTAAAAGCACTCAATCAAATCAGGGATGACCAAGATTCAAACTAGTTTTTTGCCCATACATTTGGACAGGACATTGCATGAATGTTGGCTTTTCTTGTAAATATTTTTTTTGTATCCTGTTTTTAGGTGAACTATGTTAATTATTATGTTTATATTAACAATGTAAAAGACGGAATGGCATGTTAACAAATGTTTTACTTCTGTATAGGCAATCCATTCAGTCGCTTGGCACCACGAAGGAAAACAGTTCATTTGCAGCCATTCAGATGGCACTTTGACGATATGGAATGTAAGATCCCCTGCTAAATCCTTACAGACAATCGCTCCGCATGGTAAGTGTGGAGTGTAGTTTTTTCTAAATGTGGTTCTCTTAAATTGTGTGTGATATCACAGGGTAGTTAGATATTCGTGTTCATAGTCCTCTCTTGGCATCAGCGATCTTTGATCTTCAGTGCCAGTTAAGTTAAACCCAGGTAAGTAAAGATACCACAGCAGCACATGCACCCCCCCCCCAAAAATAAAAAAACACGCACACACACACACACTCACAAGCACCCACGCACGCACACCTTTTCCTGCTCTATCTCTCAATAGACTTGGGTAGCTGTATTGACAATTGCTGCCGAATTCACTGGGAGAACAAGAGGCTGATCTTCAAGATCCCCAACCCATGGAGTTCTGGTTACCTGTAAAGGTTACATGTATCCCACAAGCCATTGTGGATTCGGAATGTTGGTAGTAATTTTATTGGTTTTATTAGAATTCTCTAGTGGTGCCTGTAAAACTTCCCCCTACGCCACCTGCCCATATCATAAAACCAGAAAGTGTTTCATCAGTTAAGGTAGAGCCAACTTTCTTGTTCTGGTAAATATGAAGCAATTAATATTACTTATATATTTTGAATGCCAACGGCCTGCCCTGGAAGCCTTAAAGTCCACAGACTTTCTGTTTTAGGGGCTCCCTGTTGAGGCTTCTATGAAGCACTATCAGCTATAGATGTGTTTTCTGGATAGTGTGTGTTTGGGGGAAAAAGAGGTGCGGTTTTACTTTGCTTTAATTTTAACTAAGCTAATTTTAAAATATGATTACTGAGTCATAATAAAGTAATCCTAATTTTACAAACCTGTATCATTAGAAAAGCTTGAAAAGTAGGTGAGTTCATAATCAGAAAGAAAAAATAATTTGAGGTATTGATTTTTTTCAGTGGAGTAAGAAGTACCTAGAAAATGCTTCTGCTCTAAAGGCAAACTCATTTGGAGTGGTGTCTACAGCCTTCCCCTTTGTGTCATTTTGAAATGTGATGGAAGAATGAACTGTAATCATGACATTTCGCAAAAAAATAAGTGAAATAAGACATGGGAAGGCACTAAATATGAAACTGTGAGAAAACCTGAACCTTGCTGTCTGCTTGAACAGAGGGCACCTGAAAACAGGCCACCCAAGAGCAGTTGTATAAAGAACATTAATTAAGTCTGAAATCTCCCATCTTGAACTTCTCAGTAACTGCAGAGGAGAGATCTCTTGTCTACTCAAAGGCAGAAATGCAGAGAAAAAGCGTCACCAGAACTGTTGTTGGTGAATGTTGGAGAAGCTGGTTTTATAAGCTGTGTCTCATGACCTACATACACCTTCTGCCTTTCATTGTGTTAAACATGGTACTGGGTAAAGTTTATTACACTATTTTAGAAAAGGTATTTAGCATATATTTCATGAATTAAATGGCATCCCATTCTGCAGAAAACTATTTAGCAAACACAACAAAACAGGTCAGCAGCACATTCAGACCCAAGATAGCTAATTACCTGTTATTGGAGAAGTGCAAAAAGAGTTGCACAAGCAGAAATTGGTATAAGGCAGTTGTAAAAGCAACGATTGCAGTGTAACCAGGTGCTGGAAGGAGAAGCTACCATACTGGGACTAAGTAACAGAGGAACAACTGTTTTGGCCAGCTTAAATAATAAGGGGCATCTTCAGAAACAGGAGCACTCTAAGAAAGGAGAAAGTCAGAAGGGAAAGCAAGGGACTAGCGTAGACAGTAAGAAAGAAGTTGAAGCACACTGTGCTGAAATATCTTCATCAAAAAATAATTATAAAACAAGATTAATTAAATGGGGCATTGACAAGGTGCCATAAATCTGTTATGCATTTTCTCTTTTTTTTTGTTGCTGTGTTTGATGAATTTGCCCAAACCTTCCCAAAAAGTACATTTGTACCAGAGGGAGCCTTTATATTTTCATACTGATTGGTTACTAGGAAGGGAAGTGTTAAGGTCCCTCCCAAAAAATAAATTCCTATTCAAACTAAGTATAATTATTGCACTCTTGGAGCAAACAAAGAAGGACAGGATCACATCGCTCTTAGCACTTGTATTGCTTAGCAATTTTAGACCACTTTGCACGACTTAGTGTAATGTTATTCAGTTGTTTGAGTAATTTAACCTCAAAAAATTGAAAAATGGACTGTGCTGCAGCATGAGCGAGGGTGGCTGTGACTAGAACCTAAGGTAGCTGTGAATCCTGAGAGCTCCTGATTGTCTCTCTTTTGAACGGCCTGAAAATCTATAATGCAGCATAGTCTCCACCTGTGATGGAGCTTTTAGACTCCTGTGTACATGTCTGGGTAGTGAAAGTGGGGTTCTTTTGCCACAAAAGTGCAAGATAATGTAGACCTTGTGGTTGATTTTTGGCTGGCCTTAGACATGTGAGGTGGTATTGGTACTGGGGCGCTTGAGAATACCCAGACAGTTAAGAGACATAGACAATTGCAGAAGGGTTCAGATCCATGGTTGCCCCCAGCAGTTCCTGCAGTGTGAGCAGGGAGGCAGGTTATGCATTGGAGGTGCACTGCTGTATCTCTGTTCATTCAGAGACAAACATGGGCAAAGGACGAGAAGGGTGTGCAGGGGATTTATCCTCCATCCCTCCCTCCCCCCACAGATTTTGGAGTAAGTGGGCATGTGGGTCAGGACTGAGGGTATAAAGGGACAGAAGAATATTCCCGCTCATCTTCACCATTTGAACGGCCATTAGCATGTGAAAGCTGTACCTATAAAGGCAGTGATCTTGGCCCCCTGGCCTGCCGCTACGCACAGAGAACCTTCAAAGCATCCTGTTACAGATGCTTGAACCTGTACCTGTAAAAATAAAGGAAGAGGAGTAGAAACCTGCATTTGCTGTCTATCTCCTGCCCAGGCTATTGAGGAGTGCCAGGATCTTCATGCACCTTCTGCTGGCTAGCCTGCCCCTTGTCAGCACTTCCTTACCTGCAACTTGAATTTGAGCCTGCAGGGCAGAGGGAAAACTGCAGCCTTGGTGGTGCTTGCCCTGAGGAGAAGGCATGAGCTGGAACAACAAGGCGACGTGATAGAAGGATCTTCATGGATAACTCGAGCCTCACTTTATTAAGAAGGAGCTCTGCAAAAGGGGAAGAAGGACATCAGGCTGATTGCTTTTGGGAATCTGGCATCAACCTTCCACAGTGCAATGCCCAAGGCACCCATCTTTTACAAGATGTCAGCATTTCAAAAGCTCAGTCAAGAGTCTTCTCCTGGGTCAAAAGAAAATCTGAGTTTTCTCCTCTCAGCATTGGGGAAGGTGCAGGGAAAAGAGAAAGAGGTCTTTACCTCCAAGGGAATCAGGAATGGAATGAAATGAAAGTACAGCAGGGGACCAGTATATTAAAGTCCAAAGTGCACAATTATTTGTCCATCCGTCACACTACATGATTCAGAAGGTTGAACTATCCAATCATAGTCCATCGTATGACAGTCATTTGAAACATCAGGAAAGACTATCATTACCAGCTTGGGAAAGGCGTCTATCTCCATCTCCTGTACAATTTGAAGAAAATTGTATATTGTCCATTTTCACAGGTCCATGATGTACTGAGTTCAAGGTTACTTTCCCAGGCTCTCTATGCATAAAACAATAGAACATCTATTTCCAAGCTATCATTCTGTGGATACGAAGTCTGAAAGAAATGTGAGAAAGTTGTTTTTTCTTTTGCCAGAGTGTCATTTCTTTCAAAGTCATAGGTCTAGCAAATCAATATAGCTGATCTGAAGCAAATGGATTTATCATGGCACATTCATTTATATCCAGCAAGGCACGTATAGCATTCAAAATTTTTTAATTCATCATTATTAAGCTTGTTCAGTGTTTGTTACTGTGGTTTAAAATAAATAACTTAAAAACATTTCAGTAACTACAATGTAGAGCTACATTTTTTTACATAAACGTGATATTTAAAACATTTTCTTTTCTAAATTCATTATTGTTTTAGTAAAAGCTTTTAATTTTCATCATGAGAAAACACATTGAATCAAATTAATTGATTATAATGGAAGGTTTAGGGCTGTACCACATCACTTTAGATCTCTATTCTGCATTAAGACCACGTTCATATAGGCTATCAGAGCGCGCTTTACTGTTAACTTGTTAGAACATGCAAATTCGGACACGTATAGATGAATATTGTGACATCAGAAGGTAGCAATAAAACTTCAGGTACATCAGTGTGCTCCTGCAGACCCCAGAGCCAGGCTCTGGTTTCATAACTTACAGAATCACCTAGACTGTGGTGTGCATGTGTGGTTGTCTTGTTTCCTATGGCAAAAGAAAAATATCATATATTAAGCAGCTGGGTTATTCAGGCACGGGTTGCACCTCCGCGTTAATGTGCAGGGAAATTCCGGTAACAAAGAATGACCACACCAGTAAAATCAAGTATCATCTCACTAATAGCATCACTGTGGATGGACAAAAAAGTGTAACTCGTTTCACAAAAAGAACACTTTGACATCAAACACTGCCTCTCTCAGCACTTTCAATTTAAGCAGGCTCTGCAGTAAATGAGAAACGCTTAACTAAAACAGAAACAGCTGCTGGTTAAAAGACAGACTTTGCATTTTTACTGAATTCTGTACAGCAATAATGGGACAAGTGTAAAACTGATTCAAATATAAAAGGATTGGCAAAGCCGGTGTACACCTTAACCATGATTTTTATTAGTCAGAAGGATGACCAATCTAATCATTCATGTAGTTTGCCTTTGGAAGATTAGATGTTCGTATTTTAGCCTAGTTGGGGAAATGGGATATTGTGTATGATATTATTTATTTCATTCTGTATTTGTTAGATTAGAACCACTTTGTCCTTGTATTTACGCATCATGGACATTTGATAGTGTAGACTTTCATTTCTGTAAACTGTTTTTTTGAAATTCTTTATTTATGCCATGCATCATGACAAAAATGTATACAAAATCTTAGGGACCCATTGGATGGCGTTCGTGTAAAACCAGTCAGTGTCTCCATCTGCCCACAATGCGGGGAGGGCGCTATTAGCCAGTTAGTTGATGTTCAACATACGAGATGTCAGTAGAACAAAGAACATCAGTAAACAAAGAGAACAACAGTAGCTGCAGCAGCAAGAGAGTCCAACTCATGCAGTTGGGCGCCGGCAAACCTACCCAAACACGTCTACATGACATGGGGTGGGCCACCGTACACAGTCCCAGACCATCACAGTTTCAGTGGCCCCCATCTCCAGTCTAAGAGAGGAGCGAAGCCGCGCTCACACAGAATCCCCAAACCGGGCAGCAGGGGCACTCAACCATCTCCAACGTATGCTTTCTACCCCTGAAATGTCTGTGAACAGTATTGAAAAAAAATAGATGAGTTATTTTATGTAGATGTATTCCTTAAGGAACCTTTGCTTTGCCCTAAAACCTAACATTAATTTCATGAAATAAAGTTTGACTTGTGACTAGTTTGGAAAGAAGAAATGTATATTTCTCCTTAAATTGTCTCAGAATGTGAGTAGATGAATATATAAACCTTTTCTTAAATTGCTTAATTAAGTTCCTGTACCAGTTGGTTTTAACTTTCAGTAGGGTAGTTGCATACTAGATTCATTTGTTCAGCTTTAGTGATTGTACTGACATGTACTAAATTAACATGTGAGAGTCCTATTTGGAATTTTAACGAGGTTTCTCAGTGCTCCAGCCACAACGCTATAGCATCTATAGAGCTTGGTCATGCATATGAAAAAGCCACTTATGGAACATTCTATTTTTGTTTGGTGCCAACAGTAGAAGGTGTCCTGAGACTGCTGCCCTACCTCGCCTTATAGAAGGGCTGGCCCTGTCAATGTTTGGTCTTTTTTTCCCTTTCAAAAGGATAAAGACTCGGACAAAACACTTGGGTTTTACTCAAGGATGGAGCAGAAATGGAAGAGTGATTGAGAATTTTTTCTAAAGAGATGTTTTCTGCTTGATAGCAACTACAGTAAATAAATGTAGCAGAAGTTCGATGAACGACTACGGTGAGCCACAGTATTCCTATTTTCCTTCTGACTATTGGTATAGGTTACTTTAGTTCCCTTACCTGCACAATCACCCCTTTTCATCTGAACACCCTGTAATATTCAGAATCACACTGGCAGTGCCTAAAGTCTGGCTTTCCAGAATTTTGTTGCGTCCACTGGGGTTGATCGATCTGGGGCAATTTACCAGGTGATTTTGTAGGACAGTGGTTCCTAACCTTTTGACTTATGTGGATTCCCACTTAATCATTACTGAAATCTGGCCACCCCCTCCCCAACTCCCCGAATCATTAATGGAATCGAGGACCACCACTGAGTCAATAAGGGAATGCGAAGACCCCGAAAACTACAGAAAACAACATTTATCAAACACATAGACAAACCATGAAATATGTTGTTTAGTTTAGAAACAAACAAAAAAAATCAACATTTAAATTTTAATGGGACAATTGGAGCTTTCCTAAATTAAACTGAGACCAACTTTCGTCCTTACTATATACTCTTCAGTGCACTTACCCTGCTCCCATGAAGCAATCCAAGGATCCCAACTTATTTTTTTAGCTTCCAATTTCAAATTCCTTTATATTTAGAGAATGTTTTTACATTTTCAATTTTACTTGATTTACATACACTGTATTTCTCTGTTAATGATATTTAATTTTCTAAGCAGTCAAGGACCCCAAGAGCAGGTGTCTTGGGCTCCCAGGGTCCCTGGGTCACAGGTTAAGAACCGGTGCCCTAGGATGATTGACTCTAAACAGGCTGTGCTAGGGAGCCCTTACGCTTTAGGGGCTTCCCAACTCCTTAGGAGGACCCCATTCAGTCAAAAGCCTATGAATATTTGTGAGCTATTGGAGAATCGGCCACACCATCACATTGTGCAGGTGTCTCCCATCATATTGCTTTACACCACCAAGTCAGATAGTCACATGACTGCATCTTAAGCAACCTCTATATTCAACATATTACATTTTTAATGCAAACTTCTTTACAACTCTATGGAGGCCTTGGTAACAATAAAAACAAGCATTGGTGAAGTCGATTTCTGGCTGTTTTGAAAGGCAAAGTGTTTTTTTTTTATTGATTAGCAAATTTGTATTTGTGGTTATGTGTACAAGTGGGTTATTATTTCAAACCATGGGTAGATGAGTAAATACATTAATGGATGGAAATGAGTCTCTGAATGCACTGATAATTAATGGAGAAGTGAATGCACGGATGGATGACTGGACAAATATATGAGTGATCAGTCATCAGAATGAGGAGTTCTCAATTTGAATGGGATACAAAAATATTTTTCCATAGTACAGCATGCATCAAAGATTGTAATTGTATTTGTATACCACTTAATACCCTGATGAGGCATCAAAGCCCTTTTGGTGATGGCACTCTCCCAAAGGATTAGTGGTGGATTTGTATAGAGAATTATGAGTATAGTATTAGTATTGGGAGGTATGAGTTAATATGAGTGGAGGACATTTGTGCCTGTTAGTTGGATTGAATAGAATAATGAAGGGCTAGGAGAGGGAAGAATCCAAAAGTGTTAATTGGGAGATCATAGTAGTAAAGTAAGTTTTGGGATGAGTAAAGGAGAGATGGAGGAGGTAAGACTGTAGAAAGGGATTAGGAAGATTTTAGAAGTAAAATAGGTTTGGGAAGAGTCAACAAAGAGATACATGAGGGAGAATTTAGTAGGGTTTTTTGGAAGCTCATAGTAGTAAACCGAGGTTTGTGATGAGCCAGGAGGTGTGGAGGCGGGAAGAGTCTAGGAAGGGTTATTTTGGAGCTCATAGTAGTAGAATGGGGTTGGGATGAGTCATCGAGTGGAGATAAAGGATAGATTGATAGAGGTATAGGGTGACGGTGAGACAGAGTAAAGCTTTCGAGAGAATATTTTTTTGCTTGCACTGTAGGACTAAAGTAATAAATATATAAATACATGATTACAGAGTGAGGAAATATATGTGTAAGGAGTATAATATATTAAGATTTAAAGTTGTATAGTACAACCACAGGCTTTCAAGTGTTGCAGTATTTGAAGTTAATTTATTTGTTTACCAGATCACCAGCTCAAAGGAAATTACCCTTTTTAAGTTGAGTGGTAGAACCTTATTCCATCTCCACTCCTGTTCATTTTTAACCTTGACCGAGGGCCTTAACACCAATTAAAGTAGTTGTTCAGAGGCCCCTGAGCCAATTTGAAATTTTCCTTTCTCTCCTGCTCTTTATCGAGGATAGGTCTAAATTGATTCCTACCCTGGCCCACCCTTCCGAATAAAGATCTCCGGTAAAGTGCCCCCTTTGTGGGGTCCGTCAGGCATTGCAGCGCCGGCCTGACGAGGAGCTTGCCTATGATGAAGCATGACAGCCATTGTGTGTGTGAGGACTCTTGCTTCTAATTTAAGAAGTGCCTCTTTGAACCTGGGCCCCTTGTCTCTTTTCTTCTATAGGAATAGTGTACTCACTTCTCACCAAGTCATCTCTCATGGACCTTGCCCTTCGATAACTCATTAGTAGGCGTTTGGTTACCAGATGACGGATCACTCTGTATAACATGACAGTTTCTATTTAAGGTAGCTCTTACCTCAGGTCCTTTATTATAAGTTGTAATAAATCTGTGCTCCATTACACTTGATTTCTCTCTTCCTCTTTACTTTTTATTCTCCTTATTTCCAGATAATGCTTCTTCTCTTTTACATGCTCTTGCTCTGGCAGAGGCCCCATCCAATAACTCTCTGCTGTATCCTCTCTGTTGAAACTTAACACCATCTCCCTTTCATTTTCCTCATATTATCTCCAATACTACATATCCTTCTCGCTCTGCACAATTTCCCAAAAGGAATATTTCTGATAAGTTCTGTGTGTGTAATGTACTTTTTCAAGCTGTTGGTTTTCGATGGATTGTTATCACTTGATTGTTCTGTGCCTTTACACAAATATCCAAGAACTCCCAATCTTCTTTGCTTATCTTATTGTGAATCTCAAATTCCAATTATCATTGATCTCTTTCAAAAACTGCTCAACAAATCTCATACTTACAGTTCCAAATCAGAAAGAGATCATCAATATACCGCACCTGCAATAAGTTGCTTTCAGACCATTTTTCAAAAAGGGGCCCCATTGCCACCTGTTCCTTCCACCAGCCCATATGCCAATTGGCATAGCGGGGGTGAGGAAGGTGCATATCGCCATCCCTCATTTCTGCATAAAGATCTCATTATTAAACATAGATATTACTCTTCAGATGGTACTCAATCATAGTCAGTAACTATATCCTAACTATATCATAGTCCTTGCTGTTTGAGTATGGTGGTTATGTAAGAAAGAGCCAACTCTTGAGCGAGTTTACAAAAAGCGCATGACAACCATTTGTGTCAACTGGCCACAATAACCCCCTGGTTGGACACTCAAAGTGTTGAGTTAAAAGTTCCATTTCTGACCCACCTTTAGAGCTGTTCTTCAGTAACATTTAAACTCTTTTGCCATTTGTCAAATTTGGCTGGTGATAGAATACTGGGCCCATTCAACTCCTTCATTTTTGCTAAGCCTAAACAACTTGTTTGTTCAGTTTAATTTAAGAATATAATTTGCAGTGGAATAAGGCATGCTCTAAACCAAGCTTCACACCTCTGTATTTGCCATTTTCTAGGTCCCCACACACACTTTAAGTCAATCGACTTCAAACAATATTCATAACCTTCAATAGCCAACTTGGAAGCAAAGGAATCAGAATAGATCTGTTAACAGGACATTCTGATGTTTCATAGGAGACAGCTTAAAATAAGACTCCGCATTTGTGACATCATGCCCAGAACTAGGCACACTTTTCTACATACATTTTAGAACTCCCCACTGGTGGAGTTGGACAGTGTTCCCATTTTGTGTATTTGTAGACATTTCTCAGGGTGCTGGCTTTATGTATAAAATGGAGTCCATAATGATGGTAACAGAACATTTCCACAGTTTAATATTAAAGCTCAAGAAGCATAGAATCGGCTGCCTTCACATCCCAATAATCAGAAAACACCCCAATTGTTATTACAACATTCATAGAGAATTTGAATACATATGGAATTTGAATCATTTCCGTCAGTCCGTATATGTCAAATGATATTTTTATCCCAAACAATCACACCAGCAATTGGTATAGCTGAAATGCTCAATATGGACCAGTCTCTGCAGACCTTATGTGAGGCTTCAAAACCTCATCCGCCAGTTCAACAGCAGAGCGTTCAGGAAGATGATGACCATGTATCAGCAGAAAGAAAACAATAACAAAACCAGACCAAAGAAGAAGGCAAGCACCGTTAACAGTGCCCATTGATAGTTCCATGCACAAATCATATAGCTAGTTTTAAGTCAATCGAATAGCTTACGTGCTCTTAATACAGACACAGCTGAAGAGTTTGAAAAATAATCTTTGATGTCGGCAAGATATCAAGATGCAGTTTGTGCAAACACTGGAGTCAGTGTTGGAGAAAGAGATACGGCAGATGTATCTCTTGGTGGTTCGTATTAAACTATTCCATCCATTTATGCTGAATTTGAGTTATATTGCTCAGAACGTTGGACATTTCTTGTCATAGATGTAGAGACAGTAACCAATAAAAGTAAATTTTCACTCTTTCCAAGCTCTCAGAAGTCTAGCTACTTTAAGTTAAATTTTATAGAAGCACATCCTGATTAGCAGTGAGAGAGGTTCGGGAGCTGCTCAGGGGACCTCGTGGTCTACTGTATAGGACTGGCCACATGGTGTAACTTGACATTGTCAATTGAAACAAAGCGGTTTGCTTTGGAACCAGGCAGCAGTGGTAAGAGGACAGTTCTGGTACCGTGTATTCCAAGGGCTGGAATATGTGCTAGATATGATGGGAGAAATTCCTTCTTTACAGCAATCTTTTCACACACTAGATCCCCAACGTATGGAATCCAGCCAGTAGATATTGTTGATGAATCTCTCATTCCTAAGGTTATGGCACATGCAGATGAGTTTTCATCATGGAACTGTTGTAATTATTGCAAGACAGTGACATGTTCATTTATGTCAAAAGGTGTGCCTGCCGCTACTGCGCCAAGGCCATCAAGATCTGGGACATACATAGGTATGTCAAACAAAATTTCATATGGGGTGCGCCCTCCCAAGGATCTTCTGGGCAGATTAATAAGTGCTCTCTGGACTTCATACAGGTGGTTAATGCAACTATGACCTTAACCTAGTGCTCTAGCTGTTAAAACATTTCTCTAAGTCGTGGTTCTTCCATTCCACAGCAGCGTTTCCCACTGGTTGATATGCAGACGAGAAATACAGTTGGACTCCCATTGTCACAATGATGTTACTGAATGCCCCAGAGGCAAAGGCAGGGCCCTGGTCTGAATGGAAAACTGCAACTGCATACGTCACGATAAAGACATGAAAATCTTTAATAACAGTTTGAGCGTCAGCTGATCGTTGTGGCCATACCTATAGAAATCTAGAGCAAGAATCAACAGCGACTAAGATGTATTTGTATGCACCATCAGGCGTTCGGAGACCAGAATGCTCCAGGTACACACATTGTTGTGGTTTGTTGGAAATTAGGAGTGGTGTCTGCCGTGGGCATTTAATGTGGACTCTGTTGTTTGTTGACAGGTGTCACAGCAAAGGACATACTGCTTGGTCTGTTTGTATGGACCTGGCCACTAATAGCGTTTCTGCAATTATGTAATTGTAGCCGCCACACCTGCATGGGCAGAAGCAACCCCTTCATGCGCTGCTTTTATTAGATTTAATCTTTGATCATGGTTGAGGATCACATGATCAGCCACTCCCGCTATTGTTACGAATGCAACAATTTGGGCACTTAAATGGTATGAGTATTTAGCGGGATAGGCCTTTGGCAAGGGATTGCGGTCATCCAACATTGTCTTGGAATGAGTAATTGCAGCAACAGAAGCTGTGGCTACTGCTCTCTTCGCTGCTTCATCAGCCAAAGTGTTTCATGCAACGTTAATACCTACACGTTGATGGCCTATTGTATGTTCTACATGGGTATTTGGTAGTGTCTTTTTCTGATCTACTACCTTCCCCCACAGGAATCTGTGTTTGATGGTGTTCCCTTTTGAATCTCTGAACCCATTCTGGTGCCAGTAATGCAGATATTCATTAAAGTATTGGACACAATAACACAAATCACACACAATCAATTGAAGTTCAGGATCCGTGTGTTCCAGTGCCAATAATAGAGCCTTAAGCTCTGCCAGCTGCAGTGAAGTCCTCTAAGGTCTGCATATATGTGTTTTGGTGGTGGAGCTTGCCATCCCTCATGAATCCACTCACAGCCGCATAAGTGGCGAAGTATTGCTGTTCAGTGCCTACTGCTTGTTGTTCTGAACCATCAGTGTATATCATCTTTAGATATTGATCAAGAGTCAAAATGTTTGTAGGTGTTTTGGTATTCAAGTTCATATTGAAGGTGTGACGGGCCGGCACAGTGCGACCCGTTCACATTCCCGACTTGTGCTGGCGCTGTCAGCATTGCCCCGGACTCTCCCCTAGACACAGCAAATCACGAATGTCTTCCGGCAGCAAAGGAGGGGCCGGAACGCTGCTACGCGGAAGGAATGGACTTTAAAATGTCCTCGGCTGGAAGCAGGGTGGCGCGCAATGGAGGAGTGGAGAGAAGCAGCGCGGGCAGCAACAACCAAAGTAAACCACGAAGTGAAGAAGAGGCGGATGGCGGACCAGAGACCCAGGAAGCGTAACGCAAGTCTACCGGCCACGCTTCGGGAGAAGCGTGGCCACCACAGGTGCGTCCCGGGAGATAAAACTCAGGGAACAAGGGGGGCTGGGTGGGGAACAGGGGGAGGAGAAGCACTGGGAAGTGGGAAAACGAGTAGGGAAATAAGGAAAGGACGACAGGAACATAGATTTAGGGAAAACCCAATAAGAAAAAGGAACAGGTTCTCCTACCATATAATAGTAGAACAGAAAAGGCCAAGAGTAAGAAAGAAGACGTAAACTTACAGTCAGGAAGAAGAAAAGAACCTATTAAAAGGGAAACTGGTTGAAAACCAAAGGAAGAAAGAGGGGGTATAGATGACAGAAACTACAAAGACAGAGAGACACAGAGTGGCACAAAGAAGAAATAATAAAGGAGAAGAAATAAGAAAACGAGCCACCAGTAGAGAGTGATACCAGGATATGAGAAGGTAAAGTGGTGATACTTACCTATTACTAGAGGTGGAGTCAGTGAAAGAGAAAAGGAGAAAAACACAAGAAGTTAGACAAGAGAGAGAAAAAGCCTTCACAGGACAACTAAGGAAAGGAGAAAATAAAAACAGATTAGGGAAAGAGAAGAGCCAGAGGGTAAAAAGGAAAGGAACTTACCGGTACCTTCTCTTGTTCTTTCCTCACATGCGCTTCCTGGGGATCCTAAGAGAGAGAAAAGGAAAAAAACCAAAGAAGAGGTGACAAGCCAGAAGAGGGAAACTGAAAGAAGAAACAGTACAAGGATAACAATTATATGTCGTCCCATGACTTCCTAAAATCAAATAAAGCACACCTAAAAACCCAACCAACCCTATCCCTTCGTGTCGTCCTTGACCCCGGCCGGTCACAGAAGGACTCTTGTATCTTTTGTTTTGGAACAAAAATATAATCAACATCAGTGGCAGTCAGAGAGGTGGCCCATTGTATCCAACGTGGATGAAATACTTTTGCGCTTGGAATGCTGGCTTTCATCACAGCCTCAGAGGACAGTATAGGGGTCACAACTACAATTTGCTTCCCGTGGGCTAGAGGTCTCTCTTCTATGACAGCCTTCTGAACAGCAATCAGAATTTTCTCAGTGGGAGCAAAGTGTTATTCAGCCGTTGAATATAAATGTGATTTGTGTGCTAAAGGGACAGTATCACCTTCATTGAATGTTACGTACGTGAACCCAGGCGTACCAGCGATTACTCTAATGACCACATTTTTTTTTTTTATTGTGTGTGCAAGTGTTTTGCTTCAAGCATGTCCTATTGTAATGCTCTAAGAATGTGTGTGTTCTCTACTGTCCAATATTTACTTGAAACATCTGGGTGTATCAAGTCATAAAGTGGTTTTATGCGTTGTGCATAATCTTGAATGTAAGTTCTGCCAAAACAGAAAAAGCCCAATAATGATTGTAGCTTTTTGATGGCGTTTGGTGGTTGTAACTGTGCACACTTTTCTAAAAAGAAATGGGACGCCAGACTCTTTCCTTCCTCTGACAACTCGTATTCCAAAAATAGGACACTGAGAAAGGCATTTTTTGCTTTCTTGAAATTACATATGTAGCCTTTTTCAGCAAAACCCACCACAATGCGGTCCTCTCGTCTTAGGTGTGTGACCAGGTGGGCATCTCTTAGGTAGATGTCACCTACATAGGACAATGTCTCAAGGTCAATGTCATATAGGATGGATGTTGCTCATGCTGAGAACAATCCAGGACTGTACTTATACCCTTGTGGGAGTCAACAACATTTCTAATGCCAGCCTAATGCCCTGAAGGTGGTCAGATCCCTGCTTTCAGGTGCTATATTTTGTCAGAAAAAAATGTTGGAAATATCCATGGTTGTTTTTGTATTTTTTGGGCATTACATTGTTGATGAGTGCCGTGCTGTGTGCATTTTGTGTAGCAGATGTGCATGTGTAACTGTTTAAATGTTTAATTCGGTACTGAGGCTGTGGTAATGGTGTTGATCTTACCAGTATTATGTTGTAGGGGGAGTCCCTTCCTACACGGTTGCGATACAGCGCTGGGGCTTGTGCCAATACCGAATCTACTGCGTATGGCTGTCTTAATTCTTCAGGAACAAGGACCAAGAAAGATGGCATAATGACATCTTCCCCTAGTGGGAGTTTATGGACAAACTGTGGTGGCCAATCTTTTTCTGCCAATAGGATGTCATAACATAAAGTTAGTTTTTCTCAGAATATAACTTTAATTGTGTGCTCTGTCTCTCTCAATTTGTATTTTCATTTTGTAAACCCTATTTGGGATGGGACCTTGCATGCTCACTGTTTCGACTTCTAAAAAGTCATTAGTTGCTGTCGCCTCTAGAAGCTTATGAGGATTCCAGTGAATTATTGTGTCCTCTGCCACGCTGTCTAGTGGAGTCAGTGCCCACATACTGTTCTTCTGTAAAGTTCTCATTATGTGTAAAATTTCTAGCTGAAATTGCTGCCACTTTTTTCATTTTAAATTGTGTTTTCTGTTGTTAAGGTTCCTCTTCCTTTTTTATGGAAGGTTCTGATGAGAGTTGTGAATCTTTCCTTGGTTTCATGTACTAGTTTTGTTGTTCGGAATGCCCGCCTCTCTCACTGCGTTAATCTGATGGGTCCTGAAAGGAATGGGATTGGCTTGTATCAATATATTGCTATCTAGCAGGAGTTTTTAAACCATTTCTATTTTTCAAATCGTTGCACTTCTCAGAGGTGTCAGAGTGCTAAGATTCTTCTCTTTGTTTTGTATTTTCTTTATGTTTTTGTTTATCCCAGCTTTTTTTTAGTACCCTCTGCTGCTTGCTTGATAGAATCCTTAATCGATTCACCTTGTAGTTGTGGTTTACTTGGTCTGGCCCCAGACTATCCCAACCTATACTTGAAAAGGTTTCAGTGATAATCTTTGGCAGCTCATACTCCTGATCCTGTACTGGAGCATCCCGGAGCCATGGCCATACTGCCAATGCTACTGCTTTTAAGGTTACTTAATATAATCAAGGCTACTATGGCAAAGTTGCCCATTAATTGCATTTCCAGATCCAGGGCCGGGGCAGCCCTAAATTCATCCTATTTAGTTTTAACAGTTCCGGAAGTGTTGGTGTCTTGTGTGCAGTGGTTGACACTGCAGCAAATATTGCACCCCAAGTGGCGCAGTTGTCCACTGAAGGAACCTTCCCAAATGGCAAAACCATTGTGAAAATTCTATGTTTATCTTGGGGTCCCATGTGGGAGTGCAGATTTTATGTACTAACCAAAAATGATTTTTTTCATGTTTTTTGGGTTCTTTACCCATAATTGAATGCACAGTAGCAGAATTAATTCCAGCTATGGCCACGTGGTTGCGCTGGAGTAGCCCTTGCTGCGGCGGTATTCAGAATCTGCATTACAAATTGTATTCATCGTGTATATATCTGTATTAAATTGGTGTTTAGGCGGCGTACGTCTTCTACCGCCATTGTTCCTATGTTAGGATGTGGTGTATAGATAGCCAACCCTGGCGCTATAGGTCCGTCATTACTGAAAGGACCTAGTCTAACATTTTGTGGAACATGGGGTAGGGCTCCATCAAGCCAATTTTGGTGTTCTTGATAAGATAGTGGGATTTCAAAGCATGCATATGGTCTGTATTGTGCAGGTGCATTTGCTGGGGTGTAGTCTTGAAATGTGTATGTATTCCCATCTGCTGCTAGAAAAAATGACCCAAGAATAAAAAAAAAGTCTGTTCTGTATGCGTTTTGGTCTTCCATTTTTTAAAGTGGAATTTAATTGTTCAGATAGAGAAACACTAACTGAGGAATCCTTTTAAGAGTTCAAGCTTGAACAACCTATAGCGTCAAATAGGTACTACCTATATAGATGAGGAGGATATTCCCTAATACCACAGATGTCTCCGAATGAGGTCGTTAGGGTGACTTTGCATTAAAGGGGACAGCGATACTTGGGAGATCCGTAAAATCAGTGCCTAACCAACGTTGGTGGCAGCATGTCGTTGCCTCCCGTTATAGTAACAAGACTGCTGGATTTTGGGTGGCAGCACCCCGAGTTTCGGGGACTAAGTTTGATCCCAGACCCTATGAGAACTGTCGCCTAACCCTTCCGGCTAGCTAGCAACCCCTCCCCAATACTAAAGGTAAGAGTGATTTGTGGCAGCACTTCTGCCTTGGCTTTAGTCACAATGACTATCAAATTCTACAATTTGAACCTCAAAAAATACACAAAAATACTGAAACAAGTGTACATCAAATACACAAATTATGAAATATTTTGTTTAATTCAGAAAACCAACTTAATTTGGAGCCACCAATTTCAAAAGCAGCTACCAAAGGAGAGAGCGGCCAATTAGAAGGCTTATGAAAAAAGCATTTTGGAGTATGTAGTTCTCTTGTACTACTCTTAACTGCCTTTGTAAATTAGCAACATCTCGTCTAAAATGGGAATACTAGTATACCCTTAGCACAACCAGAAAGTACTGTTGTCCATTTTTATGGAGTTGTATGTTTCGATCCAGATTCACAGAAAAAAACTGGAAGAATATGTAAGAGGATCGCTTCTGTGTTATTACCTTTTCTCAAACAATTTTGTGAATCAACTGCATGGTGTCAGTGGCTTTAACTAAGTAGCTACAAAATCTGCACACTTGCACTCATCACTCTCTTACTTGGCAGAAATGAAATCAGTAAGGACCTCTTAGTTCATGCTCTCGAATGAAAGCACGAAATTACTGAAAGCAGCATTAAATCAAGTACTTCCTTTACAGCGTACTACAATCAACACTCTGCTTTCTTTACCAGAGCTCTGCCTAGCAATAAGTAGCCAAGCTTTTTTTCTCAATACAGAAGATAACTTATTTTAAATAAAATCTAGACAAATGGACAAGACTTGGCTAACAGAACATGGTCCGCCATCAGAATAACATGGTTATGAGCTCAGTGTACAAACCAGCATGCAGTTTCAAGGCACGGTAAATGTGTTGTATGTTAAGAAGTTTTCATAAAGGAACGGTTATGTAACTTTCCTAAAATGCTAGAACATTCAGGGTTTTAAAACTGCCTAGTAAGGTAAGCAATCCTTTTGGTGCGTCTTGCATGTGCATTATAGGAATATCCTGGGTGATACAGGATTTGTCCAACTATAGGCTCTATTCAACTCTGAATTTCCATAAATACTCTGGGAATCAACCAAAAGCTACATGGGGGCCTTTGGAACTGTGCAATTGCGTAGAACATTTGCAACAAATCAAAACACCTATGGATAGCTGAAAGTATTTTGCATAAATCTAAATCGAATTTAAGGGTTGTCTTTAATAATGCCAATGGAAGGGCCTATAGTCGATCCAGAAGTAATAATGACGAAGATTTGAGAATCAACCGATTGAAGAATTTGAGGTGGCAAGATGTGATCTGTCTGCATAAAATCTCCGGACAATCTGTGCTTCCCAATGGTCAAAGGTTAGTGAGCTGGAACGTTCATTCTCTTTAGCCATATTTTTAAAACATTCATACAAGATTGTAGCATTTTGTTACTTTAGGAGACCTTTCTACCCGCTAGCCCTATAATACTAATATACTTTGGTTGATGATCATCCTGTTTCTAAACCATAGGTATGTGCTCCAGGTGGACTGGCAAAACTTATTTCAACTAATATTGTTAAATCTTCTACTTTTTAAATTGTACTATGTCCTTGATGTAAGGTAACTCTACTTCAATTGTTTGCTTAAAATAATATGGATATAGTGAGGCAATTGCTGTTGTTCTGTTTTCTGAGCAGCATACATTTGGAAACACAACAGTTGTGTTTGTTACAGATCGATCTGGCAAATTTCCATTCATTTTATCTCTAAGTATCTTTTTAGCAGCAGGTGGTTTTAATATTCCCTTTCATCCGTCAGATCATTAAGATCATTTAGGCAGAATGTTGTCAGCTTATCACTCCTGTCACTCTTTACATTTTAGCACAATTTTGCTCACAAAATAAAGTTGGAAACATAATCTTTAGTATGGGCTTGATCTTTCCGAAGGGTTGCTCCTCTGAATGTACTTTTTATCGTTTTGCTCATTTACCCCCGTAGACTGCATATTTGTACTCACCCAGCCAGTTAAGTACACAGATTTCAAAGTTATATACAACAAGCATAGTGACCAGTGGCCTCTTTGTATTACTTTTAGTGGCTATTTTATCTCAGTTGCACATAGTGTCTCCTTTGGCAGTAGATTTTTTCCCACCAACTACGTTTGAGGATAGAGGATCGGCACAACTCTAAAATGAACAGGTTTTGCAAGTTCCAGTACCATTCTCCCGAAGAAATGTATTATTGGTGTGCTTTGTTTATCTCTGCCACGGTTACATATCTAACTATCTGCATCCATGTTATTTCAGATAAATTAATGTGCAACAATGAAGCTCCCCTCATAAAGTATAATCTGGCACAGATTGCTATGCTTAGCACTCTAAACCTCATGAGGTATTGTTTCATGCAGATTGCTCTACATAGCAGTCTACATTTTTGCAGGAATAAATCTCCAACTATATTGGTAATCTTTGAGAAGGGACACATGGTTCTGCTTTAAAAAATACCATACATTCATCTTTTAAAATTGATGAAATTGAATTGTACCCTTCAAAACTGGGAAAAACTCTGCAAGGTATTGGCGTCTGGAAACGCCTAAGGCTTTTTGTGCCAAAGCAAATCTGTTTCATAGAGCAACCCTGTGGTCCCAGGGTGTGTGGTCTCAGAAAGAGAGCTGCTGTTGCATTATGTGCACCTTTACGACCATATAAATGATTCCATCTCTGCCCGATGTTTATGGTTTACCATAACTTTAGGTTAGCGCGAACAGTAAAAACATTTACTGTTGTGGTTTAAAACATTTCTTGAGTAGTCTGACCACATAAACTCCCAGCCTCAATATTTCATAATAGGATTGATTGTTGGACTGTTAAGCCATTTATTGGGTGATCCCAGGATCCTGGAAAGGTTGGCCACAGAGAAGCCGGTCTTGAAAAAAGTTGATCCTACTCAGACCTCTATTTTCTAGAAAGCCTCAAAGATGTAGTTTTTAAGATCTTTACAATGCTTTACCTTTAGCGTTTTGGGTAGTAGTTAAAGTAGACCAATGTAATTTCCCTTCAGCAAGGAGGATTTTGATAAAGCCAATCGACAGTGGGCCACTGCTTCTCTCTATGGCCAGTTGTGCAGAATCCCATAAAGAGTAGTGTTTTTTTATTTGGTATTGCTTCTTCATTATCCTACATGCGTTATTTGCTCTGGTATCCATTTGGAGAAGTGCACTTAGGAAATTGAGCGATGTTGTTTAATCAGTCAGTTGTGTCAAGTGGCCTCAAGGGCTGTGTAGTGGCCCTGCTCCTTTTTGGGGTTTACCTAGCCTACTTCACTATTGACTTGTGAGGAACTTATTCTTTCCCCCTATAATGTCTGTAACGCCTATTGAACTACAGCTCAAAATGGAGTCCATGGGCGAGTACATATTTTTAAAAAATCATCTTGCTCTGAATGTCGAGAAAATAATGATCTCATGCTTTGGGAATCAGAAACGTAAAAAGCGAATTAAATGACCATGTTTTAGAGTGACTCGTGATGCATCAGCACTTAAGTTTAACATTTACTTCTAATTTAAGCTGAAAAGGACATTTCTGAACCCTCAAGGTGCACACCCTGCCTTCAGTAGCAGAGACGATGAGGTTCATCAGTGTTTTAAGGGAAAATCTCATTGATGATATTTTATGGTGGCAATTTACTTCCCCTGGAGGAACAAGTTTTGTGGGATGTTGTAGAAAGCAGTTGTTTAAAACTTATTAAGGCACCCTCATGTTCAGTGACAGTCAATTCAGGGAGAGTGAAATTACACTTTATCGGCTTTAACCAGAGGCATACTAGCTTCTAAGTTCTTCTTTCGGTAGGAGCTGGAATACCAGGAGAAGATTTGGTCGTTTGTTGCTGCGATATTACTGGAAGTCAATTATGTTGGGCACGTGGAGTAGTTGATAACAATCAGTCCACTAAGCATCTTCATAACACTTAGCAGACCCTAGTATTGGCTGTACTACTATCCCCAATCCCATTACCCTTAGGAGCTATGCAAACACACTGTGTCTAAGATCTCCCAAGTGAGCCGGAGGTTTGTTTAACTTTGACATTTTTGCACACGCAGAACTCTTTCCGAATTTAGGGAAATTGCAATCTATGGATCAAAGAATGTCTCTTTTTATGTTTAGGATGGATGTCTGGTCTTGGAGTTAGAAGTTAAAATGTAGTCATTTAAATGGGAAGTTCTAGAACTCTGTGTAATCTGCACTTGCAATGTGACTTGACTCATCAGACGATATATTGTTGATTTTTTTTTTAATTGGCAAAATATGTATTTACATCGTCTTTTTGTTAGTAATATAGTACTATAATCTGCTCATCTGGGATTAATCTCCTAGTAGAAATTCAATTTTTGGATGTTACAGTAGTACTGGGTTACTATTCATGTGCCTTTGAATCTGCTTTTTAAGTCCTTTTTCACACTTGTTTCACATATTGCACCATGCCTTTAGGGCTTGGTAGGGCTGCCAGATGGGTGACTTACACACACGTTTAGGGGAAGTGGTCGCTTCACCATTGGTAAATTCGTGTTAGCAGTGCACAACTTTTGTTCCAGTTTGCACTGGCGGTCTGGGGCACTTGTTGTACTTGGAGAATCTCCAGGGTGGTACAGTCAGTGCTGCAAGCTCTGTGGTACCACTCTAACTTACATTCTTTGGGTACTAGGGCACCATTTACTAGGGACGTACGGGTAAGTTAGCTATTACCAATTGGGTATAGCCAATTCAACATACACTTTTAGGTTCAGGGCACTGAGGTCTGGTTAGCAGGTCTCAGTGTATTCTCAGAGTAGAAAAACCAGCAGTTTCGGTCGAAAAACTTGGAAGTGGTCCTAAAAAAAGAGGCATTTCCTTACACTGACCTTTTGAACTGGGGCTCATGGAACTTGAAGTTGCTAATATTTGATGTTGGGCTCCCGTGCTATTAAGGAAGAAAGTACTAAAGTATAATGTGTCTCCAGTCCTGATATAGAATAAAAATAATGATGGTGCATGGTCAATTAAAAGCTATGATTAGTATTCCTGTTTTTCCAACTTTCAATGTAACCAAACTTATTATCCACCAATACTGTTAGCTTACTGCATTTTTATGAATATTTTGGGTGTTTTTACAGTACAGTTCATGTGACTGTGTTATTTTGGATCATTGGGGCTGTGTTGGAATTGGGATGAATATGAATGCCTTCTATACGGTAAGAGTGGTCACTTTTCCATGTCCTCAAGCAGGTTGGTGGCATTCCACCTTGTTTAACTTATGTTACATAGCAATATTCCACATGGAAAAGTGCCACCCACAGGTGTGGTGTATTGAATTTACACTAAGGGATGAAGAGCCTTATTTATAGTTTGGCTAATGCAGAACTTGTGCTAGAACGTGGATGGTGCTCTGGCCCCCAAATTACAATTCAATTACTGTTAGTAGAACTATAAATATGTTGGGCTGGATACTCACTACTGTTTGGAAGATACCCTGCTCTCCCAACTCCCAAATAAGTCCTAAAGTCGTTCAGTTTGCTCATCTTACCTCCTCAGAGAGAGGACTGGTAAGTCATTGAATAGAAACTTTGGATCTTGCGGAGTGTGTTAGTGCTATTTTATGGATGCATCTCATGACAGGTTAAGGAACAGTCTTGATCCACTCCAGGTTTAAATGTTTGCTAGAAATTATTTAGAATATTCTATCGAAGCATTTCCAAAAGGACATTAGCACACATCGTGTTGAAGGTAACAGTGGCCAATAGTTTCATAGTTCATGTGATACAAATCTGGTGGCATTATGTGAAGAGCACTTCACAACTGGTGGTGGTTTAAAACTAAAATTCTTGAAGACACCGAATAGTGTGTGATTAAGGAGGCTGAAATTGCCAGTACAGTGACTCTAATATTTTAACCAAAGCTAGGACATATTGTCGCTTTTTCTTTTGACATTGGCGTACCCTACAACCAGAATGAGTCTTCAGATTTGGTGGCAGCCTTGTACGATCGGTTAAGTATTATTGGGCCTCTCAATTACAAATGCTTCTCATACTATGCCCCTGATCCGTTTAACACGGTATTCCTTTTAGTATATTTATTGTTCTTGTAGAGTGCTTTATACATATAGTGATTCAAAGTGCTTGTAGTGTAACGTGCTAAAGGAGGGGGTAATGCATGCCTAGTGGTGTTTGGGTGTATTCCGGGTGAGGGGCCATGAATTTGAATACTAATTAAGGTTTTTAGAAATTAAAGACGTGATCTCCGTCTTTGCACCACAAAAGTATAGATAAAAGATACCAACCTTAGTTCAGCGTCTGTAGGGCGAGCCATTGATCATATGACGGTTTCTTAGTAATTCTTAGTAATAGTAACCTGGAGCTAGGCATCATATACTTATGTAAACCCCAGGCAGGGCAGGCAGTGTTCATTTTCTAATCATAAAAAAAAGTTTGAGTTCAATTCTATAAAAGTTATTTGCTCTGTAAGAGGTTACCCTCTATGACTTTACTACCTGTTATCTTGAACAGAATGCCTTGTGAGAACATTGTACATACAGATATTTGCTAGATTTGCCTTTTTAGCTGAATATTTCTTAGCTACTTTACACTGTTTTCATTCGTACGTTTTCATTGCGCTGAAGTTATTTGTAAAAGTATCTGTTCCTGGGTGTTGCACTAAAATTACACTGCCAGCATATCTTTTAGAAATTTAATTTTAATCAGATTTCTTTAAACTGTAATATGATATTATCAATGTTTTTCATTTTTGGAAATATTTCGTTTCAGGGAAACAGATAAAGGATGGAAAGAAACCAGAACCGTGCAAACCTATCCTCAAAGTGGAATATAAAACTACCAGATTTGGGTACGATTGAGTTTTGTTTAAACATTGTGCTTTGTAATGTTTCATCCGGACAGTACGAATGCATTATTTGAACCTTTTTATCTAAAAAAGGGACTTCTTGTCCACTAGCTTAGGGCTTTGATTTGTAAATGCCATTTGTCTCCTGAGGCAATGTTCCAAAGCTCTTTAGGTGTTCTTGAAGATCTCCAACCTGTCCCTGCCCAGGCTATACAGGACGGTTGTGACACGTCCAAGTTCTCAATTTGTTGTGACTTTGACACCACCAACTGTATTAAGCCGCCCTTTGGCACCAGTGACACTGTTTGCTGACACGCTTGACTGCGATCCACTGGTATTTCGGCTGAATTCCAGTCAGACCTCTTGGATATGCCTTTGAACAGGACTTGCCTGTTTGGGTACCAGGCTGACTTCGCTCTCAAGCAGTTCAAGGAGAGCATGGCCACAACACACTTGCTCTGTTTATCTACTCACCTCATCAACTGCATCAGCCCTACCGCTACTTTCATGGCCTAAGAAGAGATACCTCATACTGTGAGCCAATCCAGCTTCAACAAGGATCTCAGCTTTTCAGGGTTGAGGCTGTGGTGGCCATCACCCCCACAGTCCAGATCAATGGGACTTTTCTCAATAACCATACCTGGTATACCCCTTCACTGTGCTCTTAATGAAGCACAGCCACCTGGTGGGAGGCAGGATCCTACAATTCTTGCTATATTGGCAGACAATGATCCCTAATATCAACAAAATGTCATGAAAATCAAATAGTCATTATTTTTCAGGATTAATTCATAGCATATATTTACAAATTTCCATCAACAATAGCTCACAATGTACAGTGAGGTGCAAATGTGTCTGTGCTCAGTGCGAAGAAGAGTGATACACCCATGAGAGATAAAGAAATCGTTGTGTATGGAAAAATGCTTTGTTAGTAGAAGACCCAGAGAACAAGTTAAGATAAAGTTTAATTGGTATGTCTAATTAGTTGACAAGTTGTTACATGTAATTGGGAAGCGGGAAAAGAGAAGAGGGGTAATTTAGCAAAAAAGTAAACATGAATAAAATAATATATACACTGACATAATATATGCAATCAACTGCCATAATATACAACCAGTTACTTGAGAGCATGTAGCAAAGCCAGCATACATGCAGTTGTTGTGGGAGATCTATGAAGAAAAAAGGTGAAGATGTAATGGGCATGTTAAATTACTGCCAGGGAAGGGAAATGTCAGGAACATAGACAAATACCTGAATCAGACATAGAGCTGCAGCAACTGCAGCTCTTGGAGGTGAGTGGTCACAGTTGACCATCGGCCCAGAGGGGAAACAAACAGTATGTGAAAGAGGTGTCCGTGCCTTTACAACACTGTCGAGTTGTTAAATAGCAGCAGCCATAATAAGGATAACCAAGGAAAGAGGATAACACCCTAACACCATAGACACAGAGCGGTGGCCATCTTAGTTGTCTTTCAGTATAGGCTGAGTGCAATTGCATGATTGCAAGGGTTTGTCATTGAAAGCATATTCCTCCAGTGAGTTTGTCATTTACTGACTATTGTTCCAGTGAAACCCTCTTATACCCCTTCCCCCTAGCATATATGGGTACATCTATTATGTCAGACTTAACTCCAACATACTTGGGGGACTACAGTACAGAACGTTAACATTTTTGTAAAATGCCTCTCATTTTATTGAAACTGCAGAATCAACCACAACACCAACAAGCAACGTACCAGAACTTATAGAACAATGTTGCAAGAAATACATTTGCATGCAAATGATGGTATAAATGCTAACAGAATATCTTATGGCAGACAAAATTCCAAGAGGACTTCTAGGTAAAAACATTCCTGGTTTATTACAAAAGATAAGTCATACATAATAGATATGTCACATTGGAGTTACATGCTTAAGGCAAGAGACAATGAATTAGGGAGACAGGTAAGAGACTTGGACCTGATAACTGACGCCAAGGCCACTCTTGAGAAAATAGGCAAAACAATAAGCTGGTTTAACAGGATTGAACAGGACAAGAAAACCAGTTAGCTCAAGAAAGATTTTCAAAACTATAAGATTGAGATGGCTCACCCGTATCTTACGGAGGAGGGCTTCTATACTAACAGAAGTTTCATTAATATTTACCAGAATCGTCCATGGAGAAGGACATATAGACAAAAAAAGTATTGTGTTCTTTTCTGACATTTCTGAAGATTTAAGTGACAGAAATGAAGGAACAGAAGGTACTAGCGGTAATACCACAAATAAAGATTTGTTTAGAGAGAAACCAGTGCTGCTGACTGAGACATGGAAAAGGGATAGGGCAGACACTGGTTTACAATTCACTGGGGGAACATCACACCTGACACATTCCACCAGTGGAGCAGGACCACCCAGGTAACTCAGTACTTGTAGGCAAAAAATACCATAGAAATCCAGACACCATAATAATCTGCAATTTATCCTCACATAATAGGTCATCCATAGAGGTGTCCATTCTAAGTAAAGGCTTTTCATTAGTGCCTACAAAATAGCTCAATTTTCTAGAACTTCATACTGAATTGCTAAGATAGATGTGTATATTTTAATGACCATCCCACAGATGCCACTGATCTTACATCCCCCTCAACATTCTTACCTCTCCCTGATACCATTCCAGCAGAAATTCTCACCTTTGTGAAGCTGGTCCTTAGGGACATTGCCAACATACAGAAAGAATGTCTTTTTACCCCTTAGAATATCACACTCCAAGAAAGGATGGCTCTGAATCATTAGAAAACTGATTCTAAAATTATCTTTAAATCTGCAGTCAAGGGCGGTAGAAATGTAGTTCCAGATAGAACTACCTATACTTTAGATACATGCTGCCAGTTTGGCAATATTAAATGCTGTAACACTCTCTAAAGACATCACCAAGGAGATTCAGTAGGAGATCCTAAGAATCACACTTGAAGGAAAGGATTTTGGTTTTGTGAGACAAAATTATTTCTCTTTCTGCGCAACAAAATCCCACATTCTCTAGTGCTATATAGTTGGCCAAAATTCATAAGAATAAAAACTCTCCCCTTGGTAGACCAAATGTGTCTGGTTGCAGGTCTATATTAGAATCAGCTGGTCAATACATAGAATTCTTTATTTAAGTATTTGCTACCCTCATAGTCACATGAGGGATAGTACAGACTTTATTAACTTAATTGAGGATCAGCTTTTTGCTATGAGCACTTCTTTGTTGGTGACTAGACATAGTCACTCACTATACACGAATATCTCTCAGGATGGTAGTATAGAAGTAATCCGTAAACATCTTGATACAAGACCCAGACTGCATCAAGTTCCTGCTGCAGTCATTATTTCATCATTGAAGTTAGCCCTCACTAAGAATCTTTTCATATTTGAAAAAAAAAAATCCTACAGATAAAGGGCACTTTAATGGGAATTGACTTTCCCCTAAACTTTTTGATCCTGTTTATGGCGGAGCTTGGATCTCAAATTGCTTTGACCCAATCCATTCTTTCCTTGAACACATTCTATTGCGGAAACAGTGCATAAATGATATTTTCATGATTTGGTAGTGATCCCCCCACACTCTTGCAAGATCTCCATCATTAGGTCAATCAGAATTCCCACAGTCTAAGTGACAGTGAGTTGGTTATTCTGGACCTCACAATCAAGGCTGAGGATGGAAAATTATACACATTTCTCTTCCGTAAGCCTACAGAGAGAAACACATTACTATAATATTCTGTTCATTGCCCCAGATCCTTAAAATACGTTTTACCCTATAGCCAATTTTTGAGGACCCAGCGTAATTGTCAATGTAAAAATGTTTTTTTTAAGGAGGATCAAACACTGGCAGATAAACTACTAAATAGGAGTTCCCCCAAATAACTGATTATACAATTCCCTAAAAGAGCATAGGACTGCCTGATGGAGTCTCTATTGGTACCCAAACCTTAAGAAAAACTAAAGAGAATGATGTACAGTGCATCACAACATTTTCCTCAGGCTCTAACATTGACCTGAGAAGTGTAAAAAACAAAAAAACAAAACAAAAAAAAAAGGTACTGGCATGTCCTTAGAGCAAGAGGCCTTGTATTGGAGACACATTTGTAGGCCTTTAAAAAAGGAAAAAAACTTGAAAGACCATTTTGTCTGGGCTGCGTTACCAAGAAACAAAACTGTGCATACCATTGTTGGCCTTTGGGGACTACCTCCATTTTTGGGACACTATAAATGCGGCCATCATAGTGTCTCCCCCTTTACCCTTGAAAGTAAGGCCTTCTCGTATGGTGATTAAAGGATTGTTTCAACTACATTTTCTAATTGCAGTACCAATCTATCAACATCATAGTACACTGATGCAAAGCCCTTTCTGCGCCTCTTGTTGAGCACTTTTCAGCAATGCACTACACAGAAAATGACCTACCTTGGCAGGTGATATCTGTCCTCTCAACACACCCAGAGAGGAGGTGACATCAATCAAATTCTTCAGGGGGAAGAACTTAAGTGGATACTTCGACTGAACATAAACTTGGAATCAGTAGGGTGTGTCGTAGTTGGACTCTCGATCCTAGGTGAGACTGATGGTTTAGTTGGTGACAGCACTTTTGTTTGTAGGCGACTAAGCCACTCCTACAACAAGTCACAACTGTCGGTCCAACCCTGCCGGCTCACTAGCAATACCTCACCAAAAACCCAGACAGTAAAAGGTGATTTCTGGTAGCCTTAGGCATGAACTCTAGATTGCGACATCACAGGAAGGTCGTGATGTAACAGAAATGTCCTTTTATCTCTTGTTAGTAATAAGTCTCAGTAACACACAGGCAATGAAGGAGATGCAGGAGAGTTTTCAACAAGTTTATTGAAAAGACTGCGATTTACGGTAAAAGTTCATGAGCTGCCACGATTAGTATAACAAACAATAAAAGTAGCATAATTGTGAAGATGAGTCGTGAATACTAAGACCCCCACCATCTTGCAATAAATATGAAATGTAAAATTCCTAGCATGGATAACCTAATCTCTAACCTAACAAGAGCTGGGTATGATAAACCTAATCTGCCTTTCCCATGCCCATAAGAAGCGCCCTCCATCCCTTGTTACCTTGGAATGAGGTCTCTAGGTGAATTTCTGCAGTAAGGTGACGGGCAGTGTGGATGGCGCTGGAAGTAATCATTCTGATAACCGTGTCTGTGTGAGATGTATTTATACAGACCTTGTAGGACGCCTGACGCAGGTATTTTCCCAAACAATTGATAAGCAGGCAATTATGTAAACAATCCCCATCAAGTGTACATTTTGTTTCTGTCACACGTAAGTGAGAAAGGGACATGATGTGAATACCTATGCACATCACTTGATTATGATGCTGATAATGATGGTGATATTGACGCCTTCACAGAGAGGCACTGATAACACAAATCAAAGCATTTTCTATCTATCAGCAATGGCAGCCATCTTAAAAGAAATAATAAAATAAATGGACTAAAACAGAGCACGCTAAGTAGGTTAAAAGTCACTGGGTGACGGGGCACAGGCATGCAAGCCAAAGGGCTAAAATAATCTCCTAATAAGGATTCATCACAGGTGGAAGACCTAACTGCAGTACTTTAACTCCTGCTATACTAACATTGTACCTGCTCTCTTTACTCGAATGAAGACTCTAAATTCCTACTGTGTTCCGGGAAGACTTTGCTTTTAGTTGATGCCTTTTTTATTCACTCATTCAACCACACAAATAGGACACACCAAGTTCTCTAATAACTACCTCCTTTTTGTATTTTGCTCTATATTGCTCTTTCTGCTGTTGCCTGCACCCCCTTTACCGACTCTACGCATTACAGACTCTACATTATTGAAGTCTCTATTAAATTTCGATTGGTTCAACTTCATCTTCCACTGGTTTTTAAATAGCCTTTTTTTTAGTTTCCCTGGTTCTTCAATTAACTGTCTCATCTTTGTTTTCTCATCCTTGCCTCTGTAACTCTTAAATGGCTAACACTCTAGGTGCATGGTTTCAGAGTGGGTCCTCTTTCTTTGTTTACCGTTTAAAATGGCCTTGTTCCCCCTCCCCCCCTTTACTGACTCCACCCCAATAATAGAGTTTCTGTTAAATCCCTGTTTATTCATTTTGTACTGCTTTTTTAAAATATCCATATTGTATTTGATTTTCTTTGGTTCCTCTACTAAGCCAGAATTACTGCCTCAACTTTGTTTTCCCAAACTTGCCTTTGTAACTCTAAGATGGCTGTGACACTGCGGCCGTGTTATCAGAACGTAGTCTTCTTTTCTGATCCTGATCCTGTAATCTTTAGGGATCAGTCCATCATCTACTAATTTGTATCTTAACTTGTTCTCTGGGTCATCTATTAGGAAAGCTTTGTGATACACAACTATTGCTTTGTATCACAGATGTGTGTCACTCTTCTGAGCACAGAAACATTTTCACCTCAGTGTACATTGTGATTTATTGTTGAATGAAAATTTGTAAATATATATCACTAATTCATAAAGAATAATGACTATTTAATTTCCATAAAATGTTGTTGTTATTAGGAATCATTGTTCTTTCTTCTTTAATTGACGGCTTAGGTCCCTAGCAATCTTAGGGTTTTAGTTGTTTGTCAGTACAGTGTTGGAAGTGGTCAAGCAAACTGTTAGGCCCATCAGCCCTACTTGCCGTTTGTGATGAGACAGGGGCATTTTCAGTTTGCTGTGGTCTCCTTTCAGTGCCCCAGAGGTGTTCATGAAAGTGAGGGTGGTGGTGGCAGCACACCTATGAAGTTCAGGTGCGCCAGTCTTCCTAAACCTTGAAGACTGGCTATTTAAGCTGACTTGCCCCAGGCAGTCGTCAAATACCTCTAGACTACACTGACACACGTCACCTTTGGAGTTTACTATCAACACGCACACACCTGAATCCTTCTCAGACACGCCCCTTCATCAAAACAATTCTGGACCCGGTTTGGTTTCTTGCCTTTGCCCCTGGAAAGAGATTCCAGGACATTTAAGGCTATGATCTCAATCTTTCGGTCTCAATCCTGGATTTCAGTGAGTTAGACTCTGAGGTGGCCGGGACTGATGGCCTCCAGCTGGTTGAACACACCAGATGGCATATTCAGGCACCACAGTGGGATCTGAAATCTCGGTTGGTCCAACATCAAGAAAACTTCTCTGATCACGTTCAGACTTTGGTGGAGATTGCAATAGATCTGCAGTGGTTGTCACTAGACCGCAGTTGAGTCAGCGGCAGAACAGTCTTCCATCCCAAACCAGAGCTAACATTGTTTAACGATACATCACTTCTGGATTGGGGTGGCCGTCTGGGAGAGGTGGTGATCAGAATCCTCTGGTCTCCAGCTGAGTACTGGATCTATATCAGTCCTCTGGAGTGGAGAGTCATCCACTTGGCATTGAAAGGTCTTCCTTCCATGCAAGGGAGGCTGGTAAGGGAGCTTACGGACAGCACCACTGCATGTGGTACTGCAATAAATGGGGGGAGGGGGCATGGGGTTATGGACCCTGTGCCAGGAGGCCCTGTACCTCTGGAATCGGCCAGACCACCACAGAATGCTCTTGATGGTGAACAGTTGGCAGAATTGTTGAACACCAAGGCGGACAACCTTAGCTATCGGCACCGAATGGATTGTGCCATGGCACTTACACCCCGCAATGGCGCGCGGTCTCTTCCCCAAATCATGCGAACCGTGGTTTAATCTGTTCTCCACTGCCGAGAATATGGAATGTCAACACGTCTGTCCATTGGAGTTTCCATGGCTTCTCTTGCCTAGAGACATGCTGTACCTCCTTTGCAACTTAGAACTCCTTTACACCTTCCCGTGTATACCACTCCTGCCTCACATCCTCAAGAAGGTCAGGACCGACTGGGCCCTCGTCATCCTAGTTGCCCCAGATTGGGCTTGAAGAGTGTGGTGTCCAGAACTCTGGGACTTCTGTCCTCCGATTAGGCTGCCTGCCCGGGAGGACGTGCAGTTACAAGAACAGGGCAGGGTTCCCCACCTATGCCTTCATGCATGGAGACTGAGCAGCAACAGCTGAACACCTTCAGTCTTTCCCCAGAGGTGACTGATGCCATCTTGGGATCCAGATGTATCCTGACAAAAAATGTATATGCCTGTCGTTGGGACAGATTTGTGACTTGGTGTGGTGCTCAGCCGATAGACCCCATCAGGCAAAGTTATCTGTTGTTTTGTTGCTTGCTTTGTTCCTAGCCTTGCAAGGCTTTGATTTGGGCACAGTTTAAGGATACATGTCGGTCATGGCCTTTTTGCAGTTGCAGGAAAAGCCCTCCTTGTTTAAGTCTCCAGTTGTTTTGTGTTTCTAAAATATTTACAACATTTGTTTCCTTCCTCTACCTTTGGAAACCTACAGTACGACCTCAGCTTGTTCCTTATATTTCTGATGTGCACCCCTTTTGAGCCACTTCACAGCTGTTCCTTGTGGCTACACAACTTCAAGATGGTCACCATAACATCAGTGTGGCATGTGAGTGAGCTTCAAGCTCTTTGTGTTAACCATCCATGTACCACCTTCTTATACCACCCAGACAAAGTGGTATTATGGAAACAGGCATCTCTGTTGCCTAAAGTTGTGACGCCATTCCATTTCTGTAAAAATACCACCTTGCTGGCATTCTATTCTCTGACTCACCCCTCTAAGGAAGAGAAACTTCCTCGCTTGTACCCCAAAAGAGCTCTGAGATCTTACATAGATTGTACAAAAGAACATCCACCTGACAATCGGCTCCTTGTGGTGTTCCTTGGAGTGAAAAAAGGCGAGGCATTGCAGAAGAGAGCTGTTTGCTGCTGGTTCGTAATCTGCATTAAGAACTGCTAAATATTATCTAAAACACAGATTCCAACAGGATTGCGTGCTCATACCACCAGGGTCAAAGCTGCTACCACTTCTTTAGCACGCAGAGCCCCTGTCCTGGGTATTTACCAGGCAGCTGTGTGAGCGTCCCTCCATGCTTTCTCGAAAGAACTATTGTCTGGATAGTCAGGTTTGTGGATAGTGACATTTTGTCTTTTTGGTCCTTCTTCCACAAACCAACCTCCAAATAAGTACTGCCTTGGTATTTATTCAAAAGCTGAGAAATCTGGAGCTAGGAGTTTCTTTCAAAAGAGCAAGTTACTTAGCCGCAGGAATGCTCTTTCTGGTGGACACTGTAGCTGTAGATTCCTCATAGACTCTCCTCATTCTGTGATTGAACTTTATCTTTGGACTCTATCCATTAAAAAGATCCCAAGTCTAGGAATCTGCACACTGGTCATACCAATTTGCTCTGAGTCTCTATGTCTGGGAGCACTCTTGAAAGCAGCTGAGATCAGCACATGGGAGTGGCACCCACATCGGCTCCACATGTCATTTCAGTATCCAGTCTTACACCTGAGGAATATTCAGAAGATGCGGAATCTGCCACTAGGTAGAGGCTTTACCAGAAAGAGTGTTAACAAAGACAAGTAACATGTACATAAGTCTGTAGGCCCATGGCCTATTGGGATTATTAGGAGAAAAAAAATGCTGTATCAAATTTTAGGTCCTGTGGAAGTAATTTAGATACTATTTGATTTATGCATTTCTTTGAATGACATTGTCACACAAGGCCCTTATGTCAGTTTATTGGGCATTCAAGGAGTCACATAGTTGTTAAGTAGCCTTAATTCCTATGCAATAGGACAATAAAACTCCTTAAGGATGTAGATAACTACCAAGACCTTCTCTCTTTTCATCATTAAAAATCATAATTGCATTCATTGATCAGCTTGTCACTGTGAAATGTATATTTTTACACTGTCTGGTGCATTTGGCTTTTAACCTACGATATTTCCAAAATACTGTACCTATCTTAATGTGAATGCGAGATGTGATCCACCTGCTGTTTGCATTTAGAGTATCCAGAGTTATTGAAAAAGGTTTTATTTATCAGATGCAAGGGTATTTTTTGTCAGAATTCCTTGAATCATTCTTGAGATGGTCTAAACATCTTTGCAAGAGACTATGGAAGAACAAAGTGTTTGAGGCACAAATTGCAGCCACATTAAAGTATTTTTTTATCTTGTTTCCTGGATGTTTGTATCCTAGAGAATTCTTATTTCTCAATTGGACTGTTGACCAAGCTACTTGTCTGGGTTTTGCTTCACCAGCATATTTGAAGGTGTCCTGGATTTCTAAAGCAAATTCTCCACAGCTTTTCAATTGAAAATGCTAAATTTCTCTAATGATGATGAAATTACCTATTGAACGTAATTAAAAATAACATGTTAGGACTCAAATGGAATAATCTTGTGGCCATGATAATAAATGCTTGCATAGGTTCTAGTCTAAAGCTAAAGTCCCTTTAGCAAACAGACTGAATCTTAGGTGTTAAACTTAGTCTTCTGTTGCAGTGACTTAAAACAGTGGAAGTTAACTGTGCCAGCTATACCTGTCACATTCGAGTCTTAGGGCCTGATTCCTGCCTTGGCGGAGGGGATTACTCTGTCACAAACATGACAGATATCCCGCCCGTGGTATTACAAGTTCCATAGGATATAATGGAACTTGTAATATGGCTGGAGGGATATCCGTCACGTTTATGACAGAGTAATCCCCTCCGCCAAGGTCAGAATCAGGCCTTAAGTCTTGTGAAAAAACACACATTGAAAAACCTCATTACATAGACTAAACTGAATTTTCCCTCAGCTCAGAACCTCCAGGAGAAAGAAGATTTAATTCCAGATTGATTTATGTAGCTGTGGAAGAAATTAGGGCGTATCCAGCAAGAGAACCTGCAGAGAGAATAATGGAGAGGGATAGAGAAGCAATGCAAAATACTTTTAAGTTGTAATGCATTGGTTTTCAAACTGTCTGAACATGCCCATACCTCTTCTAAACTCGGTCCTAACATAAGCATACCTCTTCTATTACTTCTTCTATTTGTAATGCTTAGCGAAGGATTGAATTCTTTGCTCCATGGCAGGCTGACATTTGCACCGTAAAACAATTTAAGTTGAGCATTACAAATGGCTTACATTTCATAAAGTGCTTTGGCCTCTTACAAACAAGACTGCTCTTTTTCTCATCCATAATCTCAATGCACTACTTCAAACAGTCTGTAAAAAAAGAAACCTCTTATATTTTTCCCTCAATTCATCTAATGTAGAATACATCGTTATCTCCTACAGGCAATGCATGTTTAATGTAGTTATTGCATGGGAATATTTTTGGGCTATTACTGTTGTTCCCTTCTCTGACTGGCAGAAACACACCTCTGTGGGGTGGCATGAAACCACACAGAATACGTTCCTCCAAAATACATGATGTTTTCGCTTTTATTCCATTGTCTCTGCAAATAAATTCCTTTGCTTTTAGCATATCTTTGTACATCCATTATTGGCGGCACTCATTTTTGTGCTGCAAGATTATTTCATACTTGGCTCTTGTAGCTCTTCTAAACATGGCCCCTACTTGCAGGGTAATTGCCGCACCAATATTATTCATCCCTGACTACCGTATTCTTCAGAACAGTGGCAGATTTGTTATTTAGAGAACATTTTTATGTTGCAGTCTCACCCAAGAACACCTTCATCCTTTAACACTTCAGAAAATAGTACAGTGGTATGGAGTTGCATTGCACTCTGCTTCAAGGAAAGCTTTTGCTGTTGCTCTGTGGCCCAAGTTCAAACTGACAATTGCGTATTTTGCTAAATCGAATAAGCTCCTCACAACCATAATGCAAAAAGAGGTCCCTTTGCCCTGCATAGTAGAAACGCTCAACTTTCAAATAACATGCTCTGGAACAGAAATAAAATGTTTTTTTGCACACTCACACGTTGCTGATCTACTTGGTGCTGTATTTCGTGCTTATAATGCAACTCGCATTTCATACATAAACACAATTGGCTCATGATTTCTGACTAACTGTAATTGATTTTGGAACTGTATCTACAGTTTTGGGTTCACTGTTTTCAAATTTGATTAGTGGAACAGTATTCATTGTTGTGCATCTTTTTCTACCTATTATCTTTCGGAGGCGATGAGCATGGACACTCTATGTCCAATTGATAAGTACTACTTCTGAGTTACAACTTTCTACTTGGATGCAGATTAGCTCTAGTGCCAGAGCGAGCAATGGTTGATGTGTTTTCATAATCCTAGGTAGTTAGTGTTAGACCTCTCTTTCAGTGCCATCTTAAATATTCCTTTGGAACCGCAAAACAGGCTTCCTGTGGATCATTATGAGCTGATCTAATCTTTGATGCTATACCAGGGATATTCTGGTGGGTGCTGTGCATCTGCCCTTTTATAAAGTCTTCTTCTTTTGATACACTTCTAGTGCAGACATTTGACACAAGTGTACGTTGGGCCACCACTTTGTTTATTTGAGTGCACCAAGTTTTCCTGCTCGTGACTCCTGTTGTGACTTTTTCACCTCCAACTCCAATGCCAAATTTGATGTCTTATTTACCTGCATTTACAACTTCCCTCTTTAGTGCTCTGTTGGCAATTTCAATTTCTTCAGTGACAACTTCGGTGCAGATGATTCCTCCTGTACCTACTACTTCTTAGGTACTGGAAAGTCTTTTCTCACATCATCGCCTTAGCATTTTAATTCTTCTTTGATACAGTGGATTGGGAAGTTTCACTTTTCTGTATGTAATTAGTCTCAGAATAAAATTAAATATGTTAATCCTTAAATGAGTGACCAGTTACTGCTGACTGTCCTTGTGTAGACTTGTTTTTGGCAGATTCTTGCTTTTTTCATCCTTTTGGACCTTTGTTAGTATTTTCACTTTGCTGCATAGTTGAATTGGATCTAACGCTATTATTGTCCACCTTACCTTTTCTCAACGTGCATCAACATATACTCAGTGTTTAGAATGAATATTCATATGTACATGTTCACAAGGATTGTTTTCCTATCATTATGGGTGTGTCATATCCCTCGCCTTATTTCTGCTTTTGAGCCTCTTCAAACCAATTATTTTTTATGTTCTTATTATAATTTGAGTATATTTTACAATACATTATTTTGTGTTCAATTCATTTACATATTTTCACTGTATTATATATATATTTTTTGTAGGTTGATAGTACGTCAATGAGTTCACATGCCATACATACCTTCATATATTAAAATACTTTGAGACAAAGTACTCTTAAACAAGGGTGCAAGTGAATTCACACATGCTGTATTCACAGCTAACATCACGAATTATAAGACATGCTTTTCTAAAAATTATGTTGATTAATAGTATAGAGGCTCCGAGTGGGAGCCTCTGGGAAAGAGTGAAGCTCCAGCAATTCTGGAAGAGGCAGCTATCCATAACACTCTGGGGCGCACAGTGGTGCTAGATATCTGCTTCTCGAAGGAACATTAATATAACATAAATGTGTTTTGGCCTCCTTTGACTGAGAAGGCTGTAGACCAGAAAAGCACTGAATTGTGAACATGTATTTGTGCTCTGGGCCACTTAGGACGCTCATATGGGAAACACCCGGAAGAACGAGTCCGGAACCACGAGGTTGTGAAAAACGAAAGCGAAACAACGGTTTCGTTTTCCACGACTTCCTGGTTTTGATACCTTAACCACGCATGTCTGAACAACGTACATGCGTGGTTAAGGGTCAGAAGGGAGTTGGAGTGGATGCCGTGAAGGAGGAAGTAAGTTGGGCTGGGACTGTGATTAGGGTTTGGGGGACAGGGTTTAGGTTTTAGGGGCGGGGGTGGGGACTCAGGGTATTTTTCGTTTTTGGGGTGGGGTGGGGGCTGGGGTGATTAGGGTTTAGGGGGTAGGAGGGGGATCAGGGTTTAGGTTTAAGGGGTGGGGTGGGTCACTGGGGTGGAAGCATGCTGGGTCGTGCATGCTGATTGCTAATGCCTTTACCAGGAATGCGTTTACAACGGTAAAATCGTTGTAAATGCATTCGTGGTAAAGGCATTAGTGGTAAGAACGAGGGTGGTGTTCCGACCTCGTTGTTGAGCCACTGGTGGTTTAGGCACCCGTGGTTCCGAGACATAACCCGCTCATATTTTTGACAAGGTCATTAATGTTCTTGTTCACTGATCATTGCCCTTCTGCATCGATTCATGAGCCTGTTGCCTCATACTTGTATTCACTCACTGATAATCACACCCATTCACCCCCATCAGCACATAACATAACTTCCTTACCCATATACATCAGCGAAGGGGTACATTTAGTTATGGGCCAGACCTATTAGATTTGCAAAGATTTGTATTATATTGTGGCAACGTTTTCTTGTTTCAGCTTATAGTTTTGCAGAACATCTTTCCCTGCAGTGGTTTTGGTTTACAGAGTTAAAGGGAAATCTGTACTTTTGAAGTTCTCCTATTATCTTCACAGCAGTGGTGTGCTGCAGCAGTTTCTTCTTAGCTGCCAAGTAGGCTGACAATGTCTCCAATCACACATTATTTTGTAAAAATGGAGCAACCCAGTACCTGGGTAAATAAATAATATAACAAAAAATGTTTTGGCCCCTCTGGGGGAAGGATATGAATTAACCTCCACAACAGTAGCGTTGAGGTTTGTGAATAATATTTCACAATATTGCTCACAAACCTCATTGGTACAGAAAGTTCATTATGGTACAACCACTGTCGTGGAGGTTAATTCATATCCTTCCTCCAGAGGGACCAAAACATTTTTTGTTATATTATCTGTTGGACTTTTTCGCTTATGCAGGGTCATCCCTAATCTTTTTGCCTCCTGCCTCCTATCTTTTCTGACCTGTTGCTGTTGGCTTTTGAACTCTGAGCACTTTACCACCACTAACCAGTGCTAAAGTCCATATGCTCACTGTGTAAATTGTATGGTTGATTGGTTTATCCATGGTTGGCATATTTGATTTACTAGTAAGTCCCTAGTAAGGTGCACTAGAGGTGCCAGGGCCTGTAAATCAAATGCTCTAGTGGGCCTGCAGCACTGGTTGTTCCACCCACATAAGTAGCTCTGTAATCATGTCTCAGACCTACAACTGCAGTGTCTGTGTGTGCAGTTTTAACTGTAAATTCGACTTGGTAAGTGTACCCACTTGCCAGGCCTAAACCTTTCCTTTTCTTACATGTAAGGCACCCCTAAGGTGGGCCCTAGTTAGCCCCAATGGCAGGGTGCAGTGTATGGTTAAGGTAGGACATATAGTAATGTGTTTTATATGTCCTGACAGTAAAATATTGCTAAATTCGTTTTTCACTTTTGCAAGGCCTGTCCTTCTCATAGGTTAACATGGGGCTACCTTTAAATCTGATTAAAGTGTAGATTCCCTTTGAGAGCGGATGGACATATGGAGTTTGGGGTCTCTGAGCTCACAGTTTAAAAATACATCTTTTAGTAAAGTTGATTTTAAGATTGTGTGTTTGAAAATGCTACTTTTAGAAAGTGAGCATTTTCTTGCTTATACCATTTCTGTGACTCTGCCTGTTTGGGGATTCGCTGTCTGGGTCAGTTTGACAGTTGGGCTGGTTGCACATCACGCTAGCAAGTGACACAAAGGGAGCTGGGGTGTAGTCTCCATTTCCTGATGAGCCTTCTGTGCTAGGAGGGTGTGGTGGAGTGGTCACTTACACCTGAAAGGGCTGTGCCTGTCCTCACACAATGCAGTCTCTGACCCTCTGGTGAGTGTCTGGGGCCTGGCCTGGGCAAGGCAGGATTTCACATTCAAAAGAGACTTTACTTTGAAGTAGGCCTACTTCAAAGGAGAAATTGGGTATAATAAGGGCACACAAAACCACAGACTTTAGAACACTTCTAGAAACAAGAAGAACCTCTGCCTGGAGAAGAGCTTAAGAGCTGAGGAGAAGTGCTGCCCTGCCTGTGACTGTGCTTTGTGGAGCTATCCTGCAGTTGCTGCTTCTGCCAGAGTAAGAGGGCAAAGACTGGACTTTGTGTGCCTTCCATCTTGTGAATGAATCTCCAAGGGCTTGATTTAGAGCTTGCGTCCTGTTGTTTGAAGTTTCAGGGACAGCAAAGACTTCTCTCTGCCAGCACCTGGAGTCTCTAGAGACTCCCGCTCTGACAAGTGGTGCCCCATCCAGTCCATGGGCCCATGAAAGGAAAGCTGGTGAAAATCCAAGGAAATCGACTTCAGGCCTACGCCGCTGCTGAATCCGGTGACGCCGCCTGCAACCGACTCCGTGATCTTCGCTGGAACGCGACGGCCTTTGCGGGCCTGCCGCTGTTGCAGCCCCGCAGAAGTCCGCGACTCCGTGGAAGTCGCCTCAGCACGTCGTGACCGGCACCGCTCGAAGTGCGCGGATTCAACATTTCGCACAGACGCCGCAACCCCCAAGTTTGCGCATAGGCTTGTTTTCACTCTTCACCAAAGGTACTGTACTTGGGGGGTCTACGCGACTCCGTGTCCGGCGCCGCTGGTGTCGGCCTGTTGGGAACGAGTCTGTCACAACGCCGTGTTAACACCTCATCGAAGCTTTTTGTGTTTCTAAGCGCTATTTTTGAGTTTAATCTTTAAAAATTCATAACTTGACTTGTGTATGTCGGATTTTTGTTGTTTTGGTCTTGTTTTGTTTAGATAAATATTTCCTATTTTTCTGAACTGGTGTTGTGTAATTTTGGAGTGTTTTCATTAAGTTACTGTGTGTGTTGGGACAAATACTTTACACCTAGCACTCTGAAGTTAAGCCTACTGCTCTGCCAAGCTACCAAGGGGGTAAGCAGGTGTTAGCTGAGGGTGATTCTCTTTTACCCTGACTAGAGTGAGGGTCCTTGCTTGGACGGGGGGGGTAACCTGACTGTCAACCAAAGACCCCATTTCTAACATTATCCAATCCCACATTGGCTGTGTCGGCAGTGCCTGAGTAATGCTGATGAGTACTGTCTGACCAGAGTGAGTTTATACTCCCCGTAGAAGGTAACCGGTCCCTCATGCATCTTATTCAGCTTGAGAAGGGCCTGCCAGCTGAAGGCATCCAGTGCTGGGCAAAGACGTGTCAGTTAAAAAAGGAGACCATGCTTGCAAGCTTTGCAGATTTTTGTTGCAGGTGGTGAACCTCTTCCGCGAAACAGGGTCTGCAGGTAGCCCAATTGCACGACAAATGGCGCACAGTTTGCACTCTGTCTGAAGATGTATGACTGTGTGTGTCTGCCAAGATGTAGAGAATGATGTGCAATAGTAACTCAGTGCTCAGTAGCAACTGTTGAAAGGTGCAAGCTCTGGGCACTGTCTCCACTTTATAAGTGGCGGTCCAATACAAGGGATCCAAGCTGCTTGGATTGCAGTTCATTTCCAGCTGCGGCCCATTGTCTGCTTTTTGGGTATCACTACATTGACAGCCAGGTGTGACCCAGCCTTCTGACTTCCTTGACTCCTCAGAGAATGGGCAAGAAGGTGAGAGGGTCCTTCAGCTGCCAGACCTAATGTGCAGCACTGTTCAGACAGGGAAACCAGCCACCTAAGCCTGGCGCAAAGCAGGCAGCTTGTGCTCCACCGTGTAGCAGGCTCCACTTGTGTAGCACAACAATGTGTTGTTAAGCTTAAGTACTGATCAGCTGAAAAAGCTGTGACTGATCCTAAGGTATCCTGTCAATTCCACAGAAGAGACTGTGTGACGGTCTTTCCATCACCATTTTTGTACTTCATGGACTTGCTAGTCTGGACTGCCTACATAGTGACGATGCAGACCTGCATCTGGTCCAGCAACTCTAACTGGTCCGGCAGTGTGTGCTTCTGGATGCCATTCAGTGTAAAGGAAAGAATCAGTTTGGCCTTTGAGGTAACAGGGTCCCCATCCCTCTAGGTCTGCTACCGGTGCTGGAGCCTGCTGAGGAAATTAGCAGGTACCGCAACACTCAGTAGCTTCCAGATGGGGAGTCGGAGCTTTAATCTGATGCCTGCCACTGAAGAGCAGCACAACATATACCACTAGATGGGGCAGCAAGACATGTTTATTGGCTTCTTTAACTACAGCCGGACCAAAAGACTACTGGGTATGAACATTAGTAACATAACAATTGCAAATAAGACAGCCTTCCTAAAACCCCGCTATTCTGTCTTTTATCGACCATTTAGGATCAACATTTAAAAACGCATCACCACAATTTCATGAAATGTGTGTAAAATAAAACACTGATATAGGTTTGCCATATTGTATGTGTTCAATGGGTTTGGATCACAAGAGTAATTTGAGCTTGTTCAACAGAGTCTGAGTGTGCATTGTGTGCACTGCTCACAGTCCTTCCTATCCAGGGTGTTATATCAGGAATTTTATAAAAGGTCCTCATTCAGGGTGCCAGCATTTACAAATTGAAGGGTAGAATGTTAACGCAGTAGAGAGCGCTGAGAATGACGTGACATGCAGTACCTAAATACGCCTGCTGCAAGTCTGATAAAAAGAAAAGGACTACATGTTCCTGCATGAATTGGGAAAAAGGAGACTCTGTGCCTTCTGCAGTGGAGCCACCAAGTGCTCTGAGTGCATAATGAGCCGCCAGGCAGTGCAACCGAGAATCAGCCAGGTGTTTTCCTGAATTCAAACTACTTTTGCACCCTCCACTGGAAAAAATAAAATTACGCCCTCTACCTTCCTTATAAATTACACTTTTCAGATACAGTGGCTGAAGGGGACTGAGCCAATTGTAAATTTGCATGTTTTTCCAGTGTTGGAAGTGACCAGTAAAGGGGCGTATGAATATCCACAGACTTGCAAACTTGTGGATGTTCACCTCATTTTCTGGGTACCTCCATCTTGGAACTGTCTCTACCTCCTAATTCTTCAGGGATAAGTTTTGCCAAGATTGGTTGTGAGACTCTGGATCAGGATTTTGTTCTCAGAAGTGCATTTATTTAAGCACCTCATTTGATCGTTGTTGTCCAGTCCATTTTTTTCTGACCTTAGTGTTTCGCTGAATTTATAAAAGCAGTATGCACTTAAGCAGTTTAAGGTATGCTTGAAGAGAGCTTGCAGTTATAACAAAGTTCTGGTAGTACAGTGTAAAAGTTCATCAAGACTGCGAACTTTAGAAAAGGCCATCACTCGTGTTATCATGTTATACACTTTCCCTCTGGCACCTTTCAGTCTGCTTATTGTTTCTACCTCCACCTCCCATCCCATCACCATTCAATAATTTCAGAGCCATACGCATTAACCGTGAAGACATTTGTGAGAAAATGAAAACAGGTGGCACAAATGATGAGAGAAAAGGGTCTCTATTGTTTTTCTTTTTCCCAGAAATTAGAGACGCTAAAGATGACAGACAAACTAATGAAATTCCAAGGTAGTCAAATCGATACACGTTCAGTTTTTCATTAATACTGCATTTGAAGGTTTTTGTTGAGTGCTTCTTCAGTCTCCTAGCCTGTTCTTGGTTTGAGCATTGTCAAGTCAGTCCACCCCCGATAGACCTCAAAGTAGAGCAGTTCTTCCTAACACTTTCCACTGTACATTTATCAACCGTGCATCATTCAGAGGCTAGCACCTGCTCGTGCTCCATTGATTTATATAGCGTTTAATTCAGTACCTACATAAAGCATATTGCCATATGCTCTTAGAAATTGGAAAGTATTGTCCTTTTCATTTGAGAGGGCCAAATGAGATTTGTGCATGATTGCAAGTAAGGGATGTTTGATTGGGTCATAGAGGAGGTGTAGTCATTTGTAGAACAAGTAATATTGGACCTTCTTGTCCGGTGGATACCAGAAGATCAGAGAATTCTCTATATAGATGCAGGAAACTTCAGGTTTGCTCAGGGATTCCTGGGCTCAAAAGTACCAAGCTGCCCTGTAGCTGCATTCAAAAGAAGAGGAATGTTGGAAGTGGGTGAAGAGCAATGCAGTGAACTTTGGAAGTTTATATTCAGGCTTAAAGACTTTTGTTGTAAGTTACTGTGATGTGCCACGTTAAAAGAAACTATGCATAATGATAGCCTGCAAGTCTTGAATAAAATATTGATTCAAGTAATTTTACTTGAAAGAACTATCTTTCTTCATAGCAATGAAATGTTTGCTGTATAGTGTTGACTGCTTTTCCGATATGGGACTGAGTAAGAGAGATGATTTCAGCTTCCGACAATTCTGCAATCTGTTTAATAATAACTTGTTTATATTTTAGCCAAAGAGTCACAGAGAGAAATTAGGTGCTAATAGGTAGGATCAGACTGCCTCCCTAACACTCAGGTCTTGTAGGGTAGAGATACTTTCAAGATCATGGTATTCCTAATAATCTGGTCCAGGTGAAATAGGTGAACCATAACTTTGTCTGCATCTCGTTATGTTCTAAGCTTCAGACAGTCACTCAGATGCAACTTGAACTGCTTGAAGAATTATTGGATCGTTCCCATTTACTTTAATTTGGGATTATACTGTCACTGGATTAGAGAGCAATCAGCCTCATTACTATTCAAAGATAAGGTGAGGAATAATAATCAAACCATGATAGATTGTTAATTCTCATGGTAGGATGTGTCCTTTTATTGACAGCGTAAACGAATAGGACCGAATTATTGGTTTCAGTGGCTTGTGGCAGGGCAGCCCAATTTTAGTATCATGATTCTGCATTTTAGTATCTTCATTGATAGTCCTAAATCGTAGAATAATTCCATACTGCGTGCTGGGGCATTAAATCTTAATACAGTGTATCTAACTGTAACAGAGTGAAGAGTTGAGCATCCCCAAATGCAGGGAATTACAGTCGAACAGCCTAGTCAGGCAAATTTGTCCAAATATTTAGATAGTTAAATAAATATAAATAACTATACCTCTTCTCCGAACTGCTTTGCAGCACCTGTATCACAACCTGTTGCCTAATATGTCTAAACACAGAGGAATAAAGCAGACTGATAAACTTTAAATAGAAATGTTAAACAACCATCCTGCACTTTTAAGAGTCTAAAGGCTGCTATATCACTTGATGCTTTTTTACTGGTAGTTGCCTCATAGTATGATTTTATTTCAGCTCTATAAGTTGGACCCTGTAACACCCTGGGAATTGTTTCGGATATTCTGTTGAAATTTTCTCTCCAAACTAATTTCCTTTTAATTTCAGTTGTCCTTTGAAAGGTCATGTGAATCGTTCTTGACCTTTTCCATTTCCTCTTTATTTATGAATTTCCCATCCTTTGGAAGAAATAAGGTAGCAACTGCCATACACCAAGTGTGCGTGGTTTGCTTACCATTGTCTCACTCCATAAAGTAGGATGTATTTTGTTAAAAAAAAAAAATCATCTGTAATAGGACACATAAAGATAGGGAAAGCACGTTTGAAGAACCCCAAGTGAAGGACAAGAAAAAAAAAAACGACAGCACCTCCAAGTATATACTCGGTTTATATTGGTACAATATCTGTGTATTCACACAAATAATGTCTAGGCTGACAAACCTTTATTTTAAAGTGGGAAGCATGTTTACCCGTAGGAGTTTAGAGATTCTGGAAAGCTCGCTTCTCCCACAACTTACCGTGGCAATCTTAATCATACGCAAACTATCCACACCAAAGTAGTAAATACCACTCTGGTTGACTCAGCCATTGACAGCAGTTCTTAGTTAGGTATTTTATGGAATAAAGCAGGGGTTCAGTTAAATAAAAATATCCCAAGGTTTCCCTAAAAGGAGTTTCCTGTATTTGTTGGAAAACCAAAATATGCTTAAAAACGAACAGGATAGTGGTACACCTGCAATGGTTCAACTGCCCATATAAATGTAGCCAAATGTTTCAACTAGATTCAAAGCCTATTCCGATCAACGGCCCTCTTCAGAGCCCCTATGCTCCCTGCCTAATAAAACAAATGTGCTGGGCACACAAATGAGGCCTAACACTCTCATACTTGGAGTATTTCTCCTTTTGGTTGCACCTGCCAGAAGGATTAAATAAGACACATAAAATCATAATTAAATTATTTCAATTAGTTTTGATGAAATCATTCTATGATTGATGGAAAAAAATTATAATTGTATGGTGCAACCACCCCCAAATTAGTGAACACTGCAAATCAAACCACACTTGGTGCCCCATCCAGTATCTACCAATACTAAACCATCTACATGTGATCATGCTGATGTATTTATCACTCAAAGCCTTCTACTGCATTGTTGCTTAATGTGGATTTGGGCTTTTCTCGTTGGTGCTGGAGGTGGGGGGGCTTTGCCTGTAGTCACATAGTTAGTAAGGGGAAATAATACATTTGTATTCAATCACCAGGTGGTATGTTTTATTTCCTAGATATATGTTTGTTGTTATTATTGTTAAAACCAAAATTACTTAGCCTTGGTTTTATAAGAATCCAAGGAACACACACTATCTCATTATTTGAAGTGCATTAATAGTGCTGAACTGACCCATGTATGTCTTGGGAATCAGGAGTTTGTGCCATCTGATAATATATCCAAGAAGTGAATTTCCTTTTTGCATAAAAATGGGCGATTGTCACTGCTGAATTGAAAATCAGTACTAAACTTTAATTCAGGAGCTGTCCTTTGTTGCCATAATGTTGCTGAGATAGAGAAATCATTAGACGCATTTATCGATCTCAGACTGCCATTGTCATACAGGATGAGAGACTAGGCTAGTTATACACTTGAAAGACAAGTACAGCAAGGAAACTGACATACAGGAATAAAAGAATTGTATGTGGCTAATTCAGTTTGTTATTCTAACATTCAAGAAAGCATTGGTGCCTGCTTGCATGCTGTCAAGAAGAGTGTTTTATTAAGGTTTGCTTGTCATACAGTAGATGCAATAATCAATGTAATCATATAGTGTACACTTCAAGCAGAGTGTATACCAGCATGGACTCAATAATTACAGTCATTTTATGTGTAGCCATCATGTGGAAAGACCTTAATTACTCACATGTGTAACACATAAGTGTCAGGTGTCCCACCCACCCTTCCTCCCATGTCCACCCCTGCACACTCTTGGTAAATATGCCGATTGCCCAATATTTTCCCTATTTCTGTGGGCAACCTCTGATCTGATAGACCACCTTATCTACCTGCTGGCACAAATCGATGTCAGGCTCCCAAGAGGTTCACTTTTGAGATCTTTGTTGAAACAGCAACATCATTCAGGCAAGTCTTCGATTTTGAAGCACCAATGACTGAAATCTCCTTCACATGTTCCGTCTATCTGCTTGGCATCACTTCAATTTTCGAAGTCAGCATTATCACCATTGGTCCATCACTTGACATCACAGAAATCGAAGTTGAATCTTTTTTTCAAGCACCACTTTTACACTAAATAAAAGATGGAATTTTTTAGATCAGTTTCTGCTTCTACAACCTCTGAATTTGCCACTACCTCCTAGGATGGGTCTTAGGAGGTTGCTTATAAGGAAGCAACCATCAACGCTTCACATCTCTGCAAACTTTCCTTACTCCATCAAGGGATTTTGAGCTGCCGCACATGCCAAAGAATAGTGGGAGCAACTGATTTCTCTCTCATTATCCACCATCATCTTTTACAAATGATTCTATTCAAGTTATTTCCTTGTTCAGAAAAAAAAGTCTGAATAAGGAATTCAGATCAACCCTAGATCTGTATCTTGCAAACAAGTAGATCATAAGAGGGAAATTCCTCATGCTAGCTGCACCTCAAATTATTTCACATCTCAGACGGGTACAGTGGATGTGTCCTAAAGAGAAGCTGGATGCCAGATTCCACATTCCTACAACAAATCCAGAAAAAATCTGTGATCTGTAGGAGGTCATTCCCACTTCACATATACAGTGCTCTCTTTGGTCTGAACTCTTTTTCAAAACCCCCAATTCGACAGCCTGACAAATCGCCTTCCTAATGTGTTAGACGGCGTCCAGCATTTTAGTTGACCAAATTTAAGAGTGCATTTGAGGCTGCTTAAACAAGTTCTGACAGACCAATGGTCTCAATGGAAAGACAGCAGGAGTAACAGAATACGACTTTCAACAACAGCAAAGCAGTGTCTGATGGCCATTCAAAAAGAAAAATCTACTGCAATGCATGGCTTTTGAGATCCTTGTGCCTGCTAACTAGGCAAATTGTGTCATGGACTCGGGTCAAAGTCTGAGGTTGTAAGTGGTGCTGCACCTGCCAGTAGACCAAAATAACCAAGAAGATTTCCTCAGCATATACTACAAAGAAAACCAAAAAGGGTTTTAAATGTCAGAGTTCTTCACAACATATTTGCAGAATGAGGTAATCTAATAGTAGATCTCGTCACAGCTTCCATAAGCAAATGCCGTTCTAAAGATTCTGCTGGTCTCTGCAGTCATCTTAAAACTTTGAGATTCCTAGGTGACATCAATCCTGATTTTCTGTGCAATAGGGTAAACCAGATGATGTTTAGACAACAGTGCATTGAGAAACACATTAGCATGGCAGTTGACTTGAGAGGGTTTTGACAGCTGGTAACCAACAATATCACTGGCATTCTTAGTATACATTTTCTTCAAAAAGTCCTTGTTCTCTTTTTTGCACTTTTTCTCAAGGACATCACTGTGATCCTTTAAACCCTTTCGCTTTGCCAAGAAAGTATGCTTTTCGAAAACCAGATACTGTCCTAAATGAGGACCATAAACTGAAACAGCATTTACTTAACTGTCATCAAAGTCTATGAGATACAACCCGACGAAGATTTAACCCGTAATAAGATAACATATGACATACCTTCCTTAAGACTGTACTACCAATATTAATGAATGCTGCATCTGAACTTTAACCTTGAGATTTATGGATTGTTACAGCATATGTTAGAGAAACTGCTTCCTCCGATTGTTACAGCATATGTTAGAGAAATTGCTTCCTTCGATCTTATAAGTCTTCTACAAGCAAGAAAAGCGCAACAGACCTTGTTATCTGTTTTACACCTTCAAGTTGATCAAATTTAATTGCTAGGTGTTCAACCTCATTCCTATTTGGAAACCAAATGACATAAATTACTTTACCCTTGGCACAATCAACTAATGCTTTGTCAACATTTGAATTACACCTCAAAATGACCTTATGGTTTTTGCAAACACGTGAACACTTTTATAATCCCGCAATTCTGGAAATAGACTTCTCCAATTAATCCAATTTTGATTGTAGTTTTTCAGTTAGCAGTACTTTTTACCCTCCTGGTGCTTAATTGTATCAATTGCTGTGAGTTCCAAAATGTCTTTGTTCTCCAGTTGTAGTAATTGTTCATTAAAAGTGGAGTATTCCTGAAGAATAGGCATTAGGTTGACAACAGATTTCCCTTTTTCAATAAAATTGACCATTAGCTGCGCGGCTGAATAATTTGTAGGAAATAGGTTCTTCATAAGTCGACTTTCTAAGCAAAGTTTTCCCTCTTTTGTGAGAACGCCTACTCTAATATCCTTCAGAACATTTCTGTATTCCATGTCAGATGCTTGCTTCATCTTCATAAAGTTTTCCTTTTATTGGAAGTTTAACCAAATGTTTATATTTCCTATATTTACCAAAGAATTTTGAATTTCTTCACCTAGAAGTGTCTTGAACACAGGCTGTCCTTTCACTGGGGTAAGCTTTAGTAGATCACCGAATACAGTTTAATGCTTTCCTCCAAGCAGTATGTCTTTCTTCAGAATCTGTTGCATTCTCAAATGGACAAAGGTAAGCATTAACTTTGAGACCATGCTCACTTTATTGATGATTAAAAGTTTCAGTACTCAGGAAACTTCATGCAAGCTTCTTCACAAAACATTTGGTACTCTGGTTTGTTGTCATATTTTGCAGGTAGCATAAGTAGTCAGTGGAAAGTAATTCCTTTAATGTTGTGTGTCGCTAATCCAGTTGGTGCTGTTACTACACATGCCAAATTTGAATCTATAGACCTCTGTAGGTGAGTGTTGAGAACTTGAATTAAAAAGCTTTTCCCAGTTCTAGCTTGACCGATAACATATAATAGAATTGGCTTAAATGTTGAATATTTGCATTCATTCTTTTTGTGGGGGAATTAAAGCTCTGTTTTTTCTTCTACCTGCATGTATATTTCTTTCTGCTCATCGTTCAGTAGTCCAGCTAACTACTGCAAATTGACCCTTTCTGGTCCTGCTTTTTGCCTTGCAGTCTCTACCTCATTTATGGCTATCGCATCTTCATTTTTCAATAATTGGTTGTCCAACAGGATCTTGACTTGAAGGTCCTACACACTGGCTGCTTTGTGAATTGTACTTTCCTACCTCAGCAGCAATTGTTTCCTCCTGGTCAGTCTCATTATTTAACATTTTCATGCAGTTGGTAAGAACTGAACACTGAATGCTGTCTTTCACAGCGTTGAAAAAATCTTTGTAGCAGTCATAATGTCAGAGTAACTCCAGTTCAGAACGCCACAGCTAAAACAGTTGCCGAACTGCCAAGTAGAAAATTCTCTTTCCTCAAAAGTTTGACAGCTAAGTTTTCTGTGGTTTATTAAACTGTCTTTTGCACATCAAATTAAACTACCATCCCAACCAAGTATGGCATATCTCCCCTCATCTACATTTTCTGTCACATTTTTTCTGTACCTATAGTGTTGCAGAATCTCATAAAGGCATATGTTTTCAAGGTGTGGACTTCTTTTTGAATAATAAATATCCAACATATTTATTTTTACAATATCTGTACTCTACAGGTCAAACTGGACTAGATATTACATTTTTGGGGAATACATCCAAACTTGGTTTTGTGTGCTAGCAATGCCTAGACTGACCCAAACAATTCACCTAAACTTTGAGTACAAACTGGCTGAGCTCAACCTGTCACAGCATTCATAGGAACTTATCTCTCTATGCGGAAAAGTTTTCAAGCTGGCGCTGTACAATTTCTTGGTTAGAGACTTTTCCGCAGAAAGCTCTGCCCACATTTCCTTAATCGCTTGTCTTCTATGATTTTGTAATGTACAAAACAACATAACGAGAAACATCAATGGAGTTGTCTGCTACAAATTGTGCATCCATATTTGCATTCCACAATTTTAGAATGACAGGACTATAGTCATTAATATACTTGGAAGCTTTTCTTTTTCTGAGATTATATGTATTTTCTGGTGATTTTTGTGCCAGTGTATGTCTGACTGCAGATAAAAAGCGGTTCACTCTTCCTTTGGAAATGTTAGGTCTTGGAAATCCAAAATGACACCTTGTATATAATGTTCCTTTACCTCTGTATTTTCGATGACAATACTTGCCACATCTTTGTGTTTGAAAGCATAAAACTTGTGGTCTTAGGCCTTTTATTATCATTGTCTTTTGGGATGTGTGGGTTGCATACTGTTCTGTGCAAGACAGCGCAGAGTTATCACTGTTGGTTCCAAATTTCGGAGCATTTTTTATCTGTGATAGCATGTGACTATAAGGAGCACCTCTTGCCTGGCACTCTTTACGCCAAACGAAACCTGTAACTTTACCAAGAGTAGGATTTGTTTTATTGCATATTAAACCCAGCATGGCTTGAAACTCGTGCTTAAAATACCTAAAAATATCAGCAGGATTCAAGAGCAAAGTTCTCTTGCTGTCTTCAAATTGATGTCCTTAATTTTAGTTTGCTTCTCTTATAAATTCAAGTAAATCATCCCATGCGTACCCTGCCCAATTCTCACAAACCAAGTAGGTGCATCTAAGTTTCGCAACATACATTTAAGTTCTCCATGACAGCAATACCGATGCTCATTGGCACCACAGTGACATGCCATCAAATTAACAAAGTCATATTCCAGCTTTTCGTCCTTACCTTGAGCTTTGTCAACAAATTCCCTTGCAGAGAGATTTTGCTGATTAACTCCTGTCTTGAGAATGTGGTTTACTGCATAAGATTTTCCTGACAAGCCATTCTTAAACAATAGGTGAAATATATAGGGAATACACTGGCAAAATCTGGGATCCTCTGAATATAGTCTAGTTGACCTGTACTCAGATGATGGTATTTTTAGAGGCTAGTCATCATACCGACCACCTACTCCGAAGGAAATAGGTGTGGAAAATAGTAATCCTCTAAACATTTTTCCCACACACTCAGTGGAGCTCCTTTCACTTGTTTCCTTTGAAAGAGATCAATAACATCACCAATAACGTCTTTGGAATGGAGTGGGTGGATTCTGTAGTGCTCATATATTTCTTCTGATTTCTGTTTATCCACTTTTTCAATCTGTCCAGTTGATGGTAATGCTTCATTATTGATACAAGTTACATCTTTAACACTATCAACATTTTTGTAAAAAATCATTATTTTCTTTAAAGTATAATGTGGCTTTTTTCACTTTACTGGCATCCACTAACTCTTGCCAGAAGTTTTGTTTTTGGTGGGCACACCATTTACTAGAATAATGAGTGGTTCATCAATATCTCTTTGTACACCCAGAGTCTCAACATTTTGTTTAAAATCAAAAGGTAAGTAGACAACTCTCCCTTTAAGTCCTTACTGTTGCTCTGTCGGTGGTAGTTTCCCAGTTTTCGATTTCATTCAGACTATTGTTTGAAGGGGTGTATAGTCTGTATGAGAATTGATTTATAAACATTTAATTATTGAAGTTCTTCTGGGATCCATACTAATTCTAATCTGTTATATTTTGCTCTAGCAGGCATTTAATCATCATCTTACTTACACTAAGAATACTTAAATATAGTTTCCTTTGTTACCAATTCAAAGCGTTCCTCTACAAATAAATTTACCAAATTTCTGCAACTTATCTTGATTACTTGCATACTTTTTGAAAATAAAACTACTTTCGAGTTTGCCTTTTGTAGTGAGTGTGGCAATAACAAATGCAAACACAGTTTGTTTTCTCTGAAGAAACTGTGTTAAACTTTGCTATCTCTTGTGTAAATTTATTAATAGTAATCTCTGTATTGCTGCCTTCCACCTCTAGTCACCAACTCCTCATTTTCCCTACAATGCTCTTCAGGACTAAAGAAACCAAACTGAACATCTTCACAACTGTTTTCATCCTCTGCAAGGGTATCATGCATTAGAGCTCTATTCATCTCTCCTAAACATAAAGCTGGAGTTTTCACTTAGTAAAGTCTTTGGACTAAATTTTGCATTTTTGAGTGATGCGCAGCTAACATTCTAAAGTGATAAAGTGCTTCTGCGCACTTTCTTTGATGGACACACAGGTGAATTCCCTTGTATATTAGTGTATTTCCTTAATTTGCATGGATCTATTCCTTGCAACATTGCAATTTTCCCTTTCAGACTTCTACATGAAAATTCTCTTAGGAAAGATCTCAACTTATCAATTGATTCCTGACTAACACTGCAAATACTGCTACAGTTCCACATGTGTTCAGGTGCCTGTTTACACCTTTCTTGTACCTCGTTAGTTATCACTTTCTCTACATTCCTAGGAACTCTGTATTCTTTTTTATGGGACGGCCATCTTTTACCTCATAGCAATGACCAGTTGCATGCACTAATGTGTTCTCTTGTAGGTAGCTCCCTTCAGAAAATAAATGACTCTGTACTAGATGTGCGCTTCCATTCACCATTAAACATTTTACAAAAATTACTTTTATTAATAAGTCTTTTTTCTTAAGGTTTTTTTTTCCTTCATACTCAATACTGTTTTATAATTCTGTTCAAAACTAAGATAAAAAGCTTCCTCTTCACAGCAAATGCTTTGTCAACTAGATTCTTAATATGTTGCTTTTGCTTAAGTACAGCACTTCTCCTCTTACACATTTTCAGCTTCTTTAGCAAATTGTGTATTATTCTAACTCAAAACATTTTTACTCTTATCTCCTTAAACTGTTTCAGTCTCCAAGTTGTACTCTCTGTTTTCTTATTAGATTTCCTACTTTGAACACCATGTACTCCTTGCTGTTTTTCAGTATGTTTCACACTTCCCTTTTTAATGGACACCTTTCTCTCATTTTGCATTTTCCAGAATATTTTTTTCAAAAAATCCTTAGTACTCTTACCAGCTACAGTTTTTTATTCTCTGCACATTTTCCATTGTATCTTCCTTGTTGCTGTCAGTTTTAACCAGGTAATACTGTTTCTTTCTTATTTGTGTTCTGTCAGACATTGTTAATTCTCTTCTGTAGGTGGAAGTAGAAATCTGGAAAGAAAGTAAACAATGCATTTACCTCTGCATGTCATAGTATAGAATGTGGTACTGTAAGCAACTAACTAGCTACATAAGTGGTCATTTAAGTATCTAAACATTTGCACAACTCTCTCACTATACATCTATACATCTCTATAGTAGGTTATATATACATATACGGATGTGTCTGTGCAGTTATTAATGTTTGCCTAGTTCTGTTATTGTATATCTCATTTACTACCTGCCTCTGAAAGTAGATGTAATACTGTGTATTTTGCCATTTCATAGGATGTATTAGTGCCCACCTGAATGTGTTAGTGCCTTCATTAGAGTGTGCTTCGGTTGGTTAGTGGTCAATTTGTTGTTTCTCTGGGTGTGTCAGTGTATCCATCAGTGTCTTCCTGGGTGTGTTAGTGTATGTATTAGTGTGTGTGTGTGAGTGATTATGTATGTGCATCAGTGAATCCCTGAGTGTCCAAACAATAATCTTTCTCCAGAACATCAAGTATATGAATGCAATCTGTTCATTCAGTAAGTATATAAAAAAAGAAAAATCAAAAGAGAGTAAAAATGTTTTACTCACTACAGTTGTTCGAGAACGCGGTCAGGAAGTACATTGCGCTGTTGATTGTTACGGTGCTCCAATGCCCTGAATGATTTTTGACATATGTCCTCTTTGGATGTAGTTCGTCTGACCATGGCCGGTTACCAGTAGTTTTGTGCTAGTAGACACAGACCTGTAGTGAGTAATTTTTTTTTACTGTTTTTCTTTTTCTTTTTTTTATATACTTATTGAATGAACAGATTGCATTCATCTACTTGATGTTCTGGAGAAAGATTATTTTTCTAGTCCTGATGAAGCGCCAGTGGATCCTTTTTGGACAATTTTTAGGCACAAAACATGTTGTCTTTTTGTAGTGGTTGAATTCACTGTGCTTTACCCTTTGAGTATGTAAAGTGTGGGATCATTATTTCCCCCTCACTTTTCCTGTGTTTTTAACCTTGACCGGGTCCTCGCTCGTTTACTAAACATTCTCTTACATTGAGGAGGTACCCGAGCCCATTTTATTTTGTATTTCTCCAGTTGTTTCTTAGTAACCTAAAACTTTGGTACTGAGATACATACAATTTTTAATGGCTAGCTGGTCCCATGTAGGACTCATTCAGCCATTGCAGTGCAAGTCTGACGTGGAGCAGAGCCCGATGATGATGCATGAGGGCCACTGCTTCTGTATTAGTGTAAGCCTGTGAGAGGTGTTTGAATACCCTCTACGTTTTGGAACAGTGCACTCGTTATTTTTCATACATCACTTTGTACCTGAGTGTGTTGGTTTATGTATCAGAGTCTGTCTGGGTGTGTCATATATGCATTATTATTTGCCTGGATGTTTCAGTGTTTACATTGGTGTGTCAGTGTATGCAACAGTCTCTTTTCGGGAGATTTAGTGTATTCATCATTATGAGCCTGAGTGTGTCAAAGTATACATCACTTTGTGCCTGAAGGTGTTAGTGTAGGCATCACTGCGTGTCTGGGTGTGTCAGTGTATGCATCAATGTGTGCCTTGCTCTTTCAGCATATACATCACAGTCTGGCTGGGTGTCTCAGTGTATGTATGAGTGTGTGCTAGGAAATCTCAGAGCATATATGAGTGTATTCCTGAGTGTGTCAGTGCATACATGATGGTTTGCCTAGCTGTGTTATTGCATGTATTAATGTTTGAGTAGCTGTCTTAGTTTTTATATTAATGTTATGATAGAGACTTCTAGTTGCAGATTCCTTACCTTAGAATTTTCCCCCAGGCGTCAGACTGGATCTGGAGATTTTTCTTCGAGCAATACCCTTGCGGGTCGGTAGGTGGTGTCGGTCGACTCAACAGGCGTTGTGGTCGCCGTGATGGCGTCGGGAGTAGCACATAGGCGCCACCCTCAGTTCTTTTTTTTCCGCGCCACGCACTGATCCGGAGAGAGCTACCCTAGGCAATTTTTGGGACGAATTCGACCGTTTTGTCGAGCTTTTTTGTTGCGACCTTGGTGCGTCGAGGATGTCCCCGAAGACCGGGTTCAAGCCTTGGAGGACTGCCATCGGATGATGTCGGTGACGGATCCTCACCGCGTTTGCCTGTGATGCCTCGAGCGTGACCACGACCCGAAGTCGTGCTCCGAGTGTCGGGCTATTGCACCCGAAGGCTTTGAGGGAGCGGTCCCTAAAGCTAATGGTGGCCCGGCACTCGGTCTCGCTCGAGAGGAAGGTCTCGAGATCGGTTGCGGAGTCATCGCCACTCGTCTTCTTCGAAGTCCTCGGGTCAAGGTAAGAAGAAGAAGAAGTCAAAGAAGTCCCATCACTCTCCGACTTCACGCCGTCGCTCGGCTGACGTGGGACGAGCGTCCACGCACTAGGCCTCCGTCCTCGGAGCCTACGTCTGGGTCGACTCCGCACTTCCCCGAGTTTCCCGGAGTGACCCCCACCCAACTTAAAAAGTTTTATGAGGCCATGCGCCTCATGTTTGGGCGTGCCGACCCTGATACAGGGCCATCGTGACCCTTGACCTCAGGGTAGGTCGCTCCCCTGTCCCCGCAGCGCCACCAGCTCTTGTGTGTTGCCTTCTCCTCCTTCTGCTTGCTGATCCGCCTGTTACCCCCTCTGCCTTCTGTATCCTGTGTGCTTGTGATCCCCTGTTTGCATTCTGTACCCCAGTGTGATCGCGCCCCCCCTTTTGCTTCCTGTATCCTTGCGTGCTTGTGCTCCCCTCTCCCCACTTTTTGCATTTTGTATCCTCGTATGATTGCGCCCCCCAGTTTATTGCCTTCTGTACCCCTGTAAGACTGTGCCTTCTGTCCCACTCGCCGTTTCCCCCCCCCCCCCTCGCCGTCCGTTTTTCCCGCTTTTTTGAGGCCGCCTCGTCCTTTAGGCCTCTCTGCGCCGCTTTTTTCCGCCTTCGCCTTTTGCCGCTTTTCCTGCCTACCCGCCCTCCTCCCAGCTCACCCCGCCCCCCCGGCTACCCCTTTAAATGGCGGCCGCTGCGAGGCAGTGGTGGTGACCCTTGACCTCAGGGTAGGTCGCTCCCCTGTCCCCGCAGCGCCACCAGCTCTTGTGTGTTGCCTTCTCCTCCTTCTGCTTGCTGATCCGCCTGTTACCCCCTCTGCCTTCTGTATCCTGTGTGCTTGTGATCCCCTGTTTGCATTCTGTACCCCAGTGTGATCGCGCCCCCCCCCTTTTGCTTCCTGTATCCTTGCGTGCTTGTGCTCCCCTCTCCCCCCTTTTTGCATTTTGTATCCTCGTATGATTGCGCCCCCGCCGTTTATTGCCTTCTGTACCCCTGTAAGACTGTGCCTTCTGTCCCACTCGCCGTTTTTCCCCCCCCTCGCCGTCCGTTTTTCCCGCTTTTTTGAGGCCGCCTCGTCCTTTAGGCCTCTCTGCGCCGCTTTTTTCCGCCTTCGCCTTTTGCCGCTTTTCCTGCCTACCCGCCCTCCTCCCGCCTCCCAGCTCACCCTGCCCCCCCGGCTACCCCCTTAAATGGCGGCCGCTGCGAGGCAGTGGTGGTGACCCTTGACCTCAGGGTAGGTCGCTCCCCTGTCCCCGCAGCGCCACCAGCTCTTGTGTGTTGCCTTCTCCTCCTTCTGCTTGCTGATCCGCCTGTTACCCCCTCTGCCTTCTGTATCCTGTGTGCTTGTGATCCCCTGTTTGCATTCTGTACCCCAGTGTGATCGCGCCCCCCCCCTTTTGCTTCCTGTATCCTTGCGTGCTTGTGCTCCCCTCTCCCCCCTTTTTGCATTTTGTATCCTCGTATGATTGCGCCCCCCCGTTTATTGCCTTCTGTACCCCTGTAAGACTGTGCCTTCTGTCCCACTCGCCGTTTCCCCCCCCCCCCTCGCCGTCCGTTTTTCCCGCTTTTTTGAGGCCGCCTCGTCCTTTAGGCCTCTCTGCGCCGCTTTTTTCCGCCTTCGCCTTTTGCCGCTTTTCCCGCCTACCCGCCCTCCTCCCGCCTCCCAGCTCACCCCGCCCCCCCGGCTACCCCCTTAAATGGCGGCAAGCCCGTCTGCGCCCGTCCGCGCCTGGACCGCGCCCAGCGCCCGAACCCCTGGTCCCCGCCCGTCCGCCTGACCTACGACTCCGCCATCCTCACCAGCCTCAACCCCGGCTGCACGCCGGGGTGCTACTGCGCCACCCCGAAACGGACCCATGGATCCTTCACCTGCAACAACTGCCACTACTCCTGCCATCGGACCCACTCCGCTCCCGCCGAGAACAACGCCCCCGGAAACAACCTCCACTGCATCCTGATCAACACCCGATCCGTCCACAGGCACGCCATCGAACTGTGGAACCTCATCAACTCTACGAACCGGGATATCGCCTTCCTCACCGAGACCTGGATGAAACCCACCTCGGCACCCAACATCGCCATAGCCATCCCCGACGGCTATAAAATCATCTGGAGAGACCGCACCAACCGCATCGGAGGAGGCATCGCCATCGCGCACAAAAACTCCATCCGAGTCACAACCGACACCGACAACTCATTCCCCGACGCCGAACATCTCCACTTCACGATCCACAGCGACCCCAAGACCACCCTCAGAGGCACCCTCATGTACAGACCACCAGGACCTCGCTCCAAGTTCACCGAAGACATCGCAGACTTCGTCAACCCTCACGCACTCTCCTCCACCGACTACATCCTCCTAGGAGACCTCAACTTTCACTTAGAGAACCCCACCGACAACAACACCACCGCCCTCCTGGACAACCTCGCCAACCTGGGACTGAATCAGCTTGTCAACACCCCCACCCACTACGCCGGACATACGCTCGACCCCATCTTCTCCTCCAGCAGACACGTCACCTTCAACCACACCACCGAACTCACCTGGTCGGACCACAGCTGCGTCCACTTCAGCTTCAAGAAGACCACCGTGCATCACCACACTCAGCAACCACCAAGAAGACACTGGAACCGTATCACCACGGAACAGATCGCAGCAACCCTCTCCCAGAACCAACCCACCGGCACCACCGACCCAAACGAAGCCGCCAACAACCTCACCAACTGGCTCTCCGACTGTGCAAACCTCCTGGCCCCCCTGAAGACTCAAGCCAGCACCAACAACCACAAGAAAAACTCATGGTTCACCCCCGACCTCAAAGACTCCAAGAAAGAATGCCGCACCCGAGAGAAGACGTGGCGCCTCAACCAGACCGAAGAGAACCTCTCAGCTCTCAAGGACGCCACCCGCCAACATCACCAACACCTCCGCGCCGCACGAAAAACCGCCTACCGGAATAGACTGGACAACAACGCCCACAACAGCAAGGAACTTTTTGGCATCATCAAAGAGCTCTCCAACCCGGAAGCAGAAAACAACTCCATCCCTCCATCACAGGACCTCTGCGACTCCCTCGCGACCTTCTTCCACCAGAAAATCACCAACATTTACAACAGCTTCCCGACCGCCGACGCGAACCCCCCCCCCCCAGAACCCGCCAACGAGATCACCACCATCCTCAACTGGAGCCCAACCACCACCGAGGAGACCACCCGCGCCATGAATTCGATCCACTCCGGCTCCCCATCGGATCCCTGCCCGCACCACATCTACAACAGGGCCGACGACATCATAGCACCACACCTTCGAGACGTCATCAACGCCTCCCTCACCACCGCCACCTTCCCGGAGAGCTGGAAGCACGCAGAGCTCAACGCCCTCCTGAAGAAGCCCACAGCAGACCCCACCGATCTCAAAAACTTCAGACCCATCTCTCTCCTGCCGTTCCCCGCCAAAGTGATTGAGAAAATTGTCAACTCGCAACTCACCATCGCCCTGGAAACCCACGACTCCCTCGACCCCACACAGTTCGGTTTCAGAGCCAACCACAGCACCGAAACCGCCCTCATCGCAGCCACGGACGACATCAGAGCCCTGACCGACAAGGGTGAGACCGTGGCCCTCATACTACTGGACCTCTCTGCAGCCTTCGACACGGTCTGCCACCGCACCCTGATACGACGCCTCAGCAACGCCGGCATCAGAGGCAAGGCCCTCGAATGGATCATCTCCTTCCTCTCCGGCAGGACCCAGAGAGTCCGCCTCCCCCCCCTTCAGATCGACAGCCACGGAAATCATCTGCGGCGTACCCCAAGGATCTTCCCTCAGCCCCACTCTCTTCAACGTCTACATGACCCCCCTGGCAAACATCGCACGCAACCACGGACTCAACCTAATATCATACGCCGACGACACCTAGCTCATCCTTTCCCTCACTAACAATCCCACCGCAGCCCGAACCAAACTTCACGAAGGAATGAAGGAAGTGGCTAACTGGATGACAGACAGCCGTCTGAAACTGAACGCAGACAAGACGGAAGTCCTCATCCTCGGCCCCACTCCCACCACATGGGACGACTCCTGGTGGCCCCCCGCCCTAGGCAGCACTCCCCAACCCACCGACCACGCACGCAACCTCGGCTTCATCTTGGACTCATCACTCTCCATGACCAGGCAGGTGAACGCGGTGACCTCGGCATGCTTCAACACCCTCCGCATGCTCCGCAAGATCTTCCGCTGGATCCCCACCGACACCAGGAAGACCGTCACCCACGCCCTCGTAGCCAGTCGCCTGGACTACGGGAACACCCTGTACGCCGGCATCACCAACAAACTGATGAGAAAACTCCAACGAATCCAGAACGCCGCCGCAAGACTCATCCTGGACATCCCTCGCCACCACCACATCTCCGGACACCTGAGAAAACTCCACTGGCTCCCCATCAACAAGAGGATTACCTTCCGACTCCTGACCCACGCACACAAAGCCCTCCACAACCTCGGACCCAAACTGATCAACAGCCGCGTCTCCTTCTACACCCCCCCGCGCACTCTACGTTCCGCCGGTCAGGCCCTGGCAGCTGTACCCCGCATCCGCAAAGCCACCGCCGGAGGAAGATCCTTCTCCTTCTTGGCTGCGAAGTCCTGGAACTCGCTGCCCAGCCACCTTCGCGCCATACCTGACCACCTCTCCTTCAGAAGGCAGCTCAAGACCTGGCTCTTCGAGCACTGCCCCCCCCCCCCCCAGCGCCTTGAGACCCTTTATGGGTGAGTAGCGCGCTTTATAAATGCGAATGATTGATTGATTGAAAGGGGTTTGGCTGAGGGGCCTTCAGGTTCCGCGCCGGCAGCTTCAGCCCCGGCCACTGAGGTCGCCTCCGGATCCGTGCACGGATCCGGACCGACGCCGGTTGCACCTTCGAGACCTTCCCCGGCGCCGGGTCGATTATCGACGCTCCCGACGTCGGTGGTGCCTACTATCGATGTCGACCCACTTCTCATACCTGATGACTCGGAGTCAGAGCGGCGTCGGCTGACGCCGCCGTCTGCTTCGGTGGGCCCTATTCGCCCGAGGTCGGATTCAGACCCATTTTCCTATGGGTACGAATACGGGGAGGAATTGGAGGGGTCCCTGGACCCTTATGAATACCAGGATGACCCTATTATAGACTGGGCACAGGACTTGGGCGAAGCCAGTGGTCTGGATACTTCTCCTGATGCTGGCATGCTGTCTCCTCCTACCGTGGCTACGGCGGAGGGAGCGACCTATAGTATGGTGGTTATTAGGGCGGCTGAGGTCCTTGGCCTTGAGCTACCTACTGTTGAAGTCAGGTTTGATCTCTTGAAGGAGGTGCTTCAGCCTGGGGCTTCTACGTCAGAACCCCTTCTCCCATTTGATGAGGCACTCACTGATGTCCTTTTGGGTACATGGTCCAAACCCAACACAGGGGCTCCTGTGAACAGGATTGCTCGCCGCCATCGGCCCGCGACGAACGACCCAAAATTCCTGTCCCAACATCCTACGCCTGAGAGACTTATAATCCAGGCTTCCTCTGGCTCCTTCCCTTCTGCACCCCCAGATAGGGAATCCAAAAGGCTGGAACAATTTGGTAAGAAGTTGTTTTCTTCCTCTAGCCTAGCACTGGGGTCTGTGAACACTGCATGTCTTTTGGGCCGTTATTCCCACTCACTGTGGGATACGGTTGCGCAAGTCCTACCACAGATACCAGAGGAGGCTCGTGCTATCCTCTCCCAAGCAGTAAAAGATGGGAGAGATGCGGCAATTTCACTATCCGTTGTGGGCTGGATACGACTGACTCTGGGCAGATCGGTTGCGACGACAGTGGCCTTATAGTGCCATGCTTGGTTACGTACTTCTGGCTTCTCGGGGATGTCCAACAGTCACTCATGGACATGCCCTTTGATGGCACCTGTCACTTCGGATACAAAGTAAACTCGGCCTTGGAGAGATTAAAGGATTCCCAGGCTATGGCTCGGTCACTTGGACTTTCCTCTGTGACACGCCCACCACAGTCCGCTTTTCGTCCCTTTCCTGGCCACGGAAGGGGCACCCTGTTGCGTCCACAACCCAGCTACTGTGCCATGCACGCTGGACAGCCTATGCGTGGCCGTGGATGCGGAATCCCACGTGGCCGTGGGACTGGGAACCAGAGGTCTGTCCAGTCCACCTCTGCCCCCGCTGCAGCCTCCAAACCTTCCTAGTCTGTGCCCTCACTCCCGCCCAGTTGGTGGCAGAATCCGCCATCACCTGCCCCACTGGGAACATGTCACCACGGACGGGTGGGTTTTGCAGATAATTCAGAAAGGCTACTCCCGTCCCTTTCGAATCTGCACCACCACACATGCCACCATCCTTCCATCATCTTCCGGAGGATAATTTGGTGCTTCTCCGCCAGGAAGTCGTCGCTCTCTTGGCCAAGAGAGCTATACAGAGGGTCCCTGTGTCAGATGTAGGTCGTGGTTGTTATTCCCGCCACTTTCTGATGCCAAAGAAGGACAAAGGCTTGCATCCTATCCTAGATCTTGGGGACCTGAACTACTTCCTCAAGGAGAAGTTCAAAATGCTCACCTTGGCTCAGGTTCTGTCTGCCTTGGACCCAGGAGACTGGATGGTAGCGTTGGACTTGCAGGACGCTTATTTGCACATCATCGTCCTGCCTGCCCACAGACGTTACCTACAATTTGTGGTAGGTCATGAGCACTTTCAGTTTACCGTGCTCCCTTTCGGCCTTACCAGCGTCCTTCGGGTGTTCACGAAAGTGATGGTGGTGGTTGCAGCTCATCTGTGCAGGTTAGGGGTCTTAGTATTCCACTACCTAGACGATTGGCTGTTGAAGGCGCCTTCGCCCCTGACAGTTGTCTCCCACCTTCAGACTACGGCGAACCTCCTGCACCAGCTGGGGTTCACTATAAATGTGCCGAAGTCACACCTGACTCCCTCTCAGACGCTCCCTTTCATCTGAGCTGTTCTGGACACAGTGCGGTTTCTGGCTTATCCTCCCGTAAAGCGAGTCCAAGACATTCAGGCTATGATTCCGATCTTTCAGCCTTGGTCTTGGGTTTCGGTGAGACTGACTCTGAGGCTGCTGGGCCTCATGGCCTCCTGCATCCTGCTAGTAACACATGCCAGGTGGCATATGCGGGCTCTGCAGTAGGACTTGAAGTTCCAGTGGGTGCAGCATCAGGGAAATCTTTCCAACATGGTCCAGATCTCGGAGGGGACTGCGAAAGACCTGCAGTGGTGGCTTTCGAATCACGATTGGGTCAGCGGCAAATCCCTCTCCCTTCCCCACCCGATCTCTCTATAGTGACAGATGCGTCGCTTCTGGGGTGGGGCGGCCACATGGGAGAGGCAGAGATCAAAGGCCTCTGGTCTCCGGTGGAGTTGGGACTCCACATAAATATGCTTGAGCTCTGGGCGATCAGGCTTGCGTTGAAAGCATTCCTTCCCTCTCTCAAAGGGAAAGTGGTGCAGGTGTTCACGGACAACACTACCACCACGTGGTACTCCAACAAACAAGGCAGGGTAGGATCCTGGACCCTTTGTCAGGAGGCACTACGCCTCTGGACATGGCTGGAACATCAGGGCATTAGCCTGATGGTTCAACATCTAGTGGGCTCTCTCAACGCCAGAGCAGAAGAACTCAGCCGCCGACGCACTGTCGATCACGAATGACGTCTCTATCCGGAGGTGGGTCAAGGTCTCTTTCTCAAGTGGGGAGACCCTTGGTTAGATCTGTTCGCCTCCGCAAAGAACGCGCAATGTCAGCTATTTTGCGCGTTGGAGTTTCCAAGGCGGCACTCATTCGGAGACGCTTTTCGTCTTGAGTGGAACTCCGGCCTCCTTTACGTCTTCCCACCTATCCCTCTTCTGCCCAGAGTTCTCAAGAAAATCAAGTACGACCGGGCCCAAGTTATCTTGGTGGCTCCGGACTGGGCTAGAAGAGTGTGGTATCCAGAGCTATTGAGCATGTCCATCGATCCTCCACTCAGGCTGCCTCTTCGGGTGGATCTTCTGTGAGTGAATGTGAGTGTCAGCCTGGGTGTCACAGTGGGTGTGCAATTGTCTGGATATGTGAGTGGGTGTGAGAGTGTCTGCCTGGGTATTTAAGTGGCTGTGAGAATCTGCCTGGTGGGGTGAGTGACTGTGAGAGTGTAAGCCTAGGTATCACAGTGGGTCTGATAGTGGTGTGAGAATGTCTGTATGGGTGTGAGTGTCTGCCTGGATGTCACAGTGGATGTTCCAGTGTCTGTGGGTGTGAAATTGTCTGGATGTGTGAGTGGTTGTGAAAGTGTCCATCTGGTAAATTGCTGTGAGAGTATGAGAGTGTCTGTATGGGTGTGTGGGTGTGACAGTGTCAACCTGGGTGTCACAGTGGGTATGAGAGTGTCTGTATGGGTGTTTGAGTAGGTGTGAGAGTCTCTGCCTGGTTGTGTGAGTGTATGTGTGTGTGTGTATATATATATATCTATCTCTCTCTCTCTCTCTATATATATATATATATATATATATATATATATATATATTCGTATATATATATATATATATATATAGATAGATATATAGATAAATAGATGCGTGGCGAGATCCACGGATCTTGGGGAAGGGTTGAAGAAATATTTTTAGTCATTATGAGACCATTATTTACTCTTTTGACACATCATCACTACACATAGGGTAAAATAACCTCTACCCTGACACCTTCATTTGAATTGCAGCCCACATTTCTGCCCCAGGGACCCATTCACGATACCCTAACATGGCCCCGCAGTTTTTTCTGTCAGGTTGCGGCCTGCCAATCAGAATCTTGGTTTGGTGTGTGAAACTGCGGCTCCTCCATGGAGGATCCATGATCTTCTATATCTATATTTCTTTTTCCTTTATTATCTCTAGAACAACTGGGCGGATTTACACCAAATCACAAAAAGGACGATCTGCACACCAAGATGCACCTTCCTGCCAAATTTGTTGTAATTCCATTCATTGGTTCAGGTTAAATTCATGTCTGAAGACCCCATGAGAAAATGCATGGGAAAACATGCTTCGGGCCCCTCCTTTTTCTCAGCCCATACTTCCGGAATCACCCTGAAATTTTCAAGACAGCAGCTGAACCGACTGTCGTATTAGTTTTGAGACCTTCGGGAAGATCGGCTAACCGGCGCCAAAGTTATTGGCAAAATTGAAAAAAACACTTTTCCCATGGAAAGTAGGTCCTAACTTTAACTACCTACTGGTGACCACCAGTAAGTTTTTTTTTTTTATATATATATATATATATATATATATATATATATATATATATGTACACATATATATATATATATTTCGCCACACTTCATAAACCTTATAAACTTCCATTGCTTTAATTGTATTGGTGCGATTGTGATTCTTTAAAATAAACATTGGAAGTTTAAAAAGTTTATGGAGTGTGGCAAAAATTGTGCTGTTTCAAGTGATTGGGTGAATGGTCAAAACGTCACACCTTCACCAGCTGCGGAGTTCACCATCATTATATGATCCCATTGGAGAAATATATACAGTAATGACTTTGGCTATTGACAAAGACCGTAATGGTCGAAACGCGTTGCCAGGCTTAATAAGCCGGATTGAGGAATGTTATTGAAGAGCTAAATAAACTTCGTCATTATTCAGCAATTGCTGGGAGTGCCTTTTTTGCTACTATTCAATTTGTGACATATATATATATATATTTATTTTTCCTCTTTTAATTGATGTGTCTTCCACTTACACCAGAAAACTGCACCTACCTGATGGGCTTTAGTGTTATCCATTCACCTCATAGGTGTGTTAAAAAAGTATGAATGGTAACTGATATCATCACGCCGATGCAGGTTCTTTATGGCACCAGGGATGTCTTGAGGCGTTGCATACAGCACTGAGGTGGAGCTGGCTCCCACTACCAGCACGGAGATCTATTGAAGAGTTCCGGATCCAGACTGGGGTATTCAAAACGTGGGGACTCTGGAGGAAGGTATGGTATGCACAGATAGAGCATTAGCGAAGGTAGGTAACCTTTCCTTAAATTTCAATGAAATAAGTAAAGAGACAACCAAATGGATGAAGTTCTAACCTCAACCTCTTGCTAGGTATCCCTTTCTGGACCCGCTCAGATATAGGAGGTGTTTATTAAATCGGACATTTTTCTTTCAGGAAAAATTTTTTAAATGATGCCAGTTATGTATGTTTTCAAATGGACATACCACCATGGAATAAGAACTACAAGGACAAAGGGTGAATCAGAGGAATGGAAATTAACTAAACAATTAAAGGATTTTCTGGGATTCTGCCTTATGATGATTAACAAATTTTATCACATACCTTAGTTTGATGTGCCCCTTAATAAATTGCTAGATTTTTTTGATGGTTTGTGAATGTCTGATATGTCTTCTCTTTTACAGGGAACCTTTCATCATTCTGTCTGGTGGCCTTTCATATGACACTGTAGGAAGACGACCATGTCTAACAGTTATGCATGGGAAGAGCACTGCAGTATTAGAAATGGATTACTCAATTGTTGATTTCATAACGCTGTGTGAAACACCATACCCTAATGGTGAGTACTTCATTAATCTCACAAGAGTTATCTTATGGATCCACACTGTGAATATTGAATTCCATTGGCAGGGCAGTGAGTCACATTATCGAAAGGCAATTCCTTAAATTCTGCATATATGGAATTAATACCACATTGTGACCTAGTGCATGTAATGTGCCAAAGGCTTTGACATGTACGTCAGAGACTCATAAAGCTCACACTTGAGGGCTGTGATTCTCTAAAGTCCGTTTGAATGATTGGTTTTGATTTATGCAAGGTGTTTTTGAGATTGAGTTTTCATCTTTATAATTTAATTGGACTATAAGTTTGGGCGCTGGGAAATATAGATTGAATGGTGATGAAGTGCAGTTAATGCTCTCCATTGGGCCTTTATCTACTCGTATTTTTAGACCTTTTTGGGCTGGCAACAGTAGCATCACATTTGGTATGATTAAGAAAAAATATCAAGAAATTTGCACATACATTGATACAATTTATTTCACCATCAGAGACTGTCAGTGAAATTCTAGTTTAATTGATGTATTCTCTTTATTGGGACTTTTAGTTTAGCTTTTCCAACGTATTTGATTGGAGGAAGTTAAGAGGAAAAAGGGAAAGAACAGTGAAACGGGGAGAACAACCATCACAAATGTACTCCTCCATCAGAGGAGCTGTTGAAGGAGCTTGAACCTGACTTTGGCTAGCAAAAGATGACAAAAAAAGGCATCTCAAGGAACTAAGGAGGGTCTCTTTGAGGCTTCCCAGTACGTTATGTCCCACCTGACAAAGCCAGGTTTGCAGGTGTTTTAAGATCCATGCCTTCATCAGCTACTCCAGGGAAAGAAGGCAGGCTTGGTCAGGAAATAGATCATCTCTGGTGACAGTCCTGAGAGTACACCTGGAAGTAGCCTGACCATCTTCGACTTACTGTTCCATGATACTGGCTATTTCCTTGAATTGTGTTCCCTAAATATTTCATAGGATAAGTGGTCTGAGGCCAAAATTACTGTTCAGGAACGAGCGATGGCCTCAGCAGTTGTTATCTTAATTAATGCTGAGGCCATCTCTTATTCCCTCGTTACTGCATTAATTTTGAAATCAGCTTTTGATCTGCCAATATTTGGCTTCAGACACCTGGCAAATGCAAAGTTTTACCCAGAAAAGTATGGCTGTTGAGTGCTTCCTTCCATCACGATATACAAGAAAGGATACAGAACTTGCCATTTAAAATTCCGGTCTTAGTAGATAATCCTTACGTTTAGTAAAGAGTACTCATTTTGAGGCATCTGGAGAAGTGAAAACAACATACAATGACATTTTCTCTTTTTTATCAGCAAGGTTATTGTTACCAGCATTACTGCCAAGAACGTAGTTTAGCCTCACAGCTACTAAGCATAGCGCGCTAGAGAACGTCTCCAGTGAAGACCTAATTCTCTACTCCCACATGACAGGACTCCACCTTTTCAGACAAATGAGAAGTGGACATCCTTCAAAAGGTAATTTGCTAGCACTTAAAGAGCTGTTTCTAATGGAGATACTACAAGACACCATCTCCCCCTTCATAGGGATGAATGACTTGTTGCCATCGATCTTCATTCTGCATAACTGCACATACTTTCAGATCAATAAAAATGAAAATTCCTCCACCTTCACAAATATAGCCTAAACTAATGTAAAATAAATTTCGTTTGTGTGTGGCTAATAGTAAAATGTATCTCTTTCCAACAATCATTTGGGGCACAGCATTAGGGAATAGTGCCTCCAGTCCTTCAATTGGATTTTGAATTAAATTAGTCTTCGTATTTGATAGACTAGCAAACATAAGCATATTACCATGTTATGTAATGATATGCTATTTTGATTTATATAGCACACTAATCACCAGAGAGGGTACCCAGGCACGATATTCTGGTCTTTATAATTTGCATTTTCCCCTTTGAAAGATGCTTATAATCTTGGTGCATGTGGCAACATCGGACCTGATTTAGAGTTTGGGAGACTGGATACTCCATTGCAAATGTGACAAGACTACCCTGTCTCTCAAACCTGGGCTCCATCCTTCTGATTCAGAGCAGGGCAGACCTTAAGGTTTTCGTCGACACAACCACTATTGGCTCCATTGATGGAAAACTTTCTACGATGGAGTAGGGTCTGTCGAAGGAAGAACGTTCACCACCCATATCATTTAGGGTGGACAGTATAATGTATTAATTTTCCTGTCCATCACCACCAGGGACAGCCTGGTGGTGAGGGGCAGAATAAATAATGAACTGCCCCCAGACCGTTGCAGACAACTCCCAGGGCTTTGAGGGTCATGGCCGCTGGGCCGGCAGCATACATATTCATTTGACGAACTGTAGCTCCATCAAGATGGTGGAGTTCAGTCTGTCAAACCATAAATCAGGCCCATAGATATTGTAGCATCATAATCAACGATATCTGATACATGTCTCTAATCTCTTAAGATTAATATTAATGCACTTTAAAATATAATTTTATACAAAGTTGAACATTAAAAGACATGTATGTTATTTCAGTCTAAGTTCATCAACCGTTTTTAATTGTTTCTCTTTTGCATGTGCTAACCTTGTCATTGATGGAATTGGAGTTACTGACAGTTACAAATTATTCTCCCTACCCTCAAAATTATATCTTGGAATATTGCAGGCCTTTCTCAAAAGCTTAAGGATGCTGGTTGGCACTTGTATTGCAATAACGCTAGTATTTGTTTATTTCAAGGGATCTCAGCTGTTATCTTGGAGGTTAAATATGTTTTTTAAAACTTTGATGTAAATAAAAGCGAAGATCATAATGGCCAGCCTGTTAGTATGGAACTAAGTAGACCTAAATTGCATGTTTTCGCTGGTTGATTCAAAGAATGAAGACATTCTATATTTGCCTTTCATATTTGGGTCTAGCCAAACAAGGATCTCTTAAATGTGTACGTGGCAAGGGGTGCAACACTAATCCTAATTTTAATTTCATACCCTGTTTGTATCGACATCTCACAATGTGCAGATCTAAACATAAGGGCACATCCCAAAGCCTTTTTCTGGCAGATGGTGATATAAACCTGTAAATGGAGCAATCTACTAAATTTCTGGACTTTGGGCCCGATTTCGATCTTGGCGGGTGGGATACTCCATCACAAATGTGACAGATATCCCGTCTGCCGTATTACAAGATCCATAGGATATAATGGATCTTGTAATACTGCGGACGGATATCCATCACGTTTGTGACTGAGTATCCCATCTGCCAAAATCGTAATCGGGCCCTTTGTCTCCAATGATAACACAGGGCCCTTACCACAGAACTAGGAACATGAATATAGCACTTACTACCCCTAACGTGTGGTTGAAGCACTTTTCGGTGAGTAACACGTTACCCCAGAATTTAAAAAGGATTATGGGTCGATTAGTGTAGGAAAATATAAGTTAATTTGCTCGGTGTCTGTTAGTTGGATTTAATAGGATGATGGAGAGATAGAAGAGGCAAGAGTCTAGGACAGTGGTTCCCAACCTCTTGACTTCTGGGGACCCCCAATGTCCCATTACTGGAATACAGGACGCCCCCCCCTACTGAGTCATTACTGAAAGTCAGGGATCAAGGCCTATACATTGTTGATGATTTGAACCAAAAAACAAATACAAAAACGACAGAAACAAGCATTCCATCAACCACATACACAAATGATAATACATTTTATTTAAATTGCAAACAAGTAAAATAAAACAATAAAAATATTAAATTTAATAGGAAGGTTGGAGCTTTTTTAAATGCAGATGAAGCCACACGATGTCCACACTATATTATGTTTGATGCACCTCCACTGCTCCCAAGGATCAATTTGATTATACTAATTTCATTTTTAGCCTTCAATTTCAAATTCATTTACAGTACGTTTTTAAATTTTAAATTGTACATTTAGCTACTTTATGCACATACACTTTATTAGTCTGTTAATATTCATTTTCTAAGCAGTCACAGACCCCCTTAGGAGGCTTTGTGGGCTCCCACGGGTCCCGGGACCACAGGTTGGGAACTACTGGTCTAGAAATTGTCATAGTAGTAAGATGAGATTTGGGATCAGTAAAAGGAGAGATGGAGGAGGTAAGAGTCTCTAGAAATGGATTAGGGAGATCATACTAGTAAACTGAGGTTTGGGGTGAGTCAACGTTTTTATTTTATATTTTCCTCAATATTTAAATAGTGAAGTACTTATAGAAAAACTAGTTATTATACTATTTAAATATTGTGATAGATAAGTAAAACTGAGACCCAGAAGCATCTATTCAAATAACTTATATGAAAACAATGCAGTGACGTACAGAAATGTTAAGAATGAAATAATATATATATTTAACTATACGTAGGCAGACCTAAAGAGTATCTATATATTTTAAGAATCATAATTATACATATTTGTACAAAGAAATACACTTATCTAGATACATACAATCAGATTATTAATGTTTATATACCAATGAGTATGCTGCACATAAGTGTTGGAGTATGTTGGCTATGTAGGAAAGAGCAACCTCATGAGTAGTCTTCTGAAGATAAGATAGGTATCCGTGGTTCTTATGTTTTGGGTTAATTAGTTCCATATTCTGGCTGCTTGGATGGAGAAGGATGTGTCTCCTGTGATTTTTTTTTGTATGGTATGATTTTGAGGCGAGGTGCCAATCTGGAGCAGAGGTTCCTTTGTTGAATGTATTTGGTGATTTTATTACTGTTGAAAAGTGGTCCTGTTCCATGTATTGCTTTGTGGGTGATACAAAGCAGCTTGAAGATGGATCTATTGGCAACCAGTAACCAATGTAGGGACCGCAAGGCAGGGGATATGTGGGGTTATGGCTTTATATGTAGTAGTAGTCTGGCAGCAGAGTTCTGAATCCGTTGTAGTCTTTTCATAGTTGATAAAGATAATCCGTGGTAAAGGTCACTGGCGTAATCAAGTTTAGACAGTACAAAAGAGATAGTAGCCGGACCTTGTGTGGAAATCCCAATTGGGGGAAGATGCATCTCAGAGTTTTCATAGTAATGAAGCTTGATCTTGCTACTTTGCCTACTTGGGCCTTCATTGATAACTTGGAGTCAATGTTAATTCCAAGGTTTCTTATTTCCTTAGAAAAATTAGAAGGTGGTCCCAAATCAGTAGGCCAGGCGCAAAGTGGGTCATAAATTTTCCCAACGCCACATGTTAGTATTTCAGTTTTAGAAACATTAAATTTGAGATGGCTCTGTGTCATACACTCACTGTACTGCATTAGGATTTCAACTTATAAACTGCAAGTAACAAAAGGATCTCTCTGACAAAAGCAGTAATCCACTGAACTATTTACAGTATTTACACTTCTGTGATCTGCGTGGTGCACATGTGTTGCAGCAGGCATATTAATCATCTGCGCTACTTTGATGAGTCGAAACATCTAGTAGACAAAACTCCAATCTCTCTCCAGGAGGTCCATTAATCACCAGCATTATCTTGACATTTATATTGTTGCCCGAAAATTGCTAGAGACAAGAAACGCTGCTGCAGGTGCCTTTAAATCCTTGTTATATCCAAAAAAGCCTGACCCCCTCTAAGCATAGCATTTGTCATTAAACCTGTAATGAACAGAAGCGAAAGATCTGTTGTGGGAGAAACAGTGGGTGGGTGAGGGGTCAGATGGATAAGAATTTTAAGTCTCTAAGCTGAGAATGAAACCTCCTATTAGATTTGTCTTAGTGCAAGCAAGTTGACAGAACTAAGGAGATTACTCACTCATATTCCTGATCAAAGTTTGTCACACTTTTTTAATTAGTGTTTACTTGTTCCAATTGCCACTCAGCGTTCTGACTTCTTATAGTTGGAATATGCAAGGAAACCATCCCACTAGTATAGGTTTCACTTCCTTGGTGAAGAACGTTAGAGCTTTGCAAGCAGACTTTTCATTAAACACAGATGAAATTTATGTATTACATAATAGAGACTTAAAAAAAATGTTGGAAAGCAATTTGAATCTTACTGAAGTCAGGTATATTACTAACACTCTCCCTTATCTCCGAGTTCATTTCCTTTTGCTCACCGCAAACATCTATCTTATATCCCCATTCCTCATGACCTGTGTGCAGCTTTTGACACTGTATATCAAACCACATTGCTCTTCTCCCTCCAATCTGTTCGTATCTACCCCAGTTCAGCAAGAGAGCTGCCTGGAATCTATCAGGTTTCCTAAGGTTTCCAAAGGATTTCAAATGCCCTTTACAGAGCAATAAGGGTACATTTGCCTTACCAGCATTTAAGGCCTAACTAGTTCTCTCATTTGAAAGATACTGGGTAACCCCTTGTCTGTGCTATCCAAATCTTTCCATTACCCAGTCAAGCCCCCACACGCCCAGAAATGACTGACTTAACGTTAGTTGTTGTAGCCAAACAAGGTATCGATGTGGAACAGTGTACCTCTTACTTACCTACCATTCTCCAAACTCTTATCTTGCCTAGATCAAGCAACCTTTTTGTCTTAGCTGCAGGACCCGGCAAAACGTTAGGAAGGAAATTAATGCTTTAAATGTAGCTGACCCAACAGCGTTCCCTCTCTCAGTCCTCTGTCAATACACAACGGGAAGTAAACTGTGTCAACTAACATTTTATCACACTGGTGCAACAAAAACTAGCATTGACAAAGTCTTTGCGAATTCTATTAGCTTTGTCAATGTTTTCTTACATATTGCAGAGCGGTTGAGATCCTGAGCAATATACCTTAAATTAACCTAGCAGCTTTGCCAATGCTTTTGTTCTCTCTCTCTCTTTTCTTGTATAAGAACAGAGGGTGCTGAAAAGGGTCTGGGGTTTCCAAGGGGTCTGACCTGTGCTGCAGGGTCGGGAACACCCGGGAGGATGATTAAGTGGAGGAGTAATGGGTTCATATTCATGGTTCTGATCACTGTCACTGGTGACACCCAGCCTGGGGGGGGGGCTCAGCAAGCCCGATACTCCCCATGGTCTGTCGCACCTGGAATGCTCCCTTTCATCTCCCCTTGTCCTGGGAATGCCCCAGGCTGGCAAATTATCCTGGACATGGAATGTGTCTGGCCTAAGGCTGGCATAGCAGGTCTCTCTGTGTCCCTTGCATAAGTAGTCTCTTTTACGTTATGTGGCATGCTGCACCTCCTCGGAGTCTACGCTGTCTCACAATTCTGCCTGTGCCATGCACACCTTGGTACTGACAGTGCTGGCACACTGTGCTGCAGGCTGATCTTTCCCTGCACAGGTGCTATTCCATTGGGCACCTCAGGTAGATGTCTCAAGCTGCATTGTGGCTCACAGTTAGGTATGCATTAATGTAGGCACATGCACACCAATCTATGCGCAGAACGGGACAATAGTTACAATAGTTATGTGCATGTGTTTACACTATAGAACCCTTAGCTATTATGTTGTCATTTTATGCACTTTACAGAATTTGTATGTGCACATGTTTATATATGTGATAGGCTAAGAGAAGATATGTGTATCACTGCACCAAGTGGACATAACAATCACTGTTATCAGTCCAGGCACCAGGACACAATGATTGGATTTGGATTGGTCTGGGGCAGGCAAATACTGAGACAGAGGGGGTGCTCTCAGACCTTGTCAGCTGTTAAAATCTGTGTGTTCTGTGTATTACATTGTCTAGCTTTTATATATCATGCTCACATCCCCTGCGCCCCTCCCTAGGCATGGTAACATCGAAACTTTGTGTGCATTATTCTGTGCACTGGTCTGCATGTATTTTAAGTGCATTGGTGTACTTATTCAGTCATTAAGCTGATTTATAAAGCGCTGGGTGCCCAATTTAGGATGCTTTAGAGCACTTTGACAGTGGGGTGAATTAATGCAACAGTATAGTCAGATGTTGTGTCGGAGTGGAGGGGGTGACTAACCATGCCCAAAAGTAAGATAATTTTATAGGTATTACTGTGTGCAATGACGTACAGCTTTGTAATATTCCGTGCAGAGGATCATACTGCAACATCTCTCTGCTGCTGATTCTCTAGAGAGTGTTGGGCACAGCTGCTGTTTAAGTGAGTGTGAGTGAGTGTTGTACATTACAGGCTGAGCATGGAGAAGCTATTAAAGGATGCCCTTTAATAATAGACCAAGGTGAAAGGCAAAGGTCCAATGCTTCACCAAACTTTATTTGTCTCAGCAGAGCGGTAAAACAACACAAAATCTTTTTTTTTTAATTCATGAAAATGAACACTGTGTTTTCGATGAGAATATGATTAAACTTATCCTATCTTTGAATGCAGATTTATGTCACTTTTTTGTTTAGACTCCACCAGTTCAGACCTCAGAGTATTACAGTTAAAGTCTGGGCACAATGTTTGTAAATACAAGCAGCTGCAGTGTTCAATCACAATTCGGACTCGGGTAAGGAGAACAGATTCCACTCTTTAATAAGTGCCCGAGTATAAACTCAGAACTGGCTTTTCACTTGACAGTAGCATGGGAGGATAACCCCATGACCAGCCTTACTCAGAGAGATCTACGGAGCCAAGCCACTGTTTGTGGCTCCAAATAAGACAAAGGCGGGAAAGCCCTCTTTGCCGTCCCCAAAAGCGGGGTTAAGGACACACATAGCAGGGCTCCAAGCAGGAGTGCTTGGGACGAGGATCACCCTTATTCAGTGCTGTGATGGCCATAACCCATGAAAATGCGAGTTGAGCATGAAGGCGGCAAATCCTCATTACCCTTCCAATCAAGGGTGTAAACAGAAGGCTCTTATCTGTGTCTCACTCCCCGCTTGTTCCTGTTTGCTATGTTTGTAATGCAACTGGTGCTCACAAAAGGCGGGTCGAGTTCACACTGTATAACGCTGCAAAAAAGACATAAGCTAAAAACAAAAAAAGAACATCCAGTAAGAGAGAGGTGGTAGACAAGCACAAGGGAATGTGGGAAAAATAACAGCGGGAGGTGATAGCACAAACAACTTAAAGTGTAAAGCAGCACAAGGATGCCAGAGGAGGTCTAGCATGAAATTAGATTTTACAGAAAGTACTTTGGAAGGACAGGCATGAAATTAAATTTAAAAAAATGTACCTCAGAAGTGTGCCGCTAGTGGAATCGCTAGCCGGAAAGGGTGCTTGGTCCAAGCTCCAGGAAACAGCCAAAGCCGATAGAAGAGAGTAAGTGCAGCCTGATGACATCAGAAGCTGCTGCTCACCAATAATAGGCAAGAAAAGGAGAGTGACCGGTGAAGCCGACCAGTGGTAAGTAATGGGAAAGCTGTGGGTGGGCTGCAAGTCCTTTTTAAGATTTTTATTTCATATACAAAAGAGTTTGCCACAGGGCAAGCGCTGTGCAGGTGAAACCTAAAAATGGACTGTTGGCCAGCTTAGCCAACTCATGCTATCTTACACAGGCGGGTTGGCAGCTTCCTAAACTGCTCCTGACCATTAACTGGGGTGGGACTTGATCCCCCACCTTACTGAGCGCCCAGAGTGATAGGGCTGAAACTTTCTCGTAATACATAGCATCGACGCTAGCCCACAGTGCGGGTCTTCGCAGGCGGTTTGCCTCCTTCCTGAACCACTCCAGTGCTCCTGACCATCAGCTGGGGTGGGACTGGGTCCCCAGTTTTACTGTGCTCCCAGAGGGGCAGGGCTAAAACTCTTTCGCGCCATATAGTGGTAACGCTAGCCTGCAGCACCGAACAGGACCCAGGCGCACGCCCAAGCAAAGACTGGGCCAATGCGGGTCCCTCTTAGCCTGTCATAGAATATTGATATAAGCTGTTTATACTTCCAAGAGACTATCAGCGTGCTGAAGGGGGCACTCAGCCCCTACTTTTCGCTAAGGAGTGACGATGACTGGTGTTTATTTCCCTGCATGATGGGGAAAAATAAACTGCCAGCAGCCGGAAGTTGTCCAACCGTCTGCCCTGAAGCTAACGTCTGACCTCATGTTGGAAAGGGCATTTGGGGTACTGAGCACAGAAATTGCTCTTGCAGAGAGAAGATTATCTTTAAACATATGCCCTCCCCTCCATGCTTTGCTGTCTGTGCTGGTGGACACTGCACCTAAAAGCCTTAACTCTAATCTTTCTTTGGTTCCTACACCTACCACTCCTTTAACTGTTTCACCCACCTACAAGCTCTAATCTTCCAACTTCTCAAAATTTAAAAGCTAAGAGGGCAACTCGCTTAAAGCCAACAGACAAATCAGCGATGGCCTCTGATTTTACATGCATGAGAAGTCTCTCCAGTGTGACGTCTTACCTAGAATGCCTGCATCTTTAATGGGAGAAGAGGACTGCCCCTCTTGTAGCGATGATCGCAGGCATCTGTTTTGGAGTGCTATCTTGAGAAATTCAGGTCTACCCTAAAGGAAGAACTTGCACCTCTATTTGCCTGTCTTAAATCGGTTAGAAAGAAAGAAAGCAGTGCACATGAAGCGTTAGAGTTAAAGCCACAGATCACTGTTTTCTCCAATTCACACCCACATTGTGCTCCAGAATCTGTTCACAACCAGGCCAATGTGGTCCATCCCAAGGAGTAACCTCCGAGTCATGAGATAGGTTGCATAGGAGTTGATCATGGTAGACCTAACGCAGTCACCCAAACCAACAGGTTGCTCACTCAATATCCACAACTTCCACACTCCTTATTTAATTGCACTCAAAGATGTCCCTGTTCTCCTGCCCCAGTCTTCTGAGGACTATTTATCCTTGAAAAACAAAATCCCTCATTGGCTTAGTTCTAACTTAGGATGGACATGGGAAGTCGTGATTGCCAGGATGGTCCCATTGATAGGCATTCATCCCGAGGACCGGGGGATTGTGTGCTTATCAACTTTAAAGAACCCAGTAATCACCAAGATATTATTACAGTGTTTAGACAAGATGTCTTCTTCATTTAGTCAAATGAAAGCTCTCCTGTTAGGGTATTTCTGCAGGCCATTTTCTTTCTTGAAAAACCCTACGGTCTTGCACAGGATAATAGCTCCAACTCCTAACCCTGGTCAGCAATTGTATAACACTCTTACCCAGAACTCTTTTGTTGCACCTTCACATTTAGATGGATAGGTCTGATTTTGTTCGAACTCAGGAGGTATCGCCGCAGGAAAATCATTAAAGGCTAGAGACCAGCAAAATAGGCTCTGCGGGCACCAGCTGCGTTTCTTCAACTTCGGCCCCGCAAATGTGTGTATTACTGCCCATAAAGATTTGGTATTACTAGTGAACCGGTGCCACAGTTTGTCTGAATCAGAACTAGAGCATTCTTTGTGCAGAGGGACAACTGCAGGCTAAATCCACAGGTATTTTTAATGTCTTATCATATAACATTGCTAGATTGAGGCCCAAAGTGGATGCTCCTGATTGGTTTAAGCATATTGCTCAATTTGATGTTTGCATGTACCACGAAACGTGGTTGACCCAACCAATATACAAATCCGTTTATACCACTTTTTATATAACAATATTTGTCCTGAAGATGGAAGGAAGGGCTTCTGGACGCCTATTAACATGGTTAAAAATTGATCTAAACCTTCTATAGAACAAGTGAGCATTAGCTAACATGATATATTAGGGATGGAAATCAAAACGTTGGAGGGGAAGTACCTTTACTGTTTTAACATTAATCCTAGATCTAGATCTAGGAATGTGGAATTGCAAACTTTAGCCACTCTTTGGTGCTTTGTCAGCTTGTTCAACCCCAAATGTATGATCATGATTGGAGATGTGAATATCACTTTTGAACCCATATATGGCCTTGACCTGGTCACAGAAGGAGAAGGCAAGAGTTGGGGTATACAATCTCTTAGCACTAAATTTTATATCCATGCACAGTAGCAGCCTCTCAGCTTGCCAGCTTTGCTACCTCAAATGGATTAAGAGCATGTAACAGAAGACCCATCTCTGATAAAGACAGGCTGCCAACTTTTAGGAGAGGGTCAACCAGAACCAAAATCAATTACATTTTGATCTCTGTTCACGTGAGGCAAATTAGTAGATTACAAAAGGGGTGAAAGAGAGGATAACCATCTTTATCCTGTACATTTAAAGCTCTAAGGAAACCTAATTAATAAATGCTTTGTCTGCATAACTCCATTTGTGATGCTCATCTTGGGGAATAATCATACGTCAATTAAATAGCCATTGATATTGTAGAATATTAAGAATCTAACTGAGATCTACAATCTATGTGCTGCAGTTCTAATTCCCTACACCCACACCTTCCCCTCTGAGATCCCAATTGTGGACATCCGTAGTAATCTGACTCTTTAAAAACAGTCTTGTCAAACCCTGCTGGGAGGAAATCCTCTAAAATGAAGAATAATGGCTCTGATACAAACTTTTGGTTCACTAGAGATTGTAGAAAGATCTTGTAACTGCACCTAAATCCAGAGCACCGGTTGAGATCTGTAAACTAAAGCCACTATAAGGAAACACTAAGGCAAGCACAACAATACTGAAACGACTCCAACTGGAGCGACCTAGTTGTGGCAGCTAGGTGTGGAGATAAGAGATTATTATGGATTCTCATCGCCTACGGGAGTGCACAGTCCAAAGTTCAGATTGACTGCTATTTGACCCAGGCAGTTTGGAGAATCACTTTACAGCTATTGTCCCATGATATATCAGTTTGGGTCCACTATTTCAATTTTCCCTGCAATGCTGTAACCTTAGGTGCTCTGATCCCCGACACCTGGACAGGGGCTAAGATAATTCCCATATATAAAAAGGGGGAACGTATGATCCCAGGGAAGTATAGGCCAATAAGCCTGATAGACATTCTACAGAAGGTCTATGTGTGACAAATACTCAACAAACTCCTTGAGTGGATTGATCATTCAGGAATCTTGACCTCCAATCAGGCAGGGTTTAGCGCGAAAGTCAGCACCATAGGCCTAGTTTTGAGGCTTATCTTAATTATCTGGAAATATACTAAGCTGAGAGACACCCACCTATGCATAGCTTTCGTAGGTCTTAGGGATGCCTTCAACTTAGTCCCCAGAGGTTTGTTATGGGCCCGCATAAGAAGATAGGGATTACTGATGCGTTGCTCACTCTCTTAATAAGACTACACAAGGACAACTATGCTCATGTCCACTGGGGTTGCGAGGGGCATTTGACTGACTGTATCCCTGTATGCAGAAGTGTGAGGCAGGGGTGCGTATTGGCCCCCACACTTTTCTCACTCTTTGTAAACAATGTTATATAGTATTTTCTTAACGATAATAGAGATTCCTCAAAACTAGGTGGGGTCTGTGTGCCAGCTCTTTTATTCGCAGATTATACCTTGCTAATCTCCCAAACTCCTTCGAGCTGGCAGCAGCTATTAAAGAGCTTCCATGAGTTTTGTTCATCCAGGACGATTAATGCGTCATAAACAAAACATATGGTAGTCAGACCCCATACGTGTTTTGGAGGGGGTATATGTTTTGGACATGAAGAAACTGGAGTGTGTTTTTAGATTCAAATAGCTGGGTACTATGCTTGATAGTAAGGTATCCTGGGTCCCACACATTCGAAAGCGCAGGGTCAAGATACTGTCTCTTCCCTGAGCCACATACTTGTTCTCTCGGATTCCCAATTGTAAGTCATGTCACAGCCATAAATGGCTGCTGAGTTTCACCCCCTTTGTGCAAAAGAGTATTTTTGCATCTGCTTCTGATATGCACTGTAATTAAATATTTGATCCCACCATACCACCTCTCTGTTGTATTATGTTCCAATGCAACATGTAATTTAGTCTTTTGTTAAAACGTACTAAAAAAAAAAGAAGGTATTGGCAAAATTGAAATGCAGTGGACACAGTCAGTGGCTTCAAGTTCAAAAGAGACCTCTTGCTGGCAGTTCTTCATAGCTTCTCATGCCAAAAAGAAGCTAACCATTTATGGGAGGGGATGTACAGTGCCATCAATAGATGTGGCTAAGAATTGTGCAGTAAAAATGTGCATGACTCAGTGTGTAAGGATGACCAATAGACTGCAAGACCCAATGACCATATTAAACATAATTTGGGAGATATTCCAAAGTAATATGATGGTTTGACTAAATTGAAAATATTTCACACTTTACATAGCACTCTCGTCCCTTTGTAATGTGAATCACTCTTGTTGATTAGAGTGGAACAATCAAATTTTGCTCACCAGTATTGCTGTATTCATAATTCCTATTTTTTCTCCTTTCTATCACATTTCCTGAACGTTAATAGCTATTTCTAACACCACTTGGCTAAACATCGGAGTTAGCCCTTTGGGGATTATTGATAAGAGGCACATTGACACTATTGATCTTGTATTTCAAAGGACCATACTTACTGTTTTGGGGTTATAGCGTATCTTTAATGAAGAAAATATTTTAGATCTCATTCCTGGAACCAAAGTGCTTCACAGACTATTTGCCATTTGAGTTTTTGGAAACATAGAAGTTACTATAAAGGTGGGAACTATAGATGTGAACTTGTAGAATGACCAATAACTTACTCTATACACTATCCCAGAAATCTGATAATTCCAGTTCAGCTGGAACCCAGATAGTATTGATGATTCACAGAGGAAGAACAACTTTATCAGTTCAGGACATCATTTGGTTGGATGACTTATGGACTTCCTCCAGATGACCAAGTGTCAACTAAGGGTAGAAGTACACCCAATGACTAGGCTCCTACCAGGAGTAAACAAATGCGTCTGTGTGCCCCTTCGCCAAAGAGCTTGTATTGGATTCCTATTATAGCTTGGGTTCGTGTTCATAGACATGGGTATGCCACACAACACTTCGGCCCTCAGAACGAGTCTGGTGGTCCTATGACCGACAGACTCGCGGTAGTGGTCGGACCACCGCCATTGAGGCGGTCCGACAGCCACATTATGACTGTAGTAAAAGCTCCACTGTCCAACTGCTGGCACTGCCACTTTTTTGCCAGCCGATGGCCTGGAGGTGCTGGCGGTCTTCATCCGCCAGCAGCACTACCTTCGGGATTACAACTCCTGTGTCAGCCAGCTTTTGCATGGTGGTTCCACCGCCATGCAAAGGCTGGTGGAGATGGGGGCCCCCTGGGGGCACCTGCACTGCTCATGCACTTGGCATGGGCAGTGTAGGAGCCCCCATGGGCAGCCCGTTGCACATTTCAGTGGCTGCATTACAGGCAGTGAAAAGCGCAACGGGTGCTGTCACACCCGACCCACTGCAACAATGCCCCCGGCTCGATTACGAGCCAGGGTCGATGTTGTGGGTAGTTTCCCGCTGGGAAACTCATAATAGGGCTAGCAGGCGGAAGACCGAACTGGAGGTCTTCAGACCTAAGGTTGCCCACCAAATAAATGAGGCCCTCCTTGTTAGACATCCTCTATTACTCAGAGAGTGGTTACATCAGTATCCTCCTGCTCAAGCTCTTTTTTAATCTGATCAAAATTTTGTCAGAATTTCATGTGTGCAGAGACATTTTGCTTATATGCACACTCAAAGTAGAATGCACTTTTCTGGGAGGTTAATCTAACTTATGACCTTATGTTTCAGAGAACGTTTGAAACATGGCTCTTTCCTCTTCATTACAGACGTTGACCTTCCTTCTTTACTCTTAGAACATCCTTATATAGCGTCAGCACTAAGCAGTTCTTCGTGCGCTCTGTTAAAATCACAACATGAATAAGAATGGTTTACAGCTATTGTATTGCTAGCCTTTTCAAGCTTTACATTACCTATCCTCTCTGGCAATGTACATTTTGAGGTACTTACCCTATGTGTATTGCTTCAGCACTGTTAGTAAGATGCAAAATTTGAGACTATCTGTTGGTGGGGATTGAACATCCCTGAATGAGTTGTTGAAGGTTCTGCACTCAAGCTAGTGGCTCTGCCATGAGATCTAAATGTGATCGTTACAAAATCTATGGCACATTAACTTTGATGGCTTAGAGTTGACTTGTCTACTTAATGACTTCAATGCTAGCATCTCCTTTAAAGCGTCTTTGAATCAGCCCTTTATTTGAGTGCTGTATATTTTAAACGTGGTATCGGATGTTAGTTTTCGTGCTCCTAATCCTTGGGATCAGACAACGTTTCTTGAGTGCTTTTTTTATTTCGTGTTATGCTTGTTACATGAAATTCCCTAATCTACACCATTAAGCCTGATTCGGATTTAAATACTGTTCGGCAATGCTTAATTTGTATAAGAATGAGAACTCGCGCCCTAAACGCTGCAGCAGCCTACACGTGCTATAAAATGTGGGCGGCCAAATGCGTAGTCTTGAATCGACTTCATTCTTGCCTCCATCTGCTACCACACACACCCTGCCCCTTTAGCTGTCTCTTAGCATGTTCCTGTTTTCCCCCTTTCCAAATGTTTTACTATTTTTTTCTTCCTCCTTCTTTCCTTTCTGTTTCTTTTTCCCTCTTCTCCTCTCGGTCAGTGTCTGATGAGGAAAAATAAGTGCCAGTGGACCCCATCAGCAACCACTGGCTCAAATTAAACACTGCTGTTCGGGTAAAAATACTGTTGCAGGAGCAAAAAGACAGTATAAACGACCAGACAGAAAGGCCCTGTTCATGGTACTTGTGTTTTTTGCACTTTGCAAAAGGATCCTTTTCACACATACTGTGCTAAATGTTGGATTCAATTGTCTGATAATTCTCTGAAAATTCACATAGTTACGCAAAAACAATTATGCACATTTCGCACCACCCACTAACCCGCTTCAGGTGTCAGACACTGTTGAGACTGTCTACCACACCATTGTATTCATAGTTTTCCTACAGTTAGCCAAAGCCGACTATTATTTGTTTGGTGCAAGTCGTTTTTAACTCATCACACCTGGTTGCCATTTCTCCTTTTTTGACCAGGCCATTGACCTGCTGTTGAACTCCACAGGGCTACATGTTGCAGTTTTGAACGACATAAACGTTGAGCCATTACACCCTTTATGCAGTGTTTGATGTAGAATGTTTATATGTACGCCTTCGAGTCCCAGATTCAAATTAGAAGACGCAGCCAATTGTCTAGGGCCCTGCACTGCTTCTATCCAGTGTGCCAGCAAACCATCTGGTCTTCACATTTAATCTGTATACACTTTGAGGGAGCAACTACTTAGCATAATGAATAATCAAAATGTGTGCTTCGTTATATCAATCATTACTTTTATTTGTCATACAAAAATAGTGAATTCTACAATAAAAAGGATATTTACAATGAGCCATACTTTCATCATTTCATCGTGATTTAACAAGAAGAGCCGGTCCATTAAAATCACAATTTCTTTATCAACTCAGAATCTGTTAATGCTTTACTGCAAAGAATATAACCTTGACTTGGTGATGTTTTTTTAGAGAGAGAAGCAGACGTGAATGCCCCTGTAACAGAGCGCAAGGCCACTTTGCTGCGTGTTTTATCTTTCGTGTGTTGCAGCAAACCCCATCCATTTCTAATTTCAGTAGTAATGGCAACTGCGAGTACATCCACTCTATATCTAAGGGAATTGAGGATGTGTTTCATCATAGTTTCACCCAGTGGCATAGCCTGGGGCCCATGGGCCCTAGTATAAGTAATGGAACTAGCCCATCAAGCCGGTATTATAATATTGCTGTAAATTAGGTACAGCGTGCTCATCACAGCCCTTGGCCCCGGTGTCCCTGAAGCGGCAACACCAATGTAATTTACGGGGTTCCAAGTTCCTCTTTCTGCTCAACCTTCCTTGCCTCCGCCCTGTCTTCACTCCGCTCTCCTGCCATCTCCTTTATCCTTTTAATGCTCTTCTCTTTAGCCTCTTCTTCAATCTCTCTTCCTTATCTTCTCTCTCATATTCTCCTCTCCTTGCTCCCTTCTCTCCTTATTTCTGGTCTCTTTCTCTTCTTTCTCCTTTTACCACCGTGCTTATCCTTATTTTCTTTCTCTTTCTTGCTTAACCGTCTCTCGTTCCGTCACCTTTTCCCGCACTCCTCCCTGTTCTTTCACCCTCTCCCTGTCTTCCACCCTCTCCCTGTCTTCCATCCCTTTGCTCTCTCTTCTTTATTGATCCCTTATCCTCTACTCCCTCCGCGCCTATCCCCATGAAAACTACAGCCAAGCACCCTGGCATGCACTGTTAAAAAAAAAAAAAAAAAATCAGAAGAGGCAGCTCCGGAAATAAGATCAGTTGGTGCAGGCCAAACTGTGCCCCTTCCAACCTCTGGGGCCCGGTTCATTGCACCAGCTGCACCTATGGTAGCTACTCCTCTGGTTTCACCGTAGAAGAAGGTAGCATTTTTCGCCACAAACGAGGTGGCAATTTTGACATGGATAAAAATAACTAAGAGGCTAAAACTATGATCACTGTTTACTCCTACAGAAAATTAAAGGATTTCAATCCTCAGTTACAGGTGTAACAGCAGTAATATCTTGAAACATTATGTATGTGTCTGTAATTGTTAGAAATGTGGTTTCTGGTTGTCAGAATATACACCCTGTACAAGCAGGAACCACCACTCTAGTCAGGTAAGCTAGATACACACTTAGAGATAACCTGTGGTCACCCTCTGGTAGCTTGGAACAGAGCAGTCAGGTAGCTTGGAACAGAGCAGTCAGGCTTAACTTAAGAAGCAATGTGTAAAGTATTTGTGCAAAACACACATACACAGTAGAACAATGAAAACACCACAAAAATGCTCCACACAGGATTAGACAAATATATTATATTTTTAAGAGTGAAACAAGACCAAACCAACAAAAAATCAATAAGAAGAACCATAGTTCTGAATTTTAGAATAATAAATCAAAAGTAGTGCTTAGAAGCCAATAGCACTTAGAAATTATTGCGGTCATGTTAGACTGGGGTAAATCCAAAGTTCAGGCATAGCGCAATAGATGGCAGGCCAGCTACAGGACCTCTGCAGGGCCTGCTGAGAAAGTACCTTGGATGGCGGGTGATGTCATGGAGTGATGTGAAAGTCCGATGCGTGCATCCAAGTGATACGTTGTTGTGGAGCTTGCAGTAGTTGATGCAATGTCCTCGAGGTGTGGTGTTGAACCCCTTGTTACGAAAGCGATGCGTTGTCAGGCCGTGCAGCGAGTGATGCAAAGGCTATGCGCTGGGGCTGGTGTTGATACATCGATCCTGAGCCAGGCAGTCAACGATGCAATGTCCTTGTCCTCAGTGACCGCAGCGATGCGTCGAAGAGGGATGCAGCGGTTCTGATCGGTGCAACATCAGTGATGGGTTGGTTTTCGGGGGTTGCAGCTCACGTACTCACTTCGAAGGGCCCAGGACTGGATTGGCACAATTTGGCAAAGCAGGACTCACAGCAGACAGACAGAGTCCAGGGGCTGGTTGCAGGCAGTGTTTGATGTCCCCGAGACTGCAGAAGAACAGTGGGCAATCCAGCAAGCCCTTGAAGTCACTGTGGGTTCAGGTGAAATGGGTGTAGTCCTCGTCCTCGGCAGGTCAGAGATCAGCAGGGCAGCTCAGCAAAGCAGAAAGCAGTCCTTCCAGAGCAGCAGTCCAGCAGAGTGGCACAGCAGTCCATACTTCTGACAGACTTCTTCACAGGTCCAGTAGGGTACTATATTGATAGGGTCAGAAGCCCAGTAAATATACCCAGTTATGCCTTTGAAGTGGCGGTGACTTCAAAGAAGGGTCTTTGAAGAGCATAGATGCCCTTTCTTCCTAGCCGTCACTCCAGACTATCTAGTAGGGGGGTAATCAGCTCTTTTTGTGTGGGCAGGCACTCCCTATTCAGGTGTGTGTCAGCTTCCCCTCCCTCTTCCTGTCCAGGAAGCGCTTTCAGAATTCGGATGAGTTCTCTGTCATAGTGTTTGTGGCTTTTCTTAAGGATTCAAAATTTTTCCTGGAAACACATCTTATCAAATACAGGACTTAGCTGTATTTTACCTGTTCACATGTTTAATTCAAAAATCCACTTAACAATAGTTTGCACTAGTTACGTCTTAGGTCCACTGCCACCATCCAATGCAGGACGTAACATTTATGTCCATGCCTTGCCATTCTCCGTCAGAAGATAGGGGCAATGTAACCCTTTAATTTCAGCCCAGGGAATTATAGTATAGCAGTACAACACCTCACTAAAACAGGATTAGACAGCCTTCTTAAACCATGAGTAGTCTTTGTAAGTGCTCTAGTAATTTGCAGTTCAGTATGATACAGCTGCTATTATGGTACTGTGTAAGAGAAGTTTGCAGACACTGAAATGTTATTTTATTGTGTGTTAGGTCAGCTAGCACTACACAAGAGCTGCATAATGCGATATGGGTAAAGTGTGCAATCCCAATGGGAAAGAGGCATAAAGAAACAGAACTCTTTAAAGAGGAGAGTTGTGATGGTACCATGTGTGCACACGTGCACCCTAACAGGTATAGCCATTTTCATTAGGGTCTTTGCACTTATTGGTGTGCTGAGTGATCATAAAAGCAAGGTGGGCAAGTGCTACCTTAGTAAATGTTACAAATGGGGTTTCTGGTTGGCTAGGGTATGCACATTAGCCAGGCAGAACCCACCCACTCTAATCAGGCAAGGAAGTTTCACATCCAAGATAACCCCTCCTCACCCCCTTGGTATCTTGGCACGAGCAGTCAGGACTAACCCAGAGGCAATGTGTAAAGCGTTTGCACAACACACGCAAAACACATGACGCAGTATCCCCACCACAAAGGAAACACAACACCAAGTTATATGAAAATATACTGTATTGTAAATTACGCAATTATTAGACCAAACATCACATATCAGTAATATCCTGCTACCGTAGCAGTTGTCAGAACGTTACACATTAGTTACTCTACAGAACTAGCAGTAGTCACATATAACACACAGGTTACTCAGTATTCTGCAACATAAACAGTAGTCAGGAAACATGTTATTACACCAAAGCACTTGTTATAAGAATATCATAAACACCCATATTAGGAACAATATAAAACGTATGACAAGTCAGAAAACATATTAGCATGTTATGCCCATAAAAGGAACATTTGCATACACATATGATGCATCATAAAACAGGTAGACAACATATAAAGCAATAAAAGTCTCTAAAAATAACTTATGTTATATATATTGTCTCTTAGTAGTAACTGTGAAAGATGTAGGCACCTCCAGTGCCTGTAGAATGAGAAATGGGGCCCCTGGCGGTCCTCTACCCCAAACGGGAGCCTCCCAAGGGTTCTGAGGTCGAGGGGGACAGCACACAGCCCCCTCTGTATTAATGATGGGCCCCTCCTGGGCCCCGTGATCGTAGGGGGCCCCCCATGGGCCTCAACCAGCCCTCACAAGGGGGGACCAAAGTCCCAAAAAACAATTAGGGTAGGAGGGGGGCACCACGCACCCCCTCAGATTTGTAACAGGACCCTCCTGGGGCCCCTGATCTCTAGGGCCCTCCCGTCCGGGCCTCAACTGGCCCTCTAACCGGGATGGGCCAAAACCAAGAGCAATCCATGGGGCCACCAGTGGGGGGGCCTCACCCGACTTTCGCAGGGGCTGCCAAGGGAGACCTGCGGTGTGAGGGGCCATCTGATGAGGCTTCCGCCCCGCCCGCGGTCTCTGATGACTGGCCAACGGTTTCGTTGGGCAGAGGGAGCCTCCGGCGAGGCTTCCTTTCCCCCTGCCCGTCAGAAAGGACAAAAAGGGGCCCGGTAGAGCAGGGGGGCCTTTGATGAGGCTTCCTTACCCATCCCGGCTTCTGGTACACGCTGCGGCCCGCCCGGCCCTCAGAGAGGGCAGGCACCAGAGTAGGTGCCTGCCTGTGCCCCGGGGACGCTTCTTGGAGTGCGCTTCACCCCAGGGGCACGATAGGAGCGCGCTCGCTCCTTTTCTCCTTTTGATTGTGCCCCTGGGGCATGGTGAGGTAGCGCGTCCTCGCCCTCAAGATAAACAGCCCGCCCGGGCTGCGGCGGTGATTTTGCCGATATCAACGCTTACGAGTGCTTTAGACATTACGATGAGCCCGGGTCGTGGCAGTGTTTCTGGGCTGCAAGAAGGCCTCTCACAGCGCTTACAGAATAAAAGGTGAAGCGATTTCCAAAGCGCTAGTTCGGTCAAGTACTGAAGCACTCTTTGTGCTCCACATGGATGCAGGGGCCAGGGGCCACACCACCCTGCCCCTGGGGAGCAGAGTTCAGGAGAAGGCAGCACAGGGGACAGTGCCCAGCAGCAGGCCAGCGCAAGGGGGATGCAGGCAGTTCCTTACAGTGACCAAGCAGGTCATAGGTCAGCACAACAGCAGCAATCCATGGCGGTTCCTAGTGAGTCCTTCCAGCCTTCTGTGTCCAGTTCCAAAATGTCTCCAAATTGTGGGGAAAACTCCCCTGTATTTATACTCAGTCTTTACAGTGTTTTACAATGGAAGGGGAGAGGAGGTTCCAACCAGTTTCAACGGGTTCTGGGAGTGCCCCCTCTCTCATCCAGCACAGGCGCCAAACATCAGTTGGGGGTAAACAACCCTATTGTGTGGGGCCAGGGCACAGCCTTTACAAATGTAGGTGTGCCCCGCCTCTCCCTTCTATCAGGCCAGGAAGGCTATTCAGTATGCAGATGCACCTCTGTGACACCTCCACCCTTCCTCCACCCTTCCTGTGTACAGGCTGTCTGAAAAGTATGCACAAAGCCCAACTGTCACTCTGCCCAGACGTCGATTGGAGTCAAGCTGCAAAACATCAGAGTCGTAAGCGAGAAGAAAAATGCTCACTTTCTAGAATTAAAGCAAAACACAAACGCTGTGGGATAGCGTAACTGGATGGACGGAATGCGGAACCAATCAAACATTCACCCCCAGTCACATATCTGGGTTTAATCCATCCATTATTTTGCTCACCATGCCACCCCAGTTTGAACCCAGCCATATGAAAATCAGTCTTGACCCTGTTCCTCATGGGAACAGTCCAGCCCGAACTGCCAGGCCAGGTTCTCCCTGGACCAGAAACAAGCATCCTGGGACTGGTTTCGGGGTTTCACCCCTCATCAGCCAGGCTAGCTTGAATCCAGTGGCACAGTGAGCCCGGGACCCACGGGCCCATAGGGCTAGCTACAGCCTACCTTAGGGGTGACTTACATGTAGTAAAAGGGGTGTTATGGGCCTGGCAACTAAATTTAGATGCCAGGTCCCTGTGGCAGAAAACTTCGCAAACAGGCCGTGCGCTAGCAGGCCTGAGACAGGTTTAAAAGGCTACCTCAGTGGGTGGTGCAAGCAGCGCTGCGGGCCCACTAGTAGCATTTCATTTAGAAGCCCTGGGTATAGAGATACCACTGTATAAGGGACTTATAGGTAAATTAAATATGCCAATTAGATATAAGCCAATCATACCAACTTTAGATGGGAGAGCACCTGCACTTTAGGACTGAACAGCAGTGATAAAGTGCTCAGAGTCCTAGAGCCAACAGCGAGAGGTCAGAAAAAATAGGAGGAAGGAGGCAAAAAGTCAGGGGATGAACCTGCCACAAGGGCCAGGTCCAACAGTAAACAACTGTATAAGGGTTTCATATCTTGACAGAAAAGTTAAAGTGGTGTGGGTACTTGTGGACTGTTGCTGTTCATGCATTGGCAGATGGCACAAAAGTTATACTCCTTATTGACACTGCAAGTGTTTTTCATAGGGGATGTGGCTTCAATGTTGCTTTTTAAGGATTCCTACATTGATATGTCTCCATTTGCAGACTTCATTTGTTGGTCGAAGCCTGAAGTTTCAGTTAGGAATGCATTGGAAGGTGTGTGTGAAGAGGCGAAAAGGCAGAAGAGAAGTAGGTCTTCTGTGGTTCTCACCATCAAAGTTCAAAGCTTCTTACTGGTAATGCAGATGTCTGATTACCTACCTACTTTGGCACATCTCCTTGGGATGACATCATGTGCAGGTTACAAACCAGAAAATTAGTGTGCCAGTGAAGTGGATTGCTGTAGTTTCTAACTATGCTTGGCTACTCCAACAGCTGCTGCATAGGACCCCTTAAAGCCTGCTCCATTTCAAAGGCCTGGTCTGCTAACCTGTAACTTTGTCACTAAGAAATTTTAGGGCCATTTCCCATGTATTAGACTTTAATGGGTCCTTTTAATAACCTCTATTCTAGAATCCCATACCTCTGTTAATTAGCCAGCCCTCAATTTTCCTAGTTAGAATACTATCACATAATTTTCAAGTATGTAATTTCGAGTAAATTAATTAGTATTTAAATAAATACCTTTAATGCAACATCACATACTTTAGCCTTTGTGAAGTGTTGCATTGTGAATATTTGATCTTGCATCCCATTGTTGCATTAACAGTTAAGCCCAGAACTAAACCAAGCTACCAATCCTGAGCTGAAAATATCTTAGAGAAATGTTCTCCTTCTCTATCTGAGATCCGTTCAGGACAGGTGCTGCAGATTCTCTCTTAAATTATATTCAGTATTAACTCTTTCATCCATTTACACCAGACTGAGGACTTGATCACACAAAATTCAAATACAAATCATATCGGAACCAGTCTTCTGGGACAAAATTACTGTGAAATGTATACTATTATGTTTTCAGGTGGATCTTTAACTCATGCTCTAATCTTAGAAACATAAGAGGAGTATTCAATAAAGATTAATGGCAACACCAGAAAAGGCTACCTAATACCATGATAGCACACCAGTAAGAAAGTTTTAAGCGACCAATACAGTGGCGTTCTTTAATCCCTTCTCTGCTGGCCTAACAGTGGGACTCCGTTAAATAGGAGGATCTGGAATTCAGAATGTCATAGGACTTGAATCAGACATCCTGGATTTTCCACAAAGGTCAAATTTTCATTTAGAGATCATACATATTAAGAGAGAATAACTAGGTAAATTGTCTAATTTAACGTGTCTTTCCAAACACCAGTAGTCAACAATAGTATCACCAAACATGTGTACCTTACCAAGTACTCAGAGTTTGTCACCAAGAGAATCTTAGTGTGAAATTGTCAAAGACTGAGCAAAGGGAAGAAAATGGAAAACAAACTAAGCAGAGAAATCTCTCTCCAGACCTGTTGTTCCTAACTAGGAGTACATCCTACTCTGTGTTAAATATCAAATCCATGGCAATAACATCTCAGAAATAACAAAGACCACATTTATCTGCTAATCTCTTGAAGAAACTACACAAGCACAGATCACACACATATTTCTAAAGAAAGTGACGTGAAAGGTTACGCGTGGCATTCCAAAACCAAAATCCACAGTCCCCACAAGAAAGTCACTAACTGATAATCCTTGACTATGCCTTTGAAGAGGGGCATGCTTTTGAACAATAATAGCTTACAGTGAAAACGCAATGTTCTCTGATCCTCCCCCTTTTCGTGGTGGACAGACCAATGTCAGGGCTTATTACACAGGTTAGTAACTTGCTCTTTTTAACTGCATGATTTACTAAGAGGTAATGACGTTTGCACTTCAGGATATAATTAAAGAATACAGTGGTGTTTTTATGTGTTTTTTGTGCTTTCAGATTTTCAAGAGCCATATGCTGTAGTTGTTCTCCTCGAAAAAGATTTAGTTGTCATTGACCTTGCACAAAATGGGTAAGATTAAAAAAGTAGAGCATATATGTGCACATCCTCTGGAGTTATTTTTATATTCCCTCTGGTATACATGTGTTGGCCCCTTTTGCTAAATCTGTATGACATAGTGGCTGCTCTTTGTTTTGTGTCTGAGTGCATAGGACAACATTTGATAGATAAAAAGAAGCTCTGAAGTTTCCATTTTGCTGTACCCATCCTATTTCTTCTATTTTAGTTGTTTACTGTTAGTATTATAACCTGCGACATCAAGCAGGTTATCTGTCCCATTTCAACCTTGTCTTTTGAAATTTTCCCCTTTACTGAACTTTAATTTTTCATCTTATTCCCATACATTTTTTAGCTGTTACTTTAATGGACATTTGACTGACCATCAAACCTATAGCTTGCTGTAGCTTCCTTAACAAACCTATTACAATAAATTTGTAAAAAGTAGATTTTATATCACTATGGTGTAGGCCATTTCAATAAACTTCTGTTATCAGAGTTAATCAAGTAATATTATTTTCAGCTAACACACTTGTTAAAATTATTCACATCACCAGTTTCACTTTACATATTGATCTCTTTGAAACTGATCAACGATAGTTTGTATCACAAATAGAACATTATCATTTAAAACAATATGTTCAGTCATTGATTATAACAACTAAGTACATCACAATTTTAGTTTCTTTGTAAAACAAGTATTAACAACATCCTAGCTCGTGTACCAAGAAAAATAATTTATCTAACTCTTCATCTCGTCCTAAAACAAAAATATTAATTTATGAAACTATTCAAACTTCCACAAACAATGTACTTATTGATTCCTAACATCCTCCAGATCAAGATTTTTTCTCAATTTATTTTTTCCCCCAATTAGATGGTGATCTGATATATCATATGTATACTAATGTTACATACCATAACATTTGCCTATTCAAAAGTTTGAATATGTAGGTACAGCAGTAAAGGGAATATTACATCCAGGTTGAAAGACGTCTTTCCTAAAGAATAACACCTAATGTATCCTGAGATACATAACAGCCCTCAGTAGCCTTCCCTTGATTGCACAATTTGTGACAGTTGTCCACAGAACCTTAACACACATTTTTCACATTTTGCTCCTTTCTTGTCAGTTTCCTGTCTCAAGTATTGCATGGGATCCACTAGCAATTATGAGGCTTTAAATCCAGAGTTGTTAAATTACTTCTCATTGACTGTATTAAGCTAGGAATTTTATTCATAGCACCCCAAAACCAGAATTTATCATCCAATGTACCAGTTTATATTCAAACAACATAGTAGTACCTTTAGTGGTAATTCTCTCTGCATACAAACAAGAAAGGATGTCAGTATACATTGGACTCCCCCATGGCCAACCCAGTACCAATTGCTTAGCTCTTCTATCTGATGCCGCATGTGGCCTTTCTGAGATGGCAGCAGCATTGACTGTTGGCCCTGCATGGGTGAAATGGAGAGGAGTGTGTCCCTCTGTGACCTTTCCTTTATTCAGTGCTTCCACACCCTCTGCATACAGTGAAGAATCTTCGCTTGTTACTCTCTATCTTCAGCTATCACATTTTCATAGCTGCTTGGAGTTCCAATAGGCTGCTGCTGATGTCACTAAAAAGGCAATGTCCCTTGTGGGTTTCTGCTGGCAGCAGGCTGTTCTGCTTATGGAAAGGGGCTGCGAGCAGGGGAATCTGTTTACAAGAAGTTAGGAAAAGGAGACACTGGAATACCAATTCTGAATGCGGGTAGCAGATTGAAGATGGTATTACTTACCATGCATCTTCCATCCAGAGTCTGTGCCATTCTCTTGAGAAGATGCACGTGATCAACTCTGTAGCCTTCCCAGTCCAAAATTGCCACCATTCAAACATCTGCTACCTAACTCTTCCTGTCCAAGATGCCACTTACTGTTTGCTTGATATATATGTATATATGTGTGTATATGTATATATATATATATATGTTTGATGGCATGTGTAGCTACAGATACACATGCTGTGCATTATCCTGCCATCTAGTGTTGGGCTCGGAGTGTTACAAGTTGTTTTTCTTCGAAGAAGTCTTTTCGAGTCACGAGACGGAGGGACTCCTCCCTTTCGGCTCCATTGCGCATGTGTATCGACTCCATCTTAGATTGTTTTCTTTCCGCCATCAGGTTCGGACGTGTTCCTCTTCGCTCCGTATTTTGAATCGGGAAAGTTAGCTAAAAAACGAAAATTAGACGGTATTGTTGGCGCTTGGTAACGGTTTAGTGTTAGCGTATCGACACCGATAGAAGAAGCGCTCCGGCGGCCCTTCGGGGCTTCCGCTCTTCAGCGGGGCCTGGTCGGCCCGACCACATCCATCGACGAAACTAATGGACCGGACCCCCTTCCGCTTCTGTCCGAAGTGCCACTCGAAGTATCCTTATACAGACCAACACTTGGTCTGTAATCTGTGTCTATCACCAGAACACAGGGAGGATACTTGTGAGGCCTGTCGGGCGTTTCGATCTAAGAAGACCCTACGGGATCGAAGAGCCAGAAGACTACAAATGGCGTCGACACCGAGAGAACAACTCGACGTCGAAGAGGAGGAAAGAATTTCCATCCAGAGGACGGACTCAGACAATTCCGAAAGTGAGCGACCCACGACGATGCAGAAAACAGTGAGTAAAACTGCCCCGTCCAAGATTCACACAAAGATCGTTAAGGCCAAGGGGATGACACCGCCAGCAGGCCATGGCTTAACCCATCGAAAAGAAGGTGACCAAACATCGGCACCGAAAAAGGCCAAAGAATTGCCGAAGACATCCGACTCAGGTCGAGATTCAGGCTCCGAACGATCTCGGCACCGAGAGTTCGACTCACCCAAGGTGAGAAAAGTAACGTCGGAACCGAAAAAGACTTTATCGGAATCATCGGTACCGAAAAAAGCGGCTTCGGAGCCGAAAAGAAGCTCTTACACGGAAGAGCAAGGACTTTCCAGCCAAATGCATACACACAGGTTTGAGCAGGAAATAAGTATGGGGGAACCAGACCATACCCAAAGGAGGTTGCATATCCAGAAAGAGACTGGAAAAATACAAACTCTTCCTCCAATTGAAACCAAGAGAAAGCTGGCATTTCATAAGTCTTCACTACACTCACCACAGCTGTCTCCGGTAACAACACCTCCAATGCAGTCACCTACTCATACAGGGATGACACAGGATGATCCGGATACATGGGACTTATATGATGCTCCAGTATCAGACAACAGCCCAGATTGTTACCCAACAAGGCCGTCACCTCCAGAGGACAGTACTGCATATACGCAGGTACTATCAAGGGCAGCTACATTCCACAATGTAGCAATGCATTCAGAGCCAATAGAGGATGATTTCCTATTCAACACCTTGGCATCCACCCACACTTCATACCAGAGTCTGCCAATGCTCCCGGGCATGCTCAAGCACGCTAAACAGGTATTCCAAGACCCAGTTACAGGAATGGCTATCACGCCTAGGGTGGAGAAAAAATACAAACCTCCCCCAACGGACCCTGTGTTTATAACACAGCAACTTACACCAGACTCGGTGGTTGTAGGAGCAGCAAGAAAGAGGGCAAACTCTCAATCGTCAGGAGATGCACCACCGCCTGACAAAGAGAGTAGGAAGTTTGATGCAGCGGGCAAACGTGTGGCAGCACAGGCAGCCAATCAATGGCGTATCGCAAACTCACAAGCCCTGCTGGCTCGCTACGACAGGGCACACTGGGACGAGATGCCACACATTATACAGCACTTGCCCAAAGAACACCAAAAGCGTGCCCAACAGGTTGTGGAAGAAGGACAAGCAATATCCAACAACCAAATAAGGTCCGCATTAGACTCGGCAGACACAGCGGCACGAACAGTCAACACTGTGGTAACCATTTGCAGGCATGCATGGTTACGAAGCTCGGGCTTCAAACCAGAAATCCAGCAAGCTGTGTTAAACATGCCTTTTAACCAGGAACAATTGTTTGGGCCGGAAGTGGACAAGGCAATTGAAAAATTAAAGAAGGATACGGACACGGCCAAAGCCATGGACGCTCTCTACTCCCCACAGAGCAGAGGCACATTTAGAAAGCCACAATTTAGAGGGGGGTTTTGAATGCAAACACAAGAGCCTTCCACCTCGCAAACCAGACCTACCTATCAGGGACAATACCAGAGAGGAGGGTTTTGTGGCTCATACAGAGGTGGACAATTCCCAAGAGGAAAGGGAAAATTCCAAACACCTAAGACAAGTCAAACCAAACAGTGACTTCAATGTCACAAAACCCCAACACTTAACACAGTGGGGCGGAGACTTACCACATACTACCAAAACTGGACACACATAACTATGGATGCATGGGTCCTAGCCATTATCCAGCATGGTTATTGCATAGAATTCATAAATTGCCCGCCAGATGTGCCCCCAAGGACACACAATATGTCCAAACAACACTTAGACCTATTACAACTAGAGGTCCAAGCATTATTACAAAAACAAGCAATAGAGTTAGTACCCAAACATCAGAAAGGAACAGGTGTCTACTCACTATATTTCCTAATTCCAAAAAAGGACAAAACATTAAGACCTATATTAGACCTCAGAACACTGAATCTCTTCATCAGGTCAGATCACTTTCACATGGTAACACTTCAAGACGTGGTTCCCTTACTAAAAAAGAGGACTACATGTCAACGTTAGACCTCAAGGATGCCTACTTTCACATACCCATACATCCTTCCCACAGAAAATACTTAAGGTTTGTAATACACGGCGTACACTATCAATTCAAAGTGTTACCGTTCGGGATAACAACTGCCCCAAGGGTATTCCCAAAATGCCTTGCAGTAGTAGCCGCTCACATAAGGAGACAGCACATGCACATATTCCCATACTTAGACGACTGGCTAATAAAAACCAGCACTCAACAACAGTGTCTTCTTCACACGCAATACGTTATAGAAACTCTCCACAAACTAGGATTTTCTATAAATGACCAGAAATCACATCTGCAGCCATCCCAAATACAACAATACTTGGGAGCAATACTCAACACACAAAAAGCGATTGCTACTCCAAGTCCACAAAGAGTGCAAGCGTTCCAAAATATAACATCAAACATACAGCCAAACCAACACTACCAAGTAAGGTTTGTAATGAAACTTCTAGGCATGATGTCTTCATGCATAGCCATTGTCCCGAACACGAGATTACACATGCTGCCTTTACAACAGTGTCTAGCAAAACAATGGACACAGGCACAGGGTCAACTCCAAGATCTAGTGTTGATAGACCGCCAGACACACTTCTCGCTTCAATGGTGGAACCCTATAAATTTAAACAAAGGGCGGCCATTCCAGGACCCAGTCCCTCAAGATGTGATCACAACAGATGCTTCCATGATGGGGTGGGGAGCACACCTCAACAAGCACAGCATACAGGGACAATGGGACAATCAACAAAAACAACTCCACATAAATCATTTAGAACTGTTGCCAGTGTTTCTAGCATTAAAAGCATTTCAACCACTAATAGCCCACAAACACATTCTTGTCAAAACCGACAACATGACAACAATGTATTATCTCAACAAACAAGGAGGGGCACACTCGTCACAACTGTGTCTGTTAGCCCAATAAATTTGGCATTGGGCAATTCACAATCACATTCGCCCAATAGCACAATACATCCCAGGCATTCAGAACCAGTTGGCCGATAATCTCAGTCGAGATCACCAGCAAACACACGAATGCCCAGATCCTACAGGATTACTTCCTATGCTGGGGAACACCAAAAATAGACCTATTTGCAACAAAAGAAAACGCAAAATGCCAAAACTTCGCATCCAGGTACCCACACCCTCAATCCAAGGGCAATGCGTTATGGATCAGCTGGTCAGGGATATTTGCTTACGCTTTTCCCCCTCTCCCACTCATTCCTTATCTGGTAAACAAACTAAGTCAAAACAAACTCAAACTAATTCTCATAGCACTAACCTGGGCTCGCCAACCGTGGTACACAACACTGCTGGACCTATCTGTAGTACCTCACATCAAATTACCAAACAGGCCAGATCTGTTAACTCAACACAAACAACAGATCAGACACCCGAATCCAGCATCGCTCAATCTAGCAATCTGGCTCCTGAAGTTTTAGAATTTGGGCACTTAGACCTTACACAAGAATGTATGGAGGTCATTAAACAAGCTAGAAAACCTACTACAAGACATTGTTACGCAAACAAATGGAAAAGATTTGTTCATTACTGCCACAATAATCAAATTCAACCACTACATGCTTCCGCAAAGGACATTGTAAGCTACTTATTACACTTACAAAAGTCTAAGCTAGCATTCTCTTCAATTAAAATACATCTCATAGCAATATCTGCCTATCTGCAGATTACACATTCAACATCGCTCTTTAGAATCCCAGTCATCAAAGCATTTATGGAGGGATTAAAAAGAATCATACCCCCGAGAACACCACCAGTACCTTCGTGGAACCTTAATATTGTATTAACACGACTCATGGGACCACCATTTGAACCCATGCACTCTTGTGAAATGCAATACTTAACTTGGAAAGTAGCTTTTCTAATAGCTATCACATCACTTAGAAGAGTAAGTGAGATACAAGCATTTACTATACAAGAACCCTTTATACAAATACATAGACATAAAGTGGTTCTCCGTACAAATCCCAAATTCCTACCAAAGGTTATATCACCATTCCACCTAAAACAAACAGTGGAACTCCCAGTCTTCTTTCCACAGCCAGACTCAGTAGCCGAAAGAGCCTTACATACATTAGACATAAAAAGAGCACTAATGTATTACATTGACAGAACAAAACAATTTCGTAAAACAAAACAATTGTTCGTAGCCTTCCAAAAACCTCATGCAGGTAATCCTATATCCAAACAAGACATTGCCAGATGGATAGTTAAATGTATTCAAACTTGCTATATTAAAGCAAAAAGAGATTTACCTATTGCACCAAGAGCACATTCCACTAGGAAAAAAGGCGCCACAATGGCTTTTTTGGGAAATATACCTATGACAGAAATTTGTAAGGCAGCCACCTGGTCTACGCCTCATACATTCACAAAGCATTACTGTGTAGATGTGCTAACAACACAACAAGCCACAGTAGGACAAGCTGTATTAAGAACATTATTTCAGACAACTTCAACTCCTACAGGCTAAGCCACCGCTTTTGGGGAGATTACTGCTTATTGGTCTATGCACAGCATTTGTATCTGCAGCTACACATGCCATTGAACGGAAAATGTCACTTACCCAGTGTACATCTGTTCGTGGCATGAGACGCTGCTGATTCACATGCGCCCTCCCACCTCCCCGGAAGCCTGTAGCCGTTAGAAGTTTGATAAAAACTGTGAATTTGTAAATAAATATTATTTTAATACACATTATGTACATACATACCTACTCCATTGCATGGGCACATTTAGTATATTCACAACTCCTACCTCACCCTCTGCGGGGAAAACAATCTAAAATGGAGTCGACGCCCATGCGCAATGGAGCCGAAAGGGAGGAGTCCCTCGGTCTCGTGACTCGAAAAGACTTCTTAGAAGAAAAACAACTTGTAATACTCCGAGCCCAACACTAGATGGCAGGATAATGCACAGCATGTGAATCTGCAGCGTCTCATGCCACGAACAGATGTACACTGGGTAAGTGACATTTTCCATATATAAATATATATATACATATATAGAGAGAGAGAGAGAGAGGGCGGGCTTGGATTGTGGTTCATGCCTCACAGCACAATCAAAGCTCTATTTCTTTTCACATTCATCGTCATGCTGATGATTTTTGTACAGAATTTTTCTTTTTTCAGAATTTCCTCCTGGATCCTTCCTTTGGATGTCCACTGGGCTCGGTCTCTTCCTTTGCTTATGGTAGTTTTGGTGCCATACTTTTTACTTCTTATTACTCTTCATCTTGATCAAGTACCTTGATTTTGACAAGGCACTTTTTCTGCCTTTTGGCTTTTAACTCGTAAATGTGATGTGACACTTGATGCCTTTCACGTTTTAACTGACCTGCAAGGTGCAGCCGTCACTACTGAGAGGAATCCCCCTTTCTTCAGTCAATCAAGATGAGCAAAAGAGAGATTGCCACCACCCCTTCATCCTGTCCTAGACAGTAGCTCTCTTTAAATACAATTTCTCTGAGATTCGCCTCCCCTCATTGCAATGCTCTGTTCAGGGTGGTGTGCGAAATCTGCCTTATATACATTGAACCACATGCCAGTGGTGGATCCATTATTGACAGATTTGTGTTACACCATTTAGACATAGTTTTGTATTCCTTCAAGTTCTTCTCCTATATTTGTGCTCTAGCGTAAGTTCAGTATAGTCATAAGACTGTGAGTGTTAGCCTTCTAGGCAGGCTATGAACAGTCTAGTATTGCAGTCATTTCAAAATTTGCGTGATCTATTCTCGATTGATGGTTCCAGTATCCCTGGCAACAAAACTGCACAAACATGTACAGGCACTTGAACTGGCTGGCTCAGTGCTGATTATGCAGTCTGTATGTTGTAGTCCAAAGGATTGCTCATTTATGTTTTGAGCTAGTTCACTAAGCCTACTAACATGATCTATATGCTCCAGAGCTGCTGTATCTTAATTTCTGGTACCAAGCAGAGCTCCTTTGATATCATTTGCAGAACTATTGGATTTGAGTCTTTTCTTCCCAGATATATCTTAAAAGGAGGAAAAAACAATTAATTGACCCTTTACTGGCTGCTTGTCTTACCCATCAGACCAGTAACATTTGGAACAGGAGTTACCAAAACCCTTCCAGCTCCCTTGCACCCAAACACATTTGCCTCCATGCTGACCTCTATTGCCTCCCTGCTGTATTCTATGTTCAGTTTCTCACCGCCTTCTTTGATCTGAGTGCCAATTTAAGGGCCAGAGAAATCATTCTTGTTCTTCCTTCTTTTCCTGGTGCCCATGGTGGACGTCCCACCAGCCCATTCGGATAAACTGAAGAACAAGCCCAGGATCTCTCATGCACCCCTACATATTGGCTAGTGCTAGACCTGCTCTCTGCATTTGAGCAGAGTCCTCATGAATGGGTATTGATTCAATTGATCTGCCCTACAGGTGACCTCTCCACACAAGTCTCCACTTGAGGGTTCTAGACACCATTATGGACACCCAAACCTTGACCATTCGGGCCAGGCCAAGGAAAATGAATTGATGTTGGTTGCAGCCCTAGTTCCTTCAGCAGTGAATGAGGGCATGAATTTTCTGGTAGCACTTTTGGCTCGCTCACTGAAGTCTACAATATCCATTGAGTCACTGGTCCTCAATCAGGTTCTACAGAATTAGACAAAGCCATATCAGAGGTGTCATCTGGAAAGTCTATAAACAATAAGTATTGAATTCCAAAAACAGCCCAACCCTCAAAGCTGGTAACATTCTATTGCAGTCTATAGGAATAATACCTTCCCTGAAAGGTCAGGTGTCACCTTCCCAAATGGACACATTTTGGGGCACAATGCCATAAGACATTGGAAGATAATGTACCAGTCTGACGGTTTTCCCCTGAGACAAGCTAAGGACATCATCAGCAGGCAAGCTGCACACCACATTTGTGACAGGAGTTGAGCCAAGGCACCTCTTTTTATACTATATCCAGGATTCTATGTTTATCCTTAACTGGGGCATGCAATAAGGTAAACAGAAAATTGACTTGTCCCAGACCCACATTGATGCTTCTACCACAAATAGAAGCTGCTATTCTTCCATGCTCTGTCAAATGTGACTTAAGTCTTCAGGCGTCATGCCATAGGTCAAGTAAAAGTAGTTGACTTCCCTTTTGAGGAAAAAAAAGTTGCTTTATCCTCAACATGAACAGGTCAGCATACAGTAATATAGAATGGCCACTGTCATGGTCATATCACTCTAATCCAAGTGGTACCTGCAATGATAGCCACCACTTTTCATATTGGCCTGGGTCTTCAGTCTAACTATGCTTTCTTCAGTTTTACTCTGCTCTGTGTGCCTTTTAGGCTTAATATACGTCCTGCATTTTGCATTAAGATCCTGGTCTTTATGGCTGCCACTGTGTTATCTTCCCGGTTGTGTCATCATAGCAGCATCTCTGCAGGAAGCGAAGTATGATCGGCTATGGCCATCAGGACACTGTTCAGTTTTGGGTTCTCTTTGAACTACTCCAAATCCTCAATTGGTCTGTCCAAGAGGATTTAGTAAATCAGGGCAACTATAGTCTTCGGCTCTGTGAAAGATTCCCCTCCTAGAGGATAGGAGCCATCAACCAGACCGTGGACACCTTTTTTGTGTCAGCTTTCATCTAGTGCAGCATTAGGACCAATGGATGAAAGATGAATTTTAGCCTGTTCAAGTTTTTTTTGTTCCAAACTTTAGGTATGGGGTTGATGTTCCCTACCTTTTGATGGGATAATCCTTGCTCATGCTCCAGCCTCAAATCTATGTCACAACCTCTCTCCAGATTGTAGGTAGGGGATGACTCTGGCTAACTCTCTATTACTGCCTTGTGGAACACATACTAATTGTCCCTCCAAATAATTGTTTTGTAGCTGAACAAAATTTCCCTACCACCTAAATCCTTCCTACCAATAACAATATCCGGGGTGGTGATGACACCACTAGACAGCTTCACAATCCTTACAAAGCAAGGAACATCCAGTGCATTCAGGTGTCAGGCAACAAAACATTTGGTAATGATTATTTTTGCTGCTATCCTACAGAGCAGGAGTGGACACCAACACAAGTGGGAGTTCCACTAAAAAAATATTCTGTTGCATATTCGAGTACTGTATTTAGAGTACCATAATGTCTTCTTTATTCATCCTCTCTGGTTATCTGAACCCGTGGATGGGCAAACTGCCTGACTCCGTGGGAGAGGGCCTGGTATTGGACTGAGCTTGAGCTTTCCTGTATACCTTTTTCCAATTAAGTTGCAGAAGGTCAGAGACATTGTGATGGATATTCCTAAGTGCAGATTCCTCATCTTTTGAATAGTCCCTAGGCATTAGACTGGCTCTAGGTAATCCCCAGCAGTACCACTGCAGGTGTTCTGCAAAGCAGTGCCACTTCAGCACTCTGCTGGCTCCCTCTGGCATGCCACTGGGCCCCAAGGAACCATGAGGACCTTCAGCTGGAACTCTGCCGGTGGATCCGCCATCGGTGCCAACTGAAATCTTTGGGCCTATTACAGGCCCAGCACTGGGTTTGATCCTGACTTTGGTCTTGGTGCCACAACTCAGCGCTAAACCCTGGATCATCCTCCTCATCAACAACAACAAAGTGCAACCAATGGTGCTTTCCAACCATGAGCTGATTTTGCTTCACCTTCGACCAAAGCTGCGCTCTGATCCCGCTGGGACCCAACCATCTGCCAACACATCAGACTCTGACTCCTTGCATGAAGGAATGGGCCAGATTATCCACAATATTTGTGTCACAGATTCTGATAAGGACCGTTATGATGGAGGGGATGAATTTGATCAGCCTTACACTGAGGACAACTGTTCTGATGAGCTACAAGATGCCAGTAGATTGGATTCATCTCCAGATACTCTTTAGTCTCTCCACCAGGGCCAGCTACTGAAGAATGCTCCTCATTCGTGGTTGTGATTATAAAACGTGGCTGCTTGACCTCCAATTGCCCACTATAGAGATGACTGAAGTCCTCCAACCCGTACAAACTAATACTGAGCCCCTACTGCCTTACAATGGGACCCTCACAGACATCCTTCTTGGGACATGGACAAGGCGATGCTCCAGACCACTGGTAAATAGGCAAATAACAAGGCACTGCCCTCTCTGCCTCGAGTGACCCAACTTTCCTAATGCAGCATCTGCCTCCAGAAAGCTTGGTGGTGCAAGTTTCCATGACCTAAATCAACCCCAATGCCTTTCCCTCCACCCCACCGGATAGAGAGTATGCCTCTGAAAAGCTTCCACCAATATGTTCTCCTCTACTAGTGTGGCATTACATTCCATTGATGCCAGCTGCTTATTGGGCCCCAACATACATGTTCTGTGGGACTCTGTCGCTCAGGTACTACCTTCTATATCAGAGGACTTATGCCCCACACATAGATAAACCAGTCAGGGTGGCCACAATGTGGCAAAACTCTTGATTTGCTTTTGGTTGGACCTTACTAATTGCCTTTCTTGGGTAACTGGCACCAACTTGACATGTAGGAGCCATGGCTGAACGGAGTCTACAAGCCTCTCTGGGGCTGTCCAATCTTCCCTTGTGGACATGCCCTTTGATGGCTCTTTCCTCTTTGAAAAAAAAGCAGACTTGGGCCCCCAAATGCTTCTTTTGCTCCGTAAATCTTTATTAAGTTTTATTATAATACACAAAAATAAAGAAAAAGCATCAGCGTCAAATAAAGAGGTGATACATTTCACTTACAATAACGCTCATTGCCGTAATGACCTATACATTAGTATTTTAGTCAGGTTGCTCAGAAAATACCAATGTATATGAGTGACCCTTCTGTAATGGGGCGCAAGGATCAGCACCGGAATGGATGTAGCACGGGGGCACTTATCAGTGTGCCGGAGTAGAGGTCAAACCTCTACGTCCAGCCAGCTCCGCGGCGCAGATGGTGGGGCCTCAACAACCAGGAAGACGCCGAGAGGAAGAAAAAGAACGTCAGCTGGAAGACGACGAGAAGGTCGGAGAACGAACGAGGAGGATGAAAACAGCAGAAGCGAAACGGAGGAAAAGACGGAAATCGGGGACGGACAGCAGGAAACACCAATGTGGACCTCACATCCAGAAGACTGAGAGGGAGACCACGCGAAGGAGCCGGCCACGTTCCAGGAGGAACATGACCCCACCAGGTGGACGATCTTCTGGATCCATGAGGCGCCAACCTGAAACAGAAAAAAAGAAAATAAGGAACAGGGACGAACAAAAGGAAGAATACAGCCTTCAAACCTACAGACAAGTAGAAATAGAGAAATAAATAAATAAATAAAAGAATAGACATTTATTGGAAAAGACAAATAAAAAGAGAAAACCGTAAACATAATTTGCGTACTTACGTATCCATTTGTACTTGCCTTTCCCAAGTGGTGTCAAAAGGGGGATAAAACCTTCCTACAGACTTGATAAGTAAAATGGAGGAGAAGTCTACCTTGACAGACATGATAGCACAGTTAGCAGATGGCCAAAGACATTTACAACTTGTGTAGGAGGAACAGGTTAAAGAGGCTAAGGAAGATCGTGAGGCCTTGCAAACTGCTTTGAAAAGTCAAGCTACGATTATTGCCAATAATCAACTAGTACACGAAACCGCAATAGGGAAGCTCACAGAGACAATGGCTACAACCAGAGTACACCAGAACGTCCCTAGCACCGTATTGCAGTAATATCAGGAAAATGATGACCCAATGCATTTTTCACAAACTTTGAAAGAGTGGCAAGTTCGGCTAACTGGCCCCCAGAGTGCTGGGTCAATATATTGCATCTTTACTGACTGGGCCACTACAGGCTACCTATCAAGCAGTGAACCCGGGTGGCATAACCCCATATATAGACATCAAAAAGGCTATCCTGGAACATGTGGGGTTAGACCAAGAAAGTTATTGAATACGTTTCCGACGTACTAAATGGATAAGTCCCGAGAATCCATGTACTCTTTATTATAGAGTTCACCATGAAGCTAGCAAATGGTTGTCCCCTACAGAGATTACCAAAGACTAAGGGGGTCATTCCTACATTGGCGGGCGGCGGGCGGTGGTCGACGCCCGCCAAGCGGGAACCGCCACTTGGCCGCTCCGCGGTCAAAAGACCGCGGAGGCCATTCTGGCTTTCCTGCTGGGCCGGCGCGCCCGCCAAGGGAGCGCCCGCCGGCCCAGCGGGAAAGGCCCTGCAACCCAGAAGCCGGCTCCGAATGGAGCCGGCGGTGTTGCAGGGGTGCAACGGGTGCAGTTGCACCCGTCGCGATTTTCACTGTCTGCTAAGCAGACAGTGAAAATCATGCTGGGGCCCTGTTAGGGGGCCCCTGCACTGCCCATGCCAGTGGCATGGGCAGTGCAGGGCCCCCCATGGGCCCCATGACACCCTTTCCCGCCATCCTGTTCCTGGTGGTAAAAAACGCCAGAAACAGAGTGGCGGGAAGTGGGTCGGAATCTCCATGGTGGCGCTGCTTGCAGCGCCGCCATGGAGATTCAGCCCAGACAGGGGAAATCTGGCGGGAAACCGCCGGATCCCCTTTTCTGACCGCGGCTTTACCGCCGCGGTCAGAATGGGCAGGGAAGCACAGCCAGCCTGTTGGCGGTGCTTCTGTCATTTTAGCCCTGGCGGTCGCGGACCGCCAGGGTTAGAATGACCCCCTAAATGTTTCAAGCCATAGTATTAGAACAATACTTAAAATCTCTTCCTACGTCCACGAAGAATTGGATCCGACAACATCCTGGCTTGGACAACCCTTCTGTGGTTGAATTAGCTTGTGCTTATCATAGGGCTTTAGACTTTCGGGGGGCAAGTACCAGAACAAACTCTCCACTCCCTAAACCCTCTCCCCAATCTTTCCCTACAAAGCTGTTGACCGGGTCAAATCTGGAAAAGCCCTACCCTTATTGAGCTCACTTAAAAGAACCAATGAAGAACCCACAATGTTATAACTGTGCGGAATGGGGCCATATTGCCCAATATTGTCCTCAAAAACTGAATCAGGAGGAACCAATGGAGATAGGGATGGCCAGAGGAAGAGTATTGTGGTTAGGTAATACCGCTGCTCGATATTCTACATCCCTTCCTGTGAATCAGGAAATAAGGAAAACACTAGTAGACAACGGATGTAATCAAAGTGTAATCAATCACAAATATGTACACCTAGGTCAGTGGGTAAAGGGAGAACAGGTGCTGATCACTTGTGTCCACGGGGATAGCAAAACATACTCAGTCGCTATCATACAGGTGAAATGGCTGGAAAAAGAAGAACCCATTGTTGTAGGAACCATCCCAGACCTGGAGGAAGAACTCATTATAGGAACTGATTATATAGCATTTCCCGAACTCCTGGATAGCCTAAAACATACTATTCAGACAGAGTCCTGGTAAGCTGAAGCCCCTTCCTCCACAATAGAAATAAACAAAACTATACCGAGGGAAAAACTAACTAAGACACAAAAACGAAAGCAAAAGAAAACCTACTACAAGGGAGGGTAATTATATTAATGATCCTAAACCTAATTCCAGGAAGCCGATATTTTTGGTAGCAAGACAATTTTGACAGTCTAAACGGGACAAACCTACTCTAAAGCAAGCCTGGCATGCTGCTCTCACTAAAAACAATCCCACGGTAGGTCCTTATTTTCACACTAGAAATGATTTACTGTATCGAGTTATCACTCCACAAGGAAACAGAAAACCCCAATTGCTAGTTCCAAAAGGCTACAGAGAACAGGTACTTCACTTAGCACATGGAGACACAGGGGAAGGACATCTAGGGAGAGAGAAGACTGAAGAGTACATAACAAAGAGGTTTTATTGGCCAGGGGTATATGGTGATATAAGAAGACATTGCCAACAATGTCCCAAATGTCAATTAATTAACCCCTCCATCGATCCCAAGGTTCCCCTCCTTCCGTTACATATTATAGAGACCCCATTCCCGCGGGTGGGTATGGACCTGGTGGGCCCATTTATACGATCATCTAAAGGTCACCAATATATCTTGGTTCTTGTGGACTACGCATCTAGATATCCTGAGGCCATGCCTTTGTCAAGTACGACAACGAAAAGCGTGGCTCAAGCTATGATATAATTATTTTCCAGAGTCGGATTCCCTAAGGAGCTCCTAACCGACCAGAGAACACCTTTAATGTCCTGAGTAATGTACGAAATATGTCAGACGCTGGACGTCCAGCAAATACGGACGTCGGTTTACCATCAGCAAACAGATGGCCTTGTGGAACTTTATAATAAAATCATCAAGAATCTCCTATGGAAAACCATAAACGATTCCGGTAGGAACTGGGATTAAAAACTACCCTTGGTATTGTATGCCATACATACGCATATGCAGTCTTCCACTGGACACAGTCCGTTTGAACTTCTGTTCAGAATACAACCTTCGGACGATATTAGAGATGGTGGCTGAGCAGTGGGTGGAAACAGAGGAGGAAATAAAAGACATTCTCACCTATACTAGCGAGTTAAAAGAAAGCGTACATACAGTTTGGGAGGATGTACACACCCAACTAAAATAGACCCAGACACGACAGAAGGCTCAGTATGACACTAGAAATAAGGCCTGGGACCTAACTGTAGGACAAAACATACAAAATACCGTCCTTGAAAAAGTAACACCGGTAACATAAAGGGTTGAAATACCTGTAGGATCAGATGAAAGTAAAATTTATCACATTAAGTTGTTGAAGACATGGTATGAGAAAGAAGACCATAATGTAGATCTGTATACTACTACCTGTCCAGAGTCAGAGATACCAGTATTCCCTTCCCCTCCTGAGTCCAAACAAGAAGCCAAGCCACATTTTGCTACTAACCTCATACCATCCCAAAGCCATCAACTAGAAGAGATAGTCCATAACCACAACAAGGTATTTTCAACCAAACCTGGTAGAACCCACCTCATGAAGCACCACATACGTACCATAGATGGAAGAGTCTCCTGACAAAGTCCCTACCGCATACCAGAAGGTAGCAAGCAAGATGTAGAAAAAGAAGTTATGGAAATGATAAAAGCAGGTGTTATTGAATCATCTTCCAGCCCCTGGTGTTCCCCTATAGTATTACTTCCCAAACCAGATGGTTCTATTCGGTTCTGCGTAGACTTCCGGCAACTTAATTCCCTGTCACACTTCAACACCTATCCCATGCCACGCATAGATGATTTTATAGAAAGATTAGGAAATGCAAAATACCTTACTACATTGGATTTAACGAAGGGCTATTGGCAGATTCCCCTAAGAGCATCAGATAAGGAAAAACAGCCTTTGCAACCCACTCTGGGTTAATTAAGTCCACAGTATTGCCTTTTGGGTTGCATGGGGCTCCAGCAACCTTTCAGAGATTAATCAATATTGTGCTGCGGCCTTATCAAGACTATGCGGCAGCATATCTAGATGATATTGTAATATACAGTAAAACCTGGGAGGAACATTTAAATCACTTGCCAGACATACTAAAAGCCCTCCAACAGGCTGGATTAACTGCTAACCCGGAAGAATGCAAAATAGCTCAGAATACAATCAACTATTTGGGTTATGTCCTAGAAAATGGAACAATCAAACCACAGATAGAGAAAGTGGAAGCCACCACACAAATACCAGTCCCAAAGAACAAGAAAGATATAAGGGCCTTCCTGGGTATGGTTGGTTATTATAGGCGATTCATTCCGTACTTTTCTGACATAGCCGCTCCTCTTACGGCTCTATTGGAGAAAAGACAGCTACATCAAATATCCCATTTGACTGAACTAGAAAAGCATCGGTTCCTCCATATAAAATCCTTACTAACCACCGAGCCGATCTCACATTGCCCAGATTTTCACAAACCGTTTCAATTACAAACTGATGCTTCCAACCAGGGATTAGGAGCAGTGCTATCCCAGGAAGGGGAAGATGGCCAATTCCATCCAATGTAGATATCAGTAGAAAGCTTCTACCTAGAGAAAAATATTATCCCACAGTGGAGAAAGAATGTCTTGCGATAAAATGGGCAATCAAATCACTTCTGTACCACCTCTTAGGGAGGTCTTTTACCCTCCTTACGGATCACACCCCAGTGACTTGGCTATCTAAACATAAGGACACTGATTCCCGAGTACTCAGATGGTTCTTATCGTTATAACGTTTTCTATTTCAGGTGAAACATTCACCAGGATTCCTACTCTCCAATGCTGACTTTCTGTCTCGATATCCGTCCAACGTGTGGCTCCAGCAAGGGAGTGAATGTAATGGGGCGGAAGGATCAGCTCTTCACTGGACATACCCCGGGGGCACTGCAAAGGGTGCTGGAGTAGAGGTCAAACCTCTACATCCTGCCGGCTCCGCAGCGCAGCGGGCGGGGCCTCAACAACCAGGAAGACGCTGAGAGGAAGAAAAAGAATGTTGGCGGGAAGATGACGAGAAGGTCGGAGAAACAAACAAGGAGGTCGGAGAAACAAACGAGGAGGAGGAAGACAGCAGAAGCGAGACAACAACGAAGGAAAAGACTGAAATCGGGGATGGACAGCAGGAAACACCAACGTGGACCTCACATCCAGAAGACTGTGAGGGAGACCACGCGAAGGAGCCGGCGACGTTCCAGGAGGAACGTGGCCTCACCATGTGGACGATCTTCTGGATCCCTGAGGTGCCAATCTGAAACAGAAAAAAAGAAAAAGAAAATAAGGAACAGGGAAGAACAAAAGGAAGAATACAGCCTACAGACCTACGGACAAGTAGAAATAGAGAAAAAAGAAAGAAGAGATATTTATTGGGAAAGACAAATTAAAAGAGAACATTTGCGTACTTGCGTATCTATTTGTATTCGCCTTTCACACCTTCTCTCTTTGCCTTTGAGTGCTTTAAAGACAGCAAGTCCACAGTACTCTCCTGGGCATTTGTGCTCCAAAGCATGAGTTTCCCCAGAAGTTTCACCCCCTCCATGGCTATAGTAAGGATTTCAGTACTACTGTCAGCCCCTGCAAGTAGTGCAGCAGACTCTTCAGCCTTTTCATGGCTAAGGCTGTGTTAACCCCAGATAACTTGGTCAGCCTGGAAAGCAACTAGCAGCACACATTTGTGGCAATCATATGCAGCTCCATATGTCACTTCCAGAGTGGAGCGACGGTGTGGAGCAGCACAAGGTCACCTACTGTTGCGCTGAGGTACTGTTTAAGATTTTCCGTATCCAGTCTGACACTTGGGAAATACTCAGAAAGTGAAGCATCCTTAGTTAGAGTATCCACCAGAAAAGCGTGACCTAAGGTAAGTAATTTTTTCATCAAGGATGTTTGCCCATCATAATTCTTGTGCCTGCTCCGCCTACCCCAGAAGTACCATGTGTGCCTCCTCCGGAGGAAAGATGTGTAGCCCCTGGAGACATGATTTATGATAGTTCAAAAAAGTGGTCTGTTTTGGACATTCTTGTGGCAAACATGAAGTCTTTCTCGTTACTTTGTTCATGAGCCTTTGCATGAGGTTCACTCATTCGGCCCTGACAAATCAGAACTGTTAACCTGTTTATCAATGCTCTTACTGAACCTACCTAGTGTGAAGAATCTGTTATCTCGAAAGTTGTTTGATCTGTGTATTATTTTGTGGAGACAGTCCATGTAAACACAGACCACCCCCTATAACTAGTAGTCCCAACCTCGTGAGAATGACCTGATGAAGAGGCACCACGGAGTGCAGCAGGGACAGCAGATCAAGGACAACCCCCTTTGCATTAGAGGTTGATTTAGGTAGATTGTATAATGAAAGAAGGCCAGCTTGAGTTGGAGTTAGATTAGAGACCTACAGCCTGAGATGGCAAGTGGCAGATCTTCCTAGCCAGACACAAGAGCTTTAGAAGGCCTAGCACAGCAAGCAAGCCCAGCCATGCTCGAAGTGAAGGTGAAGAGCACTGATCCTCATTTGCCCCCCTAAACAATAATGAGGTAAATAAAAGTGGCATAATGGGATGGAAACTTGTCCATCGCAGTGCTACCCTACGGGAAATGGACAGGTGACTGAGACACTCAAAGTTATGGGCGTGGAACACAGACCACAAAGGAAGTGTGCTGGCATTGTAAGGTGGGAAGTCTAAAGTCATCCCTTCACATAACTCAGGCAGATCCTTGACAGAGGAACCTAAAGAACGGTCCACAGAGCATGATCATTCAATCATTAAACAAAACACAGAGTATTCAAGTAAAGAAATTACAAGAGAGATTGACTCCATACATCCAGATTTAAAGAGGCTTCTCTATGAAATACTTGGAAAGATTAATGAGCTGGAAGAAAGAATGGTGTATCTGGAAGAAACAATGGATGAAGGGCCAGATTTAGGGTGTAATATTGAACTACAAGAGAAGCAGGAAGACATTGAAAAAACAGTGAGATCCAGTAACATTCACATAAGTTGGTGCCTTGTTTGGAACAAAGGAGAAAACATGCATGACATCCTTATAACCTGCTTGATTTTGTAAATTTACTGCCTATTGAACTAGTACGCACAAAGAGAGTGAGTTTGAAAGGGATACAAATATCTCAATAAAGGCATAGCTGTCTTAGTTTTTTTTTAAACTTTTATTGTATTGGCATTTCAGCTTAAGCAGGCATAACACAATGCATAGTTCTTTTCATAACGCAAATCTTACCATTTGTACAAGAAACACAGTTAAAGCTTACAGTTTTGTTGAACCTTATGCTTTTTCTGGTACGTTTGCATTGTCATTAAAGAGTATCACTCCTCTTTTAGGATATAAGTATTAGTCAATTGTTCAATAAAGCTTATTAGTGACTATGGTCGGGGGAGAGCGAAGATATAAGTAAACATGTCATGAATGGCCAGTGTACAGTTTTCCAATAGGTAAATATACATGCCATCTAAGGATTATCAATCAACTTCACTAGTTGAGATATAAAAAGACTAAAGACGAAACCAACAATATAGGAAACTGAGAGTGTAGCTGTTTTAGTTAAGAGTGAGTTGGTTTGTCACAAAAAAACTTTGAGACATATATAAGCTGCTAGTGCAAATTGTCCGTGGGCCACAATATAGCGCCTACATTTGCTAACATGTATGTGCATGTTTGAAAACCGTCTACTAACAGAACATCTGAGATAAAATTATAGCAATACAGTGGAGATTGTTCAGGATGAAGTGTTTCCCCTTGGCAAGGTAGACACAAAGAGGTGTAAGACTTTGTTAAATAATTGAAAGACCTGCATCTCACTAAACATTCTACATTGACAGTTGCAAATACAGAGTTAGCTGTCTTAACCCCTTCTCTGCCAGGCCTTTTCCCCTCAGGTGCCAGGCCTTTTTTTTTGCCTATTTGGGGCAGTTCACGCCTCGGCCCTCATAATCTTTTGTCCACATAAGCTACCCACACTAAATTTGTGTCCTTTTTTTCCAACATCCTAGGGATTCTAGAGGTACCCAAACTTTGTGGGTTCCCCTGAAGGAGACCAAAAAATTAGTCAAAATACAGTGAAAATTTCGTTTTTTTTCAAAAAATGGAGAAAAAGGGCCACAGAAGAAGGATTGTGGTTTTTTCCATGAAAATGGCATCAACAAAGGGTTTACGGTGCTAAAATCACTATCGTCCCAGCTTTCAGGAACACGCAGACTTGAATCAGAAAACCACATTTTTCAACACAATTGTGGCATTTAACTGGAACATACCCCATTTTCACTATTGTTTTGTGCTTTCTGCCTCCTTCCAGTTAGTGACAGGAATGGATGTGAAACCAAGGCTGGATCCTGGAAAGCTAAACATTTCTGAAAAGTAGACACAATTCTGAATTCCGCAAGGGGTCATTTGTGTAGATCCTACAAGGTTTTCCTACAGAAAATAACAGCTGAAATAAAACAATATTGAAATTGAGGTGAAAAAACAGCCATTTTTGTCAGCATTTTACTGTGTAACATTTTTCTGCAGTAACAGATTTTTAAAAGCAATATACTGTTACGTCTGCTGGACTCTTCTGGTTGCCGGGATATATAGGGCTTGTAGGTTCATCAAGAAACCTACGTACCCAGAGCCAATAAATGAGCTGCTCCTTGCAATGGGTTTTCATTCTCTACGGGGTATACAGCAATTCATTTGCTGAAATATAAAGAGTGAAATATAGGTATCAAGAAACCCTTTTTGTATTTCCAATATGGGCACACGATAAGGTGTTGCGAAGCATTGGTTATTTGCGCCTCTCTGAATTCCGGGGTGCCCATACTAGCATGTGAATTACAGGGCATTTCTCAAATAAACATTTTTTTAAACACTGTCTTATATTTGGAAGGAACATATGTAGAGAAAGACAAGGGGCAATAACACTTCTTTTGCTATTCTGTGTGCCCCCAAGTCTCCCGATAAAAATGGTCCCTCACTTGCATGGGTAGGCCTAATGCTCGCGACAGGAAACACAACATGGACACATCACATTTTTACATTGAAATCTGACATGTTTTTTGCGAAGTGCCTAGCTGTAGATTTTGGCCTCTAGCTCAGCCGGCACCTAGGGAAACCTAGCAAACCTGTGCGTTTTTGAAAACTAGACACCTAGGGGAATCCAAGATTGGGTGATTTGTGGGGCTCTCACCAGGTTCTGTTACCCAGAATCTTTTGCAAACCTCAAAATATGGCCCAAAAAACACTTTTTCTTCACATTTCGGTGACAGAAAGTTCTGGAATCTGAGAGGGGCCACAAATTTCCTTCCATCCAGTGCTCCCCCAAGTCTCCCGATAAAAATGGTACCTCACTTGTGTGGGTAGGCCTAGCGCCCGCGATCCTAAATGCCCCAAAACACAATGTGGACACATCACATTCTCCTAAGAAAACAGACCTGTTTTTTGCAAAGTGCCTAGCTGTGGATTTTGGCCTCTAGCTCAGCCGACACCTGGGGAAGCCTACCAATCCTGCACATTTTTGAAAACTAGCCACCTAGGGGAATCCAAGATGGGGTGACTTGTGGGGCTCTCACCATGTTCTGTTTCCCAGAATCCTTTGCAAACCTCAAAATGTGGCCAAAAAACACTTTTTCCTCTCATTTAGGTGACAGAAAATTCTGGAATCTGAGAGGAGCCACAAATTTCCTTCCACCCAGTGTTCCCCCAAGTCTCCCGATAAAAATGGTACCTCACTTGTGTGGGTAGGCCTAGTGCCAGCGAAAGTAAATGCCCCAAAACCCTATCTGGACACATCAGAATTATTAAATACAAAACTACCTGTTTTTGCGGGTGGGGGCACCTGCGTTTTTGGTCCTGGGCTCCTACCAAACCCAGACATTTCTGAAAACTAGACACCCGAGGGAGTCCAGGGAGGTGTGACTTGCATGGTTCCCCCAATGTTTTCTTACCCAGAATCCTCAGCAAACCTCAAATTTAGCTAAAAAAATCAAATTTTTCCCATATTTCTGTGTGAGATCACCACACCGGGACAAATTTCCTACCACCCAACGTTCCCGATAAAAATGATACCTCACTTGTGTAGGTGGGCCAAGTGTCTGTGACAGGGAAGAGCCAAAAACCTGTCGAAATTGAGGGGGAACCAAAGTGGGTCCAAATGGGCAGTTTGAAAAAAAACATATTTAATGCTGACAAGTGCAGCAGAATTTTTATCGGTATAGATGAGACAATGCTGGGTGGTAGGAATTTTGTGGATTCCTGCAGATTCGGAAGGTTCCCTTACAAAAATGTGGGGAAAATGTGTGGTTTCCAGCAAAGTTGGAGGTCTGCAGGGCATTGTGGGTAAGAAAATGGTGCGGGTGCATGTGAAGCACACCACCTGGAATCACCCAGATGTGTAGTTTTCAGATGTGTCTAGGCCTTGTGGATTTTTCTACATGGCAGCTTCCCAAAGTCCAAAAAGTGCAGCCCTCACCATTCCAAGTGGGACGATTTTGAGAGTTAGCCAAGCTCTCATGGCCCAAATGTAAAACCAAAACCCAAAATAATCAAATGTCCTCTTGCTTGCCATGGGATAAGATGTTTTAGTGTGCGGGGAGAGAGCTGAAAGACTGTTACCTCCTTCAGTTGGGGTGGGGGCATCACCAGGCCCATACTGGTTGGTAGCCGCCACCCCACTATTTTATATATTTTTTTAATTCCCTGGCATCTAGTATGCTTTCTGCCCTCCCGGGAGTGGATCTGGGGTAATTTCCCCATCTGCCCACCAGTAGGCAGAACTACTTTGGCCCCATTTATTTGGGGTGGTGGTATGGCCATACCCCCACCCTCTCATTTAGGAAAACAAATCTTCCCTGGTGAGCTTTCTGCCCCCTTGGGAGCAGATGGGCCTTCCAAAAATAGGCCGATGCCAACAGTAATGTGGCCCCCATGGGGAGCGACCCTTGCCCACGGGGCTGGCCCCCCAAACAAAACACACACATACACACACCCCAATCCCTGGTGCCTAATTAGTTTCTGGCCCTCCGGGGGCAGATCGGCCTAATAGAAATAGGCTGATCTGCCCCCAAAGAGGGCAGAAATGGTCTACAACAAATTTGTCTCCCCCCCCCTTCCCAGGGGAGCCACCCTTGCCTAAGGGGTCGCTCCCCATATATATATATATATATATATATATATATATAAAAAACTTGAAGAAAAAATATATCCCTGGTGTCTAGGAGTTTCTAAATCCCCTCCCCCCCCCCCCCCGGGGCAGATCAGCCAAATTATAATAGGCCGATCTGCCCCCAAGGGGGGCAGAAAAGACCTAAAAATATCCCCCCCCCCCCCCGGGGAGCAGCCCAAGGGCCCGCTACCCTTATGTATAAACGTAAATAAAAAACTAAACTCCCTGGTGGTTAAATAATAAATAAAAATAGGCCTTTCCTCTCCTTTCATGCCTCTCTTGCTTTTGCATTTCTCCTTCGAGGGCAGCCTCTGATGAAGTCAGTGCACGATCGCGCGCTGACGTCATCAGACGCCATGGGGTTGGAGGGGGAGCCCAGGGGAGGGGGTGCCAGGCCCCCGGGGGTTGCGCTAGCACTTCCTCCGTGGGCCCCTATCTGGATGTAACGGTTACGTCCTGGGCACCCGAGCGTTACGTCCAAGGGAACCAAAGGGGTTAATGATGTTGTGATCAACATAAATAATGGAATGTTTGTCACAGATTTGTAAATGAAAATGTCAGACAAGAACTTATTGTCTAGTAAAGAATGTAATTAATGTTTTGCACAACGGGAAAGAAATTCAGACAAAGAAAGAACTCTGAGAACTGTTTAAAGAAACAACTGAGACAGTGACAACAATTTCAGTAGTGGGGCTCTAGATCAGTGATACTTTAAGTATGGCTTGGGATCCGAATGCAGCCCTCCTGACTTTTACATGCAGCTCCCCGGTCAACAGCAGCACTGGGCTGCTCTTTACTCGATTCAGCACCAACATTAAAAATATGTTAAATAATAAGCAAGCATTTATTTGAAGGTTAATTGAAGTTATAAAGGGAAGAAACAGGCGTGTCTTACACCACTTATTTTTAGGAACACCTTAATTTTTAAAGTAATCTTGCAGCAAAAGTGTAAACTATGATAGTCTCTCCAAAATTGAAAAAGTTTATTTCATTAACGTGCATTAACGCTTCACCTTAGTACATCAGATGATATCCGTGTTTTAGGACGTGTGCTTTTTTAAAGTGATAGTTTTTAAACATGAATTTAGAAACATCAATTAACCCCCCCACCCTGACCACAATTGCAAGAGTGAACTAAGAGGCAAGTAAGTTGTTATATGCACTATTAGGGTTGCCTGAATTATTACTGTTATACATGAATATCATTCTTGTTCATTAAATCAACAACAGGAGGTTTTGCGCATCACGAAGCCTTGTATTTCGAGGTCTTCTTATATGTGATAATGAAGAAAAAGGAGGGCAAGGGAAAAACAATTGCCCAGGACCACACAATGTACTAAAGTAGATTGATCCCAGGTTTTCTGGTTTCATATTGTGTAGTTCAGCCACTAGATGCATATTTGCTTTGCTCCCATTTCCCCACCAGCCCATGCCCCTGTCCTACTGCCCCTGTCCTACCATCCCTTCCCCCCAACAACCTCCCCAGCCACCACTCTGCTAGCATCAATGCAGCCATTGGTCACATCACAGACTAAAGTGTTTGCGAGTACCCATCCTCTAGATTGTGGCCCTCAAAAGAAATCAGGGAATCATATGACACTTATGATTCTTCATTAAACAGTTAAGAGTCCATCCTGAGATTTGAGATACATTAAGTAGAGCAGAAGTTTGTAAAATGCAAAGAGAAACTGATGCTAATCTACACATATAAGAAACGTCAAATAAATGCTGATTGAGGTAAAAGAAATGAAAATAAATTTCTTACAAAGAACATTGATGAAAGCAAGGATAATAATGTTTGTTTCTTTGGGCTGCAGCCCTTGTGGCAATATAATTAAAGGTACCAAAATTATATATTTAATGGGGTTAAAATGTAGGTTTCATATTATGGATAATGTGATTCAAAAAAATTAAATCTTGTTAATGCTCATAAGCTCTTGGTGTGGTCAGATACATGAAGGGAAAATGTAACACAAATTAAAACTTTAATCGTCAAACATAGATCACCCATTTAAACAACAGACATACTTTCAAATTTGTCCAATTACTGTCATCATTACATTTCGCAATATAGGACCTAATTCCCGTAGATTTGGCTGTGACATATTTCTTCAATACATGAGTAAGCCAAAAATACTACTGGAGTATGTCACATCCAAGCATATGCCAGTCTTTGTGAATTGTGCTCCTAAATTTTGAATATTTAAGTTGGTAAGAAAGTTCCCTAAAGTTAAGCACTTATATAAGCTTTAACAGAATGCCAGTGGAAGAAACATTTAAATTCAGGAACCTGAATTGGACTAAATGGGATAAAAATATTTAAGCTGCTTTCTTCGAATTTGTTAGGATGTTGGGGTAAATCACCAGGAGCTGTAAGCACTCTAATTAGCTTGGAAAAAACAGATATACATAATGACACATTTGGAATTACAGTATTGGATTACTAAATGGCAAAGCTCTGCATATCGGAACCTAGGCGACAATTTATGAAGTAATAGGTTTAAATTGAGATATGGGGAGAAAAATGTTCTTTTCAGCAGAACATTTAGCATCTGAAATGCCTCTGAAGTAAGGTGAAAGGATGTTAATCATTCAAGTTCCAGAAAAATAACTGTGGCAATGCAATGAATTGAAAACAATATCAAAACAATTTCCCCTATTCAACACAGGTTTGAAGTAGGTGAAAGGATTAAATCAGAAGAAAACTAATGCAGTGTAAGGCACTCTACTGATCAGTCAAAGTGAAATTGCAACTTGAATAGGATGCTTTTCCGTTTGAGACCACTACCAGCCACATCTTGCCCAATTGAAATCACGTGGTACGTAGGACTCTCTATCTCCACTGACTGTGCAAATATATACTTGAACATAAATGTACTGGTCAGGGCAAGGACTCGATCACAACAAGCTAAACTCAGAACAAAAGACTTATCCTGCTATTTAACAAAAACAAAAAGGTGTCTTGAAAACTAACTAATGAGAGACTCAAGGTAATGTTTAGCAAGATAAATGTTTCATACTTGGTAATGAGCATCTTGGAACAAATATGAAAGAAGACCGTTGAGGATCAGTGGACATAGAGTAATTGAATAAGTCGTTTTTTCTCTGAGGAACAAATGGCACTGTCAAACATATACAGATTGTGGAAGCTATTTGTATCCATGTCAAGGGCCATGAACGTTGGACATATTAAAATAACACTATGCTTAGACTATTGGCACCACCAACATGTTATCCCTTCTCTTCTGCTATATTTTCTTTCCTTTCCTACATCACACCATTCAAATAAATGCATAAAAAAAGCCCTCAACACCCATTTTCGTAGCACCCTAAGTTCACAAAAATAAACAGAAAGTGCAAGTTTCATATCGTCAACTCAATTCTGTTTTAATGTGTATCAAACACACTTCTATAATTTTATATGTTTGTAATTGCTGGGTACAGAAAGAGAACAACCAAAAGTCTGTTTGTTTAAAGATTGTATTCGTTTTGCATGATTCTGTGGTTTTTGCACACTGGACCAAACAAATTTGTATTTCTTTATTAGTTTGGTATTCATAGAGTGATTTTTGCAAATTGACACCACTAATGGTCAGAATAAATTGTCAGAGGACAATCTCATTTTATTACCTACCTCTTTAGCACCGCTCACTAGTGACCTTTAATATCCATAAATAAAATGTGATGTAGGTTTTTGTATGTGTTACAATTAATATTCATTAGAACATGATGTTTGGTTTTAATTCATTTTTACTAGGTAAGCAGTGATTTTCCTTGTTTTACAGGTATCCCATATTTGAAAACCCTTACCCCTTGAGTATTCATGAATCTCCTGTTACATGTTGTGAGTATTTTGCTGATTGCCCCGTGGACCTTATACCTGCACTTTATTCCGTTGGGGCTAAGCAAAAACGTCAAGGTTACAGTAAAAAGGTATTGACTGATAACTATGTTCTTTTTTTTTTTATTGTACAAAATGATGCTTTCTGAAACTAGTTATGTTGTGCTCTATTTACTATGTATTTTCTTCTTTCAGGAATGGCCAATCAATGGTGGTAATTGGGGGTTGGGAACTCAAAGCTATCCTGAAATAATAATTACAGGGTAGGTTGTCATCTGTACATTAATTATATTTTTGTATTTGTATGTATGCTGTTTGTTTTGTTTGATATTTGCATAGTGGGTGTGTGCAAAGACTGAACTAAATTCGTTGTTGCATGTATATTAAAACAACACCAATAGGTATACTTATTTTGCATTTCATCAGAACATCATTAATTACCTGCTTATTTTTGAAGACTGTGACATAAAATTACCCTGTAGACATGTTTGACTTTTAAAGTCTTCTAAAGCTATTCATTGTATGGATGGAGAATTATGTATTCAGAGGAACCATATGCTGTGTGCTAGATCACATCAGGAATCATTACATTTCAGTGTTTGCATATGGAGTTGTTACATTGCATGGTAACACATATATTGACCATGTTACTATAACCAGTAACCATGATTCATGCCTTCAATATGTACTTCTTGTACCTCATATATTAGATTAATCATTACATTTTCCTTGACTGCATTGATAACATCTCTGATGATATCTGAAATAACGCATTTACAAGAACACAGTGCATGATGGGGTCACAAGTTATAGTTGCTTAAGATAAGTACAACTGGTTAATTTCTATGGATTGTTATTTTAAAATGTTATGTTTTAACTGACATTTTCACCTAAACTGTATCGTCCCTTTAATATACTACATAAAATATTGAACATAAAAGATTGGGCATGGTTGTTACAGATTCCATTCCATCACCACCAGCCATATAATCAACCCTGTCTCATATCACCCACCAACATCACCCTACTCTTTGTACCATAAACAAACAACCAAGAAATCTTTTGAATCCACCACACATATTACCCTTCCCTGCTACCAAATCTAATACAAACACTCATAAGCTCTGTCCATCTTCACACACACCACATACTATACTCCTATGTACACCACCACCCTTTCCCATTCAACCTCCACTTGTCACCAGTACTTTACATCAAAATCCTTTTACACAAACTCACTACATCAGTATCTGGTAAAAATCACAAAAACAAAACGTAACACACACCAGCACATCAAACTCTCGCACACACACAATTTCATAATACAATCCATCACAAAATAGAAACAAAACCCCACTCCCACCCTCTTGATTACACAAATAAAACACATCATAAAGCAATTTTACACCCACATATTCTATGTTTACCAGTACCTACCACAAACACTGCAACACAATACAAAAACTCTCATTCACTTGCCTCTCATCCATTGCACAATTCAGAGCCTTAAAACATAACTCACATGCTCCACCACCACACCTAACTCATGTCATACACCTTACTCCCTAAACATACGCAAATGAAATAGCCAACATACCACTCTTCACATCTCCTTGTCGGTATTACATAACAAGATGACTGTACAAATGCAGCGCAGCTGCCTGCCCCCTCCCTAAGCCTTTCATGATACTGGGGGGCCAGGGCTGGCTCACTTACTATGTCCTGGAGAGCCCACCCTGAGACACAGTAGTTTTCCTGCCCACACTACTGCGAACAGGAAAACTTGTGTTTTTAAAGCTCCTGACGTCTGAGAGCAGACTTGTGATCTGTTTCTCTGCCCGCACTGATGCAGGCAGGGAAACAGAACAACATATTGCTTCTGCCCGGAGGGAGCAGCATAATTAGCTGCTCCCTCCATGCAGGAGCAATGCTGCCTCTTGCACCATGCAGGGAGCTGGTTGGGGCCGCGAGGCTCTGGGCTCCCCAAGCGTGTTGGTCGGTAGGTGCCTTGGGTCGGCCACTGGGGCACCCACCTTTAATTGATGTCGACCCTGGGGAATGAAATCACTTGGACCAAAACAGCTTCAGGTAGGGGGGTCTCCGCTTTAAAATAAGACACTGACCCGGAGATGGGGTCCCCAGAGCCGCTATAGGTTCGGGAATAAGGGGCCTCACAGCTCCAACCCCCTTCTATTCACATTTCGGCCCCATGGGATGTGGTCCTTGGGCCTAATTAGACTTGGGGGGGGGGGGCACACACTCACATCCTATATTAATTACTCACCCCTAGAGGATGGGGTCCCCGGGCCAAACAAGGCTGTGGGAAGGGGCCACACACCCCCTACCCTTTTTTATTAAATTTGACCTGGGTGAAAGGCTTGTGGGGGGGGGGGGAGCACATGCCACTCTCCCCTTTTTAATTGGGTTTGGCCACTGGTTTGGGTTCCCTGCCCCCATAAAGGCTCTAGGAGTGGGTGTCTGTGCAGCCCCCCTCCCATTTTAACCAAAAAGCATCCCCAACGCCAATTAAAGGTTGGGGAATGGACCGCACACCTGTTCCCTTCATATATATATGTGTGTGTGTGTGTGTGTGTGTATATATATATATATATATATATATATATATATATATATATATATATATATATATATATATAATAAAATGTGTGTGTTTTGGCTCAAGGGGATGGGGTCCCTATGGCCCGAAGGCCAAACCTATGTTGTGGACACCAAAGGCAATGCTGGGTGTGGGGTTGGCACCCTGTTGGGAGTTTGGCTACTCAGGATGGCAGCTGGCCAAGACCTCTAGCCAAAGGGTGTGTACGGCATACGGTTGTCTGCCTCCTGGGAGTTGTACCAGAACTTGGCTGCAAGCCACGCCCTGCAGCAGAACCCACAATGCGTGTAACAAAAGTGCGTGGGCAGTGTAGGGTTGGCTCCCTGCAGGGGGAGGCGGGTTGGCCACAAGGCCTTTTGCCAACAATCTGCTTTGCATGGCCGAAGGCAGTGAACTGCATGGGGTTGGCTGCCTGTGGAAGGTTTGCTGCTGGGCAGGCCCTGTGGCCAACACCCCACTGCGCACAGGCTTCGGCAGTGTGCAACAAGCAGGTTGGCTTTACCTATAGTAATAAAATATTACTTTATGTTTAAAAAACTAACTAGAAATTTGCTGAAAAAAACTAAGGTTTAAATAACATTATTGTTATGTGTGATAAAAAAAATCTGTTCCATTTAAAGAAACAAAAACCCTAGAAATTCACTGCAAAAAAACAAAGGTTAAAGTAATATTATATTTTGGTGAATATGTCAGTGACAACATTTATGTTTTGAACTTGAAAAAATAAACTGAAATTCACCAGTCATAGCTAGCAGGGCTGTTACCTGCCTCTCCCCAATACACTGCTTATGACCTCATGTTACATCACTAATGACATGTTCTATGACATAATTTGTGATATCACTGATGACAACTCAAATTACACCAGTGATGATATCACTGATGACATCATCCAATGGGTGGGTAGCTACTATGCTTATTTTTCTACCTAATTTTGTACAACCTGTGTCCAGCTAATGGGTGCAAGTCTTTACAAAATGCAGGCAAACCCCCTGCAAGCAGCCAGCCGTGCATTGTTGGGGGATGGCCACAAGGAAGCCAACCACACCCTTTGCAGGACCTTTAGCTGTGCGATAGGCGGATGGACAGAGGGCATAGCCTTTGGCCATCCCCCATACACGAATCCAACCCCATCCTTCGTCCATGCATGGTGGGGAGTTGGCCAAGGGGACACCATACCCAGGGCTGATACTTAAGTTTGGAAAAGGGGAGGCCACACAATAGCCATGGTGAATAGACAATTTGGCAGCCATGGCCATACTAGCGGAAAATATACAAGGCACAAACTATCCTTACACACCTACTTTGTAGGCCTAACCAAAGCATTTGATTTGCTCAACAGAAACTGCCTGTGGAGAAAGTTCGCAAAATGGAATATCCCTCCAAATATACTAAAAGGAATTTAACTTCTAGACTCCCGTAACTGGGCCAGGGTCACACTCGGGTGAAAAAAGTCTAGCATCCGGAATCTGGAGAGACAGAGGTACACTGAAAGGAAGAGCGGTGTTACAAATCTCAGCACTCAAACACCTGGCAACCAAATTGCAAAGTCCAACCCGGCAGCCACTGCTCACAGTGATAAAGGCAGAGGTTCTACCAATGTTAACATACGGCCTGGAAATCTTCCTTGGTAAATCTGCAAGCTTCTTGAACATTTCACAGAGCAAGTTATTCCTCCTCATGCTCCTACTACTACAAAACACCTCTCCTGCTCAGATCAAACTAGAATTTGGCCTCCTGGATGAACAGCTCATACAAGAGGGTTCTTTTCTCAAATAAGCATTGCTGCTGAGGCAGGCACCCCCAAACTCACTACGATTCTTGTTATGGCAACAAATGGCACCAAAAACAGTCCCAAATCCAAATTCATGGTCAGAGAAAATAGTGGTATCAGTTAATCACCTTAAGCCAGAATAACTTTGGTAAAAAAGACTACCTCTCCAGGCTTTCAAGCTAGCACTGAATAAACAAGTCAAACAGCCTTCCAGGTGCGAAAACAAATCAAAATTGAGACAGTGTAGCCATGTTTGGATGATCATTAATACATTAACAAGGCACCAACTGTGCAGACCTACATTAGTGCTCACTTAAAGTACAAAAAATGAAAGTGCTCCAAGCCAGATTTAGGCTTTTATCTTCTCTTGATGCCCTTCCAAAATGGCACCAACTTAGAGGACAAGGAGTACAGGTTTGCCAATATCCTCTGGAAGATTTCCTGAATATAATATGTATCCATCCAGTGTTATTACATTGGCACAAAATCTATCTCTAAAACATTTTTAATTCAAATGGCATCAGATCCTGCCGCCAAACAATTTTGTTCTGCTTGCAGTGTCCAACACCACAAACCATGGCATGCTTTGTAAAATTTCACTTCAAGGCAGACTCTCTCATCAAACAGTCCACAACTGAATCCACTAGGTTCATAACAGAAGGTGTACACAACCCTTTTTTATGATTGGCCTCCCTTCCCTATTTATTACTGGATCAAAACTTGAACATCGGCAAATGCTCTGAGCTTTCACTGCACGTTAAGCACATCAAAGAAAATGCCCCTTGGCACTAGTGAAAAAGCAAAGGGACAATTTTAGAATGCATACTGCTTGGATTTGCTTGGATTCAGTAGCAAACACCTCTCGGTCGCATGTCATCTTAAACGGAAGCACGGCTCTGTAGCACTTTACTTCTGATGGTTTTAGACCGGGTCCTTTTTAGCCCACTACGATGTTCTTAACCTCAAAATTCATTAGATCATCAAAGAAAGATTTTAATCTGGGCAGAACTTACACATATAAACAAAGCAGGGACTTAAATAGTTGTTTAGGTGAAGTAAGTTGAAGAAGTTGTTGGACTTGACACTGGATTTGTTGTATTTCTGTTTGGAACACAGGGATTCTTTCTAAGCAGATCATTGGCTTGGGGCACTGAATCACATTGTAGATTGGAAATTGAGGTGTGTCAGAGACGGCAATGATTGTGTGCTGTATTGGTTACATTTTGAGAAAATTATGCAAGAGTGGGGGCTAATAGAGCAATATTTGTTCATGAGCAGGCTTATATTTCAGATGGAAAAGTACTAGAGTTGGAGACCAAATCCCTGGGGCCTGGGCATTGGATATTTTCAAACAGGGTTGGAGATTTTTGATAAGTTATGTGTTTTCTTAATTTGCAGTGATCCACAGGGTTTTAATGAAGATGAGAAGGGAGAGTTGTCAGTTGGTTTTAATGATTAGTTTTGAGATATCACAATCTTGGTTTCCAAGAGTGTAGAAACTGGCAAAAGAGGACCCTTTTTTGATTCCAGTAAGACAGGTTTAGATGGTAGACCTGGACAGGGAAGACAATCCCTTGGTTTTGTTAGGAGTGTTGAACCGCCTTGTTTGGAAGGTGTCAGGGCACCTGAAAGCTGTTCAGCTCTTTTGAGAAATGCTCATTTCTCCTCAATCCACTGGGATGAGGAAAAGATACACTGGTATTTGTAGATGGTAGTAGTTAGAGCAAGGAGGGGGGTCTGGGTTCTGGATCCCCTTGAGGCCCCTGAGGCCCTGATACCAAATTACTTAGCAGAGTTACTACGTAAGGGTCACTTTTATACAGCAGTCATTTGGTCTAGTTGTTGGTAAGAACACTTTGATTTGTATGGTGATGAAAGGTATTAGGCTTAGGTGACCTTCCAGAACTTGTAATGATTTTCACTGGGTTGTGAATCTGGCAGGCAATATATTTTTAAACATTAAACAGTTGAGCAGGGAATTTACCACTTTACTTTGTCTGATCTTTTAGAAGGATTTCTGATATGAATAAGTTGGAGATTTATCACAGTTATGGACCCGATTGGGGCTACATTTCGGCTTGTGAAAGAGAACTAAGATTATGTATGAGCAGGCTTTTTATCCAAAGTGTAACATTTGTGTGAATTTGCATGAATGTACATAAGAACAAAGTGCTTGAATTTGGAGCGTACGGTACCGATCAGTTATTGATTTCTTACTTGAGGCCTTACAAGGCTGTGTCCACAAGCACTCTAGCAAGATGGGTGAGATCTGTGATGATTGAGGCTGGTTTAGATTTGACAGGGTTTGGCGCACATTCTTGTACATGTTCTGTGGCAAGTAAGGTGTTCTGGTCTAGTGGATTATTGGAGAAATAGGTACACTGCAACTTATTAACTAGGAAGAGATGGTTCTGGCTGGGAATATAGTATATAAACTGTAGGAGCACTGTGAATGAGAGTTTTGGCCTTTTGTGATGCATTTATATCCTTATGTTCTTCAGACTGCTGCAGCAGGGGGAGACCATGAAGGATTATGCATAATTCTATACTCATGTTTTTAATGAAATCTAGATTCCCCCTTCATAACAGTTGGAGCATCACCATTCTCTTGCAAGCCTTTTACAACCTTAATGTTTTGTTGCTTTATTAAAATTTACATTGCTAATTGCTTTTCTAACTTTTATATTGTGAGACACATTCCAATGTTGGCTGCTACTTCCAATACTTTTTCTTGACTCATGTATTTGGAGAAGGTTCAATTAAATTCTTCTAAAATTGTGTAATCATCTGTGTTAGAAATTGGGTCTTTGGTTGACAGTCAGGTTACCCCCTGTTCAAGCAAGGACCCTCACTCTAGTGAGGGTAAAAGAGAATCACCCTCAGCTAACCCCTGCTTACCCCGTTGGTAGCTTGGCAGAGCAGTAGGCTTAACTTCAGAGTGCTAGGTGTAAAGTATTTGTACCAACACACACAGTAACTTAATGAAAACTCTACAAAATGACACAACACCAGTTTAGAAAAATAGCAAATATGTACCTAAACAAAACAAGACCAAAACGACAAAAATCCGACATACACAAGTCAAGTTATGAATTTTTAAAGATTAAACTCAAAAATAGCGCTTAGAAACAAAAATGCTTCGATGAGGTGTTAACACGGCGTCGTGACGGAGTCGTTCCCAACAAGCTGACACCAGCGGCGCCGGACACGGAGTCGCGTAGACCCCCACGTACCGTACCTTTGGTGAAGAGTGAAAACATGTCGATGCGAGAAGTCGGGGATCACGGCGTCGGTGCGAAACATTGAATCCGCTCACTTCGAGCGGCGTCGGTCACGACGTGGTGCGGCGACTTCCACGGAGTCGCGGACTTCAGCAGACTGCGAAGAGCTTCGCGTTCCAGCGAAGGTCACGGCGTCGGGTGCAGGCGGCGTCACCGGATTCAGCAGCGGCATCGGTCCGAAGTCGTCCGAAGTCGATTTCCTTGGATTTCCACCAGCTTTCCTTTCAAAGGCCCAGGGACTGGATAGGGCACCACTTGTCAGAGCAGGAGTCTCTCCAGAGACTCCAGTTGCTGGCAGAGAGAAGTCTTTGCTGTCCCTGAGACTTCAAACAACAGGAGGCAAGCTCTGAATCAAGCCCTTGGAGATTTCTTCACAAGATGGAAGGCACACAAAGTCCAGTCTTTGCCCTCTTACTCTGGCAGAAGCAGCAACTGCAGGATAGCTCCACAAAGTACAGTCCCAGGCAGGGCAGCACTTCTTCTCAGCTCTTCAGCTCTTCTCCAGGCAGAGGTTCCTCTTGTTTCCAGAAGTGTTCCAAAGTCTGTGGTTTTGGGTGCCCTTCTTATACCCAGTTTCTCCTTTGAAGTAGGCCTACTTCAAAGTAAAGTCTCTTTGGAATGTGAAATCCTGCCTTGCCCAGGCCAGGCCCCAGACACTCACCAGGGGGTTGGAGACTGCATTGTGTGCGGGCAGGCACAGCCCTTTCAGGTGCGAGTGACCACTCCTCCCCTCCCTCCTACCACAGATGGCTCATCAGGATATGCAGGCTACACCCCAGCTCCCTTTGTGTCACTGTCTAGTGTGAGTTGCAACCAGCCCAACTGTCAAACTGACCCAGACAGGGAATCCACAAACAGGCAGAGTCACAGAAATTGTATAAGCAAGAAAATGCTCACTTTCTAAAAGTGGCATTTTCAAACGCACAATCTTAAAATCAACTTTACTAAAAGATGTATTTTTAAATTGTGAGATCAGGGACCCCAAACTCCACATGTCCATCTGCTCCCAAAGGGAATCTACACTTTAATCAGATTTAAAGGTAGCCCCCATGTTAACCTATGAGAGGGACAGGCCTTGCAACAGTGAAAAACGAATTTAGCAATATTTAACTGTCAGGACATATAAAACACATTACTATATGTCCTACCTTAACCATACACTGCACCCTGCCCTTGGGGCTACCTAGGGCCTACCTTAGGGGTGTCTTATATGTAAGAAAATGGAAGGTTTAGGCCTGACAAGTGGGTACACTTGCCAAGTCGGATTTACAGTTATAAACTACACACACAGACTCTGCAGTGGCAGGTCTGAGACATGATTACAGAGCTACTTAGGTGGGTGACACAAACAGTGGTGCAGGCCCACTAGTAGCATTTGATTTACAGGCCCTGGCACCTCTAGTGCACTTTACTAGGGACTTACTAGTAAATCATATATGCCAATCATGGATAAACCAATCACATACACATTTTGTAAAGGAACACTTGCACTTTAGCACTGGTTAGCAGTGGTAGAGTGCCCAGAGTAACAAAAACAGCAAAATCAGAGTCCAGCACACATCAGCAACCTGGGGAACAGAGACAAAAAGTTAAGGGAGACCACGCCAAGGATGAAAAGTCTAACAATCTGCATTGTTTTTTAATAGTGTCCTGGCTATGTTTGAACTGTATTGAACTCTCATTGTTAGGAATAGCTTGCCGACTTGCTCTTTAGATAAAGCATGGTGAGCAACTGTGGCAACCTCAACAGGTTCCAATAATATATATAAAAGGAATTATTTTTCTTTCTTTTTTGCTAATCTCTGAAGAGCTCTAATGGAATTCTCCATGAGTCCACGGCTTTTTGTAAGAACAACATCTTGTTGGTAGACAACTTAAATCACTTAAAGCGTGACAAGTAATTCTAAAAAGGGTTTGGTTTGTAGAGGCTTGTTAAAGCAATGGTATGTACGTTATGCAGAAGAGAAGCTACTCTGCTATGCACTCTACACCTGTAAAGGCTGCATTGCTTGTTTCTGGCCCAACATTTCTCTTGCACTTAATTTGGTCCAACTGAAATGCTTCAAAGTAGACTGTTCTACCTATTTTATCAGTCGCTGACTTATATCATCCTTTCCTTGTCACGAAGAAGCGGGGAAGGGTATTTTTAAAAGAGTGAGATTTGCTGCATCTCCCCAGATTAAGAACATCTCTGTTTTGAAATAGAACAAATTTCACCCGCTCATTCAGAGTGCCAAACTATTTCAGAGTGATAATATCAGGTTCCTAATGTGACACAGAAAATTCCTAATAACATCCTTTTACCTTGTACTAGTAGTAGTTTGATGTTTTGTATTTTTGTTCTATAGACAAAAGTAATGCAAAATGGAATAGCCCATGAAGTGATGGGTGCTGCAAGAGGTCTTCTTTTTAGTAGTTTGGGTGACTGAGGAATTGTTAGCTCCCACTGGGCAGCACTATGCCTTGTTACATAAAGAAATAAGCATGAAAGGTGCAAGTTTCTTCTAAGAAGAGTACCTAGGAAGAAATACCCTTTAGGTATAGAAACCTCTTAAGCAAGACGTAGGGAGAGGGTTGATCAAGAGTTTCACCGAGGAAATCCAGGCCCTAGACAACCCTACAGCCAGCGTTTGAACAAGACCAGCAAGAGTTTGAAAAACCCACAGGAGAATCCCCAGCTGAAACATTATTGGAGATATGAATCAAGCATTGTAATTAGGCCACTGAAAAATCAGCTGTGTTGCGACACAGGAGGCGTGAATGTCGCAGCCTTGAATAGCGGTAGACACACTGTCAGAAGTATAGGAACAGGAAGAAAGTCCATAGGAGGTAGAACCACCATCTTGTCTTGGAAGCTTCATTGAAAAAGGTTGTGTAGGTGGCCATCATGGATTGGGGAAAACTCCTGTTTTCTATAACTCCTTCCAGAGGGTTCTCCTTCACTTATGCTGATGCTGACCTCCACTATTCCTCTTCTCCCCTTCTCCGGCCAAGGCTTGACCACTGCTCAGTAAAGTCCTTGTACCTCAAATGAGTGGGGACGGGGTTGATTCCTGTGAGAAAACAGGGCTGATTGCAGAGGCCCCATAACTTTTTGCCCCCATTTTCCTCTTTTTGCTGGTGTTTTCCTGACTTTGATGGTGCCCTGGGTACTGCTAACCAGTCCCAGGGCCTGTGCTCTGTGTAAAATGGATATGCAAATTAGGCTAATTATAATTGGCTAAGTTAACCTACCTATAAGTCCCTAGTATATGGTAGGGCATGTAGGTTTAGGGACCACAGCATAGGTGGTGCACACCTAGGTGCACTGCTGAGGTGCCCAGTGTCATTTTAAAAGCAAGCCTGCCTTGCTGGCTGCTTTTAAATTAAAGTTATATGCAAATTCGACTTTGGAATTAAAGGTACTTCCAAAGTCTTAAACTACCTTATTTTTACATATAAGTCACCCCTAAGGTGTGCTCTATGTGCCCCTAGGGCTGGGTGCCATGTAACTATAAGCAGGGACTTTATAAAAATAGATTTATAAGCCCTGGTGAGGTAAAAACAGCCAAATTCGTTTTTCCCTCATTGAAGTAAATGGCCTTCATAGGCTAGAATGGGCAGACTTTATTTTAAATTGTAAAGTCTCCTTAAATGTTACATACCAAGAATTTGGTATCAAATTAATTGTTGTAATAAATCCCACAACTTCCAGTTGTTGGATTTAATATAACTTGTTCAGGTAAAAAGTTTAGACTTTACCTAAAAAGTTGCCAATTTCAGCTCTGCATTGTTTTTGCTGCTGTGCTCTGATTGGCCAGTCTGCAGCAGCTTCTGCCAGGCTGCCTTGATGAGGTGTGAAGTGGCCAGGCTTCACACAAAGAAATGTGCTTGGGGGAGAGAATCTCCCCTCAGCAGATGGTGAGGCAGGAAGGGGGAGGGCTGCCAAACTGGTCTTCAAAGGCAGAGAAGGACATTTGCAGCACCCAGCAACACCCCCACATCCTGCAACCCCAGACAATTAGGTGCCCCCTTGATTAGACTAGGAGAGGGCAGGAGAGGGGTGTGTTTATGATTTTTAGCCACACCAGTGGGTGGGCTCAGCCAGATGTAACCTCCAAAAATCAGATTCATCCATGTTGGATTTTTAGAGACTGTTGCCTTCTGGGATGGATTTTTGCCACACTTCCCAGGAAGTGGTCATCACAGGGGGACGACCCTGTCCCTGATTGGAGAACCAGGGCCCCCCTGCTTTTCACCCAGGAGCAAGGATAAAACTGGCAGACCTGCACCCACACCTCAGATCCCCTCCAGAATTCAACAAGAAAGGAACTAAAGAAGAAGGAGGACTGCCCTGCTGGACCCCTGGCCTGCACCTGGACCCTGCACTCAGAAGGACTGCACCAGCTGCACACTTGGGCTTCACCACAAGAAGGACTTTGCCTGGCTTCAACTGGTTCAAGGAGGGACTCCCTGTTTGCTACAGGTGAAAAATTGCTAAACCAGAGTCCCCTGCACCAACTCCTGAAGAAAGCGACCAGCTGACCACTGTCCAGTGGCCAAAAAGGAGTTTGCGCCAGGTGCATTCTGGGAGTTGAAGTCCGCACCCCCCAAGGACCATCACAGAACTTCTGGACCCTTGGGGTGAGCTGTGGACCCCAAAAGAACCTTAAAAGAACATCTGGGTGAAGCCCCAGAAGTTTGGAAAAGATTTGAGAATTTTTGGAAAAAAGCTCCAGAGAGGGACCGACCCGCCGCGGAAATTCTAGCCGGCTTGCCTCAACCGCGACCCGGCCTGACTTCGTGGTTCGTCCCGGTAAAGAAAAACATCCAAAAAAGAGACTAAGTCCGAACGTAAAAAGTTGACCGGGACCTCCCAGCCATCGTATCCGAGAAGGGCTCCATGGACGTCGGATCAAGATCCAGGTTTACCCCGGTCGAAGGATTTTCATCTCGAAAAAACGACTAAGTCCGAAGGTAAAAGTCTCCACTGAGGAAACCCACATCGCGTATCCGGACAAGGGCTCCAGGAGGTCGGATTCAACTGGCAGGTTTGTCCCGGTGAAGAAAAACTTCAAAATAAAGACTAAGTCAGAAGGTAACTTTTTAACCGAGGCCTCCCGCGACCTGTAGCCGAGCAGGGCTCCATCGCGGTCGGCCTGAAAGTTTGACTTTGCCCCGGTCGAGGTGCAACCAGATGACCCGATTGACGCTTTTTGTTTCTAAGCGCTAGAAAAGTAATAATTCTTTAAAAATTCATATCTCCGGTTCCCCTGAACCGATTTTAATCGTTTTTGTGTCATTTTAAAGATAAAAATATAAACTATTTTTATAAATTGGTTTTGGATTTTTAAACTGTTTCCTGTGTTTTATTTAATTACTGTTTTGTGATATTTGAATGCTTTACACTTTGTCTCCTAAGTTAAGCCTTGACGCTCGTTGCCAAGCTACCAAGGGTTGAGCTGGGATTAATTTACTGAGACCTAACTGTACCTATGTGGAGGTTAGTGGCTTGTTGCTAGGTGTAGGTACCTACCTGCCCTACCAATAACCCATTTTCCAACAATTCCAAACCATAAGCTTCTCTCCCTCACCAGAGGAATAGAAGTAGCCCATGAAGAAGAGGCTACCACGGCTGTACCCCAGGAGTAGCCCGAGGCCATAAACCAGCAGCACAGCCTGGGTACCCTGCCCTTGTGTAAGTTCCTTTGTTTCAAATGCTCATGCACACCTTAAGCACTGCCAATGTGAAAGGCACAGTCTGCCATGATCGCAGCACTGTAGATCTATCTTTACTCATGAGGCAAAACTAGAAATAAACTCCCCTAAAAGGTTACAGCCCTAATCATTTGGAAATTAGCAACGGGCTTCTCCCTTATGTGGCTTCATGTACTACTTGTATGAGTTGTGGTACCTCTTGGTATATGAGCTCCCTGTCTGTAACTCAAGTTCAGATGCTTTCCTCTCACAATTTGTATCCTTGATAGCAGTATCTAGTGGCAGTCTCAGGTCTTTATTACTTTGTATCAGCTAGGCAAATCTTGCAAATTAATGCTCTTAGTGCTCCTTTCTTCATGTAACAAGAACTTAGAGCTAAATATGTTTTTTCAATTTATTTTTAAAACGTAACAAGACAACAAAGTATGTGGAAGGAAAGATTACATCAGTGGTAACCAATTTTATATGAGAGATTGCTTTTCCCTTCTTTGGAGTTAAGTGAATCTCTTAGTCAATTGCACTTGGTTTCACTACTTGCACTTGGAAAGACCTTTCATCATTCTATAAAGCTTCCTTGGGTTCTTCATCCACATTTTTAGGTTGAGCGTAACATTTGACGTGTTGTATACTTAATAAGTATACTTATACTGTGAGTTCCAGTGATTTCATTTGTTGGTTCTAGTGTCATTTAAAAATCCTTGCTTGCTAGTGGTCAGTTCTGCCTCTTTGTCCTGCCTTTTTCTCTTTGGGAGCAGCACCAAGTACTGTATGATTTCGCTGTGTCCTGTTTATCTCTTCTGTAGGGGACTTTTTCTTTCAGTATTTGCCTGTTTGTATTACACTGTGGGTGTATAATCTGCCCCTCCTCCCCACCAGCTACCTCTGTAAACATAAACCAACAGCCGAGGGGGGCTTTTCCAGGGCCAGCTCTCCCTTGTTCTTTTTATTTTGTAGGCAGTGCAATCTTGCTGGACAGTAATCGAGTGCTTCCTATGACTACCAGTTTATTATTTACTTGTAATATTCCCCCGTCCCTATCCCCGCCCGCCCCTCTCCTTGTTTAAAGGTACTAGGTTCTGCAGGGGGAGTTTACAATTGTAATAGTTCTAACCCGAACAAATACGAGACCCATTGAATTGCAAATGCTTGTGTTCACGTACAGTGCTCACTGAAGGCTCTGATTCACTCGGTAACAGCGCCCTTTGATAATGATTCATCGGGTTGCCGAGCGCTGCAGCTGTATGTCTCTAGCCTCTCACTTCTCCAGCTCCATGACTCCATTCGCTCACTGCTTGCCACATCGATGTCATTAACGCAGTGCTTTTTCTTGGCAAATATATATAGCGGGAACTCGGCCTACAGACATTGGAACGCTTTTTATGATCACCGGTTACTTTACACAAGTCATTTATTTATTTACGAGAGTAAGTGATTTGCCCGGAATTACAGGGTGTTGAGCCGACATCAGTAATTGAACATGGTTTCCTACTTCCAAAATTGGCAGCTCTGAACCTAAACCTAAATACACCGACTCCGCTGTTCTTCCAGTCTGTAAATCCCCCTTGCCTTACTGGTCCTTACAAAAAATCTGTTTTTCTTTCCCTCTACAAGACGCCAAATTGCAAGTCTTGCTCTGTCTATTATTTGGATTTGGCACAATGCTCTTTATTTTTTTAAAAAACGACTGTGTTGCTTGGGCCAGTAGCCAAAGTCATTTTAGCAAGAGGGGAATCTGGAATCAACCTAGCAATACCGACTGAAGTAGCCAGGGTTTGTGTTTTCCTAACTTGTTTGCAATGTCATTTCGCTGACCATGATAGCCTAAACCTGAAATGTGATTTGTTATGCCCATGGCCACTGGAAAAATTTGATTTCCGCATCTGTGTTTTCGGCATAACTATGTAGTTGCCACATAATCTGTCTCCGGATGCATAATCTGCAAATTTCACCCAAAAATTGTTTTGACCTCAAACTGATCTAAACCTTCTAAAAACGTGTTGCCACGCAGTGGGGTGGGGGGGTTGGGGGGGCGGGGGAGGGGCGTTGCAACGGTTGACTAATTATTCCGTTGCTTATTTCTGTAACTGAGTGTCAAAGCGATACTAATGAGGTGAAACCTTTGACCAGATAGTCTTAACGTGAGAAAACGCCACAGATGTGCACTAATACTTCAACAAAATGTGACGCATTAAGCCACATAACGTATCTTACCTTGCTGTCTTTTGTGTTGCTTAATTAGGTGCCGCACTGCTGCATAACTCCAGTGGCTTTGGGTATGACTTCAAAAGCACAAGGACGCCTTTGCAGGGAAACAATCTAAGAGCCAAGTATTTACACTCTGCACATTTACTAGTTAGGGGCACAAATCGAAAGTACTTGAAATACATTTGAATACATTTTTAAACCATTGGCAATACAGACAGCTGGGCACTTGGACGGGTTTGACTTCAAACCCAAAAACGTTTTATTATGACATCGGTAGCTATTGCTCAGGGCAGCTGACTACTTACTTACCCTAGCCTACAGCAGGGCAACCACCAGAAAGTTAATAAGATTGCATTAACTTTTGGGGCAAGGGGAATTAACACATTCTTTAGCTACTGAGTCAAGATTTCTCCATTGTGTGTAGTTTTTTTTTTTGAGTTTTGTATTTTGTATTTTAATCTGTGTTGCTTTGTACTGATTATATAGCATTTTAATTATTCAGCAATAAGATCCAGCCAATTTGTTGGCCCACAAGTCACTGACTGTCGAGCAAGAGTGAATCCTTAAGTCATTGAATGTCCTTTCCTTTTCAGTTGTTATGTCACCCAGTAGCCTTTCTCTATGACCCCTCAAGTCACTGAATGCCCTGCTCTGTCATTCTTTGAATCGCAGCCTGACCTCTCTCTGGTAGTCATTATCTCACTGAATGTTGCGCTTCCATCAACCCTTATGTCACTGAATGTGCAGTGACTGTGAACCATTTGCTGAAAGCTCTGTCCTGCCCCTAGCATTCCTTAAACTGAAGGGTGCCTTCTTCTTGTCATTCAGTCACTGAATGTCCAGTCCCTTGATTACGTCACTTTTTTTCCTCTGGTCACTGAATCTGCAGTTACTCTGACCCCCCCAGTCATGGTGCTGTTACTCCCCCATTCCGCGCCTCTAGTTTTCACTGTGTCACCAAGTCCTCGAGATTTGTGATTCCTGGATCGGTGGACTGGACTCTGCGACACATTTGCTCTATTTCTTCTCTTAGTTATGTTTTTATTTTCTCGTTCTTTCTTTCCCTTATTTCTTTTATTTCTTTGTGACCTCTTCTCTTTCTTCCTTTTGTCTGTTGTATTCCTTTCGCTTCTCTTTTTCTACCTTATCTGCTTTCTCTCCTGAGGCCTAGTTATCAGTGGAGCAACAGGTGTAGTGGCACTGGGGCACAGAGACCTATGGACCTCACTCAACTCTAATTACTGCTGTATTTCCCTATCTACATTGCAGTCAACCATTTTCCTTTCATACTCCAGGGCCCAGGACACCGTTGTCCTCTCCATCTTTACTCCTGACTCCCTCTTTCCTTTCACCCTCCAATCTGTCCCAAATGATATTTTTGTTATAGTGTTTTCAGCATCACACTCTAATGCCAAATGTTTATTTTTGATAAAGGTTTATATGATAATTGTACATGTTTTAAGATAGAGGAAGAAGGTAAATGGAGGTGCTTTAGTTAAATGCTTGGCCTCTGGAATTAAATGGCAGGAAAAGACAAAATTATGAGGCAGGGCTGACCAATTTATGTGGCAAGAAATGTCCAGTTATGAATTTACAATGCCAACAGCTCTAATTCAAGAAAATGTGACACCTATTGCATTGCAAATGCTTGTTTCTAATGTCGTCATAGTGTCAGCAACCATGCTCAACCTTCCTTGATTGTCCAGTGGAGTTTTCAAGTGCTGTCTAGGCATTCTTTCTAGATATCAAAGCGAGTGTATTCTCAAGAATGTTTAATAGTACTTAGTAGTTCCGACTAGTACTGGTTTCTTTAAGGTAGTCATCTGCAACGGCATGTAGGTGATTAGGTTTCTTTGCAAGAAATAGCACAGCTATCCTCTGGAACACTACATACGCAAATACTCAAGTTACTGGATAAGGGGGTCGCTACAGTGGCAAAATGGTCCACCTGTCACTGAGTCTTCAGAGCTATGGCAACTGTCTCAGAGGTTTTCTCCTTATCTATCAAAATATGAATCTCAGACCTCCTATCTTTTAGACTCTTCTTACCAAAAGACAGTTGTCTGTGGACCTCCAGTGGTGGCTCCATTTTCTGGGGCTTTTCGAAGGAACAGGGAATGTGCACATGACCTGTGGACAAATGCAGGTTGGGGGGAAATGGTAGTGCCCCGGAAAACAAGGTGTAGCTTTACTTGATGAATGCCAGGCCTGCAAGAGCTGTGGGAGGCTCCTCTCCTGTAGCTGCAGAAGATATACAATTATGAATGGTATTAAAGAAACAGAGGTTTTTATTAAAAAAAAAAAAAGTTGGTGTTTCTGTTACAGAAAGCACTTTTACTTGCAAGGTCCACATGTTAGATACTTTTGTAACTATAAAGTTGAAAACTCTTCTTTTCTGAAATCTGTAGTGATGCTAGTCATGCATTTCCCTCTGTTTGAATAAGATTGATAATGTAATGTCCTGATCAGCCCAGATTATTGAGTCAGAGTACTTTCATGTGTTGCTCAAAATGTCTTTTTTCACCATCGAAAAGTGACTTCTAATAAAAGAGTATTTACTTGCCGAGTTAATGACACTGTGACTACTGTCTTTCTGTACTGTAGCTATTTCTGGATTTTTAAGTATTTCATCAAAAGTAGTTGGGCATATTCTCTGAGTTCAGCCATCTTAGCTATTGTAGGTGAGACCCTAATACAAATGTTGTTTCTTCTGGAATAATGTTCCCCATCTAGAATTTGTTGAGCGCGTTACTGTTGGAGGTTTTTTTTGTGCTCAAACAAATCAAACTTTCTATTGAAGATGTATTGCCACTTACAAATCAGGTACAGTCTCTAATATACTTGAGTTTAATCATCAGTTTTATCACTGGGACCTCTACATTATGCAGTTCATATTGTCATACTCGTAGACTAACTGATTAGTGGCCAAGATATCAGTGTTTTTTTCCCCCAAGTTATACACTTTGAGCACAAAGAAAGAAGACTTTCACCGTAAAGGTCAAACAATTTAGTATAAAGATGTTTTAGGGTACTAAAAGGAAGACATCTGAGAAATGTAAATTAAAGTGCACTATTTAGCAGAGTGATGAGTGGTGTCAGTTTGAAAACCAGGCTGCTGTGCAGTAAGTGTGCCTGCTCGGCATGCATCTTGCCACTACCGCTATGATGGAGCATCCAATGTAAAGTGCTCTAGAGGTGCCCAGGGCCTGTAAATCAAATGCTACTAGTGGGCCTGCAGCACTGGTTGTGTCACCCACCTAAGTAGCTCTGCAATCATGTCTCAGACCTGCCACTGCAGAGTCTGTGTGTGTAGTTTATAACTGTAAATCTGACTTGGCAAGTGTACCCACTTGCCAGGCCTAAACCTTCCATTTTCTTACATATAAGACACCCCTAAGGTAGGCCCTAGGTAGCCCCAAGGGCAGGGTGCAGTGTATGGTTACGGTAGGACATATAGTAATGTGTATTAAATGTCCTGACAGTGAAATGCTGCTAAATTCGTTTTCACTGTTGCATGGCCTGTCTCTCTCATAGGTTAACATGGGGGCTACCTTTAAATATGATTAAAGTGTAGATTCCCTTTGGGAGCGGATGGACATGTGGAGTTTGGGGTCTCTGAGCTCACAATTTAAAAATATATCTTCTAGTAAAGTTGATTTTAAGATTGTGTGTTTGAAAATGCCACTTTTAGAAAGTGAGCATTTCCTTGCTTAAACCATTACTGTGACTCTGCCTGTTTGTGGATTCCCTGTCTGGGTCAGTTTGACAGTTGGGCTGGTTGCACCTCAGCTGGTTGCACCTCACACTAGACAGTGACACAAAGGGAGCTGGGGTGTAGTCTGCATTTCCTGATGAGCCATCTGTGCTAGGAGGAAGGGGAGGAGTGGTTACTCACACCTGAAAGGGCTGTGTCTGCCCTCACACAATGCAGTCTCCAACACCCTGGTGAGTGTCTGGGGCCTGGCCTGGGCAAGGCAGGATTTCACAAGCAAGAGAGACTTGGCTTTGAAGTAGGCCTACTTCAAAGGGTAAAATGGGTATAAGAATGGCACCCAGAACCACAGACTTTAGAACACTCCTGGAAACCAAGAGGAACCTCTGCCTGGAGAAGAGCTGAAGAGCTGAGGAAGAAGAGCTGCCCTGCCTGTGCTTTGTGGATCTATCCTGCAGTTGCTGCTTCTGCCTGTGCTAGAGTACAAAGACTGGACTTTGTGTTGCCTTCCTTCTTGTGAAGATCTCCAAGGGCTTGATTTAGAGCTTGCCTCCTGTTATTTGAAGTCTCAGGGACAGCAAAGACTTCTCTCTGCCAGCACCTGGAGTCTCTGGTGAGACTCCAACTCTGCCAAGTGGTGCCCATCCAGTTCCTAGGACCCTGAAAGGAGAAGCTGGCAGCCTAAGAGGAACAAATCCACTCACAGAATGTCATGCAGGGAAAAGATCGACGCGACTCCGATCTGCGGCTGAAAAATCGACACGCGGCTGGCTTCGCAGCTGAAAATCGACGCTCGCCTGCAACGTGACCGGAGGATCGACGTCCGGGGCTGGAGAAACGACGCACAGCATCGCTGATGTAGGCTGGTGAGATCGCAACCCACACTTTGTGGTTTTCGGATCATCGTGCGGCTGGATTTACGACGCAAGTACCGCTGGGCGTGTAAAAACAACGCCAGGTCTGCCCGGACCCAAGAGTGCTGACCAGATCGACGCATCGCTCGCCTGCTGAGAGAAGAAACGGCGCACGCCGACCCGACTAAAGGAGAAACTGCACAAGGTCTCGCTCTTGAGTGATAGTGACACATCGCAAACCCTTTTTGATGCACACTCGCCCGTGCAGAGTTATTTTTGATGCACCCAAGGTACATTTTCACGCTAACAGCGTTAGCGTTATGTTTAAAATTACATGAAGACCCTTTTTTGCATTTTTTGTGATAACTTGACTAGTGTATTGTGGATTTTTGTCGTTTTGGTCTTGTTTTCTTTAGATAAATATTTTCTATTTTTCTAAACCTGTGTTGTCATTTTGTAGTGTCTTCATTAGGTTACTGTGTGTTGGTACAAATACTTTACACCTAGCTCTCTGAAGTTAAGCCTACTGCTTGTGCCAAGCTACCAAGAGGGTAAGCAGGGGTTAGCTGAGGGTGATTCTCTTTTACCCTGACTAGAGTGAGGGTCCTTGCTTGGACGGGGGGGTAACCTGACTGCCACCCAATGACCCCATTTCTAAGAAGAGGCATGTACGTGGTGAAAACATGTGTGGTAATGGATGTGTGGTAACAACATTACATTGTAATGCCCTCATGGTAATGGCTGTTTCCTAAAATGAAGCCTATTTCAGAGCACTTCCTCCTCTAGAAGATTTTTAGAATTGATATGTTTGTGTTTGCAGATGAAGAACCAGAGTAGTGTAACTGAAAAACAAATTGCTTTTTTGATCAACTGTACAGTGAATATCCAACCTAGAGTACTCCATCGCTGTTGAGCATGCTTTCGATTGCATATGATAAAATTCTGTTCCGAGAGTTTTCACTTTTATTTGTAAATATGGGTCCATGTATTTTAACCCTCCCTTTTTAGTTTTGTTTATTTTTCGAAATGTTGATACACTTTTGTTATACTCCTTAACAGGCATGCAGATGGTTCTGTCAAATTTTGGGATGCATCTGCAAGTAAGTACTTATTTTTTTAAGTTTCGATTTGTAATCTTTGCTCCATATATGAAGGTGTGCAAGGAATATGCATTTTTACAAATGCTGGTAATGTATTCTCATTCTGTGATGTCATGTAACCTTTCTTTGCCATTTAGGTGCATGCAGTCTGTTAGTAGTGTAGTTTATCACCATTGGAACATCAATTAATTCAACAATTGTAAAAGTGTTATACTCAGTGTTGCGCCTTGTCTTACTTGTAACTGGACAATGTTAATAGGCAAACACAATGTTAATTGGTGTAAATGTTAGATAGATATAAACTCCTTCAAGTCCTTAGCCATTGAATGTGTTTGCTTCAGTGTTCTTCTTAGCATAAGATTGGTTTTAGGGAAACTTTATTGCACATTTTATACCTTTTAACATGAACCTGTTTGTAAGAGGTCTAAGAGATGGACTAACATTATATTTCCTTTGTTTCTTGTTGCACCTACAAGGGTAAAGCTGCCTAGCAACAGTAGCAAGTGTTCTTTTTAGGTCTGGGTTTAATGGCATGCATCATCATTAATTTCAAATATTGTAAGTCTTTTGGAAAATCATGGCAAGTCATATAGCTGATCTAGCCTTCACAAGGGAAATTGAAGTATTGTTTTCTAGCTTGGTGCATCTAAGCCAGCATTGTATGCAAGCTGTTTTCCAACTGATAGCTATATGACAGTACATAGTACTGATGGGACAGCCGCCCATCTCTCATTCAAACCCTTCTACTGTTTTCAGTATTACATCCGGAAGTGATGTTCCGGGTGAAACAGTCATGGCTTGATGATTTAAGGCTCTCTTAGCCGTTCTTCCCCTGCCCTCTCTCTAGTTCTTATTTCTCCTCTTGTGTGCCTCTCTGTGCTTGTCTCAGTTCATGTTCACTCCCTCCTGTTGTGCTCTGTTTTTGTCTTCTTTTCCTCACCTATGTCCATTTCTGCCAGCTTTTTCCACGACCCTTAGATCATATTTCTTTCAGCACTCATCACAGATCACTGCACTAGAATTACAAGCGCAAGCAGCCTACAGTACACTCCTCTAGTTCCCTTCCCAACATTGATGGAAAGTACTGCTAGATGATGCATTGTTCCACAGCTAGAGATCTACTTCACTGAGGGTTAAATGTGATCAGGAGGTGTGCTGCTACCCACTTGCCCAAGGTGCAGTGGGAACGATGCTGTGGAAGAACATCAAGCAAAACACAGCTCTAAAAATCTGTTGTGAGTGAGCACCCAGCTGGATTAAAGTATGGGCTTCAATGCTGTGTGATACGTAAATGATTATTAAAACGCTTGCAAAAATGAACACACTATACACAAATGGACCATGCAAAGGGAACACACCTTAAGGGGGATTTTTTTTCTCTTTTACTGTCTCTTTTTTATTATGTTACACTTGCTTTACTTTTCTTTCTACAGGGATTTGGTAAGAAATATTATCATTTTTGTTGTGCACGTGCCCCACACCCATTTTTCTGTCTGGGTGTGCTGATTTGAGTAACCTGTGCACTATGAAAAAGTTAAATGGTAGCACAGAGCGTGCATTCCCCCTAAAACCTGCTGTGCATTGATGTCACCTAATTTTCTTATTGAACATTCCTATAATGCCATGGTAGTTGACAAAAGAAATGCACCAGTGGTTATGAAGTTAAATATCAAATGTGGGCTGTAATGTGTATTTACACTACCCATATGTACGACAAAAAATATGTGCTTGAAGGAGTACCAATTTGCTCTGGCTTGGCTGCAGTTTAAAAACACAGCATTAACAGGCGTCAAGGAGAAGTGCCTGGACAGCGGGTGCTTTATATGCAAAAATGGGACATACTACAGATTGGGAATAGTATGCCCTCATACACCGATGGACTGCTGCTTTTCCTCTATTCATCAGTGGCCGGCTGGTGCAGGTTCTTATTTACAACACAACTGCCATGTGACACTGCAACAAGCAGGGCTGAGTAGTTTCCTACATCCTGTGCCAGGAGCTGCTGCACCTTTGAAGTTGGCTGGAATGTCAGGGCAGTATCTGGTCACAGTTCACCTGATGGGGTCCTGGAGTGCTAGAGCAGACCCCAATCAGCAGTGTCTAGCAAATCACAAATGGCATCATGCTAACAGCTCCGAATTGGACCAGAAGAGTGTGGTACCCAGGCCTTCTAAGGATGAGCATCTGCCTCTGGTCAAGCTTCAACTTTGAGAGGATCGCCAGTTGCAAACACAGGTCAGTGTCCTTCACCTGAGCTTGCACAGTATACACCTCTCGGAGACTGAGCAGTGAGAGTTAACTGCGTTTGATTTGACACCTGAAGGTTTGGATATCAGGTGCTGCCAGATTCCTTTCTATGAAGTAGAACCCTAACAATCCAAACTGTCAGATGTCCTGTTATTTGTTTTGTCATTTTCGCAGCAAGGCCCTACAGTGGGCACTATAAAAGGGTATTTATCGCCCCTTCTAGCCTTTTTACGTTTACCTGACTTACCATCATTGTTTCAAATCACCTGTTGTAAAGTGGTTTATTAAAGGTTTGAAACCATGTGTGTTGTGATAGTGCAACCTTAACTAGGTCTTGACGTTTCTCGTGTACACTCTTCAAGCCAATATACACCTGCTCATTGCGTCTTTTGGCCTTAAAGACTGTCTTTCTGATTGCGGTCACTTCAGTTCGTTACGTAAGTGACTTGAGACACTGTCAAAGTGACCACCCTACAAAATCTATTTTTTTCCAGATAAACCTATGCTAAGGACTCGGGCAGCCTTCTTGCCTAAAGTCTTGACTCCTTTCTGTGTTGGGCAATCCATCATTCTCCCCTCCTCACCCTTCAAAAAAGGAGGAGATGGTCGACTGATTGGATCTCTTAAGACTTGTAAACTTTTAAATACATCTTACTAGGGCCCATTGGGTGGACGGGAAGCTTTTTATGGATTTATTTGGGGGCGTAGAAAGCAAAGGCTGTGCAAAAGAGTTCTGTCAAGGTAGGTTGTTCTCTGCATTAAAATCTGCTGTGCATTGGCAGCCTTCAGAAGGACTGAAACTCCATTCCAACAGGCTGCTACCACTATGTTGGCAGGCTGTGATATAGGATTCAGTGCATACTTTCATGAAGCACTACTGCCTAGACAGCCAAGCTTGACATGCACAGTGTGTCCTGCTAAGTTCTGCAGTACTTTTTGGTATGCACCTTCAACCTTTGGGAGGTGTTGCTTTAGTGTCTATTCTAAAGTGGAGGAAACTGCAGTTTCAAGTATCCACTGAAGAACAAGTTACTTACCTTCTTTAACACACTCTCTGGTGGATACTTTATTTGACAGCAGATTCCTCGCTGCTCTCCCACCTCGCTGTTCTGTGGAGTGGCCTCTTTTTAACATCAAAATAGGTCCCAAGTTAGAGATATTTGCATTGGGACCGATCACTGGTAAATGCCAGAAGCAAGAAACTAACATCAAGTCCCAGAGATGGCGCTTATATGCAGCTCTTCTCTGTCATCTCCAGGGAGGTGCAGACCTGGCCTGGAGCCACACAGCACCAACTGGCAGTGTGCAGGGCATTTCTGAAAGCTTTCTGGATAGTCTGGTGCCTAGGTTATATTCAAAATGTGAGGAATCTACGGTTAGAAAGAGGATTCACCTGAAAGAGCCTACAGAAGATAAGTAACATGCTTGTCTTGCCACCCAGACAGTGCAAGCTGCCTGTTTGTGAAAGACATATTGTCAACATTAATTGGGCTTACAGCCTTCCACTGCACACCTTTGGGGAATTCATTTCTATTTTTTTTAGTTAACCACTCCATAAAGTGCGTGTAGTTTGTAGCTCATTTTCTTGTGTAGTTCTTCAAACACTAGGCATCCTGCCCTGTGCAGCTCTCTCTGTTTCACGTGATGCTCTCTCTGTTTCTCATGTGCTTCTCCCTGTTGCCCCACACTCTTTGCTTTTCTCTCTGTTGTGAGCTTCTACCGCACCCTTTGTAGTTCTTTCCCTCGTGCTTTTTCGCTACTCCTCCAATCTACTCCTCTGCTGACCTTCACCACGTGATCCTTTTTCATATTGTGCTTTTGAGCTGCAAAAAATCTTTTTTTTAAATGTTATTTTAGCAGTCCAAATAGTGAGGTGAAAAAATGAAAATGGAGGCCACATCTTTTTGTAGGCACACATATGAATGATGAGGCATGGAGTATGTAAGAAATTGGGTTAGTAGACAAGGAGGGGGGTGATTTATCTGGGTGAACCCTCAAATTCACAAAGTTAAAATGCGGTCAACCTCCTGGTAGATTTTGCACGGAACTGAGAAGCTTTACTTCTAGCAGGGTGTAGATGATTTATGCAATAACAAAACAGTAATAAAGTCAAATCAAAGCACAACACAATATAATGTCAACCTGAATTAACATAATAGAGTAAATTGTAATTAATAAAATGACATCAAAATGGCAAAACTCCTATAAGGAGACCTGAAGATATTATTTTTTCAAGGTTTAAATAAAAATGGCACCAAAAAGCGTTATGTGCCAACCACAGTCAAATGGTCGTGATTGACCTGGACCTTGGCACGATTTGAGGCCAACTGCGATAGAGCACAGGTCAGATATAAGGACGGATATGACCATATCGGAGCTTAATCTCAAGAATAGAAGTCTTCGGCAAGGCAGCAGCTGTAGCTGAGGGGGACTCCACAAGGTGGGATAACCAATGGACGTGTTCCTGGTGAGCCTGCTGCTTGTTGTTGGGAAAGTTCCATGTGGCATTCATTCAAATTTTATGCTCAGGAAAGGTCCCTAGCTGGGTGGATACTTTTGCAACCTTCTCCTGATCACTATTTCTACATTGCCACTTAGTTACATTTTCAGAGTTTGATATCTGTCTGTAGGCTGTAGCCTCAGAGGGCTCCGCGAGGTCGGATACCTTCTCAATGAGGTCCCACTAAATTAAATTTGCTGCTGCAGGGAAGCTCCGAGCGTGATCAACCTGAATCTTCATCCGAGGGCCTGCACGCCTCAGTCAGATCGTCTTGGCAAGTTTGTCCAGGTCCTTTGGAGTTCTTGAAGTTGAAAAGGCTTCTAATTCCTAGCACGACAGCAGGTTACAGGGCTGGTCCAGTTGAAAGTGGTTAGCTGAGCATTTGCAGATAAAGCCTCTTGTAGCTTGACGTATGCCTGCAGCTTGAACATGAGGGCTGCCTCATGCCCTTGGAGTCTACTTCTTTGTCCTGGGTGCAAGAGGGAACAGTTCCAATCGTTCAGGGTCACAGACAGCAGGTACAGTATTTTTCTGTGCTTCCTCTGGCCATGGGGTGATCTGAAGAGGGGGACGGGGATGCCTCACTTAAGCCTGGCACTAGTTTGTGGGGACTGATATGGCGGTAACTTCTGGCCTCTCCCTTATCAATGAAGTAAATGTTCACTAGGATAAACTTCTCATGTTTGCAGCAGTTCCTGTGTGTGCTACTACAAACAATCTCACAATGGCCTTCTCTGCACAGTGTCTCCCCTTGTGTAGATCCTCCGAGCCTCTGTAGAGGTGTGGCCAGGGTAATGAGCAGTCCTGTTTCACTCCACACTAGTTCTCTTGCAGCCCCCCTCCCACTGATTTTGGTACCCACCTGACTGGGGGAACAAAAGAAGGGACCTATGCAAGTTTTCACAGCTTTATAAGGGCTTGAGCACTCGGAGGGCTGCAGCTGGAGGCTAATGCAAAGTATCCTCCAGAGGCTTTAGGCAGGAAAACTGTACTTTTCTAAAAACAATTACTTAAGACTTTATCAAAAGTCTGACTACACCGTTAAATGGCTTTTGATACATTTTGGAAATAGTTGTTGAGTCATATTTCTAGCTGGGCTCTACCCTGAGATAACAGAAGGAATGTTTAATATTGCTTCTCAGTGTTTCTCTATGGGCCAGCCAGCCTTCCTACAGTGAAAAAAGCTTTTGTCTGCCAGTCACTGCATGGACATGTTCACATTACATTTCTTCATGTCTTACTTTTAAATACCATGTGCACTGCCTCATGGGCCACAAGGCCCACTTAAGGATGACATATTAGTTAGAAGGAAAGCTTAGACCTGGCGAATGGGTTTATTTTGACAGGCCAAATTGCAGTTTTTAAACTGCTCCTGAAAGGCTACAGTGATAGTCCTAAAGCCATGTTTGCACTGCCACTGTAGTGACTGCACAGTAGATGCTGCCATCCACTGGTGGCATTTAACTTACAAGCCCTGGGTACACTATGTGCTTCTAGGTAAAGTAAATATGCCAATTCACCCATGTTAAAAGGGGGAGCACAGGCACAATAATACTAGCTAGCAGGCATAAAATGCACAGAGTTCTGCAGCCAGCAAAAACAGATAGAGCAAACATTTGGGGGTACACCATTCAAAAGATGGTCACTTTGAACAGTGCCCCTGTAAAATAATGCAACTTGCAACAGCAACCACGCCATTGCACCCATTTTTTGCCAAAGAAAGAAAAAACAATTGTCTGATATGCCGTACAGCATAGGCAAACTGCATTGGCAAAGCCAATACATCCAGAAAGCAAGACTTTTTGGCTTTGCTTATGGTTATTCTAAATTGGTTTGACGGTTTTATGGTGGTGTTTTTTTGTTTGTTTTTTTACTTTAAAATGGAATACACTGCTACTTAACACCTCTACTTTATGGAATCCCCTGCTGTTTGTGCCACAGCTACCAGTGTTTGAACTGAGTTTTTCCTAGAACTGTATTGTGAGCTAAACATTATGACATTGGCGGTGACAACCGCCTACCGCCGCAGCAACGGCAGTCCACCATAATATGACCACAGACGGATTTCCGCCAGAAGGACGGCAGAAATCCAGCTGTGGCCATGCCGGAGGACCGCAGTAAGGTGGCACTGTTGCCACCAGCAGCGCCACGCCAGTAGTCTGCCACCAGTCGTATTATGAGAACTAATACGGCCTGGTGGTGTTCTGCTGGCGAACAGCGCCCCGTCCCTTCTCCTGCCAGATGACCCTCTACACAAAAGTAAGTGGGTGCTCTGACAGGGGACGGGGGTGGGAAGGGTTGTGTTTCAGGGTGTGTGTCTATGTCTGTGCGTATATGCAGGTGTGTGTTGCCTGTTGTATGTGTGTGCATGTTTTGGGGTGTGAGTGTGTGTATGTTTTGTGTGAATGCGTGTCTGCATGTATGTATGTAAGTGTGTGCGGATGAGTGTGTGTGTGAATGGATGTCTGCATGCTTGGATGAATGTGGGGATGGGTGTGTGTATGCATGTGTGCGTGTGTGAAGGGAGGGGTGTGTATTAAGGGGCTGGAGAGGAAGGGTGGGAATCTGGAGAGGGGGGCGGGCAAGACCCCTATCAGTGACAGGGATGGGATTCCCTGTCACTGATAGTACCTACCACCACAGTTTTTGCGGCGGTAAGGAAGCCACGAAATCCATGGCTATAGGCAGGGTCATAATCCCGCAGGCGGTCAAGTGACAGCCGCCGGGCTGGAGATTGCTGTCTCCAGTGCCGGTCGGTGTGGTCATAATATGGAGGAAAGTACCGCCAGCCTGTTGACAGTACTTTCCTCCATATTACCGCCGACCTCCGGGGTCGTAATGAACCCCTATGTGTTAATTAAGTTGGTATGCTATCTGCCTTACCACATTAAAATCCACTTTCTGACAAATAATAGTTATTTCTCACTGGAATTAGCCTTATTAGCTCTTGAATAATTGAAGTTTCGTCTTCGCATATAAGTAGATTTTTCAAGTTTTGTTTTCTTGTTTAAGCCATTAACAATTTCTCCTTCAAATTGTCTTTAATTTAGACTACATCATTTACTGAAAGTTAAAAATTATGTTTAAAAAATAAATATTTTGATGTTGATGTTCTTGATGAAGTGATTGAAATTGGTCCCTAAACACATTGAAATATATACGTTTTGTTGACAAGGAGGAAATGGAATGATAGGTTTAGCTATAAAATTCAAAAGACAAAGCAAATGTAAAATGATAAGAGCTGATGAAAAAACATCAAAATGTTCCAGAGAGTTATTCTGCTTCAATGCAACAAGGAGAGCCATTGTATAGTCTACCCGCTGGGGTAAGGTAAAAAAAGACCTGATGTCATCAACTGCAAAAATCTGTGTGCTTGGAGAGGGTAGCTACACATGTACAAATAGTACCATTCAAGGTGTATTGTTGTCTGTAAATAAAGGCCAGAAACTCTTGGTATGCAGCATAGTACCATCATGTCAGAAAACTTCAATCATGGGTCTCCTGCAGTGGAATACATACAGGTGCTGCCATAATGAAAACATGAAAAGCCTGTTGTCACATGGAAGCATAGCTTGTGGCTGCCAACCCTGAACTGAATAAGTCCTTGCTTTGTGGTATCCTGCTATGCTTGTTGCAGCTGGCACATTCTAATATAAAATGCCCTTCTGTTAAAGCTCATATGTCTGCAGTAGATGAGGAACAGGTTTCCCACCACTAGTCTTACAATATTGACAAAATTGATAAAACCTCCATTTACTCCTTTGTGCATTTCAGACTTCAGTTTTTTGGAAAGCTGCAAGGCTGTTGCACTTTGCATAATCCAGAGACACCTTAAATCAGGTTTTGTGAGGACGAGGGTGCATTACAGACATGCCCTAGATAATTTCCTCAAGCCCTATTGGATTCTATTTAAACTAACCAGTTCTTTGGATTGATCTATGTTATTTTTAATAGCTAATTTATTAAAGCAGGTAAATGTTTGAAAAATCTAATGCAGAAGAAGAAAAAGTCGCCCTTCTGTAACTACATGTCACCAACTGTAGTATCATTTCCAGTTTCTCATGCAGCCTTCACTCCTCCCCTTTGAGTCTCATTGAAGCATACCTTAAAATGATGATAATGGCCTATGGAGCCAGGTTTGGTAATATGTTTGAAGGATGTGGCATTCAAAGATACTAAACTTGGAGAGGTGTGGTTGTAGATATGTATCTTTTTTGCTATTATTTATCTTTATTTGTCCAGTCTGATTTTCTCATCAGCATCATTTTTGGTGCTGCTCATAACTAATAAAGCTGTGTAATTTGTTAATGTATTTGATGTTAAGCCTACAAGAGGTCATTGAAACCTGATGGCAATAGAGTAAACTAAACAAAAAGGGGACATTATAAAACGTCTCATGCCATGTGGATGAGTGTGATATTTAACCAGTCAATGTTTAATAAAATATCTTATTGCAATTCAAGAGTTATTAATAGTCCCAGTGCTGTCAAATTGATTTTTAGCCAAGGCTGATGTTCCTGTTCCCCTGCCTTCAGTTGATGTATATGTTAGTGGTATAGGTTTTGACCATACAGCAAGTTGTTGCTGGTGGTGAAGAGAAAAACAGTTGGCCAGAGGTGGTATTTTTACACCTTCTCCTTGAATTCTTGACATTACCTGGATCACTGTTCTTAATTTTCCAAACCTCACTGTTTAAGTACCAAGAGGTCTGTGACAATAGCTCAGACTGAAGGAGAACGATGTTGTTTATCTTAATGCAGAATTGTCCTATTCTGTTCATTAGCTGTTCCTCCTTTAGTGTTGAACAGAGAAGTTTTGGAAATATCTACTAATAGTCTTCTACAGGAGGTCTTTAAATCTAAGTGTTGTTTGTGTTTCATAGGGAGGTCAAATAGTTTTAAGGCATGACCATTTGGAAATGTATAATCTCAGTAGGTTTAGTGATGCTGTGTAGAAGACTTAGGACATTGTCTAATGGAAGGCAGTAGCAGAGCCTCCCACAGACAGCAATGGATGCCTCACCTTCACCCCATAAATTCCCTTGCCTCGTTTGGAATGTGAGGGAAGTTAGTGCTGAGAGAGCCTTTGACAGTTATGCAATTTAGGACATCCTCGCAACACTGATAACAGTGGTGACTTATGGGCCGTTTAATTAACCGCGCGTCCAACATTGTTTTGGCCAACAGATTTTCTGTCCTGGTTCACCATTGAAAGCATGAAAAAATGAAATGTTACCAATGCACCAGGAAACATCTCCCAGTCTGCTGAGGACATTCATTAGTTATGTGAGTTGGGGAGATGAACCTCCACTTTGGTGATGGGCTTCATCTCTACGGATCATGCATAGGACAAACCTATGCCACCTCTCCAATGCATCCCAGAACTTGCACCACTGTTTTCCCCTCTCCCCACCCTTGAAAAAAATAAAATGTCCACATACATTTAAATTTGGTGCCCTCTGCCAAAATGGCAGTTTGGCAGCCAGGCTACCAAACCATAAAAAAATCCTTTAATTTATGAAGTGAAGTTTTTAGTAAATATCAGGTAAATATCAGTCTCAAATGATGTACATGATATTTAGTTTGCTTTAGCATTTTCTATATTTTTTTCTAGTAACGCTACAAGTACTATACAAGTTAAAAACAGCAAAGGTATTTGAGAAGTCCCGAAATAAGGATGACAAAGCCAATACTGACATTGTAGATGAAGATCCATTTGCTATTCAGATGATCTCTTGGTGTCCAGAAAGTCGAATGCTGTGTATAGCAGGAGTTTCAGCTCATGTCATCATCTACAGGTTCAGCAAGCAGGAAGTTAATACAGAACTAATCTCGGTAATTATGTTTTTTTAAATATATTTTGTTAATGCTTTTTGAAATATTTTTATTTAAACCCATTCACTATTTATGATTTTTTTTTCTTAGAATACTTTTTCTAATGAAACAACTGCTAACAGTTTCAATTCCTTTCTTTATGATCCATATTAGTAAATGAAATGTCACCTGTTGTCTTTTTGGACCTCTATTTCTCCTAATTACCTGCTAATAATGAAATAGGACATTAGTATTTCTTGGCTGGTAAGGCGATTTCATATCTACTACTTGAAGCCATTTGATTTGACAATTTAATGCACTTCACTAACTTGTGTTATTTTTTTATTCTGTTATTCTTTTAGGCAATTGTGTTGTTTATCTCTGTAGTTTAAATTGTAGGATGCAAACATGTTTTTTTATCAAACAGGTGATTTCTACAAATTTGATAAAAACAATCAGCTATTGTGTTGGTGTTTACTTTAAGGTGATATGATTAGTTTGTTCCCGAAAAGCATGAGCAAGGAGTAGTTTCTATTTGTTTTTTAAAGTTACAAATATTGGGGCATTGACAGCCTGTTGGATTTCAAGACACATTATGATGAATATCTTCTTTCATAGATGCTTGAAGTTCGGTTACTGTATGAAATAAGCGATGTGGAGTCTCCGGATATTGAGCAAGTGCCAACTCCTAGTGGAGGTCCCAATTCACAACCTCTCCTCCTTCAGTCCCATGCATCTACGAGTAGCGGTTCATCTGATGGTCTTCGTGATAATGTACCATGTTTAAGGTATTTATAGCTTAGCACTTTACAGTTGCATTTCTAATTCCACCCTATTATTGTTAAGTATGATTAGAAATTAAATTTTACTTTGAATTGTTTTTAGTACCAAAAATAGTGCAGAACTAGCTGCAGCACGTTAGAGCTTTTAAATGACCCCTTGATGGAAGAGAGAGAAAGGATGACAACCAAAGGCTACTGATCATATGTTTGCCTTGAGCCTACACCATTTGAAACTTTCATATAGTATTAGTCAGTTCTTCACGATGGGACTCTTATTTGCACGAAAGGTTCAATAGATCAATGTATATGCGAGATTGTAGCACACAGTTTTTAAAAATATTTGTTTACCAGCCAAATTCAAATAAATGTAAAATAAGAACAAGACATTTGCTGACTTTTTTCAAGTAGCCAAAATTCAAGTCAACCAGTACATTTGATTGGAAATATCTTCCAAAACGTACATTAAAAGAAAAACAGTAAATGGTGCCACAATATAAAGTCTGCATGTGACATTTTTAAACCTCTATTGAGAACCTAAGAAGACTGAATCAATAGATTATTTGGATTGGGATCTTGACAGTGCACAGGAGCATAAAATTCAGATTACAACAACCAATTTGGTGTGGATTGCCCCACCATTCAGTGATATAGGATTGAAATAATTCAGCAGATTAATGACTGTAGAAGTGAACATCGAGCTATCCTGGAGTCGTGTTTACTAGGATTGTTCCTGCATAGAGGGAAGGAGAAACTGGACAGTGGTTTTATAGATATGTCTCTGATCTTGGTGAAATGCAGAATGGCAATGCACTGGAAGTGATGGGAAGTCCTGCTCATCAAAACCTTAAGGTCAGATGTGATTGATGGACAGCTGCAGTGATAGGAGACTTGCTTACCATAACCAGGTAAACCACTAGACATATTAAGTTATAAGCGTGGGAGGCCTTACTTGAAGACTACACAAAGAAGTCTGATGAGAAACCCCCATCTGAGAGAATATGGCCATCGCTTACAAGTAATACACTGCAAAACAATAGGTTAAAACTGCCAACAAAAGAGGAAAGGAACGACTTGTTCACCTTAGTTCATTAGAATTCTTGTAGCAATACAATTAAGAGAATGTTTGTCCCGTCTGCACAGTAAAGAGAACTTTGTGAAAGACGTGTAGAGTGACGATCGTGAAGATGTTTATTGTTCCTTCCACCGAGGGAAGACACCTGCACTGTGAGGATGACAGGTTTATATATTATCTTTAAAAAAATTATCTAGGACTACTGCACTACTTCATCAAGTCCAGAAGGGTAGTAGTTAGGCAGTTTATTTTATCCACTCTGTGAGGAAGACCCAGAACACAGCCCTCCCATGTGCATGTCTGTTTGAATCAAAATGTGTTTTTGTTTTGGCTCTCACTCAACATAATTATTGTTTCCTAACATGTTTATCTTTTTTCTGACTTTGCCTGGTGATGTGACATCTTCCTGTTGCTTTTGCCTACTATGTCTGCTGTTTATGATAGTCCAATTCTCAGAAGTAAAATGGTAAGGAATGATCACTGCAACCTCTTTATGGTTTGTGTTCTTGATTCCTTCTGCGTTAAGGACTTTATGATTTGTCAAAGTATGTCATGTAGAAGGCTGTGGGACAAGGAACAAGTCCTCCTTGGTGCAAAGAATGTGGATATTAGAATGAGGTTGTCATCTGCAGCATCCTTTCTTGCCTTGGTGGGGAAAGGTCACCAGTTTGCCCTGTCTTTTTCCCTTTATGCGGCTTCTGCCATTTCTAGAGATGAGTGTGGAAGCTATTCATTGTCGCTGGCACTCCCAATCTCAGCCAATGTCAAGAAGGCCAGTGCTAAATTGGTCGACATTAAGTGGCAAATGGTCGATGTTGAAGCATTCAGTGTCAACGCATAAATGTTTCAATGTCAAGAGGCTTATAATACTTTCAGTCGATGTACCTGTCAACATCAAAACACATTCGGACAATAGGGGAAGGGACTTCGAAGTGTCTCAGTCTCCTCCTCCTCGACGAGAGCTGGTTCACCTTCTCTGTTACCTTCTCCATTTCCATGGGATTAATACGTTGTGGTGATAGTTGTTTAAACCGTGATTGGCGATCAATCCATTCATGCTGCAACACTAACTTCTCCTCAGAAAGTTCAGCCACAACAGCCTCCGCAGTCTTCAGTGGAGGTCCCAGCTATACTTTATATAGGAATGCCTGTTAAACAGCCTCACCAAGATGACATGAAGTCTCCAGGCGAAAATCATTGGGGGCCAGAGAGAGATCACCATCTGGGCTTTCCCACAAGAGTTACAGGACAGGAAAGAGAATCCAGAGCGTATCTGTTGTGGAAGACGTCATGGGTTCTGCCATTCTGAGTCAACTAGTTCAATGAGGTGAACGTGACACAAATCGTTATCTCAGGATTCAGGCTGAGCATTTAGCTTGTCACCTGGTTGCTGCAAGTTTCTTCTTGCTTTTCTTGATTCTGTTCAAGAAAACATGTCCCATATTGACTGTCTAATGGATTTTATGAGCTCTGACATAAAGGTGCAAAGACATTCAGTCTGCACACTACCGCACCTGAAATCAGTGTGTCCATGATTTTTTGATCATCCTGATGAAAACTCAAGCTTGCCCTTTTGTGCCATTGGTCTGGACTCATGGAAGCTCTCATAGATACCGTCACAAACCCTTTCGTAGTCTGTAGTAGCTCAGATTAGCAGATTCTGACCCAGTTAATGGTGGAAATGGTACCAGCAAGTTCTTGGTTGTAGCTACTGCAAAGAAGTTTATTATAGCTATATCAACTACCTTTAATTCACCAAACAAGGGAAACAGAAAATAGGATGCATTTAAAGATGGATCTGTCAGACTTTGGTTGAAATTGTCAAATCACCTTCTTTCTCTCTGTTGAAAAAGTAGATGAGGTGGTACAGTTATTCTCTTTCAGATTCAATGAACCTATTTAAGGAGAAGGTCTCAGAAGGTAACAAGAAAAGATGCTCCTGAAGTGGTTAAAAAAGGAATGTTGACACTGTAGATCTGACTAGAGGTGACATTTATAATTGGATTTTTATGAGACATTCTTCCTGGCTCAGGTTAATTTAATTGATCTCTCAAGCTTCACCAAAAATGGTGGAATTGCCTTTCAGCGTGTCATCTCTTTTCAGATCCCTGACAGAAGAGGAAATCCAGAGGATAACGGGTGCAGAGACCTTGAAGTCAGTGGACTTGGAGTTTCGGAAAGAGTTCTTACACATACTATTTAAATCCTTTCAGCAAGAAGTAAACAATGTTCACACATAATGAAAATAGCTGGAACAAAGACAACAGCAGGAGCCCTTTCAGTGACAATATTCTTGAGGAAGTAGTAGTGGTCAACTGCCTTTCATTGCTACTTGGGAAGCACCTGCAAAGCAATGACTGGATCATCCTCCCTTACCTATCAAGCACCCCAGTGGGAGGGAGTGTTTCCAGTAATCTATCTTCATGACTGAAAATAATGAACTTATGTATATATTTGCTACATATTTCTAGTAATATGTGGACAGTCAGGTTTTCCATCTCTCTCCATCAGATTCTGTTGAGAGGTTCAAGTCATGCAGTGTTGGAGTAGATGGTTCAAAAGACTCAAACACTCCTACTGAAATGCACAATAGAATGAGTGCCAAAATATCAGTGGAACAAAAAGATCTGCTTCCGTCGTTCCCTAAGTAGAAATGGCCCCATTTCAAGAATTCTGCACTATTTATAATCTGATAAAGGCAAGCAGGTGGGTAAAAAAATAATTAATGCCCTATATGAGTGCATGCATTTCATGATATATTACTGATCTCCAGTATGGCAATTAGATGGACACTATGAATTTGTGTGCCATCTATTTTCATTTACCCCTTTTCTTAGCTCTCAATTGCTTTTTTACAGTTGAAGATAGATAAAACTCACTATCAAAATAAGGTACTTCCTTTTGGACTGGCGTTTAGCCACTGCTTTTTTCGAACATTGTAATGGTATGTCTAGCATACCGCGACAGCATAGGATTGTTCATTCTTTATCCAGACATTTGGTTGATAAAAGCTTCTCTAGAGTGTGACTTAAAGACTTTGAAATTAACAGTCGATTTTCTATTCAAAGCAGCACTTTAACTGAATGTGAGGAAATATATGTTGATTCCAATTCAAAGAATTAAAACTTAGGGGTAGGTTGATTTCTTTCAGCATCCTCAGTCCCTCTTGAACACACTTTGAATGTGTTGGTTGATAGGATTTCTTTATTATTTTCCTGTGATCTCACTCCTTCCTAGGGTAATCAAAGGGTTCTGACAAAACTACTGAAAGATGATTCTCATCACTTCAGATTGGCATCACCTATGGTACTGCCCAGACTGTTTTCATTCATACCTTCTGGTGCTCAAGAGACATCTGATAAGGTTGAATCTGCTTCCCAGGATATCAGGCAGAATCTTCCATCCAAACCTTCCATCGCTGAACTTAATTGCCTGTCTTCTGAGAGCTTGCAGTATAAACATTTGTCCCTACCCGATTATTGCATGGCTATTCTGAGAAAAGTGATGTGTCCTTCAACAAGGTCTTTGTATTAATTCAAAGAAGTACTGCTTAGTGTCTATCAGCAAGCAGGTGGACCTAAAGACAAGAGACAGTACTATCCTAGCTTCTTTTTCCTGCAAATTCTGGTTTACAGTTTTCTTCTATTAGAATGCATTTGTTTGCCGTCACTCACTTCTTACTGTAAGTCTCCTTTTCAGGTGTATTTCTTCAGTATTTGAGTATTTATAGAATTCTTTCAGGATCTTGTGAAAATGTTTTTTCCAGGTAAAGGCCATCTCCCCCCGCGGTAATTAAGTGTGGTACTCTCTAAACTGACGCGATCCGCCTTTGAACCAATAATGGTTTGCAGCACGTTCCGTGGAAGATTGCTTTTTAAATGGCTGTTACATTTCCCAGAAGGATGAGGGACATTCAAGCTGTCTGTAATAATGAACCATACATGGTTTTTCGGCGTACTAAACTGACATTAAGAATTCACCCTTACGATTCTCCCGAAAGCAGTTTCTAATTTTCACATTAATGTAATTTCTTGTCTACTTTCATTCCAAATCCAACATCCCCAATAGAGAGGTTACTACCTACTCTCAATGTCTAGAGGGCTTAACACTATTATTTGTATGAGACTAAGCAAATTGTAAGTACAAAGTTATCTTTGTCAATTACGGTGGTGGCTAGAAAGGCTTAGCTTCCTCTAAACAGTCAGTAACTGAGTGGATAGTGTTTTCATTATAACTGTTCTGAACATTTAAATAGATCATTATCTAAAACGCCTAGGGCCCTTTCCATAAGAGGCAAAAGTGGCCACTGCTGCTGTGATGGGAAATGCCCCCTTCTGTTACATTGAAAGGCTGCCACTTGGAGGCCAGTAAATACTTTTGCTAAACATTGCCTGGTGGGCCAGGCCTCCCTTCACAACGTTTGCCTAATGGGGGCTTTGCTGTGGTGCTAAACACACCTTTAAGGTTGGGTTAGGTTGCTACTAATAAACCTTTTATGAATGTCTTGGGGAATCAAATGACAAGAAGAAATCTTACTTGTAGTCCTAGTTCTTCATCATGGGTATTCTATCTGAATGAGAAACTATTGCTGCACATTGACTGGTCATATAGCAGGCCACATGCTGTCAATCACACTGGAAGTATGAATATGGGGAACTGACAGGTAGCTCAGACGGTGAAATTCTGCAAGTGGGCGGCAGAGCCCAGGTGTCCTAGCTGGGTCCAAAGCTGGAGTTAGACAGACACTGCTGAAACAAAGGAGATAGGCAAGTAAAAAAAAAGAAAAAGAAAAACTACCACAATCTTTTCTATATTGTTGTAAAGAGTGGTTGCAGGGGAATGTTTGTATGTGTTTGTGACACATGTTGGTATGGACCTTGTGTAGTGTCTCTTTGTCCTGAAAGTGTTCCTTTGTCAATCTGACCATAGCACTTCAATCAACCATGACATCTGGCAGACCCTCATAGCATGTGCAGTGATCTGTTTGTATATTGGGAACACTGTTGGAAAACTAGATCATTCTTGGAACACCATGACAATGCCTATCCATGGAATAATGGTGGCTGTTCATGGCATCCTTAGTTTGGTGGCAGCTACCTTTAGTATAAAGTTGGTCCTGTTATAATGGTGGCCTTTTTCCCCCTAATTAAGGCATCTTGGACATAATGGAGCCCATACTTCCCATAAGAGCAGCTTTAGCTCAATAGCAACAATCGTAATATAAGTGTGAACATTCCTGAAATGATGATGGCAGAAATCCTTGTTGTATAATTGTATTTGTTTTCAGCATATAACTGCAGAGCTCTGCTAGAGAACTGATGCCTGAGATTTCATGCCCCAGCTGTCTCAGATCCCTGGTTCCCCTCCACCCCCAAAAATTATCCTCTCAAAAGCACAAACTTTGCATTTAATGCTGGCTGCTTGGCCAATCATACTTGGATAATTTGACCCAGATTTATCTTTGGTTCTCCTGTCACAGCGTATCTGGAGCTGTGCAACTCCACCTCCCTCCACACAATTCCAAACCTCCAAGTGATAGTGGCTGGTGGGTCTATACTCAGTTGCCCTCATTGACTAGTGTTCAATATTTCAGGAGTTGCAATATTAAGTGTTAGTTATGGAAGAATTAATCATTTTCTCTCAAAATTGGGAAGGAGTCAAAATAGACCAAGTATACTGAAAACCTGTAGTTTTCAGTTACCGCCACAAATAAGCTTCCCATTTGATGGGGTATTATCAGTGATTATTAGCTACAAATGGAAATTCTGATGAACCTGTGTAGCTGCAGGTTTCTTGCCTCAGGCACCAGACTTAATTCAATATTTTCTCAGCAGTGCTCCCATGTGCTGCTAGTTGGTGCCATGCACTTTGTGTTGTTTGTTCAGCCCCGAAGTGACGTAGCAGAGCCACATATAAGTTCCACCCTTGAGGGTCAGCATTAGTTCCTTTCTTTCTAGTCATTCGAATATAGGTCCGGAGCTCGATCCAGTTTTTGTTTTCAGTGAGTATTCATTTTCAATCCAGTGTGGAGGGGAAGGATGTCCCCACCTAAAACTACAAGGTTCAAACTATGCTGTGACTGTTAGAAACTGATGTTGGAACGCAGCTGTATGTCAGAGAACATTGAAGAAATCACAAACCTTACGTAAGCCCTGCTCCTGCTCCAAGTCGCGAATGCAGACCGGCTCTTACTCTCAAGGTCAATCCCTGGACTAATCTTTGTTGCCCTCAAGATCATCAGGTTTGTCTAAATCAAAGAAGAAACATAACTGGGCGAGGCGGGATTCAATCTCATCCCGTCACTTCCTATTGAAAGAGATGCCGCAGAGTTGTTAAGGTGTCAATCTGTCTTTCTCCTGATCACTGATTGAGGAGCCAATTACGCAATTGATCTCAATGCACCCTCGTACCAGAGGTTACCCTGTAGAAAATAGAGGTCTTTTGGCTCCCTCTGGTGCACCTTCAGGCCGCAAGGTTCTGCATGAATCTCCAGTCATGTTACCCCGGCAGATTTGTCCCCTGATCTGTCTGATCCACTTGACCCTGTTGCAGGTTCTGTACAGACTGTGGTCCATACTTCAGTTGTGACTCCAGGCCTGTGCTGATCTCTCTTTCTTCGACACCAATACTGACGTCGTTGGAGGGTGATCTGTTACTTACTCCGATGCCTGACCCTGAGCTGAATCCGTCTCGCCCCGAATTGAAGGTGTGCTCCAACTCTGCTCTGACGCACCCCATTTCTGTACAGCCGCATTCTGATACTGTACCAACACTGGCACAGACCTATCTACAGAGGCTTCATCACGTTTTTGATTCTGAGTCAAACCAAAGTCTACGACCCGGAGATGACAATGATGATGATGGAGATGATTTACCACTGCAGTACGATGTCAGGTTATATATAGATGTACAGGAGGCGAGTGGGTTTCATATTTCCCCTGATACGGAGTTAATTTCCACCTGTGGGCCCCCAACAGAAGAGAGTGCTTCCTTTGGATTTCAATGTGATGCTCTGGTCTACAACTGCATTTTATGGAAGTTAAAATTTATGTCTTCTACCTAGCCTGCATCCTCTGAGTTTTTATTCCCTTTTAACAAAGCCCTAACTTATACTTTGATGGGCATTTGGCCCAAGTCTTCCTCCTGCCTGCTGGTCAACAGGTAGGTGGCCAAATGCCACAGACTGGCATGTGGCGTTCCTGATTTTCTTCCAACATCCTACTCAAGAGGATTTGGTAGTCCAGACTTCCACAAGCAAGGTGCATATGAGTATCTGATTCATTCCATACCCCCCTCCCTCCGGAGAGGACTCAGGGGATTGAGGTGTTTGGGAAACAAATGGCCAGTCAAGCCTTGAGATTGGTTAATGCTATTTGTATGTTTGGCTTCAACATACTTGCCCTCGGAATCATGGCTGGTGAGATATTGCTGGTAGTTCCTGAAGGATTAAACCAATCATGGTGATTAAAATGCAGCCAAATGCATGAACTGTGCTGGCCTGGATACTATTGTTTCTGGTGTGAATGGTCGGCTCTAGTGTGGTGCTCCATTGCCACATGTGAATGCAGTCCACAGGTTTATCAGGCGATGTGCGGGCATCCCTTATGGATATATTTGTATTGATCCTGCCTATCTGGCGATGAGGCCGACTTTGCCTTGGAACGTTTAAGATGAGTCAGGCACAGCATAGTCTTTAGGTCTCTCAACCCATGCAAGACACTTCCCCCCCACCAGTTTCAGCTTTCCAGGGCCACTCAAAAGGGTTGGCATACCGGCAGCATTAGGCTTCCCTTTCCCCACAGCAGTCCTTTTGTTGCCAGGGACGGGGTTTAGGCAGGTACCACGAGGGTCCCTAAGGGCACCATCTTCCAAGACTCTCTCCCCTGCAGCTTTAGCTACAAAGTTGCTTTAATTTGTCATATAATGAGTATGCAGCGGAAAAGGCAGACAGGATATAACACTTTCTCCCAGGTTGGCAACTCATCACATTTGACAGATGGGCCCTCCAGATCATACAGAAGGACAATGTCCTTCTGGTTCTTTCCTACCCACCACAGCTTCTAGAGGGGCACCTTTCCGTCTGCTGCAAGAGGTGCAAACTTTACTTTCCAAATGGCCCATTGAGAGGATTCTGGATATGGAGGCAAGGACTGGTGGTTATTCCTGATGTTTCCTTGTGCTGAAGAAGAATGGCGACCTCCATTCTATTTCTAGATCTTATGAATGTCTTCCTGCAGAAGGACAGATTCAAAATGCTCATGCTGGCCTAGGTACTGTCTGACATGAGTCCTGGCAACTGAATAGTGTATTTGGACCTGCAGGCCACATGTGTTCATACACTTGTCCTACGGCCCATAGACGTTACTTGAGATTCAAGGTAGGCCAGGAGGTTTTTCAGTTTGCCAATCTCCCCTTTTCTTCCTTAACAGTGCCCTCCAGGTATTCACGAAAGTGACAGCAGTGATCACAGCCCATCTTGGGAGGTCGGTAGTACCAGTTTTCCCCTACCTTGATGACTGACTGTTGAAAGTGAACTCACCACAGTCAGTCGGGTGACGCCTCCAGGTGATGGTCAACCTCATGACATTACTGTGTTTCTCAGTCAACGTGGCAAAGGCACACCTGACTCCTTTGCAGAGGATCCTTTTTATAGGAGCTGCTTTGACACATTACATTTCAGGGCTTTCCCTCCATCACAATGAGTCCAGGACTTTCTGGCTATGATCCTGATGTTTCAACCTCTGTCCTGGGTCGTGGTGAGAGCGATTCTGAGGTTTCTGGGCCTGTTAACCATCTACATCCTGTTTGTCATCTATCCCAGGTGACATATGTGGGCTCTGCTGTGAAATCTGAAGTGGGCCCGCACCATGGAAACCTATCTGGTTCCATCCAGGTTTTGGGAACTGCAAGAGATCTGCAGTGGTGGCAACTTGACTGCAACTGTACCAGGTGACAGACCCCTGTCTCACCCCGAGTTGATGGTGGTAACTGATCAGTCGCTGCTGAGCTGAGGAGGACTCTGGTCTCCAGCGGAAATCTGACTCCAATCTGTTGAAATAATGGGTTTTTCACCTGGCGTTGAAAGCCTTCCCGACGTCCATTAAAGGGAACCCGGTACAGCTTCTCACAACAACATCTCCCCAATGTGGTACTGCAAGAGTCAGGGCAATGTGGGGTCCTGGGTCCTCTGCCAAAAGGCACTGTGCCTCTGGAGGTGGATGGAACATTAGGATAACTACCTGAACATAAACCACCTGGCAGGATCTGTAAATGCCAGAATAGACAAGATCAGCTGGCGGTGCCTGGCAGATCACAAATGGCGGTTGCACCTGAGGTGGCACTGGGTATCTTTTTACAGTAGGGAGAATCCTGGATGGATCTTTTTGCTAATGTTGAGTACATACTGTATCATAACCTTTGTGTTTTGGAGTTTCCAATAAAGCTCTCATTAGATGATACATCCCAGCTATTGTGGAGAACAGGTCTCCTGTACGCTTTTCTGCCTCTTCCTCCCCTGATCCGAGTTCTGAAGAAGATCAGCAACAGCCGGGGTCAAGTCATATTAGCTGTCCGATTGGCCAGGAAAGTGTGGTACACAGAACTTCTGGATCTGAGCACATATGGTCGATTAGGTAACTGTCTGGGGAGGTTTTTCTTTCACAGCAGCAGGGCAGGGTTGACACCCAAACCTCTACAATCTGTACTCCAGGGGTGGAGATTGAGTGTCAGCAGTTGGCTGCTTTTGATTTACCACCTGAGGGCGTGGATGTCGTCCTTGCTACGAAGTCCATTTACTCTGAGCATTGGGACAAATTTGTGGCCTGGTGCGGAGTCCATAACACAGACTCCTTACAATCCAAACTGCTGGATGTTTTATTGTTTGTTTTGTCTTTGTCCTAGCAAGATCTTGCAGTTGGCACTAATAAAGGTTATTGGTCAATCCTTTCAGCCTTTTTGCATTTGTCAGACCAGCACCCTTGTTTGAATTACCTGATGTGTGGCTTCTCCAAGGTTTAGCACACATGTTCACCGCCAAGCAGTTTGTCATGCCACAGTGATACCTTAACTTGGTCCTGACCTTCTTCACAAGCACCAACTTTGAGCCAGTGCACAGTTGCTCATTGTGTCTTCTGACTCTCAAGACTGTCTTCCTCAACGAAATGACTTCAGCTTTTCTTGTGAGTAAACTCCTGGCTCTTTTTGTACGCTGCACTACTCCACCTTTTTTTAAACAAACTGATGCTGAGGTCTGAGGTAACATTCTTGCTTAAAGTTATGACTTCTTTTCACGTTGGACAGCAGTCCATCACTCTTCCAGTGTTCTTTGCCATATCTCACCCATCAAAGAGGAAGAGAGACTCAATCGACTGGACCCTGAAATGGCATTAAGCTTTTATATTGAGCACAACAAAAAGCATCCGATTAGCTATCACCTTTGTGTGGGTGTTCTTTTTGGCACAGAAAGGGAAGGCTCAGGTGAATATTTCTCTGCTATAGGATCAGCTGTGAATTGGCCAAAAACAGTCTCCGGTTGATCTGGAGAACTTGTTCATTTAGGGCTAATGCTGTTGCTGCTGCAATGGTGTGCAAATCACCTCTCCTTGACATCTGTCATGCCGCTACATGTGCGTCAGTGCACTAATTCACGAAGTCCTTCTGCCATAACAGCCAGGTCTGACAGGAAGGACATTTTGCCTGTTCAATTTTGCAGGACTTTTGGTTTTTGTCCACTACATCGACCCTCCTCCTTGAGACGGTAAAGATATGTTATTTATGTAAATGTGAGAGGAATCTGTGATTAAAAGTATCCATCAGAAGAACATGTTACTTTCCTTCAGAACCCTATTTGTGATGGTACCCTGTCTAACTGCAGATTCCTCTAAAAAAAGTCCCAAATTAGACACAATGTCAGAATTTTGTGGGTTTATAGGCACTGGGAAATTAAGTGTTTTGCCCAGAGTTACAAAAAGTTGAGCCCATGCTGGGACTAGAACTTGGTTCCCCAGTTCCAGCTCAGGCCTTAAGGCCATATCTCCTCCTACCTTGACATGGTGGCCTGCCCAGCTTTAGATTTTAACTGAAATTGCTCCCAGTTTTTCTGCAGTTTACAAAAATGCACCATCAGAGTGGTGGGAAGTTCTTAGTTTTGCTAGCAGACAAGACGGATTTGGCACAGACAAGGCCTCTGCTTCCCTAGGAATTTGGCGTCCTGGTCACCAAATTTAAAATTAACCCCGTATATCTAGTCTAGGACATCAGGAGCACGATTGGTGTCAGATGTAGGTCGATTGGAGCCACACTGCTTTTAAAAGGCTGTTGAGTAAATGATGACATATTATTAATTAAATATTCTTATTTATGTATAAATAAATGATATAGAATTTTTTGTTCCCTAAAAATCACTTTCATTATCACATTTGAAATGAACAATACGATACCATTATATCCACGTTTCTTTGTGTGCTGGATACACTGTAGGTTAACTAACGTTTTAAAACTAATCATTTCTATCCAAGCTTTATTTTGTGGGTTGCTGACTTAACTTGGTTCAGTGAGAGCTTCTAAAATGTTCTCACAGCGCAGCGGTACTGTATCATTTCAGTCACTACTGTTAGCTTGAGTAATGTATAGTCAGCAACACCTCCGAATAGAGGGCTAGCCAGATATATAGCTCAGTGAGATGAACAGAACATCCTGAAGGTCACAGTTTAGGATCCCAGATAGGCTTTAATCATTTAGTGGTCAGTGAAAGCAGTATTCAAGTTGCATATTAACTTACATTGTAACAGATTTATGTTTGTGTTGTGCATTTAATACGTATTTATTTTGTATTATTAATCGTGATAGTTATTTGTAAGCGTTATTATCAGTGAGATAACACTACAGCCTATAATGCAGACAAATGTTGATTTTCAGTAAGTAAAAGTAGGTTCTGACTTACGAACACCCCTGTAAGAAGAAAATGTCACTTGTCGCCGGTAATACCTTATTCGAAGGATATGATGTCACCGTGGAATGCCAAGCGCCTGTAAACGCACTTCACCTTCTGTCGTATTCCTCTGAAAGGCTATGGAACGCCTACGTGACTTGCAATATGTCTGTAATGTACCATTGGTGTTAAATTATTCAGTTTTTAAATCATTAAAGAAATACATTTCGGACAAAAGATATCACTAATACTGAGTGCTATCATCTGAAAATATAATGTTTTTTAAACATTTTTATTATTTCCGTTTTGGTGCACACGTACATTTTCAACAGTACATTCAAATTCATCTAGCCTTGTTACAAGCTTGAGGTCTATGGTTGTTTTGCATGGAATGAACAACAGAGATTTAGGTTCAGTAACAATAGCTTAGCATGCTTAATCAAGTTACACGCCACAACAAACACTGACTACATAACGCTATAGACCTTGCACACCAACTACACAGACCAACAGCAGTATTTCTTGCAGAGATATAAAAAAAAAATTGAATTGTAAGCTCGATATATCTATTTGTCCTGCACTGGATCCTAGGTTTTGGACCCATGTTCATATTGTATGTCAAACTCCTCTACCCTGACTTGACAGCACACGTTAGAGTGGACTCGGGAATATCCAACCCATTTCCCATTCAATGAGGCGCATAACCGTGATGCCCGTTATTCCACCTGTATTTTGCTATTGCTGTATAACCTCTGTCGGAATGGCCTTGGATCGATGCCCAAATGACAGGCCTTGAATGAGGACCAGGACTCCCAGAAAAAAAAATATTTTATGCAAGCGATGTGCTCATCTTTCTCACTGATCCTGACCTCAAGTCCGAGTGCTTTCCAAACCCTTCAGCTATTTGGAGACACGGAGACCCTGGAATGGACAAGGGTATCCCATCAGCCTCTCATAGAGTTAAATAATTGGGGTACAAATCACTACAGACGCAGCCACTTGCTGGACAGTGAACATCCAACCACTACTGGATGGGCTAATGGCAAACTTTGCAGTATGCACCATACTCCCACTGACCTTCATGGGGCGCTCAACCATTTTCAAAATGGTACAACTGCACCGCATGCCATATAAAACTACCTATACATGTTCCCTCTATCCTTGTTCCAGAAAGTTCACTCCATGCTCCACAGCTTCTCCTGGATATCGCTTGCTAAATGCTTTAAATCTACCTATGATGGGGACATTGCAATAGCGGGCATAGGGGTATATTATGTAGCATCACAGTTAATGATCATTAACAAATGGCTATATGACACCTAGGGGACCCAGCCTACATGCTTGAGAAGTGGGCACTCCAAGGGACAGCCATACACCAACTAATGTGATGGGAAACTTACATGTCAGACTCCTCTGTGGGAGGAGTCCGCTCATGGTTAAGTGTATCTCTATGCTGGAGGACCAGATGGAGGGCACCACACTGAAAAAACATCAAACACTAGAAGACTACACCCTGCACCAGAGCCAGTTTTATCAGTACCTACAGCTGTGCCATATTCTTACTCTGTGCATTGCAGGATTAGAATAAAGACCTCCTGGAGCACAACCCCTGCTTGTGGGGGAGCTGGGGGACCAGTACATATCGCAGATTTATCAATTGCTGGTACATCATACCCCTGAAACTTTCCTAGCACAGTGCAAAGCCTGGGAAAAAGACAAAGGAACGCTAGAAGGCGAAGACTGAGAAGAGGCTAGGGCATACCCTAGACATGTGGGTATAGACACTTGGCATTTCACCTCATACAGCTAAACTATCTTCACAGTACCTACCTCACGAGACACAGGCTTAAATAGATGGGGCTGATCATCAAACAACCTTCCCCCTCCACCACTGCCTATGACACAACACACAATGTGGAGACTTCCTTCACACCACATGAGGATGCACAAAACTGCACCCGTATAGGAAAGGGGTACTAAAGCCGACACCTTGTTTGGAGATGTATCAGTTGGATAAATGTCCGGTGTAGGTAGAGATATGATCCTGACCAACGTACCTATAGGACAACAATGGCGCTGTATTCCTTGAGCCCACCCCTTTCTGTTGTCAAGAAGTGACCCACAGGGAGTAGTCTCTGTGATGGTGATGCTTCTGAAGAGCACAAAAGTGCACCATGCCTTCCTGTGCTTTTGCGGAATCCTTTGGCCAAAAAAGACTAGTTGCTTCCTAGTCATGCACCAATCCATTCCCTTTTTCTATTCTGCGATCAAATTTCCATTGTCATGCTATGTCCCTCTTAGCAACTATAAGCCTCAGCCAGAGATGTGTCTACCCCTAGTGACCCAGAGAGCGCTCAATGGTGATGTGGAAAAGGGTCAGTTTGGAGACGCGTGGATGGAGTGATATGAGATGTGTTCTAGCCAGCATAACCTGAACATCGACGGTAAGGGATCCTATCCCCTCTCTCAAAACTCCGTCGAAGAGTATAGTAAAATCATCATCGGTTACAACACCGTCGACGACTGCCCCGTCGACTATAACGTCAACGACGCCATTGTCATCGGCGGTTTCACCATCGACGGAGACACCATCAAATAAGTCATCCTCGACGAAGACACTACCGTCGGCGAAACCACCGTCGACGAGACCACCGTCGATGGAAAAATCTGTACCATCCACGGCTGCATCAACTTTCACGCCATCGACAGCACTGGTGCCTAGTAGACAGATTGAGGCCACTCCTGCCTCTTCCAGGTCTCCAGATCTCCGAGCCATGGTCAGGATCATATCTCTACCTACACCGGACATTTATCCAACTGATACATCTCCAAACAAGGTGTCGGCTTTAGTACCCAGTCATCTTCTTGACTGGGAGGAATCTGACGAAGGTCCATTCGGAGATGCACATAGCCCCTCGCAGCTCCATGTCAAGTACCAAGATGAGGATGAAGAGGATGAGTATGAACAATACCAACCATACTACTCTCATCAGGAACAATATTACGAAACACGAGAGCCTCAACACAGAGATACTGTGCAAATGCCTTCCTCCTTAATCCAGGATTTACAATCCATGCTTCAGGATTATAGGAGAAGGTTTCCACTGGCAGCGGAAGATCAACCACCAGCTCCAGTCTCTCCGGTGACACCAGTTAATGTTCCTCCTCCTCCAGCTACTCCAAGATTGACATCCCACTCGGTGTTAGCTGCACCCCCCAGAGATGAAGGTTCCACTTCAGGGGAAGAGGAACAAGAAGAAGGAGAAATTTCCACTCCACAACATCCTACCGAGGAATGGGATGATTACTTGGCCCCCACTCCTTCTCCACCACCATCTCGCCCCTCTGATTCTCCTCCCGAGGACATAGGTGGTTTCCATAATCTTATGGACAGAGCCGCGGTACGTTTTCACCTTCCAACATCTGTCTCCCAGTCAGAATGTTTCCTACATGATTTCAAGGAGCAATCACGGAAGTCGGTACGGTCCATTCCGATTATTGATTACATATGGAGCGAGGGCACAAAGATTATTCGAAACCCAGCTCCGGTTCCTCCAGTTCCACAAAAACTGGATAAGAAATACAAGGCAACCCAAGATTCTCCTGCATGCCTTACTGGCCATCCAAAGCCTGACTCAGTGATCTCACAGGCTGCTCAAAGGCGCTCCAAAAACCCATTGACGCCTATCTCTACTCCTCCAGACAAGGAAGGTCGAAGGCTGGGCAATATAGGCAAGAGATTCTCCTCCATGTCTGCAATCACTGTCAGGGCAGCAAATTCTTTAGCGATTCTAGGTCGATATGACCGCCAAATGTGGTCCGACATGCAACCTTTCCTGGACCTCATCCCTGAAAATAAACAAGCAGAGGCACGAAAGATCCTACAGGAAGGTGAGCGTACGTCGGAAGAAATTATCGACTGCGCTCTTGACATAGCCTCTTCTGGTTTCCGCCAACTAGCGGGTGCCGCGGTCTTACGACGGCAAGGTTGGCTCAAGGCCACATCTTTTAGACCAGAAGTGCAGTCCCGAATCCTAGACATGCCTTACGATGGCGAATCTCTATTTGGCAAACATGTGGATGACGCACTTCAAGCCATCAAGATGGACACGGACACGGCCAAGTCCCTGGGTACCCTTTAGTACCGGAAACAGCCCTTTCGAGGGGCTAGAGGAAGAGGTTTCACCTCATTTCGAGGTTCCTTCCACAGACAATACCAGCAATCCCAGTACAGGCCTTCATACCATCAGCAGGACAGGCAATCATCGACTGCCTCCTATACCAGACAAGGAGGTAAACGAAGGCAGGGTTCGCAATCCAGAGACCAACCCAGAAAACAATGATCTTCTACAGGCACCGGCTAAGCTCCCCCAATGCCCACGACATCAGAAAATAGGAGCAAATATTTCCAACTTCATCCAAGAGTTGAAGAAAATAACATCAGACAGATGGGTGCTGGATATAGTGACAAGAGGTCATACCCTGGAATTCACACAAAAGCCACCGCTTCACCCACCAACATCAGGCAGGTCTCTCCACCTTCGTCTGCTTCAAGCGGAGGTATTCAGCCTTCTTGCCAAAGGGGCTATAGAGGCAGTTCCTGTGCAACAACGGGGTCTCGGATTCTACTCCCGGTTTTTCCTCATAAGGAAGAAGTCAGGAGAGTGGCGTCCTATACTAGACCTCAGGAAACTCAACAAGTTCCTTCGGAAACAATCCTTCCGGATGATCACACTGTCAGATATCTTGCACCTCCTGAATCCTGGAGATTTTATGACAACTCTAGATCTCCAGGACGCCTACTTCCACATACCAATACACCAAAAGCATCACAAATATCTCCGTTTTACAGTAGCCGGTGCCCATTATCAGTTCAGAGTCCTACCATTTGGCCTCAGATCAGCTCCGACAATCTTCACGAAATGCCTTGCCCCGGTCGCAGGCTCCCTCAGAAGAAAGGGTTTCCAGGTGGTCCCATACCTGGACGACTGGCTCATAAAAGCTCCGTCATCTCTACTAGCTTCCAAAGCGACAAACGCCTGCCTAAAACTATTCAACGGTTTGGGTCTAACAGTGAACCTACAGAAGTCAGTCGTGCTTCCCGCATGCAGGAGAGTTTTCCTGGGAGCAGAATTAGACACTATCCAAAACAAGGCATATCTTATCCTAGCAAGGCAGCAGAAGCTGACCCAATTGGCTGTCACAATCTCCGCAAAAAAGTTTGTTTCAGTACGACTATTCAGATCGCTCCTGGGCATGATTTCCTCAGCCATAGTCCTAGTACGGCTAGCAAGACTCAAAATGAGGCCGCTGCAAGAAGAACTGCAACTTCAATGGACCCAGTCGCAAGGATCCTTCGACGACTTAATAACTATCACACCAAAAATTCAGCAGGCGTTAGAATGGTGGTCTCACATCAACCACCTCTCCCACGGTCTTACTTTTCTGGCACCAATAACAGACTTTGTCATCACCACGGACGCCTCCTTGGAAGGATGGGGAGGCCACTTACAGGACATGCGCATTCAAGGCAGATGGTCCAAGCTCCAAAAAGAGATGCACATAAACCTGTTAGAGCTGAAGGCGATTCATCTCACGCTCAAAGCTTTTCTGCCACGCATCGCAGGATCATCAGTGTTAGTCAGAACAGACAACACAACAAGCATGTTTTACATCAACAAGCAGGGAGGAACAAGATCCCTCTCCCTCTCAAGAGAAGCTCAGTCTCTCTGGAACTGGCTCACACTGAACAACGTCCGCCTCAGGGCGGAGCACCTGGCTGGGGTCAACAATGCTCTAGCGGACTCTCTCAGCAGGACGGACGACAACTGTCACGAGTGGGAACTCAACCAGGCCATACTCGAGGACATCTTCCAACGATGGGGTCGGCCGATCCTAGACTTGTTCGCCACCAATCTGAACGCCAAATGCCAGTTTTACGCCAGTCGATACCCACTCCCGGGGTCTTGGGGAAATGCTCTTTTGATAAGATGGTCCGGGATCTTTGCATACGCTTTTCTCCCCATTCCACTGATTCCCAGGCTCCTCAGGAAAATGAAGACCGACCGCTGCAGGATCATTCTCATAGCCCCCAAGTGGCCCAGGCAGTACTGGTACACGGAGCTCCTACTCCGGTCAGTAGCCAATCCAGTCCGCCTTCCTTGCAACCACAATCTTCTAACGAAGAATCAGGGTCTCATCTTACATCCCGACCCAACTTTGCTGCACTTGCATGCTTGGCTCCTGAGTACAGAGAGTTCCACGATATGAACTTTGATCAAGAATGTAGACTTATATTGTCTAAGGCACGAGCAGAGAGCACGAACAAGACATACAAACTCAAATGGAAGAGATTCTGTGTTTGGTGCTCTCAGAATAATTTTCACCCATTTCAGATTAACCCTGAGCAAATTCTTTCTTACCTGCTCTCTCTCTCTCTCCAAAGCTGGTCTTTCCCATGCATCAGTCAAGATTCACCTAGCAGCTATAGCCTCTTACAGGCAATCGGCTGACATGCCATCTATCGGCTCATCCAGAGTCATCAAACAGTTTATGAAAGGGCTGTTCCGCACCTTTCCTCCGGTACGCTTACCTCCGCCAGAGTGGCATCTTAATATTGTCCTCTCCCAACTCATGAAAGCTCCTTTTGAACCCATTCATAGGGCAGAGCTCAAGTACATCACCTGGAAAGTGTCAACCTTGCTCGCTCTCACCTCTACCAGGAGAGTCAGTGATATACAGGCGTTCACTACTAAAGAACCCTTTTTGGTTTTCTCTGAAGACTTCGTTATGCTCCGAACCAATCCCAAATATATTCCCAAGGTTCCATTTCGTTCCACCTTAATGAACCCGTTATTCTACAAACCTTTTTTCCAAACCCTACTACGATCGCAGAGAAAACTCTCCACTCTTTGGACATCAAACGATGCCTAAAATGTTATCTCCAAAGTACCAAACACGTCAGAAAATCAGACCACCTCCTAGTATCTTATTCTCTGGGACGACAGGGAACAGGAGTAACCAAGGCCACTATAGCCCGATGGATTTCTTCGACAATCCAATGTTGTCACACCAAGGCAGGAAAACCGTTGACTAGGCACCCGAGAGCCCACTCCACAAGAGCAGTCTCCACATCGGCTGCTTTGTTTTAAGGTATTGCCCTTGATAAAATTTGCCAGGCTGCGACATGGACAACTACGCACTCCTTTACGCAGCATTATATATATACTTTATTCGACCATGGGTCATAAAAGTTACACATTAAATTATACAAAGAAGGTGCATTTGTTTCATTATACTTTCACACTGGCATAAAATAGAGTTTAGAATAAAAATAGCTTCTATAGGCCATGGCCTACTATAGTCCACCATTGTTCCCGATACATAACTTAACATTTAGATGCCAAGGTTTCTAAACATCTGCTTCATAGTGTTAAAAATAATACAAATATTTAAGGCTCTTAAAACAATATGAGGTGGTTTCAGATTCAAGTTTCCCAGGTGGTACCATCACCAAGATAAGTGCAAGCTATCAGGCCCATGATTTAAGATTTAGAGTGCTGAGTTGATGTTACATAATAGTACAGTTTCTTGGTAGTTTAGGTGGCATACTTTAGTAAGGGCGCCTGCAACCGGCACAATCGTATAGGCAAATTTAGGCACTGTAAGTCATTAAAAACACAAACACAATGTAATAAAAAGCTTATATAATAACTTAAAATGGTTATCAGATTCATGTTAAAATGGCACTAATGCCAGACAAGTGCATAAAAATAGCTCTTTGCGGCTAACACTAGTGATACAGTAGCAGAACCACAAGATGATTACCCACGTATTATCTAAGAAAAATCTGTTCCAAAGCCCTGTCTAAACCACATGGTCAATAATTCATCATCATCATCATCAACTTTGTTCGATCCATGACCATAAAAGCACATAAGACAAAATAATAAATAATTCTTAAGGAATAAATAAGTACACATCTTTAACTTGGTGTAAAAACATTAGGACAATAACTTGAATTGCACATGTGGCTCTAAAATTTATCTATAAAGGGATGGGACTTTAAATTACTTTTTGGAGATGGCATCGTATGCGCCAAGCTGTTGCTAGATACTTGCTTACTGAGAGAATTACATCGGTTGAGTTATGGCTTTTTAGAACCCGTAGAGCCAAAGAGCAGTTCTTGAATCCCATGTCCCTGCAAATATTGCGAATCCATTTTAAACGTGGAATCGCATAGGCTGGGCAGAAGAACATGAAATGCTCAATGGTTTCGAAAGTACTGCCACAGGCAGGGCATATATCGGGAAGATTAGTCGGCCCCCACCTATGAATCAGTGACAACAAGGGCAAAGAGCCAAAGCGAAACCTTGCATATAAGCTCTTGCCCTGCGAATCCGGTATCACATCCAAATAGGATTCAAACTTTGGGGACCATTTAATATCAATGAAGGAATTAGTTAAGCGACCATGGGATTTGTGAGTTATGTAGTTATCCTTAACATAAGACCAATAGGTTAACTTTAGAACGTTTTTGTGCCGTCTCTCTAATTTATGGGGATTTTCCCAGTAGTCGCCCAGACCCAATAGCCGGAGCCAATGGGCCACATGGCGAATCCAGGGAAGAGTATTAGCGCTTTGGCATTTCAATAGATCGAGTAGTGCGGTCTTGTATATATCTAGTTCGGGGGTTATCCACAACCTAATCCAATAGAGGAGAGGTCTTAGAGTAGCTAGATCTGCTACTCGGCTTAACCCCAGATCTAGAAATAATGGGAGCAAGGGTGTGGTACGTGGACATGCAATTAAGGCCCTTGCAAAATTGTTTTCCCCCACACTGATCTTGTTACAGTTAGCGTAACCCCATACCTCCGCTCCGTACAGGGCTGCACTTTGAGCCTTAGCTGTATAAATTTTTATTGCTGGGGAAACTACTTTTGTAGAGGTGCTTTGATAGAAACGCAATATAGATGAGGCTCTGTGTTGTAGGAGCCCTGCACTTTTTGTAATCTGCTCTTCCCATAATAGTTTGTTAGTTAACCTAACTCCCAGGTAATCTATAGAGCTTACTTCCTTCAACGGTACTCCCTCAATATGGATGGAACATTTTTTCCTAGGTCCCTTAGATAACACCATCAGTTTAGTTTTGTTAATATTAACCTCCAACCCATGATCACTACAAAATTGGCTAAACCGGTCAACAAGGGTTTGCAACCCCATTGGTGTCTTAGAGATGAGAAGTGAGTCATCGGCGAAAAGCAACATGGGAATTTTTTGTGTATTCAGGGAAGGGGCATCATTCTGGCCTATGGACACAGCCTTAACTACTTCATTAATAAATACGGTAAACAGTAGGGGGGCTAGCACACAACCTTGGCAAACTCCTCGTCTAATTGGGATCCGCTCTGTCAGTTCGCCTTGTTCACCCCACCTCACTTGGGCATAGGTGTTCTCATGTAGTCGTTTTAACAGGAGTAAAAGATCCTCTGGGACTCCCAATCTACCCAGCACTTCCCACAGCTTGGCTCTTGGGACCAGATCAAAAGCCGATTGCAGGTCTATAAATACCACATACAGGCATTGCTTGGCCACAAGAACGTATTTCCAATGCAATATGGCTAATCGAAAGACCTGGTCTATCGTGCTAGTTTTTGCACGAAACCCTGCCTGTAAATGAGAAAGGATTTGGTGCTTCTCGACCCAATTGATTAGCCTCTGCAGAATTTGTTTAGCAAATATTTTTTGTAGGTTGTCTATGAGGCTAATTGGCCTGTAGTTAGCTGGAAGATTAGCATTTCCTTTTTTATAAATGGGTATGATCTCTGCCCCCTTCCATGTATCTGGAATTTGCCCCCCTGCAGCTATGCTATTTGAGATGGCATTAATATACCAGGACCAGATGGATGGTTCCGATCTATAAAGATCTCCAGGAAGCTTGTCTGGTCCAGGTGCTTTGCCAGGTTTTAGGCTAATTATAGCCTCAAGGGTCTCTTCTATTTTAAAGATGAGGCAACCCTCGGGGACACACTGAGCCACCACTTGGAGGGCCATGCTGGAGTTTGATTCCAACAATTTAGTTGGAGAGTGGACCACATTAGTGTCCATTGGGCCTTCTGGTAGGGCATAAAGAGTAGTAAAATGCTCTACCCAGCTTTCTGGTTGAATATGATTGCTGGGACAGCTCCTACCTCCATTTTCTCTTTTGGACAGAAGTTCCCAGAAACGCTTGTTATTCTTCTCTCTGAAAGCATCTAATAGTTCCTGCCACAGGGAATCCTCCCACCGCTTTTTAGCGTTAGACAAGGTTACTTTGTATAGAGACCTGGCTTGTTTAATTTCCCCCTGGGAGCCAGACTTTACTGCTACTCTTAACCCGGACTTGTCCTTTGAACACCTCTCATCAAACCATCCCTTGCGTGCCCCTTTCCCTTCATGTGGCTTAGACCGCCTTGTTTTATAAAAGAACCCCCGTAGCTGGGTAGTCATGCTGTCATGTATTTTGAGAATCGGAATATTCCCTACAGCCTGATCTTCATACTCAGCCAAACTATTTAAGAAAATCTGATATATTGCTCTGATGTGGTGGGGGTTGGACATCACTTTTGGCCAAGTAATCTTGGTAAATTTGTTGTTCCAGCAAGGTGGCGGAATTATTGTAGCATAGTTGTTGAGTGTTCTCCTGAACATTTCTCCAGAAAGGGTAAGGAGCAAGGGGAAATGGTCACTATCACATCTCACTTCTACTTTCATGTCTACCAAATGGGGCCACAGCCTAACATCAACCAGGAAATAATCAATAGTGCTTATCGACATGCCCCTTTTAAAAGTAGGTGCACTATTCATATCAGATGGAGTTCTACCATTACAGGCCCTAAGGCCATGGTTTAAACATAATGTGGCTAATTGCATGGCCACCCGAGATTTTTTACAAGGCCGGGTAATAGATAATTGTGGGATCCCCCACTGCTCATCTTCTTCATCTGTTAGACCACTTATGAGAATAGAAGGCTCGAAGGTACAATTAAAATCTCCAGCTATGATTAGGATAGTTGAGGGGTGGAGGCTTCCTACAAATTCGGACAGAATAGCCAGGGTACGGGACTCGGAGCCATTTGGGACCGATCGTATATAAACATTAACAATAACAATTGATAATCTTCTGTTGAACGTAATACACATGGCTTTTAGATCTACAGAATCAATTTCAAAAAGCTTATGGTCGCACTGCAAGTTCTTGTTAACAAGTAATAGGAGCCCACCTTTTGCCCGACCCCTCCCCTTCTCTGAAGGTATAGCAGATGCACTAAATGAGAGAAATCCATCAATATTAGTAGCATCCTCCGCCCAGGTTTCCTGAAACAAACATATGTCTATTTTTTTAATAAAAGAGGCCCATTCATCATCATCTAATTTCTTTGCCAGGCCGGCAATGTTCCATGACATGAGTTCTAATGTACATTTGTCTTGATTTATCACCACGCTTGAGCATCCAGCCTCTACCGCGCTCGGGTCATTACTACAAATGTTTGATGATGGTGTTTTATCATCCCCCATCAAATGTGGGGCCTTGGGGCGGGCTATCACATTAGTTACTAGATCAGTAGACAGTCATACAGGGTTAGGCAGCGGCCTGGGATTAGCTTCCTTCCGTGCAGCACCTCCAGCATTATTGTTTGGAGTCATCACAAAGAATAGACTCTCTAGTAGGACAAGCTGTTCTACGTCATCTCTTTCATTAAGGTGAGACCTTTCCTTAGTTATAGACATATGGTTTGAAATGCAAATAACCATGTTTTCTATTATGCTTCCATGTGAATATGTAAGATGTATGTATGTATCTATAGATATGTATATATATATATATATATATATATTTATATCGGTATTTACAGCATGAATTTCAGTATTTATGTACACGTACTTAAATTATCTGTATTCCTTCGTAACTCACGATCAGAAATGTATGAGTCTACTATGATTATTATTATTATTTATATTGGAGATAGAGGGTCTTCATGCTCGCACCCTCCATCCACGCTGGATACAATGTTTATCAACCATACTGCTGTCTATTCAGATTCAAGCATGTGAATTTATGAAAGATCCAATACTGGATAAGAAAACAAGTTACTTACCTGTAACTACAGTTATCCAGTATTGGTATCTTTCATAAATTCACATGCGACCCACCCTCCTTCCCTTTGATGCTCGCATTTCCTCTCAGGTTCTAATTTTCACTCTCATGCTGGAAAATCTGAGGAAGGGAGCTTCTCTGGAGAAGGTTCTAGAGGGTGCCTGATTGGACAGCAGGCAGGTTTGTGTCCTTTCACAAAAGGACATGGATAGGCTATGTGAGCAATTGCTGGCTCCATTATAGCCTATGGCAATTTTTTTTATTTATTTATTAATTATTGCTATTTTATGTACCGTGGGACTCCCACTTCGACGACGGGGATGATTCAAGCATGTGAATTTATGAAAGATACCAATACTGGATAACTGTAGTTACAGGTAAGTAACTTGTTTTCTTATCCCTGGGATGGTAATACCTAATTTCCAGATACATAAACATGTCTGCTGCTCAGCACAAGGGGCCACACCTTAGCACCTGCAGGTCTTTCCTGCTACATGTCTGTGAACAAATAGACCCTTCATACCTAGTTTGCCCTAAGGCCTACATTGAAGCTGTACACTATGTCCATCACTGAGGTAAACGCATCTTTGGATTCTGGAAACCCAAGGACATTGTCTCCATATACAGAGCTATTATTTACCATGTGTCTGACATTAATGCCTCTGTCACTGGCTTCTGGTGCATCAGACAGGACAGTGGGTCCATGGCCAAAACAAATAGTGGCAATAGAGGACATATAAAGTAACATGGCTAGATGAATTTGAATGATGGTCCCAGGGTTTTCTGCTAAGGATAGATGTACTGAAGAATTTTCATGAAACTATATATGCATGCAAGTAAAGTAACAATTATCAGATAATAGGTCAGTGGAGAAAATACACATAACTGAACTGAAATACAAATAGGTTTGTGGAAACGTAGTGGTATAAGGATAAGCTATCGTCGGAGGACAGAAAAACATTTAAAGCCTAAAGTAACAAGAATTAACTAGGCAGAACAGTTGCTCTGGGTCTGCAGGAAAGCAGTGGTTTGTTAATATTTTGCAATGAAGTGTTGTGAATGGAGGGGTAAATGTATTTCATATTCCTTTACTCTAGTAGATGGTAATTGAAGGAATATTTTGACTTGAAATATTGTTGTGTAATGTAAAATAAGTTTTTTCAGTACATAACCTTTTTTGATTCACTGTTGAAGGTAGTAATTCCTAGATGCTGCAATAATAGTGGGTAATTTAGTGAGAACTAAGCATTTGCTAATGAGACTTCCCCTAAAATGTTTACAAATGTTCTCATTATATTTCCCTACCATAGAATTATATTTACCTGGGATCCAGATAAATCTGGAATGGTGAAGTAACAGGGATTTCTAGAGTTTATGAAATATTATGTGGGAACTGGAGGTTTTGGACCGATCACTGCATGTTTTTCTCCCAATTTTCACACATCGGATGGAGACTTCTAGCTGCAGATTTCTTACCCTAGAATAGACCCCAGGCTTCAGGCTGGATCCAGAAATTTTTCAAGCAATACCTCTATGCCCTGGTAGGTAGCACCATTCGGCTCCAAGTTGACGTTGTCATCCGGAAGTAGCATGCACGGTGCCTATGTAAGTGCCACCCTATCGCACTGAGATCAGTTCTTTTCTTTCCACGCTAGTCAATGCAGAGAGCTACCTCCAGTCAATTTTCGACTTACTTTTTTTAACGTTTTGTCAAGCCTTTTTTCAAGACTTAGGTGGTCATTCCGACCTAGGCGGGCGGCGGTTGCCGCCCGCCCGTCGGAATCCGCCTGAATACCGCCCCGCGGTCAATTGACCGCGAGGGGTATTCTGACTTTCCCGCTGGGCCGGCGGGCGATCTGATTCAGATCGCCCGCCGGCCCAGCGGGAAAGCGCCTTCCACAAGGAAGCCGGCTCGGAATCGAGCCAGCGGAGTGGAAGGCGTGCGACGGGTGCAGCAGCACCCGTCGCGCTTTTCCAGACACTGAAAAGCCTAGTTGGGCCCTGTTAGGGGGCCCCTGCCGTGCCCATGCCATGGGCATGGGCACGGCAGGGGCCCCCAGGGGCCCCGCGACCCCCCCCTACCGCCATCCTGTTCATGGCGGCTTTCCCGCCATGAACAGGATGGCGGTAGGGGGGGTCAGAATCCCCTCGGCGGCGCAGCGAGCTGCGCCGCCTTGGAGGATTCTAAGGGTCAGTGGAAAACCGGCGGGAGACCGCCGGTTTTCCCGTTCTGACCGCGGCCAAAGCGCCGCGGTCAGAATGACCAAGGGAGCACCGCCGGCCTGTCGGCGGTGCTCCCGCCCCCGTTGGCCCTGGCGGTAGGGAACCGCCAGGGTCAGAATGAGGGCCTTAGTCTTGCAGTGTGACAAGGATGTCCCTTAAAAGAAAAGGTGGGGTTTAAACCCTGTGGTTCCTGTCACAGACTGATTTCTGTGACAAACCCCCATCTGGTTTTCTTTCGGTGCTTGGAGTCAGACCAAGACTCCATTGCTCGGTGCCATCAACCTGCTCCTTGGGACACAGCTTTCCTCACGTAGGATTTCATAGGCCTCCACATTCAAAGTCAATCCTGGTGTGTTCCGTACCACACCACTAGATAGGGAATCCAAGAGGCTGCACCACTTTGACAAGCGGATGTTCTCTTTCACTAGCCTTACACTGTGGTCAGTAAACATCACATGCCTTTTTGGCCAATACACACACATGGTTTGGTATTCGGTTGCAGAAGTGCAGTCCATTGTCTCTGAGGAGGCCCGAGCCATGGACACAGACTATTGCAGATGGCTGGGATGTAGCATTTCACATTTGCTGCAGACTAAATACAGCCTACTTGCTAGTTAGAGCCATTGTGTCAAATGCGGCACTCAGGCACACATGGCTGAGATCCGCTGACTTTTCAGGGAATGTCCAGGCGTCCTTCATGGACACGCCCTTCGATGGCAACAATTTCTTCTGTCCCAATCAGCATTGGAGTGTTTCAAGGACAGCTGAGCCTCTGCCAGGTCCTTGTGCCTCTCCATGGCCCCACGCCAACCCCCTTCAGCAGCCTCAGAGCCACTGTAGTTTGGCCTCATACCATCACCGGTGCCCAGTTGGTGGCAGAATCCATCCTCACCGCTGGCAGCCCATAACATTGAACAAGTGGGGACTACAAATTTTTCAGAAGGACTATTCCATCTCTCTGCTAGGAGCCCCAACACCTGTGCCACCATCCCCAGACTGGCTGACTGTGGAGCACCTCTCCCTGCTGTGTCAGCAAGTTCAGACTGTTTTAGCTAAAGTGAGTATTGGGAGGGTGCCGGTATCAGACTCAAGCCATAGTTGCTATACCTGCTACTTTCTGGTGCCCAAAAGGACCAAGGACTCCACCCTATTTTAAACCTGCTCCCTTTCAATTTCTTCCTGAAGAAGGAGGAATTCAAGATCCTCGCGTTAGCTCCAATTCTGTCTTCCCTAGGCCCTGGTGACTGGATAGCAGCTTTGAACTTGCAGGACACCTGTTTCCACATTTCCTGGCCTGCCTGCCCACAGATGCTATCTGCAGTTCATGGTGGGCCACAAGCATTATGAGTTCACTGTGCTCCTTTATGGCCTCACCAGCGCCCCTCTAGTGTTTACCAGGGTGATGGCAGTGGTTTAAGCACACCTGCAGAGGTGTGGGGATCCAGTCTTTTCCTACCTTGACACTTTGCTATTGAAGACAGGCTTGCCCCAGACGGTCGTTTCCCACCTCCAGACTACGGCAAACCTCCTGCATTCGCTAGGGTTCACTACAAACATGCTGAAATCACACCTGACTCCCGATACACCCTTTCATCAGAGCTGTTCTGGATACTGTGCAGTTGAAGGCCTAGCCTCCAGAATGGCAGGTCCAGTGCAGTTTAGGGCCTTGCCTCCAGAACGGCAAGTCCAGGGTATACATGCAATGATCCCTGTGTTTCAGTCGCCTGGATTTCAGTGAGACTGACTCTGACGCTGCTAGATCTCATGGCCTCCTGTATCCTGCTACTGATTCATGCCCTTGCAGTGGGACCTGAATTCCCAATTGGAGCACCATCAGGGGAATCTTTGTGATCTGGTCCAGATATTGGAGAGAACTGCAAAAGACCTGCAGTGGTGTCTGACGAACCCCGATTGGGTCAGCGGCAGACCCTTCTCCCTTCCCCAGCCAGCGATGACTGTAGTCACAGATACGTCCCTGCTGGGTTGGGAGAGGTGAAGATCGGAGAACTCTGGTCTCCAGCCGAGTCTCAGCTCTACATAAACCTGCTGGAACGGAGAGCAATCCGATTGACACTGAATGATTGCCTTTCTTCCTTCCATCTAGGGCCTCCTCTACGCCTTCTGGCCGAAACCACGCATGCCCAGAGTTCTCAAGAAGATAAGGAATAAACGAGCCAAAATAATTGTTGTGTCCATAAATTGGGCAAAGAGAGTATGGAATCCCAAACACCTAAGCATGATCATTGATTCTCCAATCAGGCTGCCCACTCGGGAGGACCTCACAGCAACAGTGCAGGGTCTTGCACCCAAATCTTCTCACGCTCCACCTTCATACATGGAGATTGAGCAGATGCAATTGACAGTTTATGACCTCTCTGGTGAAGTTTGTGATGTCATACTGCCAGCCAGGCATTCCTCAGCCAAGACTGTATATGCCTGTGGTTGCGACAGATATGTGGTTTGATGTACTACCGGAAAGGTTGATCCCTTTCTGCACAACTGTCCAAGGTTTTGTCATTTTGTTTCCATTAGCCCAGCAAGGTTTTTCTTTGGGCAAAGTTAAAGGGTATCTTTCTGCAATTTTGGTGTTCTTGCAGGTGCCGGATCAACCCTCTTTGTTTAAGTCATCTCTTTTGACTCGATTCCTTGATTTGTTTTATGCACCGATGTGATTTGAATCTGGTATTAACATTTTTGATGTGCTCACCCTTCGAGCCTCTTCCCAACTGCCCTTTATGACCTCTAACCATATAACTGCATTTCTAGTGGCCATTACATCAGCCAGGAGGGTTAGCAAACTGCAGGCACCACCTGTGCACCCTCCATACACCATATTTTTCCCAGACAAAATTGGCTCTGAGAACATGTGCCTCTTTTATGCCAAAAGTGGTGACACCTTTCCACGTCGGCCAGACCATCACACTGCCGGCCTTCTTTGCTCCACCTCACTCTTTCAAAGATTCCCTTGACTAGACCCAAAACAAGTGTTATTGTTCTACATTGATCCTTGGGTTTGCCAGAGCAAAGAAAGGAAAATCCATCCAGAAAAGGACCATCTCGCGATGGATTGTTCTCTGTATCAAAATCTGCTACGCACTGCCCAAGAAGCAACCCCCTGAGGGCTTACATCCTCATTTCACCAGAGCCAAAGCTGCAAACACTGCATTACCTCTTGGAGTCCCTGTCCTGGATATTTGTTATACTGCAACATGGGTTTCACTACACACTTTTACCAAGCAATACTGGCTAGACTGTCTGGCCCGTTGTAACAGACAGTTTGCCCATTGGGTCCTCCAGGACTTCCGGGTCTAAATCTGTTAGCAGAACCACCTCTGGAGAGCTATTGATTCAGTATCTATTCTAAGGTTAGGAGTCTCTACCAGAAGAACAGGTTACTTACATTAAGTAAGGCCATTTCTGGTAGAGACTCTAGTTGCATATTCCTTACTGATCCTCCCTTCCTCCCTCCTCTACAAACAGATTTCTCCATATAGGGTAAACCTTGCGAGGTAATGTTGTAGTTTGACTTGTGCTCTAGACAAGACTGCTGGTTTAAGGATGACAGTACTTATGTTTATAGGTGACTAGGCCAGTCCTACAATATGTCACAACTGTCGTCCCAACCCCCCTAGCCCACAAACAGTACCTTACCAAAAACCCAAACAGTGAAAGGTGATTTGTGGCAACCTCTATGCATGGACTCAAGAGTAGGACATCTCAGGGAGGTCGTGGTTAAACGGAGATTACCCCTTTCTCACATAAACAACATGTCTCAGTCAAACACAGGCAACGAAAGAGATGCAGTGAAGTTTTCAATAGGTTTTCTTAACAAGACTGCAACCTATGATAATTTGCATGAACTGCAATGATTAGGATAATAATTAATGCAAGGAACAGAAGGGTACAAACAAGAGTCATGAATGCAAAGACCCCCACTATCTTGCATTAACATAAAATGTGAAATCTATGTGAAATAGACCTCTACTACCCTAGCATGATGAACCTCATCCCTAACCTAAAGAGAGCGAGGTGTTTTAAACCTAATCTGCCAGTACCATGAGAGGAGCCTCCCAACCCTTGTTACCTTGGAATGAGGTCTCTAGATCAGACTCCATGGGGACACGAAGACTGGGTCAGCATCAATGCGACGTGTAGCATAGATGGCGTCAACGGCATCTGGTAGGAATCCCTCTGATTATCTTGTCTGCGTGAGATGTATTTATACAGATCTGGTAGGACCTCTGACTCAGGTATGTTCCCAAACAATATATAAAGCATGCTTGGGATGGCAATTATCTAAAAATTCCCTGAAAAGGTACATTATGTTACTGGCACACGAAAAGTCCATAATGTGACAACCTACGTATCTCATATATCTTCATGCTGATAGTGACGCTGTGATGGGGGATCGGCGGTACAGAGTCTCAGAGACGGACGTGGTGTCCAAGCAGTCCCTGGGACACTAGCACAGGCCCCCCCATGCAGTCATGGTGCTGCCCTTATGCTATGCCTAGCATGAGAACAGAGTCAGAATTGGTCTGAGCGGCTTGGTCTACCGCTGAGAGAGTGCACTGGGGTCTGTGCAGTTTCTCCAACCCGGCTGTGAAACGCAGTCGGGTTGGAGAAACCTAAGTGAGCATGTTAGTTTGGCCAGCCATCTTAGGCCAGCCAAACTGACAATTGAACTTAGTGCACACAACTACTTCACTCCTCCTCCACCAGCCCATGGCCCAATCCTGCACATGCTGGTTGAGTCGGCAGCTGAGAAATAAAAGGATAGAAAAATATTGTTTTATTTTTCAGCTGCTGGCTCAGCCAGTGGGGCGACGCTTATTCGTCACTGCGAAGGAGCCGCCTCTGGTGAAACTCAAAATCCCAGCATTGCGGGGTGAATAGGATTGAGTGTGTCAGATATTGTACTACATGGCCACTCAGGTACAGTGGCTGGCAGACTGGCTATCTGGAAACTGTCTGGCTGCATAAGGTTTGAAGTTACCCCGCACACAGAAGAGGTTACTGAGAAAATACTTCCACCTCCATATTCAAATTCCAAGTCAGTTGCCCTGCCTGGTGACGGTCTTTGGGTTTGTATGGGAAGGATTGCAAATAATGCAACACATTACTCCCTTTGATCCAGTGATTCCATTAGCAGACCTCCCTCAACGAGACAGACACTGTACAACAAGGTTAGGTATCCCATTGGTAGAGGGCAGGAGACACTGTATAAAAGGATTTATTCAGATAGTGTATTCCATCCTCATTTGAGACATTGAGGGAGATAGTGGACTCAATAGGGAGCAATTTAAAAAAAATTGTGAGGCTAGCAAAGAGAATATGCAAATTATGAGAGATCACAAATAGCGAGCCAGAAACACATGCACTGCTGCAGAGGCTACACACAATGCGATATGGTAGGAGGTTGAACAGCAAACTCTGCAAACTCCTTGAATAGTCAGGAATATCCCTGGCTACCATTAGAGAATAATGTGACTTAAGTGAGGAAACTTAATGACGAGGAATGCAGTAGTGCCCTAGTCTACCCTCAATTGTATCCTGCAATGCTAGATTTAAATGTATTCCCTTCAGATTGATGCAGAAGGTTTATATGACTCCAAGGGAAATCAACAAAATGTATCCGGGTGCATCCTCTGAGTGCCCTAGATGCCACTAAACACAAGTCTGGCTCATACGCACAGTGTGGATATGCCATCAAATAATTAAAATTGGTGGGAGGAGGGTCACAGAGACTCTATCTGCTTTATCAGAACACATGTAGCAAAGCAGCCAGTTCACCGTCTGGACCGCCAAGGTGGTCCACCATAGACCACCAATGGTATTTGGAGCCCCCTTTCCGGAAGGGATTCTCCTGCAGCAAGACCGCCAGGAAATCCCTGGCAAAAAGGATACTGGCAATAGGAATTCACATTCCTGTCACCAGTATGCGACTCCCCTAAGCCCCCCCACATAGCCACGGCCCCCCCCCTCAGCCCCTAGAGGCCCCCCACCCTGTCCAAACAGGCACGTACCACACATACAGACATGCAATCATGCATTCACGCACTCATACAGACACACACATACACTTGCACACACCCCCACCACCTCCGCATACATTCACGCACTCACACACTCATAATCACACACATACACAAACCCCACCCCCCTCCAATCACACAAACTCACACCCCCATGCACGCACACACCACTCATCACCACCCCCTCCCCTATCAGACCAGCACTTACCTTTACACAGTGGACGTCCGGGAGGGGACAGGAACCTTAGGGCATGCTCTTCCAGCACTGCCCCGTCGACACAACACCGCCACGCCTATTACCAACTTGTAATAGGCGTGGTGGTGTTGTGATGACGTGGCGGTGCAAGCGGAGCACCCACCACTGCAGCGCCAACCGCCAGTATGGCTGCTGGCAGCTCTCCATCCAAATTCTGCCAGAGAGCCGCCAGCAGTCATAATATGGCAGTCTAGGTTTTAGATCGCCGAAGTCATAATGAGGGCCATAACGTACAACAATCAGCAACAATAAAGGTGTCATATAACTTCAAAACTATATGCTCCACAAAACAAGTTTGAAATGTCACATGCAAAAATTCACTTGCAAAACATTCATTTGTTATCATGAAGTTTTACATTATTTTATAATCGTACGTCATCCTATTATGACTATTATTACAAAGTAAATTTCAGCCACTTACCTCAAAGCAAAGAAATCTAATGAGAATATAAGGCAATGCAAAATGAAAGTGTCACACTCAGCATACATGCAAAAGATGTTTCTTGTCATTTATGTGCAGTATCAAAAAACCCACTAAACACCTACAAATGAAACTGGATCTGGGAAATCTTTTAAAGTTCTTGAAATCCATTACTACGCCAAAGAAACAGCTAGTGAATACAAATGAACCAAAAAAATGCTTATTAGACTTAAATAATAACCCAGAGCACGAAATACTTCAATTGAAGCACCAGGGTCTGATGGCTGCGTGGATACTTTTTGTAAGCACGTTTAAGTAGTACAGTTAGGTTACACACCTTACTTTTAACCAAAGACGGGGATGTAAACCTGATCGTGTATACAGCAACAGTACATGTCATCCCCAAACGAAGTACGTGTCCGCAATTAAAAATAAATTACAGTCTTGTACCACCTCCTAAATTATCACTGTAAAGTCTATAAAAAATGTATTGCTCAATGTCTATGTAAAGTAATTCCCACGTTGATACTCTGAAACTAATTAGGCCTCATAGAAGACAGAGAACCTAATTAATGATAGTATTATTATTTTTTTAACTACCTGCGCGAGGCAGCGAAAGATATGGAGGGACCTGTAGTAGCATATCAGTAGGGGATGATGCCTTTGGTAAAGTGTTGTGTAATTTCTTTAAATGGGTATTGTGGTTGTTTTGTTTCAGGAACAAATTTACAGGCATAATTATGTTGCTGTGACATATCTTGTGTCTTGGTGAATGGGTTTATGACAACCTCTTGCCCAGTGCGTCAAGGCACTAGACATGAGTGCTGACCCCACCCCTATTATCCATAATGCCATTGGAGCCCTTACAATTATTATTAGACGGGCACAAGTCATAAGAGTAATTAAGGTAGGAAAAATAGAAAAAGAGATGCTTCTTACTTATTCCAAATCCTGCTCAGCAATACTTCTCATGATAATCACAAATTACACAGCATGTCCTGTTCCCAGGATAAACCATAACTGACCTGAACTAGTTAGAGCATAAACATTAAAAATTGCCAGCATAAACTGGCATTAACATTAAATGAAATGCTATGTTATTCCAAAGAAGCAAAGATCCAGGTTAATGGTCTCCACAACCAGTGGGCAGGGACACCCTATTCTCATGTCAGACAGATTTCATAAAGAGGTTGAGAACATTTTATAGAAGTGATGTTACATGACCTTTACCCTCATGACATCATCATACATGCACTCACTCTCACCCTGACTGTCATTTGAACTTTTGCTCACTCTCTCACCTATATTTTCTCACTCACATTATTCCACATACTAACATACGTGCTCACATATACTCACTCTATCAGCCAAATTCTCTCTCACACACGCACTCACATAACATAAACTGAAAAGTATTTTAATGTACTTACCTAACATGCCAGTCTAGGTTCTGTACCAGATCCTGCCTGCTGCTCCAGTTTTTTTTATTACAATAATAGTGAAAGATAGATTATTAATCACTGTTATTGTAATAAAAATAAGAAGAAAAGGAGGCTGGAGTATGATGCTGGCATTTGGAGCCACCGCTGTGTTTCTGGCACTAATTGTTACATCGACTAGGGGTCGCAGAAAGCAAGACAGGGGTCGCAGCTGCGACCCCTAGCAACCCCTACATGACATCCCTGCTTTAGTGTAATTTGCCCCCCATTAGTAGATTGCAAAATATAGATACTGATTGATATTTTGTTGGAAAAGAACTTGAGCATCAGTTTAAAAGAGAGCTTGTGGCAGAGAATTATCTCTTATTTTGCAGAATAGTCACCATAGCCTCCATAACAAAAGCAAGTGTCAGTTCCGCTAGGCAAAGACCTGGACTGGTATTTAAAAAATTAGAAATAACATATCCTGTACTGCACCTGACATTCACATATAAATTAATTGGAATGTTCTGGAATCCCATTTTGGCAACAGTAGAACAAATATATAACACTTCATTGTAAGCTGCTCACTAAACTATTGGCAACAGGGAATACCACCAATTAACAGAGAATTGCATGCAAATTGATTTCACGCAATTGGAAAAGCTCTGTTTTAACGCTCCGTATACTAACATTTGGGATGTTTCTTTTAGCATTATTATTTAATATTATGAAACAAAATCTGTCAACATAACCAAGTAAGGAGTCAACCCTGGATCATAGTTGAAGAGTATCTAATTGCAAGGTACCATGATGTGATTAGAGAAAAACACTTCTCATGTTTCAACCAAATCAATGTGTACCTCTGTTTTTCCTGAGCTACCAGTTATATGTGGGAAAACGAGAAAACTGTCCTTGCCCTGGATTGGTACCTTATTGCTGCTGTTCTGTATTATTATTATTATTTTTTTCCTTTTTCTGACCTCTCTTACTTATCACCTTATGTTTGCTCTCAAAACGTGACATAATTGTTTATTTGGACATATCCCAGTTGATGGATTACACCAATAATAATTTTATTTTTCATTTTGTTTGATTAGATAGAAATACTCATTTTCTAATTTGATATATAAGATGACTCAGATGTGTTTGCTAATATTCGAATCAACAGAGCCAAGCTATGGTCTATGTTAATTGATATGGGTCTGGATAGTAGCATTGTTAGTTTCCTGCATGACTTTCACCAGGAGTTAAAGGCAGTAGTTAGATATAACCATTAAAGGTCCCTGAGGGTGCCAATAAAAATCCATAAATGGGTGAAGCAGGGCTGTATTTTGACCCCATTGGTGTTTACTTTATATATTAATAACTTGTGTCTGGCACTATGCACTGCCACGAAGGATATCCCCGGATCAGGTCACTGATGATACCGGCATTGGCGTATGCAAATGACACAGTCCTGTTAGCCACAACCGTGATGGGGCTTCAAAGACTTCTTGAGTCCATCATTGAATTCATGTCCTCCCTTGATATGGACGTAAACTACTCCAAGTCTCATACGATGGTATTTGGAATTCAAACAAGTGCCATAAGAAAATGTTTGGGGATGGTCAGAAGGTGATGAGGGTCTCCACTTTTTTATTTCTAGGTGTAATTTTTGATGCAAGAGGATCTTGGGCCACACAAAGAAGGGTAAAGAAAAAAATTTTGGCCAGGGCAGTGGCCTTGCTTTTTGACTTTGCAGGTAGGCTGGGAGCTAGACCGGCACAGGCAGTGATGAAAGTCTACATCACAAAATGTTTGGCAATAGTGAACTATGGAAGTGAGGAATGGGGCTATAAGGATTGTGGTGAGGTACAGAAAGTGGACAATGTCTTCGCAAGAAGATTACTGTGTCTCCCGCAGTCAGCTCCCACCTTTGTTGCCCACAAGGAACTGGGCCTGGACTACATCCTTGACAAGTTGGCTCTTTCCCCTATAGTCAGATGGGTTGAAGTCTGGTCAAGCCCTGAATTGGAATTGAATCCGGCTATTATTAGGGATTGTCTTGCCCTCAACAAAGGCCTCAGTATTCCATGGTTGCATTACATTAAATATTCCCTGGGAAAGCTGGGTTGCTCAGCATTTTTTGAGGCACCTGAGCAAATTAAAAAAAAGATGTTCTTTGGATTAAAAAGTAATTTATGGTAAGAGCCAAAACTGAGGGAGAGGAGCTGCAAAAATGTAAGGTCAGGTCATACATACTCTTGAAAACGGATCTAAGTATGGAGCCGTATCTCTGAGTAGTGAATTCTCCTCATTACTGTTTTTGATTAACACTTTCTAGATTAAACCTTTTATACTGGTTTTAGCAGAATCGCAAGTCCATTATAATGGGGATAATGAGAACCCATGTTCTTGTGATAAAAAAAATTCAACTCTGGACACAACGCACTTTATCTTTTTTTGTGGTTACTTTAGCACCTTGAGACAGTGTTATATTCTACCTTTGTTTGGGGGGGGGGTGCTTGCCAGGTTAAATCCACCTTGATTTATCTACAAATGTTGCAATCACCTACAATGTGCTAAATGTGGCTAGTTGTTTGGCAGCTGCACTCAGACTTAGAAAAAAACATTAGTGTGGTCAAAGACGTGGGGATTGTTTTTTTTTTTTATCTGTATGTTGCGTAATATCATATCCTGGGCTCATAGCATTTTAAGATATTTATTAGTGTCTTAACTGTTTAATGCAATTTATTATAGTTGGGTAATCAAACACGTTCCGGTCTAATTTAAATTTATTATAGAACATTAAGGTTAAACATTTTAAAAGGCTTCTAAGAGTGTTTGTAATGCGTACTTATATATTATCAGTGTGATATTAATAGGAAGCTTAGCTTAAGTTGTTTCCCATATCTTGATAATTATTGTCATGGTGATTTTTTATAGATTTTTATTAATCCAAAATAAAGAAGTAAAGAAAAAAAGATATCTTGTCATTACATTACAAGCCATCGATGCCAACATTATCAATGTAATTCTGAAATATGAGTGCAGTACAATTTAGAAAATTAAATCACAAGATTAACGTGCATATGAGAAGTGCAAATGAAAACATATAAAACTCATTTACACATATAAAAGCACTCAACGCACAACTCTGCTCATATTAAATTTGATCACCTAAACCTTCCATAGCACTTACCTTTAATCATCTAGCACTAGGATCCGGTGCTGTGTGACAGTTAAGTCAAATATTACTCTTCAATCATGAAGGTCCTACAGCACAATATGATGATATATGTCTGAAATGTAGAGATGAACTAGCTTGAGGATCTTAAAAAATAGAACAAATAAGAGGTCTCGGGCATAAAGATGAACTTGGTACCAAGATAGCATTGTGACTTTTAATGCCTCGCTTTTGCTGCTGTCAATGGCGTCCTGGCTAATTTTAATACAAATATATTCTAGTTTTTTTGGGCTTAAGAAAAACAAGGTTGCTCAAAAGCTTTTAGTGAATTAATTGTCCAAGAAGGACGAGCATGTTTTGACCTGTCCTGTCCAGTGCAACTGGAAGATCACAGATTTGGACTAAATCAGTAAATCCAAAGAGTTGTTGACTAGAGATATAACAATAGAAAGTTGTGGTCTGGACACATAGGAAAGATTGTGGGTCTTGAAACCTTGTATCCAATCACTTGTATGTATATTTGAGAGGCATTTTTATATCTTAAACCTGTACAAAAAGAAAGATTGAAAAAGTTGCATGATTTAAGGTCGAGTTTCACATTGGAGAAAAACTGTAATAAAAGTAAAGGGGCAAAAGTCGGAGCAATTTGGTGAAATTATGGTATCTAATTTCAGACATTACATTGGGAAAGCCGGTTTTTCAATGTTTTGGATGTGATAAAAAATACTGATCTGAGTGAAGATAAATATGGACAATTCCTTGTCTGCAGGGTAAAAAAACAACAGTTTATAAGTTGAGGGCAGAGAGGATTCCATGTATTACTTGTGGCCAACTAAGTACATAAAAGGAAAAAAATAATGTGCCTCACCTGATTTGAAAAATTAATGAACATGATAATACAAATCACTCCCAAATCTCTATTAGCGCCTCCCCTTGTTTCCAGATTAGATTTTGCAATATCGCTAAAAAATTAACACATCATGAGTTTTAATATTGTTCAGATCAAATATATTATCAGTGTTAAAATCCTGATGGAAAAAATGTAGGTCTGTGAAACTACCCTGCACTCACTTATCATAATTTTCTACTGTTTTGATCCTGCAAACTTTCCAGAATGTTTTTCATGCAAAGAGCTGCAAAATATGAGAATAGAAAAGGCTCACAGTTATGAGACCTGGTGGAAGGCATGCCCTTAAGTACTCCCTGTGAAAACTCTTATTTTACATTATACATCTGTAAGACAGTTATGGCCATAAAATGCTCCTAATGTGGCAAACATCAGTATTGATCACCTTACTTTCAATTTACTTACCAAGAAAGTTATGAAAACAACACATAAGTAAATATTATTTTTATCCAATTTTAAAATATTTGGAAATCAGAAAAGGATCTGGCTGAACGCATATATAAATTGAGTGTGAAATACTGGAAGACGTTATTAGGGGTGCCATCCAGTGCAGAGAAAAAAAACGGCATCTTGAACAGTTGCCAGCAATATGCATTCTAAAATGATCATATTTGTTGACATTTTTTTAGATGTACGTGACACCATTCCATCGATGGCACCTTCAAACGGCATTTAAATAGCATGTATAAATATATTGTAATGTCAAATTATTTGCAAGTTGTTGGAAATGGCCCTTTTTGCAGGGTCATCCCAAAAACCTTTTGCCTCCTTCTTCCTGTTATTTCTGACCTGTTTTTGTTGGCTTTAGGACTCTGGGCACTTTACCACTGCTAACCAGTGGTAAAGTGCATATACTCTCTTTGTAAATTGTATAGTTTATTGGTTTATCCATGATTGGCATATTTGATTTACTAGTAAGTCCCTAGTAAAGTGCACTAGAGGTGTCCTGTGCCTGTAAATCAAATGCTACTAGTGGGCCTGCAGCACTGGTTATGCCACCCACATTAGTAGCCCTGTAAACATGGCTCAGACCTGCCACTGCAGTGTCTGTGTGTACAGACTTGCACTGCCAATTCGACTTGGCAAGTGTACCCACTTGCCAGACCTAAACCTTCCCTTTTCATACATGAAAGGCACCCCTTCGGTAGGCCTAGGTAGCCCCATGGGCAGAGTGTAGTGTATGTTAAAGGTGGGACATGTACTGATTTGTGTTACATGTCCTAACAGTGAAATACTCTTAATTTCAGTCTTCACTGTTGCAAGGCCTATCTCTCTCATAGGTTACCATGGGGGCTGCCTTTAAATAGTATTAAAGTTCAGATTCCCTTTGAGAGCAGATAGAAATATGGAGTTTGGGGTCTCTCTGAGCTCGCAATTTAAAAATACATCTTTTGGTGAAGTTGGTTCAAGCTGCCAATGGGGTGATTGGGGGTTTACCAGGTGTGTTTCTCCTTTGCCCTGACTAGAGTGAGGGTCCTTGCTTGGACAGGGGGTAACCTGACTGCCAACCATAGACCCCATTTCTAACACAGGTTTATAGTAGTAAGGTTTAAATGTGAGGATACCCTGTATGGTTAACAGTGGGTACTTTTAATGTGCTCTCTTTCAACCACACGATTCCCTGATTAATATAGTGCTGCTATGCCCTAGTTTACACCAATTATAATCTGTTTGAAATACACCCAAAAGAAATAGACAATAATAATCTACTAATGTCACTCAAAATGATGCTCATTATAATCAGACCTTGGTACGATACTAACTCACAGATTATGAAAAATCATGTCTGCACCTCATATGGTATCACAGATGAAAAAAACAAGATGGTGGGAGTATTTAGACCCTTAATAATGTATCCTGTCTAAAACTAGATTTAATTTGTTCCAGTGTTTGATAATGAATTGAAACTTTATTTATAAATATGGTTGGGAAAAGAGACTCTACTAAATTAATGTATTTGTCTCATTAAAAAATTACTCGGCCGTTTCTCACAGTTCCTGTTTTGAAACTGTATATTGAATTTCGTTGCAGGATGTTAAAAGTTACAATAGTGCATAAATACAAGAGAAAATAAACTGAATTTATGGACTTCATCTATTTGGAATACAGTTTGGGATGAGTTAGACAGACAAAAGAAGGTAGAGAAAATATATCTAAATCACACGTTGCTGGATATTTTAGACTAGAAGGAATTGTTTCATTTCGAGGATTTGAGGATTTTGATGAGAGTCGAAATTGTATTTTTCGTTTAAGGCACTTTAACATTCGAATGTATTTTCCATTTACCGTGTTTAGTGATTCTTCTTATCATTGTCTAAATATCCAGGGAAAACCTTCAGCTTTAATTTCTCCTGGTATAAATTGAACTCTACTTTTATATCCATTTACCAGTGTTTTTGTTACTCCTTGGTGCTTTCTACAGATGTTTGTTTTACTATATGTTAATATGGCACGTATGGTCTCTTTCCTGCCTTAAATGAAATTTGGATAATATGCGATTGTGTCCACAAATCACTTAGAATCAATACCAATACAGGCCACTCATTAAAGTGCATACTGCTTACATCAGCTTCCCGTTTTGTCGCTACAGTCATCAACCAGTCATCAACCATGAGGATATGGCCTTTTCCTATCTATTAGCATCTCTCCGTGACATAACCCGTTGTGTCTGATGTTGTGTCTGATGTCGCAAAACGGGATCACAGTACTATATTTTCTGTTCCATGCTTTCTTTTATGTTGATATTGAAACCGCTTTGTCTTTTTAATGGCTGCACATTTACTTAATATTTCATCTTAGTTTCTAGATTACAGTTTTGCATTCAGATTTTGTTTTCTTGAACACTCATTTCGCGCTTATGAGAGCACGTTTTTATGTAATTCATGTACATATGAAGGAACTCCGTCTAATAATTTAACAACTCCCATGTGCTGCAGTTAGGTGAGGTGGTCTTGGAGCGCTCCATGATTTTGCATACCCAACCTCACATTTTCTTTGCAACAGGCAATCGTTAAGCCGAATAACGGGTCCTATTTAGAACATTGGATTTCTCCCAGCCTGCGTACCTCGTATCTGGTCTTTCTATTAACATTAGACTCACAAATATATATGTGTAACTACCGCTCAATTTGAGTACTATGTCAGTTTATGCCTTTGTTCTGTTAGTTTTGATTGCCAGTTACCTGTAACGTAGATAACAGAGAATTGGTATTGACTTTATGTTGGGCCAAAATTCACTGCTATATTGAGGAATAAAATGGAAATGCATTTGACTGTCTTTGCAATGAGAACTAAAAAGTAATTTTCTGTTGATCAGTAGCCACAAGTAGTTATTCTTTGCGGAATGTGAGAGATTGCACCCAACGTAAAGCCACCAGGCCGATCTTAGGTTTATTAGAGGGCAGATTTGTGAATGCACCAGACATTCCCCTCTATGCATTTGTATGATACAAGCAAAGTTACGTCCATAAACAACAGTCTGAAAAATAATTTCTATACTTCAGTGAAAAGAGGGTTTCACACAAATGACTAAATATTCTAGTTTAACAGGAACGATTTTCAAATTATGATTCCTCTCCTCTACTTATTCAGTAAGTTTTTGTACTTGTTGTGTTACAGTACCCATGAGAAAACTGCAAGCCTCCTTGTCGAATGACTTGCTCATTTAGACACTGTCTAGGCAGAAACCCTTGAGAGCTATGAGTAGACTTGGCTGTCTGTTTCCCCATGCCAAAAGTCTAAATTCACATGGTGGAGACTTCTTTATAGGGACAGCTTCTGCTTTGGGAATTGATGTATCCCGTTTTATGGTATCAATCAATATCTGAACAATGGTTTGTGGACCACAATTTCAGTCTGAAAGCATTGATACATTTAATTTTTTAGAAGGGGAGAAGACTTTTATATCCACTCCAGTTTCCGACTCTTAAGGGGTCACAAAGTATACTTTTGCAGAGCAAAAAAAACGTTTTCAGTTTGCAACATACCCTTTGCATATTACAACTCTGTTTTGTGTCGCTGCACAGTTTGTGATTTAGCGAATTCCAAGCGTTGTGACTGCAATATACTTCACTACATTTGTCACCAATTCCTTATATTCCCGATCTATGATATATATATGTATCAATTTGCTTTGATTGTAGTAAACCCTGATTTATCCACAAAAAGGCACTTAGCTGACTTACTTGTATGAACTGCCCTTCTATTTACTGGTAATAAATGGAGACCAATAAAAAAATGTGTCCTCCATTTTCGATGGAACGGGTATTGGTAGTGCAGGCCTGTCAATGTGACTAAAACAGTTGCTGGAGTGACCACTAACGGAAAGTGTAAAATACCTTGATTATGAAGAATATTTTGCCTTAATTATGAAAAATATGGTCCCAGGCCCAGTTCTTCCCGTGCTGCTGCATCGCTGTTGCTCCTTGCTTTTCCCTCGTTTTTGAGTGCCTTCTCCTTGTTTTTTCCCTTGATCTCACTGCTATCTACTTGCTTTTCCCCCCTGTTTTTTTGTGTGCCTTCTCCTTGCTTTTCCCTAATTTTTATTGCATTCTCCTTGCTTATCCATCCTTTTTTGTGTGCCTTCTCATTTCTTTTCCCCTCGTTTTCACTGCTTTACTCTTGATTTACCCCCCATTTTTTGTGTGCTTACTCCTTGCTTTTCCCTCATTTTCACTGCTTTCTCCTGGACCTGCAAGTGCCTGGATACCCTGTCGGGTGATTAGCTGCACTTTACAAATCCTGATTGATTGATTAATGGACCTCATATTTGCTGTAGTTCATCAGCCCTTTTGATTTCAAGATGGGATTGGTAAGTGAATCGGTTTTAAAGGTTTATGTTTCATATCTGTATGAAGGAAACTCGGAGTATGTTGGTCGCCTTACTAAGTCATTGTCAGGTTATATCTGATAGAGACATCTAGTCCCATAGTCCCCCATACACCAGACTGGATCCCGGAAACATTTTCCAGCAGTACCTCTGTGCGTCAGTAGATTGAGTTGTGTGAATCTGTAGTGACGTCCTCCACCGGATGTGACGTCAACTGCGTCCAGATAATCCCCTCCCCAACACGTTGCCATCAGTTCCTTCTCTTCTGCACTACAGCACATATCTGGAGTTTCCTCAGGCCTTTGTTCTATCTTGACGAAAAATGTTCCTTTGTCAGGGGAACAGTGTGTCCTTTTTCTATATTTTCTTGGGGATCAAACCTTGTGAATCCTGTGGCAGGGCAGATGTCATCTACGAACCCTCATACTGTTTCCGTAAGGTGCCTCAAGGAACACCACGACTCAGAGGATTGCGGCTCCTGTCGTTGCCTTTGCCCAGCAGTTTTGCGGGAACGTCGTATGAAGATCTTGGTGGCACATCTGGCGGAGGCCTGCACCATCGTTGGTCTTGCTCAAAGTCCAAGGAGCAGTCGCAATTTTGTTCCAGGAGCTGCTCCCGCGATTGTCCCTCGATCACGAAGGAGCAGACTGTGAAGTGCCAGCAGTGGAAGTCACAGCATCTTCCTTCGGCAGGTAAGTCTGCCATTTCCGACGCCCACTCTCAGTGCCCGGTTGAGGAGTCTGCGCATTAGTCCACCCCATGCCTCCCTCCTTTTCCCGGAGCCTGGGCGACTCTGGCCCAGATGTGGGATTATTACAATTCCCTTAACACCATCTTCAGGTGCCTACCTCCCTCTGGCTCGCTTCCTAGTCCCACAGTGGTTAGTGTGTCCTACCTAGCTTCATGCCAGCGCGTTCGCCCTCCGTGTCAGATCGGCCCTCTGGATCCATTCTCAAATTCATTCTGGCTCCTGTGCACGGACCTTCAGAGTTCTCACCTGCAATGGGGGACTTTCCAGCCTCCTCTGGAGGGTAGTTGGCTAACGAAGTTGCATGATTCTAGTGGCATTTAGTCCTCACTGGTGTAGATTTGTGCTCGCGTTGCGCAACCCAGTGTGCCCTCCATACACACACTCAAGGCAAGTTGTATGTTGTGTCAGCGCGTGTCAGAACTGCAGCACGACCCTTTTATATATTGGTGCCACAAACACGACATACGCCACAATAACCCAGCAGCGCAAACCCCACAAAGGAGAGCCCGGGTGGCTCTCTACATCCCTCCTATGTTTGATTTAAAAAGAACATTTTCACACATAGCCGGTACCTGGGACAGCAGGACCCGAACACATGCCCAAATACACCATACAGTAAAGCGGAGTGACAAAGTGAGAAATGCAAACAAAATAACTTTTTCAAGCTTCAGAATACTCCTGTGCCAACCTGGTAGGGCCCAAACAATCAGCATACAAAGTCTCGTAGTCGCTGGCTCGTAGCCGGGTTAGGCTGAAGGTGATACCTCCCACTCTGTCTGTCGCCCTCATCGTGGCGAGGTTCTTCATATACAGGCAAGAAAACGGGATTTGAACTTCAAGACACACCGGGCTCATCACTCTTTCTAATGCTCCCAGCATCCAACGCCTCCACATCCTCCCCCTCAGCGGCACTCCTTTCGAAGGTTGCTGCCCTCTTAAACCAGGATACATTTCGTGTGACTAGTTGATTTCCATGCCGGGCAGTCGTCCCATGCATATGGGTGACTGTCCACAGGCCTGGCTCAAAAGGGGTTCGGAACTTCCCTCCAGGATGTCAGTCCCTCACCACCATGGAATCACCCACTTGAATATCCGGGTGCCGTGTTCGTCGAGTGTCGCTAGCCCGCTGGTTGGTTTTCCTCCTTTTTTCCTGGACGTGGACACTGTCAAACTCCTTCAGTTGCCACTGAGGGTCTGCTGGGAGGCAGTCACGTGGGGGCAGTCGGAACATCAGAGATGCCGGGCACACCCTATTGTACTGTGAGTTGCATGGCGGTAGGCATGCAAGAATCTGTGCATGGACCATTCCACATCTTCTCCCTGGTCAACGGCAATCCGTAGTGCTCGGTTCAGGGTTCTCATGAACCTCTCGACATCCCCATTAGCTTGAGGCTGATAGGTGGTTATTCGACAATGAGTTATGGCCAGCTGGCTCAAATAGTCCGTAAACTCCTGAGTATGGAACGAGGGACCATTGTCAGTTCTGATTTCCTCTGGCAGGCCAAACAAAGCAGAAGTCTTTTCCAGCAGTGGTCGAATATGGTCAAATGCCGTGGACGCAACCACTTCAACTATGGGAAATCAGGTGCAGTAGTCGATCATCACTAGAGTTGATTGGCTGTGGGGGAAACTTCCGAAGTCCATGCTGATCTTAGCCCAAGGCTTTCTGCTGGGCGGTTCGGTGATTACTGGAGCAGTTGGTTGATCTATGGCCATGATGGAGCATGAATGGCATCTTCGTACGTGGTCGTCAACAAGAGTGCCCGTCCCTGGGAACCACACCTTTCTGCGAAGGCGAGCTTTGGTCTTGGCTGCCCCCTGGTGCCCTTGTTTTGCTAGCTCTACCACTTATTCCCGCAGACAGGTGGGGATCACTATCCTTTGGCCACTGAGGAGAAGACCATCACTCCCTGCTGACAGTTCGTCCCGTATTCTCCAGATGGCTTGCATGGCTAGGCGCTCACTCCGATCTTGGTTTCTGACTCCATCAGAAAGTTTTTCCACGCTCGTCGGGCCAGGGCGTCTTGAGCGTGTTTGATGACCGGGTCTTGACTCGAGCTTCGGCTATTTTCATCAGAGTCATAGCCACTGGACATGCGGACAGCACCTCCATCTTCACAAAGCACTCCCATCTGCTCGGTCTCGTTGACTATGGATTCGCCTGGAGGAGATTCCAATGGGTGTCATGAGAAGTAGTCAGCTGGGTTGTTCACCCCAGGCCTGTAGATGACACAGAACCTGTAGGGCTGGAGCAAAACAGCGCATCGCTCTATCCGCGGGGGAGCAAGCCAAGCAGATCCAGCAGACAGCAACACCAGAAATTCATGCCCGTACAGGTACAGGTGGAAGTGCTGATATGCCCACCGGATGGCCAACTCCTCTCTTTCAATTTGGGCGTAACGGGATTCCATTGAGGACAACGCCCTGCTGACATACGCTACTGGTGCCTACTCCTGGTATCGTACTTCTTGCAATAGATCGGCCCCAAGCCCGACAAGGCTGACATCGACAACTACCTCTGTCCTTTTCTGTGGACTGAAATAGGCCATGGTCACTTTGTCTATCAAGGCCTCTTTGATACTTTGAAACATCGTGCTCACTTCTTCACTCTGCATCCATTTCGCGTCGGTGAGCTGTTGCAGAGGTTCGAACATAGTGGCTAAGTGGGGGATGAACCTCCCACAGTATGTCACCATACCGAGAAAACTGTGCACTTTGGTGGCACTGTGGGGAGTGGGTGCATTGCGGATAGCTATCGCCTTCTTTAGGTTTACTTGCAGACCGTCGCAAAAGAAAATGTACCCAAAAAAACAACTGAGTTCTGGTAGAAAGCACATTTCTTGCGGTGGATGGTGAGGCCAGCACTCACAGGCTGCTGGAGGTTAGCCCCCAGGTAACGGTGGTGATCTTCCGGGGTTACGAAATAGATGACGATGTCGTCGCTGAGGTTAAGCACCCCTTCAAGTCCGGACAGGGTCTCTCTGACCTGGATCTGGAAGATCTCGGCGGCAGAAGAGATTCCGAAACTGAGCCTCCGGTAGCGTTGCAGCCCCACTTGTGTGGAGAACATTGTGATGTTCCTGCTCTCGGGCATCAGCTCAAGCTAATGGTAGCCCAAGTTCAAGTCCAGTTAATTCCAGTTTCGAGAACCATTCGGCCCTGTTTAGGTTGGCAATGATGTCATCCTTCGTGGGCGTAATGTGCCTCTGTCTCTTGATGGTGCAGTTAGGTAGGCGCATGTATACACATAGATGGATGGTGCCCGGCTGCTTTGGTTTTGGGACAGTCACGAGCGACCACACCCACTGGGTAGTCCCAGTGACCTTCTCGATTACGCCCAGTTCTTCCTGGGCCCGCAGCTCCTTCTCCACCGTCGGCCTCAGATGGAACGGCACCCTTTGGTGTTGCAGTGCCATGGACTGTACATTCGGGTCTATATGTAGTTTCAACTGTTTTCCTTAGAGCCTCTGTAGTCCTGTGAACAACTGCGGGAACTCATCCAGAAGTGCGTCAGCGTGTGCGTCGTGGACGAGTTAGCAAAAAAGCCAAGCTCCAGATCCTTGGCAGTGTGGCACCCTAGTAGGGTCCCTTGATTCCAGTCCATCACATGAAATTTGGCTCAGGTCTCTCGACCTTTGCAGGATACGGTCACTTTGATGGCCCCTTGAAGTGGCAATGGCTCACACCCATCATAGGTATAAATCTTGGTATGACACGGCATCAGTTCTGGTTGGGGCAACAACTGTCAACAAACACCAACATCCATGACATTAACACGCTGGGGCACCATTGATGTCCCCTTCACACATGGGGAGCGGGCATCTCTTTTGTTGCCACCAACCCACTAATGATATAACAAAAATGTCCTCTTCGTCGTCCTCTTCCTGGTGCTCATTTTCCGTATGCGCCACTCCTGCATCTCCTCCGACACCATCTACAAGGGTTAATTGCCGCACTGTGGCCATCCTCTCTTGCCCCGCCCTCATCTTGAGCCTTCCCCCTCTACACACCTTGGCAAAGTGGTTTTGACTTTTGCTGGACAGCTCCCCGGTATTTGGTGTTCCCAACCATAACTGCGGCACTCTTTTCCCCCTTGCTGTTGAGGATGTTGCTGTCTCTGAGAAGGTTGGAAGTCTGCAGGGTGTCGACATGTTCTTCTTGCACCACAGCGGGCAGTGTAGAGCTGAGCGCTGTAGAAAACTGACTTCTAGCTGCAGCCATGGCCTCGGCGCGGCTGGCCGACAGTTCGTACAAGCGGAACAGAGTCAGAATGTCATCAAGGGTGATTCCCGGTTGGCGTAGGATTAGCTTCCGCAGCATGTTAGATCTGCACCCCTGGATGACTTGTGTGCGGATCTCCTCATGTTAGTTGAGACCCACGCACGTGCTTGCCAGCTTCCGCAACCTGGCATAGAGCATGTCCACAGACTCGGTGTCCGTTTGTTGCTCCTGATGCAGCTTGAACCTTTCATAGACCGGGTTTAGCTGGTGGTCGAAATACTGGTTTAACGCTGTCACAGCAGCATCAACATCTTTGATTCCTCCTATGTTGGGGAAGGTCTCAAATCGCTCATACAGCTAACTGCCACCCATGTGTAGCGTGAGGGACCATTTTCCTTGTGGCGCAAAAATAGTTGTGGAGCCTACCAAGCCAATGGCGCCATCGCAGTGCAGCTGTGGCGGAGTCATCCAACTGGCGCTGGTTGCTGTTTCCCATGGTGCTGCGAAGAAGAACTTGTTGTGCACCGTTGGTGTGAAACCTTGCAAGTCTCTACTGCCTGTAGCAAGTATTACCCTTCTCCTCTTTGTGCTTTTTTTTCAGGCTTGCAAAGAGTGTCTCAGTCTATACACAGCTTTAGTTCTCTCGCCACCCTTTTACTGTCTCTTATGCTTCTCATGTGCCTTTATTTTCCGCTTCTCGCTCTTTTTTTTTTTTTTTTTTTAATGGGAGGGTGTGTGTGCTGTTTGCACTGTCTTGGGAAAAAGACATGAATGCGCCCTGGATCTGCTACAGCAGCACGTGTTCGATGCCTGCTGGTTCCCACACTCCCAGCTGGCAGGTTTTGGGCACCCCTCACGCGGGTCACTCCCTTAGACCAAACAGCCTCAGGCACCGTAGCACAGTGTGTCTGGTGTCTCCTCTCCCTGTCCGTATCTCAGCTGCTCCCTCTCTTCGCACACTCACGGCTTGGCAGGGTGCTACTGGTAGATCGCGCCGACTCCAGAAGACGAAGCGCTGTTGGGAGGTGCTGTGCTCCCTGCAGCTCCCTCTCGCCGACGTGCCTTCGTGGGGGATGGGCATACGGCGGGGCCAACGGTAACGTGGATCTGTACCGGCCTCGTCGGCAATGTAGATTTGCGCTTGCTTAGCGCAACTCAGTGTGCCCTCCACAAACACACTCAAGGCAGGTTGTATGCTGTGTCAGCTCGCGCCAAAACTGCTGTGTGACCCTTTTTTTATAGGCGCGGCAAACGCGAAGCACGCCACCGTAACCCGGTTGCGCAAACCCCACAAAGGAGAGCCCGGGTGGCTCTCTACAACTGGCTTCAGACCTCCTTTCCCTCCCACAGCCTTGAGACATTGCAGAGATACTGAAGAGGGCAGCCATGGTCCTAGAATTGGAGCTCCCTTCTGTGGATTTCACTGACCCCTTGTTAACAGTGCTTCACCAGTGCCAGTCAGGAATAGAGCCTGTGCTCCCATATAGTGAGACACTGTGACATTCTTTTGGAGACCTAGGCTAATACCCTCTACAGGGGCCCCTGTGGATAGATCAGTAGCCCATAGACACCTGCCCGACCCTGGAGACACGGGTTGTCTTAACCGGCGCCCGACTCTGAGAAGTTTTGTGGTGCAGGCGGCTACAGCCTCTTTTAACCTCAGTGTCCTTATTAACTTTCTTCCGGACAGGGAGTCTAGATGGCTGAAATCTTGTGGGAGAAGTATTTTCTCCTCAACCAGCTCGGCCCTGCGGTCGATCAACACCTCTTGTATTATAGGTCATCTTTCCCATGCATTGTGGGATTCAGTGGCGCGCCTGCTATCTTTGCTTCCGGAGGAAAACCGAAGTGAACTCGCCCAGACAACTAGGTTTGTCATAAAGTGTGGTATGGATACGACAGACTCAGTTGGCAGGACCATGGCTCAGTCTGTAGCACTGTGCCGGCATTCCTGGCTACGTCTCTCTAGTTTTTCAGACGCTGTCCGATCTACATTGGAAAATATGCCTTTAGATGGCACTCGCCTGTTCGATACTCATGTTGATTCTGTGCTGCAATGCTTTAGGGACCGCCAGGGTAGAAAAGATTTGTAAATAATGTCTATTTTGCTTATAGATGGACCCATTCCACAGTGAAGTCCTATACTTTCTGTTGAGCCAAGGTGAAGCTCCCTTTTTGTTTTTTTGCTGCAGGCTGAGCTGTTCCATCTTCTGCTGGCACCTGGTACGGTGTTCCTGCTCTGCAGCTATTCCTATATTTTATTATGGCTGTTAATGACAGCTTTTTGTTGTGTGCTGTCTGTGAGATGTATATTCTTTGTGACCCTAAGCTGGTTTAGTCCCTGTTAGAGGGTTTTTTCTTTAGACTGGCTTTATGCTCAAGAGATGGTTACTTGTATGGTATGTACCCTGCTCTGTGTAGAGCATCTCCTGTTTGCCTTATTGTATCTTGTGGTACTCTTTGTATCCGTTATAGGGAGCTTGTCATTATGGCTCCCTCTGAACTTTTGTGCACGGCCTATAGCTTGGACAAGTGTCTTTTTGTGTTGTATTGTTTCTCTTTACCTTAATATTGGATCATTGCTTATGCTTCTCTTTCTAGTTTTGTTCTTCTCATGTAGGACTCTTACTTTCCTATGTGGAGAAGTGGGACAAGTGGTATTGCCATTCCACATCTATGCGTCCTTGCACTTCTTTAGGAGTAGGTTTTAGGTTTTTAGGCGGGAGTGTCGCTTTGAGGAAGTAAGTACTCTGTATGCCCTAGATCACCGGCAGTGATTAGAACGCGCTCGTTGAGCTTGACCTTCACCGCATTTTCATTTGTGTATATTTTACAGCATGTGACTATAAGCACACCACCCTTCCGGAGGACCTATGATGCAATTAGCATAAACACTGAAAGTAGGTCACGCATGCACCACGTGTGTTTTCCTAGAGGTGCCTCACATGTTTAAGTGTTTTGTAGTGTTTCCTATATGTAATACATCTTGTATTCGTTTTTATGTATGAACTACTGAAGCCATTTGGCTGGGTGATGGTGACAACTCCACCACACCCCTGAGAGATGCATTTACATCTACTATTTTCTCTTTTCTTCCACAGATTTGGCCAGCAGAGCATTGACACTGATGGGTAGTGTTTATTTAATTTAATTTAATTGGTGTATATCACCTTACCACAGTAAATAGTAAAAGTACTTCTACTAGTGTAAGGCGCATGAGGAGTGATAATAGGGAGAACACTTTGGTCCTGAAGAGGAGTTTAGGGTAAACTCCGAAACATGTAGACTACTAAGGAGGACAGGTACATAATATACCCACGCTCCTGACACCCCTTTTTAATCATACCACCCCTGTGAGACATATTAAACTAGTAATATCATCCAGGGGGGGGGTTTAATTTACCAAGACCCCATCACACCTATCCTTTGCTAGCATCCGCATCGCTCGTACCAATAGTGCTCCCATGTATTCTGTCGATCGCAGCACTCCTCGTTCTGCAGCAGAACGGGAAGAAACCCAATGATGAAGCATTCCAACAAGGGGTAACCCTGGTGGGTGAGGGTTTTTCTAACAAAAAAACATTTTTTCTGTGGAAGTTTTTCCCCTCTGGGTTGGGTCTCTAAATACGTTTACTGACTCACCTAGACTGGAACCCTCAGCCTTCAGTGTTGAGGGCATGATACATTAACCTCTAGGCTACAGGGTACTCTTTGCTATACAGTTTCCAGACATACATATGACATTCAACCCAAAGATTTTCATGGGAAAAAGATGTAAATGTTCTATCACTAGGAATGTTCAGCAATCAAAAACCTAGTAAATAATGAGACCTTCTGCATGAGATACCAGGATTTGAACCTTCAATCTAGTGAGTGACAACCCAATAGCTTTACCAATAGGCAGAAGTGACTGTTTTTTTTCTTCTAAAGTATAAAGTTTGAACCAAACACCTTGCCAGTATGATACTTTGAAGTTATTGCATGGCGAGACCATTGCAATAACAATCTCTTTCTCTATCTTCCATTCCATTATTGGATGGAAGTGAAAGAGAGTGACAGGACCGCGGGGGCCTTGAATGCTGCTGTAGTCCTAGCTGGCTCCTCATATCCTGGGGGAGCCAGCATTACTCTTGCAAGCAGGGAGCTGCTTGAAATAGCAGCTTCCTGCTTGTGGGAGCAGTATTTTCATCTGTTTCCCTGCACGCGTATTTGTGTGCAGGGAAACAGATTAAAAGTCTGCTTTCTGCATGCAGGAGCTGAACGTCTCCTTTCTACAAGCAGGAGCTGTTTGACAGCTCCCGCTTGCAGAAAACTGAGTTGTTTTTGCTTTTGCTTGGTGGGAGGTGTCAGATTCCACCATGCAAACAGCTACCTCCTAAGGGTGGGCATCTCGGGAAGTAGCAGGAACCGGCCCAGGAGGTTGGAGGTCCCTGGGGCCATCTGTGGCTCGGATAAGGGGGTCACGCGGCACCACCCTCATTATAAAATTTTATACTAAGGAGGTGGTGGTCTCTGGGGCTGTTTTTTTTTCGACGAACCTGCTTTCATTAGTTTATTTCAGCCCAGGTTAGGTGGTGGTCCATGGGACCCGGGGGGGTGGGTGCTCAAGCCCCTATTATTGATTTGAATTGCCTCGGGAGGTGGCGGTCCTCGGGCATTGGGGGGGCCGCTACGCCCCCATTAATGAATTTGGTTGCCTCAGCAAGTTGGCACGCCAGGGGCGCGGGTGGCCTTGCGAAACCCCACCACCCCCATTAACTATATAAATTGCCCAGGGAGGTTGTGGTCCTCGGAGCTGCAGGGTTTAGGGGTGGGCCCGCAATAATTTAGCATGATTTGCCCCAGGGAGTCTGCCCACTCGCATACATATTATTCAGTGCTCGGGTGGTGGCGGTCCCCCAGGCTTCCGGGGGAGGGGGGCCTGTAGCCCCCCCCTTCCATCCCCCACATTAATTTATAAACTTTGGCCCCAGGGAAGTGGTGGTACCCGAGCGCTGGGGTAGCACACTGGCAACCCCGCATAATCAATAACCATATCCCCAGGGAGTTGGTGGTCCCTGTGGCTTTGATATGCCCTATGAGTGGGATCCGTGCATCCCCCTCCTTTTTATGGGAGTGCCCCTGGGACCTGGCCCACGCAGGGGGAAAAATAAAAGCAAGCATGGAGACCATGGTTACTTTTTTTTTTAAGAAAAATCCTGGGGAAGTTTGCAAATAGTCACAATTTTCACAGCTTGTTTTAGAAAATAAATGCTTTTTTAGCCCTGGGGTGGTCCTGGGGGACCCCTGCACCAAGGCTAGTGGGGTAAGGTAAAGGTACCCTGCCCCCTTTTCATTTTTTTTAACATTCATTATTGAGACTTGGCTGAAACCCAGTCTCAAAACGGCTGCCAACACTTCCTGGTTTAAGTGTTGGCAGCCAGTCAGATCTCTGCACAAGATCATTGGTATTCAGAAAGTCGTTACAACCCTCCCTATATGTATAAATCTGGATTTCCTTTAATTTCTCCTAAACTACTGAATGGATTTACACCAAATAAGAAAAAGGCTCATCTGCGGACCAAGAGCTACCTTTCTGCCAAATTTGGAGTAATTCCATCCAGCAATTCGGGCTGCAGGTATGTCTAAGCAGTCTATTGGATTAACATGGAAAACTCACTTTTTTATTACCCCCCCTCTTTCTCGGCTCAGGCTTTACGGATCACCCTGAACCTTTCCATGCACAACAAGACCCTTGGGAACACTTTTGTTTGGAAAGTTCCACAAAGAGTCTTTAGACCGTTAGACGGTGCCAAAGATGTAGGCAAGTCAAAAAACACTTTTTCAATGGAAACTAGGTCTTAACTATAACTAACTACTGGCAACCACCAGTAGGGGATAGACATATAGTATGTTTTTACCTAAATTCCTAAGAGTGTCCATATGCATTGGTCAAGGAGCACCTCCCTGAGGGCTTGCGTGCTCAATCTACAAGACTAAGATTTGCGACCACTGCATTAGAGTGCGGAGTTCTGGTCCTGGATATATACCGGGCAGCAATGTAGGTTTCCATGCACACGTTTACCTACATTACTGTCTGAACAGTCAAGTCCATTGTGACAGGCATTTTGCCCATTCAGTCCGACAGGATTTCTTTGTGTGAAATTGGTCCACAAATGCTCCTCAGGGGATAGTATTGCTTTGGCATCTAATTCTAAGATAAGGAATTTGCAGCTAGATGTTTCTATCAGATGAATAAGTTACTTACCTGTGGTAACCCTTTATTTGTTAGAGATAGGATCTACCTGCATATTCCTTACCGACCAACCCATGCTCCCCTCTCTGCGCACTGATTTCTTAATGTCAGGGACTCCCTTTCAGGGGAAGCTTTGCAAACTGATTTCTCTTTTTATCTCAAGTATCCCTCTCTTGGCATTCAGATGCCTTCATTGGAAGTTCATAACTGGTTAACTCAGAGATGTCTCTTGTTTGGCACACTGTTTCCTTAGGCAGTTTCTATAAGTGGCTCTGCGTTTTGGCACAGAAAACTGTCACGGAAGAAACAGCGCAACAGGGAGGTGATTATTTGGACTTCCATCAAAGTCAGATCTGGTGGATGATGCCACTACAGAGTCACACAATGCCTTCTACTGCACGCAGAGGTACTGCTGGAAAAAAAAATCCAGATCCTGTCTGGCGCCTGGGAAAAGAATTCTAAGGTAAAGAATCTGCGGCTTGATCCTGTATCTATCAGATAAGGCTTTAACAAAGGTAAGTAACTTTAGTTTCTGAATAGTTCTTTTAGAAAGTACTAGTGTCAAGCCTTATCTACAGTTCCTAATGAATTGTGTTTTCTGTGCCTGAATTTATTTTCAGAAGTACTGGTTTTATTGACATTACTTTGCCTTACAGTATGATGTTTTTAAATAGTATTTAGTATCTGACTTTGCCCTGCTCCTATCGCCTTTTTAATGTGTTTGCCTTTTTTAATAATGTGTTGTGTAACTTTAAATAATACTCCTCTAAATTATTTTCAAAGGAAAAGCAAAGTAAGATTATCACATGCATTTCATTTTTATTTATTTTGATTATTGCTAATTTCTTGAGTGTTTTGTGCCGGCGCAAGGCTCGTTTATATGCAGAAGGTCATGTGAGAAGTAAATAGAAAAGTAGAACATAAAAGACACAACTGACCAACCAATCCCGGTCACTGCAGTAAAATACCTATTTACAGACAACCGGATTCACGCCGTCATTCACGAGGTTGAGGTTTTTGTTTGCCTATTCGTCCAAGTAACGTCTGCTTCACGTTGATATGCAGTCTAGTAATTATGTGCTGTTTGACAAATGATTGAAGGAAGAGAGTATTTTTTAATTTTCAAGTCTTTTTTTTAACTTCTTTGTTGTTTTATTATAAGTCTTCGGACATTTCATGCTGCAGGTTAATGTAAAACACTTCCTTACTGCGCCTTCTTTTATTGAATGAGGAGTTTCATCCCTGTTATCTTTCTAAAGTATCAAACTGAATGCTTGTCTTTAAAGAGATAGCTGCCTGGTCAGTTATTTGTTATTCTGTTTGAATGAAAACGTGTGCAAAAAGCTGGTTGTCTCAGCTTGAATTTGCTGGACTAGTTTAGCTACTGAAAAGTTTTAGTTGTAAAGTTCCATCAGATTTCTGTAATGGATGACCCACCACTTGTACTGTAGCCTCTTCGTCGGAAAGCTCCTCTTTAGTAAATGGTACCTTATATTGCTATCTTGACACTTGGGTACATATAGAAGATCACCGATTAGTTGCAAAGTAAAACTCTATTTTCCTTAATTCGTTAGTATTTCTTTCAAAGTCTAATGATTCTTCCTGACCTACACTGTCTATATTTGTAACGTATATGTCAAAGCAAGCACCATTTGCAGACATTCTCATGGTTAATGACTGTAGTCATGACGAGACAAAGTGGCGGTAATGATTAGGTTACTTACTGGTAATATACATTATTTTGATATTGTAAAATTATCTTCATCACTACATTCCTCCTCTGCACCGTTTTGAAGCTGTAGCAATCGCGTTCTGCTTTCCACCACTGTATATCTTGAGTAGCCTAAACCAGAATGTTCAAGGAGTAGTCAGTCATGCATATATACCACATCGCCTTTAACAGGAAGGGTATAATTTGTTTCTTTGTTTTTTAGAACTCAAGTGAGTTACCTGCCTCCAAGAGTTGGATGTTGCTTCAAATGTAATGACTGCAGAGAGGGGGTATTTTAATGGATTTTGCAGGTACTCCAAGCAATACCGTTTTTTTTTCACTAGTTGCAGTTCAATACAAAATCCTGGAAGAAATGTTCCTTTCAGTCAGTCAATGCTTCGTTTAGCTCTCACTTTTAACAAAATAGTACAGAATTTCATGCAGTGTCTTCAAATTGTAATGTGTGGTAACCACTGCATGCCGTCACAACTGTGCATTTCTATTATTACAAAATGCTGTACTCCTCTTGCCTCAAGGAGTAAAATTAGCTGCTGTGTTGACGTACTACATATTCCTCTGTTCCACACAACTCATTCACAGTAGTTTTTAGTTAGTGTGCACACACACACACACGGATAAACCAAAGTAGCTCTGATGCTACAAAAATATTTTCTTAAAAAACAAGAGGGATCTCCTATGATATAAATGGAAATATATGTTCAGAAGTTAAAAAGAGACATTAAGTTACATCTGGACTACCTCCAATTACAGTCTAAATGTTCTTGGTAGAAATATTTCTTTGTGAACACTATTTACTAACGAGCCAACCCATAGAAGGGCAACGTGGAAAAAAAACACACTGGTTATACCCAGGCTGTCTTTAACCAGTATATTACATTTGCAACTCATCGATCGGTCCTGGGGGGCCCTATGGCATACATCTTGGTTGCCTTTAACAAGTGCATACCATGGGCTATTCCTGTTTCTTACTGGGTACAAAGGCTAAAATGTGACGACAGGGTGAACCCCTGGTTGACAAAGGGGTGTCACTAGCAAGTTGTATATTGGGCAATGGCCTCAACTTGTGACTTTCTGCCTACCACCGGTGCACTTAGATTCCCCTTCAGTCACTTCCTGAAATACTGTAGGGGAATCTACTATAATTGCATGTCTCCTGTGTATGTTCACTTGGTCAGTTCCTAAAATTGACTCTCTAGATCATTTTTGGTGGCTGCCTGTATCCAGAGCATGCCTTTAGCCTGTTCCACTGTCACTCCTGAATGGAACTCTAAGGTGTTATGCAGGTTGCCTGTAACCAGTGCATGACCATGGGTTGCCTTCTTCTGCTTCCTTGGTAGACCCTTTAGAGCCTTTACTCCAGCTATCTGTATCCAGTGCCCTTGGTTGCTTGTTTTGTCCTCTGAATAATGACTGAAGAGAATTTACTATGGCTGTGTTGCTCTTTTGGAGGCCTGTGGGTTACTCTTCATTGCTTATAGAAAGACTCTAATATTAAGTCCATCTACCCTGGCGGACTGTATAAAGTGCTTTCCTTTAGGTGGCTTAGCTGTTGCTCAAGTGAGATGATAGATCTGCCTCAAATGCCTGTATCCAGGGCATGCCATAGGGAGCTTTTCTATAATTTCAGGGGGATCTTGGGGAAACCGCTCACTGAGTCACAACAATATATTTTGGTAAAGTGACTGTATTTTATTTTTCAGTCCTTTACAGGCCTAGCCTAGCTGTAATAACATAAGACACGATAACACCACTAATCTGGTTACTCAGGCTTGCCACCACAACGCGCCCTCTATACACCACACCGCATTAAAAAATTGTCCAGCCAGCGCTCCTCCACAGTGTAGTGTGCTATCTGTCCTCTAATGAGCTGAGCTAGGGTATGAAGTACCATATTATTACCATAATATACAATTAAACCAAGGCTTCACACAAAATTGAAGTAGGTTATTATAGAGTTATGAATATTTACATATGAACAGACACCAAATTATGCAATACTTTGAAGCGCTCAAGCAGACGCAATGTGAAGGAACTGGATGATGATGAGAAAACTCTTGCTCCCCTCACGCCAGACAAGAATAGATGGGCTACTTTTACCCCGATAAAGGAGTATTTGTCACCTGCATGCTCAACTCTGAGCTTAAGAGTCAATTCAGTAGTCTTGGTGCTAACGTCCACACTCCACCTCTTTTTACCCAGTAATAGACCAGGACCACCACCACAGGCTTCGCAAATATAAATCCTCAGTGGCAAAGCAGGAGGAGTAGGTGATATGCAGCTGATATTTTCTCAGACAGATTTCCTTGGATTTAAGAATATACCTTGTGGATGAAGGGGCCCTTCTTCAACATTTCCACCACTTCCAGAGACTCTCCAGGAACTCAGGCCTTATAAGGCTGAGAAATGAAGCTGCAGTCAGGTGCTCCACCAAAGATAGAAATCTTGGGTTATGAACTCATATATACCCCTCAAAACGAGAGGCATACATTTTTTAAAGATGGACATCACATGAGAATATATTTTAAATGCTAGAGGGACTGTGGATCTAAAAAACAAACAAAAAAAGGGACACTTGGATATGTTGATCTGATGATTTGTTATCCACGTAACACAGTGGGTGCTCTTCTGTCCTTTCTGAATGCAGTTCTTAATAGGTTGTAATGCTTTGTGAAAAATTATGTTTTTTAAAGAAGACAAATGCTTATGATGCATTAGCTTTCAGGCACATGCAAATCCCATCCACATATAAGAATGCTTTTTAAATCAAAGTGGTTGCCTAGAAAATGTTTTTCTATTGTTTCCATTGATTCCTATTATTTGTTTAATAAAGACAATTGAAAGATTTTAATAATACATACATAAAGTGATATGAGGGTGCTGTAAGTTCTGCTGTACATCAAGATTTATTTAATTGCAACTATATGAGGACCATGGCATACAAGCCTACACACCTTACGGCATACTGCACCAACATGTGTTCTGTTGATTGTTGTAGGAGGTTGGACTGGCTTGTAGTGAGTACCAAGGGGTACTTACACCTTGCACCAGGCCCAGTTATCCCTTATTAGTGTATAGGGTGTCTAGCAGCATAGGCTGATAGATAATGGTAGCTTAGCAGAGCAGCTTAGGCTGAACTAGGAGACGAGTGAAGCTCCTACAGTACCACTAGTGACATATGCACAATATCATAAGAAAACACAATACACAGATATACTGAAAATAAAGGTACTTTATTTTTATGACAATATGCCAAAAGTATCTCAGTGAGTACCCTCAGTATGAGGATAGCAAATATACACAAGATATATGTACACAATACCAAAATATGCAGTAATAGTATTAGAAAACAGTGCAAACAATGTATAATTACAATAGGATGCAATGGGGACACATAGGGATAGGGGCAACACAAACCATATACTCCAAAAGTGGAATGCGAACCACGAATGGACCCCAAACCTATGTGACCTTGTAGAGGGTCGCTGGGACTGTAAGAAAACAGTTAGGGTTAGAAAAATAGCCCACCCCAAGACCCTGAAAAGTGAGTGCAAAGTGCACTAAAGTTCCCCAAAGGACATAGAAGTCGTGATAGGGGGATTCTACTCCTAATTCAGATGCATCAGTTTGGACATAGAATTTTTTAGAGTAACAAGGGCTATTCAGGACAGGTGCAGGGCACATGGCCTGCTTCAGCTCCTCAAAAGCATTCTGACAGTTTGCTGTCCATAATACCTTTTTAGGCATTTTCTTGGATGTGAGGTCATTAAGAGGGGCTGCAATGGAGCCATAGTTCTTAATGAACCTCCCGTAATACCCAGTGAGGCCTAGGAAGGCTCTCACCTGAGTCTGAGTAGTAGGGGGAACCCAATCTATAATAGTTTGGATTTTCCCCTGAAGTGGTGCAATCTGTTCCCCACCAACAAGGTGTCCCAGATAAACCACCTTCCCCTGCCCTATCTGGCACTTTGAAGCCTTGATAGTGAGGCCTGCCTTTTGCAGGGCCTCCAAAACTTTCCATAGGTGGACCAGGTGATCATCCCAGCTGGAGCTAAAGACAGCTATATCGTCCAGATATGCTGCACTAAAAGCTTCCAGCCCTTGCAGGACTGTGTTCACCAACCTCTGAAAAGTGGCAGGTGCATTTTTCAATCCAAAAGGCATTACTGTGAATTGGTAATGGCCTCCAATGGTTGAAAATGCAGTTTTTGCTTTTGCATCTTCTGATAATTTGATCTGCCAATACCCTGCAGTCAAGTCAAAAGTGCTTAGATACTTGGCAGATGCCAGTGTATCTATGAGCTCATCTGCCCTGGGTATAGGGTGAGCATCAGTTTTGGTTACTTGGTTGAGACCTCTATAGTCTACACAAAACCGCATTTCCTTCTTTCCATCTTTGGAATGAGGTTTTGGTACAAGTACCACAGGAGAGGCCCATGGACTTTCAGAGTGCTCAACCACTCCCAGCTCTAACATTTTCTGGACTTCTTGTTTTATGCAGTCTCTGACATGGTCAGGCTGCCTATAGATCTTACTTTTGACAGGCAAGCTGTCTCCAGTATCTATAGTGTGTTCACACCAAGAAGTGGTGCCTGGCACAGTAGAGAAGAGTTCAGAAAACTGACCCAGGAGATTTATGCAGTGGTCTTTCTGCTCAGCAGTAAGACAATCTGCCAGTACAACCCCTTCCACCAGAGCATCTTGTTCTGTGGAAGAGAAGAGATCAGGGAGAGGGTCACTCTCTTCTTCCTGTCCCTCATCTGTTGCCATGAGCAGGGTGAGATCAGCCCTGTCATAGTGGGGTTTCAGTCGATTGACATGGAGCACCCTAAGGGGACTCCTAGCAGTGCCTAAGTCAACTAAGTAGGTGACTTCACCCTTTTTCTCAACAATTGTGTGGGGTCCACTCCATTTATCTTGGAGTGCTCTTGGGGCCACAGGCTCCAAGACCCACACTTTCTGCCCTGGTTGGTACTGAACCAAAACAGCCTTCTGGTCATGCCATTGCTTTTGGAGCTCTTGGCTGGCCTGAAGGTTTTTACTGGCCTTTTTCATGTACTTAGCCATCCTTGATCTGAGGCCAAGTACATAGTCCACTATGTCTTGCTTTGGAGCTTTTAAAGGTTGTTCCCAACCCTCCTTAACAAGTGTTAGAGGACCTCTCACAGGGTGTCCAAAGAGGAGTTCAAAGGGGCTGAAGCCCACTCCTTTCTGGGGTACCTCCCTGTAAGCAAAAAGGAGGCATGGTAAAAGGATATCCCATCTCCTGCGGAGTTTTTCAGGGAGTCCCATAATCATGCCTTTGAGAGTTTTATTGAATCTCTCCACCAGTCCATTTGTTTGAGGATGATAGGGTGTAGTGAACTTGTATGTCACACCACACTCCTTCCACATGGCCTTTAAGTAAGCAGACATGAAATTGCTTCCCCTGTCTGATACCACCTCTTTTGGGAAGCCCACCCTGGAAAAGATTCCCAGGAGGGCCTTTGCCACTGCAGGGGCTGTAGTGGTCCTTAGAGGAATTGCTTCAGGATATCTGGTGGCATGGTCCACTACCACCAAGATAAACCTATTGCCTGAAGCAGTAGGAGGGTCAAGGGGGCCAACTATGTCAACCCCTACCCTTTCAAAGGGAACCCCAACCACAGGCAGTGGAATAAGGGGTGCCTTTGGAGTGCCACCTGTCTTGCCACTGGCTTGACAGGTTTCACAGGACTTGCAAAATTCTTTTGTGTCCTCTGACATTCTAGGCCAATGAAACAAGGGAACAAGTCTGTCCCAAGTTTTCATTTGTCCTAAATGTCCAGCTAGGGGAATGTCGTGGGCTAGAGTTAGGAGGAACTTTCTGTACTCCTGAGGAATCACTAACCTCCTGGCAGTTCCAGGTTTAGGATCCCTTGCTTCAGTGTACAAGAGGTTGTCCTCCCAGTAAACTCTGTGAGAGTCACTGACATCCCCATTAGCTTGTTTGACAGCTTGCTGTCTTAGACCCTCTAGTGTGGGACAGGTTTGCTGTGCCACACTCAGCTCCTCCCTGGCAGGCCCCCCTTCACCCAAAAGCTCAGCAGTGTCTGCTTCCAGCTCCTCTGGTATAGGTTCTGCACAGGGTGGAAATTCTTCTTCCTCAGAAGTAGAATCCACTGTAGAGGGAGGGATAGTAGGTAGTGCTTTACTTCTACTAGCCCTAGCTTTAGGGAGCACTTGGTCCATTGTTCCAGGATCCAAGTCACCCTGTCCTTTTTGCTTTTTGGCCTGAGCCCTGGTTAAAGCAAAAATATGCCCTGGGATGCCCAGCATTGCTGCATGGGCCTCCAACTCCACATCTGACCAAGCTGATGTCTCTAAATCATTTCCAAGTAGACAGTCTACAGGTAAATCTGAGGCAACCACAACTTTCTTTGGACCTGTAACCCCCCCCCAGTTGAGATTTACAACAGCCATGGGGTGGCTAAGTGTGTTGTTGTGAGCATCGGTTACTTGGTACTGGTGACCAAGTAGGTGTTGTTCAGGGTGGACCAGTTTCTCTATTACCATTGTAACACTGGCACCAGTGTCCCTGTAGGCCTGAACCGCAACACCATTTATTAGGGGTAGTTGCTTGTACTTATCCATGTTAAGGGGACAAGCAACTAAGGTGGCTAAATCAATAGCCCCCTCAGAGACTAACACAGCCTCTGTGGTCTCCCTAACAAGACCAACCCCAACTAAGTTACCAAAAGTGAGCCCAGCTACTCCCTTCGATTGGCTATTAGTAGGTTTGCTCCCACCACCACTGCTATTAGTAGAGACACTAGGTGTAGCAGTAGGAGTTGTAGTGGTAGGAGGCTTGGTGCTTTTCTTTGGACAACTGGGATCTGTTGTCCAATGGCCTTTTATTTTACATAAATAGCACCATGGTTTATTTTCTTTGTTTTGATTTGAAGAGGATTGGGACCCACCACCCCCACCAGAGTGTTTTTGTGGGCCTGATGAAGACTCATTTTTAGATTTGTCCCCACCCTTGTAAGAAGACTTACCATCCTTCTTCTTATTGCCATCTTTGTCACCCCCTGTATGAACTTTTCTGTTCACCCTTGTTCTGACCCATTTGTCTGCCTTCTTTCCCAATTCTTGGGGAGAGGTCAGATCAGAGTCCACCAGGTACTGGTGCAACAAATCAGACACACAGTTATTAAGTATATGCTCTCTCAGGATCAAGTTATACAGGCTTTCATAATCAGTAACTTTACTGCCATGTAACCACCCCTCCAAGGCCTTCACTGAATGGTCAACAAAATCAACCCAGTCTTGTGAAGACTCCTTTTTGGTCTCTCTGAACTTCATCCTGTACTGTTCAGTGGTTAAGCCATAACCATCCAGGAGTGCATTCTTAAGAACTGCAAAATTATTGGCATCACTTTCTTTTACAGTAAGGAGCCTATCCCTACCCTTTCCACTAAATGATAGCCATAGGATAGCAGCCCACTGCCTTTGAGGGACATCCTGTACAACACAGGCCCTCTCAAGTGCAGCAAACCACTTGTTAATGTCATCCCCCTCCTTATAAGGGGGAACTATCTTGTGCAGATGGGTTTCTAAACCCAATTTCTGTCTTTCCCTTTCCACCTCTAGGGACTGCCTATCCAAATCCAGCTGTTGCTTCTTGAGCTTCAGCCTGGTTTGTTCCACTCTCAATCTATTGAGCTCCCTTTCTAACACTCTGTCATCAGGGTGGGTGAGTGAGGCATGTCTAGAGACAGAAGTATGCTGAGATAAAACAGAAGGAGACCTGGCCCTAACAGATGGCACCTTAGCAACTTGGCTAACAGAAACAGCACTTCTACTATGATGAGAAGGGATACTCTTACTGTGATGTGAGACAACACTATCAGTATGGTGTGACTGTACATCTGTACCAGCTATGCTAGGTGGTTTTCTAGGGGGCAGGCTTGGAAGTTTCCCTCCCACCTCTTTTGCTAGGGGTGCCCCAGAATCAGAGTGGGAACCATCAGCTAACTTTTCAACAGTTGTGCCAGCTCTGGCCTTATCCTGTTGAACAAGCATATTCACCAACAGTTCTCTAGGGGGATTCTTCCCTACACTTAAACCTCTTTCTATGCAGAGACTCTTTGATCCTTTCCAGCTAAGGTGATCATAAGCAAGTTTGAACAGATCAACAGTTTGGCCTGTGCCAGACATTTTAGAAAGTGTTTAAGTGATAGAAAAAGGAAAAAAGTTTTCAGAACTTTTAGAAAGACAGAAAAAAAACTTTTAAAGAACTTTTTAGAAAGTTTAGAGGTACTTTTCAGCACTTTAGAAAAGAGGTGAGAAAAGAATTGCAAAACATTTTGGTTAGGTGTACATACACTGAACTTGTTTTGTATATTTTTCTCTTATGAAAAGTACAATGACAAAAGTGGTAAGTAGTTACAGAGCACCTATCCCACCACTGCACAACCAATGTAGGAGGTTGGACTGGCTTGTAGTGAGTACCAAGGGGTACATACACCTTGCACCAGGCCCAGTTATCCCTTATTAGTGTATAGGGTGTCTAGCAGCATAGGCTGATAGATAATGGTAGCTTAGCAGAGCAGCTTAGGCTGAACTAGGAGACGAGTGAAGCTCCTACAGTACCACTAGTGACATATGCACAATATCATAAGAAAACACAATACACAGATATACTAAAAATAAAGGTACTTTATTTTTATGACAATATGCCAAAAGTATCTCAGTGAGTACCCTCAGTATGAGGATAGCAAATATACACAAGATATATGTACACAATACCAAAATATGCAGTAATAGTATTAGAAAACAGTGCAAACAATGTATAGTTACAATAGGATGCAATGGGGACACATAGGGATAGGGGCAACACAAACCATATACTCCAAAACTGGAATGCGAACCACGAATGGACCCCAAACCTATGTGACCTTGTAGAGGGTCGCTGGGACTGTAGGAAAACAGTTAGGGTTAGAAAAATGGCCCACCCCAAGACCCTGAAAAGTGAGTGCAAAGTGCACTAAAGTTCCCCAAAGGACATAGAAGTCGTGATAGGGGGATTCTGCAGGAAAGACACAAATTCAGCAATGCAACAACGATGGATTTCCAAACGAGGGTACCTGTGGAACAAGGGGAGCAAGTCCAAAAGTCACAAGCAAGTCGGAGATGGGCAAATGCCCAGGAAATGCCAGCTGTGGGTGCAAAGAAGCTGCTACTGGACAGTTGAAGCTGAAGATTCTGCAGGAACGACAAGGGCTAAGAACTTCCCCTTTGGAGGACGGATCCCTCACGGCGTGGAGAGTTGTGCAGAAGTGTTTTCCTGAAGAAAGACCGCCAACAAGCCTTGCTAGCTGCAAATCGTGCGGTTAGGGTTTTTGGATGCTGCTGTGGCCCAGGAGGGACCAGGATGTCGCCAATTGCGTCTGGGGACAGAGGGGGCGTCGAGCAAGACAAGGAGCCCTCTCAGAAGCAGGCAGCACCCGCAGAAGTGCCGGAACAGGCACTACGAAGTGGAGTGAAACAGTGCTCACCCGAAGTTGCACAAAGGAGTCCCACGCCGCCGGAGGACAACTTAGGAGGTCGTGCAATGCAGGTTAGAGTGCCGTGGACCCAGGCTGGACTGTGCACAAAGGATTTCCGCCGGAAGTGCACGGAGGCCGGAGTAGCTGCAAAAGTCGCGGTTCCCAGCAATGCAGTCTGGTGTGGGGAGGCAAGGACTTACCTCCACCAAACTTGGACTGAAGAGTCACTGGACTGTGGGAGTCACTTGGACAGAGTTACTGGATGCAATGGACCTCGCTCGTCGTGCTGAGAGGAGATGCAGTTCTTTGGTGCCTGCGGTTGCAGGGGGACGATTCCGTCGACCCACAGGAGATTTCTTCGGAGCTTCTAGTGCAGAGAGGAGGCAGACTACCCCCACAGCATGCACCACCAGGAAAACAGTCGAGAAGGTGGCAGGATCAGCGTTACAGAGTTGCAGTAGTCGTCTTCGCTACTTTGTTGCAGTTTTGCAGGCTTCCAGCGCGGTCAGCAGTCGATTCCTTGGCAGAAGGTGAAGAGAGAGATGCAGAGGAACTCGGATGAGCTCTTGCATTCGTTATCTAAGGAATTCCCCAAAGCAGAGACCCTAAATTGCCAGAAAAGAGGGTTTGGCTACTTAGGAGAGAAGATAGGCTAGCAACACCTGAAGGAGCCTATCAGAAGGAGTCTCTGACGTCACCTGCTGGCCCTGGCCACTCAGAGCAGTCCAGTGTGCCACCAGCACCTCTGTTTCCAAGATGGCAGAGGTCTGGAGCACACTGGAGGAGCTCTGGGCACCTCCCAGGGGAGGTGCAGGTCAGGGGAGTGGTCACTCCCCTTTTCTTTGTCCAGTTTCGCGCCAGAGCAGGGCTGAGGGGTCCCTGAACCGGTGTAGACTGGCTTATGCAGAAATGGGCACCATCTGTGCCCATGAAAGCATTTCCAGAGGCTGGGGGAGGCTACTCCTCCCCAGCCCTAACACCATTTTCCAAAGGGAGAGGGTGTAACACCCTCTCTCTGAGGAAGTCCTTTGTTCTGCCTTCCTGGGCCAAGCCTGGCTGGACCCCAGGAGGGCAGAAACCTGTCTGAGGGGTTGGCAGCAGCAGCAGCTGCAGTGAAACCCCGGGAAAGGCAGTTTGGCAGTACCCAGGTCTGAGCTACAGACCTGTGGGATCATGGGATTGTGCCAACTATGCCAGGATGGCATAGAGGGGGCAATTCCATGATCATAGACATGTTACATGGCCATATTCGGAGTTACCATTGTGAAGCTACATATAGGTAGTGACCTATATGTAGTGCACGCGTGTAATGGTGTCCCCGCACTCACAAAGTCCGGGGAATTTGCCCTGAACAATGTGGGGGCACCTTGGCTAGTGCCAGGGTGCCCACACACTAAGTAACTTAGCACCCAACCTTTACCAGGTAAAGGTTAGACATATAGGTGACTTATAAGTTACTTAAGTGCAGTGTAAAATGGCTGTGAAATAACGTGGACGTTATTTCACTCAGGCTGCAGTGGCAGGCCTGTGTAAGAATTGTCAGAGCTCCCTATGGGTGGCAAAAGAAATGCTGCAGCCCATAGGGATCTCCTGGAACCCCAATACCCTGGGTACCTCAGTACCATATACTAGGGAATTATAAGGGTGTTCCAGTATGCCAATGTAAATTGGTAAAATTGGTCACTAGCCTGTTAGTGACAATTTGAAAGAAATGAGAGAGCATAACCACTGAGGTTCTGATTAGCAGAGCCTCAGTGAGACAGTTAGTCATAACACAGGTAACACATTCAGGCACACTTATGAGCACTGGGGCCCTGGCTGGCAGGGTCCCAGTGACACATACAGTACAACTAAAACAACATATATACAGTGAAAAATGGGGGTAACATGCCAGGCAAGATGGTACTTTCCTACAATTGTCATCAGTTGAACAGAGCTTTTTTTTGGTAAACACATCATTATCCATGGTTTCTTGCTAATACTTCATCAGATTCCTTGAAAGATAAACCACCTTAGCTAGGTCTCATTCATACTTGAATTGATAACAGAAACCGTTTGAATTGTTTGCTATATGAAAACTCTTATAACAAATGTATATGATTAATCTCACATTTTGTTAAAAAATAATCTTCATATGCAAAAATAGTGTGTGATCCCATCACCAAAGAGCAACGTTCACCTATGGTTTCAAATGGGTCTCTTCCTAAAACGATGATGTAGCGATGTAAGGTGCTTCATAATCTACACTATTCACAGGAACACACACAAAGGCGACAAATTAAGAATTAAAGATGTCTGTTCCAATTTGTGTGCTGAACAGCAGATTTTATGTATCCCTATAGAGGTCAGAGGTTAGTCAGAGAGAGTTAGATAAATTGTTCTTTGCGTATCTTCCTTCATATACTGTTTCTTAAGAACCTAGAATCTTTATAAAATTGTCATTGTCTTGTGTGATCATTGTTAGGAATGGGAGATCGTTCTGTCTTTTTGTATTTTTTTGTCTGTCTTATTTCAGATCAAAGGATCTGTTGATAGGAGAGCACTGTAGTTGTTAATACGGTATCACTTTAAAAATCAACCTGATAGAGACTTCTATTTGCAGATTCCTTACCTTAGAATTTCCCCAGGCGTCACACTGAATTTAGAGACTTTTCTTCTAGCAGTACCCCTGCTCGCCATCAGATGGGGTTGGTCAACTCCACATGCATTGTTGGCATCGGGGTCATGATGACATCACGGTCGTATATAGGTGCCACCCCGGCGCGCTGACATCAGTTCTTTTCTTTCCGCACCAGCCTTCACGCAGATCCGGAGAAGAGCTTCCCCTAGTAATTGTTTGACTAACTATGACACTTTTGTCCAGTTCTTTTTGACGAGTTTTAGATGCATTGAGGGATGTCCTGGAAGACCGGGTTTTAAACCCTGCGACTCCTGCCACCGAATGATGTTGGTGCCTGATCCGCATCTCATCCATCTTTGGTGTCTTTGGAGCACGACCAGATTGTTGAGCCATGAACCTCAAGGCTTTGAGGGAGCGGTTTCTAAAGCTCATGGCAGCCCGGTGCTCAACTTGGTGTCGCTTCTGGTCTTGTTCAAGCAGAAGGTCACAAGACCGCTCGCGGAGCCATCACCATTTCTCCTTGTCCCATTCCAAGTCCTTAGGACACTTGGGTCACAAGAAGAAATAGTCAAAGAAAGCCAAACGTTTTTCGACTTCGCCCCGTTGCTCGGATGACACGAGGCTGCGAAAACATTGACGCACTAAACCTCCGTCTTTGGAGTCCGGGTCGAATTTGCGCCTTCCCACCCCGGCCCAGTTAAGAGCTATATGAGGCCATGCGCCTCATCTTTGGGCAGACCGACCCGTCCTCTGCGCCATCAGGCCCAGGAGAGTCAGTGAGGGTCCCCTTGGATTCTGCGCTGGGGGCTTTGGCCTTGGCTCCGGGGTGCACCTCTGGATCCTCTCTTAGATCTGTACTGATTCTGGTTGTGCCAACGCGACCTTCCCCGGCTTCAGGACAGATATCAACACTCCCAACGTCGGTTGGGCCCACAATCAACATCAATCTTATGCTCATCCCCAACAACCCGGAGGCAGAACAGCATTGCTCAAAGCCGATTCCATTTTCAATAGGCTCTACTGGGCCCAGGGCAGATCCTGACCCTTCTTTCTATGGGTATGGATATGAAGATAGTGTAGGAGGGTTGCTGGACCCTTTAAACCACCAGCTTGACCCTGGCATGTACTGGGTTCAGTATTTGGGCAATACTGGTGGACCAGCTACCTTTCCTGACACTGGCATGTTTTCTTCCCCTACCGTGGTTGCGGAGGAGGGTGCTTCGTACTCTCTGGTGGTTAGAAGGGCAGCTGAGGTCTTGGACCTCGAGCTTCCTTCTATTGAGTTCAGGACTAACCTCCTGACTGAGGAGGTTCAGCCTTAGGCTTCCACTTTGGAACGCCTCCTACCCTTAAATGAAGCCCTTAGGTACGTCCTACTGGGTACCTGGCCCAGACTCAGCACAGGGGCTCCTGTGAATAGGACGATTGCCTGCCGCCATTGACCTGCACCGACCGACCCAAAATTCCTGACCCAATATCCTACACCTGAGAGCCTTGTTATCCAGGCTTCCTCTTCTTCTGGCGCATTCCGTTACGCTCCTCTGGATAGGGACTCAAAAAGACTGGATAACTTTGGGAAGAAATTGTTATTTTCCTCCAGTCTGATGCTGCGGTCCGTGAACACCGCATGGCTTTTGGGCCGATACTCCCATACTCCCTGGGATACAGACGCCAGGTGCTACCTTGAGTCCCAGAAGACGCCTGGGCGATTCTCTCCCAAACTATTGCTGATGATAGAGGCGCAGTAAAGTTCATGATTCATTGTGGGTTAAATACGACCGTCTAACTAGGTAGATCGGTTGTATCGACCCTTGGCCTTGTGGCGCCACACCTGGTTTAGGACATCTGGCTTTTCAGGGGATGTCCAGCAATCTCTAATGGACATGCCCTTCAGTGGCACCCGTCTCTAAGGAGACAAAGTGGACTCTGCGCTCGAGCGCTTTAAGGACTCCCAGGCTACGGCTCAGTCCTTTGGCCTTGTAGCTGCTCCTGGCCCCACACAGTCCACTTTTTGCTCCTCTCGTGGCTATGGAAGGGGCACCCAACCATGTCCATTTCCACCCTGCCACAACCCGCAAATGCTTCAGTCTCTGCATGGATGCAGGATCCCACGTGCTCGTGGATCTGGATCTCCCACCTCCAGACTAAGGCAAACCTCCTGCATTTGCTGGAGTTCACTATAAACATGCTGAAGTCACACGTGACTCACTCTCAGATGCTCCCTTTCATCTGAGCTGTTCTGGACACAATGCACTTTGGAGCTTATCCTCCCGAAAAGCGAGTCCTGAATATTTGAGCTATGATTCTGGTGTTTCAGCCTCTATCCTGGATTTCGTTGAAAATGACTCAGAGGCTGCTGGGTCTCATGGCCTCCTGCATCCTGCTGGTCAAACATACCAGATGGCATATGTGGGCTCTGCAGTGGGACCTGAAGTTCCAGTGGGCGCAGCATCTGGGGAACCTCTTCGACATGGTCCAGATCTCAGAGTGGTCTGCACTGAGATCTGCAATGGTGGCTGTTGAATCCACATTGGGTCAGCAAGAGATCTCTCTCCCTTCCCCAACCAGATCTCATAGTATTGACAGATGTGTCACTCCTGGGATGGGGCGGCCACATGGGAGAGGCAGCGATCAGAGACCTCTTGTCCAGGCTCCACATCAACCTTTTGAAGCTCCAGGCAATCCAACTTGTATTGAAAGCATTCCTTCCCTCTCTCAATGGAAAGTGGTGCAGGTGTTCACCGACAAAACCACCGTCATTTGGTACTGCAACAAGCTGGGTGGAGTGGGGTCGTGGACCCTCTGTACATGGCTGGAACGCTAGAACATTTCCCTGGTAGTTCAACATCTGGCAGGCTCTCTGAACGCCAGAGCAAATGAAATCAGCCGTTGATGCATAGTCGATGACGAATGGTGTCTCTGACCAGAGGTGGTGCAAGGTCTCTTTCAGCAGTGGGGAGAGCCTTGGTTAGATCTGTTCACCTCTGCCGAGTACTGTCAGGATACTTCAATTCGATTTCCTCAGACGCAGAAGATAACTCCTCAGTCCCGACCCAAGCTACTCACAACGAATTTTAATCCTTCGTGCTGAGTACCCCGGAGGGGAAAAGGGGAATGGGATTGTAGAGAGACTGCCACAGAGATGATGAACGTCAGTACTCAGTCTGCCTCTTCACGTCTAAGATTGGATGCAGCACCTGCAAGAGTCACAGTCGCAGTTACTAGGGACATACAACATCAGTTTTACACTTTCTACTCTTAACACTTAATTCTCTTTAATTCTATTATTTCTTCACTCACCCTGAGTTCTCTGTAGCCTTGCTTCTCTCTATGAATGATAAGCTCTTCTTAAAAATGCTTATTACTGATTCTGGAAGAACTTCTCAACCTTTGTTAGAGATTGGTTTTATGCTGCCGTATATATATATATGTATATGTATATATATATATATATATATATATATATATATATATATAGTTCGTGATTATGCGTTCTCCAAATCAGCTGATGTTAGTTGGTTTCTACTTTACATTAGAGAGTTCAATTACGTTTATTGCATTGGTAATTCTTGCTTGTGAAAGTTTGTTTCTCCTGTCTTATTTTGACTTCTGTCAATACTTGTATTTGTAAATGCTTGTTTGTTAAAGTTCGCTTCTTCTTTCTTACTTCGACATGGGTTGATAACTTGAATTTGTAAATGCCTGTTTATTACAGTTAGTTTCTCCTTTCTTACTTCGACAATCTGTCGATAACTTGTATTTGTAAATGCTTGTTTATTAAAGTTCGTTTCTCTTTTAAACTCATCTTTAGTTTATTACCGTTGCATTTGTAAATGCTTACTTGTTAACATTCATTTCTCCGTTAAACTTGGCCTTTGTTTATAACCTTGGTATTTGTAAATACTTGCTTGTTAAAGTTCGTTTTTCTTTTGACTTTGGTATCTTAAACAGGAACCTTGTAAACATAAGGTTTATTCATACATTAAACTCTGTAGCCTTGCCAAACCTCCACTGGAACAGTCTACTATCAAACTCCTCAAATAAACCTTGACAATATTTATCACGTTTTCTGTAAAATAGTCTTCAAGTGTAATTTTACCTCACAGGAGTTTCTGCTCTGAAGCGCGCTCTCTCTCCACACAGCTGATTCCTGTTAGACCTCAGTTGAAGTGCCAAGCTTCCAGCTGGTGAGCTCGTAACCTAGCAACCAACCGATTGCATGACTAGAACTGTAACTAACCTTCAGGACTCACGACGGCCATCTTGAATCTTCTCTTCTTGATTCTTCCTTTGAAATAAGCGCAAGATTACTCTGCAAACCTTCTTCCAGTTTGGGCTTTGCTGTCTCCTGAGGTTATCTCTTTGCTTTTCTCAAGCATTTCTTTGATGTGATTTGGCAAGTTTGTGTGGTCATGACAAGTACACGCAATGTCCGCTGTTTTCTGCGTTGGAGTTGGCAAGGCAGCACTCGCTCAGCAACGCTTTTTGTCTTGAGTTGAGTTCGGGCCTGCTTTACCCCTTCCTGCCAATACCACTTCTGCTCAGAGTTCTGAAGAAGAACATGCAGGACCAGGCCCAAGTAATCCTGGTGGCTCTGGACTAGTCACGAAGTGTCTGGTATCCTGAACTATTGGGCATGGCCATATCGATCCTCCGATCAGACTGCCCCTTCAGGAGGATCTTCTGTCACAGCAGCAGGGGAGAGTCCTTCACCGAACCTGCCTAGTCTCCGCCTCCTTGCGTGGCGATTGAGCAGCAGCAGTTGACAGCTTTCAACCTTCCGCCCGAAGTCTGTGATGTTACCTTGGCAGCCAGGTTTCCCTCCTCCAAAACAGTATACGCCTGTTGCTGGAACAAATTTGTGGCATGGTGCATCAACAAATCTGTTCATCCCCTTTCTGCACCTCTCTCGGATGTTCTCCTCTCCATTCTTTCTCATGCCCAGCAGCACTCTGCTCTGGGCACCCTTAAGGGTTATTTGTCTGCCATCTCTGCTTTTTTAAGACTGCCAGACCAATCTTCTCTGTGAAAATCTCCCATTGTTGGGAGGTTTCCTAAGGACTCGCTCACATTTTCCCTCCTATCCTGTTGATAAGGCCCCAGTGGGATTTGAACTTGGTCTCACATATCTAATGTGTGCTTCTTTTGAGCTGCTCCACAACTGTCCCATGTGAATCTTGACTCTTAAAACTGCCTTCTTGATTGCCATCACCTCTGCCTGCAGAGTGAGTGAGCTCTAGGCTCTCTCTTCAAAGCCACAATTTCTAGCTGTACACAAAGTTTCACTTCAGATATGACAAGCGGGAAGCATATAAGCATCATCCAGGTGCGCTGATGTCAGTGCCTTTCTATCAGCACCTTCATACTCAGACCTGAAGCTCTCATACTTTTGTCTCAGGTGCATTCTTTTCCAAACTCTTTCTTTTTCGAGTGTGCAAGGGAAATATATATCACTTCCTAAAATTACATTATACAAATCTTGTGTGGACTATTGCAAATAAATGTCTATAATGGACACAGGTATGCCTGTGACTAGTGGTGTTGGAACACTACTCCAAGTCCTGCATCAATTGCACCTAGATGTACGCAGAGAATGAACGGGACTGCAAAGTCAAATTCTGTCGCTAAACATAAGAAGATGGAGCTGTCTGTGCCTCTTGAACCTGCTTTAGGTTCTGCACTGGTTTTGGTGCCAATATTGGTTCCGGATAGGGTCTCTGACAGTTCCCTTAACATTGATGCTGGTGCCAACAGCACCGGTAGAGGATCCACCACCTGTAGTGGTTTCCAAGTCTGAGACAGCCTTGTCTCTACCTTGTTCAAATCCCTCCGGAGCACAGTCAATATCCAACCCATCCGACCCTGACTCATTACCTTTACCAGGCAACAGAGCTCATACTTTTCACCAGTTCTTTGGTTCTGATTCTAATAACAATGACTATAATGAGGCTGACCATGGAGGCTTACCTGTGGGACTCAGATGGACGTGCAGACTTTTAAAAAACTAGAAGGATTTCAGAAATGGGACCTAATAGCGATAAATGGGTCAGGTGATGTGTGGACAGCATGAGGTATGGTTCCGTTTTCAGACCTAAAAGAGCAGTAAGCATTGTGAGAGTCATAAAGTTATAAATATCTGCAAGTTGAGCATGCACTGACCATCCAGCCAACTATGGGATCTTGCAGAAGAATCACCACTAGAATGTAGGGTGCTGCTGTCACCACTACACTCACACGCTATTTCACACATACACAAAACTTTATTGCATAACTGCCAACACTCTCTGGAGAGCCTTAGAGAGAGGTGGGGGCAAGACTTGGAACAGATGTAGGACTCAGACTGGAGTAAATACCTGCTGCAAGTGGTTGCTGGAATGGGCTTCTGGCTGGTGCAATCAAAAATGTTGCACTAGGCGTATTATACATGGACCAGGTTACATCACATGGAGGGATTGGATAACAGCGGGTACCTGTGGGGATGCCATTAGGATGGCACACTAATTCACTATTTATGGTCCTGCCTGCGATTACAGGAGTTCTGAACAGGTATACAACGCCACTGGAGTAAGAGCTGGATTTCAGTGTACAAGCAGTTTGGGTATATGGGGAGACCAGTTGCTTCCTTAACATCCTCTTTTGTTTTGCCATGTGGCATTGATGGTGGCCTGCAGGGTTGTAGTCAAGACTTTGGGGCAGTGTGACTCTGCCCCAGGTACACCAAGGGGGCACAAAATATGGACTGGTGCATGCAGTCGAAAAAACTGTGTACCAGGCATGAGGGTGCCCTCAAAAAGTTGGAAACCCAAGAAAGATTTCCAAGAACATGACTGACCTCCAGTCACTCAACTGCTCTTGGTACTTGCTATCATAAGAACAGTAAATCACTGAAAGTGTTGCAGCCAAAAGCGTGTCCATGACTTAGAGCTGTACTGATAGAAACCGTCTGGTCAAGGAGTATTGAACATACCTGTCTTGTTCTCTGTGCTGAATTTGTAATACTGGCTATGCTGTCAATTAATACAAACTTTTTGGGGTCGCCACCGGTATTCATGGCACTTTACCTTATTATTCTAACAGAAAAAAGCAGTAATATTTATAACAAAAAAACAACTATGATGAAGAGGGTACATTAGTCCCAAAGTATAATGAGTTCTCTTGGTATGCAGAATTACAGGATGTTTATAGATTAGACACCTATTCAGACACTGGACTGCTGTCTCTCCCTGGCCCTGCCACGAAGGAGAGTGCTCCTTATGCCATGGTTATGAGAAGGACTGAAGAAGTCCTTGACTTGCAGCTCCCTACCTTGGAAATAAAAACTAACTTCCTGACATTCTTAAGGCTGGCCAGGCACCTACTGAATCTCTCCTGCCATTTAACAAGGGTCTTACACATACACTCTTGAGCAAAAACATATTCTGTGCTCCCAGTCAGTAGTTACCACTGACAAGCTCGTTGCTACAGACCAGCACAGGGAGACTTTGACTCGAGTCTCAATACCAAGAGAGTGTGATGGTAGTGGCACCGCCAACAGAGTAAACCCGGTCACCTTTCCTATAACCCCCTCCTAATGGCAAGTGCATTGTTTCTTTTTCCAGCCTTTCTTTATGTTCTGTCAGTGCCACCTGGGTCACTACAGCCATGCTTTGTAGGACATCGTAGGTCAAATCCTGCGTGCTATTCCGGAGCACCATGGGCGTCTCTATCTTAAATTACAGAGGATGGCTGGGATGCAGCTAAATTTGTTATTCAGTCTCTTCTGGACAAAACTGATTGCTTGAATCTTGCACAAGTGTGATGCTTCAGTACCACACCTGAAGGAAGACTGTGGGACCCTCAGGGCATGTCCAGCCATCCTTAGTGGACATGCCATTCGATGGCTTTGGTCTCTTTGGTGAGAAAGTAGACTCGACCCTCAAACCATTTTTAAAAAGTTGTGGCACAGCATGTTCCCTGAGACTTTCTGTCTCTACTAGGCAATTTCCCCAGCAGTTTCACCCCTTCCATGGGTATGCTAGGGATTTATAATATTGCCAACTCCAGACTCCGCTGAAACATAACCTTTCAACCATTTCCTGGCCGAAGCCATGGCTCACAGAGACATTCAGGGGAATAGGGACAAGTTGCAAGTCAGACCACTGCTCCTCTGGTGACCACAACTGCAAAACCATTTTAGTGTGTCCTTTTCAACACATACCTACCCTGTAGGAGGCAGGATCAGACATTTCCTCAGAGGGTGTTGAGACATTACTTCGGACGCTTATGTCCTCCAAAGTGAATAAGACCCCTTATTTCTATATACACTGCCTCACCTTCCACTGTCATCAGAGTGGTTGGCGGAGGAGCCCATATTTGTAGCAGGAAGTGCAGTCCCTTTTGGTCAAAGAAGCCATAGAGAATGTTCCATCCTTGAAAATAGGAACTGGATGTTACTCCCACTACTTCCTTGTACCTAAGAAGGACAGACACCTTCGTTCTATTTTAGATCAGTGCCCTGTTAAGTCCTTCCTGAGGAAGACAAATGCAGGATGCTTATGCTGCCCAGGTTTTGTCTGCCCTGCAAACTGGAGACCAGGTTATAGCATTAGAATGGAAGGAACCATATTTCCATATTCCCTTTTTGCAGGTCCACAGGCGTTAACTATGCTTTACAGTGGACTAGGAGCATTTTCTGTTTGTGGTGCTCCCTTTTTACCTTACCAGTGTCCCTTAGGTGTTCACAGAAGTGATGGCATTGGTCACAGCACACTTCCGGAGTTCGAGTGTGCTAAGGTTCCCCCTTCCTCGATGACAGACTTTTGAAGATGGACTTGTCCAAGTCAGTAGTGGACCACCTCCAGACGATGGCACACCTTCCAGTGTAGTTGGGGTTTACTTGCAAACTGCTAATGTGAAACCTGACTCTTTTGCAGATGCTCCCATTCATCGGAACAACCCTGGATACAGTTGTGTGCATTCCCCCGGACTGGAAAGTCTGGGACATTTGGGATATGATCCCATTTCAGCCTCTCTCCTGGTTCTCAGTGAGGATCACGCTGCAGCTGCTGGGGCAATCGGGCCTTTGTCATTCTGGTAGCCAACCACGCCAAACGTCACGTGCAAGCTGTACAGTGGGATCTTAAGTCCGGATGGGCACAGCACAAGGGGAACCTATTGGATTCCATCCTCATTTTGTAGGGGACTACAAAAGATCTGCAGTGGTAGCTGCTAGACAACACTTGGGCCAGAGCAGATGCCTCTTTTTATCACACCCAGAGCTGACGGCGATCACAGCTCTACTGGGTTGGAAAGGCCATCTAGCAGAAGCAGAAATATGAGTACTCTGGTCTCTGGTGGAAACTCTCCTTCACATCAGTTTGTTGAAGTTGTGAGTGATCCACTTGATGTTGAAGGCCTTCTTACCATCCATCAAAGGGAGGCTGGTGGTGGTGCTCACAGACACCAACACCACAATGTTGTACAGTAACAAGCAGGGCGGAGTGTGTCCTTAGGTTCTGTGCCAGGAATCTCTGCATCTCTGAAAGAGGTTTACCCGCCAGGGCATTTCCTTGGTTGTGAACCACCTTGTGGGATCTTTAAATGCCTTGGAAAGCAATTTCATTTTTTGATGCCTAGCAGATCATGAAAGGCAGTTAAACCCAGAGGACCAGCTGGGCCCAAGTCATCCTAGTGGCTCCAGGTTAGGCCAGGAGAGTGTGGTGTCAAGAACATATGGGAAAGAGCATCAGTCCTCCCATCATGCTAATGCTTCAGGGGATGTACTGCTGGAGCAACAGGGCAGGGTCCTGAATCAAGCCTCTATAATTTGAATGTCAATGCATCGAGATTGAGCTGCAGCAGCTAGTCTACTTCAGTCTTCCACTCAAAATCATTGATGTTATTCTGACACCCAGGTGCCTGTCTATGAAATCCATGTATGCCCAACACTGGAACATGTTTGTTGCTTGGTGCCGCCGCCGCCAGACTGACCTGCTACAAGCTAAGCTGACTGAAGTGTTGTTGTTTGTTTTGTCACTAACCCAGCAAGAGCTTGTGGTGGTTACTGTTAAAAGCTATTTGTCGTCTCTTTCGATTTTTTTTAAAGTTACCGGATTGGCCTTCTTTGTTTGAAACACATGTTGTGATACGATTACCTAAAGGTTTACAACATTTGTTTTCACCAATGCCCTTTATGATGCCACAGTGGAACTTGGATTTGTTTCTCACTTTTCTAATGTGCAAACAATTTAAGCCAATAAAAAGTTGTCCACTACGTCTCTCAACCCTGAAAATGGTTTTACTGGTCACAAAAATATCAGCTTGTTGGTTGAAGGAGTGGCAGGCTCTCTAAGTGCCTTACACAATATTTTTTCCAGACACAATGTTATTTAGAACTGCAACTTAAATTCTGCCTTATATGGTAACAACTTTCCTTGTCAGTCTTTTGTTACCCTTCTAACTTTCTTTGGCCTGCCTCTCTCTTTCAAAAGAGGAGAAATGTTCTCATTTGGACCCCAAGAGAGTATTTAATTTCTAATTTGATCCTAATAAGGCACTATTGGGTGGACAATCAACTCTTTGTGGCCTTCTTAGGAGAAACAAGCACAAGGCACTTTAGAAATTATCTCTAGTCCTCTGCATTAAAATCTGATATGCGTTAGATAAGGAGCAGCCATCTGAAGATTAATTAGTCCCATTGGTCATTCTACACGAGCCGAGGCTGCTAACACTGTACTAGCACGTGGTGTGCCTGTCCTGGATTTCTTTGTGGCTCCTTTAAGGGCATCAATGGACACGTTCATGAAGCTCTATTGCCTTGAGAGTTCGGTCAGTCAAGATGTGTATTTTGCGCATTCAGTCTTTAAGGACTTTTTGGTCTGCACCATTCCACTGACCTACCGCTGTGGTATCTATTCACAAGGTGAGGAATCTGCTGTTAGAGGTATCTATCATTAAAACAAGTTACTTACCTTCGGTAATTCTCTTTCTGATGGATACATCACAAAACTTCTTTGTCCCCTCACCCCTCACATTTACCCAATGGTCACGTATGCATCTCTACTGGGCTGGGAAGATCCCTTTTCCATCTACGAAGGGCCCAAACTAGAGATCTGCACACTGGTCAAGTCAATGTGCCAATGGGCTCTCAGGGTTCCGGCAAGCCCTCAAAAGCAGCTGTTGAGTGGTGCTTTCCTGTGGCCGCTGCTAGTTTCCTCTGGAGCAGAACAACATCAGTGCAGAGCTGCATTACACCGCCTAACAACACGCAGGTGTACTGCCATTGAGTTTCCAGATCTAGTTCGATGCTTGAGGAAACAGTCACAAGGTGAGGAATCTGAGGTTAGATAGATCCCCATCGGAAAGAGCTTTACTGAGGGTAAGTAATCTGTTGGACAAACGCAAAGCAAAAAATAAAATGTTGCAGCTAACATTTCATAGCAGTCAAAATTACTGTTTACATGCAACCAAGGGACAGGGACTGACTGCTGACAATTCACAACCCTGCCATGGGATCAGGCTTTTCAAATGAATCGAGATACACGTGAAAACATTTAAGGCACTTTAGATTTTTGCATGTTGCATAATCTATGACTACTAGCAATAAAGACAGTAACTCATCAGGACACCACACTGACCCTACTAGTGCGTCCATGACCAACCGAGCCAGCCAAAGGTCTCTAGGAGCAGAACTAGAAGTCCCAGGACCACACGCAGGGCAGACCATTCCCCGGTAGTCCAACTAGTCCTGTGCCCAACAAATTGTATTCTCTTAGAGAGACTGACATGTAAAAAGAAGTCCGGTGTACACAAGTTCCGATATGTTTTTCTGATGTTTCCCACCAGTTATATTTAGTGAAGTGGGTGGGTGGGTGTTATGAGCAGCCTTTGCTGATGTCACTGTGGCGCAAGGAGATGGGAGCGCTTAATGGGAAGTAAGAGGGGCACCTATGACACCCGGAGCTTTTAAATGTGCTCAGTTGCTGGCAAAAGGTGGGTAGCAGGGGCCTGTACCCACCCCTCCATTGGGAAGGGTAGGAAAAAAAGCCTACTGCACTTGGAGCGACTAAAAGTTCTCTCACTAGTTGCAGTATACAGAAATACATATATAGAGTTGGACTGGAACATAAAATATGTCCAGGTACCAAAATAAAAGTGGCCTGTCCTTTTATTTTTTTTATCACTTTAAAAAAAGCTGTTTGGCCTGGGCACTCAGTGCCTAAGCTTTAAGAGTACTGTATACCCACAGTCATACTGTAATGAGACACTAAAATGTTGGATGTTTCCCTTTGTCTTTAACTACCTCCAACTCTCCACCCCTTACATGCATGAAAACCACCCGTACCTTGTAGTTCACAATTTTATAATGCGTATATGGTTCCCTTTCCTGTAGAAGTCCAGATCCTGAAGACTCTTCTTTTATTACGTGCTATCCATCCTCATCCACTAGAACCAACTGAAACTGGCATCCCTTTTCTTATCTTAAAAAGGAGTCACCACACTCTTGGCCTCCACTTGGAACTAATTGAGGTGCTGAATCACAGCACCACACACTCCATTCAAACCAAACTATTGGGTTGCTGACCCTTCCCTTGGTATTTAAATAACTCTCTATATTAGGCCTGGGATTGTTTTGAAATTTTGTACATTCATATAATTTTTTTTACATGTTTTATGAATTCTCTACTGCTGTTAACCACTATCCAGTATAGGCTGTTGAATCATCGAAGCGTCGTCATATCATTCGTGCAGTACAGTAACAATCTCTTGAGTCTGGTTCGTGCACACTAAATCATGAATGCTGATGGATTTGTCAAAGCTGTTTATGCATGTATATTGCACAGAATCGCTTTTAGCTATTTATGACAAATTGTCGGTCACTACATTTCCAATGTTTCATCTGATTGTTTCCAATAACTCAAGCTAACTCGAGTTTCTCTGGTTTACAGTGTACAATTTCTACTTATATTTCAGAGTTAAAAGCACTCCAGTGAAACAGTCGGCGGGCTACCAGGTAGAGCTGGTTATTCAGCTAGTGTGGGTTAGTGGTGAACCTCCACAACAGATAACTAGTTTGGAAGTCAACTCGTCTTATGGTTTGTAAGTACTGTCTACTAAAAATATGTGTTTCAAGTACCTTTCATTTCAAGCTTCAAATGTCATACTGAATGCAGTATTTTTTTTATATGATAAACACGTCCTTTGCTTCTTAAGATGATTGTAAACTATGTAATATTATATCATCTTCGCTTTTGGAAATTTAAAACACTGTGTATTATAACATTTACCCATTTTGCCTAGTTATGCCTCAATGATATAATGGCCTTTAATCTACATCCCTTATACTTGCACTTTAGTTTTCAAACACTGTTACTTCAAAAGGCCCAAGAACAGTTAGTGCAAATCTCCTTGTTACAGAGAAGCTGACAACTTTAGCCCAGCATTCAGGAAACAACAAACTAAGTTGTTGGAAACTCCCCCACCCCTCCCCAGATCCGGAATAGTAGTGAAAATAAGAAATCCAGGGCAACAGAAAAATAAGATGTGGATATACTCCACCGGAACTCAAGGAGCTGATCTGAGGTAGATTGGATAGCTGCCAAAGCCCTCAACCGATACTGATTGCAATGTTATCATTTAGGAAAGGAGAGAAACAGATAAAAAGCATGTGAAGAATCAGGACCTATTAAAACCCCTGATACCAGGATGCCAATCGAATCAACTATTACAGGCCAACAACTAATAAATGTGAGACCAGATGTTGAAAAGGAGAAGATGTTTACAAACAAGATTGTTTTTGTGAGGCTGACCCCAAAAGCAAACTAGAGTTTAAGAAGCTTTTTTTCAACATGCAAAAACATGGCTAGAGCACAGGTATTAAACTGCCCACAAGTTTAGCAGATAACACATAGTAAGATTCTTGCTATTCTTGCAGCACCTCCAAAGAGTACCGTGGCACAAATGAATAACAGATAGGTCATAACACAGCACAATGATGTTGATGTGATAAGCCACATGACTTGGGAGTTAAAAGGGCTTTACGGACAAAATAGTTTATGCAGGAGCCGATAATGTGACTACACAAATAGTTAGACAGCTAGAATCTACTTTTTCATGTACATGCTGAGTTGATGACTTCAACAAGGATTCACTGGCCCAGACAATAGAATCAATAGCCAGCATCCATCATAGCTCCGTGCCTGCCTGGCACTCCTATTAAATGAAGCAAACACCATTTTTGCATGAGAGACTGAAGGCTGAACTCTGTACAGTTAGCAGCAGGTCCTATTCTGTGAGGGCAACAAGGAATTAAATTGGAGTGGGAATTTGTGCAGAGGAAATAGAGGGCTACAGAGACACTTCAAAGAGGGTAACAAAGGGCCTGATTTGCAAACCCCTTTTGCCTTTGCAAACACTGCAAAATCATAGGTTTGTTGTTACAGAAGGGGTTTGTAAAATGTACAAAAGTCTTTTTTTTTACCAGTCAGAAAAGAGCTTTAGTAACATTTTCCATATTGCAAATAGGAGAGGGCATGAAAGAGGCACCCCCTCTTATTTACGAGCTAGAATGTTATGTGTCAATGGTTTGTGACACGGTTGAGGTAGCAAACAATGTTTTGCCGACCTCCTTGTTGGGGTGATAACTGATTCAAAAACACAGAAGCTTTACTGGTGGGACAACACCCATTTCAGGAATTGTGTTGGGTAGCCTTATCCTCTCACAAAATAATCACAACACAGTCAAGCAAATTGCAGAAATGCTGACACATGTAATTATTTGCACTATCCAAAGTATTTATCATTACAACATGCTTGGACTTCCAAAATATATTTTACAATGCCAGCTGTAAACAACAGTTCACTCCCCATAGGAGAGATACTGAGAATGAAGGAGCCTTTATGCTCAAAGATACATTTACTGCAGAACATTCTAGGTGAGTATTCAAGCATTTTGAAAGTGAATTCTGACATCCAAGTATTGGTGCAGTGACGCATTAGTCCTTACAAAGGCGTTAGCACACCAAGCTGATTGTGTAACAAGCTGTACTAACTCCCTGGATGGCTAGATTACCTACATATATCATAACTATTTATAGATTTACCTCTACATTTGATTGTCAGTTAGGTGTTCTCATATTGCTTTGACAGTGGCAGCCGCTAATGACACTAGATATTTCACTGTACCAAACTATGTAGCTCCCAGCTATTGTTCGACTCACTTCCCCTCAAGCCAAAGTGGGTGTGGCAAGCGTCACATGAGTCTTCTTCAGCCATTTGACATGACAGCATAACCCAGGGTCTTTTTCAGTTTCTGTTCTGGATATGCAAAGCAAGCATTTTAAATTGAATTCATAGAGTTGCTGAATCCAAACCATGTCACCTAGAATGAAGGCCCCATAAAGAGTCTCGGGCAAGGGCGAACCATTTTCTACTCCATGTGACCTCCAAGACAATGCAGTTTCAGAAGCCAACATAGCAGTTGAACTGTGTTGCCAGTAGGCTTTCCATCCAAACCCTCTATCTGTAGCAGGCCTCTAGGTCTAGCTATACTTGAGACACCAGGGCATTGAAATCATCACCTTTCAGCATAAGATTGTGCGAAAAAGAGTTTTTTTTTATGATGCATTGGATAACGGCATCAGCCAACCTGGATGGAACCTCTTAAATCATTCACTCATAGTAAAGGGGTAACTTGGAGAGCTGAAAAAGGACGTATGAAGGTGAGACCATGCCTGAAACTGCTGTAGCTGCTATCTGAAGTCTTAATCTTAATATGAAGGGAGAGAAAAAGGACACATATGTTTAATCTGACTAGCACCAACATTGTATCACTCTGGCACTGTAAAGAACCAGACATGTGTTGGGCCTTCCCCCTTTTCTTAGCCGTATGTAGGCAAATGTGACACGTTCCAGAAGCCACACTGGCTGTTCTATTTGTAGCACGGGTTATAAAAGATATTGCTGTCTGGAAAGTAGTCCCTGACTGCCCCAGGAGGAAAAAGCCCAAAGGCTCACAAAAGCACCATTTGTAGTACAGTTCTTGAAATGATGAAGTTTTTGATGGCACACCTGGATCTAGCAGGACTGAAGCACAAAGTATACAACAGCAGAAGCAAGCTGGTGGTGATGCAGTTCACTGGTACAGTGATCAGAGGCTCTTCAAACACCGGCAAAAACAGGAACTGTTGGACATTAAGGAGCTGGTGTCTGAACAGGAACCACTTCAATAGAATAGACTGGACTCCCCTTCGCAGCAGAGGCTGGTCTCAGAAATGGGCATACTAAAGTAGTGTTCTTTCTTGGTGGCCATCTTGGAGTAAAGTCTCACTAAATGACATTGTTTCCAGCTGTTGTCCTGGAAGCATAACTAGCTTGTCTCTCTTCACGTAGTACAGCTAAGATATGGTGCTCTTTGATTAGATTGCTGTGACTTCCAATGGCATTGCCTTCTGAACAAAAAAAAAGTCTGGGAAGATGTGTAACAAAATTAAACCTGAAGCTACTTAGTTTTATATGGTAAGGCTTCATAACGCATTTTCTGATGGGTACTTCTAATTACAGATTTGTCATGTTGCAAATATTTCCCAGGTGTCTCTCTGGATCCAGAAACTTTAAACACTGTATTCCTGCGTGCCAGTAGAAGGCATTAATCGGCTCGGGACCAATGCTATTTCGCAACAATGCCGGTCCACTCCAGAAATGATGAGTGGAGCCACAGATAAGCTCCACCAATGCGTGCTGACATCCGTTCCTTTCTTTCTGTGGTTGCACGCGCAGATCTGAAGCTGCTTCTTGGACTTTTGACTGTTACTTTTCACAAATTATTCTGGTCTGAAATGGAAAATGTCACTGGTCTAAAAGAATGGGGTTTAAACCTTGTATGGACAATTGCAAATAGATGTCTGTGATGGATCCTCACAAAGTCTGTTTGTGGTTACTGGGGTTACAACACAACTCCAGGGTGTGGGCTGACTGCACTCAGATAAACCTGATGGCCATAACTGACCATTAGGCCAAAGTTTACACTGCCAAACACAAGGAAAGCCCCACATCGCAACCAGTCAAAAGGAAGGTACCGTTCCTACTTCCGTAGTCATTCCCACGGCAGATCATCATCAGGGACAGTCAGTCTTCGGTTAAGTCCAAGAAACAGCACAAGAAGTCAAAGCAGGGATTGGCCACTTTCCGCCATGCTCAGACTCAAGAAAGGGACCGAGGGAGGTTACTGTTGGACCCCCTAGGGAGCGGAGGGCCACAGGATGGCGACTGAACGCCTCGGCCCTGAATGACAGAGGTGTCACATAGGCTCAGAGGTGAGAGAGGTACTTTGCAGATAATCAAGACTCAGTGACCTCAAGGGTGATCCTGTGGGAGGCCTATAAGGCAGTCTTATGCAATAAAACACAAAATATGATAGCACAAAAAAAAAGACGAGGGACACCCGAGAGCTATAGGAGATTGAAGCCTAAATACTGCAACTAGAGGGATCCCCGGGGACGAAGACAGACCCCCTTCTCCAAAGATAAGTGGCCTCCCTCCAGAAAGAATACAGAGAGCTAGCACAATTAAAGGCCCAGAAACACATACAGGCCACACATCACAGATTGCACTAAACAGGGGACCAGGCGGGGAAAATACTTAAGTGGCTTAGCAGGAAAGAACACCACTATGCACACTTTCATAGTGCCCAGCCTCTCGCAGACTCTGTCGCAATAGCTCAAAATCTTGACAAAATCCCTGGCCTGGAACTTGAGGACGCAGACAGAGAAGCCCTAGAACAAGACTTAACATTAGCCGAGGTACAAGCGGCAATAGCCAAGCTCCGTCCCGGGAATACTCCTGGATCAAATCGCTTCCCAGCAGAATTTTACAAAACATACACCAATTTTCTAGGGCCTCACTTATTGCACGTTTCAAGAAGCATTAGAGAAGAGGGAATTCCCCCCTCCACCCCATACCCCCGGCATTCTCCAGAGAGCCACAATTGTTTCTATACGCAAAGAAGGAAAATCACAAGACAAATGTGCATTATGTCGCCCGATCTCATTACTAAACATAGAAACATAACTGCTCGCCACAACCTGGCCACGCAACTACTACTGGTTATATCCAAATTGATCCACCAAGATCAATTTGGCTTCATGCCGGGCAGAGCCATATGACTTAACCTCCGCAGGGCGTATACCTGGCTCACCACAATACAGTCATGAGATACCCCTCTTGTCTTCTTGTCCTTTAATTCCAAAAAGGCCTGTGATTCTGTCCACTGAGCCTTTCCTAGAACAGAAGCCATGCAAATTTGGCATTGGCCCCAAATTCAGACCTTGGATTGTGCTTTTATACCATAACCCAGTAGCGGCTGCCAAAGTTAATGTACAAACTTCTAGCGAGTTCCTGATAGCAAGGGGCACTAGGCAGGGGGGATGCCCTTTGTCCCCTCTCCTGTTTGCCCTCACACTGGAAGTGCTAGCTAACAAGATCAGACACCACCCAGACATTCATGGCTTCCAACCTGAAAAAGGTGATGGCCATGAGGAAAATATCACTATATGCCGACGACATACTCCTTTATATCACGGACCCTGCCCAGACCACTACTCCACTACTCTTTAAAACCATGTAGGAATATGGGGATCATTCAGTCAGAAAAGAAATGAGCTAGGACAGTTCAGTCTTATACTCCCCAAAGAAGGCATGTGACATTACCCCCAACCCCTCCAACCGATGCCACAGGGCCTTGGGGTTGCCACAGACGGTTTCAAATACCTGGGTATTTTCCTGACAGCCATGAAAGACCTTTGCACTGCCCGAAACGTGGACAGAATTGTTTAAAATTTCCAAGATGATGGGAAGTGGTGGGAGAAACTGCCCCCCACCCCCTCCAAGCTGCTCTACACATTACAAACACATATTAACCATCCCCTGGATAACTTTTTCTAAAATAAACACAGAACTGCATGCATTCCTCTGGTCAGGTGGCCACCCACGGGTAACACTCATGACACTACATCGTAACCCCTATAACTGAGGACTAGCCCTCCCGGACATAGAAGGATACTATTGGCGACACGCTTGATTGTTATAAATGACTGGATTTCCACCCCACACGACCATCCACCATACCTTCTAGAGAGGGAACATCTGGGCCAGAAATAACACTTCCATCACCTCTGTGGAGGGCCAGGCCTACATGGCCTCCCTCTAGCTACACAAACTCCAATCTTGGCTTGGCATAATGCCACCAGAACGCTTGGATGGACACGCAAAATCATCAAGGGGACATGGCTACAGGAATTTGCTAAACTACTGAGTTTTGAGACATGGGACACAGTAGGTATCTCACCAGTAGGGGATGTCCTGGACAAGGGAGACATTCTGCCCTTCTCAGCTCTGCAACAAGAATACAAAATGCACCAGTCCCAGTTTCTGAAATACTCACAACTGTGCCACGCATGGCAGGCCTAAGGGTTGAGAGACGTTGAAATCCCTCAATACGCTCCCAGGAAGGATGGTTGCTAATGGAAAGGTTAGGAATGGGAGCAGTCTCCTGCACATACAAAACGGTTACCCGCAAAATGCCTGACAATCTGGTCTCTCCAACGAGCTAGATGGGAACACGACTTAGGGGAAACTAGATGATCTAGGCTGGAAGGCTGCATTCATGCACCCTTGAGAGGTTGCCATCAAAGCGCACTTACGACTAATCCAATTCAAGATCCTCCACAGGATCTATTATTATAGGCAAAAAGTACACCGCATGGGGAGGTCCCCCTCACCACTGTGCCTGAGATGTGCAACACAAGATAGGTATGGACATGAATATGGCAGCAAAAAAAGTTGTATACCACAACAGAGGTTGTTCCTATTAATTCGAGAGAGTATGTGGTGAGAGGAGGGTATAGTTTGGGCTGGGAACAGTCCCCTACTTACAGGACACCAACCAGACCTAGTTGGCTCATAGGTTAGAATGACCATGGGCTCCACATTAGGGGTTTCCTGACTGATTCCCTACAAGGATTAATGTTGAATATGTGTAAAAAATAATGCTGTATGTCTCACAGTTAAAGCTGTGTCTATGAAACTCCTATGTCCAGGACTGCATTGAGAAACGTATTCAATTGTAGTGGTCTCATTCCTTTCAATTTTGTTATGAAGAAAATAAAATAAAGATATTGGAGAAAAAAAGAAATGGAGCCAGGGCGTCAGCGTGTCTCGCTGTCTTGCTTCTGATCTCCATCAAAGCCGATTCAAACTTTGATCCAGACACAACCTAAATTTTCAAGTAATGTTGGCGCTGCCACAGGAAGTAAAGGAATTCAGAGAAGTCCTGCTGTGGATATTTGACACTTCACAGGCTTTGGGCCTCAAGGATCTTCTCACTTGGCTCCTGTTGAATTTTCATCGTCAGGTCCGCTCCTCAGTGCTATTCTGTGCCCCAAGGATCTGTGTTAGGTTCAGCTCTTGCTCCATTGTGACTTTGGTTCCGAGACTTTCCCCTGTCTTAGGTCCTTTTGCTTTGATGCAGTTGAAGACAGAGGAGGATAAACAGTTCCTACTGCCGTCTGACTCCGAGCAGAATCCACCTGGATGTTGACCGAGATTGCACCTGTCTCTGACCAGCAGGCAGTCAGTCGGCAACCCTTCAGGTTCTGATACCTTGCCTTTCCCACCTGGTGGGGCCAAGACTTTGCATTTGACTCAGACTATGATGAAGGAGACAACTATGTTCCCCAATAGGATTTCGAAAACTGGTATGAAGAACTTCAGGGTGCCCTGGGGCTGGACACTTCCCTATATACAAGCTTTGTATCCCCCCCCCGGGCTTTATCACATAGCAAAGCGCCCTTTTCACTGTTGTTATTCGAAGGGCGGCAGAAGTTCTAGATTTACAGGTAGATACCAGGGAAGTAAAGACTAATGTATAGACAGAAATATATCTATCTGGTCAGGTTCCCACAGTCAGTGTTACTTGGTCAAAACCTTTTCAGGTCTACATTTTAACAGGCAGGTCACTCTTCATCATTGTCCCGCATAAGGGAACCCAGCCTTTCTTACTCACCACCCTACACCGAGAGCCTGGTGAGACAGGCGTTTACCAGCAAAACTAATCTCATTGCTTTTTCTGCTACTCTGCCCGATCGTGAATCCATAAGAATAGAGACTTTTGGGAAATTGATTTTATCATCCACAATCCTAGCCCTCAGGTATGTGAATGCCATGCTGTTTTCTGAGCTCCTATTCTCATGCGCTTCGAGATTCTCAGAATGTTTTGCCTGCTTTTCTGGATGATCTTTGAATATACCTTACCCAGGCTTTTCAGGACAGCCTCAATGCTGCAAAATATATCCTTCTCTCTGGTTTTGACACGACCAGCTCCTTAGGATGAGAAATGGGTACTAGTGTGGCCGTTCACCGCCATGCCTGGATGAGGTACAAAGGCTTCTCTGAGGGTGTCCATTTGATGATTTCACCTTTTTGTCAAGAAAGCAGACTTTGCCTTGGAACAGTTGAAGGAGTGCAGAGCCACCTGTGTTCCTTGGGCCTTTCAGCTCCCACAAGGTAATTTCAACAGCAATTTCGCCATCTCTGTGGCTATGGTAGAGTTTTTCAGTTTCACCAGCACCAGACTTCTCGATGAGCCCGGTAGGCCTTTCAACCCTTTAGTGGTTGTGCGCACAGTCTTCATTGATAATATTCAGGACAGCATGGACGATGTCCAGCTCAAAACCCAGCCCCTCCAGCAGCTGCAGCCTCGAATCTGCTTTAGTGTGTCCTTGCCAGTACACAGCCACCCTATCAGAGGCAGGGCTAAATATTTCCTCCAAGGGTGTCAGGCTAGAACTTTAGACAAGTGAGTCATGCAAATAATCTATTGTGTTTTTGCCCCCATAATTTTGTGTCTTTCCCCCGAACTGGAGAGTCCAGTTATTCAGACTGTGATTCTGATGTTTCAGCCCAAGTCCTGGATCTCAATGCGGATTACTCAGAGGCTCTTGGGGTTGTTAGCCTTCTGTATTCTGCAGACCAAACACACCAAGTTTCACATACCGGCTCTACAGTGGGACCTCCAATCCCACTGGGCACAACATCAGGGGAATCTGCTAGATTGGATCCAGATTTTCGGAGGAGACTGCAACATATCTCCAGTGGTGGCTACAGGACCGTGATTGCATCAGTAGCAGGCACCTCTCCTTACTCCATCCAGAGCTAGTAGTGATCACAGATGTATCACTGCTGGGTTGGGGAGGCCATCTGGGAGAGGTGGACATCGGAGTCCTCTGGTCTCTTGCGGAGGGTTGACTCCACATCAGCTTGTTGGAGTTGAGGGTAATGGACTTGGCATTGAAGGCTTACCTGCCCATCATCAAAGGAAGGCTGGTGCAGGTCCTCGTGGACAACACCACCGCCATATGGTTCTTCAGCTAGCTGGGTGGGGTTTTGGACCCTGTGTCAGAAGGCTGTGCACTGTTAAAAGTGGCTGGACTACCAAAGTATTTCTTCAGTAGTGAACCACCCGGTGGGATCTTTAAACGCCAGAGTGGATAAACATGGAAGCAGGCACCCAACAAATCAGTTGCACTCAGAGGTGGCTCGAGTATCTTCCAGCAATGGGTAGAAACCTGGATCAGTCTTTTTGCCACTGCCCAGAAAGCCAATTGTCAGCAGTCTTGCTTGTTAGAATATCTAAAGAAGTTCTTTCTCAGAGATGCCTTCCATATAAGTGGAGCTCAGGGTTACTGTATGCCCTCCTTCAGTTAATCTCCTGCCCAGAGCTCTCAAGAGAAACTGTAATGACCCGATACAAGTCATCCTAATTGCTCCGGATTGGGCCAGGAGAGTGTGGTACCCAGAACCCCGGAGCATGAGCATTTGTCCTACGATCAAGCTACCGCTACGGAAGGAACTTCTGTTGCAGCAGCAAGGCCGGGTGCTACACTGGGACTGCATAGTCTGCATCTCCATGCTTGGGGATTGAGTGGCAGCAGTTGGCCTCCTTCACCCTGCCACCTGAGCTCATTGATTTAATCTGGCAGTGAAGTGTCCCTCCACAAAAATCAGTTTATGCCAATCGTTAAGGCAGCAATGGTGAATTGGTGAGCACCCGACAAATTGACCCATTGCAAGCAAAGTTGTCTAAAGTGTTGTTTTTTCAGTCCCTAGCCAAGCAACTACTTGCTTTGTGCACTGTTAAGGGCCACTTATTGGCTCTTTCCGCTTTTTTGCAACCCTTATTCAATATTCTTCCAAGGTTGATGTTAAGGACCCAATCTTTTTTTCTACCGAAAATGGTCACTCCTTTTCATGTTGGACAGGCTATCACCTTTCCGGCATTCTTTGCTCCACCACATCCATCTAAGGAGGAAGCGAGACTCCATCATTTGTAGTCTTAGAAGGCACTGAGCATTTATATTGATCGTGCCAAGGAACATTGATCAGCTCTTAGTGGAGTTTTCTGTAGCAAAGAAGGGCAAGGCAGTGCAAAAACAGACCATCTCTCGATGGATTGTTGTCTGCATAATGATCTGTCATGCATTGGCAAAGAAGCCACCATTAGAAGGCGTATGGGTTCATTCCACCAGGGCTAAGGTGCTAACAGCATGGTAACATGCCTGGGCATCTGTCAGGCGGCTAGGCAGGCATTGGCACACATGTTCACGAACTAATGCTCCCTGAAAGATCATTACCAAAGCTAAGTAACTTTTGCTAATGGATGAGAACAGGTATTCCCCACCCTCCTATTTCCCAATCACCTTAGAGGAAGGGGAATATGTAAGGCTTAGAGCCTTCTACAGCAAGCATTGGACATCTACAATAATACAAATTGTGAAAAGGTTAGAGCCTCCTCCAGAGACATAGCAGTTGTAAACGTGGGAAGTCAGTGATTCTGCACAAAAATGATATCCAAAACAATGTGATTGTATGGCATAAATCAACTTTTACCCTAAAAACCCTTGAGGGTAGTAAAAGCTACGTAATAAGAGAGCATTGAATGTTGCTCAGAAACACATTGTCCTTCAAACTCCAAAATAGATCCCAGTGAAAGGAATGAATGCCACTGAGTTCTGCTTAACTGCACTTTGAAAAGGGGGTAATCTAAAAAAAAAGAAAAAAATGGAAGGATGTACAACATACTTATAAAGTCACTGGTTTCAGAAACCAAAATATGGGAATTATTTCAAAATTGAAGCCCTATTCCGAAACCTGAATAGAGATCAATCTGAAGGGGGGAAGGGTTTGGAAACAAACCAGCTTGGCGTCTTTGAGTGCAGTTAAACATATCACCACCTATTCCATTAAAAAGATAGAATATCACGTGGGGTTAATGAACAGTTCTACTTATGCCTAGAGAAACCTAATAATTAATGTTGTGTGCTCCTTAATCATAGTAACAGATTCCTGTTTTTAGTGTTTTGTTAAAAAATGATTAAAATGTCTTCAGCAATATTTTGTTTATCTGATAGAGACTTCTAGCTGCAGATTCCTCACATTTGAATTCTCCCCAGATGCCAAACTGGGTCTGGAAGATTTTCATGAGCTGTGCCCCTTCACGCCGGTAGGTGGCATTGATCAGCTCTGCGTCCGTCACCGGCAGCATCCGTGCCAGATATGACATTGTGGGTCCTATCTAGGCACCATCCAGTCACGCTGCTGTCAGTTCTTAGTTTCCGTGCCAGCTAGGCACTGATCTGAAGTGAGCTACCCCTTAGTCCATTTTTGACTGTTTTTTTTCAACTTTTTGTCGAGTCTTTTGAGTTTCACTCGTGTTGTGTCGAGGATGTCTTCTAGGAAGAAAGGATTCAAGCCCTGCGGATCCTGTCATCAGGGAATGCCTGTGACGAATCTGCACCTCCTGTGTCTCTGGTGTCTCGAGCACAGACATGTTGAGTGCCGGGCCATGCATCCGAAGGCTTTGAGAAAGCTTCCCCTAAAGCCGATGGCAGCGCCGGAGCTCGCCTTTGCACAAGTCGAGGTTCTGGTTGAGAGGAAGTTCCCATGACTGGTCGCAGAGTCCAAAGTCATCATCATCCCACTCCAATTCCTCAGTCGATCGGGTAAGTTAAGGCACAAAAAAAAATCCAAGAAGTCAAAGTGCTGGTCTGTCGGCAGATGGGACGAGAGAGGGTGGATGCTCGAGGCCTCGTTCTGCGGAATCTTTGTCTGGACCGAATCTGCCCCTTCCAGAGTTTTCAGGAGATGGAGCAACCCCTACCAAATTCTGAGATTTGTTTAGGCCATGCGCTTCATTTTCGGGCACATTAACTCTACTGGAATGTCTTTGGCCCCTATGGGGTCAGAGGGGGGCCCCTTTGGGTTTTGCGACAGCAGCTGTGGTCTCAGGACCCTGGTGCTCCCAGGGATCGTGTCTTGGATCCGGACCTGCTCCGGTCATGCCACCTCAACCTTCCCTGGGCAGCGCCATGCCCATTGTAATTCCGTACTCTGACATGCAGCCGGATAGGTGTCGTACAATGCTGACTCGGGTGCCGGCAGGAGCCTTGCCTCCTCATTCAGATTCTTAGCCCTTTTCCTATGGGCTAGGCTTCGGAAATTAATGGGAGGGGTCACAGGACCCTTTAGAATACCAGTCCCATGAGGAAATGGACTGGTGTGAAGACTTGGGTGAGGCCAGCGGACTGGACACTTCTCCAGATACTGGCCTGCTTTCTCACCCTGCCATGGCTATGGGGGAGTAAGCTTCTTATGCTTTGGTGGTGAGGAGGGCAGCTGAGGACCTGGACCTTCAACTGCCCTTGGTGGCCATCAAGCCTAACCTCGTGACAGAGGTGCTGCAACTGGGAGCTTCCTCCTGTGAACCCCTGCTCCCATTCAGTGATGCACTTACTGACATCCTACTAGGTCCAAACCCGGCACAGGGGCTCCTGGTAACAAGACAATTGCCCGCTGCCATCGCACCATACCTGGGGACTCAAGTTTCTTGATGCAACACCCCACCCCTGAGAGCTTGGCAGTCCAAGTCTCTACCTCCCAAGGCGCGTTCCTTTCCTCTCCCCAGAAAGGTAATCCAAAAGGTTGGACTCACTTGGAAAGAAGATGTTTTCTTCCACCAGCCTTGCATTGCGGTCCATGAACACTGAATACCTTTTGGGCCCATTATTCCCAAACGCTGTGGGATACGGTTGTGCAGGCACTGCCACAGGTTCCGGAGGACGCCGGGCCTGTACTCTTTCAGGCTGTTGCGTATCGGAGAGATGCAGCAAAGTTCACAGTTCTTTGCAGACTTGACACTACCAACTTACTACGTAGAGCGGACTCTTCAACAGTGGCCCTGAGGCGCTACACCTGGCTAAGTAAGTCTGGATTATCGGGGAATGTCCAGAATTCTTTGATGGGCATGCCCTTGGATGCCACAAGTCTCTTTGGAGACGAGGCAGACTCGTCCCTTGAGTGCTTTATGTATTCTTGGGCCACGGCCAGATCCTTGGGCCTCGCGACGGCCCCTCGTCCCCCTCAGTCTGCCTTTCACCCCTCTCGCGGCAATGGAAGGGGTCTCCAACCACACCCATTCGCGGTCAGCCACTGTGCCACTCATGTTGCCCAACCTCTGCGTGGCCGAGGGACCCATCGACCTAATTGATCAGATGGCCAGCGATCTGGTCAGACCGTCACCCCTACTCCCTCTGCAACAGCCTCTAAACCTTCGTAGTCCGACTCTCCTCCACCATGGGCCACTTAGGGGAGGATTTGCCATCTCGTGGTGGGTTTTTCTGATAGTCCGAAGGCACTGCTCCCTCCCCTTCAAGAATACCCCTTCATCAGTGCCACCATCCTACGATCGGATGACGGAAGATAATTTGTCCCTTCTCTGCGAGGAAGTTACGAAACTCTTGAGCAAGGAAAGGAAGTCATAGAGAAGGGTTTCTATGCCAGAAGGAGGCTGTGATTTCCATTCCCCCTACTTTCTGGTGCCCAAAAAGGACACAGGTCTCTGCCCTATACTAGACTTTCGGTCCTTGAATCTGTTACTTCAAGAAGGAGAAGTTAAAGATGCTCACTTTGGCTCTGTCGTATCTGCTTTGGACCCAGGAGACTAGATGGTAGCGTTGGACTTGCACTTATTTTCACATCCCAGCCCTGTTTGCCCACAGACGTTACTTGCACATCATGGTAGACCGCGAACACTTTCAATTCACCGTGCTCCCCTTTGGCTTTACCAGTGCCCCTTGTGTGTTCACCAAGGTGATGGCGGTGGTTGCAGCTCATCTGTGGAGATCAGGGATTTCAGTCTTCCCCTATCTCGACTAGTAGCTGTTGAAAGCGAGATTGCACCAGGCTTTGGTCTCCCACCTCCAGATTATGGTGGACCTCCTGCATTCACTGGGGTTCACTATAAACTGCCAGAGTTACACCTTACTCCCTCACAGATGCTCTCTTTCATCAAAGCTGATCTGGACACATTGCAGTTTGGGGCCTATCCTCTTGAGTGACTCCATGATATTCAGGCTATGTTACAACTGTTTCAGCCTCTCTCCTGGATGTCAGGGACAATGACTGTGAGGCTGCTGGACGTCATGGCCTCCTGCTGGTAATACATTCAAGATGGTATATGCAGACCGTGAAGTGGGACCTGAAGTTCCAGTGGGCGCAGCATCACAGGAATCTTTTTGACAGAGTCCAGAACTCGGAGGGAACTGCAGAAGATCTGCAGTGATGGTTAACTAACAGTGATTGGGACAGAGGCAGATCCCTCTCCCTTCCCCAACCAGATCTGACAGTAGTGACAGATGCATCACTCCTTGGATGAGGTGGCCACCTGGGAAAGGTGAAGGTCAGAGGCCTCTGGGCTCCGGTGGAAACGGTACTCCACATCAACATGATGGAGCTCCATGCAATCCTGCTGGCATTGAAAGCCTTTCTTTCCTCTATCAAAGGAAAGATGATGCAGGTGTTCACGGACAACATCACAGCCATGTGGTGCTGCAACAAGCAGGGCAGGGAGGATCATGGATCCTTTGTCAAGAGGCTCTACGTCTCTGGACATGGCTACAACATCAGGGGTTCAACATTTGGCAGACTCTCTGAATTCCAGAGCAGACAAACTCATTCAGAAATGTATAGCTGATCATGAATGGGGTCTCTGTCCAGAGGTGGCGCAAGGTCTCTTTCAGCATTGAGGAGAGACTTGGTTGGATTGGTTCGCCTCCGCAAAGAATATGCAATGTCAGCAGATTGCGTGTTGGAGTTTCCAAGACAGCAATTGCTGGAAGAAGCTTTTTTCCTCAAGTGGAGTTAAGGCCTCCTGTATGCATTTCAACCCATACCACTCCTGCCAAAAGTTCTCAAGAAGATCAAGAAAGACCGGGCACAAGTAATCTTGCTGGCTCTGGACATGGCACGGAGAGTCTGGTATCCCGAGCTGCTGAGCATGTCCACCGATCCTCCGATCAGATTGACCCTTTGGGAAGATCTTCTGTGGCAGCAACAGGAAAGGATTCTGCACCCAAACCTTTCCACTCTCTGCCTTCTTGCATGGAGATTGATTGGCTGCAGTTGACGGCCTTTGACCTTCCTCCTGAAGTTTGAACCGTTATCCTGGCAGCCAGGCCTCTCTTCACCAAAACGGTAGGTATACTCCTGTTGGAAGAAATTTGTGGCATAGTACACAGCTAAGTCAGTTGACTCCCTTTCTGCCCCTCTCTCTGAGGTCCTGTTGCTCATTCTGTCCCTTGCCCAGCAGGACTCTGCTCCGGGCATGGTTAAGGGATATTTGGCTTCTAATTCTGCTTTTTTGTGGTTGCCTGATCAACCTCCTTTGTTTAAGTCTCTCATCAAACATAGGTTTCGCCAAGATCCTACACATCTTTTTCCTCCATGCCAATTCATTATAGCCCAGTGGGATCTGAATTTGGTGCTGACTTTTTTGATGTGCACTCCTTTTGTGCCTCTCCACAACTCACCTCTCAGGCTTCTCATGTTGAAAACAGCATAACTTGTGGCTATTACATCTGCCTGTGGAGTAAGTGAGCTGCAAGCATTGTCATCTAAGCTGCCCTACCTTTCTATCTATCCTGAGAAAGTGTTGCTTCACACTAGGACCCCATTTCTGTCAAAAGTGGTCATCCCCTTTCATGTAGGTCAATCCATCATATTGCCTACTTTTTACACCCGCCCACATCCTTCTAAGGAAGAGGAGAGACTCCATCACCTGGACCCAAAAAGGGCATTGATGTTATACTGTGATCATACAAAAGAGTTCGAGGTGGATGACCAGCTCGTTGTAGAGTATGTGGGTGTGAAGAAAGATTGGGCAGTGCCGAAGCAGACCATTTCTAGATGGGTTTCTAAGATCTGCTACGCACTGCCCAAGAAGCAACTCCGAGGGTTTGTGCATTCATTCTACCTTAGATAAAGCTGCAACTGCTGCATTAGTATATGGAGTTCCAGTCCTGTACATCTGTCAGGCAGCTACGTGGGCATCTCTGCATATGTTTACGAAACACTGCTGCCTGGATAGTCAGGTCCATAAGGATGACACTTTGCCTGTTTGGTCCTGCAGGATTTTCTAGTTTGGACTTTGTCCGCAGACCCACTGCCGGGGAATGATACTCATTGAGTATCTATTCAAAGGTAAGATGGACAAGTTACTTACCTTTGGTAATGCCCTATCTGGTAGAGACTGTATCTATCTGCAGATTCCTTACCCACAAACCCATTATCCCCGCTCTGTGAACTGATTTCTAGGGGCGGGGACTCCCTTTTCAAGGCCTTAGTTTTGACACACCAGTAGTCGGTGTTCTTCACAGCTCTTCACTTTTGGTGTGGAAAGTCATGAAAAGAAACTGACGTAGGCGCGACTGGGTGCCACCTATAGGGGATATGTGACATCATATCTGGCTCTAATGACGCCGACCATGGACACGGAGCCGATCGGTGCCACCTTCAAGAGCGCATTGGTACTGATCACTAAAATCTTCCGGATGCAGTCTGACACCTGAGAAGGTTTCAAAGGTAAGGAATCTGCAGCAAGATGTAGTCTCTACCAGATAAGTTGTTACCAAAAGTAAGTAACTTGTCCATTTAGCTATCTTAATGTTTTTGTCCTTTACTGGAGAGAGTTCACATATGTGCTGCAATGATGTATGATGTTTTCACTTAACCATCCAGTGTGTAGCTTACCTGTGTGTGCTTTCCCAACTCTTGCTTGGGGGTACGTTCTTGATGATTCTTCTTCAACACCATACATCCTGCAGTTTATCTATATTTTAAATCCAAGGCTCTTCTGTTCTGTATGAGTTATAAAGTACAAGACACTGCATTAAAATCAACTTTACTAGCGTCCCAAAAAGGGAGGAGAGGAACAAACCTAGCTACCCTAAAAGGATGAAGGGCCTCACTCACCTAGGAGGCATGCTTTATCATTCAGCCTCCCTTCCCTATAGACATAGCTCTCCTTGTCCAAGGTGGCTATCCCTGTATCTCTTTAGATGGAGAACTAGGCAAGCATGCCTGGTTTTTAGTAGATTTCCTATGAACTCCCCATTCCTTGTGTCTTTGCCAACTCATCTTGCAAGCCAAGAAATCAAAGAAACACTCAGAAAAGACTGAGACTCATATGATTGTTATACTGTACTGTTTGGCATAGCCATCATATTTCTGATCAGTGGAGACTCCTACAGCTTCCTTATGTGAACTCCCTTAGTCTCTAGTGGGCAAAAAAGAAAAATCCCACCTATCATTGTTGCTCACAGGTAATAGGTGATGTGTTAGTATATGTAAAGCATACAAGTACCAGTGACCTCAGCTCTTTTTTTCTGCACCGGTACCAATGCAGATCTGGATGCTACTATTTTTTGCAGTGATTTCTTGATATTTTGTGGGTGAATTGTTTTTTTTAGTGAGGAGTCATGCTAACTTCAAAGTCATCGTACTTTAAGCCCTGCTCATCTTCCAGCAGCTAGATGTTCTAAACAGGCCAACATCCTTAGTTCTTATGGTGTCTTGGTAAGTTGCACAATTATGTGCCATGCAACACATTACTCCTTATGCACCTTATGGCTATTTGGGAAGAATGAAACAGCTTTTTAGTGACTTCATCAAGGAAATCCACGTCTCCTTGATTGCAGAGTCTGGCATACTGCTTCTTGTTCCAGGAGCAAGTTGGCTTAATAAACATAAGAGACCATGCCTACTCCAACCACCTGAGCAATACTTGAATAAATGTGCCATAGAGATTATCCTCGAAGCTCAGGAGTGTTATTCTTGTCATTTTATGATTCTCAAAACAAATTCGGGTCTTCTGTTGAGCTTGGACCTTCAGACTGTCGGAATTGCAGTCCAAGCGTGTTGAGAGAAGTATAGTTGGCCTGATTTAGAGTTTGGCGGATGGGATACTCTGTCACAAACCTGACAGATATCCCATCTGCTGTATTACAAGTGCCATTGGCTATAACACACACTTGTAATACATGAGACAGGATATATATCATGTTTGTTACAGAGTATCCCATCCGCCAAACTCTAAATCAGGCCCTGTGTGTATTGCCCCTTGTGTTTATGTCTGAATCAACAGACTCCGCCAGGGAAGAGAATTGTATCTTTGAAAGACTGGGTAATGGAGAGTGTGAAAGATAGCCCACTAACCACAATGGAGTGGGAACTGACGAACTGCAGTACACTGCTTGGTCAGTATTGGGAAAGTCTATTTAACATCACTACACACACGTCTATTTGCCTGCCAGTGATTCATAGTTCAATTGGCTCTCTGTTTCGTATACTTAATCTACCTGATCCTGCACCTTTAACCTCAATTATTTTCAACCTTTACTGGTTTACTCACATAGTCCAAACCTAGGTTACTGCCTTTGGCTTTTCTTGCTTGTCTTGTCTGTTTGAGATTGGAGCCATGGTCATCTGCTACTGATATTTGGTTTCTGATGCCTGGGCATCAAGGGGAGCTACACCGGTGTCTTGATTGACAACTTCACTGTCTGCCTGGAATTCAGATAAGTTTACGGGCTTTGTTGAGTTTAAGGTCTTATTCTATCCAACATACTCAAATAACACCTTCTCACTGACCTCTAACTCTTTCTAGTACCCATTTAGCCGTGATTCCGTACACCATCACTGAGCAAGTAAGAGGGCTAATCCCCAAGGAAATGATACAGCATCTAGGATTTTGCTAACAGTGGCTTTTGACAACAAGCACTTCTGTCTGTTATCTCTTCCTTTCCTAATTTCCTGTTCCTTCCCTTTTGAAGTGTTCAAGTGATCAATACATCCAGAGATTTAGGGATATCCAGGACTCTCGGCAGATCTATGTCTTTCTCTGAAGTTTGACACAGACCTTGAATAAGTTCCTTGGGCAAGGCTGATTCTAAATGCTGACTTTGCAACATGTTCTGCAGTGTCTTTAGGATCTCGATTGACTCAAGTTTCTAGATCTCCAGCATGCTTAGGTTCACACCCTAATTATGGCACCTGACATGAAATATCTCAGTTCACTGTGGGGAACTTGCATTGGTAATTGAAGGTGCTCCCTTTGTTTGCGGGTTTGACACCAGTATTGTTTATGAAAGTAATGGCCATGGTTTATTGTCAATTTCATCTCAGTGTAAACAATACGCATCTTGTCAGTGCCTCCAATTTATCTGTGCAATTTTAAATACTAACCTTCTTGAGGTGTGTTCTTCTCCTACCAGGTTGGTCCTTATAGCCAAGATTATGTTTGATATTGCCCATGTTCCTTGGCAGCCATCCAGGTCATTTTATGTTTGTTATGGACAGATGGAATCTTGCACATTTATGATCCTTTTGATGTGTCTAATGATGTGGCCATTGTGGTAGCGACTGAAGATATTGGCGGTCATTATGAACATAGGCGGTCTGGACCGCCATATAATGTTCACATGGAGACCGCCACAGACGGAACTCTGCTACTGCTGCCAGGCAGCCTGACGATGGCGGAGTGCCTTATCCGACAGGGCAGCGCTGCCCGCTGGATAAAGAACCTGTGTTCCACTAGCCTTTCCCTGGCGGTTTCCCCGCCAGGGAAAGGCTGTCGGAATGGGTGCCCTGGGGCCCCCCTGGGGGCCCATGCACTTGGCATGGGCAGTGCAGCGGACCCTGTGCACAGCCCCATCGCGCAAGTCACTGCCCGATTTACGGGCAGTGATATGCGCGACGGGTGCTGCTGCACTCGCCGCACTGCTACATTGATGACGGCTCCATGTGGCAATATCCTGGCCCAGCATTCCGCTGGGCTGGCTGGCGGAAACACTGTTTCTGCCCGTTGGCCCAGCGGAATGTTGTTTATTGGGCCCTCAACGGGCTGACGGTCTGTGTTTAGAACGCCAGCCAGAGCTCGGCGGGAAAACCCATCGAGTTCATAATTATTCCCTTTGTCTAGTCAGTATTATGGTAGTCTGAAGGAGACTTTTTCAATTTCTCATCAGGTGCTTCAGTCTTTGATTGTGATGGTTCAGTCCAATACAATAGTACTTTTTCCCTTCAGTTCACTCCACTCCCTCATAACATAACACTATCACCTTTCTCTTTTAGGTTGTGGCGCTCATCTGGGCAGTTTGTCGACAAAATTGTCATTGATTCCCAGAAACAATCAAGGTTTCAAATTGATGCCCTAGAGCTGAGAGCTATCAAGGTTGCTCTGCGGGCATTCTTTACACAGATGCACCATGTACATGTACAGATTCTGATGAACAGCATGATTGAGGTATCGTCACTGACACCCACTGTGAATAGATCTGTTTGCCACATGCAAGAACGGGACATGCAACCTATTATGTCATCTCATGAGAAGATCATTAGGAGTTTCTCTGAAGTTGCCTTGGACAACAAATCTTCACTATTCTCTTCCCCCATGCCCTCTGATTCAGTGAGATCTGCGTTTGATTCACTTTTACTAGGCTGACTTTTTTTTATTCCACCAAGCTTAATCAAGAGGCCATGATATCCACCACTGCTTCATCTCAGTGGGGTGTCATCTTTTCGGCTTCTGTTAAGTGATTACTTTCTGTCTCAGTGAAGGGCAAGTTATTTATCCCCAACTTGAATACTCAAAGTTTGAGAGTTTGGAACTTGAAAGGTTAGCTCTCTTTTTACTGTTTGCGAATGACGTCACAGTAATTTTATTTGCAGCTCGAAGTCCTTTCATAAGGGCAGCTTGTTCGGTAGGTGGCATTTATTTGCAAATTGATACCCCCTCTAGGTCTGTTGATTATTTATCAACATTCATTGTGCTTGCCCTTAGGTTTGCTGTTTCCTTAGCACAGAGTATTGGGTGGTAATAGGTCATTTAGCTGCAGGTTCTGCCTGCTTTTATTTTGATTTGCCTGATCAGGGGTTTTCATTTACAAATTCCTTGTTGATTCTTTAACAAAGAAGGTTCTTAGAGCTCCATTTGCACTACCCATCTGGCACTGGTGCGTTTTTAATTGGGCCACCTTTGAAACCCTTTTTTTGTTTGACGAGATTCTTAGAAGGTGTTTTTTTTCTGATCATCATGTCTGCTATGAAGGTACTAAGCTGCAGGCTTTTTTCTCTTATTCAAACTTTAGCACGTTTGTGCCTGAGCTTACTTTGAAGTTTTGTGTGAGTCAGATAATTTTTTAGCCTTCAGTTTTTCCTTTTCCTCCTCACCCTTTGAAGCATTAGGAGGGCTTTCATGAGAGTCATCACTCATTTAATTCAAACAACTAGCACTTTCTGTATTGATAGTTAACAAAAGGAAGAGTACAAGAGAACAAACCGGGAGCACTCTCACAAAGTATAAGACAAGAAAAAGCAGGAGCCCTGGAAACCGAGACACACCACCCTGATTAAGTTAAGACAACGTTCCTGGTCCAGTACTACAACACTTGTCTTTGTAAAACCCATAGTGTTGTCTTACCACCATGCAACACATTACGTTGAGAAGAGGAGCTATCAAACTTGCTCAGTCATTTAAAAAGGAGGGAGAAGCTTTGTGAGAATGTGAATGGTGGAGGATGGAACATGTTCCAAGACAAACTTCGGAACACCACTTAGGCTTCTCAAAATTGGTGACTCTCCAAAGGTGGCTGTGCACTGAGAGGGCAGGAGCGAGCTTAACTCTGATCCATACCATCCATTCAAAACAGTTGCCCTTCTAATTATATCATGCCTACACAGTTAAAATATCTTTCTTTAGGTTGGATTTCCTGAAATTCTTACACTGTACAACTGAGGGCACATGGAAGAGTTACACATGTTTAGTGACCTCTGTATATGTAGACTTTGCTCTTTTAGCCCTTCATTTGGCCATTTTCTCATATGAGAATTGAAAGGCATATCATAAGCGGTGATCACAACTGGTAAATAAGGTCTATTTGTGGTGTCAACAGCCTGGTGAAGTGTTCCTCGTTGTGATTGTTTTCCTCATATCATTTTATTTCAGTAATTCTGTTTTTGTATCATAGAATATTCTACTGTTTCAGTAGTGTTTCATTAAGTTACTTGTATTCAAGTATGTATTTTATTTACTATAATCAGTTATTCATTTAATATTAAAATTGCACATGTTGAGTTAAGGGTGCCAGTTTAGATTAATATGGACAAATTCAGATATACAAGCATTTTATTTTTCCTTGCCTTTAGAGTAGTTTTTGGCAATTGTAATGGGATTGCAATGGTTGACTACATACAGAAGACAGTCCTCCTGAACCTTGGCACAATTGAACTATATGGCTCAAATGACCCATACCAGAGGCAACCAAGGTCCCCCCGCAAAACACGGCAGCCCTCAGGAGGTATGTATATATATATGTATTTTTTTTTTTAATCAAAAATGCTTGATGAAAAAAATATTGCTAACTATTTATATTTTTGCTAGTTGTTCCCTTCATTGCTTGCAAATAGAAATGTTTTATAAAATGCTATTTTTTTAAAAGATGTTTATTACAGTCTATTCAAGGAATAATTAATGTATCTGTTTTATTCTACATGTCTTGATAGGTGGAGTATCCACGTTTCTGGTGGTTGCAACCTGTGTACTGCAGCTTGCATTCATTTTCCTTGTTGCATTATTATCTAAATATAAGTGATAAACATTGTCACCAGAGAAATAAAAAGTTGATAATTTTGTTACAATTTGTAAGTGTGTAATCAAAATGAAGTGATTACAGTACACACATGAGAACGTGGATTGGAGAACTCTAATTCACTTTTAGGGATGAACATATACTGGGACATAACTGCCTGCCCCTAATTGTATAGGGTAAATGAATCAAACAAGCTTGCTTCCCTCCAGGGTGGTTTCGTCAAACAATTTTTGAAAATAAAATAAACAGCTGAATGGTGTACATTTGTTACAGTTCCAAATGTTCTGAAGAGATACTAAGTGAATATTTCAGTCTTTTCATAGTTTGCTAGGTAAACCTTATGTTTCTCTTGGGGGAAATGATAAAACTACATTTTCATGACAATTTGACTAAAAATTGGCAAAAGATATTAGTAATACAAGCCATTTAAAGGTCCGGCTAATTTGTTTAACTTGAGGTATGATAATAGAAACCGTAGTTCTTTTGTCCATAATGAATTTCTATAATTTAAAAAAACGCCATGTTCTTGAGTGCCAATCAAAAAAAAAATCCTAATGTATTGTTTTTGGGTATAATTCATGGCCAGGTTGTGAGTGTAACAGATTCACCTAATAGGATAGAGAGAGGGAAAAGTGTTTTTTTACCTTTGGGGCATTATATTGTTAGGCGTATTGCCAAGGAAATATATTTGTCCATCAATAAACATGAACAATATATTTTGGTATGTCATTCGACCAATTCTTTGCAGATCACTGGACAGATGACCTTTGAGCCACCAGAGCTCAAAACTTAAATCTTCAGTGTGAGAATCTAGAATCTTAACTACTAATGCATGTAACCACTAGTGCACGGGGAACTCTTTACTAAGCTTGATCAAAAAACAACTATGAACTTCTAACAAAAATATGAGTCAATGAAATGCTGTAAATGTGTGTACACTGACACATACATAATTTACAGAATAGGGCAGAGAGAGGGAAGCGAGAAAGACAGAAGTTGTTTTTACATTTGGCGCATAATATACCTAAAAGATGATATTGTCAGACATATCACCAATAAAATATTATGAAAAAACATATTTCACTATATTCATTGAACCTTCAAACTTTTTACAGTTGACCAGACCTTGCAGCAGACATATAACCATAGAGACACCAGCTCTCAAACCCATTACCTAATCTTTCTGTCTGAAACATATGCCTGTAAACTTTTTCAAGGCAAATACTGCTTTATAGGATGTTTGATTGCATCACATGTACTATTTTAAGTCGTCAGCCCCTTTCTTCAACTACTTTCAACAGTTATTGCCACATATAGACTGATTCAGACTTTAAAAGCCTGTCTGTCAATATCATCAGCAGATAACATTATGGACATCATATGTCAAGGATTTCCACCATGATTGTTCCAGTGATAGCTGCAGTTATATCAAGAATGATCACATTATTTCAAGAATTATGCTATTATACCAGGATCCCCATTATACCACATATAACATCAATGATGTCAAGAATGCCACAGCAAATTAAAGATAGGCACAAATAGATCTAGGTTGCTATTACACTGCAGAAAACTAGAATTAGGTCAGGAATGCCCACAATATGTTAGTGATGTCCACAGTTAGACCAGGGGGGTGGATATGTGCACAGCTGTTTCAGAAACATACCTGGTATGTCAAGGGTGGTTACCATTAAACAAGGGCTACCATTATGTCAAGGATACAGGCAGATGTCAGGGATGGGCACAGTATATCAAGGACTGAAAGGTTTAGGCCAAAGCCATCATTGTTCTGGGAAATGCCACAAATAGGAGTATGAATTATTATGCTAGGTATAGCCTAAAATATGTCAAAATTTATCCCAATATTAGCAGTATTGGCATCAATATTCCAGTTGTACCATTATGCTTGAGATAGCTAATTATATTAAATGCACCTATAATATGTCAATGACGACACCATTATGCCAGGCATAGCCCAAATTCTGCTATGTGCCAAGAAAATGTTGTGGAGAGCTCCAGATTGTCAGATCCCCCAATATGTTAGTAAAGGTACTGTTAGGACAGGACCACAACTGTCCCACAAAATTATCTTTAATTGCTATAGACTTACATGGGCTACAATTGTAATCCTTTATTATAAAACCATCACAGTGCACTGCACACACCAATGTCTAACCTTTTAGCATTTTATAATGAATACACTTTAGCTATTTTTTTATTTGCCTTTGTTTGGAAAACACGTTCTTAAGCTCTCGACAGTCCTGCTGTCTGATGCTTGCATCTGAGAACGTGCTGGAAAACTAAGGATATATGTTGGAGTTTTCGGCTAGCCTAGGCTTCTCCAACAAGTGGCTTGTGAACTAATGGTAGCTCTCCTGCTACCTGTATGTGGTTCTCCTGTTTGCAGCCCATCCTACCAATTTGGAAGCTTTTGCTTCACGGAATTAATATATTTATACCAAAATTGAAAAGTGTTTATTCAAGCCAAAGTGTGTGTGACTTTTAGAACTTCTAAGATGATGCTTGAAGGAAAATTGGTTGAATTCCAAAATATATTTAAAGATGATATTTGAATGATAAATCATTTGGTGTTGGGTAGACATATTACCATTAGTATTATCTTGGTGCCAGGGGTGTTGCAGCTCTGACTGTTCTGTATTACCCAAGTAAAAGCAATGCAAATTGACAAAATGTATTTACGTTACAGCTAGAAGCACTATCAACTGAGGTGGTAATTGGTGATAATCTTGCATAGGGTGGCCACTAATGTAATCTTGTTTGACGTGGTCACTATTACAACACTATAATACTAATAATATTAGTAGCTCGGGATGATTTTTATTGAACTTGAGTCGTTCCTATTAAATAAAAGGCTGGAGACCCCTGGACTAGCCTCAATAAATTGCTGGGTTTGGTACTGTTGAAGCTTCACTTAAATTCATTGTTATTTTATTCTTCAATCTTCTGTCAGTGATTTGCTAGCAAGAACTGTTGTAGTCAGAGGTGGCCAAGCTAAAACTATTTCCCTTTTTGAAAACTTTTTACAATATCAAGCTGAAAAAGTGACTTATCATGCAGTCTTTTACCAGTGTCCCACTCCATTTAACTCACTCTCTTGAGCTCCTAAAATGGATAACCAATTTCTTCCCAGTTCAACATTGTTAAAAATTCTGCAAATTCATTTCTGTTAACGTTTGCCTACTGTCATCATGCTTCATGTGCTTTTCTAGGTGACCCGGGAAAGAGAATACATTAACATAATCTAACGCCCGTTGTGTTTGCCTATGTATTACATACTTGTAATTTGTGTTTTATTTTCTCATCTGCATTTACTAACAATTTGCATGTCTTGACAAAGCACACGTATTACTAATGCTTTTCAGTTCTGCCCCACAGGTTTTCTGTCTGTGTCCTGTTGTGCTGTGTCAGTATTTTCTTTTCTCATTGCTTCATTAAGGTATGCAGACTGTGGCTTCTTGCATGTGCGGCCTATCTAGCTTATATTCTGAGTCTGTGAAAAAACTTCGCACCTCTTATATAAGTAAGTCATTTCATCTTTGGTGAAACATTCTTCTAAAATATAAATGTATACTAACCACTATGAACTGATTTTTACCAACCCAATTCTTTCTCAAGTGATTTTGACAGTTTAGATTTTTTTCTGAGAAAAAGTGAACTGATTTATGGTTACCGTTTTATGTCAAGTCTTACATCTTGCATTATTCATTTTATTCACTCTTTGGGAACATGGCTGTCAAAAACTCTGTCAGCTAAAAAATGAACTGGAGTGCCTAAGCACCTGTAAGCAGGTTCAGTCAAACTAGTACTACTAGTGCCTATATCTGCCCATAGTATTGTACTGTTTCTGGTTAATAAATATCTAACACCTTGCATTTGCAAAGGAGACAAATTCTAGTGTTGAAGGACCTCCAATGGCTGAAAAAACCTTTTTTGACTAGACCTCGAACTATTTGCCAGGCATTGTTTTGTATTTTAGACAATACAAAATAATCTGCTTCCTACATATTATGTTGGTGTGTCCTCCTTCTTCAAGATTGGTCAGGATTGATTGTGAATTGTCTAATTCCCCTATGTTTTTGCGCTCGGGGACTGGTTTCCCAGAGCGAAGGTTGAGACTGCTCAGCTCTGTACCATTGGATAATATTTGTACGATGAAAATTAGTTTCTAAAGTTTATTTTTTACTGCATATCAAGTGTTTTCAGGAAGTGGAGCTATTCTTGATGATTTGCAAGCCTGTTTTAGGCCTGGTTGAGGTGAAAAGGACGGGTTGTTTCCAATTAAGTTTACCTTCAGCAAAGATCCAATTTGGAGGCCCAGGAGCATTATTTATCCTGGTCCTCTTCACAGCCTTTGAAACTAATGTTGCTGTTCTTGAGAGCATCTCCTAGTCGATATCCAGAATTTGGCACTGAACATACCTTGACTCATGCCATGTTTGAAAGAATCCTGGCTGAACATGGCATTGCCTTCATTTGACTTAGAATCAGTTAGTGATCTACAGCCTGACACAGTTCAGTATTAGTTGTTTGTTATCCCAGTGAGTCCAGAGCAGACAAGATTGTTACAAAGAATTACAAATGTCCTAGCTATTGTGAAGGAAAGTTTCAATTCTGTTAAGGACATGAAGACTCGCACTATGCTTTTCTTTCTTCCATTTATTAGCTTAGCAGCCCAGCAATAATATAAGATATATAATATCCAAGAAAAGGACTACAACTCCCACGAGTCCGAGCAAAAGTCAAGCAATCAGATGGCTTTATCACATAAGGACATACCCAAGGAACAACACTTCTTTTTTTCTTCATGCGGAAAACCAAGATTAGATAATCCCATACCTAGTATTCCTGTTTCTGTTCAGCACCTACAAAATACAGAACAGCATCAAATTTCATCCATCAGAAGGTATGAAGCCATCTTAGTCTACATTAGCAGAATAAATATAGCATATTATGAAACAGACAACCCAATAACATTTGCAACATGTACAATTCATAAAGGATATACTTACTCCAAATGGAGTTAAACTAACCCAAGTATAAAGATGGGAAGGATATTGTCTTCCCTCGGATGGAGTAATCCTGACGTCTGTATCGTTAATAGAATTGAAGCTTCCCTTCATGATAGCTAGGAAACGTTTCATTCTATTTCATGACTGGAGGATTGAACTATGCTTGTGTGATGCTTACTCCTACTAATGAGGCAATTCCCAGCACAGGCCTAAAGTAGAACATTTTAAAAGTTTAATCTAACAACCAATCAGCTGTCTTCAAAATGTCCTCCAGATGTACCCCCACCGAAAAAGCCTTAGAGGCTATATCTTCCCTGGGAGAATTTGTTCCAAAGGAAGAGTTGTCGATGCCTCATTCGTCCATCACCTAGAAGGCCCATCTAGCATTCATAGGGGAAGAAACTGGCGTAAAAGGCTTCTTAAGGGAAATCAAAAACTGTCTGGTACCTGCAGGTCTGACATTCTCTGTCAGTGTCTCATATGTTTTAAGACATCTAGCAACTTAAAGCTTAGAATGATCCGGGAAAGACAGGCAATGGACAGTTCTGATATTGGTCTTTGTGTTATGTGACACTCTAAAGATAACGCCATCTAGAATAAAAATCATGAAGGATTCATCCATTCCCCTCGCATAAAAGACTCGTTTCCATGAGACTAAACACAGCAGTATTGCTAACTTACCCAAAATTTCATTCCAAGATAGGAAATGTTTTTCTTGGCATGATTCGAAAAGGTGCAGCTACACATTGATATACCATAGTTGCAAATACTGCACTTTAGAGGATGAAAAAGCCTAACACCCCTTAACAAATTACAGACCAAGGGGTGTTCCCCTGTTCAGATTCTTTGCCATGGTTCTCGACCAGCTGAAATTCCAGACCAAAATGTATTAATCATCGGTACCCCAGGCCTTTGTGAGACAACTCAGACAGAAAGTTAAAAATGTGCACTGTGTCTGCCCCACCAGGATCCAAATTACATCCCAATCTCCAATGAGACCTTCTGTGCTGAGCCTGGCCATACTGTTTAGAGGTGGAATCAGCCAATGCTTTCTGATGAGACCAGATCCATGCCAGGATAGGCCTGCGTTGCCCCACCATCTCCTATAATCTTCCAGGACGTGAGCCTGAGTGTCCCGTCCAGCGCCTTGTAGTGCATGTTGCCACACCTATTCGTCAGCATGGTTGGACACTGGGGTAGTAGGATCAGAGAATCCATAGAAAGTTCTATGACAACTGGAAACCATGTTTGTGACCTCCAAACCAAAGATACCAGGATATGAAACATCTTCTGACATTTGACTTGAGCTGTTAACTTTGTAATTATTGAGAAAGATGTAAATGCATACCCATGGAACTGGCTCCAGCACTGCATGTATGCATCTATCACTTACATCAGGGGGCCCGTCCTCCACTTAAGAATTGTGGAAGTTGGTGTTCAAGACGCACTCAAGTCCACCTGGTAGGGACCCCATTTAATTATGATCATAGGTAAAAGGATTGGATCGAATTTCCATGAGATAAAATCTTTCAAATGCCTGGAGTTCCAATCTGCAAAGTGGTTGAACTTCCCTGGTAAGCACTTACCCATTACCTAGATCCTTGTGTCTAAGCAGAATTCCCAAAAGTCCCTGGCATGTGTGCTAGAACGTTTTACCTTATCCTCCAAGGCATTTGACGTACTAGGGTCCCTTCACATTGTCCATTTTTAAAAGAATGGAGCACAACACTCTGTCTCTTTCAGAAAGTTCACTGCAGAGGATTCTGCAAGCACTTCTAAGCAGTTGATGTGGAACCCACTTTCCTGGTCTAACAAAGTGCCTCGTCTGGCTTCCAGTCCCCACTTTGTCAGTTGCTTCATGGATCCTCACTTGTTTGATCCAGTGGTTTTCGCTGAAGTCGCTTTTTATGATCTTTGGTTTCTACCTACGTTTTTGGATGTCATGCTTCTCAAGATCAATAGTAGCTTCCAAGACGTTATCAAAATCATTCTGCTTATTGTTCACACATATATCAGTCTTGCTTGAAAAGGAGTTGTCGATCATACGTGGGATTCTTTCAGTTAATAATTAATTTCCCAAAAGTGAGCACACCTTTCTCTGATTAGTGTATAGTTGCTGCCCCCATTGCTTCTGTGCCTACTGTATTGTGATTTAGTTCCAAGTCACTGAGAATTGTTTAGAATGTGGTGTTTCATGTGGCAGTCCAGGAAGTTAGCAGTTATCATTCAGTTAGTTGTGTGTCTTTCTTTCAAGGAGCACGTAATGTTCTTTGTCTCTAAGGCTGTAAGGCTGTAAATTCTTGTTTCTGAATAGTTAGCCTTTTAAACAGATTTTTCATTCCTCATACCGGCTTTCTCCTCTGCAGTGCATGCAGTTCTACTGTTCATGTATTCTACGTTGTCTTGAGTGTCCTTCAGTTGCTTCGTTTGTTGTAACGTGTACTTAAAAGCACCATTCTCTTTGTCGCCCTTTATTGCACTATTTTCTTCCTATGCTGGTGTGTTCCCCCATGCTGCGGTTTCAGTGCTTAACTGTGTTTAACTGTATTTTAGAAACGTTCCATTTATTTAAACATGTTTATGCTAACTGTACGTTTACCATTTAAGTTCATGCTCTTTGAACCTGTACGTTCAAGACCCGTTTTGCCATTTTAAAGATCACTGTCCGAACAATGACCAAAGCCTCGGATCTCTGACCATCAGAAGGGCATCCAAACAAGCCTGGCTAGCTCCTATGCAGGCCCAAGAGCTCGCAGTTCGTAATTTATTTCTCATTCTCACCCTTTTGTCATTGGAAAAAGTCTTTCCGTAAAGGGGAGAGTCTTGGCTTTAAATGGTTTAAGGGAATGTACCCTTCTAATATTTTCTCTTCCTGCTTCTCTAGCACTTTGAGTTACTGGATAGGCATGAATACTTAAAACAGCGCATGAATGTTTTGAAAAAGCATGAAAGTAATACTTCTCTTTTTCTGATAAAAACCAAAGCGATTCGGTGAAGCTTCGTGGCACAATGAAACCATAATTCAGTAGACCTACCTTTGTATGTAAACTTCAAGAAGGATAACATTTTGGTGTAAGCAATAGTCATATCAATACACTTCCTTTGAGAACTCAGTCTGAACATCTAAGATTCATAACCTCTCATCCTGAGGTTTTTGTTTCATATCTAGAGATGCTATGATACCTAAATAAATGAGCCACCACATTGCTTCCAAAATTCTATGCTCATGCCAAGTCGTGTTCTGATTTCACCACACCTCTAATACAATTTTTGAATCCATCACTAATGTCTTTCATAACACCATTGTTAGAATGGTAGTTTCTTTTTGAGTCTTTTTTAGATGTTATAGACTAATTACTTCCTTCAGAATCACTTGCTTGTGTATTTTCAGTTTGTCATCAAAATGTCGCTAAACTAATTAAAAAAACACTTTATAATAAAATTATGTGCACTATTTTTCCTAGATAGACCATTATAAGACATGATACGACGAGGTATGCAGATTCATTTTGAATTATTCTGCTATGATTTTTACTTTTCAGCAGGTCTTTGTGATATCAACGAAACCACGACGACGTCAGAGGACCGGTGCAAGTCTCCCACTTCAGGTAATAGGACGACATTCAAATAATTACAAACAGCCTATTTAGGTGAACTGAATAGAGCATCGTTTCTGTTCTGTTTACCCAGGATATTTTGTGCTATTTTAATTTACTGTCCTCTATCCTTTGCTTTGGCTTCACATACTTTAAATCTAGAGTAAAAAACACTTCCGAACTCCAGTGCTGCAAAGAGTTAAGGCATATAGGTGATTTATAATGAACGTTCACTGATTACAGGCTTTAATACTCGACCAAATCTTATCCTCTACGACTTTGACAAAGGTGTTTGTGGGTTCTGCGGCAGGGCATATTAAGGCTCTGGGAAGTCTTGATAATATGTAGCTATGTAGATTCCTTGAAAGACTAAGAACATTAAGATATGTATTATGTATTGCCATGTTTTTTCTCTAATGTTATCTCATTTCCTCAGAAATGCGATGAGCGTTGGAGGCAACGGTATTTATTTTCTAATGAACCCTACATGTGATTATATTTTTCTGAAGTTGAATGCATTTTAATGAAATGTATTTTCTGATGTATACTTCTTTCTGCAGATTCCTCATCTTTAGAGTATCTCCCAGGCACCAGACTGAAACTGGAAATGTTCTCAGCAGTGCTCTTGCACACCCCTAGGTGGTGCCATGCACCTCCTCATTTGCTTTGTTCCACCCAGGAAGTGATATAGCAGGGCTACATATAATGGCCACACAAGTGCTCCAACATCAGTTCCTTTCTTTCTGTGTATTTGAACTCCGATCCGGAGCCCAGCTCCACTTTTTCTTTGATTTTTGACGTTTTCCCATACAAATCCAGTGTGCAAGGGAGAAATGTCCCCACCTAAAATTACAAGGTTCAAACTGTGCTCTCATTGCCAGAAACAGATGTTGGTAATGGAACCGCACAAAGCATGTCTTTGGAGTCTGAGGTATAGCTCCCAGTCATACAGTGAATATGCCTTTTCATGCACCCAAAGATGATCCAGAGCAGTAAAGCAAACCTGCACATCGCCAAACATCGAAAGAAGTCACTGACCTCATGTAAGTCCCATTCCAAGTTGAGGGAGCGGATCTGCTTCTGCTCTTGAGGTCGGACTTGAGACAGATCTTCTTCTTGGTCTAAATCAGCAGTTAGCTGAAGTCCAAGTCAAAGAGAAAAACTACGGTGAAGCAGTGCTCGACCCCAACCTGCCACTCTGTCGAAAGAGAAATCACAAGGGCATCATGTTGCCAATCAGTCTTGCTTATGATCTCTATTTGAGGAGTCTATTCCCCAATCAATGCACGCTGAGTTCTGGGGGGGCCCCTGGGAATGCAATAGCAAGTCAAGGCCTTAGAAGAGGTCATGCTGTGTATTTTGACACTCCTACTGCTCTCTCTGATGCACCTTTGGGCTGCAAGGATTCGCAGGGGCCTCCAGTCGGGTTACCACAGGCAAATCCATCCTCGGTGCCATCTATGCTCTTAGAACTAGTGTTGAGTTTCACACCGACTCTGGTGAGGACTTCTAGTTAAGCTCCGAGACCTGCGCTGGCCCCTCTCTCTCATTGACACAAATTCCAACATCGTCAGCACTGAAGGGGGTATCCAGTGATGGCTTTTATGTGTGACCTCGCGAACCACAAGGTTTTGCGCACACTCCACTCCTGCGCAACGGGTTCCTTCACAGCCTCTTTCAGACATTTTACTGCTACTACCACAGAGACGTCCTCAGGGGCTTCATCATCTTTTTGAATCTGATCTAGACCAGAGTTTACTTTCCGAAAATAACAATGGTGATGATGGGGGATGATTTACTGTTGCATTATGATGATGACAGTTTATATCTGGATGTCCAGGAGTGCAGTGGGCTTGACACGTTCCCTGATACAGGATTGATTTCCCCCACTGTGACCCCAAGAAAAATAGATTTCTTCTATTCTTGTGGTAATTCGAATTGCTGCTGAGTTCCTCGATCTATAACTGCCTTCTGTTGAGGTTAAAACGAACATGCTTACTGAAGGCCTATAGCCCGGTCTGCTTCCTCTGAGCCTTTACTCCTATTCTATGAAGACATAAATGATACTCTGAATGACAGCTGGTCTAACCCCTGCTGTTGGCCTCTACTGAATAGCCAGGTGGACAGATGTCACAGACTGGCACCATGTGACTGAAAGTCGGGTGGTCCAGGCTTCCACCAGCAAGTTAAACCATAATTAATCTCCTGTGGACCCTCCTAACATCCCAACTACACCTCTCCGGACAGTGGAGTAAAAGAGGATTGAAGCGTTCAGGAAACAAATGTTCTCATTAGCAAGCCTAGCCTTGAGGTCAGTCATCATGGTTTGCCTACCAGCCCGATAAATGCACGCTCTCTGGGACATGGCTAGCAAGATCTTGGCAGCAGTTCTGGAGTAAATAAGGACCTCACTGGCTCAAACCGTTCAGGACGATCAAGGTGTGGCCAAATACGTAATTCTTGCCAGCCTGGTTACTGCAGGTTTTCAGGAGGTGGGCAGGCATCACATATGGATATTCCTTAATGGATCCCGCCTATTTGCTGAAAAAGCTGATTCCATCTTAGAAAGTTTTAGGGTAGGGGCACGTTCTTTAGGTAACTCAAACACTGCAAGACAGTTTCCTCACCAGTTTCAGCCTTTCCAATGCTACTCAAGGGGTTAGTATACTGGCATTTCCTGCTCCCTGCCCAATCACCCCACCTCCACATTAATCACCCCAGTACTTTTGTGGCTGGGGACGGTGAATCAGGCAGGTACTATGCAGGTCCCCACTAGGGCACAGATCTTCCCAGTCTCCCACATTTGCAGCATCAGCTGCCAAGCTGCTTTAGTTTATCCTCAGCGGTGCATATCCGACCTATGGGAGGCAAGAGCCAACACTTTCTTCCTGGGTGGTAATCCATCTCATTCAACAGATCTTTCTTCCGTTTGTTCAGTATGGCTATGTCCTTTTCTTCCTTCCTGACACACTGCAGCTTCCTTTGACATCAGAGAGGCTGCTTTCCATCTTGCTGCAAGGAGTGCAATCTTTACTTTGCAAAGGGGCCAATGAGAGGGCTCTGAACTCTGAGATAAGTACAGGTTGTTACTCCTACTATTTTCATTTGCTTAAGAAGGATGGAGCCCTCCTTCCACTTTTAAATATTTACCCTCTGAGTGCCTTCCCGTGGAAGAACGGATTAAAACGCTCCTGCTGGTCCAGGTTCCGTCTGTCCTGGAGCTGGGAAACAGGATGTTGGTCTTGGACCTTCAGGATGCATATTTTAATATACTGGTGCAGCAGTCCCACAAGTTTTAACTGCAGTTCGAAATAAGCTAAGAGCATTTTCAGTTTGCAGTGCTCTCCTTCGGCCTCACCAGTGCCCCTTGGGTGTTCCCAGAAGAAAAGGGGGTGGTCGCCACCCATATTCAGCTGTGGGTACTCATTTCCTCCTACTTTGACAACAGGCTTGGCACAGTCAGGGACCACCTCTAGACAAAAGTGAACCTTACATCATCGGGGTTCATGATCAACATTCTGAAAAGACATATGACTTCTTTGCAGAGCATTCCCTTTTCACACTGTGCTGATCTGATAGAGACAACTAGCCGCAGATTCCTTATCTTAGAATTCTCCACAGGCATCAGACTGGATCTGGAAAAAACTTTTCTTTAGCAGTACCTCTGCACTTCGGTAGAGGGCATCCTGTGATTCCGTATCGACGTTGTCCTCCGGATACGACGTTGACTGAGTCCATATAGTCCCTCCCCCAACGCACTGACACCGGGTTTTTTTTCCCATGCAACACGGATCCAATGAAGCAGTTTCCTTTGGCCATTTTGGCCTTCCCTTTCAATCGTTTTTTGTCATTGGAACAGTGTTTCTTCCCACTGCCTTTAAGCCTTGGGGTCCTGTGCTCAACAGATGTCTGTCACGGACCCCTACTTGGTTTGCATGTGGTGCTTAGGCACCCGCCATGATACTGGCGACTGTGACGCCTGTCAGCAGTTGCGGCCCAAGATGTTGCAAGAGTGGTAGATGAAGCTCCTGCCGGCATGGGTGTCGCAGTCTTTGCGGGACTCTCGTAGGTGTTGTAGTGCTTCATCTTCTACTTCTCATCCCAGAGACCATTCTAGGAGTTGTTCGCATGCACGTCTCCTTCGGTGACGTCTCAAGGTAAGCGTTGCTTACGGTCGAAGTTGTGTCATCCTCCGGCTTCACTACCCCCACACGGCTCCCCCAGATCTTCTACTGATGAGTCTGCGCAGGAGTCGACCCCGTCTCTCCCGCCTCATCCTGGCGCCTGGGCGACTCTGGCCCTGATGCGGGGCTATTATTTGTCCTAGCATGCGGTTTTTGGGTCTACTCCTCCCTCTGGATCGCCTTCAGGCCCTAAGGAGGTGACGGGTGCCCCAATGGGGTGTTCACTGGCGGCTTCATCCTTGGGGCCCTTTGGGCCACTCTACTTCGACTCCAGAGTCGGATCTGTGGCGATGCACAGCCTCCCACTGCTCCCATCGTCTGCACTTGTTTCCCCTCTTCTGAAGCCTACTTAGGTGGTGGTGGCACCTGTGACTTAGCGCAATGCCTCCTCTGTTGCATCACCAGAGACGGACGACACCCCTTCCGAGGTTTCTCCCTCCTGGCATCGATCAACGTCAACTCTGACGCCGGGTGCACGCCATTGGAGTCAGATATCCCTCAATTGGTGTTTTCTGAGGCTCACTCTATGGTTCTTCCATCAGAGGCACCTGGGTTTCATTGTCAGCCTCCGAATTCCGAAAGCATTCCGCTTCAATCAGATTGGTTGCTTGACTTGGCCAATGCAAGCGGTCTTGATTCTTAGTCGGCTTCCAGCCTCCTCTCATCTCCTGTGTTGGCTTCAGAGGCTAGATATGCTCCTAAAGACATGTTAAAGTGTGTATCTGAAGTGTTGCATTTACAGCTCCCTACTGTGCAATTATCCACAGAGCCTTTTCTTGATGTCTTACATCATGTCTTACATCCAGTCTACTGTGGAGCTGTTCCTCTTTTTTGTGCAGCCCTTTAAGATATACTTTTGGGAGTTTGGACTCAATCAGTTTCTGGTCCCGTTGTTGAGGGCTCTATCCCACATACACACAGACCAGCCCCGGATGATCCATCATGCCTCTGGCAGCATCCAACTACTCAAAGTTTTGTGGTGCAAACTACTGTGGCTGCACACAGTTTTATGAAGATTCCTCTTGTTCCGTCAGAGTGAGAAGCTAGGCAGCTGGACACTTCTGGTAGGAGGATTTTCACCTCAACTAGTTTGTTCTTGCATTCCACCAATACTTCTTGTGTCCTTGCTCGCTTCTCCCACGTTTTGTGGGACTCAGTGGAGCGTATTTTGCCTTCTCTACCTGACAAGGCTAGAACTGCTCTCACGCCCTTTGTACAGGATGGTCAGCAGGCTGCCAACCTTGGGGTTAGATGTCATATGGGTACCACAGATTCGGTTGGAAGGATTATGGCTTCTTCAGTAGCGCTGCTGCAAAGGGCATGGTTATGTTATTCCATTTCTCTGACACTGTACAGGCTTCTTTGCTTGATATGCCCTTTGATGGCACATCCCTTTTCAGTGCAGATGGCGATTCAGCCTTTCACCGCTTCAGAGATGCTCATGGTGAGACTTCGTTTTGGGTCCTCTTCATGATCCAGCGTCTTTTTCTGGCTTGATTTTTCTTGATCAGGGGCAGTTGGAATATTTTCCCCTGTTCCACTTTGTTCTTCCGGCATTGTGGTGGAGTAATCTTGTTCTCATGTGACATCCAGTGTGGGGTTTCCTGCTCCTCGCAGGTTCCTTTGTTATTATAATGTTCTAATACAAGAAGAAGCAATTACTTAGCGGCACGGTTAAGTGCCTCTGGTGGAGCAGAACACCCCTGTACAGGGGTTTGCATCCAGCCAGTGCCTCTACGTTCATTTAACACTGCTTCCCACTATGGTGGACAGGTTTTATTATTATTTGGACCCGGTCTGGGTCTCATTCCTCTGCACAAGGGATTTTCTGTTATATTCTGCTGATAGGCGGGTTGCCTACAATGTATGTGCTCCTTATGGGGAGTTGTGTTCAGCCCCAGATCTGCGGAGCAATTGGTGTAGGCTTTACGCCACTCTCTCCTGCATATTTGTTTCTTACTGGGAACTTACTCTGTGCTCCTATTGGGGTAGAATGGTTCCTTGTGTCAATAAGGATTCTACTGCTGTTTTTTGCACATGTCTTTTTCCATTGGTACTATGGAAGAATTTTTCTGCCCATTTTCCATGGTCTGCTTCCGATGGCCTCTTTTACTCCAGATGCCTCTCTTCTAGCTGTTATCTGCTCCAAGTTTGAAGCATACTCTGTTGCCATATGGGACCTACTTTCTCACTTTGAATTTGTTTTCACTTATTCACTCTCTGTTCTTTTGCATTTTCATTCTCCTACTGCCCTTTTGTGGCGATCATGAGAGTAGTCCCTTTCTTGCTGTGCTGTGTCTCTGCACATATGTATACGTATATATATATGTTCGATGGCATGTGTAGCTGCAGATACACATGCTTTGCACATCCCGCCATCTAGTGTTGGGCTCGGAGTGTTACAAGTTGTTTTTCTTCGAAGAAGTCTTTTTCGAGTCACGAGATCGAGGGACTCCTCCCCTTTCCGCTCCATTGCGCATGGGCGTCGACTCCATCTTATATTTTCCATATGAGTATCTACGTCCTCTTATCGGGCAAGTAACTACTGTTCAGTGGAAATATCTCCTGCTCAGCACAATGCCCAGGACAATGGTTGTATCCCTCCATCAGTTCGACAATAGGATCCTTCCTGTGAGCTCCAGTCCTTGCAAAACGAATGGGTGTAGCACGCCCGCGAGGTGTTCTTACAACCTACGCTGTTCACGCGGTTTTGTGCCTGTCATTAATATCTGACCCTACTCTGATAAGTTGGGCATCCTCCACATGTGTATGGGTTCCTGTCCTTTGGTTCCCGTCTCATTGGGAGTTTCTTTTCCTTTCTGTGTGTGTTCTTGGTACATCTTTTGCCACCTACTGTGGGCATTTTACATGCAGGCTTGCACTCTTAGCATTACTTCATCCTTGCTGTCTCAGCGGCATGAGAATATTCGTATTTGTTTCATTTCATTTCAAATAATCGTTACTTCGGTAACTAGTACCATAAAAGCACAAAACATAGACAAAAAAAAACCACCACATTTCATGTACATAAAAATAAGTTAAAACAAGGATAAAATCGATATAATAATAAATATCACTGGGCCCAAGACTTAAAACATAAGGTTTGCGCAGAGAGAGTACTCTGGGACCGTATTCATAAAAATATGAAAGTGATAAATCAGTAAACAAAATGCAATAGTTTTTTCAGCGATCAACTCCAGATACAATACTAAGAGAAGAAGCACTTTCCCAGATAATTTAGTCGATTGCAGGATTCCACGATTTTAGGCCACAAATTCAAGATAGTCAATACATAGCTTCTTTGGCCCAAAAGCAATGGAAGCAATGAGTTCTTTTCACATGGATACAGTTGTCATGTAGCCACCAGCTGCAACATCTCCCTTCTTAAGCTTAAACAGAAGGTCATGATTTTGTGGCAAGTAGCTACAACAGCTAAAACAATATCCCCCTCCCAAAACCGTCTCCATAAGATACACACTACACAGTAGTATTATGAGTACACACACTAATTAACAATTCATTTCACGAAGTGTGCTGAACCACGTCCATCGTTGGAAGAGCAACCTACAATTACGTAAAACTATACATACAAGGCCATTTCAAATAAAAGAAGATAAAATCTTTGCTCTATTGGTCCACATAGCTCCAAGAAATTTAGCGACAGTAGTAACAAAAATATGATCAGTGTCTGATTTAAGAATTCGTAGAGCTATAGCAGTCCTGTAGACACCCAGCTCCCTCCAGGCAGGTGCAAGGCACTTCCTGCAAGGGATTACATAAGCGGGCCAGACAGTAAATACATGGGGCAAATTTTCAATAGGGGCATTACAAGCTGGACAGACAGTAGCTCTGTCAAATGCCCAACTACTATTGAATGATCTTAATGGGAGGGTTCCTACACCGAACTGAAAGTACAGCTTCCTGTCCTTAGGAGTCGAGATTGTGTCCCAAAATGCCTCATAGCTATGCATATCCTTCAGATCAGCAAAAGCATGAGACAGCTTGGAATGAATTGCTACATGCAACTCCTCAGAATCTACCATCCTCCAATACTTGTTTTTTAAATCAACTTCGAGGGAAAGGCAGCAGTAGTTAGGAGATCCTAAAGCTCGGACCAGCCAAGCGAATACAGTGAAGTCAACTACAACCTGGAGGGCTTCAACAAATGGGGCAACCTCTGGAGTAGTTCCGAGCCGCCTCCAGTACAGGAGAGGACGTAAGCGGGCTTTAGGGCCTATTCCCTTGATACCCAAATCCTTAAAAAGAGGAAACAACAGCGTACTCGATGGTAGAGAAACAAGTTTCCTTAAAAAGATATTTTCAACTATGGATATTTCTTGAACTTTAGCATAGCCCCATGGCTTCACACCATATAGAGTGGAACTAACAGCCTTGGTCTCATAGGTCTAAAGGGCCGGGTGGATTGGTTTAGTATATGAGGCACTAAAGTCCCTGACTAGAACCCCAGTGTACTGTTTTTGCTTCAATGCCACCTTGGTGATATGGGATTTCCATGACAGTTTCTCAGATATTGTTAAACCAAGATAACCAAAACATTTCACCTTTTCAAGCGGTGTGCCTCCAAGAACTACCTTCCCTTTAAATGATCTATCGGGGTTAAACATCATCAGTTTAGTTTTGCAGGTATTGATACCCAGTCGCCAAGAGAGACAGAACTCATCAAATCGATTTAGGAGTTTCTGTAGACCACTAGGGGGTCTTGGAGATTAGGAGATACAGGAACTTTACAGGCACCTATACATGGTGCATCTGCCTCCACCATAGCTAACAAGGGAGCAATATCATTGATATACAATGAAAATAAAGTTGGAGCAAGGACGCATCCCTGTCTTACTCCCCTTTGTACTGGCATTTTGTCAGTAAGTTGCCCCTGATCACCCCACCTGACGCGTGCATAGGTGTCCTCATGGAGGCACACTAGTAAGGAAAGGAGGTGGGAGGCATTGCCAAGTCAAAAAGAACTTCCCACAGCTTATTGCGGGGTACTAAATCAAACGCAGATTTTAGATCCACGAACGCAACATAAAGATTTCCTTTGCCAATTAAGACCGTTTTTAAATATAGAAGCAGGAATCTAAAAACTTGGTAAATAGTGGAAATTTTTATGCAAAACCGAGCTTGCAGTGGGCTGAGAATGTCATGTTCAGATATCCAATGCTGGATCTTCCCCAAAAAGCAGTGGCAGAACATTTTTTGCACATAGTCTAATAAGCTGATAGGCCTACAGTTACAGGGCAAGGATCTATCACCCTTTTTATGGATGGGTACAACAGCACTCTTCCACGAATCAGGGATTGGTGCCCCACGCCTATTACATTAGATAAAATAAGGATGTATCTGGACCAGGCATCTATGTCAGTCAAAAATAAGTCTGCCATCCTGGCCAGACGCCCTACCATGCTTGAGGGTGCGTAATGAATGTACAACATCAGAAAGAGTGAACAAATGTAAAATTGGAAAGTTGGGTGGTTGATCAATAATGGCGGGAACAGCCCAGTTCTGCTCATACACCACACTAGAACAATTGGTAGAGTATAGTTGACTGAAATGGTTAACCCAATCTGATGGTGCAATGTTAGTTTCTACACCCAACACACCATTATCAGGGCCTCGCACGGCCAAGGACCAAAATCTTGCACAGTCCTTATCTATCAGATGCAGCTTTATTCAGTGCGGCCCACCATATTTCATCCAGATAGCAGCCCTGTAAGATTTTTGGGCTATGTGGATAGAGGCTATATCCTTCGTTTTGATAGCTTTGACCAGTTGTTTGTTTAAGGCCTGGCAGTCCTTATTTTACCAAGGATGTTTCCCTTTGAGACTTTTGCCACCAATGCTACCACCTACCATGAGATGGGCCGCAATACTTTCAGAACAAAGAACATGACATACAGTCAATTGCACATTATTAGTTGTGGAGCCCTTCTCGAGCTGTGCCAACCAAGACCTCAAAACAGCGTTGACAGAACTTAAAATATTAGCCACTTGAAATGTCTTTTGTCATGCTAATGTCCATTAGCAGTATAGTGGGAATGCAAGGCACAGACAATTGATTACATACAGCAAGCATTTGAACAGAGACTGGATTATGGTCACTCTCTATCTTCTCAATAACTATCATGTCAACGACCAGAGGACACAATCTCAAATCAACTAAGCAATAATCAGTTCTGCTTGTACGGTTAGTTTTGTTATACCTGTGACATCCCTTAGCATCTGATTTAGTTCTGCCATTAAGTGCTCAAAGCCCAAATTCCATAGTCAAGGCTTTTAACTGCACAGCTACGTGCGACCACCTATTGATGGGAGGAGATGTCTAAGGATGGAACACACCACATCAGATCTTCCTCATCCGTGGAGCCGAGATCATCCCAGTCTAAAGTCTCAAAAGTGACATTGAAGTCATCTGCTACAATATTTTTAAAATACCGGGGGCACTGCCTAAGAAATGCTTCCTGCATGAGGAGCGTACTGAAGACCAGCCGCCCCCACCCCCCAAGCACCCTTACATAGATATTAATAATAATTACTCTGGACTTTGACGCAAATGATAACTGAATGCCTAATATGTCAAGAGAGTCAATCGGTAACTTCAATATGTGACAGTTAAATGTTGTTCTAACCCATGTAGTTAGACCATCAGATGGTCTAACCCTCTTGCTAGGAAGTGCTGGAATATGAAAATTCAGAAACCCAGACAGAAAGAGCGGATCCACTGCCCATTTTTACTGGAAAAGGCACATATCGTAATTCTCAATAAAGTGATCAAAAGCTGGCGAAGAGGCAGTAGAACTTAAACCTGCCACATTCCAGGAGACGAGGTGTCCCCAATCATTATGAGATGCCAGGTGCAACATAGGTGTGATCATGGCACCATTGGCTGGGGATTTAACTAACTGGTTTTGCGATGTCTGGCAAGAGCTGTCAAAGGTAGAGGAACTAGTAGACTCGGGGACAGGAGCAGTGAGAGCACTAATGCCAGGGCCAGCTACATTATTTAATGCGGGAACGAGTGGTGAATAGGCTGAGGCTATCTCAGATGAAGCACTGAGTCAGTCATCGTCATTTAAACCTGATGAACTACCCCCTGAATGAGGGAGAGGTCGAGCATTATAATGCATAGAGAGCCTGGGGTATTTGAACTGGATACTGGAGTTCCTTGGTGGACATGTTCTGGCATCTAAGGCCACCAGATAATCTACTGTACCCTTGGCCCTGAATGTCAGCTCGATCACATCATAAGGCATAGCAGGATCTGGTCTCCTAACTGCCTTAGTAATGTCCTCATGGATCACAGAATGGCAACCTCTCACATAATTTATCCAATTAATTGCCTTTGTTTTTAATGGCTTCTCCGCTCTCTCTAGATGCAGCAGAGTGTAGCTTGGGTACATTGACCATCAAAACAGTATTTGTAGATTTGGGCCTGCCAGGAACAGAATTTCCCACACAGTTAGAGGTACCATTATCTACAGGCCCAGAGGATTAACAGTAGACTCTTGGCTCCTTGACCATGCCTGTGTTACTACAATTGGAAGCCTGGCAAAGATTCCCTATCCTCCTGCCTGCTGGCCATTTGCCGACACAAGGAGCCAAACTAGCACCAGCAGAGCCAGGCAAAGGGATAAGACTCTTGGTACCAACTGGCAAAGGGAAGCTAGGCAAAATAGATAATGTACCCCAACCAAGGGAGTCATCACGGCCAATGGAGTCATCTGTCTAACCATAGAGATTAAGGTGGATACCATAGATATGAGCTCAGCCACCTCAGCCTTTAATTCTTGTATATGAGAGAGATGTTGGGACTCAGCCATGTTGGGGGCGACAGTTGTGACTATGGTCTTCACTGCTATAATACTGGTGACAGGATCATCATGTGTGTCTAAAACGTCTCTTAGGAGACTGAAACAATTAATGTGGAGCAGTATATTACTGTCATCAAATGATGATTTGTGTGCCTGCGTTGTAGTGTGAGTGGCATGACCCACCCCCCTTTCCCTTTGTTTTCACACACCTGCATGTCTCGTACCTTAACCATGTTAGGGATTTTCCTGCGTTTAACCCCTAAATTTATGGAAGGACACAGACCATGAGCGTTTTTGGGGGCATTGTATGGGGGAGGTCAGTATTTCTTTGCATTCAAGTAGAAGATTATCAATGCTTGTCAGCACACAGTTATCCCAGCCCCACCCCCTGCTGCCTTTCTTTTACCCACATGCAATATCACTTGTTAAGTATAATAAGTAATTAGGTCCCGGCTGGGCCTGCAAGGTCAGTAACCCCCCCTGCCAAAATACAACCGCTACAGCTGCAGCCTATGAGGCCAATTTGATTTATGCAAAAAAAAATGTTAGAAGGGTGGCCCAGCCTCCTTTGGGCTCCACCAGGCATGGATGGGCCCGGGCACGTCCTGTGCAATGGTGATCTTGGTAGCTCTATATAGCGCTTGGGATGTGTGGTCCCCCAGGCAAAGTTCAGAACATCCCACGCAGCGGTGATCTTGGTAGCGCTATATACCTCTCGTTGTCAGCACAAGTGTGAGCAGCTAGGCAAGTAAGATAGCTGCCTCCAGGGGCCAAGAGCAGTCTGGGATGTGTGGTCCCCCAGGCAAAGTTCAGCACGTCCCGTGCAGCGGTGATCTTGGTAGTGCTATATAGCGCTGGTCCTCAGCACAAGTGTGAGCAGTTGGGCAAGTAAGATGGCCGCCGCCAGGGGCCAAGAGCAGTCTGGATGTGTAGTCCCCCGGGCAAAGTTCAGCACATCATATTCTTCCGCACATATTGTTTTTGCGTTCAGACTGTAAGCTCCGGCTCTGGTTCTTCACTTTTGGCCTTGCATGCTTCTGCAGGCCTAGGGCCAGACTCCTTTTCTTGGGGTCAAAGATTCATATATTTTCTTTTTCTCAGTATTTCATGGTTGGTCCATATCTTGGATCACTTTCTTCTACGCTGGTTGTCCCTTTGGGATATTGCTGTTTTTACTTAATTACTCCCTCCAACGACTTTCTTCTGTTTGATGAATTGTCATTGCTATTGCTTCTGCCCTTCTGTGATTGTCATCTCCTTCAGTGGTATTTCTCTGCCTCGTGCTTCTGATTCCGTTTACCGCAAGGTGAGTTAGTTCTCCCATCCTCTTTTTACTTTAGTGCACTAGCCTTGATTTTCATCTTTGGCTGTTTTTTCCTTTCTTGAGGAGTGTACTCTCTCTCCCCTCCTTCTGTCCTCCTGTCTTGTTGCTCTTGCGCAACTCTTTTATTTCTCTCTACTTCTTACATATATATCGGCATGTAAACCTATGTCTCATTTCTGCTCTGAGTCACAAATATGTATATTTATATGGAACCAGAGCCTGTAGCCCAGGGTTCAGGTCTTGAGCACGTGGTATCATAGACGCCTACTGCTGAAGTGTTCAGCTTCCCCCTATGGCGTTGTGGTGCCTTTAGGTTATAACATCTGTGTTGTCTTAATCCTATGCATGCCTCTGGACATTTTCTGTATGGACACATTCATGTCTTTACATCTCTATCTCTGTGTATGGGTATCTCTGATATTTTTTTCCAGTCCTTATAATTACCCATTTATAATATGCCAGTGTCAAACCTTTTGTGTTTTCTGTCAACTGTCTCTCTGAGTCCCACGATTTTGTGTTGTCTCTATGCATATTTCCCCTGGGTGCTTCCAGGAGATGCACTCTGTTTTTTCAGTTTCTCTCCCTTCCAGAGTTGAGCTTCCTGCTTCTTGCAGGTTTTGACTATGCATCTTGGTGCAAGCAGCATCTATGCATCACTCTCCTTTTTTCCTAACCCCCTAGCCTTACCCTTTGACATGTGTCCCGTTCCTACTATCGCAGTAATTATTGGGGTGCTTTTGCACCTCATTGCTTCGGCTCCTACCTTGGAGCAGTTCATGTTTGTACCTGTTGTTGTTCCCTACCAACAGATTAATTTTCCTTTCCATGCATTTTGAGCCCCCATGAATTTTCATATCTTGAATCTTCTGTGGCTTTGAGTGAGCTGCATACTTCTTTTCACCCTTATCTTTCTCATATCTGGTCTACTACTCCTTAGTTAGACCGGTTGTTTATAGCTAGACTTGCGTAGGATGTGTTTGCAGCCCCTCCTCCTGGTTTGATATTGCTTTGGTATCTAATTTTAAGATAAGGAGTCTGTGGCTAGTTGTCTCTATCAGATGAACAAGTTACTTACCTTCAGTAACGTCTTATCTGGTAGAAACACAGACTAGCCGCAGATTCCTCATCGACCTACCCATCATCCCCACTCTGCGAACTGTTTTATCTGTCTTCAGTCACGCTTCAAGGCATTCTTTTGTTTTCAATTTAGTGGCTGCAACATCAGGTTTACATCCACCTCTTGGGTGTATACACTGTTCCGTTGCCAGTTTTAGTGGCTCTGCGTTGTTGTGCGGATTCTAGTCGCAGAAGAAACTGACGTCAGTGTGTCGGGGGAGGGACTGTTTGGACTCTTGGACTCTGTCAATGTCATATCTGGAGGACGACATCAATACGGAGTCCCAGAACACCACCTACTCATCCGCAGAGGTACTGCTGAAGAAAAGTTTTTTCCAGATCTAGTCTGACACCTGGAGAGAATTCTAAGATAAGGACTCTGCAGCTCGTCTGTGTCTCTACCTGATAAGATGTTACCGAAGGTAATTAACTTGTTCTTCATGGCCTTCTTTCTTCGCAACAAGTCCAGAACATTTGTGCTATGGGACTAATGTTTCATCCTTGGTCCTGGAACTCAGTGACAGCAGTTGTGAGGTTTCTTGTCCTGTTAGCATCCTGCTCACCAACAATGCCAGATGGCATATGCAGGCTCTGCAGTGGAATCTGTAGTCTCAGTGGTCCCAGCACCATGGTACTCTGTGAGATTCCATCCAGGTTTCGGAGACAACTTCATGAAATCCTCAGTGGTGGACATTTTATTCTGTTGAATTTGTGGGCCATTTGCTTGGTGCTGTAGGCCTTCCTGCTGTCCATCAAGGGAGGCTGGTGCAGGTTCTAAAAAACAACACAACTGCTATGTGCTACTGAAACAAGCAGGTTGGAGTAGGGCCCTTGGTCGTCTGCCAAGAGGTGCTGCACCTCTGGAGGTAGCCAGTGTGTCAGGGCATCTCCCTGATTGTCAAACACCTGGTGGGATCTTCAAACGTAATGCCAAGGTGGATAACCTCAGCTGGTGGCTAGCATCTAGCAGGTCATGATTTGCACCTCAGGGGTCGCACAGGGCATCTTTAGGCAGTGTGGAGAACCCTGGCTGGATTTGTTTTGCCACTACCAAGAAAACACAGTGTCAAAACTTAAAACACTGAATTTCCCGAGAATGCTGGCTCTAAGAGATTCATTCATGCTAGAGTGGTGCACAGGGCTCCTTTCCACCTCTGCCTGTTATCTGAAGTAGATGTGGATCAACTGGACCCAAGTAATCTGAATGGCTCTGGATGGGGCCAGGAAAGTGTGGTACCCAGAATTTCTGGGCATGAACATCTGTCCTCTGACTAGGCTTCCGCTTCGGTTGAATTTTCTATTGCAGCAGCAGGGCAAGGTTTTGCACTCCAACATGCATAATATCCCCCTCAATGTGTGGAAAGTGAGCAGCGGCAGCTGACTGCATTTTATCTACCACCTGATGTTGGGGATGTCATCCTCATTGACAGACATCCCTCTTCAAAGTCTGTTTATGTCGAGTGATGAGACAAAGTTGTGGCCTGGTGGGGAGTCTGCAGCACAGACCCCTTACAAACCAAACTGTTTGTGGTTTTATTGTTTGTTTTATCTTTGGCCTGCAAGGTCTTGCAATGGGCACTGTTATAGGTTATTTGTCAGCCCTTTCAGCCCTTTTGTGTTTGCCAGACCAACTGTCTTTGTTTACATCACTTGTTGTGTTGCAGTTTCATAAATGACACATGTTCCCTCCTACCCCATTTGTGGTGCTAGAGTGGGACCTTAACATGAATCTGATATTCCTATGTGTACTCCCTTTGAGGACTTACACAGGTGCTTATTGTGGCTTCTTATTCTCAAGACTGTCCTTCTCATTGCGTTCTCTTCAGTTTATCGTATCAGTCTTTTCCACATTCCTCCAGTACAGCCGTCCTAGAACACATACATTTCTGGACAACTGGAGTTAAGAACCTGGGCAGCTGCCTTGCTGAACGTTGTGACTCCTTTTCACATTGTGCAATCTATCACTCTCCCAATGTTCTTTGTTCCACCTCACCATTCAAAAGAAAAGACACATCAGCTAGAGCTTTCACATTGATTGTGCCAAGACCATTGGGTGAGCTATCAGTTTTTTGTGGGGTTCTTGGGGCAAAAAGGTGTAAAGGTATGCAGAAAATTACTCTACTTAGGTGTGTCATCCTCTTTATTAAGATCTGCTGTTTACTGGATAAAAAGCACGATCCAGAAGTACTGAGGGCCCATTCCACCAAGACTAATTCTACAACCAATACATTGGCATGCAGAGTGCCAGTCCTTGACATCTGCCAGAATGCGATGTGGGTGTCGGTGAACACGTTAGCAAAACAGTACTGCCTTGACATCCAGGTCTGATGGGAATGACCAAGAAAAAAAAGGATGTTGTTATGAGTCCACTTTATGGATCCTCCTCACTTAGGAGTTACTACTTTGGTTTCTATTTTACAGATGAGGAATCTGCTGTAAGTATTACTCATCAAAAGAACAAGTTATGTAACATTAGTAATGCTTTTATGGATACTCAATCTGACTGCAGATACCTCACTACTCGCCCACCTCCCTGTTTATGGAGTGTTTTTTCATGTCATCAAAAAAGTCCCAAATTAAGGATCTGCATACTGGTACTGACAATTGTTTTGTGCTCTGCATCGGAGGTCACTGAAGTAATTATGCAAGAAACGAACAGCGGTGCGCAGATGTGGCACTTACATGCAACAGCTTTCTGTCTTTCCCAGGGCTGAATGAAGTCAGCACAGTGCCACATGGCACCACCAAGCAGAATGCAGTGCTTAGAAAATTTCTATTTATAGTCTGGTGAGGGGGTATTTTACAGCTGAGAAATGTGCAGTTAATAAATCCACCAGAAAGAGCGTTACTGAAGGTAAGTAACTTGTTCATGTGTATTGTTGCTGCTATGTGTTGATTTTTGTAGTGAGGCATTAGTGATGTGATGGATGGAACCGTTTAAACTGTTTCACCATTGGAAATTCCTCTGTGTAACTCTCCCTTCCATTGTGTTTTTTGTATATATATTTTACGTGCCTGACTTAACAGAAAGTGACTATCCAAATGGGAAACAGTCTTGGCCACGAGCAAAAAGAGCATCCTAACTGGGATTGCTATATCATATTCAGTCTGCACAGGAACAGAAATAATGGTGTAAGAAGCTTCTTGTGCAGCACTACCACCCAACACTTGTTATTGTTTTTGTGTGTTGATTCTCAACCTTTTTGTGCTCCTAGATTTATTTTAGGTACACTAGGAACAATCTTTCAGAGCTGAGCAACCACAAACTGATTCACAGTATCAAGTTTTCTGTAATGTTGCACTGGTAAAGTACTTTTGCTAATGCAAAATGTTCACGTTGGCAGATTTTGCATTTAGGTACAGGAAAGAGAGCATCCGAAGTGCAGTGGCATTGCAGCTGTATGTATTTATGTCGATGCAAAAATGGAATAGATAAAAACGCTTTCTATAAATATGTTGAGATACATTTCACATATAAATTCTGCAACGTAGAGGGAAATATGTCAAAGTACGATATGCTTCTTGACCACAATTTAACCGTTACCATAACCCCTGCCACTAACTCCAACCTTAATCATAAAGCCATAAATTCTCATATCCCTTACACCAACCCAAAGGTAATGTAATGTATTAAAGTGTTTAATAAGTCATATTATGTTAACTGTTCAAAACCATAGGTAAGGAATTAAAAATAATATGTTTTTTTATTATACAACCACTGGTGTTAGGTAAATTTGTAAAAAAAAAAAATAAAAAAAAAAATATATATATATATATATATATATACTTTTATTTATCTGATATTTATGCAGCTCAGTTTTTGTTTACCACCTTATTTGTACTATGAGTCGTAAGTGCAACATGCAGCGAACACCCAAAAACTCATACCCTTATGGGTATTCACTACAGTTTTGCAGGACCTTTCATTCCTTCATGGATAAGAATGCAAGGCTCCTTTTGTGATGAGCAGGAGAAAATATGTGTGCTGGGTGAAAAAAGGAGGGACCATTTGTATATTGAATAGAGATATGGGAGAGCTTCGTGAAAAAATAGAGCCTGCAGTTGCACTTGAACACCTTTGCTAAATACCTAGGGCTAGGGGCTTGTGGCAGTGTGTGTACGTGAGCAGCACCGGTGTGGGAGAAGGCTGTCTCTCTCTCTCTCCTTTTCGTGCGGCACTGCATGCCTGTGGGGAAGTATTGAAAGTACAATTCACCTTGGCGCTTTCCACCGCCCTCTTCGCATTCACCGCCATCATGTGACAGTAAGATGCTAATATAAACTGGACAGCGGTTCCCTTATCGATGTGAGGGTGAAGGCGAAGTCACTGCAAGAACAATGATGGGGTGGAGTGCAGTATTCATGCTTTGCAGACTGCATGCAGATTTTCCTAGCAAGCGTTTTAACCCACTGAGCTATTCGAACAGCTCTCTTTTATAAGAGGAACTCAACAAATAGAAAGTGTTTTAATGATTTCAAAATAATCAGCTGAGATCTTAGAATACTGATGCCACGGAGAGATGAGGTAGTGAATTGAACACTGGGAAAATGGCATAATTTGTGCAGAAGTGAGAGGGCCAGGCCAGAATGTTAAGGGGAGGAGTACACACATTTAAAAAGTCTGGGAAATGCTAAATATCCTAGATCTTGATGACATGGGGTGGTTGGAGGTTTCCAAGCATTTCAATATTTCTTGGCTCAGACAGCACAAGAACAGCCATGGGCGTCCCATCCAGATTCCTCCTGTCTAGGGTGACCACCTGGCATGGATGTAGTTTCAGGACAGTGAGTTTAAAATTCAGGACAAAAGGTCAAAATTCTGGTAAAAAATTTGGGACAAAAGGTAGGTTTTACAGACCTATCAGAGGAGGTTGAGCAATATTATATAAGTAAATAGACAACCAACATAAGTACAAGTCAAAATATGGTTATAGTAGGTTAAAAAGCAGGAAAGCACACCAAACAAAATTTGACCACTGATATAAGCGACAGTTATAACAGACAGTAGCAGTATTAGTTTTAGTGCTTGTTTTCGAAACTGTACTTTTTATCGGAACTATCATACATCTGAAATTCTTTGTTCGTCAGAGAAAACTGATAAAAGTCTGCACACAAATGTTCAGTTTTCACCTGGATCTGTGATTCCACCTTAACAAGCTCAACATCACCCCATTCCGTGTGTCAGTCCAGGTGAACTTCATTTGAGAAAAAATCCTCTCAGTTGGTATATTGCTGCCCAGCAAGTCTAGTATAAATGACATGAGTTTTTTTATGTTGATAACATCACACAGCAACTTTCAGAAAACATTCAGCCATTTCTGTGAACATGGTAAGTTAGCGCCTGCCACAGCCCGTCAAGCAGGAGCAATTATACTTAATTTGTTGAATATGTGGTGCAGTTCCAGATGACGGGTCAAGTTAATTGCATCAGCAGCTTTGCAGACCTGCTGAAAGGTCTCTTAAACAGCATGATTCTTGTGCTGACAAGTAATGGCTCTCAGAAAAATAAAATCATTTTTCTAAATACTTTGAGGAGCACTCCAAAAATTTAAAAAGTCTCTCTGCATGGTTGCGCTTAACTCTGAATCATGGGACATTAAATAATTATGCACTTGGAACCAAAGAGCTGATGTTCCACTCTGTCTTTTAAGTTGTTCCGCAATATCCTGAAGAGATCTAGTAGCTCTGGGGGACTCCGCTCATCCTTCTCAAGCTGCAGGAAAGACACATTGGATATGATCAAAATCTTGTGAACAAAGAAAAGGTAGGCTTCAGCATGTGATATGGTGGCCTTCCCACTCTCAAGTCTTAGAAAATCCCATATTGCTCTAGGTGTTTTTTCTTGCTGTAGCAAAAGGAAATACGACTTCAGTGATGCCCAGCTCTTCAACAATTGATCAATGGCTGGGAACAAAGTGAGCCACCGTGTTCCGACTTGCCGAAACAAAGACTGCCACTTCAGGTCCAAAAAAAGAACAAAATTCTCTCACTTCCACTGTTCACTTTGTTGAAGAAGAGATATGGTTGTAGACATTTGAACTAAAGATGAACACATCCATTAAAAGTCCATTAATGGCTTGTTTAGCACAGCTGTGTAAGATATGGGTAGGGCAGTTTGCAGACAGAATGTCTTAATTCTCTCCCTTCAAAAGCTGGAATACAGGGTGATGTTGGCCGAAGTTGACACTTGCATGGTTGCCACAGTATGCAGCGACATGCTCCAATTTCTGCCCATGCTCTTTCAATTTAGTTGTGATCTGCTGTGCAATTGCAGAAGCAGTCTCAGCAGCATCATCATAGAAATCCAGCAGAGAGTGTAGGTCACACCGTAAGTGAAAATTAAGAGATGCAACAAAAGTCGATGTGGTTTATGGTTTCCTTCGTTTAAGGCATTGCTGCAAACTGAGAAATATCCATCCTGTAAGTCTTCATATGCTTGCTGCAACAATAGAGGTGCAAGCACATTTTTTGTGATAATTGATGCCTTTGTGCGGTCATAGGATGCTTTCATCACAGTAGATGAGTCAGGATAAATCACTTTGGAAAGCTTGAAGCCACAATCCAGGGAATGGTAGTAGATATGATGTTTGACAGCATGGTACACCTCTGCAGCTGTGACCTAAAGAAAAATAAATACAAAGGTTTAAGCAGCATGCAGATAAAGTCTCCACTAGCGAAGAAAATAGTTAACACTATGGTGCTTAGAGCTGCAAATTTAAATTAAACTGTCAGCTACCAACTCAAAAGCAAATATAATGTGCTCTTGATATGTACAGAGTGAGAACAACATGTTGAAGTCAACCTGATTTGATAAACTCTGCTATACATTTAACGAGAGTAATAGAAAGTTGTAAGATGGCTGGCATAATCAACGGGGCGTCTTAAAGAGAGTGTGACAAAGTAAGAAGAGGGTACATTAATTACATGCAACCTATGTTACATTACGGCAATGCAATAAATGACTTACATTGGCTATTTCCGGCTGGAAGCTGGGTTGCAGGTATGCTAAAATTATTGCCATCCAGGAGACTGCCTGCCAGTAGATGTTGCATCTGAATGTGCCACAAAATCCGATATGGACATTGCCTCTGCAGTACCTTCACCTGACTCATAATCAGACATTGTGTTTTTCTAAAGAACTTTGTAAGATATCCAACAGACTTGAGATGTAGATGCACACCGCCTTCAATTAAAAAATAAAATGTATCAGGCGCTTACTTTCCTCTCGCTCACTGGACTGGCCTACCTACCACTGCCCTTCCCCCCGCTCCCTGAACACTTCTAATTACAGCACCAAAGCAGAGAAAACCAATGTCCATGTTAGTGTACGTACATCAATGTGGTGGTGGTGAGGGGGTAACGCAGACCTCGGGTGCCTGCAGGGAGAGAAGGGATGGCGGCTAACAGTATGCTGTCTTTTTTTTTTGATCTGTGTGAATAGTGTTTGAGGTGTGTATATTATGTTAGGAGGCATAATGACTTGCAGGGTGAAGAAGAGTGAGAGGCAAATGTGCACTTCACAGTTTTACAGTATGTTGGCTGCTTTGAGCAACTGTGCATGTCTTTCAGTGGTAATTTATATGCTCATAGTCTATTTATGTGGTTACTGCACTGGGTTGTCCAATCTGATGTTTTGTCTTAATTTCACAGTCCCTTGTAGGCATGTTTGGTAAGAGAAATGGTGGGGAGATCTGCTGGGATGGACATTATTACTAGCATCCCATATTTGGGTGTCATTGTGAGATGTAAAGAAGCTTTCACAGAATGTAGCTAATTGGGACCTGTAGTAGTTGACTAGAGATCACCTCCTGAATTCCATGTCTGTTCAGTCGGTGATGACCGGGAAAGGGGCTGGTGCAGTACTGTTTGATGGAAAAGACTCATAGCAGATAGGTCTTCTATGAGGATAACAGCATTACGCAGACAAAGGGAGTTATTAACCAGCCTGCTTGAGCTACAGATAGCTGCACACTGCTGTGTGATATGGTATTATTGTGGGCCAGAAGACTTAGATGGGAAATTACATTAGTTAACAATGCCCTGGCTAGCCATATATCAGCCCTCCTTGTTTTACCTGTATATGGAAAATAGTGTATGATTGGGTTGTTTAATTTCTGTGATCTGTAAACTGCAGATTCTCACTGACGCACATAAATGTCCTACAGATTAGAAATTGTGTACATCGCTGAGGCATTATTGCAAGTCAGAAGGAGGCACTGCTGTCTTTCACATAATTAACATTTTCTATTGAAATGGCAGCAAATTCCAACCTGCAGTTTTACTGATAAAACTTTGTAGCACAAACAATGTGTGGAAATCAGGTTTCAGCAAATTGTGTCTTGATTGTTTTGATACAATTAAAACCTCTAGTTCCAGCAAACTTCAGAATTACAAGCTAGTGCTATGTTTTGAAACATTTGCATAGTTCATTTACAGGTATTTAAAGGTTTTTGTGTTAAAAATAAATGACAGCTTACAGCCTTTGTTTTCACATGTCCTTCACCACCACAGCAACAGCAAGATTGTCAACTAATCCACTTTACACAATTCTCTAACTTTGCAGTCAAAAACACAATAAGAAACACCAATCCACATGTTAAGAGAACAAGCTAACATTTGTTATAAGACACAGTCTGACAATTGACCTCTATTCTTGAACACAAAGCACTGGTGATAAGCTGAAAACTACATTTAAAGGCATCTTTATTGCCCATTCACCTTCTCAAATCAAACACATAATAATGCTGGGATGTATTTGCGATAGGTTGCTAGACTTTGTGCACTTGGTTCTATCCTGGCTGTGCAAAGGAGTGAAGCTTGTACATTTAGGGTATTATGTGGGTGATGCTGTACAGGAGGTAGGAGGTACATGGTGTTCTATTGCTCATTATATCATCAATTTTATTAAAGAGGAACATTTTGTCACTGTCATTACCCAGTTTTTTTATTTAAAAAGAGCGAAGGCCAAAGACACTCTTACATGGATTTGTTACCATGTCCTACAGTGCGACTCAGTAAATTAAGTACAAGGTTGTAGAGGTGGAGGGGGCAATACTGGAAGGAAGCATGTGACCAAGCCTATATGCCTCTGTAAATAAATGAAGTTATCATGGCTTGTCTTGAGGGGGCCTACAGGTGAATCAGAACTTGGGCATTCTCCGTTAAGGGCATTGTCCACCATCGGCAAGAAAGTGAGTGGCGAATTTCTTATGCATAGTCATACACCACTGAAAGTTGGAAGTCCTCAGATGGAGGAGACAGTTAACTCCTTAAAAAACATTAATTATTTGAAAAGTAATGCCACATCCATGAGCATTCTCCTATTTCATTACATGCCACCTGAACCATTGCACCTATGTATTGCAGTACCCAGATCTTATTTTTTTCTTGTCACACCAGCCAGAGTCTACGTATCCTATAAACGGTTAATTCACATGCTCCTTCATTACAGTCTCCCAAACACTGATTCTTTTCATGAATCTTTTTGTTATTATTGTTATTTTCAAATATAACAGAACAGCATATTTCAGTGACAGTATTTGTATAGTAGTCGGTTACATCCGTTACATATTTGGTAAGTTCATGAATATTTCTGACATCCGTTGGTGCCTTTATCACTTTTTTTAGAGAGTAGAATATATTGGTAACCCAGTTATATGCAATACATAACTCAGCTTGAAGGATTGACGTGGACCTAAACATAACTGCTTTGTAAAAAAAAAAACGGCGCCTAGGTCTCAGGGCTAAGGCGCAGAGTGCTAGTGGTCTTGTTGCTCTCTTTCTTCTGTCGCTCCATTTGGGTGCATTAACATTCGTACATTTATATATAAATGCAGATCCAGTGTTAATAACAAAATAAACTATGGAGAACTTCGTCTACAAGTGTTTTAATAACAGTAATTCCCTGTCTTTGTGTGTGCGGAATCCCTTTAGTGCTGTGCGAGAGTCTTTTTTCGTTTTGGGTTGCGTATTAACTCCGTATGTCTAGTATCTTTAGCTTCCGGGTGTAGTTACTTCTGATTACGGCATGATACTTTGCAAATGTATCCTTACCCTGTTTCCTGATATCCCAAAAGTTTAGAAGTCGGGTTATCTGACCTACTATATCGTCCCCATTGAGTCGGGGTCTGTGTCTGGTGCTTGTAACTGTGTTAGCATCATTTCCCAACTATCTGACGGGGTTTTTCCGTAGACCAAGTGTGTCCTCCCGTCTCAGTGCTACACGCTCAGCTCCCACCCAAATGATAAATGACTGTCTCCAGGATGCTGCAGTGGGCGCTTCGGCAGACTTCCATCTGCGAGTTATCAGCCTTTTAGCTGTTATGAGTCCCAAGTCGGGGGCGTGGCCATGGACCGGAACATGGCGCACGCTTAAATGACTAGCTCCGGAGGGGCCGGCTGTAAATCTCCTAGAAATCGCGCCGGCCCGGGCCGTGCCTCCTCGGGTTGCGGGCGCGCAACGACGGACGGACAAGCGGTGCGGCCGAGCCTTGGCCGCGGTCCCGGCGCGGGCTGTGGGCTGGATCGGACCGCCCGACGCAAGTGGAGGCCTGCGGCCCCTCCCTTCGTTTGGAACCGCGGCCCCGGGTGAAGACGCAGGCCGCGTTTAGAGCGGAGTGGGCGGCCCGGGTTCGGCGGCGCCCGCGTCCAAGCCCCGCTGCCGGGTTGAAGTGCCCGGGGCACCCGGCGGGTGCGGAGGGCCCTGGAGGGTCCTTGCACTAATAAATATTTCCTACCTCTTGAAGCCAGCGGAGCGGGCGCGGCCCTGATGCCTTCGGGGCCGGCTCGGACGCATGGAGCGGAGTGTCGTGGAGGCCACCTGGGGAGCCGCTGAGGGGGTGTTGGCCCCCAGGAGTTACCCCTCGGGGGGAGTGCACCTGGCATGGTAGAACTGGGGAGCTGCTGGAGACCCGAGGACACCACCGACTCCTGACTGTGGATACCGGGCGCAGCCACGAGAAGCCCCACGGACACAGAAGAAGCATTCAGGAGAGGGTGAGTGCACCGCGTGGGGAGACAACCAAGCTACGGTTGCAGCGTGTGCTTGACTCCGGTTGGCGGAGTGGGGCCTAGTGAAAAGCAAGAGCGCACGGATGATCTAGAATGGGAGCAGGAGGCAGTCGTTCATGGTTGGCTAACGTAGCCACCCCCCCACTGGGACTGGGCGCTGGAAACGGCCGGCGGAACGCCTGGGGCTCGCCCTGGACTACCTGTGATCGGTGGTTAAGGCAGCTGAGGCCGAAGCGAGTGGACAAATTAGAAACAGGCAGCACAAACGCTTGGGCCACGTGCCGGGCCCCCTGGGGCATATCCCCCTGCCTGACCGATGCCCCCCAAAGGCCGACATAAGAACAAAGCCATGGACCCCCTGGCACCACCTGGGGAGAGTGAGACGGCCTTGCAGAACCAGTCACAAGCCAAAGTGCAAGACACCCTAGACAAGATACTGGGAGCTATTGAGGACACAGAATCAACATTGCAACGCGACATCAACCAAGTGGCGATAGAGGTGGGCCTCCTGAGAGCTGATCACCATAAACTGCCCGACAGAGTTAAAGAAACGGAAACAATACTGTCTGATGTTGTGCCGAAACAAAAAGACGTGACGGCAGAGGTAACCTCTTTGGCTGGTAGAGTGGCAAGGCTTGAACAATGGGCTGAGGATGCGGAGGGAAGAAACAGGAGGAACAGTGTGCGCGTGGTGGGCCTCCCTGAGGGGACCGAGGGGACGAACATGGTGGAATTCCTGGAGAAGTGGCTGAGCACGGTTGTCGCACCGGGGTGCCTGACCCCCTTCTATACACTGGAGCGAGCGCATTGTGTGCCGTCGAGACCTCTTGCTCCTGGTAGGCCCCTGCGTGCTGTAATTGCTAAACTCCTGCATTACAGAGACAGGGACATCCTCCTACAGAAAGCCAGGGAAACGGGCCCGTTTAAAATTGCCAACGGGGAAGTGACACTATTCCCTGACTTCACTCTGGAAGTCCAGAACAAGCGCGCCTCATTCCTTGCGATTAAAAGAGCCCTGCGAGACGAGGGGATACAGTACTTGCTGCTTTATCCAGCAAGACTACGAGTGATTGCGGAGGGGAAGACCACGTTCTTCCAAACCCCGGAGGAGGCATGGGAATGGCTCGAGAGGCATGGGTCACAAACGGCGCGGCCTGCGCGCGAAAACCCTGGAGTGGGCGGGACCCGCCGGGCCCCGAGGGGGAAGAGGTCCAGAGATCGCCCACGACTGACGCCAACGCGGACACAGAGGGAAACGGGCAGGAGGGAGGCCCTGGAGGCAGCGGCCCGGGTGGGTGGAGAGGCGTCCCCCCAAGAGGGTTCTGAAGAAGAATCCGATGACACAATGGTATCCTCTGCTGGTGGCTCCGGAAGTTTGACTTGCGCACCGAGGGTGACCCCGCAAACGGCTGACGAACTCCGATAGATTTGACCTACGTTGGCGCCAAGCGACAAGATGAGCTGAGTGAACGTGTGGCCCCTCCGGACCTGGCCGCCCCCCTGACTTGACTCTCGCCTGTCCGATTTGGCTGGCGAGTATTGCAGTAATGTGTTTGAACAAGTTGCACTGTTGCACAATTTTCTGGGCAACCTACAGTTCCAGAGGCACCCTGGGGATGGGGAGTTGGGGTTTGCAGTTACGAGTTAAATCAGCTACATGTGTGGAGTGGACCGACCACAGTGAAGGTACGAGCTTGCGGGGGGGTCAGTCAGGATCCCGGGCGCGCCAGTCTCACATTCATCAGGCTTTAAGAATAAGATGGCAGACCACAATATCATAACCTGGAATGTCAGGGGGATGGGCACTCCGGCCAAGAGACATAGAAGGGGGGTGCAGGTAGCTATGTTACAGGAGACCCACCTGGCACCGGGAGAGGGAGAAAAACTAAGACGGAGATGGAGGGGGCAGGTGTTTGCTACAGAATATTCAACTTATGCAAGAGGCGTTCTGATTTGGATTAGGGCAGGGGTCCCCCTGACGATTGATTCCTCCAACATAGATAAAGAGGGAAGGTTTGTCATATTGGAGGGGAAGTTACATAGGTTCCCGTTGGTTCTGAGTTGCATCTACGCCCCTAATCAGGACCAAATTTCATTTATGATGGGCCTATCTAAACACCTCACTCGCCAACACACAGGGGAAGTACTAATAGGAGGGGACTTTAACGCAGTATTAGACATAAACATGGACAGGTCAACCCCGCCACTGCAGGGGGCAACATCAACTAAGACAGCACAAAGGCTAGTTGAGTGGCTAGGTGCTTGGGGGCTAGTAGATGTCTGGCGGATACGGCACCCGACCGTCAGGGACTACTCGTTTTACTCGGGCCTCCACCAGGTGCACACCAGAATTGATAGGATGGTCTGCACTGCGGGATTGGCTCGAGGTGTGACCCACTCTGAATACCTTGCCCGTACAATATCGGATCATAATCCTCTACTGTTGACATTGAGGGTATCGCAGGACAGACCCCCCATACCGTCATGGAGACTGGCCCCTGTGGCGCTCGAGGACCAGGCGTACAGGGAGGCGCTGCGCTGCCACCTGACAGAACACATTAAAGCCAATAAGGGATCCACCCCTTCCAGAGCCGTGGAGTGGGAGACACTCAAAGTGGTGACGAGGGGTTACTGTCTTGGGCAGTCGGTGGGGGTGAGGCGCACACTAGAGAGGGAACTTGGTGTTCCATATCCCCCTTTTATGCCTCGAAGAATAACAGGACGAAACCGATTCAGATCTCAGCAGCCATTACCCCCACCACCTTTTCACTCAAGCTTGCTTCCATATTATCTGTAAGTAACCTGTACATTGTGCCCATGTTTGATGATAGAAACATATGTAGTTGTACTTATTATTGTGGTATTAGGAATTTATACCAGTTTCTTTTGTCTGCTTTGGTTCTTGTGTTTGGAATCGATTTCTAGTTACAACACTGGGATTTTGAGAGATCCGTTGAAGAATGTTTCACCAGTCCATTGGATTTCTTTGTTTCTTTGCTTTAATAAAACATTGTGCCCTTAGTGGGTGGGATGTTCTATTAGTATTATAGCGCTTATGTCATGTGCTATTCCAATCATTAAAGGCCCTTCATGATACCCATAGCTCGAGCCTATAATCAGCATGCTTTTATTGACTGACAATATAAAACAGTGAGCTGTAGTTTAAAAGAATGGTAGTTTTAGGTGATCTTGCATTATCTAAGGAACAACAACGGCACGGGAAAATGTCATTATGTAAGTTTGCTGCATTAACTGGAATGTTACCTGTTAGAAACAATGAAGCTACTTTAGTTAGAACAATAACTGTAGTACACCAGGGGTGCTGTTATGCTCTTATTTTTTAACATCTTAGAGCTTCTTTTGCAGAAAAGAAAGAAAAAAAAAATTCAACGGCCTTGATAGTGACAAGAATATCAGAACGGAGTCCTATCCACTAGACCCATGGAAAATAGATTTGGTATAAATCAGTAAGGTCTTCAACAGGCAGTCCTTCATATATTTAAAGAAAAAAGTGTTTAACTAATCCAGACTGACTCAGCAGCTGTGATACGCAACCAAAGGCCAGTTAGTGGTACTAAACTTTCGTATGCAAAACAATAACAAGAGCAGTTCTTAAGCACTCCCTGGCCAAGTGTGAGATAGGAAAAATATATATTTTAGGGACACATTATGACCTTTCCGTTGTTCAGATATACCAATATTGATATTTCTGTTGAGGTCAGAGCTTGTATTCCAAAACCATGATTGTCAGTTTAGAAATGAACAGATAGAAAATAAAAGTTTAAATTCTGCCTCCAAAGATTTTGACTATTGATTTTTAAAATAAGAGTAGGAAGCCAGGTTGTCTGTGATAGAGATACAACCGTCTTAATGTGAGTTTGACTTAACTTTGACAACCCCCAAAAATGTGGTTTCCTGGGGCCTTATTACGAAGCAGGCACATTGTTCCTGTTTTGCAACATGGCACACCTTTCAAATCAGTGCACATTGCACATTTCTAATAATAATAACAATGTGCTGCCTCTAAAGCTGATGTAAACTTGTGGCTGCCCTCGGAGAAGCTTACTACTGAAAGACAGAGCAGCTGTTTCAAGTAGCCTATCCATCTTCTATTGTACAGACAGTATTTTGCCTGCACTTCAGAAGGGGGACAGAGATCCTCTTGCCTGAAGTGCAGTGAGTGACTGCACCTGTCTGCAGGGGGATGAGTGGGAGATCCATGGGACCATCTGTACCATCTCCAGAGGGCTGTGTTTAGGGAACACCAACATACGTAATATGGTGAGGGTGCAGAGGCAAAGTGTTTGCCTTGTTTTCATGTTGCCACTGTACTTGCATGATGGGGAAGTTACTGTGGGTGCTGTTTATGCATTGGCTGTATCTGTATTACAGAAAGGGTTGCATAATTGTCTGCAGACCCTTTTTGCCATGATAGCACTCTATTCTTATGATAGCTAAACTGATTTTTGTGCAGAGAGTCTTGGTAGATTGGCTCAAGCAGCAAGGCTTGGCTCATCAGAATCCATATTGTACACGTATTAATACCAGTGTTCCCTCTCATTTACCTCTGTCTGTGGCAGACTGGTATCTATGCCCCGCATCCCTGAATATGTGTACTGAAGGCATTGACACTGTACACAGCGCATGAGTAGGCTATCTTGTTTTCAGTTGTGTTTTCTCAGTGCTTTCTAAAACCTTTGATGTCAGTACTTATCAGTGTTTATTCAGTTGCCTGTACCCCAAAATAGGCAAAACTGTGTTTTTACAATGTTCACAAAATGCTGTGTTTTTTTTGTTGCAATGATTGTTATAAAGCACATGTTTAATTTGAAGGAGAATTGCTGGACACAATTTGGGGTCATTAATATGTTGCTTACTGAATATTGTGACGTTGTAGGAGTGGTTAACCCTGCAAAACAATGTAGTATCTTGAATAACAATTTGAATTATACCCAATTAATTTGTAGCCATGTGTTCGAAGGCACCTGAAGCTTGACGATTTAAGAATGCCAGTTACTGCTTTTCTGCACTCTTTGCCATTCATAGCTGCCATGTCCCCATGGCAAATTATTAAAGAAAACCAACCTAGACCCGCAAGACCCCAACAACTACAGACCAATCACAAATGGACCTTTCCTGGGCAAATTGATAAAAAAGAGCAGCATTCGCCCAGATGTCACAATTCATTGAAGACAATTCTATACTTTCAGACTTCCAAACTGGATTCTGCCCAGGAAGAAGCACTGAATCGGCACTCATAGCAATCTGGGATGATCTTAAAAACACAGTCGACCGCAATGGAGTTGCTGCACTACTTCTCTTGGACCTCTCGGCTGCCTTTGATACGGTTGACCATGACACCCTAATTCGAAGACTCCACAAAGCTGGCATACAAGGGATTGCTTTCGACTGGATTACTTCCTATCTTCAAAAAAGATCTATTATCATCCACTTGCCCCCCCCTTCTCGTCCGAACCCTACCTCATAAAAGCAGGGGTCCCCCAAGGATCAATCATCTCACCTTTGCTTTTCAACATCTACATGATATCTTTACCAGAACTGATCAATGATTTCCATCTCACATGCTACAACTATGTAGATGACACACAAATACTACTTAAATTAGAATGCCCCAAAAACATTGAAAACTCACAAATCTTCAGTTGCCTCAGAGCCGTTGATCAGTGGATGACCTGGAGCCATCTCAAACTAAATACCTCCAAAACAGAAATACTTAAATGTGGTGACTGGAAAAATTATGACCCTCTGTGCGTCTGGCCTGACGATCTCGTACCACCTCCTCAATTATCCAAGGAAGTTAAAAACCTAGGAATCACAATGGATTCCAAGTTAACTAAGAATGCCCAAGTGGACAAATTAGCACGAACAAGCTTCATCACCTTGAAGACTTTATGACGCATTTTCCCCCACCTCGGATTTCCACACAAGGTGCAAGCTACTATCTCACTTGTACTAGCCAAACTGGATTATGCCAATGGCCTCTACCATGGATCATCTCTATCTATTATGAAAAAACTACAACGTATCCAGAATTCCGCAGCCAGGCTACTGTTACATGTAAAGCCGCAATCCCACATCACCCCTGCCTTGAGAGCACTACACTGGTTACCCATTGCCAGCAGATGCACTTTCAAGCTGCTTTGTATCACCCACAAAGCTATACATGGAACAGGACCACTTTTTATCAGAAACAAAATAACCAAATACATCCAACAAAGAAACCTACGCTCAAGATTGGCACCCCGCCTTAGAACACCACCATACAAGAAAAAGACTATAGGTGGTACATCCTTCTCCGTTCAAGCAGCCAAACTATGGAATTCATTACTCCCAACTATAAGAGCCACAGATAACTTTCTTGTCTTCAGAAAACTACTCAAGAGTTGGCTCTTTCCTTCTTAACCACCATATTCAAACAACTATGGACTGCATATGCCTATGTTGATAAATATTTTTTCTGAGTATGTGTCTATTTCTAGTTATGTATAGTTCTTTAGAAAATATGTATCGCTACTATGCCATAACAATAAAATAAACACACACTCTTTAAACCTGTTTAACTAAGTATATTTACCCATGGTTCTAATTATGTATTGTATGTGCATATGTGTGTGTATTCATGTGTGTTTGTATGTGTGTGTGTGTGTGTATGTATAAATATATGTATGTATGTGTATATGTTATTTCTGTGCTTGGCATGTTCGTGGGTCATTGCATGGCTCCTGGGTGGGTTGTTATACTAGATATCTATGAATTCCTGCTCTCATCCATCTTATCACACTTATCTATCTATCATCATATATCATGTCTCTATCAAACTATCCTCCATTCCCACTCTGACTCATCCCAAATCCTTTCTACTACTTTCATCTCCTAAATAACTCTGCCTAAGCTCTTCCCTCCGCTTCCACATCTAACTCACCAAACCTCACTCTACTACTGTGACCTCCCACACAACCCTACTAAATTCTATCTCATTTATCCCACCCTGCTACTATGCTCTCCCTAACCCTTCCACATACTCTTCCCTCCTCCATCCCCCTTTACTCATCCCAAGCCTTTGGGTTGAGTAAATGAAGGATATACTCCCAATTAACACTTCTGTATATCTTTCCTCTTCCACCCCTCCATTACTCCAGTCAATCTAACTAACAAACGCTCATATCCGCGGCTCAAATTAACTCATAATAATACTAAAACTGTACTCATTATTTCCCGATACTAATCCATCATTAATTCTTGTTGGGTTCCAGAGTAGCGTGCTACTCACCGAAAAGCGCTTTGACGCCTCGTCAGGGGTAGTAAGCGCTAGATAAATACTATTACAATACAATACAACTAAACGCCCTGGAGAAGGTCATACACGAGGGGGAACTGAGACAGGGCCCTCCAGCACAAATAGATGAAGAGTATGACCGTGCACGCAGAGAACACTCCCAAGTTGAAGAAAGGCTCAGATGCCATAGCATGCAAAGATACCTGGCATCCCTACAGTCAGAAGAGGGGAGATCGGGTAAACTCTTGGCATGGCTGGTACGCCCGAATGGGGACAGCGAACCCATCACAAGCGTATTGGACAGAGGGGGAAATCGTAGACTCAGCCCAGGCCCCATTAATGACGCATTTAGAGATTATTACATGCACTTGTACAGGAGGCCTACCAGCCTGGAGACGGGAACACTTGACAATTTCTTGACCCAGATCCCCCTGCCGGTGCTGAATCTAGAGGACAGGGACAGTCTAGGGGGGCCGGTGACTACGGAAGAGATAAGCGATGCAATAGCGCAGCTGGCCCCTGGGAAGACCCCTGGCACGGACGGTCTTCCTATGGATTTTTATAAAAAATATAAGTCCTTATTAGTCCCCAGAATGGTGGAAATGTATGCGGAGGCGGCACAGAGTGGAGAACTACCGTGCACGCTACGTGAAGCGCTGGTAGTGCCACTCCCCAAAACAACCAATAGGGAGGCATCAGTGGCTGACTTCCACCCGTTATCAATGCTAAACAGCGACTTTAAGATCCTCAGCAAGATCATGGCCAACCGGCTGCTTCCCCACATTCCCGCACTGATACATGATGACCAGAACGGTTTCATTCCTGGTCGCAGCACCTCCCTGAATCTTAGACGAATTTTCTCCATCTTACACATGCCAGACGAATCGAAACCACCAGCTGGGACCCTGTTGGCGGTGGATTTTGAGAAGGCCTTTGACTCGATCAGGTGGGACTATCTGAGGGCGGCAATGTTAAAAATGGGCCTGGGGGAGAGCTGGGTTAGATGGGTGGACCTGTTATACTCGTCCCCACTAGCAAGGGTAAAGACGGGTAGAACAATCTCTAGTGCATACCCGGTGCACCGTGGAACCAGACAGGAGTGCCCCCTATCCCTGTTGTTTTTTGCCCTGGCGATAGAGCCTCTTGCGGCCTGGTTACGAGGAGAAGGTGTGGGTAAGGGGATTGAATGGGGGCCAACTGAGCACATTATCTCTCTGTATGCAGATGACATACTGATCTATCTCAGAGACGGAACGAGCGGTCTCCCTTGGGCCCTAGAGGTTCTAGAGGACTTCGGGGAGGTATCGGGACTGCGTCTTAACCGCGGCAAAACATATGTGTTTCCCTTGACGCCTGGTTACATGCGCCCAGCAATATGTCCGATAGACTTGAAATGGGCCCCACGGACCTTTAAGTACCTGGGTATTCAAATATTCCACGAATTGGGAGACCTAAGAGAGGGTAACCTTGGCAAAGCGCTCCGATCCTTGCGGTCCTCGGTGGGGTTTTGGCGCTCTCTGAAATTATCAGTGATGGCCAGAGTGGCACTGTCCAAGATGATCATGCTTCCCCGACTTCTCTACTATTTTGCCAACTTACCACTGCTGATCCCCCAGGCATGGTTCCGCGACCTGAACGCGCTGCTCAGAGAACTAATATGGGATGATGGACGTAGACGCACGGCACTCACGACTATCTGTAGGCCGTCCCGCATGGGAGGACTGGGAGCCCCTGACTTTGAGGCATACTACTTGGCATCCCAGCTACATTGGGTGTCCGGCTGGTTGGCGGGTAGGGGCCGTCTGGATTTATGTACTGCCCAGGGGGTGACGGATATGGCACGGATTGCGGCATGCATGGCAAACAGGAAAATAGCCCTCCCTGGGGATAATATAATGATAAATGTTGCGATGGCATGCTGGAAAAGATGCACGAAAAGGGTGGGAGTGGGCCCGCCATACTCTCCAGCTTTGCCACTGTCGGTGCTTGCCCTGGAGTCCGGGGGGAAGGGACCGGGAAGTCTGGGGCTTGGCCCTTGGTCGACTGCTGGAATAGAGACAGTGGGTGGGCTCTTCGAGGAGGGTGTACTGAAGGGATTTGCTGTCCTAACGGGAGGGGGTGTTCCCCGGGGTCAATTTTTGCTTTTCGGGAAGCTAGTGCACACTCTTAAAGTTCACTGGGACACAATAAATGCGGAGCCCGCTGCCCACGGGGTCCTGCACCTACTGCTGAAATCAGGGGAGGAACCACATCTGATCGCCAAAATATACCGGGCCCAGGTCGAGGCAGCTTTAGACCCTTTACAGTCTTTGAGAGAACGATGGGAGAACACGATTGGGCGGGATTTGTCTGACTCAGAATGGAACAAAACACTGGCTTATCCCCGGGTGATCTCGCGTAACACGTGGTTAAGATACATCCAATACAATTATCTACATAGGACGTACCTCACGCCCCACGGACTGTTCCGTATATACAGGGGGGTCCCTAGGACATGCCTGAGATGCGGGGGAGATGCGGATTTCGACCACATGGTGTAGGGATGTCCGGTGCTCCAATCTGGTTGGAGGGAGATACTGCCCATTCTATCTGAACTATTTGGGGCGGATTTGCGACTCACCCCTGAGCTGTGCTTACTGGGTCTCAGACCGGTTGCGCTATGCCGGAAGGTGGGGGGACGTTTTCTGGACCTGTCCCTGGCCCTTTACAAGAGACTAATCTCAAAGGGCTGGAAGGCCTCAGGCCACCCTACGCTGGCTGACTGGAAAAGGGATATTACAGGATGGTCCAGGGCTGAACTACAGGTCCTAAAGGCAGAGGAGGCCAAGGGCATCTGTCGGGTTCCCATTGCCCCGGGTGGGAAGACTTAGTGACGTGCTGGGATGGTATACTCAAGAGATTAGCAAACCCCGAAGTAATAACAGGCGAAGACTAGCACATCCTAGGAAACTGACCAGGTGGGATAAATTCCCAAATAGGTGCCCAAAGATGGCTAAAATTATAAATAGACCACACCGTGAGTAGCAATATGAAGACAATTGAGCCGCTAACTCCCACTCCACCATTAGAAACAGCGAAAGGCGTGAGTGGTCCGCCGTCCCCTCTGTATGCTGGTGCGCCCTGGACTGGCCCCCTCCTCCAAAGTTGCTATGCTCTCGTGCCTTAAATACCAACAGCTACAAGTTCCACCCACACAAAGCCGTAAAGTTGACCTCTTGTGGTCTTTGTTTCCCTTCCTTTTTTCCCTTTTTCTTTTCCTTCTAATACCATCGCTCATTTATCCTTATTCCCCCCCTTTTTTTTTTTTTTTTTTTTCTCTTTCCTCCCCCTTCCTCTCCCCCAAGTTATAACTTAGAATGGACTCAAGTTCATTGTTTGGTTATTAGTTCCAAAACAATAGTGTAATGAAACGTGGAACACATTATAGTATGTAAATGAGCACAGTTTATTAAAATTAGGAGCAAACATACACATATTTTTTTTTAACAACATTAAAGTAATAAACAACGAACCAAAAGAAATGTATATTACAAATGTGAATTGTTAAATGGTCATGTATAATAAGTGCAAGATATTAACATGAACAGACATACAAATGTAAAACAACAAAATGCTAATAAAATATATTTTAAAAAAAAATGAGTCCCAAGTCGCAGTGGCTCTATGACGCGGGCCCCTGGAGAACAAGCCTAGTAGACATGTCTCCCATGTGTGTGGTATTGTATGTGCTGTGCATGCTGACAATTGAGTGTTCACTGCTACCCAGTAGATATGTAAGGAAGGGCAAGCCCACAGCATGTGTAAGAGATTTGCATCTAATTGTTTGCAACGGGGGCAGGCTGCGTCACAGCGGAGAAAGTATCTGTTAATGCGAGCTGGCGTAATATATGCTCTATGTATAATGTAGAATTGTATGAGCCGAAATCTGGAGTTCCGGGGGATAGTGGCGTGACTAGAGAGGGCTGATTTCCACTGCGAATCAATGAAGGGCGAGGACGATTCACTCTCCCAAGCAGAGCGCTGTGTGTCTTGCTCCTGCGTCGTGTGGGTTCGGAGTGCGTCGGTGAACCATCTGATCAAGTGTCTATCCTGTCCCATCACCTGTATATATTGTATTAATAAGTGAGTTGGGGGAGCCGTTGTCATATCTCTCCATCTACTCGATAAAGATTGTAACAGCGAATTATATAGGAGGAACTGTCCCATTGGGAAATCAGTATCAGCGGCTAGGGTGGGGAATGCAATCAGTTTACCCTCGTTATACAAGTCGCCCAGAGTGTGCAGGTCCGCAGCATGCCGTGTTCGCAGTTCGGCACCAGTCGTGCCAGAGCTGCAGCGATGGGGCGAACAGAACAATTCCCTTTGTGAGCTGCAAGGACCTGCGGTAACAGCGACAGGCCACCCAGAGGTCAAGTTCCCTTGGTAAGGCCGCGCGTGTGAGCGGGTGGGACAAATGTGTCACTCGCATAAGAGTCCAGGGCTTCTTGATGGTAGCTGTATCATTAAGATGAAGTCCCGCCAGCCATCTGGATACCCACTGGAGCTGGGATGCCAAATAGTAGTGTTCTAAATTAGGAGCTGAATGACCACCTTGTGCTATTGGCAAATACAGTTTAAGTGCAACTCTGCAGCATCCTTTATTCCAGATGAATTCACGTAGCTTTGGTTACAATTCCCTGACAAAACCGACAGGTATATAACATGGGAGGTTGGAGAAGTAATATAAGAGTCGTGGCAATACGATCATTTTTAGGAGTGCTATTCATCCTTCCACGGAAAGTGGCAGTGTTTGCCAGAAGTTCATCTGGGACCTGATGGATGTCACTGCTCTTCCCAGGTTTCCTTCAAACAGATCATCTTGGCGGTGATAGATATAGATGCCTAAGTATCGAAACGTGTGTGGGTGCCATGGGACGGCCACCCCAGAGAGTCTCCCAAACCCTGATGGGTTTAAATACCTCACATCAGTATCTATATTTGTGTTAATCATATGAAGGTACACCAAGCTACCCAGAGGCTACCCTAATACACTAGACTTGGAAAATGGAGCATTAAGCTCATACTCATAACTCATAACAAATGGTCATAGTGACAGCAGCTGACATGCAATAGCAGCCATATCACACTGTCAACCATCATACAGTAGCCTGGACTCATTTCACCATCAGACAGTACACTAAGACTAAGTAAGCCTTCGGACGGAATTCAAGTCACACCATGAACAATCATAAAGAAGCCTGGATAGATGAAGGACCATTGTTTACCAGATTGAATCAAACCATGCAGAAACTTGAGCACACAATGGGCCATGAGACAGCAGCCTGGACACACAGTGAACCATGAGACAGCATGCTAGTCAGAGCAAACCTTGGCATCAGCCTGGTCATTCCACCAACTACTTGAGAGTAGTCTGACAACGCTATGGGCCAAATGACCATGAGGAATCACCAGTCAAAAAATAAACTGGTGGCATTGGGAGCCATGAATAGAGCAACATGAACACACAGTGGACATATTGATCGAGAGCTCATTATCATGCAGTACAGGAAAGGTAGATTCATAGCCTGCTTCATGTTTAGTTGTTTAAATAAGCATTGGCAAAGCCAATGGGTCTTGCCTCTGCGAAATGTATTGGTTTTGGGAATTGCTTTAGACACGTTACACAAAAGTGCAAGTTGCTCTGCAGCATGTCCTTAAGTTAAAATGTGCTATGATGCATCCAAAGTTGATTGCATCACAGTGCTTTTGTTTTTACTTTAAGACGTGCTGCATAGTAGTCACTCTTTTGTGTAACATGACAAAAAAAATGGATAAAACCAATAGATTTTGCATAGGCGAAACCTACTGGCTTTGCCAATGCTTGTTTTTTTAATGCAGGAAATGTGCATTTTTTTTTAGACATGTTACATAGTAGCGCGAGCTGTCGTGCTGCACGCCTTAAATTAAAAAAAAGAAGAAAAAAAAGCTTTATGATCAGCACTAGGCACATCATAACGCTTTTTAAAACTTTAAGACGTGCTGCAGAGCAGCCTGCGCTGCTGAGTAACGTGTGGGAAAAAAACATTAACACAGCCAATAAATTTCGCCAACACGAAACCTGTAGGCTTTGCCAGTGCTCATTTGTGGAATTGGCCCTTAGATTTTGTAGCATGTGAGCAGGGAGCTGTGCTTTCTAGTTAAGACAGCAATTGCCAGAAAGGTTATTTTGTGAAATGTTAGTTGTAGCTGTGAAGTGCATACAGTTCCATTAGGAATACAGCCTCACTTGTGAATGGGGGATTGGGGGTTAGGGAAGGTCTGGTAGATGGGATGATTTTCCTGTGAGCTTGTGTGTATTGGATGACAGTGTTTTAGTGCTAAAGACAATGGTAGCATTTTTGCCTTTAACTATTTAAAAACCATTGACAAAGCACTGAACTTTGAAAATAAAACAAGTCTTGGTACGAGTCAACTCTCACAGTGCTGGAGCACAAGACAGAACATATCATGTTACTCACCTGAAAAGAGAATCTCGAGTGCAGTGTAATTGCTTACATACACAGCACTCATTTCACTGGTTGTCTGTAAAGTATTATTGACTGTATCATTATTCACAAGAACTTGCCAATTTGACCACTCCACACCCCTCTCATGGCGTAGTTAAAACTAAAGACACCATGAGGAAAAAAGAGGGAGGAGATTTACGAGCTGCTTGGATACATTAAGAGCAGCCATACAGTGTGGACTAGGGAGAAATGAAGAGGGCCTGCACACGCACACACTCGTATGGAGTTCTAGGTATCTAATAAAATAGGAAAAATAGGAAAAAATGCAGGGGTGGGGTGGGGAGTATTTTAAACAACAGAAACTACCAACAGAAGCTGCCAGTGGAAGGACACAGGTACCGAAAGCAGCAGTAGGAGGAGTAGTTGACCAGCAAAGAGCCATTTGCGAGCTACGTGGTAAGTAGAGGGATGTGGAGACCACGTGGTAACTAGCCAGTGGTGAGTAGAGCAACGTGGAGACCAAGTGGGAGTCAGCCAATGGCAGGTCAAGGTAAATAATGGGTTAACTCTAAGCAGTGCTTAATTTGTAAATAAAAACGTGCCAGTGCCCAGAGCTCTCCTCTTAAACACGCAGCTGCTGCAATTAAATGTGCGAGCACGGAATACTGAGGCAGCGTAATCCTGAAGCCATCCATTTACAGACACTCCCTGCACCTTCAGCTCACTCTTGCAGCTTTCTGATTTTCCCCTTTGTGACGCTTTTTCGTTTTTCTCTTCCTCCGTCTTTCCCATATGTCTTTTGCTCGCAGTAAATGCTTGAGACAGAAAAAGAAGTGTCGGCCCTCAAAAATAAGTGCTGGTGCTCCGCACAGGAAACAACAAGCACAGATTAACACTGCATTTAAGAATAATAACGGTTTGGTGTAACTGATAATTGACACATATTAAAGGTTATTTGAAACCAGTGCTTAATTTGTAAATACAAAGGTGCCGGTGCACACAGCCCTCCTCTTAAACATGCGGCTGCTGTAATTAAACGTGTGAACATGGAATACTGAGGCGCGGCGTAATCCTGAAGCCATCTCGAGCCTCTTCAATTCATATAAAGCCACTCACTGCCCTCTCTGCTCACTCTAGCAGCTTTTTACTTTCTCCTTTTGTGACGTTTTTTGTTTTTCCTTCATCCGTCTTTTATATATGTGTCTTTTGCTCGCAGACAAACGCTTGAGGCAGAAGAATAAGCACCGGCCCTCAAAAATAAGTGCCGATGCTCCGCACCGGAAACAGCAAGCACAAATTAAGCACTGGCTCTAAGCCCTCTTTAAGATTTTTTTTTAAACTCCAAAGATTTCGCAAGCGAAACCTAAAAATGTACTTTTGCATCCATTGTTACATACAGCGACATTACATTAACTCTTCTGAGGTCTCCCCTACATTCATGCAAACGGTAGACTCAAAAACTGTCGCAGTTTAAATCAAGCTAGCAGAATTGACTCTCTTTAAGCATGAATCTATAGTTGGGTATTTCTTAGAGCAATGTGGTTTGAAGAGGTTTTTGCAGGCTCCCTGACAAAAGGACTCAGATTCCTTGTTCCTCACCAGCTATTACAGGAACATCTTAAGGATTTTGGGGGCCCTGGGCCAAGCATATTTTAGCGGCCCCTGATCAGAACAGTTTTGAATTTATGTTCTAGTGTCAGCTTGTCATGCCCTCTTTGGCCGACTCACTCCCATTGCAATTATTAATGTCTCTGTGACACCTTCTCGTCTCTCATATGTGGGGTACTGTTTTGATTTAAAGGAAACTTTTCATTGATGTTGCATGAAACATAAACTCGGCATTTCTCTACAGAGTATCTTTAATATAATCTCACACATCACCCACATTCTATAATAACTTAAATGAAAACGGTGTTTAAAACGATGCATTTAAAAATTATTTAGAGTCATAAGGGCAAGCCTCTCTGCAAAACAGAGTTAGCTCTGGGAGCAGAGCTAGACAGAGTTTGAAGGGGAGGAGGCAGTGGGAACCAAGAGAGAGAGATATTGTGAGATAGAGCGAGAGAGAAAGATAGAGCGAGAAAAGGAACAAGTACACCAGGGCAGAGCGAAACACTTGTAGGCAAACTGCAATACATTAGAAATAAACGCACGTGTAAAATGAAGCAGCATGAAATGAAGCGCTTTAATGCACTTTACCCTTCAAGAAAGTGATTGCGGGGGGTAATGGAGCTCCCGGCTGACCTGGAGGTCCAGATCTTTTGAGACTAAGAGGGTCTGCTGGCACACGACGTCGCTCTCTCAATGGTGCAAGACACCGTTTAAGGGAATATTCTATTGAAAATAGTTTTAACATACAGTTGAACTGCCGAAGTATGGGCCTGATTCTAACTTTGGAGGACGGTGTTAAACCGTCCCAAAAGTGGCGGATATACCACCTACCGTATTACGAGTTCCATAGGATATAATGGACTCGTAATACGGTAGGTGGTATATCCGCCACTTTTGGGACGGTTTAACACCGTCCTCCAAAGTTAGAATCAGGCCCTATGTCTCTAAGAGTTGCATTTTAAAGCAGTATAGTGGAGCATTTCAGATTTTTTTTTAAAGAGAATTTGGCACCTCAGCTGTTTTTATGATGGGGATTTGGACACGTCTCTACTTAGGTTTCAAAATGTATTAAAAAATGGAGAGTCGGAGAGTGTTTGTGTATAATGGTATGCATTGTAACAAATTCAGTAACCTTGTTTATTTGTTCTACTTTAATGTCCATTACGCAGCAATATATATTTAAATACTAACTCAAATTATACCCTATTCATAAGCCCAGAACATACCTGGGATTTTTGTGTTCTCATGCCGAGATGTGGCATGGCATTTCTGAATCGGCAGTTCTGTGAAGGCAGGTAGATTCTCTTCTCTACACTTTCAGACATTCACTCTGTTAATTCATTTTATGTCAAAATTCCAAATAATTAAGTTGGAATGTTTGCCAGTGCGACTTTTTAATCAACCTCTATTGTAAATTCCACTGAACCACATACTGACTGGCATGACTTTCTGACTCTTACTGCTGCTGATATATATAATCAAAACAAGGCCCTTTCAGGGTTAGAGTGACGCATAAATTATGCAAAAAACAAAGGAGAACTCTGGGAAGTTCCCAATTTTAGGTGGAGAGCAGCTCTAGTAAGGAGCACCCTGCAACACCAGCGACACTCAAGATTTGCTCACCTCAAATATCTGTTTATCTAGCAAAGTTTTTAAGCATAGGATCAGCACAGTGCTATCCTCGCCGAGCTAAATAGTAACAAAGTCTTTTGACATTTGTACAGCAAAATCTTTAAGCATAGGATTTGAGGTGAGCAAATCTAGAGTGTCGCTGGTGTTGCAGGGTGCTGCTTACTAGAGCTGCTCTCCACCTAAAATTGGGAACTTCCCAGAGTTCTCCTTTGTTTTTTGCATATATATATATATATATATATATATATATATATATATATAAAATGGTTCTTCTAAAAGCTATTTCCGAAGCCACCTAAATATTCTTGCTCCAGTGCTAAATGCCTCCTTGTCTTGTGGAGCTTCTACAGCACTTGAGAGGTGGCAGTTTCTACCACTATAAAACATTTAAATAAAGGACCTGGATGCGAATGTGGTAAGTTAGTAGTCTATTACCAATTGTCAGCTTGTCAGCAGCCTCCTTAAGAAGTGTGAAGCTCTTCGACTTCATTCACACTTCTTGTCACCTTCTTCGTCCCTATTTTGCTAGCTTCAGTCCCTGTTTTTGAACTGAATCCACCCTTTTGGATGATGGATGTGCCTTATGTGTGCTGAAAGAGGGAGACACCTCTAACAGTCTTTCTGGATCTCTTAGTAACCTTCACAGTGGTGGACAGTGCAGGGTGCAATTCTCCATCTAAGCATCCTGCTGGGAATTGTAGGGAAGGCCCTTGATTGGTTCTCTTCTTTACTTTATGTATATACTCAATATGTTCAGTTAGTGTTTTCTAGGCCGACTAAATTCCCATACCCTTTGTATACCTCGGGGTTTGATCCTGATGCTCTTGCTTTTAGAACATCTGTATGGAGCCTTTGGGAAAATAACTGAGGCCACTTGTGTCTCCCTTCTCCAATACTGCAGTGACACTCTAATTAAGTGATCAATATCACATCCCGTTTAAAATGTAATCCTTGAAAAATAGAGTTCTGTTGGGATCTTTCCTGATATTGTTCTAATCTACATTCCTCGAGAATTGGAATGCTGAGGGAATGGTGGCGTGATGTGCGGGAGTTCTGAGGTCGGCAGTGGCTTCCTGATGCCCGGTGATATCTGGACCAATAAACTTACTGCACCATGAAGTCTCTTCCCTTCCTTTTAGTAACGACTATCACAGCACTGAGGGACCCAGTGTGAATTTGTCCTCACCAGCGGTTGTTTGCCATTCAGCTGCAGTGGTTGCTGTGCAATATGCTGGTGAGGTCCCACATCTGGAGCTTCGTCGGAGCTCTTCATGGCATGCTAATCTTGGGACACAGCTGCAGGTGCTGTGTTGCTATTGCTTTGTCCCTGGGTGGTAGCGGTGACTCTCGTCCCATTCCCCGAAAGCTGCCACTTCCCTGCATTGATGCATCAATCCTCGCATCATCACAGAGGCCTGTTTTGATTGGAGTATTTTCTCCTGCAGCCATTTTAGGTGTGGGCAACTGGAAGTCTTCACGCAGCAGTGCCATTTTAGTAGCCCTTTCCAGGAGCACAAATGCCTATGACGTCCAGTTCGGTGGCCATATTAGGTGTGGGCAGTCCCATCACAGTAAATGAAGCTGTTTATTTTGGGACGTCGAGAATTCTGCATGACGCTGGGGCATATTCACTGATGCAAAGGTGTCATTGAACCCTTTTGTGGTAGTAACTGAGGCCATTATTCTTATGGACTAATACAGGTAAATTAGGCATTTACGAAATAGGACTCCCATTTTGCCTCTGGGCATAATTTCCTCCGGTGGTCAGTGGTGATTTGCACAACTTGTGTGTGCTGCCATTGGCTGTACAGTGATTAGCCCAGCTTGTGTTTGCTATCCTATTTCTTTGGAGATTTTACAGAGGAACATACTCTGTGACACGCACACTCTATTCCTAACATGTCAGTATTGTATTTGAATTTGTTATGCAGTGACACGCACACTTTCTTCCTATGTCTAGGCAGAGCATAAGGAAGTTGTACTGAGGAGATTGCTCAGTGACACGCACACTTTATTCATTGCGTGTCAATATTTTAAATTTTCATTTTAGCCCCCGTTAAGCAGTTGTAGACATTTAGTTTGTTACTAGTCTATTTAAGTGTTTATGATTGTTTATGATATGCATTGTCAATTCATGCTTTAGTGCAATAATACACACTCAAATTCACTATCGTTAATGACACGCACACTTGCCTTTCTGCGCATTGTTTTTGAAGTATCCTCACGTCTCTTATATTTGTGACATTTGCTGAAAGTTACTCTGACACTTTACTATTGAGTTCAGCACCATGCATTGAATTGTAGCTCTCCTCCATCTTTGGCGGTGTTGGGCCCACCTCTGATCAGTTGGGAGCAATGACATTAAGCATTTGAGTCATATTTGGAAGCCATTGACAGTGACACCTACTCATCAAAAAAGAAAAAAAAGCCTTATTAACATATAACTTTGATTCTGAAGGCAGAATCATACTAAAACGCTTCTTCTGGAAAGAGTCATAGTATGGTTTGGGAGTGGGAAAAACAGAGACAGCAAAATGGTGAATGAATGTGCTTCTGTTGTATACATATGTTACACTAAAGAGTTAACCATAAGAAGAATGTGGAACTGGACCAACATAATTTCTTTAATGATCTCAAGCATCTAGAGAACCTATAGATGTCTTTGTAGCTGTGATACGCACACTAGTTGTGACATGCAACTGTAGGGATTTGAAAACAAAACTAATAATAGGAAAGGACAAGAAAGGTTGCTAACTATTGAAGACTCCAGTTTAGAAACCACACTAACAATTACAAAGAGTATAGCACCTTCGAAGCACTGCATGAAAGAAATGATTATGAATGCCACAGTACATGAGGTCAAGTCTATTACCAAACATGTTGGAAAAAAGTAATTAAAACGTCTTTTGACAAATCACATGCAGTAACAATCAGGACGACGTTAAGGGTCAGAATGACAATAATGAGATCTTATGCTATAGATGTGGGAGCAAATTACATATCGGCTTAAATGAAAATTGCCCTGCTCTTAACTAAACATATTTTAAGTGTGGAAAGTAGGGTTTGCTAAGATATGGAAATCATAAAAGGGTGGAAAAGGTCATAATAATTCTGTTTTAAAATCTGTTGAAGAGGCTATGTCTGATGATGAACACAGTATAATATTGATGTTGTCAGCACAAGACAATGATGAAGGTATCAACCAAGTGATGTCTAGTTATAGTGTTAGGAAAAGGAAACCCCATTTGTGTGATATTACAATGCAAAAGTTAGGGCGAAGTCTGGACTGTCTTTCACTTTGATTGGTGAATCAGATTTTGCCAAGTTTAATATTTCTCCAGCTGAAGGAATCATATATCAAGATATTTGCATACAGTGGAAAAAAGTTGAAGTATTAGGGCAATTCAAAGCAATTTTGGGTTTTGACAGTGAAATGACTAAAGGTACTGTGTGCATAGCTAAAGATGGGTCCAGTTTCCTATGGTGGAATTGGACATAATCCTCAATATAAATCTCCCTGAGCTTGTATTATCCAGTCAACGTCTTCTAGAGACATGCAGTGGAGAGATATGCAATGTGGTTGAGAATAAGTGGGCCAGTAGATATCCTGAAGTTTTTACTGATAGTCTTGGAAGATTGAAGGGTTTCAAACATTATATTATTTTAAAGAAGAATGCCCAGCCGAATGTACATAAAGTGTGGCGTGTCCCTTTTACTTTGAGGAAGGAACTTAAGTCTGAGCTAGAGAAACTGTACAACCTAGATATCATTGAACTGATTGAGAGTTCAAAGTGGTTGGTTCCAGTTGTGTTGGCATTCAAATCTGACAACACTATACGTTTTAGTGTTGATTTGCGTGACCTGAAGTCCAACATTTGGGTGATCACCAACCACTCCCAAACATCATTGAGCTGTTGACCACCTTAGGAGGTGGGGTTGTTTTCACCACACTCGACATGTCAGCAGTGTGAGGAGTCAAGACAATGTCTTTTGCAACTCCTAACGGGGCATTGTGTTATAAACATATGCCCTTTGGACTAGCTTCTACATCCTCAGTTTTTCAAAGATTGATGAGACAACTGTTTAAGGAGGTTCTTGATGTATTATGTTGCCAGGATGATATATTGATTTAGGATAGGAATGGATGTGCAAAGGACGGGAGACTTGAGAAAGTGTTGGATATCTTCAAAAGTTCAGGTTTGACTTTGAAACAGGAAGGTGCAAGTTTTAATGTGTGGGTGTAAATTACTTTGGACACCATGTGTTGAGCAAAGGTGGTGAACCAAAAATGAAAATTCAGAGAGCTATTGAGAAGGCGCTAACGTCGAACAACAAGGATCCGCTCCGGTCCTTCCTGGGTCTGATTGAGTACTATGCTAAATTTGTGAAGAATGTTGCTTCCAAAACTGCATGTGTTCACCTTTCAAAGAAAAATGTGTTGTACATGTGGAGTGACAAGTATACTGTGTTGAGATCAATTAAAATAGACATTGTATCTACTAAACCGCTTAAATCATTCAATACACATGATTAATACATTGTCTCGACCAATGGCAGCAACCATGGTCTTGGAGCAATACTGATGCAAAAGAGAAGGGATGGCAGGGAAGAACTGATTGTATTTGCATTGAAAGTACTTTGCAGGGCGGAACCAACTTATTCCACCATTGACAAACAGGCACTTGTTTTATGGTGGGGTGTGCAGTATTTTACAAATTGTATTTGGGGAAGTTAGTTCATTCTTTGCACCAATCATAAACCACTAGTAGAATTGTTTAGCACTTTCAGTGGTGGAAGGGCTACCCTGGCTATTGCAAAGTGGCAATACCATATATAGGAATATCAGTACTAGTAAAAGTATGTTCCAGGGGTCCAGACTTTCACTGCTTACTGCCTTTCTAGGTTATCGATAGTGGATGGTCAGAAAGTAGAAGATGACATTGTGGAATTTGTATGTGCTGAGTGTGGCTACTTCTGGAGTGTTATCTTGGGGTGAATGGTGGGCGACTGCCTGCAAAGATTAGGTGTTGCAGGAAGTGATAAAGTGTGCCACTGATTGTTGGCCTAGTGCATGTGAAATGCATGAGGTGTTGGTTCTGTTTTGGAGATTTGCAAACGAGTTGTCCATCCTAGATAGTATATTGTTGATAGGTGAACGTTTGGTGGTTCCTGAGGAAATCAGACCGAAGGCCTTGGAGCTGGCACATGAAGGACATGTGGCCATACTTGCAATGCAGCACCGGGTCAGAGAGGATTTTAGATGGCCTGGATTTGCTAGAGCAGTTGAACATTGTGTGAGGGAGTGTTTTGCATGTAATTTAAGCGACAAGTCGCAGGTCATCATGCTGTCTCCTGTTACTCCTGTGGCCAACAATGTGGTGCTATGGCATAAACTGTGCCTTTTGGGGTTTGGGCAGTTCACCTGAATATGCTTTGATAGTAATCGACTACATGCCCAAGTGGACAGAGGTAAAATTTGTCAATAGTGTCAATTCAAAGGTAATCATTGATTTTTTTTTTTTTTTGTACGACATCTTCACCAGAGAGGGTTATCCTGAAGAACTAATAACGGACAATGGTAGCCAATTGGTGTCCAATGAGATGTGTGATTTCTTGAAATCTAATGGAATTAAACAGAAAAGAACATAACTTTTTCATTCCTGCACAAAAAGCATTATTGAGAGGATGAATCGGAGAGTGAAGGGCCAAATTCAGTTGGCCCTGACTACTGGTCTTAATTTGGAGAAAGCTGTTGTGGACATGTTGTGGTCCATGAGAACCACCTCACAAGTTAGCACAGGAGTATCTCCTTTGTCCTTGCTGAGAGGCTGAGTTGCCAGTACACGTTTGAGCAGGGAATGGATGAACCGAAAGAAGCTAGATGGTCAGAAAATGAGTAATGTCTTGGATGTGCGGAAATGTGTCCAGGAGAAATATGCTTCGAAAGAGGGCAAAGAGTACATAGTTGAAGCTGGTGATTTGGTGAGGATATTGATTCCCCAGCATGTTTGTAAAGATCAATCTAGGTCTTCACCTCCGCAAGTTTGAAAGGAAGTAAGAGTTTGTCAGGTTGTGATTTTGGAGAATGATGAGGTTTGGAACAAGAGCAAAGGTGGTTGTGGTACCCAATGGGAATGGCTAAGTACATATGTGAAAAGCTGGGTACTGATCGACCGAAGAGGTCAACGGAAATCAGGCATGTCCCTGGATTTCGTCCCAAGTCCAGATGGAGCTAGTGTTTTCCTGAGAAATTCAGTGATTTTGGAATGTAGATTTTTATTCACTTATTTTCTAATGCCATTATTTTCAACACTTTTTTCTCCTTCTGTGATTATTTTCAATATTGTGATGTGTTCTTTACTTAAGTCAGAATTGTATTATATACTCAGTGTTTGGTTATATTAGTTTTCGATTTGAAATTGCAGTTTGTGTATTTATCTGTTGCATATTTTATCTAAGAATTGTAGGTGATAGTTATGTTGGGACCTTTTCTGACATAGTTCCAATCCTCATGCCTCGAGGATTGACGTGCTGGTGGACTTGTGGGATGACCTGCAGGTGTTTCAAGATCGGCAGTGGTGCCACACAATCTCTTCTCGATCTATCAAGTTTCTGATGGATATATTTTAGTGCAGATTACAAAACCCTGTGAATACTCCTGTAAGGCTTCAGACTGGTCCAGAAAACATTTTCCTCAGCAATGGATATTCAGTGATGTCAAGTGGTGCCACGCAGCTCCAGCTACATCTCTTCTGATTTGACATTGCTTGATTATATTAGGCCTGTTGCTATTTTTCAGTACCTCGTCAACATGGTGACCAAGACATCACTCCGCCTTCAGCAGCAAATAGGTCAAATGTCTCTGCAAGAAAGTATCCCTTTCGTATCCACGCTATGACTGGATTTGCTTTCTGGAGTTGGGAAGTTATGCTGCTGCTTAAGGTGCTTGTACCTCCCTGCACGTGAAGGCCATCATGGAGCTGGAGGCAAAGGTATTTTTGACTAAGCCCAGCATTGGGACACCTAAGGGAACTCCCTCTCTCAAAGGTATGTCACTTTCTAGGTAACCGTCTCTGATTGAGATCTATTCACGGAAAGCCCCAGAAAGACCATAGGGAGGGAAAGTTCTTGTATTCCTCAAGGAATCAGTCTCTTTCTTGGCACCTTTGGTGTTTCAATGCCATTCCCCAACACCTGGCCCTTTATTGACAACTGGCAAAACCTTTGTTCCTAAAGTGTTGGGGCTTTAGTTTCCAGGTGCTTCGGCTGACCCCACGCATGTATAGGCATTCCAGCTTGTAGTACTGATCCTTTTTAGGATGGTGCCACATTACTCTGGGAACCCCCTCAAGAGGTAGTGGAATCTATTCTGCGGTGCTAGGCGAATCTGCCTGCTCTGACCCCAACAACGCACCTCCACAAGCTTCAGCCCTGGCTCTAAGATGAGGTCGACACCAGCCAGGGCGCTTCCTCTGTTTATTCAGGCCTCTCTATGGCTTAGATCATTAAGTTGATAATTTGCGCACTTTACTGAGCCAATTCTGGCATTTGCCATGGAGTAAATAGGGGGTAAACATTTGTGTTGCAAAGGAAATGTTCAGGGTAGATTTTAACAATGAACCATTGTGTCAGCCTCTTCCCAGCGTTCAAAGGTTCACCTGCTTAGAGGACATTTTCAATTCTGATCTTTTTTTAGTCATCCGGACAAATTCACGATGCTGCCCAATCCAGGTATTATTGGTCTTGAACTTGGGGGATTGGTTGTTGTCGCTGGACGCATGTTTTTATCTTCCTCTTTCATATCTCCCTGCCCCCAGACGCTGCTTTAGGAGCATGGTAGGGTGAAAACATTTTCAGCTTACGGCCTCCCATTTGGACTGACAGTTGCCTTATGCCTCTTTTCCAAGGTGCTGCTGCTGTGGCAGCTTCGCTGTATATTTAAGGAGTCCATGTATTTCCATACTCGAACAACTGGCTGGTGAAGGTGGAAGATCAGACACTGGTCCAGGAATATGTGCAGTGGAAGATAAGTCTGCCCCATGACATGGATTTATGATCTGCGTTGGAAAGTCTCAACCCACTCTTTTATGGAGGCTAACTTTTATTTGGGTGGTGTTCAACACAGCCTGTGTAAAGGCCACCCCTCTTCTTTAGAGGATTGCTGATGTTTGTTGATGTTCTAATGTGTCCATCTCAAGCTCAGATCTTGGCCTTGCAAGTTATTTGCCTAATAGCCCTCATCCCCTCGTGCATTTTCCTGTATTATAGAAGAAAGCCCTCCTTGGTACCTGAGAGAGCAGTGAATGTCACTTCAGCAGGCTGTACACTGGTGGGCAGACTCCCCCCCAACCTTTTCAGAGGTTACCCATTTAGCACCCACAAGTTGAGTCTACCATAGTCATGGTTGCATTCTCGCTGGACTGGGCTGCTCATCTGGCTGGCTGTAGTGATAGAGGGCCTTTTGTCCGTGTCAGACCAGTGCCTGCACATAAATGTGAATAAGCTGTGGGCAGTACAGCCTCCCTTTCAGCTTTGGGAGCTATGCCCAAATTCTCTGTCGTCAACAACACTGCCACCTTCCATTCTATCAACAGAGGGGTGGTGTGGAGTTGTGGACCCATTGTTGGGAAGCAGTCCGCCTGGTGAAGCCGAAACAGCAGGAGGCGTTCTTCCCTATTGCAGTTCACCTGGCAGGCTCTCTGATCGTGATAGCGGATGTTGTCAGAATGCTTGCCATTGGTTTTATGCAACCTTCTCATTCACCACTCAGGATGCAGGAAGTTAAGGTGTAAAAAAAGTGCCAAAATATGTATGGACTCTGGCACTAATATAAAAGTAACAAAGGGGTATTCTTTCAATAAAATATCGAGCTGAATGTTGATGTCTGTATTAGTCCCTTATTTGAAGACATTTAAAAAGCAGCTTATAACTATAACTATATTAAAATGAAACTTAATTTGATCTAAAGATTTGAAAAGCATCAATTCTTTGAGTACCAGGTAAATGCAACCTCTTGCTTACTTTCGGAGAACAGACGTTTAATGCAGAGCAGGCACTATAAAGAGAGTGGATGATGCCTTAATATGTTATTTTTTTAAAGGATTTCTTGTCCGTAATTTGAACTAAGTATCACATGAGTCTTTTTCATAATAAATATCAAGCCAACTGTCTGTTGAGTGACTACTTTGAGAAACATCAGATATTCACTCATATATGCTCTAGTCCAGAAACAGACTTTTCTTTGAATATGCGTGATTTAAATTATCTTTATACTCTGTCATCGAGTTTTAAAGAGGTTGAGGGGAATGTAAAGAGGTACAGAACGAAATGTGTTCAAGAACATGGGAAGAATAATCATGTTTATTATATGAATTGATTCAGTGAGCGAAATCAGATGGTGTTTCCATTCCTGGACAAGTTTTAAACAGTGAGCGAGTGTAGTTTATCAGCATAATTCAATAATAATTCAATTCAAAACTTGTTTTATAGTCAGCAGCCAGCATCACCAAGTATTGCTTGTTAGTAACTACCCACAAATTGGTGGATTTCATTCCCCAGCTAGAAATAGCTACGTTTTGCTGTGGTTGACTTTATAGCTTCATGCCTGCTATTCTCAGGTTGAATTTTAATTACACATTTGACAAAGAATGGCTACATGTAAGTTGTATAAATCAGTGCAGACAATGGGCCTTCTTGGTTTATGCCACATTTGTTATGCATATGGAAATCATTATAGACATTGATTTAGACAGTTGCTCGTGGATTGTGATACCATGACTGCACCATCCTTAATATATAAAGGGTGTACACCCATTTTCTCTGTCACCTTGTACAGGAACTCCCATGTTAGTTGATCAAACGCTTTCACTCTCTTTTTGTAATATCGATGGAGTTTCTTGTAAAGTTTCAGAGGCCGATTCTCAAAGGTAAACTTACACTTTATAGCAAGTTTACGGTATTCACAACCTATGTGCAGAGTTTTACGACTCCGCACTCCCTATACCTCTGCGTGAAGAGTTCTCCACACCCAGATACTATGCAGTTGCGTGGAGAATTCCACAGACGTAAACATAGGAGTATGGATTACAAAACCTCCACATTTAGTTTGTGAATTGCATTTTGTAGTATGTTTTGTAGTAATTCAAAATGTACTACAAAGTGCAGTTTGAGAATCAGGTCCTCTGTGCGGTCAGCCAGGCCCATGGCTAGATTTGTGCGTGAGGTGGTGTCTTTGTTTAAATTAATCTTTATTACATTTCTGATGCAAGTATATCTATCACCTGAACAGTTTTTGTACACAGAATATCAAACATTTCAAAGCCTGTGTATAAAAACAATATTGATCAATGTGACCAATATTGGTTCTCCAATAAGATTTCTTCTCCAAGTCCGGTTCTACCAAATTAATATTTGAGTCCAATTGTATTTTTAAAAAAATTTGAAGTTGTGTTTTTAATATAAAATTTTGTAAATTGTGTTTAAGGGAAAAAATTGTACTCTAATACTGACATAATAATTATTTGTAAAAGTTTTTTTGTTAAAGTTGTAATTGTTAGCAAAAATGTTTCAAACTTTTTTTGTGATTTTTGTTAAGTTAAAATGCATAAGCAATGGCCTTTAAACTCAGTTTTAGTTTTTTTTTTAACCTGATAATGAAGGAAATAATTTATGCCAAGGTATAATTAGTAAGAGAGAAGTTAGTCATTTCTTTAAAATTAGGATTTGCGACAGAATTGTCAAGATGACTGCTTCTCTGTGGAATCCATTCTCCTGGTAGCCACCATATTAAAATGTTGTCAGGTTTAGAAATGTTATCAGTGCAGTTTAAAACAGGCTACAAGTCTGATTTAGAGTGTGGTGAATGGGTACTCTGTCACAAATGTGATGGATATTACATCTGCCTGATTAGAAGTGTGTATGAAAAAGGGCTACTGGTTGGGGGGGAGGAACCCTACTCAAGCAACAACCACTATGTGCAGGAAAGTTAGTGTCCATTGACAAGAGCTTGCAATGCGAGGTCCTGCGTCATCGTCAAGGAAGCCCTGGGGCTCGTAAAGACTTGTGTAGCTATGTGTTGGTGGTGCTGGTGAGGCCAGTGGGGCTTGCTAAGACTTGCGTTGAAATGTGCTAAGCTGTGTTGGGCCAATTTTCGGAGTCAAGGTGTTTTGTGCCGGGACAGGCTGGTGGAGCCGCTGAGGCAATGTGTGGTCCTGCTATGGAGCTGCAGGGTGCTGGGCCGGTTGTCAACGTTGAGATGCGTTGCAATGGATCAAGCTTGCAGAGCTGTGGGGATGATGCGCAGTCCTGCGTCGAAGAAGAGAAGACTGTTGTGCCCATGTGATATGAGAAAAGGAGGTCAGCCGACTTACCCTTGTAGATCTTGGAGACATGGGGCACACAGGTTGGCTGGTTTCAGCAGTGCAGCTCACAGCAGAAAAATCTTGGTGCAGCAACAGCAGTCCTTGGAAAGCAGAGCAGTCAATGGGCAGCGAAGCAGGTCAACAGCGCAGACTTCACAGTTGGGAAGTCTTTCTTCCTGGCACACAGGTCCAGAAGTGATCTGAAGAGTTGGGTTCTGAGGTCCAATATTTATACAGGTGCCCACTTTGAAGTAGGAAAAGCTTCCAGTGCTTTACACCCCGTGGGGTGTAAGGCATCCCCTTTTTCACTTCATGGCCCCAGCTTGTCTGGTGTTGCAAAAGACTAGTGACAAACCCTTTGTGAGAATGCTCAGACAGAGCTTTTGTGATGTGCAAGTGTGGTAGGTAACAGCTCACCTCTCTTGTTAACTCAGAGTAGCCCATCCTGCCAACACCTATTTTCTCTTTGCCTCACTGTCTGGAAGCAATACACAAAGACCAGCTGCCAGCTACACCTAGTCATGGGACCCAGGATCAGGCTTCAGACATCAAATGGCTAGGACAAGAAAATGCCAACTTCAGTTTTCACAATTGCAACAAAAAAATCTGACTTTCTCCTTGAAGAGGGCTTTATATTACAATTCCTTAGACACCAAACTCAAACTCTTGACTTGCTCCCAGTTGGAAGTTACCACTTATTAAATGCAATAATATAACCCACTGTTATTCTATCGGAGAAGTAGGCCTTTCAACAGAGATTTTAGGAGTTGTTCTGTGCCAGGACATTTAAAACTTAAAAGTACTTGCCCATCTTTTTAAATACACTGCACCCTGCCCTCTGGGCTGTTCAGGGCCTACCCTAGGGGTGACTTTGTGTATAAAAAAAGAATGTTTGGGCCTGACAAAAGATTTACTTTGCCAAGACGATTGAATGCTTGAGACCGGTTTAAAAGGCTACGTAAATGGGTAGCACAGTCCGTGCTGCAGGCCCACTAGTAGCTGTTAATTTAAAGGACCTGAGCACATGAAGTACCACGTTCCTAGTGGCTTACAAGTAAATTAAATGTGCCATTTGTGTATCAAGCCAATTATACCATGTTTAGAGGAGACAGCACAAGCACTTTAGCACTGGTTAGCAGTGGTAAAGTGCACAGAGCCCTAAGGCTAACAAAAATGGGTTCAGTCAACAGGGAGGTGAAGGCAAAATGTTTGGGGATGATCCTGCAGAGAGGGCCAAGTCATAAAATGTGCCTTATATCCTAATGCACTTATGGGGCATGTGATGTCTGTTGTGTTTGTGACGGAGTATCCATTCACCAAACTCTAAATCAGGCCCTGTGGCACTAACCTGTGAGTGTTAAGCTAGACTGCTGAATCCAGTGTCTTAGCCCCAGTTCCTGAAACACACTGTATCTGCGATATCCTTGAACCACCTTATTGACTAGACACACTTTCTGATCACCAGTAACTGAGAGAATACTGCTGTCCTTCCTTCTGCATACCATGTTTTTGCCTGCCTGGACATGATCATGTAGTAAGCCAGGGTGACCTTGCTCCCCCGCACTGCCACCTTTTCTCTGCCCCATTCTATTGCTTTGCAAATTAGAGGTAATCTTCATTCAGTTATTAGCATGCTTACTTGAACCTCCTGTTTTAAAAGAGTGTTGTCTTGCCTAAGATACTCAAAGACCCAGATAATCATCCTACAAGAATCAGTGGTGCTTCAACAGGAGTCGCCGTACAATGTTCACCACATGGTACTTGGAGAAGCTTGCATGATACCAGGGAGGTGAAGCTCAAACGCCGGTACTGCAAGAGTATCATGGTATCTGCAAAAAAAGTTAAAAAAATAAAATAAAACCCTAAATATGGGGTATGCGTTCGGGGGGATGGGCGTCTTCAGAGGATTGGGTTGCAGGCCTGGCTTGAGGCCAGGTCCTGTGGCCAAACCCCATTGCGCACAGCCTTCGGCCCTGTGTTACAAGGTTTGGCCACCTGCAGCAGGGTTGGCAAATATATCCACAGTTTTTCCATTTTTGTAGTGGTAGCTGTTTTTTGTGATTTCTGCCTACTTTTAGTTTGTGGTGTGAAACGAGGGGGCTATACAGTTCTGAAAGGTTGACTAAAATTCTGAGTTCTACAAGCGGTAATTTGTATAGATTACACCTGGTGTTCCTGCAAAAGTTAATCATTGGAATACAATTAAATATTACTGATAATTAGAAAGAATAGAAAGAGATGACATTGTTTTCTTCTGTGATTTTCTTTTTTTGTCACGATGGCTGTTTTACAAAAGTAATATACTTTTATGTCTGTCAGACCCATCTGGTCTTAGGGATGCATAGTGTTCGGTGTTCAAAAACATGATACCCACATACAACAACTAAGCTGCAGCTTATGATGATATTTTGTTGTGTGCTAACCATACAACCAATTATATGGTAAAGTTGAATGAAAAATGGGTATGAATGTGCCTAAGATACTGAGTTTACCAATTGTGGTTATTTGTACAATTCTACATTGTGAGGGGATTGTACTATCATGTACATCAGAGAGCATTTTGCAAAGTGTATCCTTTGTTGCACACTGGCTTTCCATTAGAACCCCAAAAAGCAGAGAGATTTGGTTGATATCTAATATTCTATATTTTCACTGAACTGCTTATGTTAAAAACAGTGACTTGTTTTTATGGCTCGGCTTATCGCCCACAAAACAATAGACGCCAGAAGCCATAGATGTATTAAGTTTTTGCCATGATAATGTTGGCGATGTAAGTAGCTGCAGTAAAAGTTGCCTTTTACCACCACCACCCAGGGAAACTTAGTAAATCCAGACATTTCTGAGAACTAGACTCACAGGCAGTCCAGGATGGTGTGACGTGTTGGGATCCCTTTAAGTTTTCTTACCTAGAATGTCCTACAAACCTTAAACTTTGGCTAATATCAGGTATTTTCTTCACATTTCTGTGAGGAAAAGTACTGGAATCTGCAAGCATCTACAAACTTATTATCATCCAGCATTCCTTTGCTGCTGCTGCTGTTTTTATTTTGTCTGGAAGAACGGAAAGATTGCTGGTGCCATTTGTTTGGTGTGAGAACTGCCCCTAGTGTCTAATGGGTGGATCCCTGCTTGAAATGACTAGGCGGTATGGCCAGACAAGCAGTTGTATAACTCTGCCTACAGAGAGGACAGACTCTGTCAGCAGGCCGGCTTTGTAGACAGATTGCTATCCCTTAGAGTTCATCCCTCCTTGACAACTCAACCTACATGATACTTTAATTTGGTTGTTAAGAGGGTGGAGGTCACCAGTGATTTTCCCTCTTCATGAGAAGCAACAATGAGACGTGCCACTTGTCTGCATCTTCAGTGGTACAGAAACCTCTTTTTATGTGAATCCTGTTTTTTTAATTGGAATCGTTTCTGTATGCTTTTCCATCAGTTCTGTTCATACCTAAAGTGATCCAAAGTGATTCACAAATGCTTAAGAAGTTGAAGATTGTGAGAAATCCAAGTGAGGGGATCACAGGGCAGTCTGAAGTTAGTGAGACCCAATTGTAATAATCAGAGTCTTTCACTTGTGGTGTCCTGATGCCCCCATACTACGGGCATCCAAACTGGGAACCACATATCCCTTTCAGCACTTAACTCTCAGAGGAGTGTGCCAGAGCAGTCCAAGGCTTATTCACTGAGGTAGTGTAAGCTCGAGACTCCGAACGCAACAACACATAAACCCACACCATATTAATCAATGTTCAGTTTTATTTAAAATGAAAATTATTTTGATAAACACAAAATAACTATGCTCAAACTATTAATAGTGCAAATAGTTGGTGGAAATACTATTATTGACTCACACTAAAGGGCCTTGTAAACTTCCTGGGGCACATATGAAGGAACAGTTAAAGTTGAAGTAATCCCCTACATGTAAACTAGATCCTCCCATGCTGGAGGCTCCCAGCAGGCCCCTACTCCTAGAAACACAGTACCCTATATGGGTCTATTCGGACGTGGTTTGTGTTAATAAAAAGGTCAGGCCTACTGGGTTTGTTAGTACTATCACCATATTGTCAGTAGCCAAACAAAAGCCCTTCCCTGAAACATTCAGCCATGCACAACATTACAGAATAGTATCCTAGGTATTGTGTTTAACTTTAATTAGTTACATATGATTCTTATGGGCTTCAATAACCTGGCAAAAGCAAACAGTACAAAACAGTGTACTTTTCAATTGTGGTCTGATTCCTACCTTTATTAGGGATGTCTTCTAACTACAGAGAACCCAGGAAACAAGAGCTATGCATTCTAGAGTATATGAACCTAAAGGCGTTGCTCTGGCAAAGCTTAAAAAAGAAGGAAAGGTCTAATGAGGGGGGTCATTCTTTCTAGGCTTCGGAGCATTAGGTGTGACCAGTTTTGAAAAGGTGTGCAGGGCTTTATTTGGGGAGATCCGCCACTCTCCAGGGAGTCCCCAAGCACTAGAACTATTTTTGTTGTGCCCTGGGGCAAATTTGCTTTACTGCTACTCCAGGTCTCATTGGCACGACCTTGTCTTTAGGCACTGCTTTTGGACCGCCCACCAGTGTCGCTGGTAAATATTTCCTTTTTCTCATTTTATTGTTTGCAGCCCTAAACTTGGTGCACCCACTGCCTCTTCCTATGGGTTGCTTGCACACTAGTCAGTTAGACTGCACAGGCACTCCTGGAAATTTGTGGCCTCTCTGGGCTACCTGCACCTAAACTCCTTTCTGCATTCCCCACTGGACAGCCTGTCCAAAAAGATTAGTGTAATAGGCAAGAATGGTTATTCTCCATCATAACCTAGCTCTGCACTCCTTGATAGGTGTTTGCCTCCTGGCTCGCTGTTCCCATGCTCTCTGGAATATGTTATTTGAAGTGTTGACTTCTGTAACGCTCAGCCCAAATGGTACAAAATGGTTAGGATACTACTAAATAAATTTCCTTTCTGGTCTGGACACCAGTGATTCTGTTTTTCCCACCTCAGTCACCAATGTCATTATATGATAACGTCATGTTTGTAAGCGCTCCACTTGGATTTTCGGGAACATCAGGGCTTCTTCTATGGACTTGTTAGTGAGACGGCATGTGCAGTTTTTGAGCAGTTTGAGGATAGCAGAACTCCAGCTCGCTCCTTTGGTTTACTATCTAGTTTTTGCCAGTTCCACCAGCTATACTGTAAATTTAGGTGCTAATTTAGGGGCCTTGCCTGTCAACAAAGACAGGCCTCACAACCTATTGAACAGCCAGTGCTCACTTTTCTTGGCTCTATGCACAAGCTTGGTGGAAGTCATGGAGTTCAACAAAGGCAACATCCTTATTCCACCCTTGCATATTCTGCCACCACTGCCAAACCTCTTTACTGCCCCCCCCCCCAACAACCAGTTGGGGATAGTAAGGGGAGAATCTCACACTCCCTAATCAGTTGGATTTGTTAGCAAGGTTATGCCCTTACCTTCCTGGACAAATCATGCTGAATTTGCACAGGCTTTTTTACTCTCCTCAAAAGTGTGCTGAAGCTTAGAGAGTATTGAGCTACTGTTACCTGTATTTATTTGTCTCCAATGTGAATGTGGCCCTGAGACCAAACTTGGACCTCAAGATATAGAATTAGGTCCTCAAGAAAGGAAAGTTCAAGATGATGGCGCAGCTTGCTGGTGCCTTGGACTCCAAGGACTGGAATGGGACGTCCATTGAGCAGCAGGACTACAGTAAGAATCTCTTCTTTGTAGTAGGGTCATGTACCGATCCTGCAGTCCCACAGGAAATGTCTCCTGCTTGTAGTGGGGTTGGACCAATTCCAGTTTCTTTCAGGAGGTGATGCCGGTGGTCACAGCTCATCTTCATAGCTGTGGGGATACACATATTCACTTCCTTAATAACTGGCTGTTGAAAGAGTGCTCGCCTATGCTACTTTCAGACCAGGGCCCAGCGGAGCGGTGCTTGAGACGGCGGGGCCCAGAGGAGCGGTGCTTGAGACGGCGAGGCCCAGCGGAGTGGTGCTTGAGACGGCGGGGCCCAGCGGAGCGGTGCTTGACTGGAAGGGCCCAGAGGAGCGGTGCTTGACAGGAAGGGCCCAGCGGAGCGGTGCTTGAGACGGCGGGGCCCAGCGGAGCGGTGCTTGAGACGGCGGGGCCCAGCGGAGCGGTGCTTGACAGGAAGGGCCCAGCGGAGCGGTGCTTGACAGGAAGGGCCCTGTTCAGCGGTCCCTATCTGCACGGCGGGGCCCTGTTCAGCGGTGATATTCTGCACGGCGGGGCCCTGTTCAGCGGTGCCTATCTTCACGGCGGGGCCCTGTTCAGCGGTGCCTATCTTCACGGCGGGGCCCTGTTCGGCGGTTCTCTTCTGCACGGCGGGCCCTGTTCAGCGGTGCTCTTCTGCACGGCGGGCCCTGTTCAGTGGTGCTCATCCAGTAAGTCAAGGGAGTCAGACCTGGGCTGGACTCCCTGCTCAGTCCCCCTCCGACCGTGATGTTTCTGGACCCTTCGGTGACGGAGTCCTGGGCCCATGGGTGTCCTCCCTTACAGCTGGGACGTGGCATGTGGGGCCCACCTGCTCCGCGCTCCTGCTGCCTGACTTCTCCGCCCTGCTGCCCTTTCGCTCCTTAGATGTGGCTCTCGGGCCCTTGCCTCCCCTAGATGTTGTGGCAGGTGAAGTGGGCGAACTTTGCTCCTTGGGGGCAGCCGTGTCAGTTCTCTCACGGCGGCCTTTGTGTTTCCTGGTCCTCTTCCCTGGGGGGGGGGGCTGGATGTGTCCTTGCTGCTGATTGAAGTGTCACTGCTGGCAAAGGGTGGACTCCAGAACCCATGCACAACAGTGACACTCGTAGCTGGGCTGGTGGTGGCTGTGGTGCTCTTGGGACTCTTTGCAGATGGAGGGGGTGGGTCATCGGAGGGAAAGAGGTCAAGATTAGCGAGGAAAAGTTTTTTAGGACCAAGGTAAAGGGTAGGAGAAGTGGTGATGGGAGTGGAGGAAGAGGATGTGGTTGTAGGAGAGTCAGGTGTGCTGTCATTGGGTGAAGGTGCTGGTGCTGTAGGCTGTCGTGAGGTGGATGGCTGTTGGGTGGGTGGCTGCCTGCGTTTGTGTGTCTTGGAAGAGGGGGTGACAGACACAGTGGGAGAGGACACAGGGGACGTGTAAATGGCAGTGGGGGTGGTGACTGCACGCGTGCGGACTGTACTGGAGGGTGTGCTGGTGATGGAAGCACTGGCTGATGGTGGTGTGCATGCAGGTGTGAGTGTAGACGTCACAGGGAGGGAGGAGGGAGACGAGGAGGAGGGGGACACAGAGGTGGTAGTGACTGTTGGAATGTCTGCATCTGGGTGTTGCTTGGGTGAGTGTTTGTGTGATCTGTGGTGCTTGTGTCTGGATGAGCTGCCCTTGGGTGTTGAGGTGTGTGCAGGCTGGTCAGATGGTGTGGATGGGATAGGCTGAGGAACCGGAGACAGAGACAGGGTGGAGGCAGTCAGAAGAGGGAGGCTGGAAACAGGGACAATGGCTGCCGTCAGTGCTGAGGCCAGAGTATTGAACGATTGTTGATGGGCAGCCTGACCCGAATGAATGCCCTCCAGGTAGGCATTGCTCCGATGCACCTCCCTTTCTACCCCCTGGATGGCATTCAAAAGGGTTGTCTGCCCAACAATGAGCGTCCTCAGGAGGTCACTGAGCTCCGCACTGAGGGCAGCAGGGGTGACAGGGGCAGGGGCTGAGGTGCCTGGGGCGAAGGAGACGCCCGCCTTCCTGGGCGAGCGGGCACGGAGCGTAGGCTGAGGGGCTGCTGGGAGGGCGGGGCTGGTGCGCTGGGTGGCGGCTGTACCTGTAGAGGCAGGGGGCACGGATGTTGCCGCCACCTCTAGGGAGCACCCATCCGAGGACGGTCTGTGTCGCTGGTCTCACCACCGGTCCCCGTTGTGGTGCTCCCCTCGCCCTCCGGATCACTGGTGCCCTCGGTGTCTGTTCCTGGGGCCACCGGGGCCTTGTGACTGGCAGCTCCCTCGTGCTCCGATGCCAAATCTCCTCCGCCTGATGATGCTAATGCACACATGCACAAGAAGATGAAGAAGAAGGGTGGGGGGAGAAAAACGAAGACCAGGTTGAGTGCATGCAATGTCAACACCGTTGGCGGAGAGGACAGACAGAGGAGCCTCATGCACTACGCCGCGCATTCGGGGTACACTACTCAGTACTCCTGACTAGGACAACAGGTCTAGAGACGACAAACGCGCACATGTGTGATGCTGGACCATCAATAGCTGTACTTGTCACCCTACAGAGGTGGGGGCCTGGAGCACAGGGACATGCCTAAGGGAGGGGACTAGCCTACAGAAAGCGCCCTGGCCTAATGTCACCCACAGCCCTCCTCCCCCACCCAGACGCCTCCACTGCGCAGAAAGATAGGAGAATGTGCTGATACTCACCCCCTTGTGTCTGCTGTGATGTCCTCAAGCGCCCATCCAAATCAGGGTAGGCCACCGCCAGGATCCGGGACATCAGGGGGGTCATGGTACGACTGGCACCCCTCCTAGGTTGGGAGGCCATCCCCAGCAGTGACTCGGCGGTCTTCCTGGTTCCGCGGCGGATGTCCTCCCACCTCTTGCGGCAGTGGGTGCCCCGTCTGTTGTGGACCCCCAGGGTCCGGACTTCCTTGGCGATGGGACGCCAAATGTCGACTTTCTGATGGGCGCTGACCTATTTGACATGTACAGGGTGGGAAGGAAACATTCATCAATGAACTGCATGTTAGATGTGATTGGCCCCCCTCACCAACTTTGCCAAATGGCACATGCTCTCATCTGTTGTGCGTTGCACTCCTCATTCGCCCCCCACCCCACCAACTTACATCCACCCCACTCCACACAGGCATCGCCCATTCCATGTGCACACGGTGTACTTACCTGTTGGTCTGGAGGACCGTAGAGTAACGCATACTGGGGGAGGACCCCATCCACGAGCTTCTCCAACTCTTCAGACGTGAAGGCAGGGGCCCTTTCCCCAGTCGCAGCAGCCATTGTCACTTCCAGACCGAGGTCACAGCAGCACTTGCAGTATAGGTCCTCTCCTGTGGATGATCAGGTCTCGAGTGATTAAGCAGATAGAAAATGGTGGTCACGCCCGCGGCGGTGCGTACCGCGGCAGTGCGTACCGCGACCGCCGGCGCACCTCGTCATTGGCTCCTGAAACCCATAGGCTACAATGTTAACCAATGCGGCTTCGTATAGCGGTCTTCGACCGCCTACCGCCACGGTGCGCCCCGCCAGCGCATTGACCTCACATCCCATTGTCCCACTTCACAGGTCAGGCAGCCGCCATTTCAAGGGCCCACATGGCATAATTTGTACTGCGTCACACAGGCCTAGGCCTTGCATTGCCACACATACACGCTCTCAATACATAGATAACCGTGTGCTATGCAAGCTGTGGTGAACGTACCTGTGAGTTGCTTGACTCTGTGCTCCATGTTGTCCTTCCTAGGAACCGTCCGCTGGGACTTGCGAGGAGAAGGATGAATCCTCGCGTGTACCGACCGCTGGTGGACCTGTCGACAATGGAAGAACGCCACATCATACTACGATACCGACTTGACCATCCATGAACTGTGTGCCCAGCTGGAGCCAGCCCTGATGTCCCCCATCCGCCAACCCACAGGAATTCCCCCTCTGGTGCAGGTTCTGTCAGTCCTCCATTTTCTTGCAAGTGGCTCATTCCAGACGACAGTGGCCATGTCATCTGGAATGTCTCAGCCCATGTTTTCAAAAGTTTTGTCTAGAGTGTTGTCTGCCCTGACGAAACACATGCGGAGTTACATTCTATTCCCTGAGGAGGTTGATTTGGCCACTGTGAAGGGTGATTTTTATGCCCTTAGACATATCCCCAACATAATTGGTGCCATTGATGGGACCCATGTGGCCTTAGTACCCCCAAAAGACGATGAGCAGGTGTACAGAAACAGGAAAAGTTATCATTCTATGAACGTTCAGGTGGTCTGTTTGGCTGACCAGTACATCTCCCATGTAAATGCCATGTTCCCTGGTTCAGTGCATGACGCGTATGTGATGCGTAATAGCAGCATCCCTTATGTGATGGAACAGCTACAGGGACAACGTGTGTGGCTAATAGGTGACTCTGGTTACCCCAACCTGCCTTGGCTATTGACCCCAGTGAGGAATCCCCGGACCAGGGCTGAGGAACGGTACAATGAGGCCCATGGGCGGACTAGGAGGATCATAGAAAGGACCTTTGGCCTCCTGAAGGCCAGGTTTAGGTGCCTGCATATGACAGGGGGATCCCTGATGTACTCACCAAAGAAGGTGTGCCAGATCATCGTGGCCTGCTGTATGCTTCACAATCTGGCATTGCGACGTCAGGTGCCTTTCCTGCAGGAGGATGGTCCAGATGGTGGTGTTGAAGCAGCTGTGGAGCCTGCGGAGAGTGAAGAGGAGGAAGACTCAGAGGACGACACAGACAACAGGGACAGAGTTATCCAACAGTATTTTCAGTAGCACACAGGTAAGAATCACCCACGCCATTTTACATTTACTTGAAGACTCCTGCATCTCAACTTTGTCTATTTCCCCCCAGTTCTTTTAGACTGATGTTTGATTTTCCCTTCCCTTTTCAGTGCTGTATGACCCACTGCGTGACTTCTGGTTGGTTAGCCCATGGACTAATGCTTATTAACCTCGGTATGTTTTCAACACAAAGTTAACCGAACATAATTGATCTGTAATGTGTTATACATTTGTAAATAATACAGGCTGACTCCTGATAGATATCAGTGCAATGAGTGATTTATTTGTAGTGCTAGATAATGGTACATGATATTAACATGGTGATGGGTGGGGGTGGAGTAATGTCCATGGCAGAGTCCAGTTCTCAGTCTCACAGGTGCATTGTCCATATGCCTGTGGAAGGATGGAGCAGGGGCAGTTCAAGGTTGGACAGGGTGGCAATGTGGGACAGTGAGATGACTTCAGGGGGTATCTCATGCTGGTGGGGGTCTTGACATCCTACTCTGTCTATTTTTTTGATCTCAGGCTCCTCTTGCGGGGTGGTTGTTCTTCAGCAGGAGTTGGGGTTCTGGTGGCCTGTCGTTGTGGTGGGGCCTCCTGACCACTAGCGCCGGCGGAGGTGGTAGGCTGTTCCTGGTCCGGGCTAGTGACAGGGGCCCTGTGTGGTGCCACATGGTCCCGCAATGTGTCTTCTATACGGTTCAGGGCCTGGACTATGCTCCCCATAGCGGTAGAGATGTTGGTGAGTTGATTGCTGAACCCCATGTAGCGTTCCTCCTGCTGTGCCTGGATCTCCTGGAACCTGGCCAGTACCGTCGCCATCGTCTCTTGGGAGTGGTGGTAGGCTGCCATGATGGTGGTGAGGGCCTCTTGGAGAGTGGGTTCCCTGGGCCTCTCCTCCCCCCCCCTGTCGCACAGCAGCCCTCCGAGTTGCCCGGTTTCCCCCGGCCTCTGTCCCCTGGACGGTGTGCCCACTACCACTGCCCCCAGGTCCCTGTTGTTGTTGGGGTGGTGGGTTAGCCTGGGTGCCCTGTAGTGGCAGATACACTGCTGATTGACCTGTCCTAGAGACAGAGGCATGGGCCCGCTGGGTGGGAGCTGTGCTGTTGGTCCCAGAGGGGGTTGGGTCTGGTGTGGCCTGTGTCTGTGTGTGGGGAACCCACTGTCCAGAGGTCCCCGATGGTCCGGGCTGGTCATCAGGTTCCAGGTCGACAGGGCTGCTGTCATCACTGGGGGCCTCTTCCGGGGGTGGGATGGACATTTCTGGACCCTCCTGACCGGTGTGTTGGCGTTCGGGTCCTGCATGGGGTAAGAGAGTATGGTTATTGTTTCTGAGTGTGCTATTGCGTGCGATTTATGGGTGCCCTTGTCCCCCAGTGCTGCCATTCCCTTGGGGGAGGTGTTGTGAGGGTGTTTTGGTGGGGGGGGGTATGTGCAGTGGTCATGCTTAGGTGATGGGTGTCCATAGTTTGTGGTGGCATGCAGGGGTTGGTGTTGGGTGGGTTGTGCTGGAGAGACATTCTCAGGGAGGATGTGTGATAGGGGCTTGGGGGTGAGGGTGGTGGTGGGGGTTAGCATGCTGGGGGGGGTGAAGTAGTTGAGATTGTACTTACCAGAGTCCATTCCTCTGTGTACTCCAGCGAGGCCATCAGGATGCAGGATGTTTAGTACCTCTTGCTCCCATGCTGTGAATTCGGGTGGAGTGGGTGGGGGTCCCCCGCCAGTCTTCTGCACTGCGATGTTGTGTCGCGAGACCATCGAGCGCACCTTTCCCCGTAGGTCGATCCAGCGTTTGCGGATGTCGTCCCGATTTCTGGGATGCTGTCCCACCGCGTTGACCCTGTCCACGATCCGCTGCCATAGCTCCGCCTTCCTGGCTATAGTGGTGTGCTGCACCTGTGAGCCGAATAGCTGGGGTTCAACTCTTATAATTTCCTCCACCATGACCCGGAGTTCTTGGTCCGAAAAGCGTGGGTGCCTTTGGGGTGCCATGGGGTGGTGTGGATGAGGTGTGGGGTGGTGTATGTGGTGATGAGTGTGTTGTGCTTTGTGCTTCTATGTGGTGTGTGTGATGGTGTAGTGTGCCTCTGTGTGATGTAGCTCTCTATTCTGTGATGTGTCTCTCTCTCCTTCGTCTCTGATCTTTGGTCGTAGGGGTTTGTGGGTGATGTGGGTGTGTGTTTTATATTGGGTTGGATGTGTGGGAGTGGTGTGTGTATGTGTATCAGGTGTGTGTATTTCAAATTGTCCAATGTGGCTGTGTTTTGGAGCTGTGTGTGTATTTTGAGCGCGGCGGTTTGTACCGCCAATGGAATACCGCGGTTGAAAGACCGCCGCGTGGATTTGTGGGTCAGAATGACATGGGCGTGTTTCTGTTGGCGTGGCGGTGGAGGTTTGGTCATCTCCAGTTTACCACTGGCCGCTGATGTGGCGGCCTGCTGTGGATGTCGGATTTTTTGAGGTTTGTCAGTTGTGGGTCAGAATGACCGTGGCGGTTTACCGCGGCCGCGGCGGTAGAATGGCGGACTTCTGACCGGCGGTAAGGGCCTTTTACCGCCGAGGTCAGAATGACCCCCTGTGTGTCTTATTTTTCTGGTGCTGAGAACCCGTGCATCCCTTCTCTGAACAGTGGTACAATTCTTTCTATGTTGGGCAGTCCTTCCTGCTCACTGAGTTCTCTCTACCACATACCTCTAAAGAGAAGTAAGCAGCACCAGTTAGAACCACGAAAATCACTTACTTTATACATTGATTGGACTGAAGCATACTTTGTGGATGATCAGCTCATTGTTTGATTTGCCCATGCAAAGAAATGAAAGACACTGCAGTAATAGACCTCATCATGATGGGTTGTCCTTAGCATCAAATTGTGTTATGCTTCACCCAAGGAGCATCCTAAGGGCCTTAAAGCTAATTTCACAGGGCAACAGTGGTACCTACATCTCGAGCACATGGTTTTCTGATTCTAAACATTTGCCAGGCAGCCAGCTGCGCATCCACCCATACTTCACCAAGCACTAGTGTATTGTCTGTTGGTGTAGTTTTGCTCACTTGGTCCTGCAGGACTTCTTGCAGACCCACCTCCTTGAGAGGGCATTGCTTTGGTATCCGTTAACAAGATGATGAATTTGCAGTAAGCATAATTCATCAAAAGTGGGTTACCTTCAGTAATGCTGTTTCGGTGGTACGTTATCTCTTCGAAAATTCCTCATAACCTTCCCGTCTCCCCATTCTGTGGAGAGACTTTCAATAATAATAATATAGTGTGAAGTTAGGTTTGCATGCTGCCACATCATTTAATTCTCTCAGGTATACTCCACATTTCAAGCCCTTGAAAAGAGAGTAAATAAATTAATGTCAGCACGTGTTTGCAGCTCTGCCACATCATGTCCCAAGACGGGATACAGTTGACACCGAATCCAGTGGAACAACCTGCTGATGCGCAGAACCCATTTCAAGAGTTTCTGGAGCCAATCTGGCTTCTGGGGAGACTCACAGGATTACCCACCAGAAAGACTGTTATCAAAAGTAAGGTACTTATTTCTCTGATGAAGTAGTCTACCAAACAGTTCTGTGGGTGCTATTCCAATAAATACGGCTGAATTTTAAAGAATACAAGCTTAGGTCTATCCCCTTTGTTCATATTACTTGGACAAATACTACAATATAGAGACAGTAGACTCAGAATATCAAGAATAGAAACAAAGTGAATTAGCTACATTATCAACACCACCTTGCAAAGAGAAAGCCTTGGCGATGCTGATACTAGTTTACATCTAATTTCAAACTATTTGAGCTTTTGTTGCTATGTAGCAGTTGTATTTTTTCATCTCTGCTGCCTCAGGCTGTCTTGCCAGTCTCGAACACGGCCCTTATGTTCTATGTATCGATCTTGGTTGGAAGTAGGTGGATCGGCTTTGTGGCTTCCAGGGATTTCTGGCTTTTACCACAAGGCGCCATAGCTCTCCCTAAAGGAGATTCTTCTCTCGCCCAGGTGGGAATGTCTTTTGGTTGATTTTTTCTGAAACTATGGTTCTTTTACATGGTGAAGTAGCTAGCCCAATACATAACCCTCCTCCTTACGCAGCTGAGCTTGGGACTCACCATGGCACAGTCTCAAAGTGGAAGATTAGTACTGAAAAACAAAAAATCCATTACCCCGAACACACAGGGTCCTTTCCCCATGCACATAGCAGCCATTAATTGATTTCCCCCCTAGGACCTCCATGCAAGTTGACAATCAATGTGGTCTAACGGGTGGTCGTGTTATTAGGGTGAGTGTTTCTGTCAGGGGAGACTTCCTGGGGCTCCTTCAGTGGAATCCCTGTGGTTCAGATTGACACCTTTCTTAGAAAAATACTATCTACTTGTTTACTTCTGGCTGTTCTGGAACAGCTGATAGGTCAAAAATCAAGTGATCAGGTTCTTTTGTAAACTGACAATTACCCCTCCGTTTCCTCTGATAATTATTCTGAGACGATTAGACAGCTCTTAAATGAATACTTTTAACTGAGTTCAGTAAGTTTTTGCTGTTAATGTTGCAGAAGGGAAAAAATACTGCATTTCACTGCATTCCCCAATACCTTAACCAGCCTGAATTTAAGAATATAGGCAGGTAGAAAAAAAATGACCAGATGTCATCCCTAACCTAAATGAGCATGGGAAGAGCAAGTTTGGCCAGAGTGTAATCAGCCCCTCTTTGTCAGGTGCCCTGCATCTGCCGAACTCTGACCCCACAAATATAATGGAATTCCAGACCGCATGCCTCGTGTGCACTGCCCGTGGTTTCTCTCGTCAATATTTGAAGTGGTTAAACAACAATACATCGATAGCGAGAGTTCGAGTATATGGTCTATGCTTTATAATCGAATGATCCAGCAAAACAGATTTTCCCAAAAATCAAAACCATAATAAATTAGGTTTCTAACATGAAAACATTTGTGTCAGTGGAAGTATTTTAAAGGCTTTTTAAAACGAACTCAATGCATTACTATACAAATACTTGGTTTTGAATGTCGGGATACACTCTTTAATATCTGTGATGTCAGTATGGTACACTCGGATCTTTTTAACAGGGCTAATTTCCCTAAAATCTACAAACTACTTTTATGCATTTTGTCTCTTGTTTTATATCATAGGCAAAAAGATTAAAGTGCAGTTAAATTTATACACAACCAGAGCTCACTTTACATATGAGAGATTTTGCTTTTTTACTGACGGAAAATATAAAGAAGGGATCATTATACACAGTATCTTTTACAATGCTGCCATCTACAGTATGTCAGCAAAAGACACGCTTCTACATCTGTTATAATTAATACTGTTCTGATGTCTAAGTGATATAACGGTGCGACGTTCAGATTTGTTGCATTTCTTTCCAACTTTAATGATCTAGACTGTTTTGTCGTGGATATTCCGAATTTTTTTAACCGTCAAACAGTTAATCACGTTAAAGTGTGCACGAGTAGATTTGTGTTTGCATAAATATATGTATTTACAAAGGAAAATACGTCGAGACTTTTATATTACCTTTTTGTTTGTGTTCGAAACTTTTCGAATTTGGATGTTTTTACCTCTATTTAAAATTACTCGGACTTGCTTACCTACTGTTTTGATTGAAACATTTAAATGATATTTACAGCAATACAGATGGCGCAATAGAACAGTACATTCGTCACAATCACAATACAGACAGTTAGGGTGACCAGACGTCCCGGATTTCCCCGGACAGACCTGGTTTTTATGGATCAAATTTGTTTATTGATATATCGTGATATTGAACAAGATACATAGCCATGCGCCTACAACCATAATGGCCGGCAACAAGAAAGCAATAAAGGTCCATCGTTTCAGCTCCATAGAAAGGATCTATAGAAAGCGTTGTGCGAGTGAGTAGTAGCTGTAGTGCAATATCAATTGACTTATTTCAGACCGCCAAACAAGAACCCTTTCCGTGCTGGCGATAAACCAGGCATCAGATGGGGAAAGAAAACAAATTATGAGCATAACCAAAATCAAGACAACGAAAACATAGACGCAACATGTAAACAGTAGAGCTCCCCCGTTTGTCTTTCGCGCTGCCACTCACCTCCACCCTCCCAGTCCAATTCCCTATTATCAGCCAAGCCCAGATCCTCATCCCACCTGCGGAACGCCGACCGTCCATCCAGACGTTAGGCATCTTGCAGGAGCCGCAAACTCTTTAAATATGCGGGGCAAGTAAGTTCGTTGAATTCAGCGGATAGGATCTGTATAAACGGTCTCCAGAGATCAGGCACCTCAACCGCCCTCTGTGTAGCCGCCAATGTTAGTTTCTCCATTGCTAGGATAAACCAGAGTTTGTGGAGCCATGCAGTGTGAGTCGGTGCTCTATCCGTGCCTCATAATGCTAGAATGCACTGGTGTGCCGCATTGAGTGCAAGGGCAATCTGTCGACCCCTCAAGGAGCGGAGGGGAAAGGTGAGAGAGTTTGAGAGGCCCAGTATAGTAAACGTCGGGAGTCTGGGGATCTCAGTGTGAAATACTCTATGTCGTCGAGTATGCTCTTCCAATATCTTTGCAGTTTAGGACAGTGCCACAGCAAGTGAATGAACGTGCCTGTGTTTCCGCACCCCCTCCAACATAGCCCAGACTTAGTGGGATCCCATGCATGTATCCTCGTCGGGGTGTAATACCAGTGTGTAGCTATCTTGTAAGCCGTTTCAGCCCCGATGAGTTATGGGCTGTGTGGTGTGCTCTGAAATATATACCGTCCCACTACTCCTCCGTCAGTTCCCTCCCCACCTCATTCTCCCATCTTTTCTGCCCTCTAGATTAGTGTGAACGTGGGGCTTCGCGGAGAAGCTTATAGATTTCTGATATCATCTGCTTATCGTCTTTCTTCGCTAAGAGCCATTTCTCAAAAGGCATGAGTGTTCTAGCCACCAAGGGCTTAATCACTGGTTGAAGCACCCAGTGTCGGACCTGACAGTATGTCAGTCTATCTACCTTCGTTAGTCCGTATGCCTCTCTCATTTGTTCAAAGGGGACGATGCCATCCCCGTCATAAAGGCAGCCGGCCCTCCTACACCCCGTCATACCAGCGTTGGAAGCCCTCAGCTTGTAGGCCAGGTGTAAAGTCTGGATTTGCACAGATCGGCGTCATGGGGGAGGGAAAGGTCGTCAGGCCATACTTCCTCGCCACAGCGTCCCAGACCCGGAGAGTCACGTCCGTGATGGGCGATGAGTAAAGGCCTTTCGCCCTATGTCTATGTCTCAGCCAGGGCTCTTTCCAGATATGGGACCCGGCAAACGCCTGATCCATGAAACACCAGTGCTTCTCAGTGAGCAGTCGGCTCCACTCCAGTATAATTTGCAGCTGGGTAGTACTTTAGCAGGCATGGTACCGCTAGCCCCCCCTCCCCCTTAGGCCTGTAAAGTGTGTGGTATGACACACGCGCGGGCTTCCGATTGCAGATACATTTCAAAACCGCTGACTGAAGGGTATAGATGGTGGTGGGCGGTGGAGCCAAGGGGACTGTCTGGAACAGATAGAGTATGCGCGGCAGGATCGTCATTTTGATGACAGCAACCCTACCGAACCAAGATAGAGTATGTTTCCCCCACGTCTCTAAGTCTTTCACGATCTCTGTTGAGAGAGAGGCATAGTTCGCGCGAACCGTGTCCGCTGTCTTTGTGGCTAGAACTATGCCAAGATATAAGACATGTGTCTTAGACCACTGAAACGGGTATCTGGAACGTAGTTCTTTCTCATGATCTAGGGGGACCGACAGATTTAGGATTTGAGATTTCTGTGCATTCACCTTGAACCCTGAGGCTAAGCCAAATGTATGCAAGGCATTCGTAAGCGCGGGGAGTGAGACAATTGGGTCCGCCAATGTAAGAATTACATCATCTGCGTATAGGCTAATAAGGTGGTGGTCCCCTCCAAATTTAATGCCAGTAATCCGGGGATCATCCTGAAGCCTTTGTGCAAAAGGCTCCATATAAAGAGCAAATAAAAGTGGGGAGAGCGGACACCCTTGCCTCGTTCCCTGTCTGATCGGGAACAGCTTCAATAGCGTCCCATTGATTCAGACTGCTGCCTTGGGCTCTCTGTACATGCATTTTATCCAGGTCAGGAGCGCCGGACCGACTCCAAAGTGCTCCAAGACCCGGAAGAGATAGGGCCCTATCCCTACCCTATCAAATGCCTTCTCCGCATCGATGGTGAGGAGGAGTGCCTCCCTCTTGGATCTGTGCGTTTTATCTATTAAATGTAAGAGCCTTTTCGTATTGTCACCACACTGTTGGTGGGGTATGAAACCCGCCTGGTCGGGGTCAAAAAGTCCAGGCATATAGGGATTGAGGCGCTGCGCTAAGATGCCCGTAAATAGTTTGGCATCGATATTTAGGAGTGAAATAGGCCGGTATGATCCACATTCCACCGGGTTATTCCCAGGTCTGTGAATGACCGTAATGGTGGCCTCAAGCATGCTGGGGGCAAGAACCTTGGTCTTCAGGAAGGAATTGAAAAGCCGTGTAAGGATGGGGGCCAACTCTGGACAGAAAGTTTTATAAAAGAGTGAAGTATAGCCGTCCGGGCCACGTGATTTCCCCACCACCAGACGGGAGATAGCCGAGATAACCTCCTCTATCTTTATGGGTTGATCTAGCCGGTCTGCATCCCGCTCATTGAGTGGGGTAATCACAGTGTCGGCCAGGTAAGCGGAGGGATCAAGGCCTGTTGCTGCGTCTGCTGCATATAGCTTTCCATTAAAGTCAGAAAAAGCTTCCGCTGTTTGGGTGTCTGTACGGGCCTCTCCCTGGGAGGGGGAACGCACCATCATTATGGCATTGGTGTGGCTCTGGGCTCTTAGTTTATGGGCAAGAAGTTTCCCAAATCTGTTTCCCCCTGTATAGAATTTATGTTTGAGCCATGCTAGAGCATACTCTGCCCGGTCCCAGTCCAGTCTCCTCAGCTGTAAGCGTACTTTCTCTAGTTCCTCCATACTCTGGGAGCTCCTGTATGTTTATGAGAGCGCTCCAAAGCAGACACCCTGTGTTCCAGCTCTTCTCTCTGATCTCTCTGGGCCTTGTTTTCCTTGGCCGACAGGGACATCACCTCCCCTCGTACAACTACCTTTAGCGCTTCCCAAAGTGTTTCTAAACTGGTAGCTCCGGTATCATTGTGATTGAGATAGTCTAGTATCGCTTGTCGGACGGCCTCTACCATAGCCTTGGACTGTAGGATCGTATCCCGAAATCACCAACCAGGGCCACGGGCTCGAACACCCTCGATTTGTGCCGTCCGGTTTATAGGGGCATGATCTGTTACGGCCCTGGGCTCTATCTCCATAGCCAGCACTCTAGAGCAGAATTTTGAGGAGGCCAGGAAGTAGTCTATCCGCGTGTACGTCTTTGAGGACGCGGAGTAAAACGAATAGTCCTGGGTGGCTGGATGCATCTTCCGCCAGACATCGTCGAGGTCGCAGTCTGCTAGCCATTGCCGCTCCGCGGGTTATAGAGCCCCCGTCTGCCCATGTCTGTGCCCTGATCTATCTAGGTCATTATCCATAACAAGATTGAAGTCTCCTCCCACGAGTAGAGCACTGTCCGGAGTCATGAGCGTCGTAGATATAGCCTGTCTCATGAATGTTTCTTGTTGAGTGTTAGGTGCATAGATAGTTGCGATTGTGAAGTGAAATGAGTCTATGCGCTCTCTAAGGGCCAGGTATCTGCCCTTAACCGCGTGAAGCTTAGCTGTGATCTCCCCACGGAATGTTTTCGATATCAAAATTGCCCCCCCCATGTTTCGTGGGAGCTGAGGACCAGAACTGGTGGGGGAACCATTTAGAGCGCATGCAATATGTATTTTTGGCCAGTCGATGTGTCTCTTGCAGTAAGCATATCTGGCCCTTAGAGTGTTTCCAAAAAGGAGAGTATTGCCATTCTTTTCGAGGGGCTGTTAAGACATTGAGGCTTTTGCATTTAAATGTCACATGTGGGTGCGTGATCGGGAGGCCTTAGTAGCAAGGTGAGGGCACGGGGCATGTGGGTCTGTACAGGTGAGTATGGATCCTGAAGGGGGAGCATGTCTAAACAAAACAAAAGCACAACAGGTGCACTTCCAGCCACAACCAAGTCCTCTATAGGAAGTACTCCAAGAGGATAAGTACAAATCAGAGGTCGTCATTATCTCACAGGTCTCTTCTGTGGGGTCGAGAGGCCCCAACGCCCAGGCCGCCCTCCAATATCATAATTTCTCCATCGTAGAACTGCCTCGGGCCCCCCAGATCTGCTGGTAGCCGTCAGTGTCTATGTACTGGTCCCTGCCGTGATGCTGTCCAGAACAGACTGTCTCTCGAGTGCTCTCTCAGCCGATGTCAGCCTCTGCTATTTCCTTTTCTTCTCTTTCCGTTGCCATCTCGAGCGGTGTTCAGGAGGCTCATCCTCCCGGGACCCTGTCTGTTGTTCAGTCTCCTCAATGTTAAGGATCCAGCGGGCTTCTTGGAGTGATTTAACTTGTCGAAGCTGGTCCCCCCATCGGAACACAAGGCGACAGGGGTGTCTCCAATTATAAGGTGTGGAGTGAGCCCGGAGGTGCTCAGTGATGGGCTTGAATTCTCTTCGCCTTTGTAGCGTCAGTAGGGAGAGGTCCTGGTAAAGCTGCACAGTATGCCCCTGAACTGCATCTGGGGGAGATTCCGCGCCCTCTGGAGGATGTCTTCTTTTGTCGTAAAGTTGTGGACGCACGCTAGGATATCAGGCGGGTGTGCTCCAGTGCCCCCTTGGCGGCCTACTCTGTGTACTGGATCCAGTGTAAGCTCCTGCCTACTCTCTGGACCTAGAAGGGAGCAGAATAGAGCTGTTACAAACTCCCTGGTGTCATCTCCCTCCGCTCCCTGAGGAACCCCTCCAATGTGGATATTATGGCGTCTGGAGTGATTTTCCAAGTCCTCGGACGCGATCCGCAGCTGCTCTTGGTGTTCGCGCAGTCTGAGGATTTCTTGCTGCAATTGTTCGACTTCGTCTCCTCTAGAGATCTCATTGTCTTCTATATTTGAAACTCTGTCCCCCAAAGAGGTGCTGTCTGCGTGCAGTTCTCTCATGTCCTGGGATATGTCTTTCCTTAGTTCCTGCAGGTCCGTTCTCAGAGTGTCAAACAGGGCGGTAAGGAAGCTTTTCGTAACCGGGGCCTCTCCATCATCTTCGGTGGTGCCATGATCCGTGGGTCCTCTTGGTGGGGCAGCTGCCTCGGGGGGCTTGTTCTGCGTGGGGTGTGACCTCGTCAGCATCTCCCTGACCGACTGGTCCCTCTTGGGTTTGGAGGAAGTCATTACCAGGCTGCTCTCTGGACTCCCCACCACTTCCCCTCAAACCAGGCAGCACCAGGCGGATCCCCAGATGCCTCTCCACGGGCCGAACCGTCCCACTGAGTCTCTTTTGCCGGTCAGGCCCAGCTCTCCCGCTTCCCGAGCCCCAGAGCCTCCTCCGCTGGTGAGGCGGGGGGCCCAGCCTCCGATGCCCCGTTTCTAGGCCCACCTAGCAGCTCTCACTGTTCTCAGGAACCCCGGGGAGCAGGACGGGAGTCGCACTAGTCCGCCGTCTGTCCCCGCCGCTCCGCGGGCTGATCAGTCCCACCGAGTGCCCTCACCCTTAATGGCGCAGCTTCCTCACCTCTGCTACCCTAGTAGTGGGGCAGGGGAAGTCCCAGTGTCACCAGGACTGGCTCCCAGGGCCCTAACAGGTCTTCTCAGGGCCGGGGGCAGGCTGCTCCACGAAGCCGCTCTCTACATCTGCCCCTCCCCCTGTCTCGTACCTATGCGGCCCAATGCGTGCCGCCGCCCTCTTCTCCTCTAAGCCGCTCTCGGTAGTGGCGCTGGTGTGTCTGGGTCTGTCCACCCGTATCTCCCAGTCTCACGGAGGTCGCCGGCCTCGTCCATCCCAGGCACCGCTGGCGGCCTGCGTTGGCGGATCTCCACCTCCGATCGAGCGCTGTGTCGAGGCACACCGCATGACCCCTAGGTCCTAGCTGGACCCCCCCAGTATTTGGGGGCGGTTATGATGTGGGGGCCCAGTGCCAGTCTGCCGTTTGTAGGTCTGGGTGGCGGAGCTCTCCCGTGCGCGTCTGCTCATGCCGCCATCTTGGTCACGCCCCCCAGACCTGTTTTTTTAGAGAACTGTCCTGGTGTCCCGACACTTCTCCTAATTTTAAACAAATGTCCCGGTTTTTGGGACAAAGGTCAAATTATTACATAATGTCCCAGTTTTTGGGAGAAAGGTCAGATTATCTAGGGAAGCATAAATTCAAGGTATGCTCTCCTTTAACAGACGCCTACAGAGTATGCAATAATTAAAGTATTTTATCTGTTACTGTGAGGGAACACAGTCCTCTGTCTGCTCTCAGTAGATAGACGGAGTGGGGGTGGGCAGAGAGAGGTGGGTGGGGGCGGGTTGGGAATGCAGGGTGGGAGGTCAAGCCATAGCTAATTTTATATGTATAGTCGTGTAAGTGTGTGTGTGTGTGTGTATATATATATATATATATACATATCTATATATATATATATATATATATATATATATATATATATATATATATATATATATATATAAGCTATGCAAAAAAACGGGACAGGCCAGATAGAGTGAGAGTAAAGTCGCTAGTCCTTCTTTTATGTCTGACCTGTCCCGGTTTTTGCTCCTCAAAATCTGGTCACCCCACAGACAGTGCAAATGTAGTAGGAGGACCAGGCTTACCCGGTCCCAGCTCCCTCCCTCCAGTACACACCGATATATTTAACGCAGTAACATAGTTACAGCATGAGGCAGGGTCAGCTTTAGCGCTGGTGGTGCCCCGTGAGGCAGTCTTTTAGAGCTGGCTGGCCCCCACCTAGTGACCTCTTTCTCCACGAATTCCCTCATTATCATCTTCTAACAGTGCCCCCATATCTCTATAGCTCTTCTTTAGCATGCACTTAGTTGTTTTAGAGTGCTCACTCACACTCATTTCTGTAATCTTCATGGTACACATCCTTCACAGCGCATTAACCCTCTGCGCTACTTTATGATGTGGGGTGCTCCCAGGGCGCACAAAATAAGGGCATTATTACTGAGAGGAGATAGTTCAAAGCACTGGAGGGAATTGCAGCATCCATAAAAGTGAACTAGAGGCAGGAGATGTGGACCTGGAGGAGGGCGGAGCAGCAGACGTGACTGCCAGAGACACAGACGTGGAGGAGGGTAGAGCAGCTGAAACGACTGTAGTAGTCGCAGACGTGGACACGACATGGAAGAGCAGCAGTGAGGAAAAGCAGAGCAAAGATCATTGCTCTACACTGGAGGGAACTACAGCATCCATGAAAGTGAACTAGAGGCAGGAAACGCAGTCGTGGAGGAGGGCAGAGCAGCAGACGTGAATGCAGGAGACAGATGTGGAGGAGGGCAGAGTAGCAGACATAACTACGGGAGATGCAGAAGTGGACACGGTGTTGAAGAGCAGCCGGGAGGAAAGAAGAGGAAAGATCTTTGGACTCACAACCCTTTCCCCCTCCCAGCCCACTACCGCTTAGCTGCTTGACATCATCGAAAGCCCAGGATATTTGAGGTTAGCATCAGGGGCGTCCAAATACAAGGATTAGCCATGGGCTCCGGCCCTGCTCCTAGCAGCCACATTTGCATCCGCATGGACAGTACCATCGACGGAGGTAAAGGCAAAGGCCGTGACACTACTAGTGTGTCACCAGCATTTCATCATCCTGTTTCTACTGCAGAACTGGCTTTATCCTGCACCAGCCAGCATTACGCTGGCACTGTCCTTAGTGTACCAGGGGAACTGGTGGCTGCAGGTAGGAGCTGAAGGTTGTAGTTGGAGGGAGGGATTGCCCCATCCCCGGAGCGCTCCTCCCTCACAAGCTGCTCTACCTTTTTGCCTGCTTTTTGAACTTAGCAATATTTGGAAGCAGCAGGCCTGAGTGGCAGATTTGAAGGTTCTCGCAGCATGCTCATGCCCCTTTCAGCATACGGTTGTAGCAGTGGCAGTAGTCTTAAATTGAGAGAAAGGCGTGGCCGCGTTGCGATCAAAGACATTATCCTAGGATTCCAGCAGATGGGAGCCCATCAAACTATATCTAACCTTTTGCAACACTTCCTGCAGGGAATTCCAGGGAGTGAACATTAGGAAGTTTATCAAGGCCAATAAAAAAAAAGGTGAAACTCGGCCCAGGAGAGCTCCCCCCTCACGGTCTACTGTGCCTCCCCCCCACTTTCCTTTCCTGTGAACTTAGCAACTTTTGGGCGCAGTAAGCCTGAGTGGCGGTTTTGAAGGCCCGTGCAGCGTGTTTGTGCCCCTCCCTGCACTCAGTCGTAGTAGTAGCAGCCTTAGCATTGGCCTTTGAGTCTAAAGGGAGGTTTTGCAGCACTGCCTTTAAAGACACTATCCTATCACTCCAGCAGGCAGGAGCCCATCAAAGTACATCTAATCATACCTTACCTATTGCAGCATTACCGTTATGGATTCCCAGGGCGTGAATATTAGAAAACAAATCAAAGCCAAATAAAAACGCAAAAGGCACCAGTTTATCGCAATGGTGAGACAGAAACAGCCAATCTGTAAAAGAGAACTAGAAGAGCTAACGGGGGACCTGTCAGTGCATATCCTGCATCTTGATCCCGCTATTTCCTCCCGCCTGGGGGACGGAGAGAAGGCGGGTTTGAGGAAGAATACCAGTGGTCCTTCTCGTCAGCTGACTCGCTCTGAAAAGGGGTCAATCAGGAATTACTTTCAGAAGGCTGCTAGCAAGCACCCAGATCTAATATTGGATAGTGAAGCCTGGGACCTATATTCCTATGGCACCGCACCCTTTCCTAGTCGGCAAACAGAACCCATAACACTCAAAGTTTAACTTTGGAGGCATCAGCTGCAGCTGGCATTAAAATCCAAAGGTCGTAATTGTGTCCAAAGTTAATAGCTGAGAGGATATTTTAGGAACAAAAATGCAACTCACAGGGGCTGCCCCCCTCCCGGTCACTGACGTCAGTCCTGATATTCACAGAGGGCATGCTGAGCAAGAAGGCAGCAACACTATGCCACCAAGTATTCTAAACATGCCAAATCTATCAATTATTACTGGAGTCAGAGAAATAATCACAGAATCTAAGCCAAAAAAGATCATGGTAGCAACATAAGTTCACCGAATCCAAGAACAAGGGAGCCTCATCTTAATAAAGGAGTTTGATGACAAACAAGCAACAATTACAACAAACATCCCAATCAACAGCTCCTCTACAGCCAGGAGGGAAAGTATAACAGATCAGGAATTGGACAATCTCTCGGACCACTTCTTAGCTACCATAAAGGCCCAAATAAATGACATTTTCAGTCAAACTGAGTTAATGGGACGAAGGTCTGTTGACAGAACATTCAATCCGGACCTGGACACAACTTCGACATCTAAAACTCATATGCTAGCAGCAATAAAAGCCTCCCATGATTCAATCTCTAGGGCCCTTCTCTAGCAATCAAACAAGATGGAATTACAAATTGGCTTGATATAGTCTCTATAACGCACTTAGCACAAATACGGAACAAATTAAGCAGACTGGAGTCAAAATTAATTGCAATTGAGAAGGACAAACCCTGCCCATTTTCCCCTATCATCCGCAAGATAAGCACCCTCCACAAGGTTTTGCAAGCTCTGGTAGGTGCTGCAAATGCTAATACAGTTACAAGTGAACCAATTATTCAGGAAATAGGCTCCGATCTGGGTGATATTGTAATCTCACTGAATGCAGGAAGGGGTGTACGAGAAGAAACCCTAATGGATGCCTAGGGCTCGTGGAGGATCCCCAGGCTCATGCAAATAGCTGCTAGAGGGGCCCCACAAAGAAACATCAGTTGGTGCTGGGAAGAAGAGTTCTACCAGCAAAGGACCCTCTAGTTACAAGAGATGGGCCCCCAGACCTTAATACCAACTGACCTGCCTTTAACATCTAGATCAGTGGTACCCTACCTGTTGGCTGGAGACCCCTGGGGGTCCGCAAAGCCTCCTCAGGGGGTCCAAGACTGCTTAGAAAATGTAATATTAGGTTCCAACTATCAGTAATGACTCAGTGGGGGTCTCCGGATTCCAATAATGAGTCAGTGGGGGTCCCCGAGCTCCAGTATTGAAAAAATGGGGGTCCACAGAAGTCAAAAGGTTGGGAACCACTGATCTAGATTATTGAGGAGGGCAAAAAAAAGATTAAAGAAGCCAACTAAGAAGCAACGTCTTCTAAAAAAGAGCATTGTTAATACATAACCCTACTAAAGCCATTAATCTGTACCCAATATTTGGGCAATCATATAAGCCTAGGCCCCAGTGCTCAATGACAATGATGAAACTGATAACGCAGGGCCCACAGCTTCTCTGCACCCCATAGAGGATGAGGTGGCAAGCCTGAGTTGGCCAGGCCCGGATCTGTTATTGGACTGCCGGACCGACCAAAATGGTGTAACCTCAGATGGCGCTGCAAACGGAAAAATCTATCAGGTCACTGGCACCGCCTAATATTCAGCGAGCACATAATCTCAGCTCGGCCTCACAACAAGGAGAAGGCATAACCCCCAAGGACAAATGCACTCAGTCGGAATGGATGGTACCGCCTAATATTGAGGGAACACAGAAGCTCAGCTTGGTGCTGCAACAAGAAGGCAGAACGCCCAAGGACAAAAGCACTCAGTCGGAATAGATATGCTTAGACTTTCCTTTAGACTGTCACTAAAGAGACGAAACATGGAGCCCTTCAGCGGGTACAAACCCACCTGATCCTCAGCCGGTCACAATTGAGTGTGTATTCTTTGCGGTGACAAATTCTGTCTTGCAGTTAGAGACCACCTGTTGAAACCCATTATTCAGCAACCCCCAAAGGAGTGTGATCAGTGGACCCTTTCACAACAGTGGCCTTTGAGGGCACACAGAGAACGCCTGTCCTCCCATAATGAGTATCCACAGCCCGTCCTTCAGGCCGGCAGGGAGGTAGAAGGTAATGACTACCTGGAATAGGTCTTCATACCCAGCTAGTGACCTAAAGACCTCCAGGGCATGCTCAATGGAGGGAATCTGCTGAGACAGTTCAGACATTATCCTGCACTAAACCATATAACCTCAGTGATCTCAAATGGGTGAAATTCGGTCCACCGCTTTTTAACTGAAAAGGAGAAGTCACAACCACGGTATGGAGGAGAGAGGTCCAGAGGAATGCAGTGTGGAGAAAAAAACACCTTTGCAGTACGGGGGATTGATCTGCACAAACCCACCTCCCAAAATATCTTTATGTATTACTACGTTCACCTCCGAGACAGACCACCACATCCGTCCTGAAGGGCACATTAGGAGAAAGCAGGGGCTGGGTATCTGAAGAAATTACAGAATCACGTGCCTTAATGATTGACTGTACTCGCAATCTGAGTGAAGTATGTTTTGACACCCTGAGCTGCTCACACACCGGAAGGAGGGGCTGTGTGTGCCCCTAACAACCAAGAGATCATGCCGTTGGTTTTGGCCCTGAAAGGAGCCTCCATCAAGAGTCCTGTAAATCAAAACACACACACACATTGATTTCATGGAATGTGGCTGGCCTTAAAAATGTAGCGTAAGCAGAGATCCAGTGGCTTACCTGGAGGCAAGTGATATCTGCCTTCAGGAAACCTGGGAGTAACCCCAAAGAGCATGTCAGGCTTCTATGAGTTTTTTGTATCGGCGACTTGCACTAGTCTCCTTTGGGCATCTGTTGCGGGGCTTGTCCATCTTCATTAAGCATGCAATTAAATTAGAGGCCTTCTCATTGGATCGTAACTGCAGGACGTCCCAAGCAATCCTCATTTGGGACCTAAAGATTAATCGTAAAGAGAAAGGTCCGATATTGGTTAATTGCTGTCTCAATGCATCAAGGAAAGCAGTGTTGGAGACAGCTAGTAATTTGCGCGATAGCCTTGAATTGCTTCTCCTGGGTCATCCATGTCATGAATTCATAATTGCTGGAGACTGTGGGTGTCACCATAATGCACCTCTGTCGAGAGCAGGGACCAATATAAAGGACTTTCTGTCCACTTACAATATGATGTCTGTGCAAACGGAGACTGATATGAAAGAGAAGAATCGGGTATAAACCTGTAAGGGATTGTCACCCATTATTATATATTCCTGTACAAGACCCTGATGACCAGCTTGAATACTTCGATATAACAGGCAGAACAGAAAGCGATCATAATCCATTGAAGTGCACACTGAAATTAATCTCACACCCTTTAGATAAAAGTAAACAGGTTGGCAACTCTTCAGAGAGGAGTCAGTGAGCTTAGTAAGAAGAATAAGGTGTCACCCAGAATACACATCAATAGTTAGTTCTTGCTTAGAGATTTGAGCACACACTACATACAACTCAACCGGAATCAACGTTACTGGCATGGGAAAAAATATATAGAAGATCATGGAATCCATCTGATGAATAGTATCAGTAAGTCTAAGTCCAAAGTAATGGTCTGGGATAAGAGAACGGCAGTCCATTATGTCAAAGCTATCATCTCTGCAATAAGAACTTTCTACAAAGCCCAGCTGGCTCATCAGCACAAATCAAAGGAAACTACAGCTATGACATTGAAACTGACTAAAACAACCTACCAAAAAATAGGTTGGGAGCATCAAAAGCAACAGAATCAAAAAGAATGGGCCACTGTCTTCCAGTACTCAAAAATCCCAACCAAGCATGCTTCTGGGAGTATGTCAATACATTTGAAAAAATGGCAACATGATTAGGGGAAATGGAGTTGCTATAGCGGCATGGGTATCCCACGCCTCTGAGCTTTATGTGGACTGGAAAGTCACTTTTACAACAACTAGCCAGTACACACAAAAGAGTGGAAGCCTAGCTCCATCACAGATTTAAAAGCTGGGATAGTAGCGATCTGGCTGCAGCTTTCAGACAGTCAAACATGTGATCAGGACCACAGCCCAGTGGAGAATTAATACTACACAAGAAACACAGTAAGCCTCATAATGGTCTCAAATATAATCAGACGTTTGAAACGTGATGGGGCCCCGGGACCTAATGGCCTTCTGGCAAACCTATTTGAATGTGCTCACTCCAGCAGGACCAGTCTGTTGACTCCACTATTAAATTATGTCTTTCAAACCCCTACCATTCCAGACGCCTGGAGAAGATCCACCCTATGTCCAATATTTAAAATGGGAGATTGGGCAATAGCCTCAAATTACCGTATAATAGCATTACTGGATGTTGAAGCAAAGGTTTATGCTCGAACCCTGCTGGAGCAGATAGAAGCTTGGGTAACCAACAAGAGTATTTTGCCATTCTTTCAATTGGGATTTCGAGTGGGGCATCAGTAGTAGACAATATTCTAGACTTATCCTTCCTCAGATATCAAGCTCTACAAAAGAGTGGACTACTTCTTTTCTGCTGCTTCATAGATTTTAGTGTGACCTTTGACAGGGTGGACTGGGTAACCCTTTGGAGGAAGATAGAAGCCTCGGCTATATCCCCTATCCTTTTAAGAGTAGTATTCTCTTTAAATACGGAGACATGGGTAAAGACCGGCTTCTGCACAGTTGCACATAAAATTTAAATGAATTGTGATCAAGCAGGGCTGCGTGTTGGCCGTCTGCTGTTTAACTTTTACTTAGCTGGTTTAGCTAAATCACTGCACTCCAGCTTTCTGTTCTTCCTAAGCTAGGAAACATCAAGCTGCAAATTATACAATATGCAGATGATATTGTGATCATGGATCACTCAAAATAAGGAATGTAACAGACACTGGACCCATGAACAGATTTAAGAGGCAAATCAATTACAGGTTAATCAGGAAAAACAAAAATCTTGATTTTTGGAAGATCCTGGTGCAAGAAGATGGCAATATGGCACCCGGGCAGCAAGATAATTAGCACAAGGAGGAACACAACTACCTGGGTGTGTGGTTTAGTGAAAATGGTACAGCATCAGCACATGTTAGAGAACTCAAAAAGAAAGCTACCACCATCACATATGGAATTAGCTAATTGAACTCTAAGAGTAATGAAGGCAAATCTACTTCCAGAAGTACAGTAGGGTCATCATGCATACCCAGGAGCATTGAAATCAACTTTAGAACAAATTCACAGCAGAGCATACAAAAATACATTTCAACAATGCACGCCACTCAAGATTAAGGCTAGAACTGGGGCTAGTAAACCAAACACTAGAATGTAAATCTTCCCTGCTGAAATTCTACATCAGAACCAGGATGGCCCAAATGAATTCCTTAAAGAGTTTTATGAAATGTATTTTCGAATCTCCTGGTAATCCCAGGTCCAACCAATTATGAGTTGTGATCTCGATTCTTCGTATAGAAGAGCAATCAACAAGCAATTGAAAATGACCTCCTAGGAATAAGACCTACTAAGGAGAGATAATTTGGTATTGTTTCAGCCTTTAAACGACTCCTATCTGATGGGGAAACCTAAGCCCTATTTTATGGAAGCTATAAATGCGAAGACAGATCCATTACATGAGATTATTAGTGCACCTAATAGGAGATTTCAACCCAGCCTGGGTGGATTTAGGAGATAAGAGACTGCAAGCTATGCAATTACAAGCACAAATCATGGTTATATTTGCTATGCATTTGCCCAGCCCTTGACTGGTAGCCCTTGGCTGCCAAAGGATACTCTTTCTTAAACCAGGTTTTCTGACCAGAGGCATGTGTTCTTGTCAGGATGCATCTTCTATCTGCTTTAATACCACGGCTCTCTGGCCACTTGCTAGATGCAATAAATTTGTTAAAACACTTGGACAGCTGCTTAATCAATCAGCAGCAGCATTACCTAGTCGCAATCAAGGCAAGGCTTGAATAACAAATTATGGGGGTAATTTTGACCCTGGCGGTCCGAGACCGCCAGGGCTAAAAGGACGGAAGCACCGCCAACAGGCTGGTGGTGCTTCCAGCCCTATTACGACCGCGGCGGAAGCGCCGCGGTCGCACCGCCGGGGCCGGCGGTTTCCCGCCGTTTTAGCCCCGGCGGTGATAATCCACCAGGGCAGCGCTGCAAGCAGCACTGACCTGAGGATTATGACACCCCTACCGCCAGCCTGTTTCTGGTGGTTTGCACCGCCAGGAAGAGGCTGGTGGCATGGGCAGTGCAGGGGCCCCAGCCAGCTTTTCACTGTCTGCATAGCAGACAGTGAAAAGCGCGACGAGTGCAACTGCACCCGTCGCACGGCCGCAACACCGCCGGCTCCATTAGGAGCCGGCTCCTATGTTGCGGCCTCATTCCCGCTGGGCCGGCGGGCGCAAACTTGGTTTGCGCCCGCCGGCCCAGCGGGGATGTCGTAATGGGGGCTGCGTGAGTGTGGCTGCATAGGCGGCCGCACGGCGGTTACTGCCTGGCGGGCGGCAGTAGCCGCCCACCAAGGTCGTAATGACCCCCTATGTCATCTAAGTTATGGGGGTCTCCCATCTAATACTAATCACTGTTATAGTATTTGGTAATTGAAAAAGCAAGATCAGCGTATCACAGAAGGTATGTTATCATAACTGTACGCTGTACTCTTGCTATTTGCACTTTTCAACATTTTAGCTGAATATTTTAGCTGATTTGTAGGGGGTATTCAACTGCTATAAAGCACTTCTGCTTGATTAGGAGACTGTTATGCTGAGCTGAAAGCAGGACGGTCTGCCCCTACGAAAGTAATGCAAACATATTTGCTGTCTTAATAGGAGACGGTTTACTGGTAACAGACACAATCTTTAATTCTCTTATTTTAATGGATATATAGCCTATTAGTCGCTGCAGGCTGTACTTGGAATGTTTAGCCATTTGCTGGATTCTACCAACAACAGGCTTTTATGAGGTATTGTTAGAAATAGGGTCTCTAGTTGGCAGGGGTATGTACCGTTGTCCAAGTAGGGATCACAATCCTATTCAGGGTAAGTCACAACACAATCCAACTACAGTATTGAGAAGACACAATAGCTCCAACTGGGGCTATTACGGCGTCGCTCATGGAGTCGTTCCCATCAATCCGACACCACTGGAGCTGGTCACAGTCTCACGAATCCCCAGGTACAGTACCTTGTGAAATTGAAGTAAACGAAGAACAAGTGTGCCGCACTGAGTCGGAGAGAGGCGTCATTTGAGTCGGTGCGGTGTCAGTCCCTTATGGCATCCGGGGAAAGAGGCGTTGGTTCTGCGCTGCAAATGTGATGATGTGTCGTCGTCAGAGATGCACAGATCCTTTGTGACCCGGTGGGGTTGCTGGTCTGTCAGACTTGATGTGTCGACTTTGCAGTGTTGCTGTGACCCTGTATGACGACAGTGGAGTTGCGGCCAAGTTGGACTTGCGTTGTAGGCTGCGGTCGTTGTGTACAGCGAGGTCCAGGTTTGGGAGCAGGCTGCGGCGTCTCTGGTGTCGCTGAAGTTGTCCCTAAGTCACTGAAGTCAGTGTACTAGCAAAAAGCTAGCAGCGGGGGTCTTTGTAGTCCCTGAGACCCCAAAACAGGAGTCAAGTTCAATCTAAGCCCTTGGAGAGCACTTTTGGGGAAAGGTAGAGTCCTTCCAGCACTGTCAGAGGCCTGCAGGGCAACTGCCGGGCAACAGCCCTTTGCAGCAAAGCAGTCCAATGAGTCCTTTGGGCAACCAGGCAGATCTTCTGACAGAGTTGAGGTGCAGGTCCAGAAAGTGTCTGAGTTGGTGGGGTCAGAGACCCAGTTTATATACCCAAAAATGACTTTGAAGTGGGAGAGACTTCAAAGAGTGTTTTTGAAGTGCACAAGTTGCTCTTTCAGCCCAGTCCTGTCTGACAGGGTCCCAATAGGGGATTATCAGTCGGTTGTGTGAGGGCAGGCCACTGGCCTTTGAAATGTGTCAGCCCCTCCACCCTTCCAGTCCAGGAATATCCATTCAGTATGCAGGTGAATGCAGATGTTACTGAGTGTCCAGTGTTTGTCTCGGTGAAATGCCGAAGGGAGCTGTCAACCAGCACAGACAAAATGTTGATTGGAGACAGGCTGTAAGTCACAGATGGATTCAAGTGCAGAGAAATGCTCACTCTCTAAAAGTGGCATTTCTAAAATAGTAATATTCACTCCAACCTCACCAATAAGGAGGATATTCTATTACGACTCTGGCCACACTAAATATGACCTGGCTACCCCTTCCAGATAAGAATCTACCACTCACAAGGAATATGAGGGCAGACTTAATGCACTCTATGAATGGAGCAGGCTTCACAATAGTGAAAAACAAATTCAGGAGTTGTCCACTACAAAGACATATAAAACACATGTACATATCCTGCCTTTTACTTACACAGCACCCTGCCCTATGGGTTACCTAGGGCCTACCTTAGGGGTGACTTAGGTGTAAGTGCAAGTACGTTTAAATGCCAAGTCGAAGTGGCAGTGATACTGCACACACAGGCCTTGCAATGGCAGGCCTGAGACATGGTTAAGGAGCTACTTATGTGGGTGGCACAATCAGTGCTGCAGGCCCACTAGTAGCTTTAATTTACAGGCCATGGGCACACGTAGTGCACTTTTCTAGGGACTTACAAGTAAATCTAAAAATCCAATTAGGGATGAACGAGTGTTACCATGGTTAAGGGAGAGAGCATATGCTCTTTAGCACTAGTTAGCAGTGGTAAAGTGCGTAGAGTCCTAAAACCAACAAAAACAGTGTCAGAAAAGTGGAGATAGGGAGGCAAAAAGTTGGGGGATGACCACCCTAAGGCTGTCCGGTTTAACAGGTATTGTATGTGAATATTGGTTATCTGTACATAGCTCTTGGGTTATTTGATATTAATCATAAAACTGCTCTTTGTAATGTTTTCAGTAACTACACAAAACATTTTTGAACTGAACTACTTTATGATGAGACAAAACTATCACTAGAAAAAACTTGAGCTCTCGCCCTTCAGAAACATTAATCACCAGCGTTATCGGGAAATTTTGTTAGTTGCCTGAAACTGTCAGACACACAAAGAACTCCTGTTTTCAAAGCAATGTGCTCTCCGGCCCCCACTCCCACATGAGGTCAGTGCCAGTTGCGGCTCCATCGCCCTAAAGCTGGCCCTAACATGAAGCATCGGGTGGGTGCAACACAACATTATTGTTCGGCCCTGTACATCTTTGCACCATAATCCTGACTGAGACCAGGTTGCAACCAATGCATCTATAGTCTCTGCAGAGCCAAAGTGACCATTCTGCTACTTTTGTTTTGGTCCTAAATAGTAGGTGAGAGATACCAATGCCCTTATCTGCTCTATTGGCTTGAAATGTTTAGAGGAGCTAGATCTGCTTCAGTCAGCAAATTAATTTAACATGTAGGTTATGTATCTTGAGGCAGTGGGTATGTGAAAAAGGACATTGTGAATTTTTGTAGGTGTCTATAACTTTTTGTATGGTGGGTTTTGAGTTACAACCAGATGTAACTCTCTAACGATTTTAAAACATCTGTGATAGTTCCAAATTTGGAATTTCTGATGAATGCTTCTAACTGCAGATTCTTCACCTTTAGAATATTCCCCAGGCACCAGACAGGATTCTTGAAGTTTTACAGCAGTGCTTCAGCGGGAATCTAGGTGGCATGTGTGGCTTTGCACTGACCTCGATCTCCCCTGAAAATGATTGAGCAGATCCCCATATAATCGCCACACCTGCACGCCCACAACCGTTTACTTGTTTCCATTCCTTTGAACACAGGTCTTGAGCTGCACTCTGTTTTCATCAGTTAACGAATTCCTTCCAAAATCTTTTCCAGTGTACTAGGAAATGATGTCCCACTGATGACTCACTGAAGGCTACAGGGTTCAAACCATGCTGTGATTGCAGTAAGCCGATGTCCTTGACGGATCACAAGTTTGCTTCTGGTGCTTGGGTTTGGGGCATGATTCCCAAGTCATGCGAAGTATGTGCCCTCATGCACTGAAGGTAATCTTGGAATTCACTTAATCTCCGCTCCAAGTGGAGGGTGCAAACTCATTCCTGCGTTCATGGCCTCTCCTGCCACAGGTCATCTGGACATTTGGGAATCTGGTAAGTTCCAATCTAAATCTCAGAAGAAGCATATGAAGTTGAAGCAGGAGTTTCCCTCTTCCTGCCACTTCTGTCCAAAGAGAAGTTGTGAGGGCATAAGATGCCAGTCGATCTCACTCCCAATTCACGAATGCAGAGCTGATTCCTCAACTAGTCCCTTTGTGCCCCAAATTTCCTGGACCATTGGTGACATCAGAGTAAGTGGGGGTCTTTGTGGCCTTGTTGTGTATTTGTGGCACTCTTCCAGCTTCTGCTGGCACCTCTCTGGGCCCAAAGGCTCCCCAAGAGCCACCAGTCGAGTTACAGCTGGCAGGTCTGTCCTTGGTGCCACCTGTACCTCTTGTTCCGCCTCAGGTTCTGCAGTGAGCTCAGTGCTGACTTCAATTCTGATTTCAGGATTTGCGCTGATTCCTTCTCCACCTGTGGTGGTGTGAAGTAGATGGTGGTGAAGGTTAAAGCTCTGCCAACTTCGATGTACTAACTCGAGCTGAATTTGCTTTGACCCCGACTGAGGTTGCACCTCTACTCTACTCCAGCACACTCTGTCCCCATATGCTCTGATTCAGACAAAATACTTCCTTTTCCACAAAGCCTCATTACCATTTTGGCTCTGATTCTGACCAACCTTACAATGGCGATAGTGATGATGAGGATGACATATCTCTACATTATGATGATGACATCTACATGGACTTGCAGGAGGCCAGTGAGCTTGATACCTGCCTAGACACAGGGTTGGTTTTGTCCCTTAGACCCCCAACAGAGGTGGGAGCATCATTTGCCATAGTGATTAGACGTGCCCTTAAGGTCCTGTACATACAGCTTCCTTCAGTTAAAGTCAAGACAGATTTCCTTACTGAGGTTTTGCCCCCTAGCCCAGCCTCATCTGAGAGCCCTTCCTTCCACTGGATGGAGTCTTGACTGACACCTTTATGGATACTTGAGCAAAGCCTCTTGCCAGTTGTGAGAAAACAGGGCCGATTGCAGAGGCCCCCTAACTTTTTGCCCCCATTTTCCACTTTTTGCCGGTGTTTTCCTGACTCTGATGGTGCCCTGGGTACTGCTAACCAGTCCCAGGGCCTGTGCTCTGTGTAAAATCAGTATGCAAATTAGGCTAATTATAATTGGCTAAGTCAACCTACCTATAAGTCACTAATATATGGTAGGGCATGTAGGTTTAGGGACCACAGCATAGGTAGTGCACCCCTAGGTGCACTGCTGAGGTGCCCAGTGTCATTTTAAAGGCAGGCCTGCCTTGCTGTCTGCTTTTAAATTAAAGTGATATGCAAATTCGACTTTGGAATTAAAAGTAGTTCCAAAGTCTTAAACTACCTTATTTTTACATATAAGTCACCCCTAAGGTGTGCCCTATGTGCCCCTAGGGCTGGGTGCCATGTAACTATAAACAGGGACCTTAAAAAAGTAGTTTTATAAGCCCTGGTGAGGTAAAAACAGCCAAATTCATTTTTCCCTCATTGTAGTGAATGGCCTTCATAGGCTAGATTGGGGAGACTTTATTTTAATTTTTAAAGTCCCCTTAGGTAATGGATACAAATAGTTTGATATCAAATTAATTGTTATAATAAATCCCACAACTTCCAGTTGTTGGATTTAATGTAACTTGTTCAGGTAAAGAGTTTTAAACTTTACCTGAAAAGTTGCCAATTTCAGCCCTGCGTTGTTTTTGCTGCGTGCCTTGTTTGGCCAGCCTGGCCAGGCTGCCTTGATGAGGTGTGAAGTGGCCTGGCTTCACACAAAGAGATGTGCCTGTGGGAGGGAATTTCCCTTCAGCAGATGGTGAGGCAGGAAGGGGGAGGGCTGCCAAACTGGTCTTCAAAGGCAAAGAAGGACATTTGGAGCACCCCAGCAGCACCCCCACATCATGCAACCCCAGACAACTAGGTGCCCCCTTGATTGGATTAGGAGAGGGCAGGAGAGGGGTGTGTTTATGATTTTTAGCCACACCAGTGGGTGGGCTCAGCCAGATGTAACCTCCAAAAATCAGATTCAGCCATGATGGATTTTTGAAGAATGTTGCCTCCTGGGATTGATTTTTGCCATGCTTCCCAGGAAGTGGTCATCACAGGGGGAAGGACCCTGCACCTGATTGGATAATCAGGACCCCCCTGTTTTTCACCCAGGAGCAAGGATAAAACTGGCAGACCTGCACCCACACCTCAGATCCCCATCAGATTCCAACAAGGAAGAACCAAAGGAGAAGAAGGACTGCCCTGCTGGTCCCCTGGCCTGCACCTGGAACCTGCACTCAGAAGGACTGCACCAGCTGCACACTTGGGCTTCACCATAAGAAGGACTTTGCCTGGCTTCAACTGGTTCAAGGAGGGACTCCCTGTTTGCTACAGGTGAAACATTGCTAACCAGAGTCCCCTGCACCAACTCCTGAAGAAACCGACCAGCTGACCACTGTCCAGAGGCCAAAAAGGAGTTTGTGCCAGGTGCATTCTGGGAGTTGTAGTCCGCACCCCCAAGGATCATCTTGGAGCTTCTGGACCCTTGGGGTGAGCTGTGGCCTCCAAAAGAACCTTAAAAGAACATCTGGGAGATGACCCAGAAGTTTGGAGAAGTTTGGAGTACTTTTGAAAGAAAAAGCTCCATAGAGGGACCGACCCGCTGTGGCAACTCTAGCCGTCTTGCCTCAACCGCGACCCAGCCTGATTTGCAGGTTCGTCCCGGTAAAGAAAATCTCTGAAAAAGAGACTAAGTCCGAAGGTAAAAAGTTGACCGGGACCTCCCAGCCAGCGTATCCGAGGAGGGCTCCAACGACGTCGGATCAAGATCCAGGTTTACCCCGGTCGAAGGATTTTCACCTTGATAAAACGACTAAGTCCGAAGGTAAAAATCTCCACCGAGGGCTCCCGGAACGCGTATCCGGAGAACAGTTCCAGGAGGTCGGATTGGACTGGTAGGTTCGTCCCGCTGAAGAAAATCTTCAGAAAAGAGACTAAGGGGGTTATTCTAACTTTGGAGGAGGTGTTAATCCGTCCCAAAAATGACGGAAAAGTGACGGATTTACTACCAGCCGTATTACGAGTCCATTATATCCTATGGAACTCGTAATACGGCTGGTGGTATATCCGTCACTTTACCGTCACTTTTGGGACGGATTAACACTCCTCCAAAGTTAGAATAACCCCCTAAGTCCGAAGGTAAACTTTTGACCGTGGCCTCCAGCGAGCTGTCGCCGAGCAGGACTCCATCGCGGTCGGCCTTAAACTTTGCCCCGGTCGAGGTGCAACCAGATGACCCGATTGGCGCTTTTTGTTTCTAGGCGCTAAAAAAACAATAATTCTTTAAAAATTCATATCTCCGGTACCCCTTATCCGATTTTATTCGTTTTTTGTGTCATTTTAAAGATAAAAATATTATCTATTTTTATAAATTGGTTTTGGATTTTTAAACTGTTTCCTATGTTTTATTTAATGACTGTTTTGTGATATTTGAATGCTTTACACTCTGTCTCCTAAGTTAATCCTTGTCTCTCGTTGCCAAGCTACCAAGGGTTGAGCTGGGTTTAATTTACTGAGACCTAACTGGACCTAAGTGGAGGTTAGTGGCCTATTGCTAAATGTAGGTACCTACCTGCCCTTACCAGTAACCCATTTTCCAACACCAGTGAACAGGCAAGTGCAATTAACCAGATGCAACTTGTTCCCTCAGTGGCACTCGGCCACCCTGTGAGAGGCTGAATCAGACACTTTCTTCCAGGGTGGCAGGCCTTCACATCCGACAGGTGGGTTCTCCACATCGTCCAGGAGGGCCAGGCCCTTCGTTTTTCCAACTCATCTTCCTCCCAAATCAAAGCTGTTTTCAGGGTATCTCTGATTATGCTGCAAGAGCTGTAGGCGGTCTTGGCCAAAGGAGCCATTGAGAGGGTGTTGGCCTTTAAAGTAGGGGCAGGATGATACTCCTGCTGTTTCCTTATGCCAAAAAAGTACAAAAGCCATGGTCCTATTTTGGATGTTCACTATCGGCATGTCTTCCCATGGTGGGTGACTTTGTTTAGGCCACATAGATGAATTTTTTTTAAAACAGTACCTCTTGCTTTTGGATATAAAATGGAAACAACAGTGAACCAGTATTATTCTTGAGTCAGAAGGCTGTTGCTTTTTTTTTTTTTTTTTTTAGCAAACAGATTGGTTTAGATTTATTAAAACGCTTTTGTCGGTTGTGGTCTTTGCTCAAACAAATATACAATACAAAAACTTGAAAAGAACAAAAACTCATAAAATATTATTGTATCTATTCTATACATTTCCTCACAGGCTCAAGGACCTGGGTATCCATACTTACATTTGACAGTTTTGCATATTTCCTTTAGACTCATGCCTTGTCATGCAGTCATGGGTCTCTGTTGCACATTGAGTTGTTGCCTTTCCTGGGAATCGTTGGGGGTTGGTCATTCTGTATCTGAGACCAGACATTCAACTCAACCAGCTCTTATTTCCTGAGGTACTCAAAAATAGGTTTTGAAGGTGAGTTTCTTCCTCATAGCCCAGCTTCTGATCATGTATTGGGCTATTGTTCTTGTTGTTATTTTAGAAATCACCAAGCAAATGAAAAAGTAACTGGTTCTAGACCATCCACAAAATGACCCATAATATAGTCCTCTCGCTAATCTTTTCATAGATTGCACAACATATCACAAATTATGAGAGGTTGCCAGCCTCATGTCTTGACATCTGTCAGATCTTGCCTGTTTTAGTTTCAGGACAGATTCAATTGGAAAGGCCCATTTTGGCAAGTGCCTACATTTAAAATTTAGATTGGCAATACAAATGTACTTATTGTGGCAGAGCAAAGATGACGACAGAGTAACAGCTATGAAATGCCACTCCATAGAACATTAAAAGATATTAGCCTTCACAAGACACATGTGCTAAGAAATCATCAATGGAGAAGTCCTCACACCACGGACAGACTGCTGTAAATGGAGAGAGATTTGTAGCGGTGGACAGTATCTGCACGAGTGAAGGGTCCCAAAAGTGTGGCAGCCACTGTATACTATCCTGGCCAAAGTCTTTTCGAGTGGAGAGGAACGACTGGACAACACATTCTGAAGAAAAATAGTAGGAGCGAGCAAAAAGGAATCTCTACAAGCTGGGAAGATGGTATGACTCAGAGGAGTGGGTGAGGAGTGGCACGGAGGCGGCAAAAGATAAGGAAAGGGCACACCACTGCAGATGAACAAGATCAGCACCCTCCACCGAGCCAAGCGACCATAAATATAAGCAGCACTGACAGCAGGAATGGAGGTGATAGTTGGTCATGGAGGCGCTTGTGTAGCTGAAAGCTGTACCTTTTAATCCTGCAAGGCAGGGGCTGTTATGGGTTCTAAATTGTGGAAAGCAGCAAGGGATCTGTCTTGGGAAGGAGGTAGATTTGAAGATGATTAGAAACTACTCTTATAAGGAAGGAAGTGAATAAGAAGTTTGTAGGTTGAGATGTGGCCTGAACACTGCACATTCAGTAAGCTAAGAACACTGAGTCAGACAGGAAATGGTGACAGCATAATTTTCAGATTCCTGGTGGAGCTGAAATGTCGCTTATAGCACAGGGGAAAATGGAAGCCATACCTCAACATGTCAAACCAGAGAAATACCCCAAGGCAAGGCAAACTATATTCTTTTAGTCCAGCCAACCAAACACAGTATGTAAGCTTGACAACAGAAAGGGATTTAACAGCAGTAGCCTTAAACTGTGCTCAATTCTCAAAAGTGGTCTTACAAGCCTGCTTGGCAGACTTTAAAAGAGACCGCAGATCCTTGTCGGAGAGCCTCAACAGTCCTTTACTCCAAACTGGGGAGTGAAATATCTGAAAGCAAATGAGCCTGCAGGGTATGGATTGAAGGTTGATTCTATAGTAAACCCAGTCTCTGTCTTAAAAGATTCAAATTCACTCAACTTGCAGTGTCTCTCAAGAAATACAAGCAAAACCCCTCCCAGAAAAACGTGAAGACCTGGAGGACAGGCCTAGGAGCGACAATCTGAGAATTCGACATCTGACAGAAGTAGAGAGAGATTATATATATTGAAGGATATGTACAGAGCTTCATCAGGATGATTCTACAAAAAGAAAAGGAATTCCCTATAGGTATAGATAGAGCACATAGAGTGGGAAGGAAAAGCACAGATGTGAAAGCAAGACCCAGGGCCATTGTGGCGAAGCTGTTATCCAACCAAATGGAAGAACTGATACTGGCGGCAGGACAATCCTAGAAAACCGTACTATGTGGGGACAGTGAACTACTGTTTTTTTGCTATCTGAAACCAGTGACCCTAGCAAAACGCAGGCTTTGCCGCTTGGATGTCTAGATTCTTAGTGCTATATGCATATGGTACAAATGAATATACCTTGAAGGTGTAAGGTGTAATGTTCAGATGGAGGGACACAAATTGGTGGCTAAAACGGCGCAAGTACCAAGGCAATAAAACAGGTAGCCTTTTGGCCTTATAACTTAAGGACAAAATCAATAAGGCATACATTGCAGAATTTCAGGTTTACCTGGGCTCTCCATTAAAATATGAATTGGAGAAAACCGAGGTATTTAGGCAGTTCTGTCAAGAGCCACATACTCGAAGAGGAGAGAGTGACTGTCAGGAGAAACTACAAAAGTGCAGACTCCTCAGACTGACACTGTAACTGAGCGAATATTTGGTCAGTCCCATAGAGAATGAGAATATGATAGCAGCTATAAAATCATTGAAGGCAGACAAGTCAACCCGACAAGTGTATGTGTGTGTTTTATAGAGCTTTGGGATGAATTGTCTATTGAATTGATTTCGGAGGTGAGTCTCACAATCTCTACGTTTTTGCATATCTTGTTCCCTTGATGCTGCCCAAACCGGATATATCCTGAATTTGTTTGCAGAAAAAGACCGATTAGTTTAGGCACGCTTGTGTCATTGGGTCCTCTGTCCCTCTGTAAAAGTTGAAGCATTGAGAGACCTCACAGCTTTAAAAAAATATATAATCAAGTACCCAGAATCCAAGGGGGTTATCTCAAACATATACAAGCTTCTGAAGATAGGTGAAAAGAGAGTAAGGTGGGGCTTCCAAAAGGCATCAGAATGAACACTGGGAAGGACAATAACAGACAAAAGAATAGGAACAATTACGACAGGACTTAAGGGCTATTAACAGAAATGGAATGCATAGAGAACAAGCAGAGAAGTTAATGTGAACGTGGTTCTTACCCCTTAACTTTTAAAAGAAATATATTCAAACACGAGAGAAACATATTGAGGGTGTGGAGGTGGAAATGACTCCAATCTACCTATTTGGTGGTCATGCATCAAACTGAGACACGTCTGGAAGGAGCTTGTTAGTAAACTTAAGCAAACTATTCTGGACCTTGTGCAAGGCACTCTGAATGTAATCTTACTGGGACACAGAGAGTCAAGGGCGAATGGCATGAATAAAAGTATAAGTGTCTTGGTGAATCATTTAATGACAGCTAGAAAGAAGCAGCAGGCTGAAAGAAATTATGTCCTTCAATGCTAAGTAGATGGTACACTAAACTAAACTTTTGCTATGCTAATTTATGGACAAAATAATGTAAGACTTGAAGGACCAGCCTAAACAACTTCAACCGATTTGGCAGCCTTTAATAGACACCTTGTTTGGCATTGAAATCTGCTTCATCAGGCTGTGCAGATTTGAATTTTGGATAACAACTTAGTGCAGATGTACTGACAGCAAGAATATGTGCAGGTGGATTAGAGGAATGTTGTGCCCTTGCATGCAGCTAATGATGGCACTTTTCATTTCTCATTTGTGTGTTGAGGGAGGATCTAAGAGGGAGAGTTATAATTAAAATGACATACATTTTGAATGAACCTTCTCTTTGTTCAATGGAAATGTTTTTTGGGGGAAAAAGCATACTTATTTGGAATTGCAAAAAATAGGGTCATTACGATAAAATGGCACTGCGCTGCTCTTACCCTAGGAGATCAGTAACATTCCAGACCTGAACATCAATAATACATCCAAATGATTAAAAATATTAGATGCATTTATCTGCAAGAGCCCTGAAGAAGCAGGAGGGTACAGCAAAACATATGTCTGCTCTGGTTCAGCTCATGTGACTCTGGTTTGGCTCATGATAAAATATGCTTGACTCGGCTCATTATAGAAATTAAAATGAACTGTTAAGGAAAGAATCTAGGCACATAGTCAAAAACTGTCCTTTTTGATTGTAAATAGATTTTGATTTGGCATACACTTTAAACAGTACAATGAGCTACCAGGTACACATGATCTGAGTACATATTTGAGTGGGCTGAGCTTTTTTATTGTGTTGTTTTATATATGTGTAGTGGAACAATAAATAGATATATGTTATTTACAATTTAGATTTTTGGGTGGTCATTGTATATCATAAGGTTGGCCTATGATTGGACTTCGAGAGATTGTATTTTCCTCTTTATTTGAATGTGGTGCTTATTTGAAATGTTCTCCCCCCACCCCCTTCAGACCCAATGTAGATAACAAGGAAGTCCAGCCACAAGAAATGTTTTCTCTATGCATGTGTAGAGTGCTAATGAGTGGACGTTTTCTGTGTTTAAAACCCTGTGCCTTTGTTCAGTATGTTAGAAATTATTTTTGTGACCCATCATTGTTTCCTAGATACAGCTTTCTTTTAATTTTTGGTGTAACTACCCATGTTCTTTCCCTACTGAGTATTCCTCATCTAATCAAAAAAATATTCAGTCGATAGACGTATTTTAATGTGCACCTTATATGCTATATTTCTTGCACCTTCAGCAGTAACAATATAGTGTCATTAAGAAAGTTTTTATGTTGCAGTTTAATTAAATAGAAGCATATTTCCAAAGACACAGTTTAGCCCAGTCTTTAATTTAAAATATTATCAATCTGTAATCCAGTTAGAAAATTCACTAGAGATGACAGAATTAAAAAACCGTCTAACAAGCGTGATGATACTATTAAATGCCTATGTTATATTTTTGATTGTCAGTTTTCAGGACCACATTGTCAGTTTTCAGGACCACATTGTCTCCCTTTCAAAATGACTACACTGGTGATTCTCAAAACTAAGCAATCAAGAACGTTTGCTAACCTGATAAAGTTACTGGCAACGCACAATCACTCGCTTTATTCTTCTTATGAAAAAAATGATCTTTCTTTTACTTATTGTGGTACACTGTGTTCCCCCTACATGAAAAATGTAGGTATTTAAGGTATATGACTTTTTTTTTTTTTTTTTTAAATATGATTTTCTACATGCTTAGTTCACTTGTGGAGTTGAACGAACATCTAATAGAAATCCTGGGTATGTAGATTTTCTGTGCACCAAGTAGTATTTTCTTTTAATTGTGGTACCACTTTATGAGTTACCCATGACATGCCATTCCATATTCGGATTTGCCCAACCAATCTTGGTTGTTCTGTCTCTGACAATTGTGAATGCTCATTTCATTCTGTCTTCACTTGTGTAGGTCTTGCTTCACCCAGCACTTCAGATGAGGAACAAAAAATGAATAGATTTATAGATAAGGGTACAGTATTTTGGTTTTAATAGTATTATTTTTTGTTCTTTTAGCCCCTTTAATTTCTTTGTTAGATTTTCACGCTTTACATTAAAATGTCATTTTCAGTGAAATACAGAAGCAGAAAGATTTCCAAGACAGTAGTCACTGACTTAGGTATGAAAGTAAAAACTATTTTTCTCCTAATTTGGTGCTCTAAACAACACTAACCCTAAAATAAAAGAATCATAAAATCACATTACCTTCTTATGAATTGATAGTCCGCAGTGCTACATGATAATTACAGAGGCTGATTCTGCTGTGGGGTATTGTACATACTAATTAAAAAAATCAAGGATACTGGGGTATTAATTTTTTCTTTGATTTATATGACGTACACTTATCTTGTTTGGGTTCATACTTAAAGACTGCACGGTTCAATCTATGCATTTTAAATCATTGATGGCCCTACAGTAGCTTTAAAGGCCTATGTGCAACATTTTTGTTCTGCTTTTTGGTGGAATTGTTAAAATGCAAAACATTCTGGTACCATTCTAAAAATGCCAGGATGCTAAATTTGAATGCAAACCCTATTTATTATAAAAGCAAAGTTCTCACACATCATACATGTGTGATGGCTGTGGATTGAACCTTGTTACAGACCTTTAGAAAATGTGGTGAATGGGTATAAACACATGGGCTGCTAGGGGCATGTGGTGTGTTCTGGAGTGGGTTTTCAACTTTCCTCTTGGGGATAGCTATTTTGTGTTTCAAAATGTTTATTTCTCTATAAAATGTTATAAAAACGAATCCCTGTTCAAACATTAAGCTGCCATTAACTACGCTTTGTTAACAATTTGCAAGAATATACATTTTGGCTGCACTCCAAATTAATCAAAAAGTGTGGAATTGGTTGCACGTTTCGATAAATGTGTTCTTGGGTCTTGCTAGTGTTTAACTGTTTATGTTTTTTTTTTTTTTTAAAGTCTACTTACGATATACCTATTAAGAGGTGCCTACCGTAGGGTAAATGTATGATGAAACTACTGTTAAATGCAATGTGGACCATAACACTAAATCATTTATACATATTTTCTTAATAGCTCTTATTTACACTTGCCTGCTGCTCTCATGAGTAGTGCTTGTTGCCTCTGAGGTATGCCATCTGAATTGTTGATTGCCTAATATCATTGGTATATGAATGATATATTCCAAATGATGAATTGATCTGTGTGTATGTTTTGGTTACCAGACGCGGTATTTGTGCATCTCCTTCACTCTCATAAAATGTAAAGAATGGTAATGTTACAACATTTTTTGTTGAATAAGTGCTACAGTCATAAAACATTGACAAAAGAATAAGAGAAATACACTTATCCATTGTGCAGTATTGAAACTCTCTTAAACTTTGGGTGGCCACTCCTGCATGCACAGGGAAACAAGAGTCAGAAGCTTGAGAGAGCAGAAGAGCACCTCAAAGATAGAGGCTGTGAAGATTAAACTTTGAAAAATAATCTATAAGGTGACGTTATAGACAGAGAGAAAGACAGAGTTGTATTTCAGTAGAGAAATATTCAAATCTCAATCAGGTTGAAAGAAGGAAAGGTAAGGCAGTTAGATGGGTAGTGAGGATGCCTATTGTTCAGTAACCCACATTGGGTGAATATGAGCTACGTCACTGTGTAAATTATAAATCTGTAAACATAATAAAGCAGTTATATTCAGAAAACAAATGTATCTACTAGCAACTTCCTTTTGTGAATTGATTAAGGCAGTGGTTCCCAACCTGTGGTCCGGGGACCCCTGGGGGTCCGCGAAGCCTTCTCAGGGGTTCCGCGAGAGCCTAGAAAATTAAAAAATATTAACAAATATTGACAAATTAGGTCCCCAGCTTCCAGTAATGACTCAGGCGGGGGTCCCCGGATTCCCATGATGATTCAGTGGGGGTCCCTAGGTTCCATTAATGTTAAAGTGGGGGTCCACAGAAATCAAAAGGTTGGGAACCACTGGTTTAAGGGGTTTAAGACAGGTGACCCACTTTCTAGAAATGGTTAATATCAACATTATACAGTTGGCATAAATCTCTGCTGTTGCCAACAGTACAACCAGCACTGTGACAGATATACAAGGAGTTTTAGTATTTGCAGACTCTCAAACAGGAAAGCAGAGGGTTTGTGAAAACTAAAACCATTAGTCTTATGTACATAACAAATATGACTATTTTGAGAACGTTGTCCGAATCTCTAAATATATGTGGAAATCAACATCAAATCGGCATTAGAATTGAGGATGTTTTAGTTGTCCCTTTCAATTACAGAATGGGTAAGCAATGTATCAATATGTTCGATGGCATGTGTAGCTGCAGATACACATGCTGTGCACAGTCCGCCATCTGGTGTTGGGCTCGGAGTGTTACAAGTTGTTTTTCTTCGAAGAAGTCTTTTCGAGTCACGAGACCGAGGGACTCCTCCCATTTCGACTCCATTGCGCATGGGCGTCGACTCCATCTTAGATTGTTTTTTTCCGCCATCGGGTTCGGACGTGTTCCTTTTCGCTCCGTGTTTCGGGTCGGAAAGTTAGTTAGAATCTCGGAAAAAAACGTCGGTATTGTTTGCATTCGGTATCGGGTTAGTTAGAACAAATCGACACAGAATTCTGAAGAGCTCCGGTGGCCCTTTGGGGTTTTTTCGATCCCCCGTCGGGGCCTGGTCGGCCCGGCCACACGTGACTTCAAGGCTGATGGAACGGACCCCATTCCGCTTCTGCCCAAAATGCCATAACAACTATCCGTATACGGATCAGCATCTGGTCTGTAACTTGTGCTTGTCTCCCGAGCACAAGGAAGATACTTGTGAAGCCTGTCGAGTGTTTCGGTCGAGAAAGACATTAAGAGACCGAAGAGCCTGAAGATTGCAAATGGCGTCGACGCCGACAGGACAAGAGCGTTTCGAGGAGGAAGAAGAAGCATTCTCCATCCATGAGTCAAACTCGGAAGAGCTCGAGGCCGAAGAAACGCCAAAAACCGTGAGTAAGACGTCGAAACATAAGACTCACGAGAAGTCAACAAAAGCCCAGGGGACGCCACCGCCAACAGGCCATGGCTTAACCCGAAAAATAGGTGACCGATCATCGGCACCGAAAAAGGGAACGCTTGTGGCGAAGTCATCCGACTCAGGTCGAGATACCGCCACACAGCAACCTCGGACCCGAGACAGCGGCTCTGAAAAAATTCGGCACCGAGACAGCGGCACCGAAGAAGTTCGGCACCGAGACACCACGCCGAAAATAAAAAAGGTTTCTTCGGAGCCTAAAAAGACATCCGAAAAAGTTTCGGTTCCGAAACATCCAGCCTCGGAGCCAAAAACAGGTTCCTACACAGAGGAACAAGGATTAACCTCCCAAATGCAAAAGCATAGATTCGGAGAGGAACTTGAAGCTGTAGAGCCAGACTATACACAAAGAAGGCTCCACATTCATGAGGACACAGGGAAGATAACCACTCTTCCCCCAATTAAAATAAAAAGAAAACTTGCCTTTCAACAAAAGGACAAGCAGCCACAGGCAAAAGTGGCAAGGAAAACAACTCCACCACCGTCTCCACCACCATCAATACACGCATCACCAGTAACAACTCCACCACTGATGCACTCCCCAGCTCATACTACAATGAGTCAGGATGATCCTGATGCATGGGACCTTTACGACGCCCCAGTATCAGACAACAGCCCAGACTCGTACCCTGCAAGACCGTCGCCACCTGAGGACAGTACATCTTACACACAGGTGGTCGCAAGAGCTGCTGCTTTTCACAACGTCAACTTGCATTCCGAACCAATTGAGGATGATTTTTTGTTTAACACCCTATCATCCACCCATAGCCAGTACCAAAGCCTACCTATGCTCCCAGGAATGCTAAAACATTCAAAACAAATCTTTCAAGATCCTGTTAAAGGCAGAGCCATAACTCCAAGCCACCGCCAACAGATCCCGTTTATATTACAACGCAATTGACACCAGACTCAGTAGTTGTCGGGGCAGCTCGTAAGAGAGCGAACTCTCATACCTCAGGGGACGTACCACCTCCAGACAAAGAGAGTCGCAAATTTGATGCAGCGGGCAAAAGGGTGGCAGCACAAGCAGCAAACCAATGGCGCATTGCCAATTCACAAGCACTTTTGGCAAGATATGATAGAGCTCATTGGGATGAGATGCAGCATTTCATAGAACACTTACCCAAAGAGTTCCAGAAAAGGGCACAACAGGTGGTGGAAGAAGGACAAAGTATCTCAAATAATCAGATACGGTCTTCAATGGATGCAGCAGATACGGCTGCAAGGACAGTAAACACTGCAATAACAATAAGAAGGCACGCATGGCTGCGTACTTCGGGGTTCAAGCCGGAAATTCAACAAGCCGTGCTAAATATGCCCTTTAATGAACAGCAGTTGTTTGGGCCGGAAGTCGACACTGCTATTGAAAAACTCAAGAAAGACACTGATACGGCCAAAGCCATGGGCGCACTCTACTCCCCGCAGAGCAGAGGCACTTTTCGCAAAACACCTTTTAGGGGAGGGTTTCGAGGTCAACCAACAGAAACCACAACATCACAAGCTAGGCCCACTTACCAGAGCCAATATCAGCGGGGTGGTTTTCGGGGGCAATATAGAGGCGGCCAATTCCAGAAGAAAAGGGGAAAGTTCCAAAGCCCCAAAACTCCTCAAAATAAACAGTGACTTAAAAGTCACACAACCCCATCATATAACACCTGTGGGGGGGAGACTAAGCCAATTTTACAAACATTGGGAGGAAATAACAACAGACACTTGGGTCTTAGCAATTATCCAGCATGGTTATTGCATAGAATTTCTCAAAATCCCTCCAAACATCCCACTGAAAACACACAGTATGTCAAAACAACATATAGACCTTCTAGGACTAGAAGTGCAAGCATTGTTACAAAAAGAAGCAATAGAATTAGTACCAAATCAACAAATAAACACAGGAGTTTACTCACTGTACTTTCTAATACCCGAAAAGGACGGCAGTCTGAGACCAATACTAGATCTCAGAACACTAAATACCTACATCAAATCAGACCACTTTCACATGGTTACATTACAAGACGTAATCCCACTGCTCAAATAACAAGACTACATGACAACACTAGACCTAAAGGATGCGTATTTCCATATACCAATACATCCTTCACACAGAAAATACCTAAGGTTCGTATTCCAAGGAATACATTACCAATTCAAAATGTTGCCATTCGGAATAACAACTGCGCCAAGAGTTTTTACAAAATGCCTGGCGGTAGTAGCTGCACATATCAGAAGGCAGCAAATACATGTGTTCCCGTACTTAGACGACTGGTTAATCAAAACCAACACGCTAAGACAGTGTTCACAGCACACAAAATATGTCATACAAATCCTCCACAAACTAGGTTTCTCGATCAACTACACAAAGTCACACCTTATGCCGTGTCAAACACAGCAATACTTAGGAGCGACAATCAACACAGCAAAAGGGATTGCCACTCCAAGTCCACAAAGGGTTCAAACATTTCACAATGTAATACACGCCATGTACCCAAAACAAAGGGTACAAGTCAAAATGGTAATGAAACTGCTAGGCATGATGTCTTCATGCATATCCATTGTCCCAAATGCAAGGTTGCACATGCGGCCCTTACAACAGTGCCTAGCATCACAATGGTCACAAGCACAGGGTCAGCTTCTAGATCTGGTGTTGATAGACCGCCAAACATACATCTCGCTTCTATGGTGGAACAGTATAAATTTAAACCAAGGGCGGCCTTTCCAAGACCCAGTGCCACAATACGTCATAACGACAGATGCTTCCATGACAGGGTGGGGAGCACACCTCAATCAACACAGCATCCAAGGACAATGGGACATACATCAAAGACAGTTTCACATAAATCACTTAGAACTGTTAGCGGTATTTCTAGCGCTGAAAGCATTTCAGCCCATAATAACCCAAAAATACATTCTAGTCAAAACAGACAACATGACAACAATGTATTACTTAAACAAACAGGGAGGGATGCACTCAACACAGTTGTGTCTCCTTACACAAAAAATATGGCATTGGGCGATTCACAACCACGTTCGCCTAATAGCACAATTTATTCCAGGAATTCAGAACCAGTTAGCGGACAATCTCTCTCGGGATCACCAACAAATCCACGAATGGGAGATTCACCCCCAAATAATAAAAACGTATTTTCAAATTTGGGGAACACCTCAAATAGATCTATTTGCAACAAAGGAAAACTCAAAATGCCAAAACTTCGCATCCAGGTACCTACAGGACCAATCCCAAGGCAATGCTCTATGGATGAACTGGTCAGGGATATTTGCGTACGCTTTTCCCCCTCTCCCGCTCCTTCCATATCTAGTAAACAGGTTGAGTCAAAACAAACTCAAACTCATACTAATAGCACCAACATGGGCGAGGCAACCTTGGTACACAACACTACTAGACCTTTCAGTAGTACCTCATGTCAAACTACCCAACAGACCAGATCTGTTAACACAACACAAACAACAGATCAGACATCCAAATCCAGCATTTCTGAATCTAGCAATTTGGCTCCTGAAATCCTAGAATTCGGACACTTAGACCTCACACAAGAATGTATGGAGGTCATAAGACAAGCTAGGAAACCTACCACTAGACACTGCTATGCAAATAAGTGGAAAAGATTTGTTTATTACTGCCAAAATAATCAAATTCAGCCATTACATGCATCTCCAAAAGATATAGTAGGATATTTACTACATTTACAAAAATCAAATCTAGCTTTCTCTTCCATAAAGATACATCTTACCGCAATATCAGCTTACCTGCTAACTACTCATTCAACTTCATTATTTAGAATACCAGTCATAAAAGCGTTTATGGAAGGCCTAAAGAGAATTATACCACCAAGAACGCCACCTGTTCCTTCATGGAACCTCAACATTGTCTTAACACGACTCATGGGTCCATCATTTGAACCCATGCATTCTTGTGAAATGCAATACTTAACGTGGAAAGTTGCGTTTTTAATTGCCATCACATCTGTAAGAAGAGTGAGTGAAATTCAAGCTTTTACCATACAAGAACCATTTATTCAAATACACAAAAATAAAATAGTCCTATGAACAAATCCAAATTTTTTACCAAAGGTAATCTCACCGTTCCACTTGAATCAAACGGTAGAATTACCAGTGTTCTTCCCACAGCCAGATTCTATAGCTGAAAGAGCACTACATACATTAGACATCAAAAGAGCGCTAATGTATTACATTGACAGAACAAAACTAATTCGAAAAACAAAACAACTATTTATTGCTTTTCAAAAACCTCATACAGGAAATCCAATTTCAAAACAAGGCATTGCTAGATGGATAGTTAAATGCATTCAAACCTGCTATATTAAAGCAAAGGGAGAGCTGCCTATTACACCAAAGGCACACTCAACCAGAAAGAAAGGTGCTACCATGGCCTTTCTAGGAAATATTCCAATGAACGAAATATGTAAGGCAGCAACATGGTCTACGCCTCATACATTTACCAAGCACTACTGTGTGGATGTGTTAACTGCACAACAGGCCACAGTAGGTCAAGCTGTACTAAGAACAATATTTCAAACAACTTCAACTCCTACAGGCTGAACCACCGCTTTTGGGGAGATAACTGCTTATTAGTCTATGCACAGCATGTGTATCTGCAGCTACACATGCCATCGAACGGAAAATGTCACTTACCCAGTGTACATCTGTTCGTGGCATTAGTTGCTGCAGATTCACATGCGCCCACCCGCCTCCCCGGCAGCCTGTAGCCGTTTAGAAGTAGATCTTAACATTTGTACATTTGTAAATATATTACTTTAAGCTTCATTATGTACATACGCATTCACTCCATTGCATGGGCACTATTACTAGCATACACAACTCCTACCTCACCCTCTGCGGGGAAAACAATCTAAGATGGAGTCGACGCCCATGCGCAATGGAGTCGAAATGGGAGGAGTCCCTCGGTCTCGTGACTCGAAAAGACTTCTTCGAAGAAAAACAACTTGTAACACTCCGAGCCCAACACCAGATGGCGGACTGTGCACAGCATGTGAATCTGCAGCGACTAATGCCACGAACAGATGTACACTGGGTAAGTGACATTTTCCTTTCCAACTGAAGTCTGGTTGCAAAACATTGAAGTCAGATACTTGAGTAGGAGTGGTAACTCATTCGCAAATATTCCCCTTTGTGAATGTAAATTACAATAGTTTGTTGTGTAGTAAACAGGGGTCTAACAGAATACTGCCAGTTCTCTTTTCAAAAATATATATATTGAAAGGTGATCATAGATGATGTGGTCTGCTGGCCCTAGCTGTCATTATCCCTGTGATAGTCTCCAATTTGAGTGAGTCCCAGTTTTCAACAGATCTCATTAGTATTAATGAGGAAGGTAGGGTTACGACCCAATCAGCTTTGGAATTTTTCAAACCTACTTATTACTTTGATCGGTTTGTAAAGTTCCTTACTGTTCACACAAACACTGGTTTCAAATTGCAACCATTGTTTTGTGACCATTAAATAGTACATCTGGCCTATCATGTTTCCTCCTTCGTTCTGTGTAGCCTACTTAACAGACACATGGCGTTCTATTTTTCATTTTATTTGTTTGCTAATTGTGTTTTTTGTCTGATTTTAACCTCATGCTTTCCTAAGATATATGGAGAAAAGGTTTGCAGGACCTGCAACAAAGGACTTCATTTGGTGCCTGAGTCAATTTTGACTCTGGGTACTAATCAGGTTGTTATATTGTGGTTTCTAAAGGGGTTGCTGGGTCACCAATTTAGACTTTCTGATAAATGGGACAAGAGAGGAGGGCAGAATTACCCCTGCCTGGACTATAATTTGCTGCCTTTATTTATTTGCAGCCTGTATCAATGTACTTGGTGCCTATAATAATTTTGTATCCCTCCAAGTACCGCGTTAAGAATATGGTAGAAAGTAGGCCGTGCAGTCATATTCCCTTTTTGATAAGGTATCACAGCTCTTCCAATTAAAAAAATTATATTGAGCTGAGCCTGGTGATAAAGGTCATTGTGGTGCCTCTACTGGTTCCTTAAAGATGGTTTCTTCTTTTCCCTCTAAGGACGCCATTCCTGCAGTTCTTCTTAAACCTTAAGTTCTTTGCCTTAACTCAGGACTTTTTCCATCCACTAAATCTATTTTAAAAGTGAGTATTTAAACCATCAGTGCTAGTATTAATTCATGGTATGATTTCACCACTACTGCGGCTCAAACCTCTTCCCCACCCTCCCAACCATTATGCTACTAAAGTAGGCTATTTCCTGGGTTGCTCCTCTCTCCTATCACATTGCTTCTATCCTCAGTGTTTACATTGAGCTCACTTTGGCAGGGCTATCTTCAACTTTGAGTTTGGAATGCTGTAAGCAAATGTATTAGTCTTCGCATCATGTGGCTTAACAATAAACATCATAACGTTAAAATTGCAATAATATATGGACCAAATACATAGAACCAGCACTAAGTCACAACTAAATCATTACAGGCATCAGTCCATCACAACAAGGATAAAAATATAAAAATTCAGTCCTAATATTTGCCTACTTTCAACTGACATTGCAGGATCGTAGATTGCAGGGCATAGGAATGCCCTACCGATGTACACTAAACTAAAGTAATTACAAACTAAAGCCACCCTGGTTTCTCTTTATTCTTCAATTCCCTATTTGTATTCCTAGCACTCCAGATATGCATGGAAACTGCTTGATAGCTCTCTTGGTGGTGACATAAAATTTAAATGGGATAGCACTCAAACTTGCTCGGACTTGTATTAGTCACAGTCATCTTTGAGGCAGCTGTTAAGAATTTCACCTGTTATGTACCCAGTCAGGTCCTTTGCGATATTCTAATCCACCAAATCATACCAGATGATAGTCGTAACTATGGTAGTGTTGGCAAGATTTTCTTAGTTTTGGAGTAGGACCTGTGTACTCTTGAAATGTTAATATGCCATTTGATTATTAAATGCAGCTTCTTACTTTACATTTCTTAACTCCACCTTGGTGGTTCCCTGCTCCTAATCCTTGATCTTTACAAAAGGTGACCCAAAGATTAATATTAATGATGACAGTGAGTGCTGATTTCAACAGATAGTAACAATAGCCTCCTGTTGTATTCGTTTTAATTTTGCCAAACCCACAATGGCTCTCAATGGAGTGAAATGCTATTAAAATGAGAAAAATGTTTGGAAGCAGAGAACAGGTTGACTGAAGGAGTGCAAGCAGAACTTGCTGAAATTGTGTATGCAAAACTTCCTTTTTCAAGCATGCTGGCTCTTTATATCTCCTTAGCTGTGGCCCTAAGATTATCAGAAATAATTTTTTAAAATATATAATTCCTCATTGTGATAATTGGGTGCTATATGAATTCTAAAATGGCCACTCTGTCAACTGTTGTTCAGGTGGATACTTCTAACACCAGATTCCCCACCTTTAGATCATACCCAGCTTCCAATTTTTTTCTTTTCAGCCTGTCAGAATTATTTTCCACTGTGTATGGGAACATGTAATTTCTTAAAACTACAGGTTTAATCTCTGTAGGGACTGTCGCAAGCAGGTGTCTGTGACCAAACCCCACAAAGTATATCTTTGGTATTTGGGGGCCGGCCAAGACTCCAAGTCATGCTTGGGGTGTATTCTTATGTAACAATTTGGGATAGTGAAAACAAGCTATACTTCACAGAGCACAGTACACGCTTGTGTGAATCCCATTGCTGTCAAACTGCAGAGTTCAGACCAGTTTCCAGTGTTGGAGCCACTCCTGCATCAGATCTTCATCATAGTTCAAGTATTCAGGTGTGTCAAAGGCCAAAAAGAAACCTAGGTAGTCCAAGCAGGCCTCATCCCAGCCTCGCTAATCTCCCGCTGAGAAGTTGCAAGGATATCAAAGTGCCCCTTGTTCTTGATCCTGGCCCCCCAGTGAGGAGCCAATTCCACATCTGATCCCAGTGCAAACCAAATTTACGGGGCCTCTGCAATGACACAGCAGATTGAGGTTTTCAGGAAGCCATGTTGTGAATCTTTGGCACCCTTCCGGCTGTCTTTGGCAGGCCTTCACTCCCAGTGGATCCAGGAGGCCTATATTGTGGTTCCCGCTGGCACTTCTG